>NC_143257.1:28830000-30080000 GCF_984573655.1 Nuphar pumila
GCTGTTGTATAACAGAAGGGCCTTGTGGATGGAGAGATTGCTGTGCTTGCAAAGGTTGCTGTGGAGGTTGCGGAAAGAGTGGAGGCCACTGTTGTTGTTGCTGCCCCATGTTGGGTGGTTGCCCAGGATATGAGTGGGTATGATGTAAATGAGGTTGTGGCTGCTGATGGAACTGTATCATAGGTACCTGTTGTGGAAGAATCTGTGCTGGAGGTAGGAACCGTGAGATGAATGGATGGAGTCCTTGGAGAGGTTGCTGTCAAGGGAAGATGGAGTTGCTATTTGCTGGCTGCCAATGGTGGAGGTGAAGCAAGGGAGGTTGGATCTGGTGGAAGGTGGTTGGAGAGTTGAAGGGCTTAGAGAGGAGAGAGATGAGAGAGCTGTGGGAGGAGAGATGCATTGAATGGAGAGCAGTCGTCTAAGCCCTTTTGTCCTTTTTTTTTTGTGTTAGACTTCGGGTCTAATAACCTTCCAACCTAAGTTTCCTAGTAATATGGTTAACAACCATCTACGTGAATGGATAGAGGCTCTCGTGCCTTTGAAAAAGATGGAAATGAGGTATGGAAGAAAGGGGGAAAGAAGGAAGGGAAAGAAAAGGAAAGAAGAGGGGAAGAAGAAATAGGAAAGAAAGGGGAAGAAAGGAGAGGGAAAAAGGAAGAAGGAGGGGCTGAAGAAGGATGTACGTGACTGGAGGGAGAGGAAAGAAAGAAAGAAAGAAAAAGGAAGAAGAAAGAAAGAAGGAAATAAAAAAAAATAAAAAAAATGGAAAAAGAAAATGGAGGAAGAAAGAAAGGAGATGGGCTGGATTGAGGGCTAGGGTGGTCGACCCCCTTGTGGGTCCTTAGGACGAATAAAGTAATTAAATAAAATAAAACAAACAAAAAATAAAGAAAAAGATAAAAAAAAATTCTTTTTCTATAAATCAAAACAAGAAAATATGAATGGATGGGCCATCTCAGAGCGGGTCCAAATTCCACTTTTGAAATTCATTTTGACGATTAGAGGGGTAAAATAGTCTTTTCAAAAAAATTCCAGATGAAACGAGCTATTTTTGGCAGTTTTTGAAACGAGCTCGGATTTTGAAGTTCAATACCCCGTTGCGAAGAAAATCCAGTGTAGAATTTGAAAATTTAATTTTGAAAGAAATCTAGATTGTTTTTCTCGAGAAAATATTTCCAAATTTAGACTCCCAGGGGTAAAATTGTCAATTTTGGAAACCCGGGGTTTGAAATTGATTTCTGAAAGCTTTTAAAACTCGATCTGGATTGAAATTTATAAAACTGGAGTTCTGGACTTCGAAAATGGGATGAAATGTGATGAAATGTTATGAAATACTGAGAAATGATAGGAAATGATGAGAAATGACATTCGAAATGCTAACCCTGAATGAAGAATTTTGGAAATTAGACCCCGATTGGCAGTTTTACCAGTTTAAAAAGCATTAAAATTGATAAAATATGTAAAATAGTTGAAAAATGGTTTTCAGGACTCTACTGGGTTAGAGTGACACTGAAAATTGGGGTTCCAGCTGGATTGAACTGAGATGAGCTAGATTGAGCTGGGTTTTAGAGTTTCAGAACTTCAATGAGCTGACAATGATACTGACTCAACTGGACTTTCCGACTAAATTTTTAAGAAATACTGTCATTTTTAGAGAAATGGTATAGAATGGTCACTAAAGTGAAGTGAATTACGAACCTGAACTAGGTTTGAGCTGAAACAAAGGCTACTAATACTGAGATGAACTAAAATCAAAGCTCAAACACTAGCTCAACTAACTGAACTCATCTCAGTTTCAGCTGAAAGAGCTGAAACGAGCTAAAATGTGCTCCTAGACACTTAGAAATGGTTTTGAACTGAAATTAGAGCACTTGAACTTCTGATGAGCTTAAGTTAGACTTTGAGGAATATGACTGACTAAGAATGAGTGCCTAAGAGACAATTGGCTTGGATTTGAGTAAGAAATGAGCTCATTTCTAAAGAAATGATCCCATTTTGGCAGGAATGGTCAGAAATGAAAATGGTCTTCTCACTGTGAGGTCAAATGATCTTGAAATGACTAATATTCTAAATGATCTGAACTGACCAGTGAGCTTTGTTGACTCCGACTAACTGAGGTCTGGTATGACCTAGGGGTAAAATGGTAATTTTCCTAGTAAAAATGGGTAAAATGGTGATTTTCTGAAACTGACACAGAGTTTGACTCCTACATTGACCTAACAGGGTTGGAACTGCACGAAGAGGGTTGTTTGAGAATGGATGATGAAAATTTGAGGTGTTTACAGATGCCCCTCTTTGCTACTAAGTCGGCTTGAAGACGAGTTTAATGGCAAAGAATAATACATCAAATTTGGGATATAAAAATGCCCCAGTTAGAAGGATCTGACTGGATATAAAAATATTAGCCCTGATGAAAATGGTAGATATGAAATAGAGAATAAAGAAGAAAGAATTTACCTCAAAAGAAGTGAGATTCAGGTTTTTCCCTTAACCTGGATGGGACGGGAAATACCTCGTGTAGAAACGAAGTTCAGGTTTGACCCTTAACCTGACCGGGAAATGAATTACCTCATCAGAATGAGGCTCAGGTTTAACCCCTTAACCTGATCGGGAATGAAATACCTCATCAAAATGAGGCGCAGGTTTAATCCCTTAACCTGATCGGGAATGAAATACCTCATCAAAATGAGGCTCAGGTTTAACCCCTTAACCAGATTGGGAATGAAATACCTCATCAAAATAAGGCTCAGGTTTAATCCCTTAACTTGTCCAGGAATGAAATACCTCATCAAAATGAGGCTCAGGTTTAATCCCTTAACCTGATCAGGAATGAAATACCTCATCGAAATGAGGCTCAGGTATAATCCCTTAACCTGACCAGAAAAATAGAAAATGGTAAGTTGGATGGCGAATAAGACAATTCTTTTGAAGAAAAATAAGGTGACTCTTTCGACAACGCGAAAGATGATAAGGTGATCCAAAGGAGCAAGGCGATTCTTTTGACAACACAAAAGATGAATTCTTTTGACAACGCGAAAGATAGCAAAGGCGATCCAAAGGAATAAGGCGATTTTTTCAACAACGCGAAAGATGACAAGACGATTCAAAGGAGCAAGGCGATTCTTTTGACAACGCAAAAGATGAATTCTTTCGACAACGCGGAAGATAGCAAAGGCAAACCAAAGGAACAAGGTGATTCTTTCAACAATGCGAAAGATGACAAGGCGATCCAAAGGAGCAAGGCGATTCTTTTGACAACGCAAAAGATGGATTCTTTCGACAACGCGAAAGATAGCAAAGGCAATCCAAAGAAACAAGGCAATTCTTTCAACAACGCGAAAGATGACAAGGCGATCCAAAGGAGTAAGGCGATTCTTTTGACAACGCAAAAGATGGATTCTTTTGACAACACGAAAGATAGCAAAGGCGATCCAAAGGAACAACGCGATTCTTTCAACAATGCGAAAGATGACAAGGCGATCCAAAGGAGCAAGACGATTCTTTTGACAACGCGAAATATAACAAAGGTTATCATTTCAGAGAAAAGGCAAATCTTTCAACAACGTGAAAGATGATAAAGGTTACTCTCTCAAGGAGGTAAAAGGTGATACCAAGATGTGTCAAGATGGACATCGAGCTCTTCACTTCATGTCAAGATAGTAAGAAAATATTGTTAAAATGTTAAAAATTGTTTGTTGATTCAAAATAATTGGAAATGATGCACATTGGTTTGAAAGTATTCCCTCTTTTCTATCTGAAGTATTACCTCCGACTGGGCTGAACTCCGTAGAATCAAGATTCGAATTCAAATTTCTTGCAATTGACTTTCTTTCAAGGAAGCTATCAATTTCCTTGATATGAACAGAAAAGAGAGTATTCTTGATATTGTGAAAGCAATTGGTGAAAGAATATTGATAGTAGAATTTCACAAAATTAAAGAAGATTCTTTGGTAGATTTGGCAGTCTGATATCCTGAGATTCTTTTCTCATGATGATCTTTCTGCCCACCTTTTTTTTTATTGGCAGAATTAGAGCTCTCTTGGTTTTTTTCTTGGAAGGGTATGTCACAAACCCCTTCATCTTAGAGATGCTCTGATTCTTCTTTCTCTCAGGGTTGATCTTGACAGTATTGGCTCATTGGATGAGAATATCTTGATGATAGCAGAAATTAAATATCTTTTAGGGTTTGTCGGGAAGCTCATCGCAGTCGCCTTCATCTTGACGGTGCTCTGAACTTTCTGTGAAAGGATCCATCACAAACTCCTTCATCTTGGAGATGATCCAAATCTTCTTTGGCTCTGAGAATCTAACTCGCATAATTCGTCTTCATCTTGACGACAATTGAGAGATTCCTTTTGCAGATATTTAATTACAGCTTAAACGATTGAGGAGATATGGAAATTGAATGGATTTTTCTGTGTCTCCCAGGATATTTTGACTTCTTTAATTTCCAAGAATGATCTTTAAAATGTGCCATTGACTGCGATCAATACCGATCACTTATGGCTTTGCAACAACATTGAATTTCCTTTGCTGGCCATATCGAGGATTTATTCTTCATCCTTTTGGTTGGCCAATAGAAAGATTTTGAATTTTGAATTTTTTTTCATGAAAGCTTTGTCTTTTCAGAAGTAATACTGAAGGTATTCTGAGGTAATGTTTTTGTGCAATAAAGATTTTGAAATCAACAAGTATTTAATGACAAATTGGCAAAATTTTCTTGAAATCTTTGGTGAAAGAAATTGCTTGAGGTCTAATTGACACATCCATGACCAAATTGAGTCCTGAAAAGACTCAGTAAAAGATCAACTCAAAAGTTGAGTTTTGTTTTGACTAACCAGCTCGAAAGCAGGATTTGTTGATCGACCAGTTCGACAACAGGATTTTGATTGAAAGATTGAATTTGATGATTTGAAATTGATTGACATTCATGAAGTTATAACCCGAGAGCTCAAAAAGTGATAGATATTGATAAAGTTGTAACCCGAAGGCAGGAAAATGATTGAGGTTGGTAAGATTGTAACCCAAAGGCTTGAATTTGGAAATTGATCAACCCGAAGGTCGAAATTAGAATTTAGTTTACTGGGAACAACATGGGTTCAATTGAGAACGACATTGATTCTCTGGGAACAACATGGGTTCAATAGAGATTCCTCCTAAGAACGACATTGGTTCAATTAAGAACGTCATGGGTTCAATAGGGATTCACCCTAAGAACTATCAATTCCATAGGAATTTAACCTAGGGATCACATCGGTTTAGCAGGGATTCAGCCTACAAACGATGATTTCCATAGGAATTTAACCTAGGGATTGCATCGGTTCCGCAGGGGTTCGACCTATGAACTACAATTTCCATAGGGATTTAACCTAAGGATCACAGTTTAAGAAGGAAGGATTCAACTTGTGAGCTTTGAATGGACTAGGTGCTAAACTGGGTTTTGAGAGAAAATTCGAATCGAAATGCAAATCTTCAAGGAAAAACTAAATGAATTGGGTTTTGAAAGAAAATTCGAGTCGGAACTTGGGTCTTTTAGACCAATTACTAAATTGCAGAAAAGTTTGAGTAGGTTTAAACCTTTAAAGGAAAGCTAAACAAATCGAATTTGGGAGAAAATTTGTGTCGGAACTCTAATTTTTTGTACCGATTCTAAACATTTGAATTTCATTTGGAAGAAAATTCGAGTCAGAACTCTAATTTTTTAGACCAATTTAGAAGGAAAAGAAAACTCGGGTCAGAACCCGAATCTTCGAAGAAAAACTAGATTCATTGTGGAAGGAAAAGAAATTCGAGTTGGAACTCGAATCTTAAAGGAAAAGTAGATCAATTTGGAAGAAAAGAAATTTGAGTCAGAACTCAAATCCCGAAGGAAAACTAAATTAGAAGGAAAGAAAATTTGAGTCTGAACTCGAATCTTCGAAGAAAAACTAGATTGGTTAGAAGGAAAAGAAATTCGAGTCGGAACTCGAATCCTGAAGGAAAACTAGACTAATTAGAAGGAAAGAAAATTTGAGTCGGAACTCGAATCCCGAAGGAAAACTAGATCGGTTAGAAGGAAAGAAAATTCGGGTCGGAACTCGAATCCCGAAGAAAAACTAGACTAATTAGAAGGAAAGAAAAATCGAGTCGGAACTCGAATCCCGAAGAAAAACTAGACCAATTAGAAGGAAAGGAAATTTGAGTTAGAACTCGAATCCCAAAGAAAAACTAGATCAATGTGGACACTGAATTTTAAAGTGTACCAGTGTGAACACCGGATTTTTGAAAATGTACCAGTACAAGTATTATGTGGATTTTGAAAATGGATCAGTACGAATACTGTTTTTGGAAGAATTACCAGCACGAACACTGGATTTTGAAGATTTACCAGCACAAACACTGGATTTAGAACATTTTACAAGCACGAACACTGGATTTTGAAAATCTTATCAGCACAAACACTGGATTTTTGAAAATTTACCAGCACGAACACTGGATTTTGAAAATTTACCAGCACGAACACTGGATTTTGAAAATATACCCAACTGATTTTGATGAGAGATTTTCAGTCTTCACCCTCACGACGATTTGGACAACTGTCGGGGCCTCAGGATTTATCCCTTATCCTGAATGGGTGGTTCAGGTTTATTCCTTAACCTAAAGGGGAAATGAATTTGATGCAAATGCAAATTGATGGAGATGAATGCAAATGAATGCATGCAAATGCAAATGAATGCAAATGCTGTAATTGGGTGCACATGCATGCAAAATAAGAGATTTGTGTGATCCTGCCTGCATAAGGGACGCTTTGAAGACAACTTTCAAAATAATACCCCAGTGTAACTGGGAAAGAAGAATTTGACCATTAATAAAGAAGATATATTGAGGAATTACAAATGATGGAATAGAGGATTTAAGTATAGAAAATTTTCAAATGTTGAGCATTGATGGGGTCTGATAATTCCACACCATCGGCATTGATGAGCAGATATGAATTGCGGGGTAATGCTTTCTCGATAACATAGGGCCCTTCCCAATTCGGCGACCATTTGCCACCTGGGCGGTGCTTGAGATAAGCTGTGGATCCAAGCACTAGATCATTAACTCAAAATTTCCTTTCAATGACAAATTTTGCATATTGTCTGGCTACCCTCTGCCGATATGATTGAATGTGCTCTGTTACTGGAAGCCTTTTTTCATTAAGCAAATCAAGTTGTACCAGTCGCTGCTGTTGATACTGATCAAGCGATAACTCCAGCAGTGATGCGAACTTCAAGGCAGGTTTCTGAACATGTAGAGGCAGTACTACTTTAGTTCCGTAGACAAGTTTTGACGGAGTAGCATTAGTTGGAGTTCGAATGGTGGTTCTGTATGCTCATAATGCATCTTGGATCTTCTCATGCCAATCACGGCCTGTTTCCAAGGTTCGCTCTAGGATTTGAATCAAAATCTTATTGGTGGCCTCTGCTTGACCATTCCCTTGAGGATAATAAGGAGCAGAAAAATGATACTGAATTCTGAACTTTAAGCAGAATATCCTCATTCTCTCATTCTTGAAATGACTGCCATTGTCCAACACGATATCGTACAGTATGCCGAAACGACAAAGAACATTCTTGTGGATGAATGAGACCATGTGTCGACTTTCTACTGTATGCAAAGTGATAGCTTCGACCTATTTACTGAAATATTCTGTTGCGGCAAGAAAATATTTGTGGTCGTTTGAAGCAGAAGGAGTGATGGGGCCCACAACAGCAAAGACCCACATAGAAAATAGCCATGGAGAGATGGCGGTTTGCAAATATGTTGCTGGTGAATGAATAGAAGGTGCATGTATCTGGCATAAAGCACACTTCTTCACAAAATGGTAGCAATCTTGCTGCATAGTCTTCCAATAATATCCTACCCGGATGATTTGCTTGATAAGAGTTTGGTAGCCGATGTTACTACTGCAAATGCCTTCGTGTACCTCCTGCATAACTTCTCTGGCTTCATCTTCGTCTAGGCATTTAGAATATTCAGAACTGAATCCACGACGATAGAGGACATCGACAAGAATAAAATATCGGCCTGATATACGCTGAATCGCTCGTTGCTCTTACCAGTGATATTCTGAGAGAAGGAGATAGATGTCTTCTCCTTGATGGGAGCTTTTCTGAAACTGATCTCAACTTGCTCAAACATCATCCTAATCATCATTTTCTTGAACATCTGATATGCAGCAGGATCAATGTCATCCCTATCATTTGAAATCTATCTTCTGGCATATCTTGAAGAATCAATTTCTTCTTACTTGATGCTTTAAAAATCACTGGTGCACTGATACAGTGGTGTCTTTTTGCTTGATCGGATCTGAACCACTTAAGAATTCTGATATTCTCTATAGAATGAGATGGATGATTAAATTTTGATGATGAAGATTCAGGATAAAAATGAATATAGGAAAAATATTTGATGAGAATTTGGTAGATAATTGGAAGAATATCCCATTCCTAGGGATTGGGTCACCGCTGGAGTCACGACAATTGTGTTGCCATTCTTTGCGAGGAGAACGAACAACTGCAAATATGCCTTGTCACCTTGGTGAGGTCGTCAAACCAAGAATTGAAGAATTTGCAAGATTTTTATTTATTGAAAGGAAAACATGATTGCATCAATAATAAACTTGGGAAAGAGGGGGCAGACAGACAATTTGCCACCACTCCTTATAACTAGTAGAGACACGAGGACTGGGAAAAAGTGGAAGAGTAACAAAAGAGTCTCAGCCATATCTAGCAGAATGGTATGTTATGGACCACTGCGCTGATGTAAGGTCGAACTCTGGCACGACTCCTGATAGCAGCCGCATCTCTATGTGCTTCTGTCTCTGAGAAAACTGTCGAACACACCGATCTGGATGATAGTAAGCGCAGAAGAATGGACCAAGCAGCTTGAATCTCTTTTCATATGCATAGGTGTATCTGAGAGGTGATAATTCTCGATCAAAATAATCTCATACTACTTCTTCTTCCTGCAGATAATCGATCAGAAACCGATATCGCGCAACTGGAAGGAGCTCCTTGCCATTGTATCTGAACGAACTAGCTCTGGTCGACACATGCTGAAGGAACCAAGATTGAAGTGTGTAAGTAAACGCCTCGACTAAGATGGACTTTCCAAGTGTGAAGCGGGTCAGTCCTCTGTATAGAAAAGCCAGCGCGGCCATGGCTATCGAAAGACGGCTGGTCTGTCGACTTCCCCATCTTCTCAGAAGTTGTACTATTCTGACATCCACATAATTTTGTCCACCTAAAAAGAAAGCAAGTCCCACAGTACACAAAATCATCACATGTTGAATTCTTTCTCGAGCTGTCTTGGACAACAAGCTGACTTCTATGAATTCTCCATACTGTCAGTAGATCTCGATCAGACTCACGTATTCATTCCTATTTTCCTCAATCATTGGCCAAAACTTACTCCATGTCATGTGAGCCACAACATCTTTAGGATTCAGACCCTTGACATTGATTCGAAACTGCTGCTCTAATGGATCTCCAGGCTGACCAGCTGGCTTGAGCAATCCCATTATCTCTGAAAATTCGTCCATCAACAGAGTCATCTTGCCCCATGGGAACCAGAATGTGCATCTGCACGGATTCCACCGCTCTGCTAATGCATGGATCAAATTGTCATTGACTGTCAACTTTCCCGCTGCAGATGCTAATTTCAACCCGCAATCGCTCAAGTGGTCCAGAAAAATACGAGAGAAGTTCTTGAATCAAGTAGAGTACCACCGGGAAAAGAAGGGTCCGGCTCTAAGAGCTTGATGCTTAGGAAGACTTTGTCGCACCTCATAGGAGATGTGACCCTCAAGAAAGACAGAGTCGAGCTGACTGAACGCCATTGGACTGAAAGATAAGAAGATTGGAATTAGACTTTGGAAAAATACAAGAATTTTGAAAATTGCAGGCAGGATAAAATAAAAAGCTGGAAATTCGAAGTCTAGAGGAACGAAAGAATGAAAAATCACCTGGAGTTTTGAAGAAAAGGTAGATAATTTGGAAAAATCGTCAAGGTTTTTTGAGAAAAATGAAATATTTCATAAAAGATGGAAAATGAAGTATTTTGAGAAATTATCCAATATTTTGGAAAATTTGGGAAAAATATGAGAAAACAAGACAAAAGTGAATATCATACATTCAATCACAAACAATTATGCACATACAGCATTCCCTAAGAAGCTGACTCTAAATGCATCAATTTTGAAAGAGCTTTAGGACCCTAATCCTGACTCTAGGCTCAGATCAACTGTGTCCAATTATGCTATGCTAATATACTCGAGCCGAGGCTCGATGTACGTGGCATAAAACTCATCTCCATGTCTTGGCTTGTGTTTTCCCAACATCCTTAAGCGCCTGCCGATATACGTCGGACTATGGCCCTTGGTACGTGGTAGGGGGGCGTTAGCCCAAATAAGTGGTCCAGTTGTGAGGCTTTGTCCCGAACTGTGGTTCTGGAAGAGATCCCAGCAACGTGAAGATCGGGTAGACATAGGTGGGGTGGTTTTTGAAAACATGATCACATGCAAGCAAACAGAGGGCTCTGAAACCTAAAGAGATAGAGATTTTGATTTTTTTTTGAAGAAGCAAGTGAGCATGAATAATTCTCCTCAATTGCTCCTACCAAACCATGTCTAGTGTACGTGCAATTCATGTCAGTTAGGTTCAAGCCTAGGCTCCTAGGTTCACATGATATCAGAAAATAAAGCTGACATTTTGTAAAGCACAATTTTGACAATTTGAGCTAAGTCAAAGCACACAATTGATCAGGCGAAGACAGGTCCCATCTCGGTCGCCAAACCTGTTATCATCGCAAAATTTTTTCCCTCCCTTGCGAGAGAGAAACGATTTTCGCGAGTCAAACTCGACCAAATTTTTGAAAATGGTTTTAAAAATCAATCACCTCCGTTTTGAAAATTTGCGGGAAAATTCTGTGGAATAGGATCCGTCTGTCGGTACGAGGTTCAACCGTTCCTGGCGCCTTTACAAGGGGTAATTGAACCAAGGATCAATTATGTGCTTTAACTTGACTCAAATATCTAAATTATGCTCTATTTTTCCTAGAATGCACAAAGAATCAGGCTTGTGCTATTAAATTTTGAAAAGATGCAAGTCTAAGAAAATATGATGTTTGCCTTTAATATTGAAATATGCTTGGAAAAGGATTGGAAAAGTACTTGAAAATTGAATTCCTGGGAAAATCATTGAAGCTCATTGGAAATCAGAATTTTGAATTGGAAAATGAATACTCAGGAAAAATTGAACTTTGGAAAATCAATTTTTGAGATTTGGAATTGCTTTTATGAGGAAATGGATTTGAGAATCTTGAGAAAATCAGGAAATTCATTGGAAAATGATTTTTGAAATGGAAAATGGATTCTCAAGAAATTGGATCTTTGAGAAAATCGATTTCTGAAAACTTGGAATTTTGAAAATCAAGAATTTTAAAACATTGGAAAATCTTGATTTGAGATAGGGAAATGCGTTTGAAATCTCATTTGAAAACTCAGGATTTTGACAAAATCAGATCCTGAGAAAGACATGAAAATTCTTGAGAAAACTGAATTTTCTGAAATTAAAATTGGAAAATGAATTTGAAAACAATGCAATTTGAATAATATGAATGAATGAATATGAATTTGAAAGGGAATTTCAATTGAGGAATTGAAAAATCCTTTTGAAGTTTTTGAGAAATGCATTGCATTTTTGAAGTTAGCCTAAGAGTGTAGGCTGAATGTGACTAATATAAAGATCATAAATCTTGGTTTTCTTCGTATTCTGACTATGGCCATAAATATGAATCCCACCGAGTTTATAAACTCCATAAAAGCTCGTGCATGTGCCAATCGTGTAAATCATAGTGAATTTGAAATAAATATGCATGAATCATACATCAAATATTGAAATTTGCTGAAATTAAACTATATGCAATGCAGCCCTATTCTAAGCAAAAATGTAACTCTTATTCCAAATATTACATTGATTTTTACATTGAATTGAATAAAATAAAGAAATAAAGTGACTAATCCTTCTTCTTGAATGTTCCTGCAAAACTGAAAAACAAGGTTAGCACAAAAATGTAGGTTTTCTGAATTTATCCGAAAATATGGGAAATTATCAGATATTATTCAGATATAAACCCAAAATCATACCCCCTTTGATATAAACATGATAAATAATGAATAAATTTTGAAAATAAACTTGAAAATTCGAAATTGGGGGTCAAAATGACCAAAATACCCCTGATGACCTTGAAATCAGGGTTTTATGAAAGAAATTTTATAAATTTTGGAATTTTGAAAATCAAATAAAATAAATCAAATACAATATGATGAAATATGATGATGTGAATGAAAATTTATGAAATTAAAGATTGAAATTTTGAAATTTAGGTCAAAATGACCAAAATACCCCTGATAACAAGACTATGGCCTTGAAACCAGGGTTTTCTGAAATAAATTTTGCAAAAATGAAAAATGTGAATTGAAAATGACATGGAAATTAACCCTAATATTATTCTACATGCTCAAGTACATGATAAAAATCCTAAAATTGCGAGAATATCATAAAATATCAAATTTAACCTGATTTTTGCCTGATTTTTGCTTCTGAATTAATAGATAAACTAACACATGGAGCAAATGAACTTAGAATTAATCCAAATTTGGCATAGATACCTAAAATAATCGTAAAAATAGAATGGAACTCAAAAATCTATTTTTTTTGTATTTTCTTAATATAGAAAATAGCTAAAATCCTAAGAAAATCCAAAATTTACTTAAAATGCTGATTCTAAAGGGGTGTTCGGATATAAAACTTCTATAAAAAATTTCCAAATTTTATGGGGTGACAAAGGACAGTAAGGCAAGAATTTTTTCCTTTTACACTTTCTAGTTTTGACCTATGGTCGGAGCTGTACCACCCCGGCAAGTCGGATCGGAATCCGACGACTCTAGGATTTAGGGGAAACAGACAGGTTTCGGTAGAAAATGTTCGAAAAACAACAAACAGATGGAAAAAGGAGTGAAATTGTAGGAAAATGTTCCTGACAAATAGGAAAAAAATTGATATTTTTACACCAATGGGATTTGGGTTACTGTTTGGAAAAGGGCACACTGTTATCAGAGACCCGAATCTCTGAAATTTCTGGATATTGAAATCTGTTAAACAGAAAAGAAAATTTTGGGAAAAATAATGAAACAGTTTGACAAATCCCAAAATTTTGGGAAATGACAGAAAACTATGTTAGAAACAACTTTCATGTTGAACATTTTTGCATACAGGCTACGGATTGAACGTACTTGGTGCATTAGGGTCTATCTACACCCTGACAAAGGAAAATCGAGATTTTCCCAGAGGTATGGAAAATACGATTTTTGACATAAATCAAAACTACTTGGAAAAACCTTAATAATTCCATATCATTAGTAGATTCAATTACGAATCCACTGTGATTTTTGTAGAAAAATCTGAATCTCCCACGCGGGTGATGCCGGGGGTTCTTGTCTGCTAAAGCTCAAACTGGAAATTCAGAGATACCGAAAACCCGATGTAGGGTTTGATCGGTTTAGATGGGTTTCAAAACCCGGATCATTCTGGGTTTCTGGCAAGATAACACAGGCAAGTAGGGCATTCATAACCTTTTTTTTTAGATTTATTGACAAAAAACTAAGCATAAAATCATAACTGAACTGTATGCCTAAGATAAAACACGGTACACTATAAATGTAAATTGAACTTAAGTAACAAGGAATGAATAAATGATATTAAATGCAATACCTAAAACATAAAATTTATCTAAAACCTAGAATGAAACATGGAAAACTTAGTGGGACATGAATCTATTTCACTTTATTGTTGTGGCTATGAGAAGGGAGGATCCGGTCCATTGATTGGACGGATTATTTTCTCTCAATAGCAAAAGCATAGAAATGAAAAAAAATGAAAAAAAAAACAAAATAGGATAATATGAATATCTTACCTTGGATTAGCTTGCTGCATGGTTGGAGATCTAGAAGGTAGCAAGGTGGGCTGCAGTTGGAGAAGTTGGTTTTAGCACCAATAAGAACGGTTGCAATGGAAGGTTGGACCTTGCTTGTTGGAGTTGTTACGGTGGTGAAGGTGCGCCAGCTGAAGTGATACTAGAGATGATGGTCACCAAAGAAGGCTGAAGGTGACTGTGGTTGGAGCTGTAGCTGTTGTATAATAGAAGGGTCTTGTGGATGGAGAGATTGTTGTGCTTGCAAAGGTTGTGGTGGAGGTTGCAGACAGAGTGGAGGCCACTGTTGTTGTTGCTGCCCCATGTTGGGTGGTTGCCCAGGATATGAGTGAGCATGATGTAAATGAGGTTGTGGCTGCTGATGGAACTGTATCATAGGTACCTGTTGTGGAGGAATCTGTGCTGGAGGTAGGAACCGTGAGATGAATGGATGGAGTCCTTGGAGAGGTTGCTGTCAAGGGAAGATGGAGCTGCTATTTGGTGGCTGCCAATGGTGGAGGTGAAGCAAGGGAGGCTGGATCCAGTGGAATGTGGCTGGAGAGTTGAAGGGCTTAGAGAGGAGAGAGGGAGAGAGATGAGAGATGAGAGAGCTGTGGGAGGAGAGATGCGTTGAATGGAGAGCAGCCGTCTGAGACCTTTTTTCCTTTTCTTTTTTTTTGTGTGTAAGACTTAGGGTCTAATAACCTTCCAACCTAAGTTTCCTAATAATATGGTTAACAACCATCTACGTGAATGGCTGGAGGCTCTTGTGCCTTTGAAAAAGATGGAAATGAGGTAAGGAAGAAAGGGGAAAGAAGGAAGGGAAGGAAAAGGAAAGAAGAGGGGAAGAATGAAAAGGAAAGAAAGGGGAAGAAAGAAGAGGGAAAGAGGAAGAAGGAGGGGCTGAAGAAGGATGTATGTGAGTGGAGGGAGAGGAAAGAAAGGAGGAAAAAAACAAAGAAAGAAAAAGGAAGAAGAAAGAAAGAGAAGAAAGAAAGAAGGAAATAAAAAAAATAAAAAAAATGGAAAAATAAAATGGAGGAAGAAAGAAAGGAGATGGGCTGGATTGAGGGCTAGGGTGGTCGACCCCCTTGTGGGTCCCACCTTAAAAAGAATAAAATAATTAAATAAAATAAAAAATAAAATAAAATAAACAAAAAATAAAGAAAAAGATAAATTTTTTTCTTTTTTTATAAATTAAAACAAGAAAATGCAAATGGTTGGGCCATCTCAGAGCGGGTCCAAATTCCACTTTTGAAATTCAGTTTAACGATTAGAGGGGTAAAATAGTCTTTTCATAAAATTTTCAGACGAAATGAGCTATTTTTGGCAGTTTTTGAAACGAGTTCGGATTTTGAAGTTCAATACCCCGTTGCGAAGCAAATCCAATGTAGAATTTGAAAATTTAATTTTGAAAGAAATCTAGATTGTTTTTCTCGAGAAAATATTTCCAAATTTAGACTCCCAGGGGTAAAATTGTCAATTTTGGAAACCTGGGGTTTGAAATTGATTTCTGAAAGCTTTTAAAACTCGATCTGGATTGAAATTTATAAAACTGGAGTTCTGGACTTCGAAAATGGGATGAAATGTGATGAAATGTTATGAAATACTGAGAAATGATAGGAAATGATGAGAAATGACATTCGAAATGCTAACCCTGAATGAAGAATTTTGGAAATTAGACCCCGATTGGCAGTTTTACCAGTTTAAAAAGCATTAAAATTGATAAAATATGTAAAATAGTTGAAAAATGGTTTTCAGGACTCTACTGGGTTAGAGTGACACTGAAAATTGGAGTTCAAGCTGGATTGAACTGAGATGAGCTAGATTGAGCTGGGTTTTAGAGTTTCAGAACTTCAATGAGCTGACAATGATACTGACTCAACTGGACTTTCCGACTAAATTTTCAAGAAATACTGTCATTTTTAGAGAAATGGTACGGAATGGTCAATAAAGTGAAGTGAATTACGAACCTGAACTGGGTTTGAGCTGAAACAAAGGCTACTAATACTGAGATGAACTAAAACCAAAGCTCAAACACTAGCTCAACTAACTGAACTCATCTCAGTTTCAGCTGAAAGAGATGAAATGAGCTAAAATGGGCTCCTAGACATATAGAAATGGTTTTGAACTGAAATTGGAGCGCTTAAACTCCTGGTGAGCTTAAGTTAGACTTTGAGGAATATGACTGAATAAGAATGACTGCCTAAGAGACAATTGGCTTGGATTTGAGTGAGAAATGAGCTCATTTCTGAAGAAATGATCCCATTTTGACAGGAATGGTCAGAAATGAAAATGGTCTTCTAACTGTGAGCTCAAATGAGCTTAAAATGACTGATATTCTAAATGTTCTAAACTAGCCAGTGTGCTTTGTTAACTCTGACTGACTGGGGTCCGGGATGACCTAGGGGCAAAATGGTAATTTTCCTACTAAAAATGGGTAAAATGGTGATTTTCTGAAACTGACTCGGGGTTGGACTCCTACACTGACCTAACAGGGTTGGCACTGCACGAGGAGGGTTGTTTGAGAATGGATGATGAAAATTTGGGGTGTTTACAGATGCCCCTCTTTGCTACTAAGCCGGCTTGAAGACGAGCTTAGTGGCAAAGAAAAACGCACTAAATTTGGGCTATAAAAATGCCCCAGTTAGAAGGATCTGGATGGATATAAAAATATTAGCCCTGATGAAAATGGTAGATATGAAATGGAGAATAAAGAAGAAAGAATTTACCTCAAAAAAAGTGAGATTCAGGTTTTGCCCTTAACCAGCATGGGACGGGAAATACCTCGTGTAGAAACGAAGCTCAGGTTTGACCCTTAACCTAACCGGGAAATGAATTACCTCATCAGAATGAGGCTCAAGTTTAACCCCTTAACCTGACCAGAAATGAAATACCTCATCAAAATGAGGCTCAGGTTTAATCCCTTAACCTGACCAGGAATGAAATACCTCATCAAATTGAGGCTCAGGTTTAGTCCCTTAACCTAATCGGGAATGAAATACCTCATCAAAATGAGGCTCAGGTTTAATCCCTTAACCTGACCTGGAAAATAGAAAATGATAAGTTGGATGGCGAATAAGACAATTCTTTTGAAGAAAAATAAGGCGACTCTTTTGACAATGCGAAAGATGACAAGGTGATCCAAAGGAACAAGACGATTCTTTTGACAACGCAAAAAATGAATTCTTTTGACAACGCGAAAGATAACAAAGGTGATCCAAAGGAACAAGGCGATTCTTTCAACAACGTGAAAGATGACAAGGCGATCCAAAGGAGCAAGGCGATTCTTTTGACAACGCAAAAGATGGATTCTTTTGACAACGCGATAGATAGCAAAGGCGATCTAAAAGAACAAGGCGATTCTTTCAACAACGCAAAAGATGACAAGGCGATCCAAAGGAACAAGGCTATTCTTTTAACAACACAAAAGATGGATTCTTTCGACAACACGAAAGATAGCAAAGGCGATCCAAAGAAACAAGGCAATTCTTTCAACAACGCGGAAGATGACAAGGCGATCCAACGGAGCAAGGCGATTCTTTTGACAATGCAAAAGATGGATTCTTTCGACAACGCGAAAGATAGCAAAGGCGATCCAAAGGAATAAGGCCATTCTTCCAACAATGCGAAAGATGACAAGGCGATCCAAAGGAGCAAGGCGATTCTTTTGACAACACAAAAGATGGATTCTTTCGACAACGCGAAAGATAGCAAAGGCGATCCAAAGGAACAAGGCGATTCTTTCAACAATGCGAAAGATGACAAGGCAATCCAAAGGAGCAAGGCAATTCTTTTGACAACGCAAAAGATGGATTCTTTCGACAACGCGAAAGATAGCAAAGGTGATCCAAAGGAACAAGGCAATTCTTTCAACAACGCGAAAGATGACAAGGTGATCCAAAGGAGCAAGGCGATTCTTTTGACAACGCAAAAGTTGGATTCTTTTGACAACGCGAAAGATAGCAAAGGCGATCCAAATGAACAAGGTGATTCTTTCAACAATGCGAAAGATTACAAGGCGATCCAAAGGAGCAAGGCGATTCTTTTGACAATGCAAAAGATGGATTCTTTCGACAACGCGAAAGATAACAAAGGTTATCATTTCAAAGAAAAGGCTAATCTTTCAACAACGCGAAAGATGATAAAGGTTACTCCCTCAAGGAGGCAAAAGGTGATACCAAGATGTGTCAAGATGGACATCGAGCTCTTCACTTCATGTCAAGATAGTAAGAAAATATTGCTAAAATGTTAAAAATTGTTTGTTGATTCAAAATAATTGAAAATGATGCACATTGGTTTGAAAGTATTCCCTCTTTTCTACCTGAAGTATTACCTCCGACTGGGCTTAACTCCGTAGAATCAATATTCAGATTCAAATTTCTTTCAATTGACTTTCTTTCAAGGAAGCTATCAATTTCTTTGATATGAACAGAAAAGAGAGTATTCTTGATATTGTGAAAACAATTGGTGAAAGAATATTGATAGTAGAATTTCACAAAATTAAAGAAGATTCTTTGGTAGATTCGGCAGTCTGATATCCTGGGATTCTTTTCTCATGATGATCTTTCTGCCCACCTTTTTTTTTATTGGCAAAATTAGCTCTTTTTTTGAAGGGTACGTCACAAACTCCTTCATCTTGGAGATGCTCTGATCCTTCTTTCTCTCAGGGTTGATCTTGACGGTATTGGCTCATTGGTTGGGAATCTCTTAATGATAACAGAAATTAAATATCTTTTAGGGTTTGTCGGGAGGCTCATCGCAGTCGCCTTCATCTTGACGGTGCTCTGAACTTTCCCTGGAAGAATCCGTCACAAACTCCTGCATCTTGGAGATGATCCAAATCTTCTTTGACCCCAGGAATCTAACTCGGATAATTCATCCTCATCTTGACGACAATTGAGAGATTCCTTTTCTAGATATTTAATTACAACTTAAACGATTTAGGAGATATGGAAATTGAATGGATTTTTCTGTGTCTCCCAGGATATTTTGACTGCTTTAATTTCCAAGAATGATATTTAAAATGTGCCATCGACTGCAATCAATACCGATCACTTATGGCTTTGCAACAATATTGAATTTTCTTTGCTGGCCATATCGAGGATTTATTCTTCATCCTTTTGGTTGGCCATTAGAAAGATTTTGAATTTTGAATTCTTTTTTCGCGAAAGCTTTGTCCTTTCAGAAGTAATACTGAAGGTATTCTGAGGTAATGTTTTTGTGCAATAAAGATTTTGAAATCAACAAGTATTTAATGACAAATTGGCAAAATTTTCTTGAAATCTTTGGTGAAAGAAATTGCTTGAGGTCTAATTGACACATCCATGACCAAATTGAGTCCTGAAAAGACTCGGTAAAAGATCAACTCAAAAGTTGGGCTTTGTTTTGACTAATAGCTCGAAAGCAAGATTTGTTGATCGACCAGCTCGACAACAGGATTTTGATTGAAAGATTGAATTTGATGATTTGAAATTGATTGACATTGATGAAGTTGTAACCCAAAAGCTCAGAAAGTGATAGATATTGATAAAGTTGTAACCCGAAGGCAGAAAAATGACTGAGGTTGGTAAGATTATAACCTGAAGGCTTGAATTTGGAAATTGATCGACCCGAAGGTCGAAATTAGAAATTAGTTTATTGTGAACAACATGGGTTTAATTGAGAACGACATTGATTCTCTGGGAACAACATGGGTTCAATAGGGATTCATCCTAAGAACGACATTGGTTCAATTAAGAATGTCATGGGTTCAATAGGGATTTAGTCTAAGAACTATCAATTCCATAGGAATTTAACCTAGGGATCACATCGGTTCAGCAGAGATTCAACCTACAAACGATTAATTCCATAGGAATTTAACCTAGAGATTGCATCGGTTCCGCAGAGGTTCGACCTATGAACTACCAATTCCATAGGGATTTAACCTAAGGATCACAGTTTAAGAAGGAAGGATTCAACTTGTGAGCTTTGAATGGACCAGGTGCTAAATTGGGTTTTGAGGGAAGATTCACATTAGAATTCAAATCTTCAAGGAAAAACTAAATGAATTGGGTTTTGAAAGAAAATTCAAGTCAGAACTTAGATCTTCTAGACCAATTACTAAATTGCAGAAAAGTTTGAGTAGGTTCAAACCTTTAAAGGAAAGCTAAACAAATCGGATTTGGGAGAAAATTCGAGTCGGAACTCTAATATTCTAGACCGATTCTAAACATTTGAATTGGATTTGGAAGAAAATTCGAGTTGAAACTCTAATTTTCTAGACCAATTCAGAAGGAAAAGAAAACTCGGGTTGGAACCGAAATCTTCGAAGGAAAACTAGATCCATTGTGGAAGGAAAAGAAATTCGAGTTGGAACTCGAATCCTAAAGGAAAAGTAGATCAATTTGGAAGGAAAGAAATTCGAGTTCGAACTCAAATCTCGAAGGAAAACTAAATTAGAAGGAAAGAAAATTCGAGTCAGAACTCGAATCATCGAAAGAAAACTAGATTGGTTAGAAGAAAAGGAAATTTGAGTCGGAACTTGAATTTTGAAGGAAAATTAGACTAATTAGCAGAAAAGAAAATTTGAGTCGGAACTCGAATCCCAAAGGAAAACTAAATCGATTAGAAGGAAAGGAAATTTGAGTCGAAACTTGAATCCTGAAGGAAAACTAGACTAATTAGAAGAAAAGAAAATTTGAGTTGGAACTCGAATCCCGAAGGAAAACTAGACTAATTAGAAGGAAAGGAAATTCGAGTCAGAACTCAAATCTCGAAGGAAAACTAGATCAATGTGGACACTGAATTTTAAAGTATACCAGTGTGAACACCGGATTTTGAAAATGTACCAGTACAAACATTATATGGATTTTGAAAATGGATCAATACAAATATTTTTTTTGGAAGAATTACCAGCATGAACTCTGGATTTAGAACATTTTACCAGCACGAACACTGAATTTTAAAAATCTTACCAGCACGAACACTAGATTTTTGAAAATTTACCAGCACGAACACTGGATTTTGAAAATTTACCAGCATAAACACTGGATTTTGAAAATATACCCAACTGATTCTGATGAGAGATTTTCAGTCTTCACCCTCACGACGATTTGGACAACTGTCGGGGCCTTAGGATTTATCCCTTATCCTGAATGGGTAGTTCAGGTTTATCCCTTAACCTGAAGGGGAAATGAATTTGATGCAAATGCAAATTGATGCAGATGAATGCAAATGAATGCATGCAAATGCAAATGCTGTAAATGGGTGCACATGCATGCAAAATGAGAGATTTGTGTGATCCTGTTTATATACGGGATGCTTTGAAAAAAAATTTCAAAATAATGCCCCAGTGCAACTGGGAAAGAAGAATTTGACCATTATTGAAGAAGATATATTGAGAAATTACAAAGGATGGAATAGAGGATTTAAGTATAGAAAATTTTCAAATGTTGAGCATTGATGGGGTATGATAATTCCACACCATCGGCATTGATGAGCAGATATGAATTGCGGGGTAATGCTTTCTCGACAATATAGGGCCCTTCCCAATTTGGCGACCATTTGCCACCTGGGCGGTGCTTGAGATAAGCCATGGATCTGAGCACTAGATCATTGACTCAGAATTTCCTTTCAATGACAAATTTTGCATATTGTCTGGCTACCCTCTGCCGATATGATTGAGCATGCTCTGCTGCTCGAAGCCTTTTTTCATTAAGCAAATCAAGTTGTACCAGTCGCTGATGATGATACTGATCAAGCGATAACTCCAGCAGTGATGCGAACTTCAAGGTGGGTTTCTGAACATGTAGAGGTACTACATCAGTTCTGTAGACAAGTTCTGACGGATTAGCATTAGTTGGAGTTCGAATGGTGGTTCTGTATGCTCACAATGGATCTTGGATCTTCTCATGCCAATCACGACCTGTTTCCAAGGTTCGCTCCAACATTCGAATCAGAATCTTATTGGTGGCTTCTGCTTGACCATTCCCTTGAGGATAATAAGGAGCAAAAAAATGATGCTGAATTCTGAACTTTAAGCAGAATATCCTCATTCTTTCATTCTTGAAATGGCTGCCATTGTCCAACACGATATCGTGCAGTATGCCAAAACGACAAAGAATATTCTTGTGGATGAATGAGACCATGTGTCGACTTTCTACTGTACGCAAAGTGATAGCTTCGACCCATTTAGTGAAATATTCTGTTGCGGCAAGAAAATATTTGTGGTCGTTTGAAGTAGAAGGAGTGATGGGGCCCACAACATCAAAGACCCACATATAAAATAGCCATCGAGAGATGGCAGTTTGCAAATATGTTGTTGGCGAATGAATAGAAGGTGCATGTATCTGGCATAAAGCACACTTCTTCATAAAATGGTATCAATCTTGTTGCATGGTCTTCCAATAATATCCTACCCGGATGATTTGCTTGATAAGTGTTTGGTAGTCGATGTGACTACTGCAAATGCCTTCGTGTACCTCCTGCATAACTTCTTTGGCTTCATCTTCGTCTAGGCATTTAGAATATTCAGAACTGAATCCACGACGATAGAGGACGTCAGCAAAAATAAAATATCGGCCTGACATGCGCTGAATCGCTCGTTGCTCTTACGAGTGATATTCTGAGAGAAGGAGATAGATGTCTTCTCCTTGATTGGAGCCTTTCTGAAACTGTCCTCCGCTTGCTCAGACATCATCCTAATTATCATTTTCTTGAACATCTGATATGCAGCATGATCAATGTAATCCCTATCATTCGGAATCTATCTTCTGGCAGATCTTGGAGAATCAATTTCTTCTTACTTGATGCTTTAAAAATCACTGGTGCACAGATACAGTGGTGTCTTTTTGCTTGATCTGATCTGAACCACTTGAGAATACTGATATTCTCTGCAGAATGACATGGATGATTAAATTTCGATGATGAAGATTCAAGATAGAAATGAATATAGGAAAAATATTTGATGAGAATTTGGTAGATAATTGGAAGAGCATCCCATTCCTAGGGATTGGGTCACCGCTGGATTCACGACAATTGTGTTGGCATTTTTTTGCGAGGAGAACGAACAACTGCAAATATGCCTTGTAACCTAGGTGAGGTCGTCAAACCAAGAATTGACGAATTTGCAAGATTTTTATTTATTGAAAGGAAAACATGATTGCATCAATAATAAACTTGGGAAAGAGGGGGGCGGACAAACAATTTGTCACCACTCTTTATAACTAGTAGAGACACGAGGACCGAGAAAAAGTGGAAGAGTAACAAAAGAGTCTCAGCCATATCTTGCAAAATGGTATGTTCCGGACCACTGCGCTGATGTAAGGTCAAACTCTAGCATGACTCCTGATAGCAGCCACATCTCTATGTGCTTCTGTCTTTGAGAAAACTGTCGAACACAGCGCTCTGGATGATAGTAAGCGGAGAAGAATGGACCAAGCAACTTGAATCTCTTTCCATATGCATAGGTATATCTGGGAGGTGATAATTCTCAATCAAAATAATCCCATACTACTTCTTCTTCCTACAGATAATCGATCAGGAACCGATATCGCGCAACTGGAAGGAGATCCTTGCCGTTGTATCTGAACAAACTAGATCTGGTCGGCACATGCTGAAGGAACCAAGACTGAAGTGCGTAAGTACACCCCTCGACTAAGATGGACTCTCTAAGTGTGAAGCGGGTCAGTCCTCTGTATAGAAAAGCAAGTGTGACCATGGCTATCGAAAGATGACTGGTCTGTTGACTTCCCCATCTTCTCAGAAATTGTACTATTCTGACATCCACATAATTCTGTCCATCTGGAAAGAAAGCAAGTCCCACAGTACACAGAACCATCGCATGCTGAATTCTTTCTCGAGTTGTCCTGGACAACGACCTCACTTCTGCGAATTCTCCATACTGTCGGTAGATCTCGATCAGACTCACGTATTCATTCTCATTTTCCTCAATCAGTGGCCAAGACTTACGCTCTGTCATGCGAGCCACAACATCTTTAGGATCCAGACCCTTGACATTGATCAGAAACTGATGCTCTAACGGATCTCCAGGTTGACCGGCTGGCTTGGGCAATCCCATGATCTCTGAAAATTCATCCATCAACATGGTCATCTCGCCCCATGGGAACCAGAATGTGCAACTGCGCGGATTCCACCGCTCTGCTAATGCATGAATCAGATTGTCGTTGACTGTCAACTTTCCCGCTACAGATGCCAATTCCAACCCGCAATCGCTCAAGTGGTCCAGAAAAATATGAGAGAAGTTCTTGAATCAAGTAGAGTACCACCGGGGAAAGAAGGGTCCGGTGCTAAGAGCTTGATGCTTAGGAAGACTTTATCGCACCTCATAGGAGATGTGACCCTCAGGAAAGACAGAGTCGAGCTGACTGAACGCCATTGGACTGAAAGATAAGAAGATTGGAATTAGACTTTGGAAAAATACAAGAATTTTGAAAATTGCAGGCAGGATAAAATAAAAAGCTAGAAATTCGAAGTCCAGAGGAACGAAAGAATGAAAAATCACCTGGAGTTTTGAAGAAAAGGTAGATAATTTGGAAAAATCGTCCAGGGTTTTTGAGAAAAATGAAATATTTCACAAAAGATAGAAAATAAGATTTTTTTAGAAATTGTTTGATATTTTGGAAAATTTGGAAAAAATATGAGAAAATAAGATGAAACTGAACATCATACATTCAATCACAAACAATTATTCACATACAACATTCCCTAAGAAGCTGACTCTAAATGCATCAATTTTGAAAGAGCTTTAGGACCCTAATCTTGACTCTAGGCTCAAATCAACTGTGTCCAATCATGCTATGCCGATATAATCGAGCCGAGGCTCGATGTACGTGGCATAAAACTCATCTTCGGGTCTAGGCTTGTGTTTTCCCAACATCCTTGAGCGCCTGCCAATATACGTCAGACTATGGCCCTTGGTACGTTGTAGGTAGGCGTTAGCCCAAATAAGTGGCCCAGTTGTGAGGCTCTGTCCCAAACTATGGTTCTGGAAGAGAGCCCAGCAACGTGAAGACCGGGTAGACATAGGTGGGGTGGTTTTTGAAAACATGATCACATGCAGGCAAACAAAGGGCTCTAAAACCTAACGAGATAGAGATTTTGAATTTTTTTTGTAGAAGCAAACATTGTTTTCACATAAATCCTAGATTGAGGAGTGTTGTATTTCAAACTTAAGTCTAAGTGAGCATGAATAATTCTCCTCAATTGGTCCTACCAAACCATGCTTAGTCTACATGCAATTCATGTTAGCTGGGTTCAACCCTAGGCTCCTAGGTTCACATGATATCAGAAAATAAAGCTGACATTTTGTAGAGCATGATTTTGACAATTTGAGCTAAGTCAAAGCACACAATTGATCAGGCAAAGACAGGTCTCATCTCGGTCGCCAAACCTGTTATCATCGCAAAATTTTTCCCGTCCCTTGCGAGAGAGAAACGAATTTCGCGAGTCAAACTCGACCAAAGTTTTGAAAATGGTTTTAAAAATTACTCGCTTCTGTTTTAAAAATTTGTGGGAAAATTCCGTGGAATGGGATCCGCCTTTCGGTACGAGGTTCAACCGTTCCTGACGCCTTTACAAGGGGTAATTGAACCAAGGATCAATTATGTGCTTTAACTTGACTCAAATATCTAAATTATGCTCTATTTTTTCTAGAATGCACAAAGAATCAGGCTTGTGCTATGAAATTTTGAAAAGATGCAAGTTTGAGAAAATATGATGTTTGCCTTGAATATTGAAATATGATTGGAAAAGTACTTGAAAATTGAATTCCTAGGAAAATCATTGAAGTTCATTGAAAATCAGAAATTTGCATTGGAAAATGAATACTCAGGAAAAATTGAACTTTGGAAAATCAATTTTTGAGATTTGGAATTGCTTTTATGAGAAAATGGATTTGAGAATCTTGAGAAAATCAGGAAATTCATTGGAAAATGATTTTTGAAATGAAAAATGGATTCTCAGAAAATTGGATCTTTGAGAAAATCATTTTTTTAAAACATGGGATTTTGAAATTCGAGAATTTTAAAACAATGGAAAATCTTGAATTGAGCTTGGGAAATGCTTTTGAAATCTCATTTGAAAACTCAGGATGAAATTCCACTAGAGGGGGGGTGAATAGTGAAATATGATTATGATCGATAAAATAAAATAATTAAGCAATAAGGCACAACACATAAAACACAGAAGTTATACTGGTTCGGTCAATATCCAGACCTACATCCAGTCCCCAAGCAAACCACTTGAGATTCCACTATAACATCCGAGTTACCGGATAAATAGTACAACACCCTCTTCCCAAGAGGTCTTCTTCTCTCAACAAAGAAGGGGCACACCCTCTTCCCAAGAGGTCTTCTTCTCTCAACAGAGAAGGGCAACACCCTCTTCCCAAGAGGTCTTCTTCTCTCAACAGAGAAGGGCAACACCCTCTTTCACAGAGGTCTACTTCTTTAAACAAAGAAGGAGTACAGTGAATAAACAGAGTTACAATACTTCCTATAGAACCTTCAGAATGATATGAATGCACGAATGAAGGATTCTAAGAATGTTCTGTTTGTCACTCAAAGGATACTCTTTGTCAAAGAGCTGGACTTGACTTTTTCACTTTTCTTTCTTTTTCTTTTTCTCTTTCTTTTTCAAGGCTCTCTTTTCAAATCACGAATAGAATATTTTTCTCTTTGTAAGCTCACACGTCTATTTCATTCCTCTTATTTGAATAGTTTATGTGTGTGTGTTTATATAGCTTATAAAAAGTAGTCGTTACATTTTGGAATTGTAACTTTTTGAAATATGAAATGTTATGTCTTTTCAAAAATATCTTTTAGAGAAGATCGAGAATGCCTTTTTCCAGAAGAGTAAAATAGAGGGTACACTAGTCGTTGTAGTGTTTTAGGTAATACATATTTCATGTAAGAAAGTCTATCTCTTACAATAGTACATTTGAACGTTGGGTTGTAGTTTTGTCTTTATTCTAATTAATGATTTGAGGTACATTAGTACTTCTTTACTTTAAATGAGTGTAAGTACTATGAGTGCTTTGAGATATTTATTTGTACATAGTCATGTCAAGTGTATTCTTTATGTAGTGTATTTTAAAGTCTTCAGAGAGAATGAGGACCAAAAAGAAGGTCGACATTCTTTGGGAAGGATATTTAGAAGGGATTTGTTACAGAAGGCATTTAATGCTTTGTAGAGAGAATGATGACTTCAAGTAAGTCGACATTCTATGGTTATGAGAAAGAGGTAACTAGAGTCCTTAAAAATTTTAATTTATTTTTCTTATGTAGCCGATTTTATGTTTTTGTCTTTTTCCTACATTCCTTTTTCATGTTGTCTTGTAAGGTACAATGACAAAATGTCTTTTTCATAAAAGGTTGTAAGAAGGTACAATTATTATATGACAAAATATCTTTTTCATAAAAGGTTGTAAGAAGGTACAATTATTATATGACAAAATATCTTTTTCATAAAAGGTTGTAAGAAGGTACACTTATTGGTTTTCAAAAAAAAGAAGCTTTTTGAAACTATCGTATACTTTTATGATATAGTATGTATGAATGAGTATGTAATATGCAAAATGCAAGTTCCTGAAGGTTCTGTTACATATGACTTTAAAGAGAAAAAAAAATCTTCATCTTGAGGTAGCCGATTTCTTCATTTGAGCTTTAGGAAAGCATGGCTCATCAAGCTTTTTCTTCAAGGAGTATGATTGCACCATAGTTGTACTTGAACAGGAAGTCTCCATCCTTATTGGGTGAGATATCCTTGCATCAAATACTCATTAGATTTAAGGCAAAACATATTCAGTCATAATATAACATTATTTCAAGAGAACATATTATCATATCATACAAAATCAAATAAGACAGTGTATCATATTATGTGACATCAAAACCGAATTTCTCAACATTCTCCCCCTTTTTGATGATGACAAAATATGCTCCCCCTGTCAAAAAGACATTATGCATAGAAATAATAATATGATAAAAATGTGAAATAATGTTTAAAGAGAGAATGTTTCTCCAATAATGGAGACAGGTTTTCTCCCCCTTTGTCATGGACAAAAAGGAGGGATCAGAGTAAAAAAGTTATTACAGACCAAAAAATAATTTAAAAGTTATTACAGACTAAATATAAAAATGCGTTTATCTCGAAGGTGGAGAAGGTGAAGGCGTTCGGGTGGCACGATTCCGCTTGCGAGTCTGCTGCAACAGGGCTTGATTACGAAGGATTCGATCTTGAGTTTGCTCGATATCCATCATAGCAGAAAAGTAATTGAAGGAGGATATTGGATCTGCTTCATCAGAGTCGGGCATGTGCAGGGACCTTAGATTGAAGGTGGTAGCATCGAGGACGTGAGAGGATCGGAGGATGACTTCGTTGTGAAGTGGTACTTGGAAGTAGTTGAAAATGGGAGTTATAAAACACCCAAAAAGAAGAGGCTCAAATTTCTGATAACGAATAAAGAGGTTGAAAATAATGGATGACCAATTTATCGGAAGAGAAGAAAGGATGGCGTAGATAAGAAGAGAGATTTTTCGAGGAACTAATCCCTGGCGGGGATGCTTGGGATAGAGGTTGTGGAAAAGAATCTGGGCAAGTAGCTGAGCTTGAGGTTGGAGATTCCTCATGTGCCACGGAAGTTGGTAGCAGTTGGTGCAGAGAAGTATTTTTCGAAGTACCGATCGGTCGATTGGTACTATGGCGTTAAGGTCGGTACCGGTGGAAGGTAGATTTAGAATTCTACCTAGGTCGGAAGCATTGAAAATCATCAGCTGTCCTCGGACTTTGCTGGTGATTGAGGTTTGTTCATGATCAGAAGAGAAGTTGGTATAAAACAGTCGAACTAGTTCAGGATAATAGGCGGCTGGGGATGAAGATCCTATGAGAGGTTTGAGTTCGGGGAGATAGGTGTCTAAGTCGAAGAACATGAAGTCGTCAAAGTTGATCAATTTTCCTTCATGAATGGGGCGAGAGCAGAGTTAGGTGTAGGTGTGAAACAAATCAGGATACCTTAGATCGGCGGAGGTGATCACATTGGTAGAAGAGGAAGCCATTTTCGAGTGTCTTGAAAATAAAGCACTAGGAGAGAAAGGAGCTAGAACCGAGAGAAAATTTGTATAAGGATAGAAAAGATCGAATGGAATGGTAAGAGATGAACCAATTGATTAAATAGAAGGAAGAAAATAATTGTTGATATGAAATGAGGAAATGAGTGAGTTGTAAAATAAGAGACTTGTGAATGACAAATCAAATCAATTTTGGAAGAAAGTGTATTATATTAGCATAGATATTAAGAAGGACATAGTTTCGAAATAATTTTTCTATATATGTAACAAATTTACTATGGGCAATCTTGTTGGATAGTGAGAAGAGTCATGAATTAAGTATGGAGTGTCATATTAAACGTAAGAAAAAGAATGATTCAAGAGTTTTTAGAGATTTTCGTGAAGATCATGAAGAATAGAGAGTGAATAATGGCCTAATAAGAACAAACAACTTTTTCAAGAATTTACTTTATGTGAAAGCATTCCAAAATCGTGAAGAGGGAGTTTGGAATAGGACAAACATGAGAGTATGAGGAAATGCAATAATTTCTTATTTAAGAAGTGTATATTTTGATATACGTGACAGGAGTGTGAATAGATATAAAGGAGGGTGATACGGATATGTAAAAGAAATGAGAGTGGTCATAAAGGACACCAATCACTTGAAGTTGGATAGAAATTGTATGACATAAAGTGGAGTGAAGGACAAGGTTTTAATGAATCTCGATTGGAGAGAGATATAAAATATATGAGAGAGTCATGGTCACGGATGAAAAGGAACTTCGTATAATGTAGAGAGAGAGATAAAATGGTGATACAAAACGTACTAATGAGTGGAGTACAAGTTTTTGAAAAGAGAATTTTACAGTACTTTTTCGTAAAAGATGTAAACCATGAAGAGACGATAATAGATTGTTCTTAGGCTATGATATAATAGATGATATAGTAAAAATTTATGTGAAATATAATAACTTAAAAGGTGGTACGAGAGGATAATCATTTGAATTTTTCATGAAAGGCATTAATGTCTTAGTGAAGTGTCTCGATAGGAGGAAAGGAAGACATGATAAAAATAGAGTGTACATACTATATGATATAACAAATGATATAGTAAAATTTATACGTAAAAACATAGCAACTAGATCTTTAGAAGAAGGTAAAAAGAACCAAAAAACATCATTCGATTTTGACTAAAATTTGAAAAGTAAGATTTCTCATAAAATAATATGTTATCATGTTGAAGGTGAATCAACTTATCGTAAGAGAAGTTTTTACAAAAGGACAACAAATAATAAAGGAGATATGAGATGAGTGATGTGAACAATGTCATGATAGCTTTTAATATAATTAGTTCTTATGGATATGAGTGAAAGGAGATAGGACAAGGAGTCATTATGGATGTGTACTTGAAAGATGACAAGTTGAAAGACATAAAGAATGTGTCTTATAAGAGTTTAGAGTATACGTGAATATGGAAACCTAGTTTGACTAACAAAAATCGATAAGAAGAAAAAGACTTTTAAAATAAGATTTTAACAAAACTTATAAGAAGTATTATATTAAGTGTGATTAATTTATAAGTCACTTAGTTTACATATTCCTAGTTCTCTTCTAATTCGTGTGAAGTCTTCATGTTTTAATGGTTTAGTGAATATGTCTGCTAACTGTTGATTAGTGGGTATGAATTCTAGTTTAATTATGTTGTTTAAGACTTGTTCTCTTAAGAAGTGGTGTCTTATTTGAATGTGCTTAGTTCGTGAGTGTAAAATAGGATTCTTAGATAGGTTTATAGCACTTGTATTATCACAAAAAATAGTTGTATTTTCAAAATTTAAACCAAAATCTTTTAATGTTTGTTTCATTCAGATAACTTGAGTACAAGCTAGGCTAGCAGTAATGTATTCTGCTTCAGTAGTTGATAATGATACACAATTCTGTTTCTTACTGAACCATGATACCAGTGAGTGCCCTAGCATGTGACATGTTCCACTTGTGCTTTTTCTGTCAGATTTACTTCCAGCAAAGTCAGCATCACTGTATGAGATTAGATCAAATGTAGAGGATTTTGAATAGAATAATCCAAAATCAACTGTGTCTTTTAAATATCTCATTATTCTTTTTACAGCTTTAAGATGTGATTCTTTTGGGTTTGACTGGAATCTAGCACACAAGCAAACACTAAACATTATATCTGGACGGCTAGCAGTTAAATAAAGAAGTGATCCTATCATACCTCGGTATACCTTTGTATCAACAGTCTTACCATCTTCATCTTTGTCCAACACAGTAGTAGTGCTCATAGGAGTGGATTTTGAAGCAGTTGAGTTCATGTTGAACCTCTTCAGAAGTTCATGAGCATACTTAGATTGGTTGATGAAAACTCCATCATTGGTTTGCTTAATATGCAGTCCAAGAAAGTAGGTGAGTTCTCCCATCATACTCATTTCGAATTCCTTCTGCATGGACTTAGAAAAATCTTCACAGAGAGTGCTGTTAGAAGATCCAAAGATGATGTCGTCGACATAGATTTGAACAATTAGGGTATGATTATCCACTACTTTGACAAATAGTGTAGAATCTGCTTTGCCAACAGAAAAACCAGTTTTTAATAAAAAGGTTTTAAGTCTTTCGTACCAAGCACGAGGTGCTTGTTTTAAACCATACAAAGCACGTTTGAGTTTAAAAACATGATCTGGGTATTGTTCATTTTCAAATCCTGGAGGTTGTTTTACATAGACTTCTTCATTTATAAAACCATTTAAGAAAGCACTTTTAACATCCATTTGAAATAATTTGAAATCCATATAGCTTGCATATGCTAAGAGCATTCTAATAGATTCAAGTCTAGCAACAGGAGCAAATGTTTCATCAAAGTCAATACCTTCCTCCTGGTTGTATCCTTGAGCTACTAGTCTGGCCTTGTTTCTTATAACATTACCTGTTTCGTCTAGCTTGTTTCTGAAGATCCATCTTGTCCCAATGATTGGATGATCCTTTGGTCTCGGCACAAGATCCCAAACGTCATTTCTTTGGAATTGATTCAGTTTTTCAGTCATGGCTAGCATCCAGAACTCATCAATGATGGCTTCATCAATCTTCTTTGGTTCAAGTTGAGAAATGAATGCCATGTTTGCAATCCGTTCTAGCTGAGCTCTAGTTTGAACCCCCTTTGTTAGTTCTCCCAAAATCTGCTTTTGAGGATGATCTTTGATATCGACAAAGGTTCTTTGGTGATCATCTTCATTAGACTTAGCTGTGTTATCTAAAAATAAATCTATACTTTCAACATCATCATTAGTTTGTATATGAACAGATTGATCAATAGATTCACAAAAACTAACATGCATAGATTCTTCAATAGTATTATGACGCTTATTGAAAACTCTGTATGCTTTACTATGACTTGAATATCCTAAGAATATGCCTTCAACAGATTTAGCATCAAACTTATCCAGGCTATCTTTTGTGTTTAGGATAAAGCATTTACATCCAAAGACTTTGAAGTAGTCTATTCTTGGAGTTCTGTCATAGAATAGTTCATAGGGAGTTTTATTTAATAAGGGTCTAATGAGAACTCTATTTGTTATGTAGCATGCAGTATTAACAGCTTCTGCCCAAAAAGATTTTACAAGATTATTGTGTTGGAGCATAGTCCTGGCAGATTCCTGAAGGGTTCTATTCTTTCTTTCTACTACACCATTTTGAGGTGCAGCTCTAGGGAAGGCAAAGTTATGAGAAATACCATGCAAGTTACAAAAATTTTCAAAGAGTTCATTTTCAAATTCTCCTCCATGGTCACTACGGATTTTAACAATAGAACATGATTTTTCGTTTTGTAATTTTTTACATAAGATTTCAAACTGACAAAACATGTCACTTTTGTTTTTCAAAAATATTACCCAAGTAAATCTTGAGTAATCATCTACAATGACAAAAACATATCTATTATGATTAAGGCTAGCTACCCTAGAAGGACCAAAAAGGTCCAGGTGGAGAAGCTCTAAAGGTCTTTTACTTGAGATGACATTTTTTGATTTGAAAGGAGATTTTGACAATTTTCCTAATTGACATGCATCACAAAAATAATCCTTTTTAAAAGATATGTTGGGTAACCCACGTACTAATTTATTTTTAGCTAGTTTGGACATGTATTTTGAATTGACATGGCCCATTCTCATGTGCCATAGATGTTGAGTGTCATTATTAGCTATAAGACAATGTTCTGTGATGTTTTCTAGGTATAGTTCGTATATATTATTCTTTCTTATACCTTTTAAGATGATGTTTTCATTTGTGTCAGCTATGAGGCATGCATCATGATTAAAGCTAACATTATAACCTGTGTCACACATTTGACTGATACTTAGTAGGTTATGTTTTAAGCCTTTAACAAAGAGAACGTCTTTGATAAGAGGTTTGTCTATGTTACCAATATTTCCAATACCAATTATCAAACCTTTGTTGTTATCTCCAAAGGTGACGGTTCCTCCTTCTTTATGATGAAGAACAGCAAAAAGGTCTGGATGTCCTGTCATGTGCTTTGAACATCCACTATCTAGTATCCATCTGTTCTTCTTTGGAGTCTGCAAAACATTAAGTAAATCTTCTTTTTGGTACCCAATCGGGTCCTTTTTTGTTAGACTTTGGAACCCATATCCATTTGGATTTGGGTTTGTCTATCTCTTTAGAGGAGTTAAAAAGATTATCAATATAATACTCCTTATTTGGTTCAGATGAACTTTTCACAAATGTGGTCTTTTGATTTATACAAGAAGGTTTTTTGAAATGAGAATAGCCAATCCCATTCTTGTAAAAGGAGACCTTCTGAGAGGATAAGAGTTTATCCAAGTTCTCTTTACCTTTAGTAAACTTGAAAACCGTTTTCATGAGGTTCTCAGTTTTACTTTTTAGCTCTGAAATTTCTACTTGCATATCTTTAGTTTTGGAGCTAGTAGAAGAAATTTCAGATATAAGCAAAAGATTTTTCTTTTTCAACTCAGAATTTTCACTGCTGAGTTTTTCATTCTCTTGAGAAAGCTCTAAATTTTCAGATTTTAAAGCTTTATTTTTGAAACTCAATTTTCTAGATTCTTCAAATAGTTCTTGAAAAGCATCTAGAAGTTCTTCAAAGGAAAAATCAGAGATTTCACTTACCGAACTTTCGTTTGCCATGAAGCACATATTTGCAGTTTCGGCTTCATCATCACTTGACTCTTCACTAGTGGATGGTTCTGAATCATCCCATTGAGCATGCAGAGCCTTTTTCTTGAAGAACCTCTTCTTTGGTTCCTCAGTCTTGGACTTTCTTTTGAGAAGGGGACAGTCACGTTTTAAGTGCCCTGGCTTATTACACTGAAAGCACATGGGATCTTCTTTAAGATCTTTTCTTTCCTTGTGCCTGTTTGGAAGCCGGTTCCTTCTCATGAAGCGCTGGAATTTTCTGGTAAGTAGCGCAAATTCTGATTCTTTATCTGAGTCTTCATTCTCAGATAGGGCTGGGAAAGCTAGAGTTTTCTTTACTGGTTGCTCTTCTTCCCTTCTTTCTTTCATGTGGACTTCATAGGCCACAAGATTGCCTATTAAGTCGTCCAATGTAAGCTTAGATAAATCTTGAGCTTCTTCAATAGCAGTGGTCTTTCTCTCCCAATCAGTTGTGAGAGATCTCAAGATTTTCTTCACCTTTTCAGTCTGGGAATATGTTACACCCAGAGATTTCAGATCGTTGGTGATGTTGGTGAATCTGGTAAACATCTCTGTGATGGGTTCATCTTTGTTCATTTTGAACAACTCATATTTTCTAACAAGAGATGATATTTTGGCTTCTTTAACTTTGTTGGTTCCTTCATGAATCACCTCCAAAGAATGTCAAATGTCATATGCAGATTCACATATAGATATTCTGTTGAATTCATTTTGATCAATGGCACAATATAAGGCATTCATAGCCTTTGCATTTAAGTTTGCCATTTTCTTTTCTTCATCAGACCATAAGTTATAGTCTGCGGATGGAGATGTGTATGGATGCTCAACAATTTTCCATACAGCAAAGTCTATGGATTTGAGAAAGATAGCCATTCTGCACTTCCAATATCCATAGTTGGAGCCATTGAAGAAGGGAGGACGAGATGCGTGTTGACCTTCAATATCACGAGCATAAGAGGTAGATGCCATTTGTGCTGGAAGACTTGTTACGTCGAAACCAGCAAACCTGCTCTGATACCAAATGAAATTCCACTAGAGGGGGGGTGAATAGTGAAATATGATTATGATCGATAAAATAAAATAATTAAGCAATAAGGCACAACACATAAAACACAGAAGTTATACTGGTTCGGTCAATATCCAGACCTACATCCAGTCCCCAAGCAAACCACTTGAGATTCCACTATAACATCCGAGTTACCGGATAAATAGTACAACACCCTCTTCCCGAGAGGTCTTCTTCTCTCAACAGAGAAGGGGCACACCCTCTTCCCAAGAGGTCTTCTTCTCTCAACAGAGAAGGGCAACACCCTCTTCCCAAGAGGTCTTCTTCTCTCAACAGAGAAGGGCAACACCCTCTTTCACAGAGGTCTACTTCTTTAAACAAAGAAGGAGTACAGTGAATAAACAGAGTTACAATACTTCCTATAGAACCTTCAGAATGATATGAATGCACGAATGAAGGATTCTAAGAATGTTCTGTTTGTCACTCAGAGGATACTCTTTGTCAAAGAGCTGGACTTGACTTTTTCACTTTTCTTTCTTTTTCTTTTTCTCTTTCTTTTTCAAGGCTCTCTTTTCAAATCACGAATAGAATATTTTTCTCTTTGTAAGCTCACACGTCTATTTCATTCCTCTTATTTGAATAGTTTATGTGTGTGTGTTTATATAGCTTATAAAAAGTAGTCGTTACATTTTGGAATTGTAACTTTTTGAAATATGAAATGTTATGTCTTTTCAAAAATATCTTTTAGAGAAGATCGAGAATGCCTTTTTCCAGAAGAGTAAAATAGAGGGTACACTAGTCGTTGTAGTGTTTTAGGTAATACATATTTCATGTAAGAAAGTCTATTTCTTACAATAGTACATTTGAACGTTGGGTTGTAGTTTTGTCTTTATTCTAATTAATGATTTGAGGTACATTAGTACTTCTTTACTTTAAATGAGTGTAAGTACTATGAGTGCTTTGAGATATTTATTTGTACATAGTCATGTCAAGTGTATTCTTTATGTAGTGTATTTTAAAGTCTCCAGAGAGAATGAGGACCAAAAAGAAGGTCGACATTCTTTGGGAAGGATATTTAGAAGGGATTTGTTACAGAAGGCATTTAATGCTTTGTAGAGAGAATGATGACTTCAAGTAAGTCGACATTCTATGGTTATGAGAAAGAGGTAACTAGAGTCCTTAAAAATTTTAATTTATTTTTCTTATGTAGCCGATTTTATGTTTTTGTCTTTTTCCTACATTCCTTTTTCATGTTGTCTTGTAAGGTACAATGACAAAATGTCTTTTTCATAAAAGGTTGTAAGAAGGTACAATTATTATATGACAAAATATCTTTTTCATAAAAGGTTGTAAGAAGGTACAATTATTATATGACAAAATATCTTTTTCATAAAAGGTTGTAAGAAGGTACAATTATTATATGACAAAATATCTTTTTCATAAAAGGTTGTAAGAAGGTACACTTATTGGTTTTCAAAAAAAAGAAGCTTTTTGAAACTATCGTATACTTTTATGATATAGTATGTATGAATGAGTATGTAATATGCAAAATGCAAGTTCCTGAAGGTTCTGTTACATATGACTTTAAAGAGAAAAAAAAATCTTTATCTTGAGGTAGCCGATTTCTTCATTTGAGCTTTAGGAAAGCATGGCTCATCAAGCTTTTTCTTCAAGGAGTATGATTGCACCATAGTTGTACTTGAACAGGAAGTCTCCATCCTTATTGGGTGAGATATCCTTGCATCAAATACTCGTTAGATTTAAGGCAAAACATATTCAGTCATAATATAACATTATTTCAAGAGAACATATTATCATATCATACAAAATCAAATAAGACAGTGTATCATATTATGTGACATCAAAACCGAATTTCTCAACACAGGATTTTAACAAAATCAGATCCTGAGAAAGACATGGAAATTCTTGAGAAAACTGAATTTTCTGAAATTGAAATTGGAAAATGAATTTGAAAACAATGCAATTTGAATAATATGAATGAATGGATATGAATTTGAAAGGGAATTTCAATTGAGGAATTGGAAAATCCTTTTGATTTTTTTGAGAAATGCAGTGCATTTTTTAAGTTAGCCTAAGAGTGTAGGCTGAATGTGGCTAATATGAAGATCATAAATCTTGGTTTTCTTCGTATTCTGACTATAGCCATAAATATGAATCCCACCGAGTTTATAAACTCCATAAGAGATCGTGCATGTGCCATTCGTGTAAACCATAGTGAATTTGAAATAAATATGCATGAATCATACATCAAATATTGAAATTTGCTGAAATTAAACTATATGCAATGCAGTCCTATTCTAAGCAAAAATGTAACTCTTATTCCAAATATTACATTGATTTTTATATTAAATTGAATAAAATAAAGAAATAAAGTGACTAAGCCTTCTTCTTGAATGTTCCTGCAAAACTGGAAAACAAGGTTAGCACAAAAATGTAGGTTTTTCTGAATTTACCCAAAAATATGGGATATTATCGGATATTATTCAGATATAAACTCAGAATCATACCCCCTTTGATATAAACATGATAAATAATGAATAAATTTCTAAAATAAACTTGAAAATTCGAAATTGGGGTCAAAATGACCAAAATACACCTGATGACCTTGAAATCAGGGTTTTCTGAAAGAAATTTTGTAAATTTTAGAATTTTGAAAATCAAATGAAATAAATCAAATACAATATGATGAAATATGATGATATGCATGAAAATTTATGAAATTAATGATTGAAATTTCGAAATTTAGGTCAAAATGACCAAAATACCCCTGATAACAAGACTATGGCCTTGAAACCAGGGTTTTCTGAAATAAATTTTGCAAAAATGAAAAATGTGAAATGCAAATGACATGGAAATTAACCCTAATATGATTCTACATGCTCATGTACATGATAAAAATCCTAAAATTGCGAAAATATCATAAAATATCAAATTTAACTTGATTTTCGCTTCTAAATTAATAGATAAACTAACACATGGAGCAAATGAACTTGGAATTAAGCCAAATTTGGCATGGATACCTAAAATAACCCTAAAAACATAATGGAGATCAAAAATCTAATTTTTTTTGTATTTTCTTAATATGGAAAATATCTAAAATCCAAAGAAAATCAAAATTTTACCTAAAATGCTGATTCTAAAGGGGATTTTGGATATCAAACTTCTATAAAAATTTCCCAAATTTTATGGGGTGACAGAGGACAGTAAGTCAATAATTTTTTCTTTTTACACTTTCTGGTTTTGACATATGGTCGGATCAAAATTCGATGACTCTAGGATTTAGGGGAAACATACAGGTTTTGGTAGAAAATGTGGGAAAAATAGCAAACAGATGGGAAAAGGGGTGAAATTGTAAGAACCTGTCCCTGACAAATAGGGAAATTTTTGATTTTTTTACATCATTGGGATTCCGGTTACGGTTTGGAAAATGACACACTGTTATTAGAGACCCGAATCTCTGAAATTTTTGGATATTGAAATTTGTGTGACAGAAAAGAAGTTTTTGATAAAAATACTAAAACAGTTCCAAAAATCACAAAATTTTGGAAAATGATAGGAAAATATGTTAGAAACAACTTTCATGTTGAACGTTTTTGCATACAAGCTACGGATTGAACGTACTCGGTGCATTAGTGTCTGTCTACACCCTGATGAAGGAAAATCGAGATTTTCCCAAGGGTCTGGGAAATTCGATTTTTGACAGAGGTCAAAACTGCTTGGAAAAACCTCAAAATTTCTATATCAATAGTAGATTCAATTACAAATCCACTGTGATTTTTGTAGGAAAATCCGGATCTCTCAAAAGGGTGATGCCGGGGGTTCTTGTCTGCAAAAGCGCAAACTAGAAATTCAGAGAGACCAAAAACCCGATGTAAGGTTTGATAGGTTTAGATGGGTTCCAAAACCCGGATCATTCTGGGTTTCTGGCAAGATAACACAGGCAAGGAGGGCATTCATAACCATTTTTTTTAGATTTATTGACAAAAAACTAAGCATAAAATCATAACTGGACTGTATGCCTAAGATAAAACATGGTAAACTATCAATGTAAATTGAACTTAAGTAACAAGGAATGAATAAATGATATTAAATGCAATACCTAAAACATAAAATTTATCTAAAACCTAGAATGAAACATGGAAAACTCAGGGGGACATGAACCTATTTCACTTTATTGTTGTGGCTATGAGAAGGGAGGATCCGGTCCATTGATTGGACGGATCATTTTCTCTCAATAGAAAAAACATAGAAATAAAAAAAAAACAAAATAGGATAATATGAATATCTTACCTTGGATTAGCTTGCTGCATGGTTGGAGATCTTCAAGGTAGCAAGGAGGGTTGCAGTTGGAGAAGTTGGTTTTAGCACCAATGAGAACGGTTGCAATGGAAGGTTGGACCTTGCTTGTTGGAGTTGTTACGGTGGTGAAGGTGCGCCAGCTGAAGTGATACTGGAGATAATGGTCACCAAAGATGGCTGAAGGTGACTGTGGTTGGAGCTGTAACTGTTGTATAACAGAAGAGCCTTGTGGATGGAGAGATTGTTGTGCTTGCAAAGGTTGCTGTGGAGATTGCGGAAAGAGTGGCGGCCACTGTTGTTGTTGCTGCCCCATGTTGGGTGGTTGCCCAGGATATGAGTGGGAATGATGTAAATGAGGTTGTGGCTGCTGATGGAACTGTATCATAGGTACCTGTTGTGGAGGAATCTGTGCTGGAGGTAGGAACCGTGAGATGAATGGATGGAGTCCTTGGAGAGGTTGCTGTCAGGGAAGATGGAGCTGCTATTTGGTGGCTGCCAATGGTGGAGGTGAAGCAAGGGAGGCTGGATCCAGTGGAATGTGGCTGGAGAGTTGAAGGGTTTAGAGAGTAGAGAGGGAGAGAGATGAAAGATGAGAGAGCTGTGGGAGGAGAGATGCGTTGAATGGAGAGCAGCCGTCTGAGACCTTTTTTCCTTTTTTTTTTTGTGTGTAAGACTTAGGGTCTAATAACCTTCCAACCTAAGTTTCCTAATAATATGGTTAACAACCATCTACGTGAATGGCTGGAGGCTCTTGTGCCTTTGAAAAAGATGAAAATGAGGTAAGGAAGAAAGGGGAAAGAAGGAAGGGAAGGAAAAGGAAAGAAGAGGGGAAGAAAGGAGAGGGAAAGAGGAACAAGGAGGGGCTGAAGAAGGATGTACGTGAGTGGAGGGAGAGGAAAGAAAGAAAGAAAGAAAAAGGAAGAAGAAAGAAAGAAGGAAATAAAAAAAAATGGAAAAAGAAAATTGAGGAAGAAATAAAGGAGATGGGCTGGATTGAGGGCTAGGGTGGTCGACCCCGTTGTGGGTCCCACCTTAGGAAGAATAAAATAATTAAATAAAATAAGAAATAAAATAAAACAAACAAAAATAAAGAAAAAGATACTTTTTTTTCTTTTTTTATAAATTAAAACAAGAAGATGCAAATGGATGGGCCATCTCAGAGTGGGTCCAAATTCAACTTTTGAAATTCATTTTGATGATTAGAGGGGTAAAATAGTCTTTTCAGAAAATTCTTAGACGAAACGAGCTATTTTTGGCAGTTTTTGAAATAAGCTCAGATTTTGAAGTTCAATACCCCGTTGCGAAGCAAATCGAGTGTAGAATTTGAAAATTTAATTTTGAAAGAAATCTAGATTGTTTTTCTTGAGAAACTATTTGCAAATTTAGACTCTCGGGGGTAAAAAATGTTAATTTTGGAAACCCGACGTTTGAAATTGATTTCTGAAAGCTTTTAAAACTCGATCTGGATTGAAATTTATAAAACTGGAGTTCTGGACTTCGAAAATGGGATGAAATGTGATGAAATGTTATAAAATACTGAGAAATGATACAAAATGATGAGAAATGACATGCAAAATGCTAACCCTGAATGAAGAATTTTGGAAATTAGACCCCGATTGGCAGTTGTACCAGTTTAAAAAGCATTAAAATTGATAAAATTTGCAAAATGGTTGAAGAAATGGTTTTCGAGACTCTACTGGGTTAGAGTGAGACTGAAAATTGGGGTTCGAGCTGGATTGAACTGAGATGAGCTAGATTGAGCCAGGTTTTAGAGTTTCAGAACTTTAATAAGCTGACAATGACACTGACTCAACTGGACTTTTCGACTAAATTTTCAAGAAGTACTGCCATTTTTAGAGATGGTACGGAATGGTCACTGAAGTGAAGTGAATTACGAACCTGAACTGGGTTTGAGCTGAAACAAAGGCTACTAATACTGAGATGAACTAAAATCAAAGCTCAAACACTAGCTCAACTAACTGAACTCATCTCAATTTTAGCTGAAAGAGCTGAAACATGCTAAAATGGGATCCTGGACACTTAGAAATGGTTTTGAACTGAAATTAGAGCGCTTGAACTCTTGGTGAGCTTAAGTTAGACTTTGAGGAATATGACTAACTAAGAATGACTGCCTAGGAGACAATTGGCTTGTATTTGAGTGAGAAATGAGCTCATTTTTGAAGAAATGATCCCATTTTGGCAGGAATGGTCAGAAATGAAAATGGTCTTGTCACTGTGAGCTCAAATATGCTTGAAATGACTGATATTCTAAATGTTCTGAACTGACCAGTGAGCTTTGTTGACTCTGACTGACTGGGGTTCGAGATGACCTAGGGGTAAAATGGTAATTTTCCTAGTGAAAATGGGTAAAATGGTGATTTTCTGAAACTGGCTCGGGGTTTGACTCCTACACTGACCTAACAGGGTTGGCACTGCACGAGAAGGGTTGTTTGAGAATGGATGATGAAAATTTGGGGTGTTTACATCCTCAAACCCCGACTTTGGGAAAACCTTAGATTTTCTATGATTTTTTTTGAAAGGTTTTACTGAAAACAACGGAAAACAAGATGTAAGGAAGGTGGCAATGCCGCGAGTCTGGACGACCAAAGGTGAGTACAACTAAAGTAACTAATAGTGTAAATAAAAGTACAACCACAAATATAAGGAGGGTGTATAACCCGACAGTTTAAAGTTTACAAAATGTGATAGTACAAAATCTCCAAAAATAGGGAATATATCCCAACCAAAACCCAAAACCACTGAGACAGGATCTGCAACTAAGTGTGGGTCCCTAAGCCTCCATCGTGTGCTGTCGCATCAACACTGCACTTGTTTGTCTCCTACATTCTCATAAAACGGGGTCAGTCCTCTCGCGAGGTGGTGAAGAAACCACCACAATATATATGTCAATCTAAGAGGAAAAATAGGAAACATAACAAGAACTAACAAGTGTAGGTGTCTGTGTCAGGCAAGTGCGTACGTGACAAGTGCTAGTCAAGTAAAGAAGTAACAGAACTGAAGTAACTGTAAGCAAGTAACTAAGAGCAGTAATAGAACTGTAACAAGTACTTAACAAGTAAAGTAACTGACGTAACTGCTGAACAAGTAAACTAACTAGAACAACTGCTGAACAGTAAAGCAACTAAAGTAACTACAGTATGTCAGTTGTGATTGGTGATCATGCATATATTTTAGGGATTTTTCATATAAAAATATGCATGATTTCATGAGAAAATGATTTAAAAACCCAATTTTATGTTAGTTTCGAGTAAATGTGCTAAAATGATTTAAAAATAGAAAATGCATGAAAAATAGTTTTATTTTACATTTTAATGCCTATTTTAGTGTTTGACATAATTGTAGTAGTTTAGTTTTTTTTAAATCATAAAATAGACTTAGTTTTGTATTTTCTAAAACATAGTCATTTTGAGGTATTTTGTAAATAACTTTTTGAAGAGAGTTTTTTGAAATGAAATTTTACAAAGAAGAGGGACTTATGGAGAAAAGTTCAAAATTATAAATATGATACGTAGGGGGAAGAGAGGCTTGTCTTCTCTCTTTTGCCTAAGCCCTCTCTTCTTTCCCTTCCTCTCCACCTCTTCTTACCTCTTCTTCTTCTTCTCCCTATTTTCCCCTCTTTTTCTCATCTTCTTTCCGGTGGAGAATTCCTACAACAGCTGAAGCAAGAAAGAGGATTCCAACCTCTCTTCTAACCCCTCCATTTACGGTGAGTTTTTCTTCTTCTTCTTATCTTCTTCTTCTTCTTCTTCCTCTTCTTCTCTTCTCTAATTCTTTCTTCTATGTTTCAATAGATTAGTTATCTGGAATAAAATCAAAACAAAATAAAATTGTAGCATTTATGATTCATTCTGAAAATGTAGATTCAAAAAGAAAATTCTAGATTTCACTGTAATTTGTAGTTCATATGTAGTGCATAGTATTAATTTTTTTTCTGCATTGATAATAAAATCGATGAAGCTTTAGCATCATTTGAACATTAATTTTTCAAATTCACTCAATCCGGTAATCAATAGCAATTTGTGATCGATCATCGGATGCCTGGAGTAATTACATTCAATCAAATGGAATTCTGATGACTGATCGGGGAAATTAAAACTGGAATGAATCTGATCCGTGTTGTTGATAAAATTTCTGGCGAATGAATGTTTTTGCTTCTGATAAATCAAGTTTTGTTGATGTAACGATCTGAATCTATCGATCGATTACCTAATATTGATCGATCAGAAGAGGAGATTACCTTCAGTCGCCAGATTTTCCCTTCAGCCACCGCAGATTACCTTCAGCCACCGCAGATTACCTTCAGCCGCCGGAGATTACCTTCAGCCACCGGAGATTACCTTCAGTTGCCAGATCTTCCCTTCAGCCGGCGGAGCATTTAGATCATCTGGATCTAGAGTCATTAATAAATTTTTACAAAATGTTAATCGATCATCTGGATCGATCAAAGTTGATTCAAAGGATTCTGTCTCCGGTGATGAAATCATAATAGTTGATCGGATGAATGTTTGATTCCAAAGCAATCGGCTATCTGAATCAGTTTTAATTTTTTTCTTCTGATTTTAACATCAAAGAAAAAATAATCACCAGCCGTATTGAGATTTATCTGATGTTCATTGCATTCTCCAGTGATTGACTGCCGTTTATGGATTTGTCCGGCAAGTGATTGTTTTCCGGCAAGTAATTGTTTTCCGGCAAGTGATGTTTCGAAATATAAGTGAAGATCTAAAGATTAGTAGTTGAATGTCTGAATTTTATCAAACATCGATTGAATGTCTGCAGTTTTTATTTGATCTTAAATTGATTTCAGGCTGAGTGAGTCGTCCAATTTTTGATTATCATGTTCTAAAGTTTTTCAACATCTCTGTTACCAGCAATAGATTGCCTGATCTGTTCGGCAATCTGGAATGTTTTTGAATATTGCATTACTGGTGAAAATCTATTAGTTGCTGCATCTCTGGTGATTCTCTTGCTTGAATGACATCCTCTTGCCCGAATCCCCTGATTTAACTGGAACAACTTCACGATTACCGTGAAGAGGTGAATCCGGTGGTTTATTTCTTGAGCCACCGTGAAATGTATTTCACGATTGGTATTCATTGCTTCAACTGGAATTAAATTTCATTTCACCAATGTTATTTCAAATCAAGAAAGAGGATTGTTTCTGGTAAATGTGAAAGAAATTGGGTTTTGATTTCAATGTGAGTGTGAAAGAAACTGATTTTCAGTTAGTTGATTACTGAATTTTTTTTTGTGACTGATATATTTTTTTCTGAGTGTTTTTTCTGGTTGATCGACTGTTTGGAATCCATTGAAGTTAATGTAGTTGATATTTGTAATATTTGAGCTGTAAATTGTGTTTGAATTCCAGCAGTGATTGAAGAACTGGATTTATTCCAGCCGGTTATGAATAGTAAAATTCTATAGTCTGAAATTCATTTGAAAATTGGATGGATGTTTGCAGCTTGAAAGTTTGATTTTCAATGTGATTTGGATGGTTGAAATACAAAGTATGTAATGAGTTCATTGTTAATTGTTTTGTAATTAGCTTAGTTAGTTGATTAGCATATCTTGGTTTGTAGTGTAGAGTTCTTTCATACTATATTTTAGTTTTTTTTTAGTATTAGCAATTAGTTAATTTGGATGTTCTGTTTAGTAGATTTTCTACTTCTTTTTCTTGTACTGCTCGTGTCCTTTTTGAATTGTGCAGGATCGCACAGAAGAGGAACAGAAGTGACTACATGACATACGAGATGCAAGATTAGAAGATTTTTACTTTTAAATTCAGAATTAGAATTTTAATTGGATTTGTAAATATTGCACTTTACGCACTCTGCGAAGGGTATTCATTTGTTGTAATAGTTAGTTGTCTTTACTTTTCTTGAATATTTTACATTTCAAATAATTCGACAATAAAGATTAGTTTAGATTTGTGTACTTGAATACGATATATTCCCGTTCCCTGAGTTCGACCCGGTCTCATCCACTAGTGAGAACGGGTTTTTATTATTTGATGTCTGGTTTTCACATGCTTTTCATATAAAAATCTTTTCAAAATTACAACGATTTAAAAGAAGACATCAAATTTTTGGCGCCGTTGCCGGGGAACGGCGTAATATTAGTATTCGCTTTATTGCCTATTGTTTGTGTTGCATTTAGGTTTAGAACCACGTATGTGCATAGCTTAGAGAAGAGCTTACTTTTCTGCACAGCCCACCTACTAGGACCCCCTTAGAGGTGACTGTGTACGATTGGTACCGTACACATAGATTTTATATTTCTTTGCATCATCTCTGTTATGTTTACTTGCGTGGTGATTGTCTAGTTTTTGTTGTTTTTAGTTTACTCGCTTTGTGGTTTGCGTGGTTTGGCCGCTTAGTGAGTTAGTTAGGTAGAAAATCCAAAGTTAGGACGTGAGCTACACCGGTCTACTACAAGGTGTATGCAAGGGCGACGCTCACTTGACCCTGAGTTGGTAGAGCCGATTGAGGACCCCGAGTCCCTTATTAGGAGAGCCCAGAGATCTGCAACCATGACTGATAATTAGCAGATTACTCGTCCTTTGAGGGAGTATTTCATTCCCAACACTTACACTCCCGCCTCCTGCATCACAAGACCTGATGTAGGAGCTAACCATTTTGAGATAAAGGCCAGTGTGATCCAAATGTTACCCTCGTTTTATGGCCTTAGTAATGAAGACCCATATCGTCATCTAGATGAATTTTTAGAGATTTGCTCGACAGTGCGAATCAACAACTTTGGAGATGACGCGATGAGGTTGACCCTGTTCCCCTTCTCTCTAAAGGACAAAGCGAAGAGTTGGTTAAAATCATTAGATACTGTTCGAATTACCACTTGGGAACATATGCAAAGAGAATTTTTAAAAAAATATTTCCCAATTGGTAAAACGAACCAGTTTCGTAAAGCGATAACCAGTTTTTCCCAAATTGAGGGAGAACAGTTTCATGAGTCATGGGAGAGATTGAAAGATCTTCTCCGCAAGTGTCCCCACCACCAGGTGCCTCGCTGGCAATTAGTGCAATATTTCTATGACGGTCTTACTGAAAAGAACCGTCAAATGGTGGATGCCGCGTGTGGGGGCACATTTATGCTCAAAAGTGAGGATGAAGCATGGTCACTTTTTGAGACATTGAGTGAGAATTCGATGCACCATGCGACAACCTCACGATTTGATAGGGCTGCACCTGCACAGGATAGCACTAAGAAGGCAGGTATTTTCGAGTTAGGGATGAACCTTGAATTGAGCAACAAGGTAGACCAACTGTCCCAGAAATTAGATCAGTTCTTATTGGGTCCCTCCCCTGCCATGCAGGTGTGCGCGTTGTGTGCAAGTCCTGCACACCATGTCTTCGAGTGCCCAGTTGCGCCACAATATCCTGAGTTTGTCCAAGAACAAGCTCAGATGGCTCAAAACTTCGCTAGGCCCGTACCTAATCCATTTTCCAACACTTATAACCCGGGCTAGCGAAATCATCCCAATTTCTCATGGCGCAGCTCACAGATCCAACCCCCCAACCCTTCCCATAGTCAACCAAGTCAAGGTGGTTATGCACCTGGATTTCAAAGATCCAGTTATCCCCCAGTCCAACCTGTTTATACTCAACCCCAGTCTCAGGAGCCTTTGCATAGTCAATCTTTTGAGGATAAGATTTTGCAAGCTTTGAGCTCACATACCCAATCTATTGCAAAATTAGAGACTCAAATGGGGCAGCTTGCCGAAGCACTCAGCAAGCGAAGTGAGGGGACATTACCTAGCCAGCCTATTGTCAAACCTAAGGGAAAGGAACCCATGTGTAGCTTGCATATGACTGATGCACATAAAGAGCAAGCTCAAGCAGTAACCCTTAGGAGTGGGAAGCAGTACCAAGCGAGGGAGACTGCAGAAGAAAAAGAGAACATAAGTGAAAAGCAGTCTGTCCCTAATAAATTACCTCAGGAAAGCGAGAAGGTTCTTCCATCTGAGCCTTCACCATCCTACATTCCCAAAGCCCCCTTTCCTGAGGCGTTAGAAAGGCCGAGAGCATTAGGTAAGTCCGGAGTGAACATGCAAGAGATGCTTGAGATATTCAAGCACGTTCAGATAAACCTCCCCTTATTAGATGCTATTCAACAGGTCCCTGCATATGCAAAGTTCCTCAAAGAACTTTGTACGCAGAAAAGGAAGTCGAAGTCCCATGTGCAGAAAAAGATTTATTTAACCGGGTAGGTGAGCGCAGTATTGCAACATCAAACCCCACCTAAGCTCAAGGACCCAGGGACTCCTATCATCTCTTGCGTCATAGGAAACATCACTGTTGAGCGTGCATTGCTCGACCTTGGGGCAAGTGTTAACATCTTGCCGGGTTTCTTTTATGACCAATTTGGATTGAAAGAGATGAAACCTACACCTATGACTCTTCAGCTCGCAGATAGATCTATCAAGATCCCAAGAGGGATACTTGAAGATGTTTTAGTCAAGGTGGAGGATTGTTATTTCCCTGTCGACTTCGTGATATTAGATATGGAGGGAGTTGATAGTCCACAGCAGACTCCTATTATTCTCGGTCGCCCCTTCCTAGCTACCGCCAATGCATGCATCAATTGCCGCACTGGTGCGATGGATGTGTCATTCGGAAATAGGAAGATACGGCTAAACATTTTTCGTGCTGCTATGGGGCTTACTGTTGAGGAGGCTTCTTTCGAGGTTGATGTCATTCAAGACCTCGTAGAAGCAGAATATGCTTGGTTATTGAGTGATCCACCTCATGAGGAGGATAAGGAATCACTAGAAGAGTATCACCTAGAATTACGTGAAAATCAGATAGGTGAGTTGAGTTGGATCAGGCACTTTGAGCCATTTAGAGGTAAACAGGACAGGAACATAGTGCGCAATGTCACTGATGACATTATTTTTCATAGAGAGCCCGATTGAGTCTGACTTCATGTCCATTGATCTCATGGACGATGAAGGATTTTTCAAGGGATCCGTCTGGCTGGGGACGTGAAACTTAGCGCTTTATGGGAGGCAACCCATATTCTGTACAGTTTTACATTTGTTAGGATTTGTAGATTTTATTTGGTTTTATTTTCATGAGTTTCAGGTTTTGTCATGTTTACATTCATAGAATGTGCATTTTTAATTCATGTCAGCTCATTCTACTCTTTTCCCTCATTTATTTCTCTCATGTGCATTCACTTAGTTTCATTCAAGCATGGGGGAGTGCCACTGGGACAGTGTCATTCAAGCATGGGGGAGGGTGTAGAGTGCACACCTTGATATTTCTGTTTACGTTCTTGCACATGTTTACACATCTCTCATGAAAAGTAAATTTTTAAAGAAAGAGTTTAAACTTATATGAATGTTATTTCAAATCTGATGTTTTTAGAGGATTTTTTAAGCCCCACAAAAAATTTTTCTGACATAGATCTAAAAATTATGGTTGTTTATGTGGATTTCAAGGAAATGATGATAGATACATGTTAGAGTTTATTTTGAATCATAAATATGAATATGCACAGTTTTATTTTTGAAAAACTAAGCAAATGAACAAAAGCATAAAAATGAGCTCAAAAAGTGAGAAAAAGCATGCGTTAGGTTATTTGGATAATTCCACAATCCTTAGTAGATGGAACTTAGATGTAAGTTGAAACTTTTAATTCCATTTTCGAAAAGGAGAGTGGAAACTTCGTGATCCTAAGTAACTGAGAACAGATACAAGTTGAAATGTTTGACTCTCATGTTATAAGGGTGAATGAAGGAAGTCACTTTTATGTCTTAGTTGATATCTTTTGATATATATTGAAAAAGTATAAAAGATATTGACATTGCACAAGGCATAAAAGCAGACCACACGCAAGCTATAAGAGAAAAATAAGTGCGCAAAAAGAAAAAGCGTGAAAAGAAAAAAAAAAGAAAGAAAGGAAAGAGCTTAAAAAGAAAGAAAAGTTCAATGCTTAGAAGTGTGATTGAGAAAACCTGTGTAGAAAACATATGAGTGAGGATAAGTAAATAATAATATGTTTTTATTGGATTTTCTAAGAATAAAACATAAATAATTGTGATTTTTAGAAAAGTGAAAGAAATTCTTTTTCTGTGGTGGTACATAAAAGACTCTAATTATATTTTGATTTTGAAATAACAGGAAATATTTGTGAAAATAAAGTCTTTGATTACCTACTGATTGTGAGGGTGTGTAATATTATGCATACATGACAGAGATGTTTGTGGGTAGCATCACTGCAAACCCTCACGAGACCTTACTCGTCCACTGGGGTAACCCAAGGGTTGAAAGGGCTTGTTGCATGAGCTAAATGCAACCGTGATTCCTACGAAAGTGAGTTAGGTGATAGTTTGATTTCTTGCATTTTTCTAGTTTGCTCGAGGACTAGCAAAACATAAGCATGTGGGTATTTGATCATGCATATATTTTAGGGATTTTTCATATAAAAATATGCATGATTTCATGAGAAAATGATTTAAAAACCCAATTTTATTTTAGTTTCGAGTAAATGTGCTAAAATGATTTAAAAATAGAAAATGCATGAAAAATAGTTTTATTTTACATTTTAATGCCTATTTTAGTGTTTGACATAATTGTAGTAGTTTAGTTTTTTTAAAATCATAAAAAAATTAGAGTTAAAATAGACTTAGTTTTGTATTTTCTAAAACATAGTCATTTTGAGGTATTTTGTAAATAACTTTTTGAAGAGAGGTTTTTGAAATAAAATTTTACAAAGAAGAGGGACTTATGGAGAAAAGTTCAAAATTATAAATATGATACGTAGGGGGAAGAGAGGCTTGTCTTCTCTCTTTTGCCTAAGCCCTCTCTTCTTTCCCTTCCTCTCCACCTCTTCTTACCTCTTCTTCTTCTTCTCCCTATTTTCCCCTCTTTTTCTCATCTTCTTTCCGGTGGAGAATTCCTACAACAGCTGAAGCAAGAAAGAGGATTCCAACCTCTCTTCTAACCCCTCCATTTACGGTGAGTTTTTCTTCTTCTTATCTTCTTCTTCTTCTTCTTCTTCTTCTTCTTCTTCCTCTTCTTCTCTTCTCTAATTCTTTCTTCTATGTTTCAATAGATTAGTTATCTGGAATAAAATCAAAACAAAATAAAATTGTAGCATTTATGATTCATTCTGAAAATGTAGATTCAAAAAGAAAATTCTAGATTTCACTGTAATTTGTAGTTCATATGTAGTGCATAGTATTAATTTTTTTTCTGCATTGATAATAAAATCGATGAAGCTTTAGCATCATTTGAACATTAATTTTTCAAATTCACTCAATCCGGTAATCAATAGCAATTTGTGATCGATCATCGGATGCCTGGAGTAATTACATTCAATCAAATGGAATTCTGATGACTGATCTGGGAAATTAAAACTGGAATGAATCTGATCCGTGTTGTTGATAAAATTTCTGGCGAATGAATGTTTTTGCTTCTGATAAATCAAGTTTTGTTGATGTAACGATCTGAATCTATCGATCGATTACCTAATATTGATCGATCAGAAGAGGAGATTACCTTCAGTCGCCAGATTTTCCCTTCAGCCACCGCAGATTACCTTCAGCCACCGCAGATTACCTTCAGCCGCCGGAGATTACCTTCAGCCACCGGAGATTACCTTCAGTTGCCAGATCTTCCCTTCAGCCGGCGGAGCATTTAGATCATCTGGATCTAGAGTCATTAATAAATTTTTACAAAATGTTAATCGATCATCTGGATCGATCAAAGTTGATTCAAAGGATTCTGTCTCCGGTGATGAAATCATAATAGTTGATCGGATGAATGTTTGATTCCAAAGCAATCGGCTATCTGAATCAGTTTTAATTTTTTTCTTCTGATTTTAACATCAAAGAAAAAATAATCACCAGCCGTATTGAGATTTATCTGATGTTCATTGCATTCTCCAGTGATTGACTGCCGTTTATGGATTTGTCCGGCAAGTGATTGTTTTCCGGCAAGTAATTGTTTTCCGGCAAGTGATGTTTCGAAATATAAGTGAAGATCTAAAGATTAGTAGTTGAATGTCTGAATTTTATCAAACATCGATTGAATGTCTGCAGTTTTTATTTGATCTTAAATTGATTTCAGGCTGAGTGAGTCGTCCAATTTTTGATTATCATGTTCTAAAGTTTTTCAACATCTCTGTTACCAGCAATAGATTGCCTGATCTGTTCGGCAATCTGGAATGTTTTTGAATATTGCATTACTGGTGAAAATCTATTAGTTGCTGCATCTCTGGTGATTCTCTTGCTTGAATGACATCCTCTTGCCCGAATCCCCTGATTTAACTGGAACAACTTCACGATTACCGTGAAGAGGTGAATCCGGTGGTTTATTTCTTGAGCCACCGTGAAATGTATTTCACGATTGGTATTCATTGCTTCAACTGGAATTAAATTTCATTTCACCAATGTTATTTCAAATCAAGAAAGAGGATTGTTTCTGGTAAATGTGAAAGAAATTGGGTTTTGATTTCAATGTGAGTGTGAAAGAAACTGATTTTCAGTTAGTTGATTACTGAATTTTTTTTAGTGACTGATATATTTTTTTCTGAGTGTTTTTTCTGGTTGATCGACTGTTTGGAATCCATTGAAGTTAATGTAGTTGATATTTGTAATATTTGAGCTGTAAATTGTGTTTGAATTCCAGCAGTGATTGAAGAACTGGATTTATTCCAGCCGGTTATGAATAGTAAAATTCTATAGTCTGAAATTCATTTGAAAATTGGATGGATGTTTGCAGCTTGAAAGTTTGATTTTCAATGTGATTTGGATGGTTGAAATACAAAGTATGTAATGAGTTCATTGTTAATTGTTTTGTAATTAGCTTAGTTAGTTGATTAGCATATCTTGGTTTGTAGTGTAGAGTTCTTTCATACTATATTTTAGTTTTTTTTTAGTATTAGCAATTAGTTAATTTGGATGTTCTGTTTAGTAGATTTTCTACTTTTTTTCTTGTACTGCTCGTGTCCTTTTTGAATTGTGCAGGATCACACAGAAGAGGAGCAGAAGTGACTACATGACATACGAGATGCAAGATTAGAAGATTTTTACTTTTAAATTCAGAATTAGAATTTTAATTGGGTTTGTAAATATTGCACTTTACGCCCTCTGCGAAGGGTATTCATTTGTTGTAATAGTTAGTTATCTTTACTTTTCTTGAATATTTTACATTTCAAATAATTCGGCAATAAAGATTAGTTTAGATTTGTGTACTTGAATACGATATATTCCCGTTCCCTGAGTTCGACCCGGTCTCATCCACTAGTGAGAACCGGTTTTTATTATTTGATGTCTGGTTTTCACATGCTTTTCATATAAATATCTTTTCAAAATTACAACGATTTAAAAGAAGACATCAATTGGTTAGTCTTTAAGTTCTTCTTGTTACTCCTTCGGGTATGCGAAGGAACTTCGCATTCTGTGAGACATGCACCCGATGTCTGTTATTCAAATTCTAGTGTGGTAACCGGGGATGCTACAGACTGAGTAAACCTCATGCGAGCAGCACGCAGCTGAGAGAAACTCTCACATAGGCAAGGATTGTAATCCATACTACTGCAGTAGTGATTCCTAAAAAGGCAACCTCGACCTCCCTGACTCTGAGTGACTGGAGGCCAAAGGGCGTTACGGCTCCTGTCAAAACACGTGTCGTAGTAACGACAAGTCACTCAGGGTTGTACCATCCACCCTCTCCAAGGCGAACCATCTATGAATGGGGCAAAGCAGGTTTATCTTTCTTAGGCTCATTGTTTAGTCATACCTCTCAATGAGGATTTTGTGCCTCGTGGTCCCTGCAGGGTACGCAAAACGAAGACTTGGCCTACCCATCCACGTGCTCAGCCTCACACGACCAACAAGAGCACATCGCTCGTGAAAGCGATCATAACACCATGTTATTTATTTTCTAATTCAGGGTATAGTCACATGTGAGTCCACTCACGACAGAAGGCCATTGCCCAGAGACTCCAACTGAGTCCAAAGCATAAATCATATTCATTCATACCCTATGGTGTTTAAGTTTCAGTCTTTTCATTTCATGAAGTAAGTGCACCTTGTGCACTCACCAATGCCTCAAGCAATGTACCAGTCGAGGTACGCACTACTCAGTACAAGTGTCAGGATGTGCCACGTGCAAAGTGTATCAATACCACATGCTTTCTATCGTTTGCACAATCATAAGAATAGAGGCATTATATAATTTCATTTCTAAGAGGCAAGGAAATGTGCAAGCAAGTATACAGTTTCATGCATATGACATTTCATCAATTTTCATCACCCAAGTAGTTGTCTCTAAATCATTAATATTGGCACGTTCCATAACATGAAATTATTCTTGTAGGGGAAATTCATGATTTGGCGTACTTAAGTGTTGAGATTAAATTTAACAATAATCCCATACTTATGGGAATAACATTAGCATTTCCACGGTGTAGGGTGCCGCGCCCATGGACCCGATACAAAAATATTGAACAGTGTTTGTGATTTGTAACCAATGTAGTCTCTAAGTACGTGGAATTGCAATAGTGCTCATCCGCTTACTTCACTAGTCCGTCGAAACGAAAACCAAGGCGTAAGTGTTTTCCTTACGCAGCACGACACACATACGTGTCAAAGGTGAATTCTGGAATTAACCCATCTAATGGGGATTACATTGGCTTTTCCACGGTTCGGGGTGCCGCGCCCGCGGACCCGAAATGAACCATTTGACAAGACGATCGTAAAATAAACACTATGTAATTCATTTCCATTTCAGAGTATAAAACATAGGTGGAAACACTTGGACGGGACACAAGGGTGTCACGTGCCCATTCGGTCGCACCGAAATACTCAATTTTGTGCATTAACCTATATATATATATATATATATATATATATATATATATATATATATATATGTTACGAGGCTTACAATTATCGACATATACATATATTTACATTTTTACAAGTACATTCAATAATGCATACCTCTTTATGTATGTATATATATATATATATATATATATATATATATATATAATTACCCGCATCCGGTGCATCCCAAGGCATGTTCACGCATGCCAAACACCCTAACCGAACTGCGAAAGGGTGTGTGGCAAGACCAAACATGAGTCTGGACCACTATGGTTCGGTTATGAGTACGGTTTGGTGCTGGTCTTAAAAAAATAAGGTGATTAATAGGGACAGCCGATTAGGTGGATTAACGAGGCTGCGTGGGTTTTCGACAAAAAGGGTCGCGTACCAGCTGACAAAGGAGTCTACCTAAAAATGCAAGTCTGGTCATCCGGACCAGACTGCTCAATCCACTAGGGGAATCTGGTCTGACTCATAGTTCGGACCAGACCGCCAAAATGGTTCGGTTGGGACTGAAGCAAACTGCCAAAAGGGTGACAGCCGCGGGTGACTAGACGGATCGAGGTGCCAAGGGAGCTGGAGAGGGGTCTGGTCCATGGGACCATACCACGTTGTCAACACACTCAGGTCTGAACATTTTGGTTCAGACCTAGATCCACAAGGGTCGGGCACACATGGCCTGGGTGCCCAACACCACACGGCTGGCACTCGGCTCCAAAAATGGGAAAACCAAGGCTGGCACCATGTGCCACGCCCGACTGCCAACGCACTCAGGTCTGAACATTTAGTTCAGACCTGAATCCAAAAGAGGTTAGCCGAAAGGTGGCCTGGGTGCTCAGCACCTAGTGGCTCCCACCTGGCTCCAACAAGGAGAAAACTGGGCTGGCACCAAGTGCCAAGCCCGGGCTGGAGTCTGGCTTGTGAACCAGACGGTTCCAGCCAGCTGTAGCACTGGTTTGAACCCTGGGTTCAGACCGGTACTACAGCCCAAAAACAGTAACAAATAGAAAACAAGAAACATAAAGTTCTGGGTGACTAATGCTGAGCGCGTGGATCATCCGCATGGCGCCTAGCTCCAACACAAGGTAAACAGGTTTGCTAAGGGGTCTGGTTCCCTGGACCAGACCGTGCAACTATCCACGCCCACGTGCTGGAGCCTAAGGCTCAAACAGCTGCTGCTAGAGTGGGTTGGGCGCCTGTTATAGGCTGGCCTTAACCCGTCAAACCACTTGGGTGCCCGGTTGCTCGTTGCGCCAACCCCAACGAACCAGAAATGAAAGAGAAAAAAAATAAAATAAAAGGATTTCAATGCCGAAGGGCCAAGGGCCCTTTTTCCAGCAATGGGGCCTGGTCACGTCGTGACCCAGGCCAGCACAAGGTTGCAGCACCAGTCCCAAACGTGTTGGGACTGGGTCGAACCCAAAGCGCCAAAGAAGCTCAAGGAGGGAGGTGGCGACTGCAACACACCAGTCGCTGCTTGCATGCACATCAAGGGAGTTTCGAGTGGGCTGGGTGCATACTGGACGAGCCCAGCTCGGTCCAGTGCACCCTAGCAAGCTTATCACGTCCAACAACAAAGGGGGAAAAACTCCAGCAAGAAGAAAAAGTAAAGAAAGGTTCCAGCAAAGCTTGCGAAAAAAAGACATATACATTAGAAAGATGCATCAGGATGGAAACACATAATCTGTTGGATGCAATGGGAGAAGTCTGTGAGCCGTTACTAGAGGAAGCAACGACTGGTGAGGTGTTTATATTACTCATAAACTGAAACACACGACCCTTTTTTGGTTCACTTGCTGCAGTCACCCATGCTGCAGGATCAAATGATGGATGCTGAGTAGAGTCATCGTCATATCGCTCTACCATCTGTTGCTCATATAACTTCTACAAAATAATGTTTACAGTATGATTTAATAATTTAGAATTATAATGTTTATGATAACTTGTATATTACAATGATTATTAATACAATAAATACATATTGTTGTCGTTCTCGCCTTTTCTGATACAAACTCTCCTGCGGTCTTATGTTTATGTGTTTGAACAAACACATTCTTGTATGGCACAATGCCTCCTTTTTCTGCTTCCTGCAAAGTGAAATGATAAATGATTTAGTTAACAGGTTTGCAACAATACTTATAAAATTGATTTGTTTATATATTGATGAGTTACCATTTTCTTCAGGTGGCTCCCAAAAGTCCTAGATCCATCTGTGTGTAGATGGACTTCGGGCATTTTCGCTCAATTTTGTGCAGCCTTCGCTAAGCGGTTTCGAAATGCATCCCCAGCCCACTTGTCACACATTGCATCCCAAACATTTGACCTGATAATAGGAGGTCCATGGCCCTTCCACTACAGTGGATCATCTCTCCCGCCAGATGCTTTTCTTGCTGCAATCTTCATATTGTGTAGCAGGTATGCAAATCGATTGGCAGCCACCTTCTGCCACACCTTCCTTGCATCATGTTCTTCCATCATAGTCGGGAAGTGATTCAAAGCCTATAAATATTTTCAGAAAGTTAGTAGACATGACTATAACAAATAATTAAATATGAAATACTTTAACTATGACAAACAACTGTATACCGTGAATGAGGACCACAATCTGTCTATCACCTCTTTTGGATACTCTTTCCATTGAGCGATCGGTCCTGGTAGATGTTAAAGTAGTGAATTCCTAATATCGTGTAATACTTCTTGTGGCTCAAACCTCGTGATGCACATGAATTGGTACACAGTAAATATCAATATACAATATTTATAAGATATACAATAAGTGAAAATAAAATACTTACGGTCGATTATCAATATACAATATTCAAATGAGTCTTCTTCTGCTAGACTGCGAAGACCCTGCATCCTCAGTTGGCTCCTGACTTGTATGATCAACTGGTATAGATGGGTCATGTACAGGCGAAACATCATCTGTAAAAAAATACGTTAGAAATTCTCAAAATACGCATTTCAACTAATCAAGCATCCAATTAGTTAAATGATATACCTATCAAAGGAGCCCGTGAAGATGAAGGCTGAGACTGGCTACTACTGGATGAACAACCACTGTGAGCTTTACGAACCATATTCTAACAAATAAAAAATGTCATGCAATACATTCAAATTATTTTAAATCATTCACATCAAGTATTTCAATACATTCAAATAATTCAAATCAAGTATTGCAATACAATCAAATCATTCAAATCATTGGAATACCTACAAATCATTCAAATCATTGCAATACATTTCAATACATTCAAATAATTCAAATCAAGTATTGCAATACATTCAAATCATTTAAATCATTGGAATACCTGCAAATCATTCAAATCATTGCAATACATTTCAATACATTCAAATAAATCAAATCAAGTATTGCAATACATTCAAATCATTGAAATACCTGCAAATCATTCAAATCATTGCAATACATTCAAATCATTCACATCAAGTATTGCAATACATTCAAATCATTCACATCAAGTATTGCAATACATTCAAATAATTCAAATCATTCACATCAAATATTACAATACATTCAAATCATTCAAATCATTTGTCACATATTTCTATACATTCAAATAATTCACATAAAGTATTGCAATACATTCAAAACATTGGAATACATTCAAATAGAGGTTTGTATTACAAGATTTTGCTCACTATCTCGAGAATTCTTCTTCATCAATTGTTTGACTTTCATATTCTTCTTCTTCTTCTTCTTCATCTTTGTCTTCATTGTTTACCCATCCACTTGGTATATCATTTGAATCACATTCTTCTATGAATGTTTCATCGACTAATGGAGATATGACATGCATATCATACGCAACATCGTGACCATAAGAAAAGTCATAGATATCATCTGATTGATAGTAATCACTCTCTTCAGTTAACTTGTCTTCCTGTAACTGATCATACTCAGGGTATAGTTTGGACTTCACCTAGCAAACTGCCCACCATTCATTTCTATCTAACTTTTTTGTACTTAGATATGAAATATATTAAACTTGTTGAGCTTGCGAGGCTAATATGAATGGTTCATATGTTCCAAACCTTTATTTATGATTCACCTCCACAATGCTTGAGGCTTTGTCGACTCTTGTTGCAGTTGGATCAAACCAATGACACTTGAATAAAGTTACCCTATTATTTACGCATAAGTAAGTCAACTCCATTATTTCTTCTATAACACCATAGTAATCATGTTCATTTTCACCGTAGCTGCTACCCTTGACACACCCTACTATTCATCATTGATTTGTTTATACCGTAGTCTTTTGTATGGAATTGATAATCATTTATGATGTACCTGTTGTAACATTGCACAACTTTGGTCGGACCATTTTGTAAATCACATATTCCTCGATCTTTAACATCATTATGGAGAACCTACAAACATAAACAATGATTGTTAGCACGACCAATTAAGTAACTTAGTGTTGTTTATAAGTGCACAATTTATGTGAGCATCCTTACCAACTCTTTCAACCACTCCATAAACTTAGTTTCACGTTCTTTTTGTACTTCTGCATCAGTGAGATGTGAAACTTCTCTTCACAACTCCAGATCAAATCATCTGCAAACCACAAATACTTATATTATTGAACCATGTATGCACATATAGAACATAAAAGGATTTAGAATTATGTTGCATCTACATATACTTACTCGATGTATGGGTCAATCACTGAGCAATTAAAAAGAATATAGATGTGTGTTGCGTCTTGCTCTCGATCTGCCAAGAGTCTTGATCGGCAACTACCAAATACATGCCCAAGTGATTGAAATATCGACAGTTTGTCAGCTACAATTACTTGTTCTTCATCATCGTTATGAGGTGGGCATGTGTAACGTGTTGAAATGTGAGGTTCAAAGTACATAGATGAGAAATTTGAAATCTCTTCTAAAGTGTATGCCTCACAAATAGAGCCTTCTACTCTTGCTTTATTACGAACCTTTTTTTTGAGGTCAATCATGCATCTGTCAAAAATATATATTTTAAATTTGAAATATCTGTCATTAAAGAGACAAATATAAGAAAACATATACTTTCTAAATGGGTACATCCACCAATATTGCACAGGACCACCAACCCTTAGTTCATATGGCAAATGTATGATCAAATGTTCCATAACATCGAAAAATGCTGGCGGAAAAATCTTTTCTAGCAGACAAACAACAGTGATGACAGAGTCCTCGAGATTCTTTACATCAAATACTATGACTTTTGATGCACACAATATTTCTAAATTCTTCACCATGAAATATCCAATTTTGATAATCACTCACAAACCCTTCCTGTATAGGTGATGTCTAACGCCATGCGGTTCTACAAATCGATTGTTCTTACAAATCTTGCAGGGACACCTAATCCGACCTGTGGGATCCATTGTACTGACACTTGCCATTGCAAATTCAAAAAAACTTTGAACACCATCCATATATTCATGCGATAACTCATTGTCAATTATCCTACGGTACATCCATTCACGGTTTGCAGTCATTTTGTCGTATGATGTTACGAATAGTATTCTGACCAGTTAAAAGAAAATCATCAAAATGTTATGATGAAGAAAATATCAAATTTATCATGCAATATATGATGTCATACAATCACAAGAATTATGATGCATGCATTGATAACTTAATATTTTCATGTGCAAACTATTCATAACACGATATATTCATTTGAAGCATGCTTTCATTATACAATTTCACATGTAAGTTATAATCAAATTGAAAGTAACTACACGCAAGCATGGATACAAAATCATACAATCACATCAAACAATGCAATACATCGAAAACATTCATATCAAAAAAATGTCAAACATGTACCTACAACAAACACACTCCAATATCCCGCTAACTACTACCATGCCTAGCATGGAATCCGTACTCCAAAAATAAGAACACTTCTATTCTCATACATTAAAATCATGCTCAGCATGATCTTCAAACTCCAACAAAGCAGTCCTAGATATCAACAACTAAGTGAGTGTGTGAACAGTAAAGTGTTGCATCCAATAAATTAAAAAATATGTGAAGCGCTTGCATCACTTACTCACCACGGGTATGTACCCGATTTGCATTATTTTTGTCACTTACTTACCACGGGTGGCGGGGCACAAGCGGGATCCGTTGAGAAATCTGCAAGAGACACTGTGTTAAAATGAAGTCACCCTCTGCTGAAAGGAAAAAATTTAGAATAAATATCAAAGTCAGACATGATTCTGGTGAGGCAGAATGCCTCATAGGTGTCGACCACCTCTCCGTTCGGCACAATAGGTTTTTGAGTTCGACTGGCCAGTTAGTAGGCCAACGATGTACGACAGCGGCACGAGGTCTCCGGAGGCAGTGATTGTCCCCCAGAGCGGCAGGCATGGAGTGATGTCATGGTTCAGGAACCCGACGATCACCAGGTGCCCCCCGGCCCATCGCCCCCCCCCCTCCTGCCAGAAAAAAAAAAAGATGCAGGGGGGCGACCCCTGCCGAACAAAAAAATTTGAGGCAGGGGATCGCCCCCCCCCTATCGAAAAAAAAAAGAGGCAGGGGGGCGACCCCCTGCCTAAATAAAAAAATGAGGCATGGCGACCCCTTGCCGAACAAAAAACATTGAGGCAGGGGTCCCCCCCCCCCTGCTGAAAAAAAAAATGAGGCAGGGGGGTGACCCCTTGCCGAAAAAAAAAAACAAGGCACGGGGTCGCCCCCCCTACCGGAAAATAAAAGAGGCAGGGGGGTGACCCCCTGCCAGAAAAGCAGAGGGGCGACCCCCCTAACGGAAATAAAAAATGAGGCAGGGGGCGACCCCCTGTTGAAAAAAAAAATGAGGCAGGCGCCCCCCTGCCGGAAAAAAAGAATGAGGCAGGGAGGGTGACCCCTTGCCGGAAAAAAAAATGACCCACTTACCTGGGAGAAGCCGGGCGGCGAGCGACGAGCGGCGGAATGGGGGGCGATGGGCCGAGGGAGGGACGGGCGGTGGAACAGGGGGCGATGGGCTGGGGGAGGGACGAGCGGCAGACCAGGGAGAACGGGCGGCGGGCCGGGGAGTACGTCGGGCGGGAGAGGGCGACGACCGGGGGAGTGCAACGGGTGGGAGAGACGAAATAGGAAAGAGAAAGAAGGGTTCTGATTAGGGATTTACAAGAAACTTAGCGATGGATTTGGCGATGGCCTACTTCCGTCGCAACTCTGTCACAAATTTACATGACCAGTTAGCGACGAAATATTTACGTCGCTAACATCGTCGCTACATAGCGACGAAAAAACCTCTGTCGCAAAATCCGTCGCTAAATGCCATGGGTATTACGACAAAAACCTGACGTCGCTAAGTCGTCGTTAATTAGCGATGGATTTGGCAATGAAAGTTTTTTCGTCACTATTTTCATAAATATTATGAATTTTAGCAACGGATTTGTTTCTCTCGTTAATCCGCTGCAAAGTTGTGACGGAAAAAATCCATCGCAAACTTTCGTCGCTAATGGCCATTTTTCTTGTAGTGTCAATGTACATGCAATCATGATTCAATTACGCATATTTGAATATTGTATCGCATACGAATGCTGAATGTACACTCACTTGCACATTCTCACATATTGGAAATATGTGTAAGTGTCATTATTTCAATTACGAGACTTGTGTGAAAGATTAAAATCATGTGTAATATTGCTTCACACGTACACATTGGCATATTTTGACACTTGTACTATTTAGTAAGTACCTCAAGGGTACACCTTAGTCTCATGCTTAAAACATTGAAAAGTGCACCAAGTGCACATTACATAGTTGATATAATGATTGAAACTTGAACACCATAGGGTATTAGCAAATACACCAGTTGAGGTTTTACGACTCTGTTGGAGTCTTTGGATGGAGGTCCCATGTTCGTGAGAGAGCTCACGTATTGTGATACCCTAGAAATGAAAATGAAAAATGGTGTTGTATCGCCTTCACCGGCGATGTAATCGTTCTGAAGCTGTGTGAGGCAGAGCACGTGAATGGGCAGGCTAAGTCCTCGTTTGCATACCCCGCAGGGACCACGATGCATATGTACCTTGGAAGGAGGTATGCTTTGTCAAACTAGCTTAAGAAAGATAAACTGACGTGCCCCATTCACAAAACAGTTCACCTTAGAGAGGGTGGATGGTACAACCCTGAGTGACTAGTCGTTACTACGACACATGTTTTTATAGGAGCTGTAGCATCCTTTGACCTCTAGTCACTCAGAGTTAGGGAGGTTGAGGTTAGCTTTTCAAGACCTTTACTACTGTAGTAGTACGGATTGCAATCCATTACCTATTCGTGGTTTCTCTCAGCCATGCTCTGTGATGATGCATGAAATGCACATCATGTAAACAAGTTTTTTATGCATTTTATATCAAGTTTAAGGTTTTAAACCCATGTTTAGATGTGTTTTGATAGTAAGGGGCTATGGTTCGAATTTCAGAAAAATCAGAGTTAAAATGAGAGAGTTATGGCTATTTCAGTGTTTGGGCACGGATTTTGAGGTGGATTGGATCCATATCCGACCCAATTAGGTTAATTGGACCTTGGATCAACTCTTTAAAAGTCCAAAACCCAACCCACACGCCTATCCAGATCCATTTCAAAAAGTTTTTCTGAAAACCCCCCAAAAAAGAGGCGCCTAGAAAATATTTTTTTTATAACATTGTTTTTGCAAATTCCAAAAAGTATAAATATACTTTTTAGAGAAGCCCTAGGCGTCTTTGGCTATGTTTGGACGCCCCCTACAGTGACTCTACAGCAGCAGCTCCTTCTTCTCCCTCTCCCCTATGTGTTGGCCATTGAAGATCGACCTATGCTTGATTTTCAAGCATATTTTCGAGTTTCTTTTGTTTCTTTTCATTTCTTTCTTGTTCCTTGCTGTCTTTTCACCATTTTTCTGTACTTTTGCAGGTGTAGCAGAGGTGGAGACCATTAACCTTGGGCGGGAGTGCGCAACACACCACCAAGGTGAGCCGGTCCTACCTCCATCCGGCTTTCTACACCCTCCGATCGAGAATCGGCCCACACTCCATCGTCGGTGGATCTCCAACGTGTAGCAGCTGCAATAGGTGCCGTTTTTTGGTGAAGTACAGCATCCTCGAACTGTAAAGGACGTCCATCTCCAGCCACGGTCCGCTCTTCTTCATCCCCCCGGTCGTCGGATCTTCCAAAAGGTAGGTCTTCTTCTTTCTTCTCTTCTAGATAAAACCGATTTGTGTGTGTGAATTCTGTTTTGTTATTTTTTGTATGTTTCTTAGTTTTCTTTTTGTTTCAACCTTAGAGTAGTATTGGTGCATAGACCAGCACGTTAGATTAGGTTTATGTGTTTGGTTGATTCGTTGGAATTGAGTTTTTATTGTTTTTTCATCCTTTTTATAAAAATCGGCTAGATCTTCATCTAGCCGATTCTTCAAGTTTGTCATAAGTGTGCTTGGTGTTGTTTTACAGAAAATCCAATAAAGAAAGTGTTTATTTTGATTCATCTTAGTCGGTTTTGTGTGTGGGTTGCATTTGATTTTAATTGAAAATAAAAATTCAAAAATCGGCTAGACTTATTCTAGCCGATTCTTGATTTTTACAAAAATATTTTTTCTGTTTTGATATTTTTGTTTTGTCCAGCATGTGTCTTGTATTGTGTTGCTGAAAATCTCATTAGGAAATTTCATTTTAGTTTATTCTAAGTCATGGGTTGTGTTTCGTTTTGATTTTATTTTTTTTGAAAAAGAAAAAATCGGCTAGAGATGTTCTAGCCGATCTTTGTATCTTGGTTAAATGTTTGTGTTGATGTGGATATACCGTGGAGTTTGCTGTGTTTTTGTATGTTGACAGTAGTACAAATTGGTGTTCATCATTTCATTGTTTTAGGATTGGGTTAATTAGTTGTATTAATCATTTTTCGTTTTTGTGTTTTGAGTCTATAGTAGAAAATTACAAAAATCAAGTTTTTGTTTTCTCTCATGTTTTTAATTCCAGCATAGTGTTGTTCTTGTTAGCTTTGGTGTAATTAGGAGTCATTTGAATTATTTTCTAAGTTAGTTTTATCAAAATAGTGGTTATTTCGTATATTGTTTTTTTTTTTTTTGCTAGTTTACAAATTTTATATCTTTTTTTTATTTTCGTGTGGTTCTTCTTCTTCCCCTAGGTGGGGCGGCAGCCATTAGAGCTCTCCTTGAGCTCTTGGTTGATTTTTTTTTAGTAAGTTTTAATGGAGTTAGGTAGGTGTAATTAGGTTGTCTAGGTTCAATGTATTAGGTCTTTCTTTTCTAGCCGTTTTTAGAGGTTAATTAAGTAGGTTTTGAGAATTAGGTTAGCATTAAACTCTTAGGAAATCGTTTTTCTCTTTAATTCCTTTTATTCCCTAGGTAGATTTACTTCTTTTTAGAAAGTGTATCCATTTTTAGAGTTGACGATTTTTGAGAGGAGAAACAATTAATGCATTGAAATGTGGAAAGTTTTTGGAAAAAGATAAGTTTCAAAAATCGTGTGGACTATTTGAAGAAAGATTTAATTCTTGAGTGCCTATTAATATGGAGTTACAAATTGAGATTTTAAAAGCCAATTTGAAAATTAATTAAATTTCCAAAGGAGGTGTATGAATTCAAGAAAGAAGTAATTGCACCTAAATTCTTGGTTGGAAAGCTAAAATCGTGTGATTATCTAGGTTGGACGATTTGGCTTCTCAAAAAGGAATTAATTGCAATTAAAGGCTTTCCCTCACCTTGGTTTTGGAAATAGCATTACTCCTTGTTTCCCAAGGGGATTTAAAAGCTCTTTAAGGTTGTAACTCCCCATTAAAAAGGACGATTTTTGGACTTCTCCATTTCCAAAATTATCTTTGATTTTGTTATTGGGTGCCTATCCTTCTAACCGACCCCAGTCAACCTAGTCCAAGACCTAGACCTAACCAAAATCGAGCCTAGGTCGAGGCAAACCTAGTTCAACCTACTTGAGTCTAGTCAAGTCAACCTTAGTTTGAGTTAACCGAGCTTACCTTACCCCATTTGAGCCTAGTCAAATCTCAGTTGAGTCGAGCTTAGTTGGACCTAAGTCAACTCGAACCTAGTTGACTAAGTCAACCATAAACCGAGTTCAACCTAGTCCTAATAAGCCTAAGTCCAAGACCTAGACCTAGCCCTAGTCAAGACTAAGTCAAACCCTAACCTAGTCTAAGTCAAAGTCAAGACCAACCTGAGGTCGAGTCAACCTTAGCTCGAGCCTATCTCTTTCAACCTAGTCAAAATCGAGCCTACCTAATCCCATCCGAGTGCATCCAAACCCAATCCGAACCTACTCAAGCCAAAACCGATCATAGTCGAGTCAACCGAGTGAACCCTAACCTTAACCTTTGTTCTTTAGTGAAGTAAGTTCATTTAGTATTATTTCTTTTGATTTCTATACTAATTAGTTTATTTATCTAATTTAGTTTTAGTGTAGAAGTGTGTGTACGTATAGCGTATTTGTTTAGTATGTGTGAAATGTGTTTTGTTGTGGTTTGAATGATAGTTAGATATTAGTTAACTTAGTAGTTAGATTGTATTTTATTATTTAGCATAGTTGCATTTCCATTGTTAGTTAACGTAGTTCTAGTCATAAATTGCTTGTCGTGTTTTGTTCGTCGTGCATTTAGTATATTCATAATTATCATCTGCATATACACTATTATACAGTGTCATTTAGATTTCACTAGGTGTAGATTGCATTTGATAGTGTTTACATAGGTTCATAAAGTGAATAGTGCACTCAAATAAAAACCAGATTTTTGCCCTGTTGCAACAGCATTATTTTCTGTGCAAAAATTCTGTGTTTTCCAAATTTTTTTCTTCTATTCACTTTATTGACGTGTTATTTAACTGCAGACCAAATTTCAGCTCATTCGGAGTTGATTTGGTCTGACTTTTAAGCGTTTTGCGAAAACCGCTTTTTCTGGATTTTAAATTACAGGACTGGCGATATCCTGATTTTTCCCAGATTTGAAACGCTTATATCTGGAGTTCCAGATACTGTTTTTCAATTCTGTAAAAACTGTCGTTTTGTTCAATCTATCAGTTGCAGAACAGAACAAAATTCGGGAAAATCGGACCTCGTTTTCCCTGTCAAACAGTGGTTTTCCGATAACCTATCAGAATGCTATTTTACACTAGTTAGGGGCAGTTTCGTAATTTTCTTAGTTTCGGCCTTTTAGATTTGTTTTTAGTAGTTTCTGCATTTTAGGAGTTGCATCATCATCATACAGCATTAGTAGAGTTAAATTGGTTAATTTTAGCATTAATTTAGTATTTTATTTAATTTTTGCTTGATAAATAGTATTTGTTTTACAATTTCCGTAAAATTAGAAATAGTTTTAGTTATTGTTTTCATTATTAGAATAGAAACTAACTTTGTATTTTTCTGCATTTTCAGGTTGAAAAACATAATTAGTGTCCCAGGGGTATTGTCCAAGTGAGAAGATTCTTTAAGTGGCGAAAAGACGGAAATACCCTTGGCGTGGAGCAGAAGACTGATTGCTTGTTTACTTTTCTTTTAGTGTTTAATTGTAGTTGTATTAACTTTGTAATTGTAGGTTGACATTTGGCATTAATAAATTGAATTTTATAGAAATATTGTGTTTAATTTCTGTTCCCTGTGGATTCGACCCGTACTTACCACTTGGTGGAAAGTCGGTTTTTAAAATTTTTGGTTGACGATTTTCCAAGGCTTTATTGAAAAAAATTGTTTTAAAAAGAGCATCTCAAAATATCAACCAAATTTTGGCGCCATTGCCGGGGAACGGCGAATTAATTACTTTATTTCTTAGAGTTTGATTTATTAATCAGTTTTAGTTAATTAGTTGTTTTATTTTTAGTTAGTAGGATTAGTAAGTGAATATAGGATTAACATAGTCAGTAAATATAGGATTCACGTTCTGTCTTTTTAGGATTCACTTGAAATTCATTCTGCAAGGAGCGATTAGACAGGTGGGTTTTAGAAAAACTTAGTTTGTGATTTCCTGTATTTATCTTTTCAGTGCTTTAGAGTAGTTTAATTTGTTATTTCATTTACTTAGTTAGATCATTCTGACATAATTAGTTTAGCATATTTGTTTAGTAGTTGTTTATTTTGTATTATTTACATTTTAGTACCTGTGTAGTTTAGATTTAGAGTTAGGTCGTTTGCTTACATCTGGTCTTAGCACCAGTGTATGCAGGGTCGAGGAGGTCTAGGAACCCCATTACACACATTTGTTGACAACCCAGAGAGAATTTTACATTCTCATCGAAATTCGGCAACAATGGCTGACATGGATCCTCCACCTCCACCCCCAGTTCTTTCACGCCCTCTGCGGGAATACTTCATTCCCACAGACTATGTTCAGGCATCCTGCATTCGGAGACCCGATGTAGGAGCGCCATATTATGAGATTAAGGCCAGCATTATTCAAATGCTTCCATCCTTTTATGGCCTTAGTCATAAGGATCCCTACCGACACTTAGATGAATTCCTCGAAATCTGTTCTACTGTTAAGATACAGAATTTCGATGATGATGCGTTGAGGTTGACTCTATTCCCCTTTTCATTGAAGGACAAAGCCAAGTATTGGCTAAAGTCCTTAGATTCTGTAGAAATAGAGTCCTGGGATCAGTTGCAACAGGAGTTTCTTCGGAAATACTTTCCCATTGGTCGCACGAACCAATATCGTAGAGCCATCACTAGCTTTTCAGAGCTAGATGGTGAGCGCTTTGATGAGACCTGGGAGAGAATGAAGGATCTCCTCAGGAAATGTCCCCATCATCAGGTGCCGAAATGGCAACTGGTGCAGAGCTTCTATGATGGATTGTCTGACAAGAATCGTCAGATGATCGACTCTTCATGTGGAGGGACATTCATGCTGAAGAGCGAGGACGAAGCATGGAGACTATTTGATACATTAGCCGAGAATTCTCTCCAGCATGCTTCGAGCTCTCATTCTGATAGAGCCACACCCAGCATTCAGAAGAAAGCTGGTGTTCTTGAAGTTGGTCCATCTACTGCACTACAGTGCAAGGTAGACAAGATTGCTCAGAAGTTGGATCAGCTTCTTTCAGGACCATCCACTACACAGCAGGTGTGTACTCTTTATGCTAGTCCGGCACACGAGATCACTGAGTGCCCTTCGGCAGCTCAGTACCCTGAATTTGTTCAAGAACAAGTTCAGGCAGCTCAGGGTTACGTCAGACCGCCGAATAACCCATTTTCATCGACATACAATCCGGGTTGGTGTAACCATCCCAATTTTTCATGGAAGAATCCACAGTCTTCCATGCAGATGCCTACATCCTCTCAGCCAGTTCGGCAACCATCTTTTACTCAGTCATTTCAAAGACCGAACTATGCTCAGTCTTCTTCTTCTTCTGTTACTCCCCCGATTCAGCAGGAGTCTGCCCCGCAGACATCTTTTGAGGAGAGACTTCTCCAGGCATTCCAAGAGGTGAAAACCACTAATCAGAACTCCTTCGAGAAGTGTAGCCAGATTTTGAGCTCGCATACGCAGTCCATTGCGAAGTTAGAGTCGCAAATGGGACAGTTAGCTGAGGCTATTAGTAGGAGACCCGAGGGTACATTGCCGAGTCAGGCTGTCATGAACCCGAAGGGTAAGGACCAGATGACTGGAGGCCTATTTCATACCGAGACACAGCAGCAGGCTAAATCAGTTATGGCCTTGAGGAGTGGACGTGAGTATCACGTCGAGAGCAGAGAGCGAGAGAGTAGAGAGAGGATAGAGGAGCCAGAGACCATTGTTTCACCTACGTCGGCTCAATCATCATCATCTTCACCATCTTCATCATCTTCATCCTCAGAGAAGAAGAAGAAGAAGAATAGGAGTGAGCCTTCTCACAAAGAGGAGGAACCATCAGAGTATATTCCCCCACCACCCTATCCCAAAGCATTAGAGTCTCCTGGATATAGAGGGAAGCAAGGTGCGAAGATCCAGGACATGCTTGACATCTTCAAGCATGTGCAGATCAACCTACCTTTGCTCGATGCTATTCAGCAGGTGCCGACATATGCCAAATTCGTGAAGGAACTATGTACGCTGAAGCGTAAATCTAGAGAGCGAGTTCCTAACAGGGTCCATCTGACTGAGCAGGTGAGTTCAGTACTTCAGCATCAGACACCACCAAAGCTCAAGGACCCTGGAGCCCCTATCATTGCTTGTACTATAGGGAACATCCGGATAGAACGAGCATTGCTCGATCTTGGAGCAAGCGTGAACATTCTGCCCGGATATTTCTTTGATTCTTTCGGGCTAGGAGAGATGAGATCGACTCCAATTACACTGCAGCTGGCAGATCGTTCCGTCAAGGTACCGAGAGGTGTCTTGGAGGACGTGCTAGTTAAGGTGGATGACTTTTATTTTCCAGTCGATTTCATTATTCTTGATATGGAAGGAGTGGATAGCCAGCACCAGACTCCGATTATTTTAGGCAGACCATTCTTGGCGACTGCCAATGCGTGCATCAACTGTAGGACCGGAGCCATGGATCTCTCATTCGGCAATCGAAAGGTAAAGCTGAATATTTTCAATGCCGCAATGGGACCAGCAGGAGACATGGACTGCTTTCATGTAGACATTGCACAGGAGTTAGTGGAGGAGCAGCCCGAGTTGTACATTACTGAGGATTCTTTAGATTTGTATCATATAGAGAAGAATAGCTGTGTAGATAGTGTAGACGTGTCTAGAGTGTCGTCAGAGAGACCACCTTGGAGAGCGGTCAGGGAGCCTCTTCCACCACTTGCTAAGACCCCCGCCAAGTCTTCGATCGAGTCACCTCCGAAACTTGAGTTGAAACCCTTACCGGATTCACTCAAGTATGCATACCTCGAAGATGATGAGACTCTGCCTGTGATCATCTCATCCTTGCTCACTGAGGAGCAGGAACAGAGATTGCTGACTATTCTTCGAGAGCACAAGGCCGCGATTGGATGGGGAGTTGCTGATCTAAAGGGGATTGATCCTTCATTCTGCATGCATAGGATCCATTGTGATGAGGAAGTCAAGCCATTTAGGGATATGCAGAGAAGGCTAAATCCCAACATGAAGGAAGTGGTAAAGAAGGAGGTGGTGAAGTGGTTGGATGCCGGAATCATTTACCCTATTTCTGATAGTCAGTGGGTCAGTCTGATTCAAGTTGTGCCGAAGAAGTCAGGACTCACTGTGGTTGAGAATGAGAAAGGTGAGAGAATTCCGATGAGGACCACTACAGGATGGCGAGTCTGCATCGATTATAGGAAGCTGAATGTGGCAACTAAGAAAGATCATTTCTCATTGCCATTCATTGATCAGATCTTAGAGAGACTCGCAAGACAGAGCTACTACTGCTTTCTAGATGGATATTCAGGATACAATCAGGTAGCTGTCCATCCTGACGACTAGGAGAAGACCACATTTACATGTCCTTATGGCACCTTCGCGTTTAGACGTATGCCGTTCGGGCTCTGTAATGCCCCGGCTACTTTTCAGAGGTGCATGCTTGCTATCTTCTCGGACATGATTGATGATGTGATGGAAGTTTTTATGGACGACTTTTCAGTGTATGGCTCTTCTTTTGAAGATTGCCTCCAAAAACTTGCTCGAGTACTGAGTAGGTGTGCGGAGATCAATCTCGTCCTGAGCTGGGAAAAGAGCCATTTTATGGTCCAGGAGGGGATTGTGCTAGGACACATTGTGTCCAAGCGTGGTATTGAGGTTGACAGAGCGAAGGTGGAATCCATTTCCCGTTTGACTCCACCCACCTCTGTGAGGCAGATTCGATCATTTTTAGGGCATGCGGGATTTTATAGGCGGTTCATAAAAGATTTCAGCAAAATCTCTCGACCGCTTTGCACGTTATTGGAGAAAGACCAACCCTTTGTTTTCGGTGAGGATTGTATGAAGGCCTTTGAGATTCTCAAAGAGGCCTTGATTACTGCACCTATTTTGAGACCTCCAGATTGGACTCTCCCATTTGAGATTATGTGCGATGCATCAGATTACGCTATGGGGGCTATTTTAGGACAACGCATCGATAGGAAACCCTATGTGATCTACTATGCAAGTAGAACTCTGTCTGATGCCCAGATGAATTATACTATGACAGAGAAGAAACTACTTGCGGTAGTTTTCGCATTGGATAAATTTAGGTCCTATTTACTCGGTTCGAAGGTGGTTGTCTATTCTGACCATTCTGCATTGAAATATTTGTTGAATAAGAAAGACACCAAACCGAGATTGATTCGTTGGGTCCTACTACTACAGGAGTTTGATCTCGAGATTCGAGATAAGAAGGGAAGCGAGAATGTAGTAGCAGACCATCTTTCCAGACTGATCGTGGAGACCACGCAGGATCAGAGACCAATCAGTGATTCTTTCCCCGACGAGCAGATCATGTCAGTCAGTACATCGCAGTTACCTTGGTTTGCAGATATTGTGAACTATCTGGTTTCGAGGAAGATACCTGAGCATTGGAACAAGAATGAGCGTGAGAGATTCCTATCTCAGGTGAGGCACTATTATTGGGATGAACCAGAGTTGTTCAAATACTGTGCAGACCAGATCATTAGGAGATGTGTTCTGGAGGAAGAGTATCAGTCCATTCTGAATTTTTCCCATTCGTTAGCCTGTGGAGGGCATTTTAGTAGTAGGAAGACGGCTGCAAAGGTTTTGCAGTCAGGATTTTATTGGCCTACACTCCACAGGGATGCTCATGAGTTCTGTAGGCGATGCCTGCGATGTCAGCAGATTGGGAACATGTACAAGAGGGACATGATGCCCTTGCTTCCGATTTTGATAGTCGAGATTTTTGATGTTTGGGGCATTGATTTCATGGGACCATTTCCGCCTTCATTCGGAAATTTATACATTCTGGTGGCGGTTGATTATGTGTCCAAGTGGGTCGAGGCTGTGGCAACCAAGACCAATGATCATAGAGTAGTGCTTAAGTTCATTAAGCACAACATTTTCAGTCGTTTTGGGGTGCCACGTGCGATGATTAGCGATGGTGGCAAGCATTTTAGGAATATACAGATAGCTTCTCTGTTGAGAAGATATTCTGTCAATCATAGATTCACCACTCCATATCATCCGCAGACTAGTGGACAGGTTGAAGTGTCCAATAGGGAGAGTAAGCGAATTTTAGAAAAGACAGTTCGTTCGGACCGCAAGGATTGGTCCCAGCGCTTAGATGATGCACTTTGGGCATATAGAACTGCATTTAAGACTCCCATTGGCATGTCCCCGTATCGCCTTGTATTCGAGAAAGCATGCCATCTTCCTATCGAGCTAGAGCATAGAGCGTACTGGGCTATCAAGAAATTGAATTTTGACCTCACCCAGGCTGGCAAAGAGAGAGCACTGCAGCTCTCAGAATTAGAAGAACTTAGGAATGATGCATATGAGAATGCCAAATTATACAAAGCTCGCACAAAAGCATTTCATGATAAGCATATTGTCAGAAAAGTGTTTGAGCCAGATCAGAAAGTGTGGCTATACAATTCTCGTTTACATTTATTTCCAGCGAAGTTAAGATCGAGATGGACAGGTCCGTACATTATGAAAGAAGTATTTCCCCATGGAGCAGTGACACTATTCGATCCTATGACCCAAGGTACATTCAAGGTAAATGGGCAAAGACTGAAGCCATTTATTTCAGATGCCTTGCAAGATGGTGAGTGTGAGATAGTGCATCTCACGAAGGCATGAGGGTTCAACCAGAGGGATGTATCATATGTACATTATTTCTTTTTCATTTCAGAGTTTTTATTTATTTAGTATTTCATTGCACATGTGCTAATTTGTGTTTTGATGTATGCAGGATGAACTTAACAATTAGTGTATCAATTACCAGGAACAGAGAAGAGCTTTCAAAGAATTCAAGGATCAGAGGAAAATCAACTTCAAAAGCTCAGAGAAAATCAGGTTGTATCTATCCTTTCTCCCATATTTTTGTTAGTGTCTTTTAGTGTGCATTTGCATTACATGTTTATTCATTTTGTATGCCACTAGGGACAGTGTCATTCAAGCATGGGGGGGTGGTTTAGATGCATGCACACAAAAATACACAAAAAATTTTTATGACTGGTAATCAAAGTAGGCATTTGAGAACAAAGTGTAGCATATATGATTGTTTTTGGCATAATCTAACAGTTTATAAATTTTTAAGCCCCATAAAAAAAAATTTATTTTCTGAACTGAGTCAAATAGAGTAGTTATTCATGAGAAAATTCAAAGAAAAGATAGTATTTGACTGTTCGAAAATTTTGAATCACTTTAGTATAAGTATGCACAGTATGTTTTCTGAAAGAAATAAGCAATGGAAAGATGTGTTTGAAAAATGAGTTTAAAAGAATAGAGCTACGTTTAGTTGTTGATGTCTTCGTGAATTCTAGTAGTAGAACTCAGACACGAGATGAAGTGTTTGAGTATCTTAACGAAAAGGATAACGAAGAAGATCATCTTCTTGTCTAAATCGATATCTGTGGCCTTTGTAGCTCGAGTAAGTAGAATCTGAAGGGTATTTTACACCTGGTGCCCCAAAGCCAACTGGTTTGGGAATCACTGGTTTGAAAGCTTGTTACATGGACTGCATAGAAAGCCTAAGAGATAGAGACATTGCACATGACGAGAGGAAGACTATACGTAAACTATTAGAATAAAAGGTTTAGTGACTCGAGCAATTAAGTCTGAGGGATACTCTGTATCTAGTGCCCTAAGGTCGGCCGACTTGGGAGTCACTGACCCAAAGCTCGCTACACGGGTCACGAAAACTGACTATTCGAAATAGTGATCATATGAGAAGAATCAGCAAGAGATCAAAAGTTGAAAAAAAAGTGAAAATGAAAGAAAAGGATGTGCTGAATGAGAAATTTTTCATTGCTTAGGCATAAATGTGTATTACTGTGCAGAAAATATACAAGTGAGAATAAATGAGTAAAACATGAGAAGACTTGACTTTCCAAGAAAAATCATGAACTAGCTATAATATTAGAAAAGTGAAGGAAAAGAATTTTTACTGTGGTGGCATGAGATTTTTAAACTTGTTTTGAGAATGTCAATTACATGAAATATGTATTACAATTGTATTCTTAAAAGCCTAATATTTTTGAAAGATCATCCTCGCATTTCATTGATGTTTGTGGGTAGCATCGCTGCAAACCCTCACGAGACCTTACTCGTCCACTAGTGTAAGCTAGGGGTTTAAAGGGCTTGTTGCATACGCTAAATGCAACCGTGATTCCTACGAAAGTGAGTTAGTATTATGCATTCATGCTTAGCATTTCTTGTCTTCAGTGCATATCATGATTAGGGTTTGTTAAGGGACTAACAAACATTCAAGCATGGGGGTATTTGATGATGCATGAAATGCACATCATGTAAACAAGTTTTTCATGCATTTTGTATCAAGTTTAAGGTTTTAAACCCATGTTCAGATGTGTTTTGATAGTAAGGGGCTATGGTTCGAATTTCAGAAAAATCGGAGTTAAAATGAGAGAGTTATGGCTATTTCAGTGTTTGGGCACGGATTTCGAGGTGGATCGGATCCATATCCGACCCAATTAGGTTAATTGGACCTTGGATCAACTCTTTAAAAGTCCAAAACCCAACCCACACGCCTATCCAGATCCATTTCAAAAAGTTTTTCTGAAAACCCCCCAAAAAAGAGGCGCCTAGAAAATATTTTTTTTATAACATTGTTTTTCCAAATTCCAAAAAGTATAAATATACTTTTTAGAGAAGCCCTAGGCGTCGTTGGCTATGTTTGGATGCCCCCTACAGTGACTCTACAGCATCAGCTCCTTCCTCTCCCTCTCCCCCACGTGTTGGCCATTGAAGATCGACCTATGCTTGATTTTCAAGCATATTTTCGAGTTTCTTTTGTTTCTTTTCATTTCTTTCTTGTTCCTTGCTATCTTTTCACCATTTTTCTGTACTTTTGCAGGTGTAGCAGAGGTGGAGACCATTAACCTTGGGCGGGTGTGCGCAACACACCACCAAGGTGAGCCGGCCCTACCTCCATCCGGCTTTCTACACCCTCCGATCGAGAATCGGCCCACACTCCATCGTCGGTGGATCTCCAACGTGTAGCAGCTGCAATAGGTGCCATTTTTTGGTGAAGTATAGCATCCTCGAACTGTAGAGGACGTCCATCTCTAGCCACGGTCCGCTCTTCTTCATCCCCCCGGTCGTCGGATCTTCCAAAAGGTAGGTCTTCTTCTTTCTTCTCTTCTAGATAAAACCGATTTGTGTGTGTGAATTTTGTTTTGTTATTTTCTGTATGTTTTTTAGTTTTCTTTTTGTTTCAACCTTAGAGTAGTAATCATGCATAGACCAGCACGTTAGATTAGGTTTATGTGTTTGGTTGATTCGTTGGAATCGAGTTTTTATTGTTTTTTCATCCTTTTTATAAAAATCGGCTAGATCTTCATCTAGCCGATTCTTCAAGTTTGTCATAAGTGTGCTTGGTGTTGTTTTACAGAAAATCCAATAAAGAAAGTGTTTATTTTGATTCATCTTAGTCGGTTTTGTGTGTGGGTTGCATTTGATTTTAATTGAAAATAAAAATTCAAAAATCGGCTAGACTTATTCTAGCCGATTCTTGATTTTTACAAAAATATTTTTTCTGTTTTGATATTTTTGTTTTGTCCAGCATGTGTCTTGTATTGTGTTGCTGAAAATCTCATTAGGAAATTTCATTTTAGTTTATTCTAAGTCGTGGGTTGTGTTTGTGTTTCGTTTTGATTTTATTTTTTTTGAAAAAGAAAAAACCGGCTAGAGATGTTCTAGCCGATCTTTGTATCTTGGTTAAATGTTTGTGTTGATGTGGATATACCGTGGAGTTTGCTGTGTTTTTGTATGTTGACAGTAGTACAAATTGGTGTTCATCATTTCATCGTTTTAGGATTGGGTTAATTAATTGTATTAATCATTTTTCGTTTTTGTGTTTTGAGTCTATAGTAGAAAATTACAAAAATCAAGTTTTTGTTTTCTCTCATGTTTTTAATTCCAGCATAGTGTTGTTCTTGTTAGCTTTGGTGTAATTAGGAGTCATTTGATTTATTTTCTAAGTTAGTTTTATCAAAATAGTGGTTATTTCGTTTATTGTTTGTTTTTTTTTTTTTGCTAGTTTACAAATTTTATATCTTTTTTTTTATTTTCGAGTGGTTCTTCTTCTTCCCCTAGGTGGGGCGGCAGCCATTAGAGCTCTCCTTGAGCTCTTGGTCGAATTTTTTTTAGTAAGTTTTAATGGAGTTAGGTAGGTGTAATTAGGTTGTCTAGGTTCAATGTATTAGGTCTTTCTTTTCTAGCCGTTTTTAGAGGTTAATTAAGTAGGTTTTGAGAATTAGGTTAGCATTAAACTCTTAGGACATCATTTTTCTCTTTAATTCCTTTTATTCCCTAGGTAGATTTACTTCTTTTTAGAAAGTGTATCCATTTTTAGAGTTGACGATTTTTGAGAGGAGAAACAATTAATGCATTGAAATGTGGAAAGTTTTTGGAAAAATATAAGTTTCAAAAATCGTGTGGACTATTTGAAGAAAGATTTAATTCTTGAGTGCCTATTAATATGGAGTTACAAATTGAGATTTGAAAAGCCAATTTGAAAATTAATTAAATTTCCAAAGGAGGTGTATGAATTCAAGAAAGAAGTAATTGCACCTAAATTCTTGGTTGGAAAGCTAAAATCGTGTGATTATCTAGGTTGGACGATTTGGCTTCTCAAAAAGGAATTAATTGCAATTAAAGGCTTTCCCTCACCTTGGTTTTGGAAATAGCATTACTCCTTGTTTCCCAAGGGGATTTAAAAGCTCTTTAAGGTTGTAACTCCCCATTAAAAAGGACGATTTTTGGACTTCTCCATTTCCAAAATTATCTTTGATTTTGTTATTGGGTGCCTATCCTTCTAACCGACCCCAGTCAACCTAGTCCAAGACCTAGACCTAACCAAAATCGAGCCTAGGTCGAGGCAAACCTAGTTCAACCTACTTGAGTCTAGTCAAGTCAACCTTAGTTTGAGTTAACCGAGCTTACCTTACCCCATTCGAGCCTAGTCAAATCTCAGTTGAGTCGAGCTTAGTTGGACCTAAGTCAACTCGAACCTAGTTGACTAAGTCAACCATAAACCGAGTTCAACCTAGTCCTAATAAGCCTAAGTCCAAGACCTAGACCTAGCCCTAGTCAAGACTAAGTCAAACCCTAACCTAGTCTAAGTCAAAGTCAAGACCAACCCGAGGTCGAGTCAACCTTAGCTCGAGCCTATCTCTTTCAACCTAGTCAAAATCGAGCCTACCTAATCCCATCTGAGTGCATCCAAACCCAATCCGAACCTACTCAAGCCAAAACCGATCATAGTCGAGTCAACCGAGTGAACCCTAACCTTAACCTTCGTTCTTTAGTGAAGTAAGTTCATGTAGTATTATTTCTTTTGATTTCTATACTAATTAGTTTATTTATCTAATTTAGTTTTAGTGTAGAAGTGTGTGTACGTATAGCGTATTTGTTTAGTATGTGTGAAATGTGTTTTGTTGTGGTTTGAATGATAGTTAGATATTAGTTAACTTAGTAGTTAGATTGTATTTTATTATTTAGCATAGTTGCATTTCCATTGTTAGTTAACGTAGTTCTAGTCATAAATTGCTTGTCGTGTTTTGTTCGTCGTGCATTTAGTATATTCATAATTATCATCTGCATATACACTGTTATACAGTGTCATTTAGATTTCATTAGGTGTAGATTGCATTTGATAGTGTTTACATAGGTTCATAAAGTGAATAGTGCACTCAAATAAAAACCAGATTTTTGCCCTGTTGCAACAGCATTATTTTCTGTGCAAAAATTCTGTGTTTTCCAAATTTTTTTCTTCTATTCACTTTATTGACGTGTTATTTAACTGCAGACCAAATTTCAGCTCATTCGGAGTTGATTTGGTCTGACTTTTAAGCGTTTTGCGAAAACCGCTTTTTCTGGATTTTAAATTACAGGACTGGCGATATCCTGATTTTTCCCTGATTTGAAACGCTTATATCTGGAGTTCCAGATACTGTTTTTCAATTCTGTAAAAACTGTCGTTTTGTTCAATCTGTCAGTTGCAGAACAGAAGAAATTTTGAGAAAATTGGACCTTGTTTGCCCTGTCAAACAGTGGTTTTCCGATAACCTGTCAGAATGCTATTTTACACTAGTTAGGGGTAGTTTCGTAATTTTCTTAGTTTCGGCCTTTTAGATTTGTTTTTAGTAGTTTCTGCATTTTAGGAGTTGCATCATCATCATACAACATTAGTAGAGTTAAATTGGTTAATTTTAGCATTAATTTAGTATTTTATTTAATTTTTGCTTGATAAATAGTATTTGTTTTACAATTTCCGTAAAATTAGAAATAGTTTTAGTTATTGTTTTCATTATTAGAATAGAAACTAACTTTGTATTTTTCTGCATTTTTAGGTTGAAAAACATAATTAGTGTCCAGGGGTATTGTCCAAGTGAGAAGATTCTTTAAGTGGCAAAAAGACGGAAATACCCTTGGCGTGGAGCAGAAGACTGATTGCTTGTTTACTTTTCTTTTAGTGTTTAATTGTAGTTGTATTAACTTTGTAATTGTAGGTTGACATTTGGCATTAATAAATTGAATTTTATAGAAATATTGTGTTTAATTCCTGTTCCCTGTGGATTCGACCCGTACTTACCACTTGGTGGAAAGTCGGTTTTTAAAATTTTTGGTTGACGATTTTCCAAAGCTTTATTGAAAAGAATTGTTTTAAAAAGAGCATCTCAAAATATCAACCACTCTGCCTGCATGAGGTTACTCGGTCAGTAGCTTCTCTGATTACCACACTAGAAATTGAATAACAGATGCCGGGTGCATGTCTCACAGAAAGTGAGGTTCCTTCGTATACCCGAAGGAGTAATCAGAAGAACATAATTACTAACCAAACAGACTAACATACTTTAGTTGTTTACTTGTTTATGATAGTACAACTCTTGTTCCTGTTTTGCTGGTTGTACCGTAGTTGCACGTATAATAGTTGATTTGCTTTTTTCCTTGTTCTGTTTGTCGTAGCCCGTTGCACTTGTTACTTTTCTAGTTGCTTAGACTTGTAACACGTACACTGACCTGACACATGCACATATACTTGTTACTTGACCAGTTTTCATACTAGATGCTTCTCCTTTAAAATGATATTGTATGGATGTTTATCTCACCAACTTGCAAGAGTTTTGACCCCGTTTTATGGGGATACAAGTGATGAATAGGTTCAGTGGTGATGCGATGGCGCACGGTTGGAGGCTTGGAACCCACACTTAATCTGCAGATCCTGGCTTCTTGTTTCGAGGTTTGAGGGGAGTTTTCCTCTCGTTTTGAGAGACTGTTTGAATTGATGTATAATGTCTCATTTTGTAATTTTGTAATTTTGAAACATTATGGCATTGTATATATATTTGGAGTTGACTTATGGTATGTATCACCTACTATGGCCCACTCAGACTTGCGGCCTTTTCTTACCCCTTTCCTTTTTGTACTTTTGTTGTTTGATTTAAATCCATATCTATCAAAAAAAAAGAATTTTTTTTTGCTAAAACCCAAAGGTTTTTCCAAGGTCGGGGTTTGGGGCGTCACAGCAACTCTTGGATAGCTAGGTCAAACTCTACAGGCTCTCCAGACTGCTCTACTGTTTTGCTGATTTTTTTTTGCCTTTATCCGGTGGATCCCTATCGGCTTTGAAACAATGAGAGGAAAAGTATTTCGGGAAAGATTAGGATTGTGTAAACACCCCAAAATTTTCTCATCCATTCTTAGATATACCCCTTCGTGCAATGCCAACCCTGGTAGGTCAGTACAAGATTCCAACCTCGAGTCTGTCTTAGAAGATTACCAATTTACTGCTTTCACTAGGAAAATTACCATTTTACCCCTAGGTCATCCAAGACCCATGTCAGTCAGAGTCAACCAAGCTCATTGTAAGCTCAGAATAGTTAGAATATCAGTCATTTCAAGCTCACCTGAGCTCACAGTGAGCATGTCAAGTTTATTTCTGACAATTTCTGCCAAAATGGCATCATTTTTTTAGAAATGAGTTCATTTCTCACTCAAATCCAAGTCAAATGTCTCTGAGTCAGTCATTTCCAGTCAGTCATACTCCTTTGAGTCTAGCTTGAGCTCATCAAGAGTTCAAGTGCTCCAGTTTTAGTTCAAACCCACTTCCAAGTGTCTAGCAGCCCATTTTAGCCCATTCCAGCTCATTTAGCTGAAATTGAGCTGAGTCCAGTCAGTTCAGCTAGTGTTTGAGCTCCAGTTTTAGTTCATCTCACTATTATTGACTTTTTTTCTAGCTCAAACCCAGCTCGTGTTCGTAATTCACGAAGACAAAACAATGGTCGGTATCATGGCCTACTGCCCGATGATATTTACAGAACTGACTCATGAATTTTCCCATGATCATGGGAGGATTTGTGACCCTTGAGAGCTTTACCAATTCCTTAGTCAACATATATTAAAAGATTTCATCGAGAGGCTACTCAAGAGGAGTAAACTGGCGATCGTTACCCTAACCATCCGGCTTTATCTTTTCTTTCTGTTGGGATTTCTGGTGAGAATCTGAAAGGAAAGACTTGTTGTCTTGCTTGAAGGCATCCCCCTTTTTGCCTCTATTGTTGCTTCTGTCGGACTTAGAACTTTCTGCGTTGCTGCTCTTGGAAGTGATATTCTTGGAGAAGGAAACAGATACCCTTTCCTTGATGGGAGCCTTTCTAGGATTGTCTTCAGCTTGCTCAATCATCATCTTAATCATCATTTTCTTGAACAACTAATATGCAGCGAGGTCGATGTCATCCTTGTCAGTCTGATTTTGTCCTCTAGCAGATCTTGAAGACTCCATCTCTTTTGACTCGCTGTTGAAATCATTGATGCACTGATATAATAGTGTCTTCTTGTCTGATCTGGACTACTTGGGAACACTGATGCTCTCTGCAGAATGAGATGGATGATTAGAATTCGGTGATGACGATTCTGAATAGAGGAAAAATATTTGATGAGATTTTGGTAGACAATTGGATGGATATCCCATTACTAGGGATTGAGTCATCGCCGGAATCATGACAATTGTGTTACTATTCTTTGCAAAGAGAACAGACAACTGAAAATAGGCCTTGTTACCTAGGCGAGATTGTCAAACCAAGATAGAATAAAAATTGAAGGATTTTAATGAAGAAAAATATGATTTTATCAATAGTAAACTTTGACAAAGAGGGGGCAGACAGACAATTTGCCACCACTCCTGATAATCAGCAGACACTCGAGGACCTAGAAAAAGAGTAAGATTAACAAAAGAATCTCACCCATGTTTGGCATAATGGTATGCTCCAGACCACTGCGATGATGTGAGATCAAATTTTGGCATGATTCCGGATAGTAGTCGAGCTTCTACGTGCTTCTGTCTTTGAGAAAACTGTCTGACACATCACTCTGGATGGTAATAGGTGCAGAAGAATGGACCAAGTAGCTTGAATTGCTTGCCATATGCATAAGTGTATCTGTGAGCTGACTCCTGACGATCAAAGTAGTCCCACACGACCTCTTCCTCTTGAAGGTTGTCAATCAAGAATCAGTATCATGCAACTGGAAGAAGTTTTTTGCCATTGTACTTGAATGAGTCAGCTCTGATTGGCACATACTGAAGGAATCAGGACTGCAAGGCATAGGTACACCCTTCTACTAGGATCGATTATCCGAGTGCTAAATGGGTCAACCCTCGGTACAAAAAAGCAAGTGTGGCCATGGCCATCGAGAGGTGGCTGGTCTGTTGACTTCCCTACCTTCGTAGAAGTTGAACTATCTTGATATCCACATAATTTTGTTCGCCTGGAAAGAAGGTCAGTCTCACAGTGCATAGGACCATCGCATGTTGAATTCTCTCTCAAGATGTTCGGGATAATGAGTTGACTTCTACCAATGCCCCATACTATCGGTAGATCTCAAGCAAATCTGCATATTCATTTCCATCTACTTCGATCAGTGGGCAAGATTTATGTTCTGTCATGCGAGCTAAAGCATCTCGGGGATCTAGACCCTTGACATTAATAAAAAATTGTTGCTCCAATGGATCTCCAAGTTGACCGGCTGGCTCGGGCAATTCCATAATTTCTGAAAACTCGTCCATCAGCAGGGTCATCTCCCCCCATGGGAACCAGAAGGTACAAGTGTGTGGGTTCCACCGCTTTGCCAGTGCATCAATCAGATTATCGTTGATCGTTTGATTACCCACTGTGGATGACAGTTCTAACCCATAGTCTCTCAAATGGTCTAGAAACATACGAGAGAAATTCTTGAGTCAGGAATAATACCACTGGGGAATGAAGGATTCGGTGCTAAGAGCTCGATGCTCGGGAAGATTTTGCCACACCTCATAGGAGATGTGACCCTTAGGAAAGACATAGTCGAGCTGACTGGATGCTATTAGACTGGAAAACAGGGAAAATTAGAATAAGACTTGGGAAAATACAGGAAATTTTGAAAATTATAGGCAGGATAAAACTAAAATTGAAAATTCGAGATCCAGAAGAACGAAAGGATGGAAAATCACCTGGAGTTTTGAGAAAAAGTAGATAATTTGGGGAAATCGTCCAAGGTTTTGAGAAAATAGTAAGAAATGCTTCATAAATTGGAAAATGAGGTATTTTGGAAAATCGTCCAATATTTTGGAAAAATTGAGAAAATAAGGGAAAACAAAGGAAAAATTATTACAATACATCACATCCTAAACAAACAATTATGTACATACATCATTCCCTAAAAGCTAACTCTAAATACATCAATTTTGAAATAGCTGTAGGACCCTAATCCTGACTCTAGGCTTAGATCAACTGTGTCCAATCATGCTATGCCTATATACTCGAGTCGAAACCCGAAGTACATGGTATAAGAATTCATCTCCGGTTCTAGGCTTGTGTTTTCCCAACATCCTTAAGCGCCTGCCGATATACGTTGGACTATGGCCCTTGGTACGTGGCAGGGGGGCGTCAGCCCAAATAAGTGGCTCAGTTGTGAGACTTTGTCCTGAACTATGGTTCTGAAAGAAAGCCCAACAATGTGAAGAATAGGTAGAAATAGGTGGGGTGGTTTTTGAAAACATGAGCACATGCAATCAAACAGAGGGTTCTAAATCCTAAAGAGATAGATTTTGAAAATTTTGAAGAAGCAAACTTTGTTTACATACAAATCCTAGATTGAGGAGGGTTATATTAGACCTAGGTCTATGTGAGCATGAAAATTTCTCCTCAATTGGTCCTACCAAACCATACCTAGTGTAATACCCAAAATTTTTAATGATTTATAAATTCTGAAGAAAATTCAAGTTTTAATTTTTATTTATTCTGAATGTGAATTATAGTGTTAAAACCCTTATTTTTATGGTTAGTATTGTTCAAAGTAAAGATCTGAATATATATTTAAAATCCTGATAAAATTTTGTTGAGGCTTGTTCAAAAATCAGAATTCAGGGACATTCTAGTCATTAATCAAATTGTCAAAGGGTAGCTTAGTAATTCGCCAATTCAGTGGCATTTTTCGGTAAAATACCCAACTATATAAGGTCAAAATAGTAATCTTTCTTTTAGGATATTTTCAGGGAATTAATAAAATTGTCAGGGACGAAAATGGTAATTTACCATTTTCAATGGCAGGCTATGTAATTTATTGAACCACAGAAGGACACTCAAGTAATTCTAAATCTCCTATGGCATTTCTGAAAGATGGAATTGAGCCAAGGTTAACTTGGGTATTAAAAAGTAGCAAATTGAATAAAATATATTAATTTATAATATTTTAATCTCAGACCATGGTTTTAGAAAAACCACTGGCCCAAAACCATGGACAGGCCATGGTTTTCCAAAACCATGGGAGGACAAGTGTCACTCCTCAGTGAGGAGGTGACACTAAGCCTCTCTCTCTCTTTGACACTTGTCAGAAGAATGACAAGTGTCATTCAAAAATTAATTTTTTATTTACTTTGGTGACAAATGTCACCAAAGTGGGCCCCACAAGGGGGGGGCGACCTCCCTTCTCTCTCCTATAAATACCCCTCACCCCCTCTCTCTCTACTCAAGTTCAAAACCCTCCCTTCTCTCTCTAAGCTCTCTCTCTCCTACTTTCTCTCTCTACCTTTGATTTTCTCTCTCTAACTTTTAAACCAAAACCTCTGTAGAATCTCAGATTTTTTCTGAGAAACCTCTTCTAGCCCTTTTCCTCTTTCTTTTAGCAAAGTCCGTTCTTCTGCAAGAAGCTCCGTCAGATCAGAAACAGCCTCAGAAGCACTACCTGCAGGAGTTCTGCTAAACTTAGCAGAAAAGTCAGATTTGGATAGCGGAAGCGCTGCTCAAATCAACTAAACAAGGTTAGTATTCAAGAACCATCTTCTGAATTCAAATTCTCCTTCTAAACCCCAATTCTACTTTGTGTGGATTTAAATTTTGACAATTTTGTCAAAATTTAATCCAACCCAGCCTCTACGCAAGGGAAGTTCTGTTCAAATTTTTCTAAATATTTTTAAGTATTCCAAACTACTTTAGCAGTAGTTCTGGCAAAAATTTTATAAAAGACTTTTGAAAAATTAAGTTTTTATAGCAGGAGTTCTGTCAAAATGATTTAAAGATTTTTGAAAAAAGTAGAATTAGTATAGCAGTAATTCTGACCAAATTTTTAAATAATTTCTAAAGATTAATTATTTTAATCAGAATTTTGGCAAAAGCTTTTCAGATAGTTTAGAAAATTTTAGTAGAAGATATATCAAAATTTTTATAATTATTTCAGAAAAAAATTGATTTTTATAAAAGAAATTTTGTTAAAATTTTTCAAAAATCCTTTTAAATATTTAAATCAAAATTTTTGAAAAACCTTTATAAAAATATTTGTGACGCAAAGTCATGTTCGAATTCTTACAACTCGAATTCAAGTTCAAACCTTTTTTCGAACATTTGAGTTATTACAGAGGAAACTCTGTGAAAATTCTTATAAAAGTTTTAAAGTCAATTACAAATAAATTTTTTTAGATTTTTAATAATTTCTTCAAAAGATACTTCTTTAAATCATAGGGCAAATACTACTCAAAATTTGATATAAAAATATTAACTAATATAATGAATTCTATCAGATTAAATCAAAGCACGGGCGCTTTATCCTATCGAAATCCAAGTAAGTTATTCTATCAAAATCTTATAATTTTATATTAGACATGCTTTTGATTCATGTTTTTGATTCATGCATGATTATCTAAATTTGATTTATGATCAAATGCATATTTCAATATCTGCATATTTCAATTTCAAATCTTATGATTTTAAATCGAATACTATGGTTAAGACATTGATGATATTGATAAATAGAAGAATTTTGTATAGCATGTTGATTTTTGAAAGATTTTATTGCTGCATGAGTCATGTCTACACAAACTTAATTCTCGCCTTCACAGGCGAATGCTCGTTGTGATAGAGCAAAATTCTGGATGGGCTGGATACATATGAACCGTGTTTATTTGAAAGGAATGATTTGGCTATTGAGCCTAGTTTTTGAAAAGATGAAAAGTCCTATAAAAGAATCCTTCAAGCCCATCTAGGTTTAGCCTACCCTGGAAGGGGTAGTGGTACAACCAGGAGTGACATTGTGAAGATGATGATTGTTGGGAGCGATAGATTCCCTGGACCTCCTGTCACTCGGGTTGAGGAGGTCGAGACATCGGGTCTCAAGGCTGCCGCATGCCAGTGGATGCATCCAACTCTCCTTGTTTGCTCGCCATTGCTGAGAATCTTCCCGGTCGTTGACCGCTCGCATGGGAGCCCGTTTCACTCAGGTATCCGGGTAATCCACAATAGAATAATATACCCCCGGAATACTTAGTTTGAGATCGGAGTACTCTCCACCGTACCAGGAGGGCGTTAATATCGAAACAATGACCTCTTTCTTTCACAGAATTTGATCTGAGATTATGCATTATTTTAAATTGTTTTTAATTGCCTTATTTTGCATAATTGTTCTTGAATAAATGCATTTTGATTTGTAAATTATTGAAATCATGCTTAATATTTGAATTGTATGGTTTTGATTAATGACTTACTTGGCTATCATAAGTCTAACCCTGTTTTATGGGGATTTCAGGTTCAAATATGGAATAGGAAATCTTACAATGGATGTTGGACAAGTGTGGCATCGAAGAATCCAGATTCCCAAGATCCTGAGATTAATTTAGGATTTATTTTAAATTTAATCCTAAATGTTTTTCATTTTTGAACCTTGTGAAAAGACTATGTATATAATGTTGATATAAATTATTGTTGTTTTTATTGTTAATTGGAATGTGACGTGCCAGAGGTTTAGGAAACCGAAAATCAAAAATTATTTCCGCTGTTAAAAAAAAAAAATCTGCATTTTTAAAGGTTTTAAAACCCCGGGGCGTTACAGTTGGTATCAGAGCAGAGTTTTGGGAAATCTGGTTCGAGATCCACCTTGTTCATACATTACACTGTAAGTATGTACTTTAGATTTTTATTTTATTATTATTGTTAAATCATTATTCTTCTTATAGATGACTCCTCAAGATCTGGTCAATATCATTAAAGAACTTGTCAAGGATGTTCAAAAGCTAGAAGAATCACAGACAGTACAAAAACGGCTGGTGGATAATTTAGAAAATCAAGTTCTAAGTCTTACAAAAGAAAAAGAAAACTTAGAAAAATGTCATAGGTGTTTACAAACCCATTTATCACAACCTTGCCCACTGAAATTGGAAGAATGTTTATTTTGTGGAGAAGTTGGGCATATAGAAAAAGAATGCCAAGTGAAGACGGGTTGCATTAAAAGACAGCAAGCCGCTGAAAACCTACCAGATCAACAATCCCGTGTGGATATTCTTGCTCCTCCTCCTCCAATGGAACCTATTGTCATTTCATCCGACTCAACCATAATACCTGCTCCTGCACCCACTTTAACTCCTTTGGACTTTGTATTTTCACTCCAACCCCCTGATCCTATATATACCCCAAGGGAACCTAAGGATGACCTTAGCTTATATTTAGGAAATCCAGATAAACAAGTTTATAATATAGATCCAAATATTGCAGGGCCTTCTCATCCACCAGAGCGGATTTGAAACAAGAGGAATTATTTGGGAAAATTCCTCAAGCTTCCATAGGATATCTTTTGTTTACTTTTGTTAAATATGTAAATTCTTGTAAATATGGGTTTTGATGTATATATATGTTCATATGAATAAATGTTCTTTCTACTTTAATCTAAGTCTGATCATTATTTATCAAGGATGCCTCGTCAAACATCAAAAAAGCAACCCAAGGAGCAGAATGGTCAACAAGAATTCATTATGGAAACATTAAATAATTTGGCAGCTGTTATAAGAGATCAGAATCAGAATAGGCAAGACTCAGCTACATCTTCAAAATCCTATCAAAACCATAATGAAGTATCTTATGAGAAGTTTCTCAAATTAGATCCACCTACATTTTCAGGAAAGATGGATCCAGAAGCTGCTGAGGTTTGGATCCGAGAAATAGAAAAGATTTTTCGTGTTCTGACCGTACCTGAAGATCGTAAGGTGAACTATGCAGCATACAGATTAAAAGGAGATGCAGAAAGATGGTGGGCATCCACCTTAGAAATTAAATTTAGCAATGGATCCGTCACTTGGGAACAATTTGTTGAAGTTTTCTATGCTGCATATTTCCCCAAACATGAAAGAAGCCGTAAAATGAGGGAATTCCTTGAATTACTATAAGGAGGACTCTCTTTATCTGAATACATTACTAAATTCAGAAATTTAGAGAAGTATTGCCCAAATGTCTATATTACGGAAGACGAGAGGGCAATGAAATTTACTAGAGGATTGAAACCAGTTCTACGAACCAAAGTCCTCACTAGTAGGCCAAAAACTTTAGACAAGGCGGTGGAAATAGCTACATTGATACAAGAAGATTGGGAAGAAATACAGAAGAATCAATCTGGCAGAACGGTTTCTCAATTCAGAGGCCAAAGGAGTTGGCCTAAAAGAAATTTTGAAGGAAGAAGGTTCATCCCTCCAGCAAAGAGGCCACGACAGCAGTTTCAAGTCAATCAACCACAATTACCAGCTACACAACTACCAGCTAGATCGTGTCAGAATTGCTATCGATCCCATCCAGGACAACCCTGCCCCCGAACAACTGGTGGTTGTTTATATTGTGGTAAGTCTGGCCATTTCATTAAAGACTGCTATAAAAAAGAAATGGATGAACATGCTCGAGGCCTTATTAGACCTCGCCCTCAGCAACAACCCCAGTATCCGTACCAGCAACAACAACAACAGCAGCAACAACAACAACAACAACGACCGCAGAATAAAAAAGTACCAGGTCGCGTTTATACCGCCAATGTTGATCAACTACCTAAGGGTGACCTGATTCAAGGTACTTTATCTATAGCTGGACATGCTGCTTTTACTCTATTTGATTGCGGTTCAACTCATTCTTTTATTTCCAAGAAGTTTACTACTTTACTTAATATGCCTATCAAGTCTTTGAACTGTGCTCTGGAAGTGGTCAACCCAGTAGGATGTAAATCTTTTTGTGGGTTATACTTGCCGAATCTAGAAGTATATATTGAAGGACAGAATTTACCTGCTGACCCAATTCTATTAGACATGTCAGATTTTGATATTATATTGGGTATGGATTGGCTACATCAACATCATGCAAGAATATTTTGTCAGGAAGGAAAAGTTACTTTTTCTCAACCAGGTATTCCTAAGGTAGAATTTAGATTATCCAATTCTACTCCTAAAAATCGAGTTATTTCTTCTTTAAAGGCCCAGAAATATTTGAGGAATGGATGTACAGCCTTTCTAGTCAGCATTACTCTTGCCAGACCAGCAGAAATTTCTCTTGAAAGTCTGGATATTGTTCATGAATTTTCAGATGTTTTTCCTGATGAATTACCAGGACTTCCTCCACATAGAGAGATAGAATTCGGTATTGAGTTAATGCCAGGAATTGCACCAATTTCTAAAGCTCCTTATAGGATGGCTCCCGCAGAACTCACAGAATTAAAAAAACAATTATTGGAATTAATGGAGCTGGGATTTATTAGACCAAGTATGTCTCCCTGGGGTGCACCAGTATTATTTGTAAAGAAGAAAGATGGGTCATTAAGATTATGTATAGATTACAGACTTCTTAATCAAGTTACCATAAAGAATAAATATCCGTTGCCACGAATTGAAGATTTATTTGATCAATTACAGAAGGCTAAGGTATTTTCAAAGATTGATCTTAGATCTGGATATCATCAACTTAGAATCAAGGAAGAAGACATTTCTAAGACAGCCTTTCGGACAAGGTATGGACATTATGAATTCACTGTCATGCCTTTTGGACTTACAAATGCACCAGCAGCCTTTATGGATCTTATGAACCGTGTGTTCAGACCGTTTGTAGATACATTTGTGATTATTTTTATTGATGATATTTTAATTTATTCTGAAAATAAGGAACAACACCAGGAACATTTAAGGATTATTTTGGATACTTTGAGGAAAAATCAGTTATATGCCAAATTTTCTAAGTGCGAATTTTGGCTGGAAAAAGTTATGTTTTTGGGTCATGTAATTTCAAAAGATGGAATCTCAGTAGATCCTGCTAAAGTGGAAGCAGTATTAGAATGGAAACAACCTAAGAATATTACAGATATTCGAAGTTTTCTTGGACTTGCTGGATACTACCGAAGATTTATTCAAGATTTTTCCCGTATAGCATCACCACTGACTAGACTTCTGAAGAAGGGTGTTAAATTTGATTGGGACATTAAATGTGAAGAAAGTTTCCAAATTTTGAAAGAAAAGCTCACTACATCTCCAGTGCTTACTTTACCCTCGGGACATGGTGGATTTGAGGTATATGCAGATGCTTCTGGTACTGGTCTAGGTTGTGTATTGATGCAACACAGAAAAGTTATTGCTTATGCATCAAGACAGTTGAAAAATCATGAGAAGAATTATCCAACCCATGACTTAGAACTTGCGGCAGTTGTTTTTGCACTAAAAATCTGGAGACATTATTTATATGGAGAACAATTTGAAGTATTCAGTGATCACAAGAGCCTCAAATATTTATTCTCGCAGAAAGAATTGAATATGAGACAGCGACATTGGCTAGAATTTATTAAAGACTATGAGTTCACACTTTCTTATAATCCTGGAAAGGCGAATATTGTAGCTGATGCTCTTAGTCGCAAAACTAGAGACACTTTGGCAAGTCTCATAGACAAAGAATGGAAACTTATTGAAGATTTCATTAATTGGAAACCCTTTGCAACTAATACAGGAAGGATTTTATTATCAAACTTAATTGTTCGACCAGAAATCCTCATCCGAATTATTTCTGAACAAAGTAAGGATTCTCAACATGAAGAATTTTTAGCTCGAGCCCAACAGGAAGATGATGTTTCTTTTCGACTTAAAGAAGATGGGAGTATTTTGATGAATGATCGAATTTGGGTACCAAATAACCCTGAATTGAGAAATGAAATCCTTGAAGAAGCCCATAAAAGCAAGTATACTATCCACCCAGGAAGTACAAAGATGTTCAAAGATTTGCAAAGAAAGTACTGGTGGACTGGTATGAAGAGAGATGTGGCAAATTATGTTTCAAAGTGTTTGATTTGCCAACAAGTTAAGGCAGAACATCAGAAGCCAGGTGGAATGATGCAACAAATTGAAATTCCACAATGGAAATGGGAAGAAATTACTATGGATTTCATAGTGGGTTTACCAAAAACTCGAAAACAGCACGATGCAATTTGGGTTATTATTGACCGATTAACTAAATCAGCTCACTTTCTACCTATTCGTATAAGTCAATCTTTGGAAAGTTTGGCAGATTTATACATTCAAGAGATTGTAAGACTACATGGAATACCATTTTCAATTATCTCTGATCGTGATCCCAGGTTTACTTCTCGATTCTGGAACCAACTTCAGCAGGCTTTGGGAACAAAGTTAAAGTTCAGTTCTGCATTTCATCCCCAAACTGATGGACAATCAGAGCATACTATTCAAACTCTGGAAGATATGTTACGCGCCTGTATGCTAGAATGGAAAGGAGATTGGGATATTCATATTATGCTAGCTGAATTCGCTTATAATAATAGTTATCATACCAGTATTGGAATGGCGCCATACGAAGCTTTATATGGAAGACCTTGTCGATCGCCACTCTATTGGAATGAAATTGGTGAACGAAAGTTAGAGTCACCAATGATACTACAACATTATACTCAGCAAGTAAATTTGATCCGAGACAGACTACGCGCTGCCCAGAGCCGACAAAAAGGATATGCTGATCAAAGACGGAAAGAACTCGCTTTTGAAGTTGATGATATGGTCTTCGTCAAAGTATCTCCAACCAAAAGTGTGTTCAGATTTGGAAAGAAGGGAAAGTTAAGTCCTAGATTTGTAGGACCTTTTAAGATTCTAGAACGAATCGGTGAAACTGCTTATAGAATCGAATTGCCTCCTCAGTATGCACAGATTCATAATGTATTTCATGTTTCAATGCTGCGAAAATATTTTTATGATCCATCTCATATTATCCAGCATCAAGATATAGCAATTCGAGAAGACATGACTGTTGAGGAAAAGCCTATAGAAATTATGGATAGAAGAGATCAAATTTTGAGAACAAAGATTATTCCTCTGGTTAAAGTCAGATGGCAGCATCACGGAATTGAAGAATGTACTTGGGAACCTGAAAACAGCATCAGAGAGAAGTATCCAAAATTGTTTGTTTAAATTGTACATAAATTTCGAGGACGAAATTTTTTCTTTTAGGGGGGTAGAATGTAATACCCAAAATTTTTAATGATTTATAAATTCTGAAGAAAATTCAAGTTTTAATTTTTATTTATTCTGAATGTGAATTATAGTGTTAAAACCCTTATTTTTATGGTTAGTATTGTTCAAAGTAAAGATCTGAATATATATTTAAAATCCTGATAAAATTTTGTTGAGGCTTGTTCAAAAATCAGAATTCAGGGACATTCTAGTCATTAATCAAATTGTCAAAGGGTAGCTTAGTAATTCGCCAATTCAGTGGCATTTTTCGGTAAAATACCCAACTATATAAGGTCAAAATAGTAATCTTTCTTTTAGGATATTTTCAGGGAATTAATAAAATTGTCAGGGACGAAAATGGTAATTTACCATTTTCAATGGCAGGCTATGTAATTTATTGAACCACAGAAGGACACTCAAGTAATTCTAAATCTCCTATGGCATTTCTGAAAGATGGAATTGAGCCAAGGTTAACTTGGGTATTAAAAAGTAGCAAATTGAATAAAATATATTAATTTATAATATTTTAATCTCAGACCATGGTTTTAGAAAAACCACTGGCCCAAAACCATGGACAGGCCATGGTTTTCCAAAACCATGGGAGGACAAGTGTCACTCCTCAGTGAGGAGGTGACACTAAGCCTCTCTCTCTCTTTGACACTTGTCAGAAGAATGACAAGTGTCATTCAAAAATTAATTTTTTATTTACTTTGGTGACAAATGTCACCAAAGTGGGCCCCACAAGGGGGGGGCGACCTCCCTTCTCTCTCCTATAAATACCCCTCACCCCCTCTCTCTCTACTCAAGTTCAAAACCCTCCCTTCTCTCTCTAAGCTCTCTCTCTCCTACTTTCTCTCTCTACCTTTGATTTTCTCTCTCTAACTTTTAAACCAAAACCTCCGTAGAATCTCAGATTTTTTCTGAGAAACCTCTTCTAGCCCTTTTCCTCTTTCTTTTAGCAAAGTCCGTTCTTCTGCAAGAAGCTCCGTCAGATCAGAAACAGCCTCAGAAGCACTACCTGCAGGAGTTCTGCTAAACTTAGCAGAAAAGTCAGATTTGGATAGCGGAAGCGTTGCTCAAATCAACTAAACAAGGTTAGTATTCAAGAACCATCTTCTGAATTCAAATTCTCCTTCTAAACCCCAATTCTACTTTGTGTGGATTTAAATTTTGACAATTTTGTCAAAATTTAATCCAACCCAGCCTCTACGCAAGGGAAGTTCTGTTCAAATTTTTCTAAATATTTTTAAGTATTCCAAACTACTTTAGCAGTAGTTCTGGCAAAAATTTTATAAAAGACTTTTGAAAAATTAAGTTTTTATAGCAGGAGTTCTGTCAAAATGATTTAAAGATTTTTGAAAAAAGTAGAATTAGTATAGCAGTAATTCTGACCAAATTTTTAAATAATTTCTAAAGATTAATTATTTTAATCAGAATTTTGGCAAAAGCTTTTCAGATAGTTTAGAAAATTTTAGTAGAAGATATATCAAAATTTTTATAATTATTTCAGAAAAAAATTGATTTTTATAAAAGAAATTTTGTTAAAATTTTTCAAAAATCCTTTTAAATATTTAAATCAAAATTTTTGAAAAACCTTTATAAAAATATTTGTGACGCAAAGTCATGTTCGAATTCTTACAACTCGAATTCAAGTTCAAACCTTTTTTCGAACATTTGAGTTATTACAGAGGAAACTCTGTGAAAATTCTTATAAAAGTTTTAAAGTCAATTACAAATAAATTTTTTTAGATTTTTAATAATTTCTTCAAAAGATACTTCTTTAAATCATAGGGCAAATACTACTCAAAATTTGATATAAAAATATTAACTAATATAATGAATTCTATCAGATTAAATCAAAGCACGGGCGCTTTATCCTATCGAAATCCAAGTAAGTTATTCTATCAAAATCTTATAATTTTATATTAGACATGCTTTTGATTCATGTTTTTGATTCATGCATGATTATCTAAATTTGATTTATGATCAAATGCATATTTCAATATCTGCATATTTCAATTTCAAATCTTATGATTTTAAATCGAATACTATGGTTAAGACATTGATGATATTGATAAATAGAAGAATTTTGTATAGCATGTTGATTTTTGAAAGATTTTATTGCTGCATGAGTCATGTCTACACAAACTTAATTCTCGCCTTCACAGGCGAATGCTCGTTGTGATAGAGCAAAATTCTGGATGGGCTGGATACATATGAACCGTGTTTATTTGAAAGGAATGATTTGGCTATTGAGCCTAGTTTTTGAAAAGATGAAAAGTCCTATAAAAGAATCCTTCAAGCCCATCTAGGTTTAGCCTACCCTGGAAGGGGTAGTGGTACAACCAGGAGTGACATTGTGAAGATGATGATTGTTGGGAGCGATAGATTCCCTGGACCTCCTGTCACTCGGGTTGAGGAGGTCGAGACATCGGGTCTCAAGGCTGCCGCATGCCAGTGGATGCATCCAACTCTCCTTGTTTGCTCGCCATTGCTGAGAATCTTCCCGGTCGTTGACCGCTCGCATGGGAGCCCGTTTCACTCAGGTATCCGGGTAATCCACAATAGAATAATATACCCCCGGAATACTTAGTTTGAGATCGGAGTACTCTCCACCGTACCAGGAGGGCGTTAATATCGAAACAATGACCTCTTTCTTTCACAGAATTTGATCTGAGATTATGCATTATTTTAAATTGTTTTTAATTGCCTTATTTTGCATAATTGTTCTTGAATAAATGCATTTTGATTTGTAAATTATTGAAATCATGCTTAATATTTGAATTGTATGGTTTTGATTAATGACTTACTTGGCTATCATAAGTCTAACCCTGTTTTATGGGGATTTCAGGTTCAAATATGGAATAGGAAATCTTACAATGGATGTTGGACAAGTGTGGCATCGAAGAATCCAGATTCCCAAGATCCTGAGATTAATTTAGGATTTATTTTAAATTTAATCCTAAATGTTTTTCATTTTTGAACCTTGTGAAAAGACTATGTATATAATGTTGATATAAATTATTGTTGTTTTTATTGTTAATTGGAATGTGACGTGCCTGAGGTTTAGGAAACCGAAAATCAAAAATTATTTCCGCTGTTAAAAAAAAAAAAAAAAAAAAATCTGCATTTTTAAAGGTTTTAAAACCCCGGGGCGTTACACCTAGTCTATATGCAATCCATGTCAGTTGGGTTCAAGTCTTGGCTCCTAGGTTCACATGATATCAGAAAATAAAAGTTGACATTTTGTAGATCACGATTTTGATAATTGAGCTAAGTCAAGGCACACAATTGATCAGACGAAGACAGGTCCCATCTCGGTCGCCAAACCTGTTATCATCGTAAAAATTTTCCCTCCCTCTGCGAGAGAGAGAGAAACGATTCTGCGAGTCAAACTCGACCAAAGTTGTGAAAATTGGTTTTTTGCCTCCATTTTTTGAAATTTGTGAAAAAATTCCATGGAATGGGATCCGCCTGTCAGTACGAGGTTCAACTGTTTTTGGCGCCTTTACTAGGGGTAATTGAACCAAGGATCAATAGTGTGCTTTAACTAAGCTCAAATATCTAAATTATGCTCTTTTTCGTAAAATTCACAGAAAAGCAAGTATGTGTTATGAGATTTTGAAAAGATGCAAGTTTGAAAAATATGATGTTTGCTTCTGATATTTGGAAAATGCTTGGAAAAGGAATTCCTGGGAAAATCATAAATTTCATTGGAAATCAGGAATTGCATTGGAAAATAACTTTTGAAGGGAAAATTGATTCTCCAGAAAATTGGAACTTTGAGAAAATCGATTTTTGAGATTTGAATTGCTTTTCCTGAGAAAATCGATTTCTAAAGAGGATTTGAGAATTCTGGGAAAACCAATTTCAGAGGTACTTCAAATATTTTGAGAAAATCAATTTGTGAACTTTGAAAATAAAATTGAGAATGTCAAAACATTAGAAAACCATGATTTGAACTTAGGAAACACTTGAAATATCATTTAAAAACTCACGGTTTTGAGAAAATCAATTCCTGAGAAAGACTTAGACAATCTTGAGAAAATTGATTTCTCTGAAATAGAATTGGAATTTGAGTTAGAGAAAAAATGATGTAAATTGAATGAATATGGATTTGAAAGACATTTTCTGAGGAAATTGAGAAATCATTTGAGAAATGCAGTGCATTTTTGAAGTTAGCCTAAGAGTGTAGGCTGAATGTGGCTAATACGAAGATCACAAATCTGGGTTTCATTCGTATTCTGACTATGGCCATAAATACAAATTTCACCGAGTTTTTCAACTCCCTAAGAGCTTGTGCACATGCCATTCGTGTCAACCATACTGGATTTGGAAAAATGTGCATGAATCGTATATTAGATATTGAAATTATGAAAGCAAACTATATGCAATGCATCCTATTCTAAGTATAAAATATAACTCTTATTCCAAATTTACAACTTGATATTATATTGAATTGAAATAAAAGAAAAATAAATGAAGTCTTCTTCCTGAATATCCCTGCAAAACTAGAAAATGGGGTTAGCACAGAAATGTAGGTTTATCTGGATTTATCCGAAAATATTGGAAAATTATAGGATATTATCCAAATATAAACCCTGAGTCATATCTCCCTGATACAAACATGAGAAATAAATGATAAAAATAAATGGAAAATCCAAAAATAAAGTTTGAAAATTCGAAATTGGGGTCAAAATGACCAAATTGCCTCTGATAACAAGACTATGGCCTTGAAATCAAGGTTTTTCAGAAAGATATTTTGTAAAAATGAGATTTTGAAATTCCAATGAATGCAAATGAGATGAAAATCAAACATAATATGATCTAAAATGATTATATGCATGCTAAAACCCGAAAAATGCAAAAATATCATAAACACACCGAATTTCGTCTGAGTTTCGCTTTTGATTTTAAAAGTTAACTAATACACAACACAAATGAACTTGGAATTACCCCAAATTTGGCATGAACACCTAGACTAACCCTAAAGGAAGAATAGAATCTGAAAATTCATTTTTTGGCATTGTCTAATATGGAAATTAACAAAAAATCCTGAAAGAATAAGATTTTTGCCTTTTATTCTACACCTAGTCTAATGAAAACCAAAATTCGAATATAAAATTATCATGAAAATGCACCAAAGTTTATGGGGTGACAAAGGACAGTTAGGCAAGGTTTTTTTTCTTTTTTACATATTTAGGATTCAACTTATGGTCAGAGATTTACAACTCCAGCAAGTTCGGTCAGAATTCGGTGACTCTAGAATTGGGGCAGACTGACAGGTTTTCACCAAAAATCAAAAGAAAATGGCAGACAATGGCCAAAATAGCTAAAATTTTAGGAGAATGTCTCTGACACACATAGGAACAAATCCTATTTTGTTAGTTTCTGCATTGGACCTATGGTTACAGAGGACACAAGGGGTTATCAGACCTCTAAATCTGATAAAATTAAACTAACAGGCATTTGACAGGCAGACTTCTAAAATCTAGAAATGGTAAAAACCTAAGTCCTAAAATTCTGAAATTTTGGGAAATGATAGAGTAATTTATGAGGAACAACTCTTTTTTTGATAGTTGGAGCATCCGACCTACGGATTAAAGTGTCACAATAGACTAAAGTCGGTCTAGACCCTGACAAACATATATCAAGATTTTCACAGGGGTCTGCAAAACCCGAATTTTGAAGGGTAGTAAACCATTTTGGAAAAATCTCACAAAATACATAAAATAGTAGATTCATGCACAGATCTACTGTATGTTTTAAAGAGTGACTCGGATCTCCCATGAGGGAGATCTCGAATCCACAAATCTCCTAAAGGGAAGTCTTGAATTTCCAGAGGGTTAAAAATCCGATTTGGTTTCTAATTTTTGAAATAGAGTTCCATAACTCAAATCAAATTGGGTTTTTGATAGGAAATCAGGAATAAACACGAGTATTTAGTAGCAAATTTTCAAGATTTAATAGACGAAAATTTATACATGCAATAACGACTGGACTGGATACCTAAGGTAAAACATAATAAACTATCTATATAAATTGAACTAAGCAACATAAAACATAAAAATTTATCTAGAACCTGATATAAAACATGAAAATTCTGGGAGATACAAATCACGTTCTTTTATTTTTGTGGCTATGAGAAAGGAGGGTCCGGTCCATTGATTGGATGGATCCTTTTCTCTCAATAGCAAAAGTATGAAACAAATGAAAAACTGGAAAAGCAAAGTGAATATCTTACCTTAGGATAGCTTAGATCGGTTAGTGAGAAGGTTGTGGTGGTAGCAGGTGGCGTCACCAAGGAGGTGGTTGTTGTTGGATGTGGTGGTTGTCATCACTTTGATGTAGTTGAACCCGCTACAATAAAGGAACTGGAGGTGGCGCTGGAGGTGTTGGAAGGTGGAAGGTGCCACCTGAAGGTTGAAGTTGCTACCTATAGAAGGCTGGAACAAAGGTTGAAGTCACTGCAAAGGCTGAAGGCTGGAGGTTGCAGCTATCCTGGAGAAGAAGGCTGTTGTCAAAAATCAGAGAAAGGGAATGGTGCCCAAGAGAACTAGCTGAATGAGAGAGAAGAAAAGACAAGATAGGGTTAGGCATGAAAGGAGAGGGAGCTGGAGAGAGAAGTGATAGGGTTTGAGAGAGAGGGAAAATAGCAGACGTCTGGTGCCTTGGTTGCTAGGGTTGAGAGAGAGAGAGAGAGAGAGAGAGAGAGAGAGAGAGAGAGAGAGAGAGAGAGAGAATAATGGGAGATAGAGAGGGGAGTTAGGGAATGTGAGAGTTACGGAAGAATCAACAGTCGTATGATGATCCCCCTAAAAAATAAAAAAACTTAGGTTTTAATAGAATTAGAGCTAGATCCAATGAGAGAGAGATAGGGTTAGCAAAAGGATCCCAAAAGAGATCCTCTACTCCAACCGTATGGTGTGGTTTTTAGAAAGAAGAGGAAGGAAGAAAGGGGAAAGAAAGAAGGGAAGAAGAAAAGACAGAAGAAAGGGAAGAAGAAAAAGAAAGAAGGAAAGAAGAGGGGAAAGAAGAAAGGAAAGAAGGAAAAGGCGAAAAGAAAAGGAAAAAGGGAGGAGGAAAGGAAAAATCTGGAATTTTTTTTATTATATATATTTTTTACATGTGGCGCCACCTTCAAGTGGGCCCACATGATTTTTTTAAAAGAATTTTCAAAGTGGGGCACCACATTGGAGTGGGCCCACACGGTTTCTAAAAAGGATGTAATTAAAACCTGAGAAGATTTAAGTGTGGTGCCACTTAGAGTGGGTCCCACTTATGAAAAAAACAAAAAAAAGGGTAAAATGATTTTGTAAAGTTCTTCAAAAGATTTTTTGCTATTTTTTTCAGTTGTGAAATAAAACTCGAAATTTGAAATCTTATACCCCTTTGCAGAGCAAATCCAGTTTGAAAAATTGAAAATCAAGTTTGAAAAGAATCCAGATTGTTTTCTCAGAAAAATATTTCCAAATTTAGAGCTATGGGGTAAAAATGTCAATTTTGGAAACCCAGAGTTTGAAATTGATTTTTAAAAACTTTAAAACTCAAATCTGGATTGGAATTTTTAAAACTAGAGTTCTGGATTTCAAAAATGAAATAAAATGATATCAAATGATGAGAAATGATATGAAATACCATGCAAAATGATAACCCTGGATGAAGAATTTTAGATATTAGACCCCGCTTGACAGTGGTACCAATTCATAAAGTGTTAAAATTGATAAAAATGGGCTAAATGATTCAAAAAATGATTTTTGTCTCTACCGGGCCTAGGGAGACACTGAAAATTGAGGTTTGAGCTGATTCGAACTAAAATGAACTGGAATGAGCTGGGTTCTTAGGTTTCAGAACTCAACTGGATTGACAAGACACTGACTCAACTGAACTCCTAGACTGAATTGTCAAGAAAAACTATCATTTTTAGAGAAATGGTCATTGGAGTGCATATCGACAAGAATTTCTTCTTTGAGGATGACAAAGAATACCAGTCGACTGTTTTGGCCGAGTCTCAATAGAAAGCAAGCACTCGAGAGAAGATAAAGCATGATGGTTGGGGTTATGACCGCAAATTCACTTCTTTAGATCAGCTGCTTGAGGAAGTTCTTGAACACCTGCTCGAAGAAGATATGATCAAACTCCCAAGGGTTGCCAATCCTCTAGCCGTCTTAGGGAAATGGAAAGATCGTTTCTGCAAGTTCCACCAAGCAATGAGGCATGATACTGAATGTTGCTTCATCCTCAAGAACATTATTCAAGACTGCATCGACAAAAAGCTACTTGTGGTAGATGAAGAAGAGAACCAGCCAACATCTTGATTGAGCCTTTCCTCGATCCGCCTAATATTTTCTCCTTTCTTGCTTTGTTATTCTGAAGGGACAATATAATCCTGTTCTTTTCTAGATTTGTCATTCAATGCATCAATAAAATTGACAATTTTTCTTATAAGCTTGATGCCACCTTTTATTCTTCTTCTCTGCAAAATGTCTTTTCATGAGGAATGACCCTCTCCAGAGTCTTTCCTAAATCAATCAAAAGTCAGTTGCTTTGTCACCTTCAGAGAGCGTATTTTAAACGTCAATCATTTATCCTTTTGTTCAAAATCTTCTTCCTCTCATTACACTACGATATTTGTTCTTAAAATTGTTTTTAAAATATCCCGTATGCAGGTAGGATAAACCAATCTCTCATTTTGCACACGTGCATTCATTATCATTCATTTGCATTCATTTGCATCAACTTCATTTCCCATTCAGGATAAGGGATAATCCTGAGACCATCATGAATAGTTCTAATCCCAAACCATCTTGGGTCAAGAATTTTGAATGAATTTCTCATCTTTGAAAAATTCGAAATCTTCAAATTCAATTCAATACTTTGGCTGATCCCTCTCAAAATCTGACTTCTAGGTTGGAAGATTTTTTGTTTTAAAAATTTGAGTTCCGACTCGAGTTAATTTTCTTTTAAAACCAAGTTTCGACTCAGATTTTCTTTTAAAAACCGAGTTTCGACTCAAATTTTCTTTTAAAAACCGAGTTCCAACTCAGATTTTCTTTTAAAACCGAGTTCTGACTCAGATTTTCTTTTAAAACTGAGTTCCAACTCAGATTTTCTTTTAAAAACCGAGTTCCAACTCTGCCATTTTCTTCCAAAACCGACTTATGACTCGGCCCCTTTTCTTTTAAAACCGAGTTCTGACTGGGCCTTGCTTTCAAAACCGAGTTCCTACTTGGCCATTGTCTTTCAAATTCGGGTTCTCACTTAGATTTTCCTCCAAGTTAATCTTTTCTCCAGAGGTCACAATTGGTCCAGAAGATCCGAGTTCTGACTCAAATTTTCTTCCAAATCCAATTCAAATGTCAGAATTGGTCCAAAAGATACGAGTTCTGACTCGAATTTTCTTCCAAATCCAATTCAAATGCCAGAATTGGTCCAGAAGATCCGAGTTTCGACTCAAATTTTCTTCCAAATCTAATTCAAATGTCAGAATTGGTCCAGAAGATCCAAGTTCTGACTCGAATTTTCTTACAAATCTAATTCAAATGTTAGAATTGGTCTAGAAAATCAGAGTTCTGACTCAAATTTTCTTTCAAATCCAATTCGCCTAGCTTTCCTTTAAAATTTGAACTTCTACTCGAACTTTCCTGCAAATTTAGTAATTAGTCTAGAAGATTCGAGTTTCGACTCGAATTTTCTTTCCTTTATATTCTAATTTTTACTTTGGGATTTGAGTTCCAACTCGAAATTTCTTTCCTTTAAATTCTAATTTTTCCTTCGAGATTCGAGTTCTAATTCAAATTTTCTTTCCTTCTGAATTTTTTAGTTTTTCCTTTAGGATTCGAGTTCTGACTCGAATTTCCTTTCCTTTAAATCCAAATGGGTCTAGTTTTTCTTCGAAGATTTGAGTTTTGACTCAAATTTTCTTTCCTTCAAAACCAAACTTTCTAGTTTTCCTTTAAAGACTCGAGTTCCGACTCAAATTTTCCAGTTTTCCTTATAGGATCTGAGTTTCGACTGGGTCGTTCTTTCAAAACCAGCCCTCTATAATGATAGCCATTCTTAGTTGAAATGATAGTGTTCCCAGTGAACTGATAGTCGTTCTTAGTTGAACTGATAGTGTTCTCAGTGAACTGATAGTCGTTCTTAGTTGAACTGATAGTGTTCTCAGAGAACTGATAGTCGTTCTTAGTTGAACTGATAGTCATTCTTAGTTGAACTGATAGTGTTCCCAGTGAACTGATAGTCATTCTTAATTGAACTGATAGTGTTCTCAGTGAACTGATAGTCGTTCTTAGTTGAACTGATAGTGTTCCAAGTGAACTGATAGTCGTTCTTAGTTGAAATGATAGTGTTCCCCAATAGTTGTTCTTCATTGAACTGACATTATTCCTAGTGAACCTATATTGTTTTTAGTCAAACCAATGTTGTTCCAAGCGAACTTATGTTGTTCTTAGTCAAACCAATGTTGGACCTCAAGCAATTTCTTTCACCAAGGATTTCGAGAACATTTTGTCAATTTGTCATCAAATACTTGTTGATTTCAAAATTCAAAATCTTTCTATTGGCTAACCAAAAGGATGAAGAATAAATCCTCGATATGATCGGCAAAGGAAATTCAATGTTGTCGCAAAGCCATAAGTGATTGATATTGATCACAGTCAATGACACATTTTTAAAGACCATTCTTGTAGTAATAAGGCAGTGAAAATATCCTGGGCGATAAAGAAAAATCCACTCAATTCCTATATCTCCTTAATCATTTAAGCTACAATTAAATATCTGCAAAAGAAATCTCTCAATCATTGTCAAGTTGAAGACTGGTGAATGAGTTAGACCCCCGGGGCCAAAGAGGATTTGGATCATCTCCAAGATGAAAGAGTTTGTGATGGATCCTTCCAGAAAAAGTTCAGATCACCGCCAAGTTGAAGGCGAATGCGATGAACCTCCCGACAAACCCTAAAAGATATTTGATTTCTGCTATCATCAAGAGATTTCTAACCAAAGAGACAATATCGTCAGTATAATTCCTGAGACAAAGAAGTCTCAAAACATCTCCAAGTTGAAAGAGTTTGTGACGTACCCTTCCCAAAAAAAGAGAAGAAGAAGGACCAGAGCATCTCCAAGTTAAAGGAGTTTGTGACGTATCCTTCCTAGAAAAAAGAAAAGTCAGGACATCTCCAAAATGAAGGATGATGCAATAAATTTCTCCCCCAAAACCCAAGAGAGCTCCAATCCTGTCTCAAAAAGATCATCATGAGAAAAGAATCCCAGGATATTAAATTTGCCAAGAATCTTCTTTAATTTTGTGAAATTCTATTATCAATATTCTTTCACCAATTGCTTTCACAATATCAAGAATACTTTGTTTTTTTTTCATATAAGGAAAATTGATAACTTCCTCGAAGAAATCCAATGGCGAGTAATTCGAATTTGAATCTTGATTCTACAGAGTTAAGCCCGATTGGAGGTAATACTTCAGATAGAAAAGAGGAATATTTTTGCACCAATGTGCATCATTTTCAATTATTTTGAATCAACAACAAATTTCAACATTTTGACAATCTTTTCTAGCTATCTTGACGTGAAGTGAGAGCTTGTTGTCCACTTTGACACATCCTGGCATAATTTGTCATCCCTTGTTAGGACTTGATAATGGGAGTTTTCAAGATTCCTTCCCTTCTTTGGTATAATTTGAGCGCCTGGGCTCTCATATTCGCACATTTCCCTGTGTCCCCACTGTCCCACCATAGACAGTCCCATTTTGATTCAAGGTTAAACCACCAACCATTTTCTTGCAAAAGGTCATCAATTTCAAAAGTTATTTAGTCTCAGTAGTGGATGCTCAAAATCAACCCCTTTTCAAGCTTTAGGGACCCCATTTTCATCCTTTTGCAAAACCCCTATCGGATTCATTGTGCAGAAGTCTGAAGGTTCCATCATGGTCTCTTCTTTTAAGAATTTCATTCATTTCTCGATCAGGTTAAGGGTTTAAACCTAAGCCTTATTTTGATGAGGTATTTCGTTTCCCGATCAGGTTAAGGGTTAAACCTGAGCCTCATTCTGATGAGGTATTTCATTCATCGATCAAATTAAGGGTCAAGCCTGAGCCTCATTTCTACACGAGGTATTTCCCATCCCATCCAGGTTAAGGGAAAAACCTGAACTTCACTTATGTGGAGTGAGTCTTTCTTCCTCATTCTTCATTTCATATCTACCATTCTCATCAGGGATAATCTTCTCATAACTAGTCAGATCCTTCTAACTGGGGTATTTTTATAACCCAAATTTGGTGTGTTTTTCTTTGCCACTAAGCCCGACCCTAAACCAGATTAGTAGCAAAGAGGGGCATCTGTAAACACCCCAAATTTTCCTCATCCATTCTTAGATATACCCCTTCGTGCAGTGCCAACCCTGGTAGGTCGGTACAAGAGTCCAACCTCTAGTCCGTCTTAGAAGATTACCAATTTATCCTTTTCAGTAGGAAAATTACCATTTTACCCCTAAGTCATCCTAGACCCATGTCAGTCAGAGTCAACCAAGCTCATTTGTAAGCTCAGAATAGTTAGAATATCAGTTATTTTAAGCTCACATGAGCTCACAGTGAGCATGTCAAGTTTATTGCTGACAATTCCTGCCAAAATGGGATCCTTTTTTCAGAAATGAGTTTTTTTCACTCAAATCCAAGTCAATTGTCTCTGAGTCAGTCATTTCCAGTCAGTCATACTCCCCTGCGTCTAGATTGATCTCATCAAGAGTTTAAGTGCTCCAGTTTCAGTTCAAACCCACTTCCAAGTGTCTAGGAGCCCATTTTAGCCCATTTAGCTGAAATTGAGCTAAGTCCAGTCAGTTGAGCTAGTGTTTGAGCTCCAATTTTCGTTCATCTCAGTATTACTGAATTTTGTTCTAGCTCAAACTTAGCTCGTGTTCGTAATTCACTTCATTCCAGTGACCATTTCTCTAAAAATGACAGTTTTTCTTGACAATTCAGTCTGGGAGTTCAGTTGAGTCAGTGTCTTGTCAATCCAGTTGAGTTCTAAAACTCAAGAACCCAGCTCATTTCAGTTCAAACCAGCGCAAACCTCAATTTTCAGTGTCACTCTGGGCCCGATAGAGACAAAAATCATTTCTTGAATCATTTAGCCCATTTTTATCAATTTTAACACTTTCTAAACTAGTACCACTGTCAAGCGGGGTCTAATATCCAAATTTCTTCATCCAGGGTTAGCATTTTGCATAGCATTTCATATCATTTTCATCATTTCATATAATTTCATTTAATTTTCGAGATACAGAACTCCAATTTTGAAAATTCCAATCCAGATTCGAGTTTTAAAGTTTTCAAAAATTAATTTCAAACCATGGGTTTCTAAAATTGACATTTTTACCCCCAGGGCTCTAAATTTGGAAATATTTTTCCGAGAAAACAATCTGGATTCTTTTCAAACTCGATTTTCAAATTTTCAAACTGGATTTGCTCTGCAAAGGGGTATAAGATTTCAAATTTTGAGTTTTATTTCAAAACTGCCAAAAATAGCCATAAATCTTTTGAAGAACTTTACAAAATTATTTTACCCTTTTTTTTGTTTTTGTCATAAGTGGGACCCACCCTAAGTGGCGCCACACTGAAATCTTTTTGGGTTTTATTTATATCCTTTTTAGAAACCGTGTGGGCCCACTCCAAGGTGGCACCACATGTAAAAAAAATATATAATAAAAATAAATAAATAAATAAATAATCCAGATTTTTCCTTTTCTTCTTTCTTTTTCCTTTCCTTTTCCCCTTTTCCTTCTTTCTCTTTCTTCTTCCCTTTCTTCTTTCTTTTCTTCTTCCCCCTTTCTTCCTTCCTCTTCTTTCTAAAAACCACACCATACTGCTGGAGTAGAGGATCTCTTTTGGGCTACTTTTGCTAACCCTGCCTCTCTCTCATTGGATCTAGCCCTAATTCTATCAAAACCTAAGTTTTCTTTATTTTTTAGGGGGATCATCATACAACTGCTGATTCTTCCCTAACTCTCACATTCCCTAACTCCCCTCTCTATTTCTCATTATTCTCTCTCTCTATCTCTATCTCTCAACCCTAGCAACCAAGGCACCAGATGGCTGCTATTTCCCCCCGCTCTTAAACCCTATCTCTCACTTCTCTCTCCAGCTCCCTCTCCTTTCACGCCTAACCCTATCCTCTCTTTCCTTCTCTCTCATTCAGCTAGTTCTCTTGGGCACCATTCCCTTTCTCTGATTTTCGACAACAGCCTTCTTCTCCAGGATAGCTGCAACCTCCAGTCGGTGCCTTCCTTCAGCCTTTACAGCGACTTCAACCTTTGTTCCAGCCTTCTATAGGCAACAACTTCAACCTTCAGCCGGTGCCTTCCACCTTCCAACACCTCCAGCACCACCTCCATTTCCTTTATTGTAGCGGGTTCAACTACATCAAAGTGGTGACAACCACCACATCAAACAGCAACCACCTCCTTGGTGACGCCACCTGCTACCACCACAACCTTCTCACTAACCGATCTAAGCTATCCTAAGGTAAGATATTCACTTTGCTTTTCCAGTTTTTCATTTGTTTCATACTTTTGCTATTGAGAGAAAAGGATTTGTCCAATCAATGGACCGGACCCTCCTTTCTCATAGCCACAAAAATAAAAGAATGTGATTTGTATCTCCTAGAGTTTTCATGATTTATTCTAGGTTCTAGATAAATTTTTATGTTTTATGTTGCTTAGTTCAATTTATATAGATAGTTTATTATGTTTTACCTTAGGTATTCAGTCCAGTCGTTATTTCATGTATAAATTTTCATCAATTAAATCTTGAAAATTTGCTACTAAATACTTGTGTTTATTTCTTATTTCCTATCAAAAACCAAATTTGATTTGAGTTATGGAATTTTATTTCAAAAATCAGTAACCAAATTGGGTTTTTAACCCTCTGGAAATTCCAGACTTCCCTTTAGCAGATTTGTGGATTCGAGATCTCCCCCATGGGAGATCCGATTCACTCTCTAAAATATACAGTAGATCCGTGGAGAAATCTACTATTTTACTATATTTTATGAGATTTTTTCAAAATGGTTTACTACCCTTCAAAATTCGGGTTTTGCAGACCCTTGTGAAAATCTTGTTATTTGTATGTTAGGGTCTATAACGACCTTAGTCTGCTGTGGCACTTCAATCCGCAGGTTAAATGCTCCAAATATCAAAAAAGAGTTGTTCCTCATGAATTCCTCTATCATTCCCCAAAATTTCAAGATTTTAGGACTTAGTTTTCTACCATTTCTAGATTTTAGAAATCTACCTGTTAAATCCCTGTTAGTTTAATTTTATTAGAATTGGAGGTCTGATAACCCCATGTGTCCTCTGTAACCATAGGTTCAATGCCAAAACTGTCAAAATAGGATTTGTTCCTATGTGTGTCAGCGACATTTTCCTAAAATTACAGCTATTTTGGCCACTGTCTGCCATTTTCCTTTGATTTTTGGTGAAAACCTATCAGTCTGCCCCAATTCTAGAGTCACCGAATTCTGATCGAAATTGTCGGAGCTGTAAATCTCCGACCATAGGTCGAATCTTAAATCTGTAAAAGGAAAAAAATCCTTAACTAACTATCCTCTGTCACCCAATAAAATTTGGTGCATTTCCAAGGTAAGTTTTTATTCGAGTTTTGGTTTTCATTAGGCTAGGTCTAGAATAAAAGGCAAAAATCTTATTTTTCTAGGATTTTTTTGTTAATTTCCATATTTGAAAATGCCAAAAAATAGATTTTCAGATTCCATTCTGTTTTTAGGGTTAGTCTAGGTGTCCATGCCAAATTTGGGGTAATTTTAAGTTCATTTGTCTTGTGTGTTAGTTAACATTTAAAATCAAAAGCGAAACTCAGGCAAAATTTAGTGTGTTTATGATATTTTTGCATTTTTCGGGTTTTAGCATGAATATAATCATTTTAGATCATATTATGTTTGATTTTCATCTTATTTGCATTCATTGGAATTTCAAAATCTCATTTTTACAAAATATCTTTATTAAAATCCCTAATTTCAAGGCCATAGTCTTGTTATCAGGGACAATTTGGTCATTTTGATGCCAATTTCGAATTTTCAAACTTTATTTTTGGATTTTTCATTTATTTTTATCATTTATTTCTCATGTTTATATTAGAGAGGTATGAATCAAGGTTTATATTTGGATAATATCCAATAATTTCCCAATATTTTTTGATAAATCCAGATAAACCTACATTTTTGTGCTAACCCCATTTTCTAGTTTTGCAGGGATATTCAGGAAGAAGACTTCATTTATTTTTCTTTTATTTCAATTCAATGTAATATCAAGTTGTAAATTTGGAATAAGAGTTACATTTTCTGCTTAGAATAGGATGCATTGCATATAGTTTGCTTTCATAATTTCAATATCTGATATATGATTCATGCACATTTTTTCAAATCCACTATGGTTGACACGAATGGCACGTGCACAAGCTCTTAGGGAGTTGACAAACTTGATGAAATTTGTATTTGTGGTCATAGTCAGAATACGAATGAAACCCAGATTTGTGATCTTCGTATTAGCCACATTTAGCCTACACTCTTAGGCTAACTTCAAAAATGCGCTGCATTTCTTAAATGATTTCTCAATTTCCTCAAAAAATGTATTTCAAATCCATATTCATTCATTTCATTCAATTTACATCATTTTTTTTCTAACTCAAATTCCAATTCTATTTCAGAGAAATCAATTTTCTCAAGATTGTCTAAGTCTTTCTCAAGAATTGATTTTCTCAAAACCCTGAGTTTTCAAATGACATTTCAAGTGTTTCCCAAGTTCAAATCATGATTTTCTAATGTTTTGACATTCTCAATTTCATTTTCAAAGTTCACAAATCGATTTTCTCAAAATCTTTGAAGTACCTCTGAAACTGGCTTTTCCAGAATTCTCGAATCCTCTTCAGAAAATGATTTTCTCAGAAAAAGCAATTCTAATCTCAAAAATCAATTTTCTCAAAGTTCCAATTTTTCTAAGAATCAATTTTTCCTTCAAAAATTATTTTCCAATGAAATTCATGATTTTCCCAAGAATTCCTTTTCCAAGCATTTTCCAAATATCAGAAGCAAACATCATATTTCTCAAACTTGCATCTTTTCAAAATCTCATAGCACATGCCTGCTTCTCTTTGCATTTTAGAAAAAAGAGCATAATTTAGATATTTGAGCTTAGTTAAAGCACACTATTAATCCTTGGTTCAATTACCCCTGGTAAAGGCACCAGGAACAGTCGAACCTCGTACCAACAGGCGGATCCCATTCCACAAAATTTTCTCACAAATTTCAAAAATAGAGGCAAGTAATTTTCAAAAACCAATTTTTAAAACTTTGGTCGAGTTTGACTCGCAGAATCATTTCTCTCTCTCGTAGAGGGAGAATTTTTTTTTGCGATGATAACAGATTGGCAATGAGCTTCCTTATCAATTTGGGAGGCATTCTAAAAGGCCTTGAAAATAAAAGAGAGACTTTAGGAAAGAATACAAATCGTAGAAGCCATCTTGTAAGAGAAATAAAGAACAATAATAAATCACATAGGCGAATGAATATAAAAGAGATGGACACCATAAATATGAAGAAAATTGATACTTCATTGATGAATAAGAATAGATGTTAACAAACGACTAAGGACTATATTGTCCTGACGAAGTGAAAAACTAGGAAAAAGAACTGGGATTACATTGACCCCCATAAAGCGACAGAAACAAAAGAAGAAAGCAAGAAAAAACATTGGCATTGCAGCTCTTAATTCATCCCCTTGACAAAAACAGTTCTTTTGTTAGATCTCCTGTCTGTGAATCCCAATCCTGCGTTCTCTAGATGTCGAACAAGGATAATAGGTTCCAGTTTAGCATCTTTGCTCTTTCCCAGACCTTTAAAAAGCCTATAACCAAGCTTTAGCAAAAGATCAAAATCCCTTCTTGGATTTTGAAAATTAGAGGAATAAAGGGTGATCTTTGAAGGTGTTGTAATCAATGCATCCTCCGAGCTTGAAAAAGTGGAGCCCTTGCCATTGAATCACTGCCATAGTGTTTTGCATTGGCTCCTTTAATTTTAATATTTTAAGACTTTCACTCAAATCGATTTCATCACTTTCCCTAATGCTGGGGATGTCAGATGTGAAAGTTGGGTGAGGGATCATTGGCTGTGGCAATCTTTCCTCGGGATCTTTGCCCAAAATAGTAGTAATCATTTATTCTTTTGACCACTTGATGAACTGATAAAGAGTGGAGGGTGCAACATTGGCATTATGGATCCATATTTGTCCCAGCAAGAGATTGTATGTTGGCAGCATATTGATGACATGGAAGAGGATAGTATGGACAAAATAATTAATAAAAATCTCCAAGAAGATTTTTTCTTTTATCGTCTGCCCATGATTGTCGAAATCATAAATAGTAATTGGATCAAGCACATATTCTTCCTCTTTTATTCCTAGAGCTTTTGCAGTCATTTCAGGACAAATATTGAGGTTGCTGCCTTTATCAACAAGCACGTGAGGGACTATCATTTTTGTGGTCCTCACCACGATATATAAAGCATTATTATGAAAAGTGTGAGGCTTCGACAGATCATCATCAAAAAAAGTTATGGGTGCATTGGTCATTGCCTGGTTTACAATTTGTGCCATATCTTCTGGAGTTGTGCCTAGTTTTACTTTGATTTTTCTCAGTGAATCATCTAGGTCTTTCTGATGTTTTGAAGAAGCATGAGCCAATTCAAAGATAGATACGTTTGAAAGTGCAGTGATCGGCTTCTGAAGGAGGTTGGCATGCTCTTCTGCTGTTTTAGAAGTTTTTTGTCTCCTCCGTAAGGGTTTGCTTCTTCTGCCAGACTCCTTTGATAAATTTCTTAGGTAGGGCTAGAGTCTTCCTGGCAATCATAGTTGGTGCTTTAGTAGGCTCACCAGATAAGTCCATCTTGCCTAGGGCCGAGATAATGTCAATCTTTTTAGGAGCGGTCTGGGCTTGATGGAGGAACATAACCTGATGCTGAATGATGATATCATCCTTGGAACACGGTCGGATGTGATCTTGTGGCTGAAATGGTTGCTCTATAGTGATTGCCACCGAATGATCGGGGAAAGGATTGGAGAAGACACCTGGCTGATTCTCCTCCTCATCTTCTACAAGAAGATTTTTATCAATGCAGTCATAGACAATGTTCTTGAAGACAAAGCAATTTTCTATATCGTGCCCCATTGTCAAGTGAAACTTGCAAAATCGATCATTCTTCCTCCCCAAGATAACAGGAGGATCGGTGATCCTCAAAAGTTTGATTATTTTTTTAGTCAGCATGTATTCAAGAACTTTTTTAAGAGGCTAATCTAAAGGGATAAACTCACGGTCATAACCCCAACCATCGTGCTTTGGCTTTTCCTGAGTTTTTGTTTTCTACTGGGAGCTGAACAAGAAAGACTTGTCATTTTACTTGAAGGCATTGCCCCTTTTGCCTTCATTGTTGTTTTCATCGGGCTTAGAACCTTCCGAGCTGCAGCCGTTATGATTCTTACAACCCTTATTATTATTGCCATTGTTATTGCCTCCGGTGGTGTTCACTGAGAAGGTGACATGTGCTTTCTTTTTGGTATCTTGATTGCTCTTTGAGAGCGTGATTCCCTTGTATACACCATTGTCCATCTCTATTTCGAGCAATTCTGCTCGTTCTGTGAATTTGATAAAGGATCATGATGGGGAAATAGAGATGAGGCTCCTCAGAGGTTGAGAGAAATTATTTAGAATGATAGACAATGCATGTTCCTCTCAAATTGGATTCTTCATTTTATTGCAAGTGGATCTCCACCTACGAATGAAGTCTCTTGCCTTCTAGTTCTCTTTCTATTGAGGTTGCAGAGATAGTTCAGTGTTGGTGAAGCCTTAGTGTTAAAGAGAAAACGTTCGATGAATAAGTTGATAACTTTATCAAATTTGCGTAGCTTGATTGGGTTGATATGCTTCGCATACCATTTTGCTGCAGTGCCTTTCAGGCTGTGAGGAAAACATCTGAATAGGGCCCTATTGTCCTTTCTAAATCTGTTGCATTCTGGGAAGAACATGGCAAGGTGGGCCTTGGGATCGCCAGTCGTGTCAAACTTTATAAACTTGCGTGGAAGATCTTCCAGACTGTCATCCCCTTCAATGCCATCATAGAAATCTTTGCTAGTATAGACCCTTTTGCCCCTGTCTCTGGCTTGAAGGTCCTTGACCATATGTGCCATCTCTTTGAGCTGAAGCTGGACTGGGTCTTTAGCTGGGGCTTGAGTCTTGGGCTGACTCGCTGCTTCTGGTTCCTCAATATGAATGTATCTCTTAGGCTGATACAGAGGGTTCATGAAAAATGAGGGTTGCTCTTTGATGAAGTCTTCCTCTACTGACTCTATTTTTTCTGAGTCACTGTCCTGCTGATTCTTCCTTTTTGCAATCTTGATATGTTTCTTCACAGGATTGCCCTTGGTTTTCTTTTTGGATGAGGTTTTCCCTGGACCTGCTACGGCTGGCTCTGACAGGAGTTTCACCATCATCTTTTGGAATACAAGATACATGGCGGGATTAATATCATCTCCACCCTTCTGACCATGTCCTTTGGACGAGCTTGGGGAATTTCTTTCCTTCATGTATGTTCTGCTTTTCGACGGACCAATACTTTTTTCAGATCTTGTCTCAACCATGCGACAATGCCAAAATTTTCTGGATTATAACAAAAAGGGATAGTTAGACAAAGGGGAAGTTTTGAAAGATTTTCAAAGGAAAGACAATGAATAAGTAAGAAGACAAAAAGACAAACAACAAAAGTCTGATTAATAATTAAAAATGATATCCCATTACTAGGGACTAGGTCGTTACTGAAATTATAACAATTACATTGTTATTCCTTGAAAGGAAATAAACAACTAAAGGATACCTTGTTACCAAGGTGAGGTCGTCAACCATGATGAAAATGCCATTTTGAAAGATTCATATAAAGGAAAGAATTTTATTAAAAGAATGATTCAGCAAAATCATGGACAAAAAGAAGGTGAGCAAACAATTTTTTACCACTCTAGATAATCAGAAGATACATTGGGTCAAGGAAAGATAAAAAGAGTGACAAAAGGGCTCCAGCTATATTTGGCAGCATGGTATGCCCCAGACCACTGAGTAGACTTCAGATTGAACTTTGGAATGATGCTCGATAGAAGACGAGTGTCAACATGCCTCTGTCTCAGCGAAAACTGTCTGACACATCTCTCTGGTTGATAATTGGCATAGAACAATGGCCCAAGCAACCTATAATGCTTGCCACACCAATAGGTGTAGCGAGGAGGTGACTCCTGCTGATTGAAGTAGTCCCAAATGATTTCATCTGTATGCAGACTCTCGATCAAGGCTCGGTACTGGGGAGTAGGCTGGGGCTCTTTGCCATTGTACTTGAAGGAGCTGGCTCTTGTTGGCACATGCTGAAGAAACCAAGATTGTCGAGCATAGGTACACTCTTCCACCAAAACTGTATCATCGAGGGTGAAGCGGGTCAAGCGACAGTAAAGAAAGGTCAGGGCGGCCATGGCAATAGAGAGGCAACTAGTCTGCTTATTTTCCCATCTTCGTAAAAGCTGAATGGTTCTGATATCCACATATCTTTGTTCATCCTAGAAGAAAACCAATCCTACGGTGCATAGGATCATAGCATGTTGAATTATTTCTCTAGTTGTCCTAGACAAAGTAGAGACATCCTCGTATGTCCCATACTGGCGATAGAGCTCAAACAGATCGACATATTGGATTCCACATTCTTCAATAAGTGGCCAAGACCTACATCCTGTCATTTGGGCTAGAGCATCTTGGGGATCAAGTCCATCCATATTGATTAAGAATTGTTGCTCTATGGGATTGTTTGCTAACCAGCTGGTTCGGGTAGTCTCATGATGTCGGTGAACTCATCAAGGAGCAGGGTCATCTCACCCCACGGAAACCAAAAGGTGCAGGAATGCGGGTTCCATCTCTCTGTCAGGGCTTGGATAAGATTGTCGTTGATAGTCTGTTTTCCCATTGCTGATGCTAGCTCTAATCCACAGTCATTCAGATGGTCCAGGAACATACGAGTGAAGTTGGTGAACTAAGAGTAGTACCACCAGGGAAGAAAAGAACTAATGTCTAAGATCTTATGCTCTGGAAGACCCTGCCTTATCTCATATGAGATATGGCCCTCTAGAAAGATAGTATCATTTTGGCTGGATGCCATTGGGATATACTGTAAATTGAGAATAACAAAAGTTAGATGACAGGATCTGAACAAGATTTATTGAAAATGTGGCAGGATCAGATCTGGTTAAAGAATCGAGATCCAGGATAACAAGAAGAGAAAAAGATACACGCCTGGGTTTTTAAAAATAAAGGAAGAATTTGGAAGACACCCAGGGTTTTGAGAAAAACTATTCTAAAATGTAAAAGATGTGGAAAATAATTGATAAAGGCCATAAAATCAAATTCACACCACAACAAAGCTGTATAAACAAGGATGCACACACAACACTCCCTAAAAGTTGACTTTAATATGCAATGTTGAAAAAGGCTTGTAGGATACTATCGTAACTCTAGTGTTCCAGATCATCTGTATCCGATCATGGTATGCCTATATACTTGAGTCAAGGCTCAATGTATGTGGCATAAAAATATCTCCAAGGTTCTTAAGGGTATGACACTTCGATCTCCTTTAACACTTGTCGATATACCTTGGACTATGGCCCATGGGACTAACAGAGGGGTTATTAGCCTAGATAAGTGGTCCAGTTGTGGGGCTTAATCCAGAACTATGGTTTAGAGATAAAGCATAGCAACGTGATGACCGGGACAAAATGGGTAGAGGTATTTTATAAGAATGATTCAATCATGCACAATCAGAAGGATCTAATGCAATAGGGCCTAAGATAGAGCTTTAAATAAAATAAGAGTATACACTTGCAAACAAGGTTTGCATTCAACATCTAGATTAAGGAGAGTTATAGCTGACCTAGGTCTAAGTGAGCATGAATAGACCTCCTCAATCAGTTCTACCAAACCATGCCTAAGCTCATATGCTCCATGTTAGCTAGGTCAGATTCTAGGCTCCTAGGCTCACAAATAAAGTCTGACATTATAGAATAATAACTTATACATTTAAACAAGACAAGGCATAAGTTCAATCAATTTGAAGATAGGACTCATCACGGTCGCCAAACTTGTTGTCAAGCAAAATTTTACTTTTGCAATTCAACTAACATTTTGAAAAAGTTTTAAAAAACTCGCCTTCATTTTTAAAAATGCAAAAAACTTGAGACATGAGGCCCACCTATCGGTACGAGGTTCAACCATTTCTAGCGCCTTAACAAGGGGTAATCGAACCAAGGATTGAACGATATGCCTTGTTTATTCAAATGCCTAGAGATTATTCTAAGTCCTAGAATGCAGAAAGAATTAAACACACATATGATATGATTTTGAAAAAGAATTTGAAAACATGATGCATGTCTAAAATTCTTGAAAATATTTTGAAAGGAAATTTAGAGAAAATTCTTGAATTGAATTTCTAAAAGGATCAAATGATTGGAGGTGTGGCCTTGTGGGCTCATGCACGATGCAATCTAAGTCTAAATGATGCATGAATAGAATCCCTTTTAAGAAGAAAATTTGAGAAAAAACATTGATAACTCCCCTCATTTTATAAAAAACCCTTTGATAAAAAAGGGGTTTTGTGCCTTATAGAATTCAGATGAAATAAATTTTCCACATATTTATGACTATGGCCACAAATATATTTTAAATATACTTCATTTAAATCCTAAGAGGAAGGTTTCAAAAAATATTTTGAAAGTATGCAATGATTTTAAGAATAATCTAAGTATGAAGGTAAAAAAGACTAAAATACCCCTGAGAATTTAGACTAATTGCAAAAAAACAATATTAAAAACCAGGGTTTTAGAAACGAGTTTTGAAATATGTCTAATACAAAGGCTAAACAAGTTCAAATCGGCACCAAATCGGGTGGAGAGCACCCTGACATAATCAAGAACATGATCAAATTTAAAAACTATAAAAGCTATTTATGAAGACGATAATATAAATAAAAATACGTCGAATCTGCCCTTACTTCTGCAAAACAGGATTCTGCAGAAACTGGTTCTTAAAAAATAGTAAAATAAAATATTAAATGACCTTCTAAAATTTTGAAATTTGACATGAACACTCTTAACAACCTTAAAGACAACATGCAAATGGGATATTCTCTACCTATCACGGTTTCAGGATAAAATAAAATAACAAATAGGCATAAAAAATTACAAAACATTTCATAAATAAACTAGACATGATAATGAAAAAATCCCTTTTTATGGATCTGAAAAATCATCTTCGGTTAGGAAGATGTGACTCTGACAAGATGCCCCTAATTATGAACAACGGCCTCACGGTACAACAAAATTGGTTCTGATTTTAAACTACAATAAAATAGCAAACGGACATAAAAAAGTACCAAGCTCACCAAAAATAAACTAGACATGCAGACAAATAAGACATGTTTTACGGATCCAAAAAATCATCTCAGATTAGGGAGATATGACTCCAGCAAGTTGACCTAGGCTGCGAATAGCGGCCAGACGGTGCAGGAAACAGGTTTTGGTTTTGGTTTTTATTTTTGAAAACAGCCCAAAGATTCTGAAAAATAATGAAATTTGACCCACTTCACGTAGACATATGAAAGTATATCTCATAAAAATTTTAGCTTAAAACAATAAAAATAAACACATAAAATAATGATGCTAACGTGAAGACCCGAATCAAAATTTTAGAGCATAGCTATTAAACAAGATCAAAATCTAAACATGCATAAAAGAGAAAGAAAAGATTAAATATTATTGATTCTATATATGGATGCAAACAGGATACAAATCTAGATTTATAATGCATATAAATAAAATATGAAAAAATATGATGAAACATGATATATATTTCATTGTAACTGATTAGGAGGAGAGATTCGGCTTATGAAAAGCTGAATCTCAACCCTCTTGTGGCTGATAAAAAAATGCAACAACTATGATTAAAATAACAATACATAAAAAGAGAAAATAAGAAGAAAGGAAGAGAGATTACTTGGATTTGGACGGCCTTCTTTCACCCTTTTGCTACAACAAAATAAAGAAGAAGAAGAACTAGAGGGGAGGGGCGACACTTAGGGAAGAAGAAGGATGAAAAGAAAAGAAGAAAAATCAAGAAGAAGGAGAGAGGCCCCCTTTGACGTCCCCCTTGAATCCTTTTTATAGATAAAATTAGAAGAGGATAGGGACTCCCTAGTGGGTCCCACATTTGTTTAATTAAGTAATTAACAAGTGAGGAGAATGATCTATAGGTGACGCCACCTAGGTGGGTCCTTTCTAGTGTGAATTGGATCTAAGATCCATTAAAAAATCCAATCTGGATCTAGATCTGGCATACATTATTTTTGAAAAAGATGTTTTAAAATACCAAATCCTGAGATAAAAAATACTAGGTTCAAATTAAAATTTATAAAGATCAATTGTTGAACCTAGGTTTAAAACTGGATGAAAAGAATGTTTTGAATTCAGATATGGATCTGAAGTTTTAAATGACAAATGGATCTGGATCTCAGACAATGAGTCTGGCCCATGCTTAAAAATGGTGGACGGATCCTAGATCAAAGATAAGACATTTAAAATGGATCCTAGATAGTAAAAGGGTAAGCTGGATCCTAGATAAATAATGATCTTTGCAGAAGCGAATCTTGAATCAAGATAATATGGTGGAAATGGATCCTGGATATAAAATAAGAATTGAAGAATGGATCCTAAATAGTAAATGATTGATAAGTGAACCCTGAATATCTAATGTAGAGATCCAGGTTTGAGAACAAGATAGATCTAAGATAACAAAGTGGATTGGATAAAAAGATCTAGGTCTAAAATGGAAAATGGTTACTGGACATCAGATCGAATATTGGATTGGATCAGATATCAAATTTCCAAATTGTAACATGAGTTGGATCTCGAATATAGATATAATCTCAGAAAAAGAATTGATTCGAGTCTAGACTAAAAATTATTCTGGCTTAGAAATTGATTGAATTGTCCCTCTGAATAGAAATGAGCATAAGTATAGACGTTTTTGCCCTCATAGGCAGGCACGTGAAGTAGAGTGAAGGGTAACACCTGGAAAACAAGGTTTGAACTAGTTTGAATAGGGTTTTAAGGTTTCTGAACTCAGATAAACTAAATACACACTTTCTCAACTAGACTCCCAGACCAGATGATCGAAAACCGACACAATTCTAAGTGAAATGGTGAGAAATTCACTATAGAGTGAAGTAAGCAACAAGAATGTACTAGATGTAGTGAACAAAACACTGGGTTTAAACTAAAATAACAGTCAACTGTACTAAGATGAACTACTCCAGAGCTTAAATAAACTAAATCCTAGCTAGGCTGACTAGGGCTAGCTCAATTCTAGCTTAATTGAGCTGAATTGAGCTAAAAATGAACTCCAATAATGTGAGAAAACAAGTTTAGACTGAAGTTGGACCAATTGAACTTCTAATGAGCACAAATTAAATACAGGAGAATAGGATCAACTGAAATTGACTAACTTTGGGATAATTGGATTGAATTTGAGCTAGAAATGAGCTTATTTCACATGAAATGAACCAATATTAGCTGAAATAAACAGGGTCTACTCATCGTGAGTTTAGGAGAGCTAGAAATGATTGATATTCTAACTCTTTTAAGGTTAAAATGAGTTTGGTTGGGTCTAACTAACAAGGATCTAGGGTTACCTAGTGATAAAATGGTAGTTTTTCTGGTAAGATGGGGTGAAATGATACTTAAATTGGAATGGACCTAGGGGTTAGAGTCCTACGTTGTGCAACAGGGGTTGACATCTATGAAAGGAGATGTCCATAAGTGAACTTTGAAAATTTAGGGTGTTTATAGTAGCTACTTTGCTTGATTGTCACTAGACGGAGTCACAAAAGTCCCAACTAACCAAGAATATGCAGAACACAGGTGGCCAGAGAAGCTGGCTCAAGAAGAAAAAATTTTCTAAGAAGAACTTCAGTGGTAAGAAGTTTACCCCAATGACTAGAGCAGGCCACAATAGCAGAAGCAGGACAAGCAAAAAACTATAGCAAGATGTGTGTATGATGCCATAATCGAGCAACTGACTCATGACGATTTGGTGCAAGGTATCATGCTAGTCGTTGGACAAGCAACTCTTGTCTTATTTGATTATGGTGCAACTCATTCATTCATATATAAAAAGTTTGCTAAACAATTAGATGTGCATGTTGAGTCTTTGTACTATGCCTAAGATGTACATACGCTTATTGGTAGTCATTCATTATGCATGACTTATGTTTCAAACATAAAAGTATTGTTAAATGGGCATAATCTAGCTACAAATACGATCCTCCTGGATATGACTGATTTTAATGTCATATTGGGCATGGATTAGTTGTTCGAGCATCATGCTCAGGTTTTATATTGAGAAGGTAAGGTTGTTCTGTCATGACCCGGAGTCCCAAAGGTGGAGTTTAGAGTTTCTAGACCTACTCTGAAGAACCGAGTAATCTCTATGTTGAAGGAGCAGAAGTACATGCAAAAAGGATGCATTGCCTTTCTGGTCAATATCTCTTTGGTGGAGCCAAAGACTATGCCTATTGAGGAGCTGAACATTATACGAGATTTTCTAAAGAAGTTTCCTAGACTTCCGTCGCATCGAGATAGAATTTTGCATTGAGTTGTTGCCTGAAACTGCACCTATTTTCAAGGCACCATATTGTATGGCACCAACAGAGCTTAAGGAGCAGAAGAAGCAACTGCAAGAATTAACAAAGTAAGGTTTCATTCGACTAAGTGTGTCACCGTGGGGTGCACTAGTGTTGTTTATGAAGAATGACAAAATGATGAAATTGTGCATTGATTACAGAATGCTCAATCAGGCTACTATCAAGAATAAATATATGTTACCATGTATTCAGAATTTGTTTAACCAGTTGTAGAAGGCCAAAGTATTTTCGAAGATCGACCTTAGGTTTGGGTACCACTAACTCAGAATTAGGGATAAAGATATTTCAAAGACTGTGTTTCAGACAAAGTATGGGCATTATGAGTTCATAGTGATGTTTTCAGATTTATCAATACACCAGTAGCTTTTATGGACTTGATGAACCGAGTGTTCCATCCATTTTTTAATACATTTATAATTGTATTCATGGATGATATCTTAGTGTATTTTGAGAGCTTGGAGCAGCATCAGGAGCACTTGCAGATTGTTTTAAGAGTCCTTAGAGAGTACTGTGAACACCCCAAATTTTCCAAAAAATTCAAAAATTCTCTTTCTGCCCTTGGCCTCCATTTTCTAAGTAAATTGAGTCATCTTCAACCTAAATTCCAGTTATTTCTCGGGTTTTGCTGGAATCAAATTCATTTTTATATATCTGACTCAATTTCAAATTAAAATTACAAAAATACCAAAAATAGTTTTTGAATGGCTCAGACAGTCCATCCGGCATCCGTTTGGATTCATTGCTCTATATTTCTCAATTCAAGGTTCAAAACTCGAAATTTTTCTCAAAACCTGAATTCAAACCCGCTTTCTGAAGAATTTTTCAGAGAATAGCCTTGAATTCTCAAAAAACCTTCCCTTTGTAAATATTTTCAATTTTTACAAAAATATGTCAAAAATCCTTTGTTTTCTCGTAAATTTTAGAGTTTTATTGTCAAAAATACAAAAAAATGTGAAAACACGAAGAAAAACAACAACAAAAAAATAAAAAAATAAAAATTACAAAAGATAACTTTTGAACCCCTGTTTAAAAAAATCTTTTATTTTTTTAGAACCTTGTTTTTGAAATTTTGAAAGTTTACAATGGCTGATTGCCTCGCACTCTTTCTCTCTCTCCTGATCACGAAAAGGCTCCTCTCATCTTTCATCGCCCTCACTCTTGCTCAATGGCCATCCATCGATCGCCATCCTCGATCGATGCCCTCCATCTCCAACCATCGCACCTTCGCCTCCCTCAGTTCGTTGATCTCCAACGAACCTCCCTCTTCTCGATCATTCCCCTCCTTCTATATAAGCAAGTATCGAGAGAGGGGTAGGGCATCCGTTATTAACAACCTCCATCCATTTTCCACCTCTCTATTCCCTCTTTCTTCTCCGTTGGCTTCTCTAGTCATCCTTCCCCATTAGCTCCTCCCAAGAGCTCCTCTTCCGGTTAGCAAAGAGATCCTCAGTTCCAGCAAGAGAAAGCAAAAGAATCCCCCACAGCTGCGAGAATAATCTCATGGTCATACTCAACACCTTCTCATCTGTATACTGCCCACCAGTCTGAGTGAATCTGATAAATCGGCAAGGTATGTTTTACATGTTTTATTAGACATCTTCGTATCTGTGTTAAACATTGAAACAGTTGTTTGCAACATTGCAACAGTTGTTTGTATATCATATTGAATTCATATCAGGAGTTAGCATGCCTTGAATTATAGCATCAAAATCCTATTAGTAATATGTGTAGGTCAGCCTTTGTTAACATGAATGTGCCTGTAACCTTGTGTCAAAAATATGTTAGCAGAGTGTATTAACAGTACATCAGATAGTAAAGCCTATGTTATAATATGTGCGTCATCCTTTGTCAGCATGGATTGTGCCAATTTAAGGTAGTAGTATTGTTTGTGTCAAGACAATATGTTACATCATCTGTGTGAGTGTAGTAGTGAGGGATAGATTAACAGTAGACACGTGGTTAAGATAACCAGCGAAAGCCATGAAAATATTTGAAATACACACAAGCTGGCTAGCTAATAGGCTGAAGACCTCTCTGAAATCTTACGAGGTTGGCAGGCTAGAATTTGCTCAACATTTTCAACCCCCACTGCATACATGCTTATCTGTCCATGACATTTACAGGACACCACTGTAGCGCCCCTGCTGCCTTGTTTTCTCCAGCATCAAATTCATTGCCTTATCACTCAGTTTCTTTTCCCTTTTGAGTATCTACAACAATGTCAAGCATTGTTGTAGCTTGTTACATTGCTATTTCATCATTTTTTTTTAATTCAAATTAGATGCTTGTCCCAAAATCCCATGCATGCATTATGTATATAAAGGCAAAAGCACACTAATGCATATGCGTGGTATTTATATAGATCATTTCCTCTCCAGCTGGCATACGAGCATCCTTCATCGGTATGAAGTATGACATCTTAAGTGGATACATACAAACTCATATTTTGCTTAAAGCATGGCATATTTTTCTTTTGTATAGATATTTGGATACATTATAACGTTCATCTTTCTAAATAGCCTAGAATATTATATATGTATTTTCATTTACGTAACATTTCCCATCTCTTTATACACTTGTATTTTGCTAAATCAGTTTTTGCAGGACTTCTTTCTTAGATTAAGGACATTTGACATTTTCAAATTCAATTCCAATATTGTAATAGCTAGATATAATGAGAATTCTTTGCATTTTTCGGCTTTTTAGCTTAGAATGTATGAGCATGTAAATATCACAAATTACTTGTTTCATATTATTTTACCTTTATTTTTCAATTCACAAATGGGAACACGAATGGCACGTGCACCATTCTAATAGGAGGTGATTAAATCCTAAGTTGATGATTTGCATCAATGGCCATAGTCAGGGTGTGAACAAAACTTATGGTTTTCATCTTTTATGGGATAACATTAGACCCACACTGGGTCCCTTTCCAAAAATCTTCATATTTTCAAATATTTTCTTCTTTTATTAAAGCTTAACTTAAAATTAATTCAAAATGTATATCAATGGCCATAGTCAAGATATATTGAGGGTTAATTTCATTTTAAACTCTATAAAGGCACCAAAATGTATTTTATTCTCTATTTGAATTTAAATACGATTACTATATAATACATTCGATGACCATAGTCAGAGATGTATTATATCTTCAATCTTATTTCAATTCATTTAAAGAATTAAATATGCTTTTTTCAAAATACATTCTAAAAAATTATTAATTCATTCATCATTTAGGATAGAATTATATCATATTTTCCAAATTCCTTTTTCAAAACTCCAAGTGATTTTGAGTATCTTCATCACTTCTCAAATCAATCTTCAATTCTTGTAAATTCCAATTCATCTTTTCATTCTCAATTCTATCTCATTTTCAATCTCAAAGTCCAATTTGACTTTGAAATTTCAAATTCATTTCTGTATTCAAAATTCAATTTCCAATCAAATTTTGAAGTTCAAATCAACTTTGAAATTCCAAATTCATTTCCAGGATTCAATTTCAAAATCAATTTAACATCCCAGATCAAAATTCAAAGTTCAATTTAACCTTGAAACTCTTGATTCATCTTCTGATTTCAAAACTCAAGCTTTAAATGAAGTTTATCCTTTATTTTTTATTGAATCTTGATTCTCAAAATTCAAAATCAAAGTTTTGAGATTGATTCTGAATCTCAAAATTTGATTCTTTCTAAAGTTTTAAATTCAATCTGAGTTTTCAAAAAACCCAGATCCATCTTCAAAAATCCCATTTTGGATTTTCAAAATCCAATTCCAAAATTAGAACCCAATTTCAATTTGGATCCAGATTTCCAAATTCAATCTCCATTTTTTGATCCCAGACTTCACATCCAACTCCATTTAGGATTCCAAACTTCGGATCCAACTCCATTTAGGATTCTAGATTTCGGATCCAACTCCATTTCGGATCTCAGACTTCGGATCCAATCCATCTTGGATTCCATATTTCGGATTCAACTCCATTTTGGATTTCAGACTTCGGATCCAATTCCATTTAGGATTCCAGATTCTGGATCCAGTTCATCTCCCAATTCCATATTTCAAAACCAATTCTATTTTCAGATCCCATTTGGGCTTCTTAAATCCAATTCTATTTTCAAAATTCCATTTGGGTTTCTTAAATCCAAAATTTCATCCTGATTTCGAATTTTAAATCTAAAATTCAATTCCATTTCAAATTTCATCTCTACTTTGAAATCCAGATTCAAAATTCAAATTCAAAGTCCATTTTGACTTTGAAACTTCATTTTCTCTATCTCAGGTTCAAAATCCCCTTTCTCTTCATTCTTTTCAATTCAATATTTATTTTTCCAACTCTGATTATTTCAAGACTTAGAACTTCAAATATCTTTTCAGATCCATCTCTAGTTCCAAATCAGATTTAATTTTCAAAAACCATTTCTTCACTCCATTATCAAATTCGTCTCAGAAACACTTGAAAATTTCCAAATCATTTTTTTTTCTCAAAAGAGCATACATCCTTGCATTGCACAAGCATGACTCTTTGTGCATTTTAAACTTAGGATAAATTCTTAGATGATATTTTAGCAAAGCAAAAAGGCATAAATTCGATCCTTGGTTCGATTACCCCTGGTAAAGGCGCCAGGATCGGTCGAACCTCATACCGACGAGCAAATCCTGTCTCTCCATTTTTCTCGCAAATTTTCAAAACAGAGGTGAGTAATTTCCTAAAATATTTTCAAAATTAAGGTCAAGTGAGACCTTCGCGAAAGAGTTTCCTCTCTCTCTTCTTTCTTTTCTCTTCTCTCTTCTTTTCTGTCTTTTATTTTTTCCTTTAAAAAGGGAAAATAGAAGTTAGAAAGGAAAAGAGAAGGAAGAGAGAGAAACCAAAGAGGAAAAATTTTGCGATGATCACAGGTTTGGTGACCGAGATGGGAGTCATCTCCGTCTGGTCGAATTTATGCCTTTTGCTTTGCTTTGATATTTTCTAAGTCTTTATTCTTCAAATGTCAACTTCATTTCCATGCAAACCTTAGGAGCCTAGACTTTGTCCTAGCTGACATCATTGCATATAGGATTTAAGTATGGTTTGGTAGGACCATATTAAGGAGATTATTCCATGCTCACATTAGACTTAGGTCTGAAATACAACTCTCCTCAATTTTAGGGATTGAATGCAAACAATGTATGCAAGTGTATGCTCCTCTTCATTTAAAAATTCTATCTCCTTAGGGCTTGCATTAGAGCCATCCGATTCCTTGCATGTTGAGCATGTTTTTGAAAACATCCCTACCTATATTGTCCCGGTCTTCACGTTGCTGGGTTGTCTCACTGAACCATAGTTCAGGAGAGAGCCTCACAACTGGACCACTTATTTGGGTTAACACCCCCCTGCCACGTATCTAAGGGCCATAGTCTAAGGTATATCGGTAGGTGCTCAAGGATGTGGGGAAGCCATTACCATAGAACTAGAGAAATATTTCTATGCCACGTACTTCGAGCTTCAGCTTGAGTATATCGGCATATCTTGATTGGAATCAGATGATCTAAACCTTAGAGTTAGGATCAATGTAAGACCCGCAATTTTTCAGAAAATATCTGAATAAAATTCATGAGGCATTTACCGGTAAAAATGGCATTTTTCTCAGAATGCGAAACGAATCAATTCCTGCGAGCCAGTTACACTTAGGATATTCGTCGAATCGCGAATATATGCTCAAACACTCTGGAAGCCATAACTTCCTATCTGAACAAAATCAAAGGATTCCTGCGAGCCAACTTTCTTAGTGGCATCAATACGAAGATAATGGCGTACTCAGAATTTTTCGAAAAAAAAATCGCCGAAAACCCGAAATTCTTGCGGGACCCACAGAAATATGGGTGGGACCCACAGAAATATTTCTCAGAAAATATTCTAGAAGATTCTAGAATATTCCAGCACCTTCCAGCACCTTCCAGAGCCTTCCAGCTCCTTCCAGCACCTTCCATGGAAGGGATTCTCAGAAAAGCCCAAGGGTAAAGAGGGGATTCTGAAACTTGGGGCCCAAGTTTCAGAACCTATAAATAGAGGACCCCCCCTCCTTTAGAAAATCGCCAACCCCTCTCTCTCTCCTCCTTTTCCAAACCTCCCCTACCTAGCCTAGCCCACCTGAGCCCACCTGACCTGGTCTGAGCCTGCCTGACTTAGCCTGAGCCTGCTTGACCTGGTCTGAGCCTGCCTGACCTGGTCCTAACCCACCTGACCTAGGTCTGAACCTACTTGACCTAAGTCTGAACCCAGTTGACTTGACTTGAACCTGGTTTGGTTCAAAGTCAAAGTCCAAGTCCTATTTCGTCCGAAGTTCGAAGTTGATCCTTTTTCGAAGTCGAGCCTCGTTCGAAGCGTTTGAAGCAATCGGAGTCGTTTCTTCCTCAAATTGAAGTAAGTTCGCTTCATTAAACCATCTCTCTCAAGTATTTGATTGTTTGTATATAGCATATACTTTCTGAAGTAGTATCTTGCTTTAGTTCTTGGTTGAGCCCTCTAGGACACTTCGGTGTTCACGCGCTCGCCTCGTAACTATCGTCGGATATATATGTTCGAATACGCAGTATATGCGTTCTTCAAAATAGTATCTCACCCTAGTTCTTGGTTGAGCCCTCTAGGACACTTCGGTGTTCACTCGCTCGCCTCGTAACTATCGTTGGATACAGATCTAGGTGTATATCTGCTGATACTGCCGACGCGTCTTATATCGCACAGGCCATGTAATTTACCTTTGCCGTCGCGTCGTATGATGCCAAGGCTCCCTGCTTTCTGTACTTCCGATTACTGCACTTCCGATTATGCATTTACTTACGCCGTCGCGTCGAACGATGCCAAGGCTCCTGCTTTCTGCAATGTATTTACTTACGCCGTCGCGTCGAACGATGCCAAGGCTCCTGTTTTGTTATATATGTAGAATATTTCGTTCAGTTACACACCCTGAACAATAGTATATGCATTTCCTTTACGCCGCCGCTGTATAAAGCACAGGCTTCTGCTTATATTACATATATGGCGCGTAAGTGAGCGTTCAAACGGAGATCAATTCCAAAATCACCCATGCGATTCCCTTACCGCTCCTCGTACAAGATTCTGCTTGACGAATGAAGCCCCTATTGGAAAGGCTTCGCCTTTTGGCAAAATGCTCTTTACGTAAAGACTAAATCAATTACGTATGGCCTGGCTATGGCCCAAGGTTCCTGCAACCTTGATGGATGCAAAGTACGCACAACGGTGCGCATCCATTTCCCGAGTTAAGCGTAGCGATTTCCCACCAAAGAGGGGAGATGCCGCTGAAACGGATAAAAGAAACGCACGCTTTCTCCGTAAAAGAGAGGAAGTGCTGCTAAAATTCCTGAAGGAGCTAAGAATGGCTCAGAAAGAACGTAGCAGAAGTGCTACCCAGTTATGGAACGCCTTCTACAATGTAGAAAGGTTCGTCGCACCACTGCCGGTAGAGCAGAGAAGGTGTTGACAGAATGGTTGGCAGAAGAGCTGCCAAAACCAGTTAAGTGGCACAATGATGTCCTTTGTTGGAACGATGTCAGAATGACTCGTCTCCCTGACACCTGCAAGGGCATCATACTTGTAAGAGCCGTTGCGCCAAAGTAGTGGTAGCGCCTTGACGAGGTCCTGAGCTCGTTGCGTAAAAATACGCCGAGTAGCCGATCCGTAGAGATCGAGTCATGTGCATGCTCATTGAGAATTATCAGACAACCAGACTCGTAAGGGCCGCTGAGCCGGAGTGTGTTGTTTCCACCGAAAGAGGTGAAGTGCTCGTCAAGGCCGAAGTGCCGAGAGCAGAGTTAAGCATGCATATGAATAAAACCTTTGTTCCACGGTGAAAACCGTGTGGTTGATTGGGGTCGGGTACATACTTCTCAAAGGCTGCCCTATAGGCATGCAATGTTCGTCAAGTAATTGTAAGACCGGCAGGCCCCTTTCAGAATTTCTCACCGAGGAAGACGGTGATGGCGCAGCCTTGAGTGACATATATTTCACCCGAACCTGATAGAGTTCATTGATGGCCTTCGTCACTCAGAGGTATGGAGGTCGTGGTTATCCTTAAATATCTAAGGATTGAACCCAACTACTGCAGTAGCAGAATGCATTCGGATACCTAGTAAGGATCTCTTCCGGTATGTTGTACCGTCCTACTAGGGGGATGGGGTCAACAGGCCTCTGGGGTATCTAAAATACATAGAATAATCAACCCCCAGATCGTCGCGTTGTCGCCCAGATATGAGTTCCCTAAGCCCAGGGGGAGGTGCAATTATCGAAACAAAGCATTAGCTTAGGTACAGCGCTACTTTGAATGGATGAGTGGATGACGTTGTTGAGTCAGTCCTGCATAACCTTTGTGAAGGTGTCATGGTCGGTATACTACTGGACCGATTGGGAAAGAACCCCATTGATATCCGTACGACTAAGTGAAGCTCGGAGAGCTGTCCTTAGATTCGTAGGATACGGATGTGCCAAGCATAAAGGCTTGAGCTAGACATCCATTCGTGACTCTAAGGAAGTCAAGGCTAAGTCGTAGAGACTTGAGAGGTTATTCTAACTCACAGCCCTGAAGAGGCTTATGCGAAGTCATGACGACTTGCGTGGATGTTCAACTCATAGCCCTGATGAGGCTTGTGCGATATACGCTAAGTCATGGAGGCTTGAGCGTCGTATTACGAACTGCGACCCTGAGTGGTCTATGCATTTACTTGAGTTGAATAGATAGGTGTTTGCCTACTTACCAGACCATCAGTGGTTCTGACCCCGTTTAATGGGGATTTCAGGTGTTGAACCTGCGTGGCGATATGCGGAGCAAGGCGGCATCAAGTTCCAGGGTTTCTCTAGACAGAGTTGTACTGCTTCCTTTTTATTGAACCTTCACTGCTTTTCTAAGCAGTAATGTTGTAATAAACATGTGCTTTCGATAAAATGGAACACTTTGGTGGTCAATGAGTTGCTTGGCCACATACCTGCAACGTGCTCGGAGTTTTCTAAAACCGACGACTCATTATCGTCTTATTCTGCTGCTAAAAGTTTTTCTAAGTTCCGCTGCAAAGAAAAAAAAAAAAGAAATCCATGAAAATTTTAACTTAGCTTTGTTTTGAAAATCCGGGGCGTTACAATCAAGGTCCTACAAGCCATTTCAAAATATTGCATTTCAAGTCAGCCTTTAGGGAGTGCTGTTTGCGCATCTTTGTTTGTGCAACTGTGGTTATGCAATGTTTCTCATATTTTCTTATATATACGTATCAAACTTTTTCAAAACCCTGGGTATATTGTTCAAAAATTCCTTTATTTTCATAAACCCAGGTATGTATTTTTCCTCTATCTACACTCTTTTTTCTCTTTTATATCAAATTTTCTTTAAAAACCCTGGAAATCCCTTTTCTAAATTCCCTTGATCTTTTAAAATTTTTCAGGATTTTGTGTCTATCCTCTTTTTCTTCAAGAGTCTATCCGTGAGTCCAGCATTCTATCTAATTCTCCTCGTTCTTCTTTGCCCCAGTGTTATTTTCAATGGCATCCAATTCCTCTGATGCTATCTTTCCCTAGGATTATGTCTTCTATCAGATAAAAGATAGATCCCCAGATCATCGGGTTATCCAGACTCATTCCTTCTTCCCTCGGTGGTATTATTCTTGGTTCGCCACCTTCTTAAGTATGTTCCCAGACCACTTGGATGACTGTGGATTGGAGATGGCATCAGTAGTGGGCAAGCGAACCATCAACGAAAGTCTGATTCAGGCTATGGCAGAACGGTGGAATCCATGTACCTGCACATTTTGGTTTCCATGGGGAGAGATGACTCTACTGATGGACGAATTCAATGACATTATGGGATTGCCCGAACCAGCTGGTCAGCCAGATGATCCTGTCGAACAACAGTTCCTGATCAACATCAAAGGGGTAGATGTTCGAGAAGCTTTGGCCAGAGCAACAGGGAGCAGATCTTGGCCTCTCACTGAGATCAATGAAAGTCAGTTCATCGACATGTTTGGACTTTATCGCAAGTACGGAGCTTACGAAGAGGTTGACACCTTGTCTCGAGCAACAAAAGACAGAATTTAGCATGCCATGATCCTATGCACAGTGGGATTGGCATTCTTTCAAGACGGTCAGAATTTCATCTATGTCAGAGTCGCCCAACTCTTTCAAAGATGGGAAAGCATGCAAACCCATCAACTTTCAGTTTCTATGGCAGCCTTAGCTTTCCTTTACCGGGGTTTGGCTTGCTTCAATCTTGGGAAAACCATTCTGGTGGAAGGATGCACTTATGCTCTGCAGTCATGGTTCTTGTGACATGTGTCATCAAAGGCTAGTTCCTTCTGGTTCAACAGTAAGAAGCCGAAGTCTACCAGTCAGTATCGAGCCTTGATCGAGAAACTGCATCAGGAAGAGATCATTTGGGATTTCTTCGACAGGAGAGAGTCAGTTCCTTGCTACACTTATGCTCGCAGCAAGCGCTACAGATTGCTAGGCCCCTTCTTCTGTGTCAATTATCAGCCAGAAAGGTGTCTCAGACAGTTTTCGCAGCGGTAGGTTCATGCCAACATTTTCTTCCCGACATGTAACATGCCAGAATTCAATCTGCAGTCGAATCAATGGTCTGGGACATACCATGTAACCAAATATACTTGGGATTCCTTCATTTCTCTATTTGTATTTCCTGGATCAAATGTATCTTCTGAATATCAAGATTGGTGGCAAACTGTCTGTCCGCTTTCTCTTTTTCTCTGAATCTATTATCAATAAAATTTATTTATTTTTTGCTCTTTTGAAAAGTTGTTTGGGCCAAATTTTATTGTTCAGTTATTTCTCCTTGGCCATTTTCCATGTGGGCTTTCGACGTCGTAGGCTCAATTACTCCTTTCGCTTCCAATGGACACAAATATTTTCTGGCTGCTACAGAATATTTCACCAAATGAGTTGAAGTTATTACTCTACGCACAGTAGAAGACCGTCATGTGGTTTCTTTCTTTCACAAAAACATTCTTTGCCGCTTCGGCATACCACATGACATTGTTTCAGACAATGGAAGCCATTTCAAAAATAAGATGAAAACCTTCTGTTCTAAATTCAAAATTTGCCATCATTTCTAAACTCCCTACTATCCTCAAGGGGATGGCCAAGCAGAGGCTACCAATAAGATTTTGATCCGCATTTTGGAAAGGACTGTGAGAACAGGTCAAGATTGGCATGAGAAAATTCACTATGCACTTTGGGCATACCGAACCACAATTCAGACTCCAACTAATGTCACTCCTTCAGAACTTGTTTACGGAACTGAAGTAGTGTTACCTCTCCATGTCCAGAAGCTCGCTCTCAAATTTGTCTCTCTTATAGAATTGCCACTTGATCAATATCAGCAGCAGAGATTGGAGCAGCTAGATCTACTGGATAAAAAGAGGCTCAAGGCAGCAAAGCATGCTCAAGCTTATCGTCAGAGGGTAGCTTGGCACTATGCCAAGTCCGTCATTGAGAGAAAATTTTGAGTTAACGAGTTGGTGCTCAGATCGACAGTTCATCTCAAGCATCGACCACTGGGCAAGTGGTCACCCAATTGGAAAGACCCTTATGTGGTTAAGGAAGCACTGCCTCACAATTCATATCGTTTGATCAACGCAGATGGGGTGGAAATGCCAGATCCTGTCAATGCTCTGCATTTGAAGAAGTTTTATACTTGAAATGTTCATTGTAGTCTTTTGTACTCTTCAAAGAGTCGTTTCAATAAAACAATGATCTTTTATTAATTCTCACATTCTTCTCCATAATACTGGGGCATTTTATTTTAGATACATTTGTCTTCCCTTCATCATATGCAGGCAGGATTAGACAAAAACTTTTTTTCTCAAATCCTACCAATTTTCAATCAATCTTGTGATCTTTACTAATCTCATTCATTTTGTTCATTTTTCGATTCAATCAAATTTTCATCAAACTATTGTCAAGTTTTAACAATTTTTCATCAATTTTATTATTAAATTTTATCAATCTTTATTTTTAAAATACCCTTTTAGGTTAAGGGATAAACCCGATGCCTCCTTTCAATGAGGTGCTCCTTTATTCTTCTCCCCGTTCAGGATAAAGGGATAAATCCTGAAAGCGAACCACATACAGTTAAACTATGATGGTCCATTGAATTCAGAATTTCCACCAAGAATCTTTACTTTCTAAATTCAATTTAAAAATCAAGCTCATTTGCAAAACTCAATCCTCGCGCTGGGTATTCCTCAGAATTTTCAATCATATACCGAGCCCATTTGCAAAACTCAATCCTCACATTGGGAACTTTCAAAATTCAATCTTCTGAAATTCTAGTTCTCACTTGAACTCCCAAAACTTGACTTATTCTCAAAAGATCCAACACTCGTTGGTCATGTATTCCAAAAGATCCAGCTTTTGCTGGTTATGTATTCTAAAAGATTCAACACTCGTTGGTCATGTATTCTAAAAGATCCAGCTTTTGTTGGTCATGTATTCCAAAAGATCCAACACTCATTGGTCATGTATTCCAAAAGATCCAGCTTTTGCTGGTCATGTATTCCAAAAGATCCAACACTCGTTGGTCATGTATTCCAAAAGATCCAACTTTTGCCGATCATGTATTCCAAAGGACCTAGCGCTCGCTGGTCATGTATTCCAAAAAGACCCAGCTCTCGTTGGCCATGTATTTCAAAGGATCCAGCTCTCGCTGGTCATGTATTTCAAAAGTTCCAGCCTACACTGATCGAACTCCCAAATCAATTGTTAACTTCACAATCGAACCTTCGGGTTTCAAATTTCCCAATTCTATCATTTCCAAACCTTCCGATTTTTTTCTCTCTCAATTCTATCAGTTCCTAAACTTTTAGATTGCAATATTCTCAAAATTTCACCAACCCTCGGGTTATAATCTCCCAATTTCAATCATTTTTAAGCCTTCAGATAAAACCTTTTCAAATCAAAATCTAGTATTTTTCACTGATCAGGATTATCAAATCCAGTTTCTCATAACTGGTCGGGATTATCAAAATCTAGTATGTTCATTGGTCGAGATTTCAAATCCAGTATTTATCACTGGTCGGGATTTCAGAATCCAGTTTCTCATAACTGGTCGGGATTTCAAAATCCAGTTTCTCATAACTGATCAAGATATCAAAATCCAGTTTCTCATAACTGGTCGGGATTTCAAAATCCAATTTCTTATAACTGGTCGGGATTTCAAAATCCAGTATATTCACTGGTCGGGATTACAAATCCAGTATTTATCACTGGTCAGGATTTCAGAATCCAGTTTCTCATAACTGGTCGAGATTATCAAAATCTAGTATTTTTCATTGGTCGGGATTATCAAAATCCAATATCTCATAACTGGTCGAGATTATCAAAATTCAGTATGTTCACTGGTCGGGATTTCAAATCTAGTATTTATCACTGATCGAGATTTCAGAATCCAGTTTCTCATAAGTGGTCAGGATTTCAAAATTCAGTTTCTCATAACTGGTTGGGATATCAAAATCCAGTTTCTCATAACTGGTCAGGATTTCAAAATCCAGTTTCTTATAACTGGTCGGAATTTCAAAATCTAGTATGTTCACTGGTCGGGATTTCAAATCCAGTATTTATCACTGGTCGGGATTTCAGAATCCAGTTTCTCATAACTGGTCGGGATTATCAAAATCCAGTATTTTCACTGGTCGGGATTATCAAAATCCAGTTTCTCATAACTGGTCGAGATTATCAAAATCTAGTATTTTTCGCTGGTCGTGATTATCAAAATCCAGTTTCTTATAACTGGTCAGGATTTCAAATCCAGTGTTTTCACTGGTCGGGATTATCAAAAATCTAGTGTTTTCACTAGTCGAGATTATCAAAATCCAGTTTCTCATAACTGGTCTGGATTATCAAAATCCAGTATTTTTCGCTGGTCGAGTTTATCAAAATCAAGTTTCTTATAACTGGTCGGGATTTCAAATCCAGTGTTTTCACTGGTCAAAATTATCAAAAATCCAGTATTTTCACTAGTCGGGATTATCAAAATCCAGTTTCTTATAACTGGTCGAGATTTCAAATCCAGTATTTTCACTGGTCGGGATTATAAAAAATCCAGTGTTTTCACTAGTCAGGATTTTGAAAATCCAGTTTCTTATAACTGGTCGGGATTTCAAATCCAGTGTTTTCACTGATCGGGATTATAAAAAATCTAGTGTTTTCACTGGTCGGGATTTTCAAAAATCCAGTTTCTTATAACTGGTCGGGATTTCCAAACCTAGTGTCTTCCACTAGTCAAGATTTTTAAAGTCTGATTTTTACACCATTCCTCTAAATTTCAGCTAAAGGTCTCATCAAAATCTATATTGAGTGATTATTTCACAAAAGGATTCTGGAACATTGTGCCAATTTGCTAAAAACATTTATTGATTCCAATATTCTTACTACACAAAAGAATTATCAAAGATTACCTCTAGTATTCTATCCAAAAAGGGTCAAACTTTTTGTGAAAAATGGATAAAATTCAAATCTTTTCCTGTTGATCAACCAAAAGGGTGTAAAAAATATCCTTGGTATAATTAGCGAAAGAAATATTCAGTGATGTTGAAAAGCCAGAAACGAATCGATATTGATCATAGCTATGGCGCATGGTTAAAGACGATTTTCTGGCAATCAGGCAGTGAAAATGTCCTAAGTGATAAAAAAAATCCACTCAATCCATATCTTCTCATTCATTTAAGCTACAATCAAATATCCGCTAAGGGGATCTCTCAATTGTCATCAAGATGAAGACAAATATGCAAGTTCGACCCCCGGGGCCAAAGAAGATTTGGATCATCTCCGAGATGAAGGAGTTTGTGACGGATTCTTCCAGGGAACATTCAGATCACCGTCAAGATGAAGGCGACTGCGTTGAACTTCCCGACAAACCCTAAAAGATATTTGATTGCTGCTATCATCAAGAGACTTTTGACCAATAAGCCAATATCACCAGTATAATTCCTGAAAAAAAGAAGGATTGGAGCATCTCCAAGATGAAGGGGTTTATGACGTACCCTTCTCCGAAAAAGAGAGAAAGGCCAGGACATCTTCAAAATGAAGGATGATGAAAAAACCAAAGAAAGCTCAATGTCTTAAAAAGAGTGTAAAAAGACCATCATGGGAAAAAGCCTCAGGACATCAAAACTGCCAAAATTGTCAGAAATCATCTTTTCTTATGAAAAATCTTTTCATCAATGTCTTTTCACTACTTGCTTTTATAAAATTAAGAATATTTCTTCTCTATTTCATATCAAAGAAATGGATAGCTTCCTTGAAGAAACTCAACATAAAAATTTGAATTTGACCCTGGAAATCAGGGAGTAAACCTCATTCGGAAGGGATACTCCAGGTAAAAAGAGGGAATATCTTTCGCACACACGTGCACTTTCTCAAGCATTTGAGTCAACTAGAGTTTTATCTTATTGGCAAAAATTTTTAGCTATTCAAAAATGAAATAAATGTTCGATATCTATTTTGATACAACCTATTGTTGTTTACATTTTCAAAAAAGAGTTGCCTCATTCAGGCTAGGCATCTCTTCAGTCCCATCATGGTTTTCCCCATCAGGAATCCATGCTTTGTATATCCATTCAAATAAGGATTATACCTGAACCTCGTCTCACGAGGTATTTTTCAAAAATGTCCCATCATGGTCTTTCAAAATATCTTTGTCCCATCCAGGTTAAGGGCTAAACCTGAGTCTTTGCAAAAAAATTCTTATTTTTGTCTCGGCCATGAGACTTCTTTAAAATCTCTCGTTTTTTCCATTTCGGGATATTCATCCCAAATTCCCATCACGATTTCTTCATTTTCTTCTGTCCAAATTATTTTCATTCTCGAGGATTTCATTTATTGGCAAAGCCATTCAGGATAAGGTACAAAACCTTAAAATAAAGTTTCGCAAAATAATTCTTCCACACCCAGTTTAGACTTTCTGACTGGGGCATTTTTATAAGAAAATTTGGCGTGTCTTCTTTGCCACTAAGCTCGGCTCACAACCAGCTTAGCAGCAAAGAGGGGCATCTGTGAACACCCCAAATTTTTCAAAAAATCCAAAAATTCCCTTTTTGCTCTTGGCCTCCATTTTCTAAGTAAATTGAGTCATCTTCAACCTAAATTCCAGTTATTTCTCGGGTTTTGCTGGAATCAAATTCATTTTTATATATCTGACTCAATTTCGGATATGGATCCATTGTTAAAATCCAAATCTGAGCCTTGTTGTCCAAATTTTCAAATTAAAATTACAAAAATACCAAAAATAGTTTTTGAATGGCTCGGACAGTCCATCCGGCATCTGTTTGGATTCATTGCTCTATATTTCTCAATTCAAGGTTCAAAACTCAAAAATTTTCTCAAAACCTGAATTCAAACCCGCTTTCTGAAGAATTTTTCAGAGAATAGCCTTGAATTCTCGAAAAACCTTCCCTTTGTAAATATTTTCAATTTTTACAAAAATATGTCAAAAATCCTTTGTTTTCTCATAAATTTTAGAGTTTTATTGTCAAAAATAAAAAAAATGCAAAAACACGAAGAAAAACAACAACAAAAAAATTTAAAAACATAAAAATTACAAAAGATAAGTTTTGAAACCCTGTTTAAAAAAATCTTTTATTTTTTTAGAACCTTGTTTTTGAAATTTTGAAAGTTTACAACGGCCGATTGCCTCACACTCTTTCTCTTTCTCTTGATCACAAAAAGGCTCCTCTCATCTTTCATCGCCCTCGCTCTTGCTCGATGGCCATCCTCGATCGATGCCCTCCATATCCAACCATCGCACCTCCGCCTCCCTGAGTTCGTTGATCTCCAACGAACCTCCCTCTTCTCGATCATTCTCCTCCTTCTATATAAGCAAGTATCGAGAAAGGGGTAGGGCATCCATTATTAACAACCTCCATCCATTTTCCACCTCTCTATTCCCTCTTTCTTCTCTGTTGGCTTCTCCAGTCATCCTTCCCCGTTAGCTCCAACCAGGAGCTCCTCTTCCGGTTAGCAAAGAGATCCTCAGTTCCAGCAAGAGAAAGCAGAAGAATCCCCCATAGCTGCGAGAATAATCTTACGGTCATACTCAGCACCTTCTCATCTGTATACTGCCTAGCAGTCTGAGTGAATCTGATAAACCGACAAGGTATGCTTTACATGTTTTATCAGACATCTTCGTATCTGTGTTAAACATTGCAACAGTTGTTTGCTTCATTTAAGCTCTGCATTCGAGTTGTACTGTGTTCCTTTAAACAGATTTCATCATGTTCTTTTATTTGTATATCGCATTGAATTCATATCAGGAGTTAGCATGTCTTGAATTATAGCATCAAAATCCTATTAGTAATATGTGTAGGTCAGCCTTTGTTAACATGAGTGTGCCTATAACCTTGTGTCAGAAATGTGTTAGCAGAGTGTATTAACAGTACATCAGATAGTAAAGCCTATGTTATAATATGTGTGTCATCCTTTGTCAGCATGGCTTGTGCCAATTTAAGGTAGTAGTATTGTTTGTGTCAAGACAACATGTTACATCATCTGTGAGTGCAGTAGTGAGGGATAGATTGACAGTAGACACGTGGTTAAGATAACCAGTGAAAGCCAGGAAAATATTTGAAATACACACAAGCTGGCTAGCTAATGGGCTGAAGACCTCTCTGAAATCTTATGAGGTTGGCAGGCTAGAATTTGCTCAACATTTTCAACCCCCACTGCATACATGCTTATCTGTCCATGACATTGTTATCATCGCAAAATTTTACTTTTGCGAGTCAAACTGACCTTTGATATCGTTTTTGAAAATAACTCGCCTCCGTTTTTAAAATGAGGGATTATTCCGAAGAATGGGACTCGCCTGTCGGTACAAGGTTCGACCGTTCCTGCCACCTTTAACAGGGGTAATCATGTTACGACAATGAAGCCAAACATGATACTTCAAGTACAAGGTTTTGATGATGAGCAAGTGGAATCAACTGCATTTCAGCTAAGGTTATGAAGAAATTGAAGAATTCAGTGAAGAATCCTTGAAGACTAGTGTGCAAATGTTTAATTCATTAAAAGTCTTAGATTCTTGTAAGAGCCTTACTTAGAGTGCATATTTAGGTTGCATTTCACCTTAAAAGTCTTTAGAAAAACTTTTCTAAAAGAAACTCTTTTGAAAATCTTTTTAGAAAACTCTTTTCTTAAATTTTCATGTTTATTAGTCGACCAATAGACTTATCAGTCGACTAATCCTTTCGCGCCATATTTTCTAAAAAATCATTTTTGTCAAATTAGTCGACCAAAGGTTTTATCAGTCGACTGGACAGAATGTCTGTTTTCTGGAAAATTAGCAGCAGTCGACTAATGGTTTTATCAGTTGACTGAACAGAATATGTGTTTTCTGAAAAATTTAGCAGCAGTCGACTAATGCTTTTTATCAGTCGACCGAACAGAATGTTTATTTTTCAGAAGATTTTAGCAGCAGTCGACTAAAAGGTTTTTCAGTCTACTGATGATATTATCAGTCAACTAACTTTTCTCAAGTCGACTAAGTTTCAAAAGTTCAGATTTTCAAACGGCTCGAATAACAGATCAGTCGACCGACGATAACTGTCAGTCTACTAATAACTAACTATTAGTCGACTAACTGATGTTTCAGTTGACTAATTTTGCCGTTTTCCTGAAACTTCAAAAAAGGTGTGTCTTTTCATTTTCCAAACGTTTTGATTGTTCGAAATGGACCGTTTTGACACCCTTTCATACTCTCAACGTATGGAATCTTTTAACTATAAATATGAGTGCATTTTACACTAAAAAACAATAATTCAATCGATTTGAATCTTGCTTTTCACTCTTATTCATTCAAGTATTGATTTTCTCACTCACGTGATATTTTCACTTCAGTTTTTCACTCAAATCACTTTGAGAGATAGTGAATTCGTGAGTAGAGTGTTTCAACAACCTTAAAAGCCAATTGCATCTCATTTGCATTCAAAAGGAAGGCTCATAGGTTGTATTGTAAGTTCTTATTTCTTTTCTGTAAAAAGAAGGACTCCTTGGTGTAAAGGAGTTGTTTGCTTTCAGTTGGGTTGTTACTGAAAGTGGGACCGGTTATGGTCTGTGTGATCTTGTAGTTTACAAGGTTGATAGTGGAAAATCTCAAGCGGGTTTTGCTTGGGGACTGGATGTAGGTCGGGTTTGACCGAACCAGGATAAAATCTTGTGTTCTTTGTGTGTTTGCTTTGAGATTTGCAAAATCATTCAATATTCCGCAGAAAAGTTTTAAAAGCACTATTCACCCCCCCTCTAGTGCTCGTTGCCTCGATCCTAGTGCACTTTCATTTGGTATCAGAGCACAAGTTTGCTATTACTTTGATTTGACCATCATCTAGCATAACTACAACATCTCAACACAAAGAAGGAAGCTCCTCTGTTCGTCCTTCTCTCTTCGATGGAACAAACTATGGATACTGGAAAGTAAGAATGACAATATTCCTGCAATCCATGGATCTCGATATCTGGAGAGTTGTTTCAGAAAAGTACCAAACTCCATCAACTGATTTCAGCCGATGGACCGATGAAGAAAAGAAGATTGCTTCACTGAATGCCAAAGCTATGAATGCGCTGTATTGTGGCGTTGACAAGGTAGAGTTCAATCGCATCTCTCAATGCTCTACAGCTAATGAAATCTGGCATACTCTTCTCGTAACACACGAAGGTACGTCAAAGGTAAAGGAATCTAAAATTGCTTCTTTAGTTCATAAATTTGAATTGTTCAAAATGAAGCAAAATGAATCTATATCGGACATGGTAACTAGAATGACCGATATAACTAACACTTTGAAATCCCTTGGAAAAGAATATTCACAAGTGGATTTAGTCAGAAAAATTCTAAGGTGTTTAACTCCTGAATGGGAGAGAAAAACCACTGCTATTGAAGAAGCAAATGATCTCAATACTCTCACTCTTGAAGACTTAGTTGGTAACCTAATGACATATGAGGTCCAACTTCAAGACAGACAAGAAGAAGAGCCTAAAAAGAAATCTCTTGCTTTTAAGGCTACTTCTGACTCAGAAGATTCTGAAGAAGATGAAGATGAAGATATTGCCCTCATCACAAGGCAATTCAGAAGATTCATCAAAAAGAGAAGATTTCGAAGAAAGGCAAAGAAAGTAGATTCTTCCATTCCCAATGAAGTAAAGTGCTTTAACTGCAAAAAAGCAGGACATATCAAGAAAGATTGTCCTCTTCTCAAATTCAAGCCCAAGGACCAATTCAAGAAGAAAAAGGCATTTCAAGCCTGTTGGGATGATAGTGACTCCTCCTCCGATGAAGAATCAAATGAAGATGTAAGACCCGCAATTTTTCTAGAAAATATCTGAATAAAATTCATGAGGCATTTACCGGTAAAAATAGCATTTCTTCTCAGAATGCGAAACGAATCAATTCCTGCAAGCCAGTTATACTTAGGATATTCGTCGAATCGCGAATATATGCTCAAACACTCTGGAAGCCATAACTTCCTACCTGAATGAAATTAAAGGATTCCTGTGAGCCAACTTTCTTAGTTACGTCAATACGAAGGGAATGGCGTACTCAAAATTTTTTGAAAAAAAAATCGTCGAAAACGCAAAATTCTTGCGGGACCCACGAAAATATTGGTGGGACCCACAGGAATATTCCTCAGAAAATAACTGGTGGGACCCACAAAAATATCCCATGGAATATCCAAGTGGGCCCCACACCAAGGAACCTCTTGGCATTAAAAAGAAGCCAAGGGCAAATGGGTAAAGGGGAAACTTGGGGCCCAAGTTTCATTTCCTATAAATAAAGGCCCTCCCCTTTAGAAAAAATCGTCCCCCCCCCTTTCTAGCCTCCTCTTTCTCTCTCCTACTTCCTAAAACCTCCCCTACCTAGCCTAGCTCACCTGACCTGGTCTGAGCCTGCCTGACTTAGCCTGAGCCTGCCTGACCTGGTCCTAACCCACCTGACCTGGGTCTGAACCCACTTGACCTGGTCCAAACCCAGTTGACTTGACTTGAACCTAGTTGGGTTTAAAGTCAAAGTCCTTTTTGGTCCAGATTCCGGTTTGGATTTCTGAACCCAGACTTAGCCTACTTGAGCTGAGTTCGAACCTGCTGAACCCAGTTGACTTGGATCGAACCCTGTTTGGTTCAAACCACTTAGGTTGAGTAGCTTGACCTGCTCTACCTCTTTCTCAACTAAGTCAGCTTCATCTGACTTAGTCTGACCTCTCGAAGGAAGGCTCGAAGCCAAAGGAGCGACCCAGAGCTATTTCTTCCATGATTTGAAGTAAGTTCGCTTCATTAAACCATCTCTCTCAAGTATTTGATTGTTTGTATATAGCATATACTTTCTGAAGTAGTATCTTGCTTTAGTTCTTGGTTGAGCCCTCTAGGACGCTTCGGTGTTCACGCGCTCGCCTCGTAACTATCGTCGGATATATATGTTCGAATGCGCAGTATATGCGTTCTTCAAAAATAGTACCTCGCCCTAGTTCTTGGTTGAGCCCTCTAGGACACTTCGGTGTTCACTCGCTCGCCTCGTAACTATCGTTGGATACAGATCTAGGTGTATATCTGTTGATTCTGCCGACGCGTCTTATATCGCACAGGCTATGTAATTTACCTTTGCCGTCGCGTCGTATGATGCCAAGGCTCCCTGTTTTCTGCACTTTCGATTACTGCACTTCCGATTATGCATTTACTTACGCCGTCGCGTCGAACGATGCCAAGGCTCCTGCTTTCTGCAATGTATTTACTTACGCCATCGCATCGAACGATGCCAAGGCTTCTGCTTTGTTATATATGTAGAATATTTCGTTCAGTTACACACCCTGAACAATAGTATATGCATTTCTTTACGCCGTCGTTGTATAAAGCACAAGCTTCTGCTTATACTACATATATAGCGCATAAATGAGCGTTCAAATGGAGATCAACTCCAAATCGCCTATGCGATTCCTTGACCGCTCCTCGTTCAAGATTCTGCTTGACAAATGAAGCCCCTATTGGAAAGGCTTCACTTTTTGGCAAAATGCTCTTTACGTAAAGACTAAGTCAATTACGTATGGCCTGGCTATGGCCCAGGGTTCCTGCAACCTTGATGGATGCAAAGTACGCACAACGGTGCGCATCCATTTCCCGAATTAAGCGTGGCGATTTTCTACCAAAGAGGGGAGATGCCGCTGAAATGGATAAAAGAAACGCACGCTTTCTCCGTAAAAGAGAGGAAGTGCTGCTGAAATTTCTGAAGAAGCTAAGAATAGCTCAGAAAGAACGTAGCAGGATACTCTGACATATAGCAGAGTGCTACCCAGTTCATGGTTTGCCCCCTACAACGTAGAAGGGTTCGTCGCACCACTGCCGGTAGAGCAGGGAAGGTGCTGACGAAATGGTTGGCAGAAGAGCTGCCGGAACCAATGGAACGGCATAATGATGTCCGTTGATGGAACGATGCCAGATCGGCTCGTATCCTTGTGCCTGCAAGGGCACCTTGCTCGTAGGGGCCGCTGAGCCAGAGTAGAGGTTGCGCCTTGGCTAGGTTTGGACTCATTGCGTAAAAATACGCCGAGTAGCCGATCTATTTAGATCGAGTCATATGCATGCTCATTGAGAACGGTTACGCAACCAGACTCGTAAGGGCCGAAGAGCCAGAGTGTGTTGTTTCCACCCAAAGAGGTGTGATGCTCGTGGTGGCCGAAGTGCCAAAGAGCGGTGTTCTGCATGCATATGAATAAGACTTAAGGTCGCACATAACCCGCGGTTGAAAATCGTGTTAGGGGTACCCCCTCAGTAATGACTGTGTTGGGGCAGACTGAATGGGGTCGGGTACATACTCCCGTAGTGCTGAAAGCACGGGCTACCTAAATGGCATGCAGATTCTGTCCAAGTAATTGTAAGACTGGCAGACCCCTTCAGGAATTATGCTCACTGTGGAATGACAGTGATGGTACAGCCTTGAGTGACATGTATTTTACTTTGGACCTGATAGAGTCCACGATGGCCTCAGTCACTCATGGGTTTTGGGGTCGTGGTTATCCTTAAGATCTAAGGATTGAACCCAACTACTGCAAGTAGAGGATGCATCCGAATATGGGCCTAGTAGGGTTCGCCCAGTTGAAACACACTGCCCTACTATGGATAGGGTCAACAGGCCTCTGGGGTATCTAAAATACATAGAATAATCAACCCCCAGAACGTCGCGTTGATGCCCGGACAATAGCTCTACCTGCGTACCAAAGGCGGGAGCAGTTAATTATCAAACAATGCATTAGTTCTAGGTACAGCGATGCTTTGAATGTATGAGTGGATGACGTGTTGAGTCAGTCCTGCATAACCTTTGTGAAGGTGTCATGTTCGGTATACTACTGGACCGACTGGGCAAAGACCCGTGTTGTATCCGCACGACTAAGCGAAGCTCGAGGAGTTGTCCTTAGATGCGTGGGATACAGATGTGCCAAGTATGAAGACTTGAGCTAGACATCACTTTGAGACCCGGAAGAGGTCATAGCTAAGTCATGGAGACTTAAGCGGCTATTCAAATCACAGCCCTGAAAAGGCTTGCTCTAAGTCATGAGGACTCGAGCGGATGTTCGACTCATAGCCCTACGGAGGCTCTTGCGATATACGCTAAGTTTTGGAGGCTTGAGCGTCGTTATTGCGCATTGCGACCCTGAGTGGTCATTATTGTACTTGAGTTGAATGGATGTATGACTGCATGCTTACCAGACCATCAGTGGTTCTGACCCCGTTTTATGGGGATTTCAGGTGTTGAACCTGCGTGGCGATATGCGGAGCAAGGCGGCATCGAGTTCCAGGGTTTCTCTAGACAGAGTTGTACTGCTTCCTTTTTATTGAACCTACACTACTTTTCTAAACAGTAGTGTTGTAATAAACATGTGGTTTTCGATAAATGGAACACTTTGGTGGTCAATGAGTTGCTTGGCCACATACCTGCAACGTGCTCGGAGTTTTCTAAAACTGACGACTCATTATCGTCTGATTCTGCTGCTAAAAGCTTTTCTAAATTCCGCTGCAAAGAAAAAAAAAAGAAATTCATGAAAATTTTAACTTAGCTTTGTTTTGGAAATCCGGGGCGTTACAGAAGAAGTCGCCAACATCTGTTTTGTAGCATAAGAGAATTCGGTAAGTCAATTTGACTATGATGAGTTATTTGAAGCATTTAATGATTTATATGCTAAATTTAAGAGTCTTAGTTCTAAAAATAAAGAGTTAAAAACTGAAAATTTAACTCTTGACTCTCAAAATAAAGTGTTACTTCAAAAAATAGAAGATCTCAAGAAGGAAAATTCTTGCCAAGCACTTAAGATAAAAGAAATTGGAGTTAGAACCAATCTCTTACAAAAGGAAATATCTAGTCTTAAAGAAAAGTCAAATGATCTTCTTTCTATAGTGACCAAATTCACAAATGGTCAAGAGAATCTAGAAAAACTTCTTGGTTCTCAAAGATGCTCGGTTAATAAAACCGGATTGGGATATAGCTTCTTTGATAGTCAAAATAGACCAAACTATGTGGTGAAAAATCAAAGACATTATTCTCAACCTTTTGTTCATAAAACTAAATTTTCTAGTTCTAATAGAAATGCATCTAGATATGATTGTTCTAGACATGTTTATTCTAAATCCTTTTATAGAAAAAATACTTATTATCAAAGGAAACCAAAATCCAAATGGATATGGGTTCCTAAGACTAACTCTCATGGACCCGAAAATAGAAAGGGGTCAAATGCTCTGTTTTCTGATTTTGTTGTAGGTATACAACATAAGGAGCAAATGGATATTGGACAGCGGCTGTTCCAAACATTTGACTGGAAGGCCGGAGTTATTTTCCACCCTCCAAAATAAGGATGGAGGAACCGTCACCTTTGGTGACAATAACAAGGGAAAAGTGATAGGTATTGGTAATATTGGTAATCCAAAATTTCCCTTGATAGAAAATGTTCTTTTAGTAGATGGTTTAATGCATAATTTAATATCTATTAGTCAATTATGTAATAAAGGTTTTCATGTTTCTTTTGAAAATGATTTATGCTTAATTTCTAATTTTCAATCTAAAAAGATCATTTTTAAAGGTAAAAGAAGAAACAATGTGTATGAACTATATCTAGATGAATTACCCTCTTTTAATGAAAAATGTCTTATTGTTTCAAATGAAATTCAATGGTTATGGCACAAGAGACTTGGACATGTTAATTTTAAAATTATTTCAAAATTATCCAAGAATGATCTTGTAAGAGGCCTACCTAGAATACCATATAAAAAGGATCACTTATGTGATGCTTGTCAAAGGGGTAAACAAATTAAGAGTTCTTTTAAAGCTAAAGATATAGTTTCAACAAAACGTCCTCTTGAACTTTTACATTTAGATCTTTTTGGACCATCTAGAATTCAAAGTTTGAATGGTAGCAAGTATGCTTTTGTTATAGTAGATGATTACTCTCGGTTTACATGGGTGATTTTTCTAAAAAGCAAAAATGATGCTTTTTCAGAATTTTCTAAACTTTGTAGAAGAATTACAAATGAAAAATCTACATCTATTATTAAGATTCGTAGTGATCATGGTGGTGAATTTGAAAATAAATCTTTTCTAAAGTTTTGTGATTTACATGGTATATCTCACAACTTTGCTTTTCCTAGAGCAGCTCCACAAAATGGAGTTGTTGAAAGAAAGAATAGAACTTTGCAAGAATGTGCTAGAACCATGCTTCAAGATAAAAATTTACCAAAATATTTTTGGGCTGAAGCAATTAATACAGCATGTTATGTCTTAAATCGTGTTCTTATTCGACCAATTTTACATAAAACATGTTTTGAATTGTATTATGATCGTATACCAAAGATCTCATATTTCAAAATTTTTGGTAGTAAATGTTTCTTGTTAAATACCAAAGATAATCTTGATAAGTTTGATTCAAAATCAGATGAATCAATATTTCTTGGATATTCTTCTAGAAGTAAAGCATATCGTGTTTTCAATAAAAGAACATCTTGTATTGAAGAATCTTTACATGTTGCATTTAATGAGAATTGTGAGCAGGTTATTCCTCTAAGCGAAGAAGAAGAAGCAACACTTCAAGAAGAACCCTTGATAGAGAGTACTTCTCAAGAAAATATTCCTCTTCAACCGGTTTGGAAAGAAGTTCCTAATCATCCACATGAACAAGTTATTGGTGAAATAAAGAGTGGTGTCCAAACTAGAAGGCAGTTAGAAAAATATATTGCAAATGTTGCTTTCATATCTAAATTAGAACCAAAGAATATCAATGAGGCATGTGATGAATTGGGAAAAACTTTTTGTATTTTTGAGAAATGCAGTGCATTTTGAAATTAGCCTAAGAGTGTAGGCTGAATGTGGCTAATGTGAAGATCATAAATCTGGGTATCATTCGTATTCTGACTATGGCCATAAATACAAATTCCACCAAGTTTATAAACTTCATAAAAGCTAGTGTATGTGCCATTCGTGTACACCATAGTGAGTTTGAATATGCATGAATCATCATTCATCACACATTAACATTATTTAAAAAAATAAACTATATGCAATGCTGCCTAAGCTAAGCAGGAAATGTAAATTCTTATTCCAAAGTTTAATTTAGTTTACATCACTATTGAAATTTAAATACATGAAAAATAAAGTCTTCAATGTGTCTGCAAAACTAGAAAACTTGGTTAATGAAAATATGTTGGCTTTTCTAGGTTTATCCAGTAATATCTAGAAATTACTGGATTTTGCTAGATATAAGCCTTTTTGCCATGATTCCATTAAATCAAAATGATAAAGTATAAAATAAAATTGAATAAACAAGGAAGATAAGATATGAAATTTCGAAATTGAGGTCAAAATGACTAAAATACCCCTAATAACAAGACTATGGCCTTGAAATTAGGGTTTTCAGAAAGTTATTTTGATAAAATGCAAGTTTTGAAATTCAAATGCAAATATACTAAACTAAATATGATATGACATGCTTAAAAATATGAAAATTAGGGTTAGGGATTTCGAAATTTAGGTCAAATGACCAAATTGCCCCCGATAGCAAGACTATGGCCTTGAAATCAGGGTTTTTAGAAAATATTTTGGTAAAAACTTAGGTTTTATGCACTAAATGAAATCAAATGAGCATCAAATTAAACCTAAAGCATCCTAATATGATTATGAATATGATTAAACCCTAAAAATATATGCTTATGCATGAAAATCCAAGAATATCACAATTTTTGTGATTTTTGCAGTGTTTTGGAATTCTTCGGGTGCCCTGTTTTGCAATTTGCTAAATTCAGCCATCAATCAGATTCCAAAATTCATCAAATTTGATACCTACACTTGTTATAACCCTAATTTTGAATTAGAATTATAAAAAATATTTTTTTGGCATTAAATTAATCTGAAAATTGCATCAAAACCTAAAAATATGCTATTTTGACCTAGTTCACCAACCAGTTTCAGAGTTATACCCGAATCAGGGGTCAATCTTTCATGAAAACCTATGAAATTTTACAGAGACAAACTAGGAAGAAAAAAAAAGATTTCCTAATTTACAGATTGGAAAAAGCATCTTCGGTTAGGGAGAAACCCTTCCGGCAATCTGAACTAAAATCTAACAGGGGTTAAAACAGATACTTTCAATTGATAATTTTGGGATAAATAGCAATACGGATCTAAAATATCTGATATTTTATCAGTAAACAGTAGACAGAAAAATAACAATACTCACTTTTTACAGATCATGAATCGGATCTGTGGTTTGGGATTTATGAATAACACAAGTCTGATTAGGTTTTGGTAAACCCTAACGAGTTTTAAATTGAAAATCATAATCTCTGACAGAAGAAAAATACTAAACAGCAATCAAAAATTCTAAAATTTTTACAGTAGATAGATCTAATCAATATGAATCCATGGCACTTTACAGATCTAAAATCGGATATAAGATGAGAAAAATATCATCACAGCAAGTTACCTTCTTGATTTTAACTTCGATTTTAAAGATTTAAAAACCCGATTTGATGTCTGATTTTTCTGACAAAGTTTCCGAAGTTCAAATCCTCTGATTTTTTTACAGTAGTTTTTTTAGATATGCATGCATCACATATAAAAAAATCAGAAATAAAAAACGAATATTTCAATCCGAAACAGCATGCTCTTTACTGTTCTAAACTAAAAAACACACAGAAATCTAAGAAACTTAAGAAATCATGCATTAACTAATGAAAACAATAAAAGAAATACTAAAACAGTGAAATAAAAATTATTTCTATGCTGGAAACATCTAATAAACATGAATAAACAAATAAATAAATAAAATACAGGGAATCAATGGCTGGAATTTGCTTTCACCTTTGAAATCATGGATTTAACCTATTTAACGGGTAAATCTCACGTTTCGTCGGTTAAGAACATGAAAAACGTACCTCTCATCGATTCTAATAGATTAGAATCCTTGAAATCACCCTCAAACTGAGTTAGATCATCTTCTTGGGTCGATTTTGGGGTTCTTGGATGAAATCCATGGTTAAATCTATGAACACAAGAGTTTTCATGGTGAAATCTATTGAAAAATCATAAAAACTAATAAAATAATAATAAAATAATATTAAATAAACTCACCTTGGAGCTGCAGCTGCAATGAAGGAAGGTGGAGGTGCTGGAGAGGAGAGAGAAGCCACAAAAATTTGAGAGAAAAGGAGCCCTTTTTGACCTCTTGAAGTCCCCTATTTATAGGTTTTCAAAACCTCCTTAATTAGGGTTAATTAAGGAGTTTTATTTTTTTAGAACTCTTTCTAATAAATCCAATGAAGGGGGCAACGATTTTTTGGAGAATTATAGCCTAGGTGAGACTCTAATTAATCCCAAATTAACCCCTAATTAAACCCTAGAAAGTCCAAATGTGGCACCACCTAGTATGGACCCACATTTGGTTTTTAAAACCTGAATTTAAAACCTTTAAAAACCAATGGTTTAAAAGTTAAATAAAATAGATTTTTAAAATTGATTTTGACTCCTCTAAACCCCTAACCTAACTATGACAGTGACTAACCCTAGTCTAACCTTGACTTAATCAAATGTGGCGCCACCCCGAGTGGGCTCCACTTGAATTTTCAAAAAATGATTTTAAAACTTGAAAATGAGAGGTTTTTGAAAAGAAATTCAAAAGTAGACTTTGAGATTGAAAGTTTTGAAATGGTACAGAGTCTTGATTGAGTCAGAACTCCTCTAGATACGGCGCTAATGGGGTGGGCCTCACATCGAAGTTTTGAAAAACTTGAAATAAATACTAAAAATGGCTTTAAAAAAAAGGGTTAAAATCAACAGTTGAAATTCAAAGTTTTAAAAATAGAGTTCTAAGCAAACTGGAACTCTGGGCTAGAGTCCTCGATTTATAGGACTCTGAGATTTTGGTTTTTAAAAGCCAAATAAAGGAGTTTTTGAAAAGATTTAATCGAAAATGATGAAATAAGTCAGAAAATACTGTCAGGGTTAGACTCCTAACTCAATCAGAACTCTGAAATAGAGTCCTGGATTAACTGGACTCTACAAAATGACCTAAATTTTGAAAATAAATGAAAATAAATAAAAAATGGAAATGACAACGGACTTCAAAACAAACTCCTGACTAGACTAGGACTCCGGGACAGAGTCCTGATCGGACTAAAACTCTAGATTTTTTTTGGTATTTTCTGAAAAACAGACGAAAGAATAATGTAAACAATGACAGGTATTGAAATAGAACAGAGTTCTGATTCAACTGAGACTCTGAGAACAGAGTCTTGATTGAACTAGGACTCTCAGATTTTTGGATTTTCTTGAGAAAATGAATGAGGGAGTTTTGAAAAACAGTTAAAAACTTGATGAAATTGAAGTTTTGGTTCAGAGTCCTGATCTGATTAGGACTCTGAGAAAGAGTCCTGATTCAATCAAGACTCTAAGAATTTTGGTTTTTCTGGTAGGCAAATGATGAATTTTAAGCAAAGCTTTTGAAAACCAGTGAAAATGAAGTGAGAAAATCAATTTTGGATAGAGTCCTGCTTCGATCAGGACTCTGGGGTAGAGTCCTAATTCGATCAGGACTCTGAGATAAAACCTCAGAATTTTAATATTTCTTTGATAAAAGTGTAATAGTTTTGATAGATGAAAAGATTTTTGAAAGATTCTTTCAAAATTTGAAATCAGGATCAGAGTCCTGATCTAACTAGTACTCTCTGAACAAAGTCCTGTTTTGACTAAAACTTTGAGTTTCTGACTCATTTTGAAAGATTTTGAAAGATTTGATTGAAAATGGTTGTGAAAGATTAGAGTTCTAATCCGATTAAAACTCTAAAGAAGAGTCCTGATCCGACTGGACTCTTGAAGAAGAGTCCTGATCCAACTAGGACTCTAAGATTTTAGCCAAAACAGAAGATTTTAAAAGGTTTTCTCCGAAAATAGGTAAAAAGGTAGTGAAAAGTAGAGTTTTGATCCGACTAGGACTCTGGAAAAAGAGTCCTGATCCAATTAGGACTCTAACATTTTTGAGATTTTTGATAAATGAAGGAATCCAGAAGCGACACCACCTAAATGGGTCTCATCTGAGAATTGAAACCAATTGAAATTGAGTTTGAAATGAATCCAGATTGTTTTCTGAGAAAATACTTCAAAATATAAGGTCCTGGGGGTTGGCAAATGACACAATGTTGATTAAAAACCCAGGTTTTAAAATTGAATTTTGAAAGAAAAGTTTTAAAACTCAAATCTGGATTGAATATTTTGAAAACAGGAGTGTTGGATCTCGAAGATGAGATGTAATGACATGTAATGCTATGCTATGCAATGCAATGATATGCTGAATTCATGCAATGATAAGCAATGACACATGAAATGTAAGCACTGGATAAGGGTGAAAATTTGGGGTGTTTACAGATGCCCCTCTTTGCTACTAAGCCGGTTGTAAGCCGAGCTTAGTGGCAAAGAAAAACACACCAAATTCAGACTATAAAAATGCCTCAGTTGGATAAATTTGACTGGGTATAAAAGAATTAGTTCAAATGATGGTGGTAGATATAGCATAAAGAATAAAGAAGAAGATTCACCTCATCGAAATGAGGCTCAGGCTTAGCCCTTAACCTGGATGGGACGACAAATGAAATACCTCATCAGAATGAGGCTCAGGTTTAACCCCTTGACCTAAAAGGGGACGATACTTCATGGAAAAACGAGGCTCAGGCTTAGCCCTTAACCTGGATGGGACGACAAATGAAATACCTCATCAGAATGAGGCTCAGATTTAACCCCTTGACCTGAAAGGGGACGATACTTCGTGGAAAAACAAGGCTCAGGCTTAACCCTTAACCTGAAAGGGGACAATACCTCGTGGAAAAATGAGGCTCAGGCTTAACCCTTAACCTGAAAGGGGACGATACCTCGTGGAAAAACGAGGCTCAGGCTTAACCCTTAACCTGAAAGGGGACGATACCTCGTGGAAAAATGAGGTTCAGGCTTAACCCTTAACCTGAAAGGGAACGATACCTCGTGGAAAAACGAGGCTCAGGCTTAACCCTTAACCTGAAAGGGGACGATATACGGAGTCCTCGAATGAAGAAACCATGGGACCTTCGAATTTTGCACAATAAATCCGAGAGGGGTTTGCAAAAGGAAGAAAGGGGGTTTTCTAAAGCTTGAAAAGGGATTGATCTTGGACGTCTCATCGCTGAGACTGAATGGCTTTTAAGACAGATGACCTTTTTGCAAAAAATTCAGGTTTAACCCTTAACCTGAACGGGAACTGTCTATGGTGAGACAGTGGGGAGCACAGGGAAGTGTGCGAATCTGAGAGCCCAGGCACTCAGATTAAAACAGAAAGGGAAGGATCTTGGACAACTCCCATCATCTGATCCTAAAAGGGATAACAACAACGCCTGGATACATCAAAATAAACATCAAGTTCTCACTTCATGTCAGGATAACTTGAAAAGATTGCCAATAAGATAAAAAAATTATAGTTAATTCAAGAATGATAAGCACATATATATATGAAAAATATTCCCTCTTTTCTACCTGAAGTATTACCTCCGACTGGGCTTAACTCCTTAGAATCAAGATTCGAATTCAAATTGCTTGCGATTGACTTTCTTTCAAGGAAGCTATCAATTTCCTTGATATGGACGGAAAAGAAAATATTCTTGATATTGCGAGAGCTATTGGTGAAAGAATATTGATAAAAGAATTTCACAAAATTAAAGAAGATTCTTGATAGATTTGGCAGTCTGATATCTTGGGATTCTTTTCTCATGATGATCTTTCTGCACTCTCTTTTTAACAGAATTGGAGCTCTCTTGGATTTTTCGGGAATTACATCATCCTTCATTTTGGAGATGTCCTAGCTTTTTCTCTCTTTATTTTTTTGGAAGGGTACGTCACAAACTCTTTCATCTCAGAGATGTTCCGATCCTTCTTTTCTCTCAGGGATTATCTTGACAATTATTGGATCATTGGTAGGAAATCTTTTGATGATAGCTGGAATTAAATATCTTTTAGGGTTTGTCGGTAGGCTCATCACACTCGCCTTCATCTCGACGGTGATCTGAACTTTCCCTGGAAGGATCCGTCACAAACTCCGTCATCTTGGAGATGATCCAAATCTTCTTTGGCCCCGGGGGTCGACTCGTCTAATTCGCCTTCATCTTGACGATAGTTGAGAGATCCCTTTTGCAGATATTTAATTGCAACTTAGGTGATTGAGGGGACATGGAGATTGAGTGGATTTTTCTGTATCACCCAGGATATTTCGACTGCTTATTTTACAAGAATGATCTTTAAAAATATGCCATTGACTGCGATCAATATCAATCACTTCTGGCTTTGCAACAACATTGAATTTTCTTTGCTGGCCATATCGCGGATTTATTCTTCACCCTTTTGGTTGGCCAATAGAAAGATTTTGAATTTTGAATCTTTTTTCACAAAAGCTTTGTCCTTTCGGAAGTAATACTAAAGGTATTCTGAGGTACAATTTTATGCAATAAATATTTTGAGATCAACAACTATTTTTCATGACAAATTGGCAAAATATTCCTGAAATCCTTGATGAAAGAAATCACTTGAGATCTAAATGACACATCCGTGGCTAGATTGTCCTCTCCTTTCCCCAAAGGAGAGACTCAGGCTTGACCCTTACCTGAATGGGTAACAAAAGATACTCCTCTCTTCCCTGCAGAGGAGGTGTTTGCAAAACGAACTTTCGAAGAGAAATAGAGTTTTCGTCAAAACTCCCTATTTCTAGGCTTCCCTTATGAAAAGAGGGCCGCTAACAAAGATTGAAAGGATATCATAGAGGAACGAGTCCATCACACTCTCCCTGGAAAAAGGGTCCTCGACGACGGGGGTGGCCTAACAAAAGACATTTAGGGTTACAAGGAGGACGAGCTTCCGTCGAAACTCTCCCTAGAAAAAGGGTTCCTTGTGTGACAATAAAGATTGTTTTGCAAACTGTTCGTGAAGCATGAGTCCCTTCAAACTCTCCCTAGAAAAAGGGGTTCAACGAACGAACAATAAAGACATGCGAAAAGAAACGAGCTCCCTCGAACTCTCCCTGGAAAAAGGGTCCCTCGCAAGAGAAATACTTGACGATTGATTTTGATAGCTTTTGATAACTCAAAGAACTGCTTGATAACACGAATGACTGGAGGTCTGACAAAATCGGCAACCCGAATGTCAGATTAACAGAATGAAACGACCCAAGGGTCTGATACAGATTGTTTGGTTCGCAGGTTTGAAGATTAACATCGAGTCTGAACCTCAATGTGAGAGTCATGTTGCGATCAGTATGAAGACCGAATTAAAATACCGGTACGAGTACTGGGTTTTAAAGGATTACCAATACGAGCACTGAATTTTGGAAGATCACTAATACAAGCATTGGATTTCAAAAGATTTACCAGTACGAGCGCTGGATTTAAAAAGATTACCAGTACGAGCACTGGATTTTAAAAGATTACCAATACGAGATTTGGTAAAGCAACCAAGGCGAGATTGGATTTCATAAAAGGACCAATTTTGAAAATTGGATTTAACCGGACCGGTGTAAGACTGGGTTCGGTCTGAAGGTTCGAATCGGAATTCAAATCTTCAAGGAAAGACTAGATGAATTGGATTTTTAAAGAGAATCCGGGTCGGAACTCGGATCTTCTAGACCAATTGCCAAATTTGCAGGAAAGTTTGAGTAGAAGTTCGAACTTTTAAAGGAAAGCCAAGCGAATTGGATTTGAAAGAAAATTCGAGTCGGAACTCTGATTTTCTAGACCAATTTTGAATTGGATTTGGAAGAAGATTCGAATCGGAACTCGACTCTTCTAGACCAATTCTGAAATCTAGAGGAATGAAAATTATACGAATTGGATTTGTAAGAAAATTCAAGTCGGGACTTGGATTTTCTAGACCAACTCTGAATTGGATTTGGAAGAAGATTCGAATCGGAACTCGACTCTTCTAGACCAATTCTAGAATCTAGAGGAAAGAAAATTATACGAATTGGATTTGTAAGAAAATTCAAGTCGGAACTTGGATTTTCTAGACCAACTCTGAATTGGATTTGGAAGAAGATTCGAATCGGAACTCGACTCTTCTAGACCAATTCTAGAATCTAGAGGAAAGAAAATTATACGAATTGGATTTGTAAGAAAATTCAAGTCGGGACTTGGATTTTCTAGACCAACTCTGAATTGGATTTGGAAGAAGATTCGAATCGGAACTCGACTCTTCTAGACCAATTCTAGAATCTAGAGGAAAGAAAATTATACGAATTGGATTTGTAAGAAAATTCAAGTCGAAACTTGGATTTTCTAGACCAACTCTGAATTGGATTTGGAAGAAGATTCGAATGGGAACTCGACTCTTCTAGACCAATTCTAGAATCTAGAGGAAAGAAAATTATACGAATTGGATTTGTAAGAAAATTCAAGTCGGGACTTGGATTTTCTAGACCAACTCTGAATTGGATTTGGAAGAAGATTCGAATCGGAACTCGACTCTTCTAGACCAATTCTAGAATCTAGAGGAAAGAAAATTATACGAATTGGATTTGTAAGAAAATTCAAGTCGGAACTTGGATTTTCTAGACCAATTCTGAATTGGATTTGAAAGAAGATTCGAATCGGAACTCGACTCTTCTAGACCAATTCTAGAATCTAGAGGAAAGAAAATTATACGAATTGGATTAGTAAGAAAATTCAAGTCGGAACTTGGATTTTCTAGACCAATTCTGAATTGGATTTAGAAGAAGATTCGAATCAGAACTTGACTCTTCTAGACCAATTCAAGATATTTAAAGGAAAGAAAAGTTGATAAGTATAAAACTGACATTTGGGACTAGTTCAACTAGTACGAGCATCAGATTTTGGAAGAGTACCAGTACGAGCACTGGATTTTGAAAGATTACCAGTACGAGCACTGGATTTTAAATGGTTACCAGTACGAGCACTGGGTTTTAAAAAGTTACCAGTACGAGCACTGGATTTTAAAAGGTTACCAGTATGAGCACTGAGTCTTTAAAAGATTACCAGTACGAGCATTGGGTTTTAAAAGATTACCAGTACGAGCACTGGGTTTTAAAAGGTTACCAGTACGAGCACTGGGTCTTAAAAGGTTACCAGTACGAGCACTGGGTTTTAAAAGGTTACCAGTACGAGCAATGGATTTTAAAAGGTTACCAGTATGAGCACTGGGTTTTAAAAAGTTACCAGTACGAGCACTGGATTTTAAAAGGTTACCAGTACGAGCACTGGGTCTTTAAAAGATTACCAGTACGAGCACTGGGTTTTAAAAGATTACCAGTACGAGCATTGGGTTTTAAAAGGTTACCAGTACGAGCACTGGGTTTTAAAAGGTTACCAGTACGAGCACTGGGTCTTAAAAGGTTACCAGTACGAGCACTGGGTTTTAAAGGGTCATCAATTGATGATGACTTGGACGACTTGCCGGGGTCTCAAGATTTATCCCTTATCCTGAATGGGTGATTCAATGCAAATTGATGCAGATGAATGCGAATGAATGCATGCAAATGCAAGTGGATGCAACTGAGTGCATATGCGTGCAAAATGAGAGATTTATTAGATCCTGCCTGCACACAGATTGTTTTGGATAAAAGGCAACCTTAACAAGAATGCCCCAGTATATTCTGGGGAAGAGAGATATTTTGACAAAAGAATAATTGATCATTTATTGAAAGAATTTTTTTGAAGAATACAAAAGATAGAATAGAGATTTTCTAGGTATAGAATTTCTTCAGATGTCGAGCATTAATGGGGCCGGATAGTTCTACCCCGTCTGCATTAATCAGACAATATGAATTACGGGGCAACGCTTCTTTCACCACGTAGGGACCTTTCCAGTTTGGTGACCATTTGCCACGTGGACGATGCTTGAGATGAGTCGTTGATCTAAGGACCAAGTCATTAACTTGGAATCTCCTTTTGATGACTGACTTGGCATATTGCCTGGCTATCCTCTGACGATAATACTGAGCGTGCTCTGCTGCTTTGAGTCTTTTCTCATCGAGTAAATCTAACTGTACCAATCTCTGTTGCTGATACTGATCGAGTGGTAACTCTAAAAGAGATGCGAACTTAAGGGCGGGCTTCTGAACATGAAGGGGTAACACCACCTCAGTCCCATAAACAAGTTCTGAAGGAGTCGCATTGGTTGGGGTTCGAATGGTAGTTCGATATGCCCAAAGTGCATCATGGATTTGCTCGTGCCAATCACGACCCGTCTCAACGGTTCTTTCCAAGATGCGAATCAAACTCTTGTTTGTTGCTTCTGCCTGACCATTTCCTTGTGGATAATAAGGAGCTGAAAAATGATGATGAATTCTGAATTTTGAACAAAAGATTTTCATTCTCTCATTCTTGAAATGAGTACCATTATCTGACATGATGTCGTGCGGTATACCGAAACGACAAAGAATGTTCTTATGAATGAACGAAACTACATGTCGACCTTCCACTGTACGCAGAGTGACGGCTTCAACCCATTTGGTGAAATACTCTGTTGCGGCAAGGAAATATTTATGACCATTAGAAGCTGAAGGAGAGATGGGTCCTACAACGTCGAAGGCCCACATAGAAAATGGCCATGGAGACACGACTGATTGCAAGTACGTGGCTGGCGCATGAATGGAAGGTGCGTGTATCTGACACTGAACGCACTTCTTCACAAAACGATAGCAGTCTTGCTGCATGGTTCTCCAATAGTATCCTGCCCGAATGATTTGTTTAACAAGGGTTTGGTAGCCGACATGACCACCCCAAATACCTTCATGCACTTCTCGCACGATTTCTTTGGCTTCTTCTTCGTCTAAGCACCTGGAATACTCAGAACTGAACCCACGACGATAAAGAACATTGGCAAGGATAAAATAGCTGGCGGACATATGCTGAATTGCTTTTTGCTCTTTCTTTGATAGTTCTGGTGGAAGCTCACCAGTTTTAATAAAGTTTTTGATATCTTGATACCAAGGCTTCTTTTCATGTTCCACCTGGTTGACTTGCATTACTGGAATGAAAGCAGGTTGGTCAAGTCTACCGAATTCAAAAGAGCGACAGGATTCTCCATTTCTGAAAGACATAATGGAGCCCAAACTGGCCAAACCATCAGCTATTTGATTAAACTCTCTTTTGATATGGAAAAGCTGAAATTCCTCGAAATTGTTGATAAGGGCTAAAACGATCTTTTGGTAAGGGAGAAACTTCTGATCTTTTACCTGCCATTCAACTTTGACTTGGCTAACTACGAGCAATGAATCACCGAAAGCGTGTACCCTCTTAACATTGAAGTCTTGCAAAATTCTCATACCTTGTATTCAAGCTTCATACTCAGCCATATTATGGGTACATTGAAAATCCAGTTTCAGAGAAAAGGGGATCATCTCTTTCTCTGGTGTGTTCAGCAAGATTCTGATCCCTATGCCAGTCATGTTCTTGGATCCATCGAAAAATAGATTCCAAACTGGGGATTGTTGAACATTACAGATCCGCTCATCGGGAAAACTATCCTCGATTTTAACATCTTCTGCTAAAGGAAAATCTGCCAATTGGTCTGCAATTGCTTGACCTTTGATAGATTGCTGAGAAACATACCCCAGATCATACTGCATTAACAGGACTTGCCACTTAGCAATCCGTCCACTGAGAAATGGTTGTTCGAGAATATACTTGAGAGGATTAAGTTTTGAGAGAATCTTGACTTCTGATGCTAACAAGTAATGTCTCAACTTCTGACACATCCATACTAGTGCTAGGCATGTCTTTTCTATCTGAGAATATTTCTTCTCGTAATCAATGAAGGTCTTGCTTACATAATAGATGGCATGTTCAATCAAACTGCCTTCCTCATACTGTGCCAAGAATCCACCACAAGCGGCTTGGTTAACTGAAACATATAGCAAGAGAGGCTTTCTCAATTCTGGTGGCTTCAGAACGGGCGGATTAAGAAGATATTTCTTGATACGTTCAAACGATTGCTGACACTCTAGTCCCCACTCAAATTTCACTCCTTTTCTGAGCAGATGATTGAAAGGTTCACATCTCATGGCAAGGTTGGATATGAATCTCCGAATTGATTGCATACGTCCCTGAAGATTACGCAATTCCTTAAGAGTAGTTGGAGGTGGCATGTCAATGATGGCCTTTGCTTTAGCGGGATCCATTTCTATACCCTTTTTGTTGACCAAGAAACCTAGCAATTTGCCTGATTCAACCCCGAAGACACATTTCTGAGGATTGAGTCTCATTTTGTAAAGAATGAGTCGCTTGAAGACTTGACTTAAAGCATCGATATGATCTTCTTCTTCTTTGGATTTGATCAGGATGTCATCAACATATGCATCCATAGTCTTGTGCATCTGATCATGGAAAATGGCAGCCATTGCACGCTGATAGGTTGCCCCAGCATTCTTGAGCCCAAACGACATGACTGTATAACAGAAAGTGCTCCATGGCGTAGTGAAGGATGTTTTGGATTGGTCATGAGTGACTAACTTGATCTGATTATATCCGGAGTATCCGTCCATGAAGGAGAACATGGCATGCCCAGCCGTGCTATCAACTAGGAGATCAATATTTGGGAGTGGATAGTCATCCTTCGGAGTAGCTTTATTGAGATCGCGAAAGTCAATACAAATTCGCACTTTGCCATTTTTCTTGGGAACTGCAACGATATTCGCCAACCAGTCCGGATAATCTATTGCTCGAATGAATCCCGCTTTAAGCAAGTCCTCAAGTCCTTCCTTGACCTGTTGCTCGATTCGAGGATCCATTTTTCTTAACTTCTGCTTAACAGGTTTCGCATCAGGCTTCAGAATGAGTCGATGTTCCACCAATTTAGGATCTAAACCTGGCATATCTTCATAAGTCCATGCAAATACTTCTTGGTACTGCTTGAGAAAGTCGATGAGCCTTTCCTTCTTATCTGTACTTAGGCTGGTGCCGATCTTGAGAATTTTCGGACTATCTTCTGAACCAATATTGATGTCCTCAGTCGGATCCTGGACTAGGGTCTATGGTTCATCTTGTTTCTGAATCGCTGCAAATTCTGGCAACTCTGGAAGCGACGAATCAAATTCTGCCATTTCTTCTGACTGCTTTGTGACCTTACTGTCCTCTTCTCTTACCCAGACCTGATGTATCTTTGCCGGTTTCGATAGGATTGAAGGATTGATGACTAATCTTTTTATCGGTTGAGAAGACATTCTGAAATTTTTGAAAAAGAATAGCTTTTAGAAAAAGTTCATTCAATATGACATAAATTGTATGAGAATAAAAAAGATAAGAATAATGAATTTTGAAGACAAATTACAGAGGAATAAGAGAAAGATGACATCCAGATAGACGAGAAAATTGATAACTTTATTGAAGACTTGGAATGAAATAAGGACATTTAAAATGAGCTGAAATGGGACATTGTCCCTACAAACTGCAGAAATCAAATGAATGAAATAGAAAAGACAGATGGTAGAAAATTTTTAATGGATCCCTTTAATGAAGACAGTATTTTTGTGAGATCTTTTGCCCATGAATCCTAGTCCTACCCTGCGCGGATGATGATCAGGGACCACTAGCTCTAGCCGGCCATCTCCGTTCTTGCCCAATCCTTTGAAAGGCTGATAACCATGCTTCAGTAATAGGTCAAATCCTTTCTTGGTTCTAACAAACTGCGGGAAAAGAGGATGGTCTTTAAAAGTACTGTAATCGAGACGACCTTCGATCTTAAAGAAATGTGGTCCTTGCCATTGGACCATCGCTGCTGTGTGATTTGTCTCTGATGCTGCTTCTAACTTTAGCATTTCAAGGCTTTCACTGAGAACAACCTCTTCACTTTCCCTAATGCTGGGGATATCAGCAGTATAAGTTGGCCTAGGGATCATAGGCTGAGGTAGCCTCTCTTCAGGATCTTCCCCCAAAACAGTAGTTATCATGCCACCTTTAGACCATTTGATGCACTGATGCAGAGTGGATGGTACGGTGTTGGCATTATGAATCCATGTTCTTCCCAGTAGAAGATTATACGTTGGCGGCACGTTAACGACATGGAAAAGCACCGTATGAACAGAGTAGTTGATAAATATTTCCAAGAAGATCTTTCCCTTTGCTGTCTGTCCATGATTATCGAACCCATAAATAGTGATCGGATCCGGTGTGTACTCTTCTTCTTTTATACCCAGAGCCTTGGCAGTCATTTCAGGACAAATGTTGAGGCTACTGCCTCCATCTACAAGCACGTGGGGTACAGTCATTCCCTGGGTTCGCACCACAATGTACAGAGCATTGTTATGAAATGCGTGAGGTTTTGGCAGATCCTCATCTGAGAAGGTTATGGGAGCATTGGTCATGGCCTGATTAACGATCTGAGCCGTGTCTTCAGGTGTGGTGCCTGGCTTGACCTTGATTTTTTGCAGTAAATCATCCAGGACTTGCTGATGCTTAGGAGAGGCACGTGCCAACTCAAGGATAGGGATATTAGAGAGGGCAGTGATTGGTCTTTGCACTGTATCGACCTTTTCTTCTGATTTTCTCCCTTTTTCCGAAGTAGATTTGACAAGGCTCTTGGGTAACCATGGCATTCTTTTGGCTACCTCTGGAGATACCCCAGCGGGCTCTCTTAAAACTTTCAGCTTACTGAATGCTGAAACGAGGTCCATCTTTTGGGAACTGGACTGGGCCTTATGCAACACTAATACCTGATGCTGCACCTTGATATCACTGCTAGGGCATGGTCGGATATGATCTTGTGGCTGAAAGGGATGATCAGATATCATTGCTGTTGAGTGCTACAAGAAAGGCTGTTTTAGAATCTCCATTTTCTCATCTTCAGCCCCTTCTACCAACAAATTTTTGTCAATATAATCTTGTATGATGTTTTTGAGAACGAAACAGTTCTCGGTATCATGTCCCACAGTTCGGTGGAACTTGCAGAATCTGTCTTTCATTTTTCCGATAACCACTGGCGGGTCAACTACCCTTGGAAGCTTAATCATATCACTGCCGAGCATATATTCTAATACCATCTCGAGGGACTGGTCTAGAGGAGTAAACTTGCGGTTATAACTCCATCCTTCCCGCTTCGGCTTTTCTTGTGGTCTTGATCTCTGTTCGAGGGTCTGCTGTGGCTGCTTATCATATTGACTAATCGACTTGCCTTTCTGATCACTTTTGTAGGGATTTGACCCTCCTGAAGCATAACTGTGATTTTTTTCATTTTCTTTGTTCAGATTCTTACTGTTATTGGCAGAGTAGGTAAAATGGGCTTTCTTCTTTGATTCTTGTTGACTGTTATTCTTTGTAAACATAAAACCCTCATAAGATCCATTCTCCATACTCAACTCGAGCCATTCGGCTCGTTCTGTCAGTTCTATGAAACTCTTCAATGGAGATGTAGAAATTAGTCCCCTTAGGGGTTTGTGAACACCCCAAATTTTCCAAAAAATCCAAAATGACTTTTTTGCCCCTGACCTCCCCCCTCTGAATAATCGGGTAAATTTTTAACCAAAAATTTCATTCATTCCTTGGATTCATTAGAATTCGGACCCAAAGTCTTAGCTCTGACCCAACTTTGATCCAAATCGGATCCGATCCCCTCTTTGAGAAAAATTTCAAAAATAAAAACCCGAATTCTCAGAAAACTCTCTTTTGTAAATATTTTTGCAAAAAATACAAAAAATCAGTTTTAAAATCTCTATTTCTCGTAAATCTTAGGATTTTTATACAAAAAATAGAAAAATAAAACAAAAACCAAAAAAAAATTGGAAAAATTTCAAGGAAAACGAATGGGTTCAATCTCTTGAAAAAATCAATTTTTTTTGCTAAAAGCCTCGGGAGCCCCCTCTTTGTAAATACCCAAAAATCAGAGGGGGGTCCTCTACAAAAGCGTTGTTTAGGGTTTTTGTAAGGAAAAGAAGGCCGAAACCCTCAGCCGCCCTCTCTCCATTCCTTCATCTCCCTCTCTCGCCCAAACGCTCGATGGCAAAAACTTCCATGTGCGACCATCCTTCGCCATCGATGCCTAACGGCACCCTCCTCCTCCAGCCGCTCATCTTCAACAAACGACCCTCTCGATCCTTCCTTCCCTGCCTTTAAAAAGACCACGCAGGTCTCTCCTCAAGGCATCCATCTTCACCCCTGCATTTCCCTTTCTTCTGCTTCTTTCAATCCACCTTCTGCCTCTCCACCTTCTTCTCCTTCACGATTCATCTTCTACCCTTCCATGCCTTTTCTTCCTTTTCCCATTTACGCCTCTTCTTTACTTGGGTTCTGAAGGAGACTTGCAACTGAAGCCTCATCTGAATTACCTCCAAGCTTCAGAATCTCTGAAGAGCCACGATCGATCAATCCTGCAGCAACTAGGTAAGCAGCCTATTCCCCTATTCTGTATTATTCTTATTACTATTTATTTATTTATATTCTTTGTCGCATTTTCTTTGATCCGTCGTGGTTTTCCTCTTTTTACTTTTGTCTTTCATCAAAAGCAAATCTGTATCATCGATCTGCTTATTGCAGCCTCGATGATGCATATTGCAACATTAATGTCGCCCCTATGCTCACAGCATTTGGGGTCACAATAAGCTGTACACGTACAAATTTTTTTCCCATTGATTTCTTATTTAACTTATGATGTGTTCATTGTGCTTTCCTCTCTGCAATTTTTTTTTTTTAATTATAAACTATGTTGCATATATTGTTGAATTTGTGTTCAACCTTTTATCAAATCTTGTTGAATTTGTCAATTTGATTCGTTCTTTCCCACTCAGGTTAAGGGATAAACCTGAATTTCCCTCTCAGGTTAAGGGATAAACCTGAACCTCGTCCCGCGAGGTCCTTCTTCCTTCAGGAACAGGGATAATCCTGAAGTCTTTCATCATCTTCCAAGTATCTTTAATTTTTATACCAAGCTTCGTCATTCTTTTAGATCTTTGTCAATCCTTGTCAATTCTTTATTACTGATTCTTTATCAATTTTATTGATTCTTTTCCATTCATTATCAATTCTTTTAATTCTTTATCAACCCTTTATTAAATTTTGTTAAATTTGTCAATATTATTCCTTCCCTTTCAGGTTAAGGGATAAAACCTGAATCATCTTCCATTTTCATCGATTTTCAAATTTATCCTTTTAAAAGATTCGGGTTCCGACTCGAGTCTTCTTTTTATCTTTTCGTTTGAAGTTTCGAGTTCCGACTCGGGCTCCCCTTTGGTTCTGATTGAACCAATTGTTTTCTTTTATCTTTTATCCTTTTAAAAGATTCGGGTTCCGACTCTAGTCTTCTTTTTATCTTTTCATTTGAAGTTTCGAGTTCCGACTCGGGCTTCGCTTTGGTTCTGATCGAACCAATTGTTTCCTTTTATCTTTTATCTTCTCCTTTTAAAGATTCGGGTTCCGACTCGAGTCTTCCTTTTACCTTTTTGTTTGAAGCTTCGAGTTCCGACTCGGGCTTCCCTTTGGTTCTGATTGAACCGATTGTTTTCTTTTATCTTTTTCTTTTTTTTAAGATTCGGGTTCCGACTCGGGTATTCCTTTTATCTTTTCTTTTTCTTTTGAAGTTTCGAGTTCCGACTCGGGCTCCCCTTTAAGTTCTGATTGAACCAATTGTTTTCTTTTATCTTTTATCTTTTCAAAGATTTGGGTTCCGACTCGGGTCTTCCTTTTATCTTTTCTTTTGAGGTTTTCGAGTTCCGACTCGGGCTTCTCTTTGGTTCTGATTGGACCAATCGTTTCCTTTTATCTTTTATCCTTTCCTTTTAAAGATTCGGGTTCCGACTCGAGTCTTCCCTTTTGAAGTTTCGAGTTCCGACTCAGACTTCCTTTTGAATCCAATCCTCGCATTGGAAAATCAATCATTTCTTTAGAAAACCGAATTTCAACTCGGGTTTTTCTTCTATTATTTTTCATTCGAAGTTTCGAGTTCCGACTCGGATTTCCTTTTGAATCCAATCCTCTCATTGGAAAACATTTATTTCTTTAGAAATTTAAGTTTTCAAAACTCAATTTTCTCTTTCGTCTTTTACCTTGAAAATCTGGGTTCCGACTCGGGTTTTCCCCCTTTTATATATTCCTTCTCCTTGAATATCCAAATTGAGTTTTATTCTCTTTAAAATCCCTTCATTCCCGTTCATGATAAGGGATAATCGTGAAACCATTCATAGAAGCAGCACAACCTTCTATAATGGTCCTTCCAAATCCAGTCTAGCACTGGTCCTTCATCACAAATTCCTTCCAAAAACCCAATTCTCACATTGGTCCTTCCAAAATTCCAATGTTTACACTGGTCCTTCCAAAATACCAATTTTCACAAATTGGTCCTTCGAATTCCAATTGGTCCTTCATCAAATTCCAATGTTTTCATTGGTCCTTCCAAATTCCAATTCTATAAATTAGTCCTTCCAAAATTCCAATGTTTACATTGGTCCTTCCAAAATAGCAATTTTCACAAATTGGTCCTTCGAATTCCAATTGGTCCTTCATCAAATTCCAATATTTTCATTGGTCCTTCCAAATTCCAATTCTATGAATTGGTCCTTCAAAAATTCCCATGTTTACATTGGTCCTTCCAAAATACCAATTTTCATAAATTGGTCCTTCGAATTCCAATTGGTCCTTCATCAAATTCCAATGTTTTCATTGGTCCTTCCAAATTCCAATTCTATGAATTGGTCCTTCCAAATTTCCAATGTTTACATTGGTCCTTCCAAAATACCAATTTTCACAAATTGGTCCTTCGAATTCCAATTGGTCCTTCATCAAATTCCAATGTTTTCATTGGTCCTTCCAAAATACCAATTTTCACAAATTGGTCCTTCGAATTCCAATTGATCCTTCATCAAATTCCAATGTTTTCATTGGTGCTTCCAAATTCCAATTCTATGAATTGGTCCTTCCAAAATTCCCATGTTTACATTGGTCCTTCCAAAATACCAATTTTCACAAATTGGTCCTTCAAATTCCAATTGGTCCTTCATCAAATTCCAATGTTTTCATTGGTCCTTCCAAATTCCAATTCTATGAATTGGTCCTTCCAAAATTCCCATGTTTACATTGGTCCTTCCAAAATACCAATTTTCACAAATTGGTCCTTCGAATTACAATTGGTCCTTCATCAAATTCCAATGTTTTCATTGGTCCTTCCGAATTCCAATTCTATGAATTGGTTCTTCCAAAATTCCAATGTTTACATTGGTCCTTCCAAAATACCAATTTTCACAAATTGGTCCTTCAAAATTTCAGTTTCACGCTGGTCCTTCGAATTCCAATTGGTCCTTCATCAAATTCCAATGTTTTCATTGGTCCTTCCAAAAAATTTCAATTTTCACAAATTGGTCCTTCCAAAATTCCAATGATTTACATTGGTCCTTCAAAAATTCCAATTTTCACAAATTGGTCCTTCAAAATTCCAGTTTTACGCTGGTCCTTCAAAATCTCGATCAGTCCTTCAAAAATTCCAATGTGTATATTGGTCCTTCAAAATTCCAGTTAGCATTGGACCTTACCAAAAATCTTCCTTTATCAAAATCTTCCTTTATCAAAATCCTTCTCAAATTCCAGTTTAGCGCTGGTCCCTTGCCAAAGTCTTTTTACCAAAAAATCCTTTACCAAAGTCTTTTACCAAGAATTCCTTTACCAAAATCCTTCTCAAATTCCATTTTAGCACTGGTCCTTCACCAAAGTCTTTTTATCAAAAGTTCTTTTACCAAATTCTTCTACAAGATTCTTTACCGAAATTCTTTACTTAAACCTCATTTTTTTAGTTGATCTCGTAAAAACCAGTTTTACTGATCAAAATTGCCAAAAATAAAAAATGTTCAGCCCGAGGTCCTATCAAAATCTATATTGAGTGATTATTTCACAAAGGATTCTCAAAAAACTTTGCCAATCTGCTAAAATATGTCTTGATTCCAATATTTTACAGCACAAAAAGAATCACCTCAGATTACCTCTAGTATTCTTTTCAAAAGGGTGAAGCTTTTTGCAAAAAGGAGTGAAAATTCAAATCTTCTCTCTGTTGGTCAACCAAGAGGATGCAAGAAAGATCCTTGGTATGATTAGCAAAAGAAATATTCAATGATGTTGAAAAGCTAGAAGCGAATCGATGTTGATCATAGCTATGACGCATGTTTTAAGACGACTTTCTGGCAATCAGGCAGTGAAAATATCCTAAGCGATAAAAAGAATCCACTCAATCCATATCTCCTCATTTAAGATTCAATCAAATATCCGCAAAAGAAATCTCTCAATTGTCGTCAAGATGAAGGCGAATTAAGCGAGTAGACCTCTGGGGCCAAAGAAGATTTGAAACATCTCCAAGATGACGGAGTTTGTGACGGATCCTTCCAGGGAAAGTTCAGATCATCGTCGAGATGAAGGCAAGTGTGATGAACCTACCGACAAACCCTAAAAGATATTTGATTGCTGCTGTCATCTAAAGAAATAAGTGTTTTCCAATGCGAGGATTGGATTCAAAAGGAAGTCCGAGTCGGAACTCGAAACTTTGAATGAAAAATAATAGAAGAAAAACCTGAGTTGAAATTCGGTTTTCTAAAGAAATGATTGATTTTCCAATGCGAGGATTGGATTCAAAAGAAAGTTCGAGTCGGAACTCGAAACTTCAAAAGGAAAGATGAAAGGGAAGACTCGAGTCGAAACCCGAATCTTTAAAAGGAAAGGATAAAAGATAAAAGGAAACGATTGGTCCAATCAGAACCAAAGGGAAGCCCGAGTCGGAACTCGAAAACCTCAAAAGAAAAGATAAAAGGAAGACCCGAGTCGGAACCCGAATCTTTGAAAAGACAAAAGATAAAAGAAAACAATTGGTTCAATCAGAACCTAAAGGGGAGCCCGAGTCGGAACTCGAAACTTCAAAAGAAAAAGAAAAGATAAAAGGAAGACCCGAGTCGGAACCCGAATCTTAAAAAAAAGAAAAAGATAAAAGAAAACAATCGGTTCAATCAGAACCAAAGGGAAGCCCGAGTCGGAACTCGAAGCTTCAAACGAAAAGGTAAAAGGAAGACTCGAGTCGGAACCCGAATCTTTAAAAGGAGAAGATAAAAGATAAAAGGAAACAATTGGTTCGATCAGAACCAAAGGGAAGCCCGAGTCGGAACTCGAAACTTCAAATGAAAAGATAAAAAGAAGACTCGAGTCGGAACCCGAATCTTTTAAAAGGATAAAAGATAAAAGAAAACAATTGGTTCAATCAGAACCAAAGGGGAGCCCGAGTCGGAACTCGAAACTTCAAACGAAAAGATAAAAAGAAGACTCGAGTCGAAACCCGAATCTTTTAAAAGGATAAATTTGAAAATCGATGAAAATGGAAGATGATTCAGGTTTTATCCCTTAACCTGAAAGGGAAGGAATAATATTGACAAATTTAACAAAATTTAATAAAGGGTTGATAAAGAATTAAAAGAATTGATAATGAATGGAAAAGAATCAATAAAATTGATAAAGAATCAGTAATAAAGAATTGACAAGGATTGACAAAGATCTAAAAGAATGACGAAGCTTGGTACAAAAATTAAAGATACTTGGAAGATGATGAAAGACTTCAGGATTATCCCTGTTCCTGAAGGAAGAAGGACCTCGCGGGACGAGGTTCAGGTTTATCCCTTAACCTGAGTGGGAAAGAACGAATCAAATTGACAAATTCAACAAGATTTGATAAAAGGTTTGGCGACCGAGATGGGATGCTTCACTTGCGGCATAGTTTATAATTAAAAAAAAAAAAAATTTGCAGAGAGGGAAGCACAATGAACACATCAGAAGTTAAATAAGAAATCAATGGGAAAAAAATTTGTACGTGTACAGCTTATTGTGACCCCAAATGTTGTGAGCATAGGGGCGACATTAATGTTGCAATATGCATCATCGAGGCTGCAATAAGCAGATCGATGATACAGATTTGCTTTTGATGAAAGACAAAAGTAAAAAGAGGAAAACCACGACGGATCAAAGAAAATGCGACAAAGAATATAAATAAATAAATAGTAATAAGAATAATACAGAATAGGGGAATAGGCTGCTTACCTAGTTGCTGCAGGATTGATCGATCGTGGCTCTTCAGAGATTCTGAAGCTTGGAGGTAATTCAGATGAGGCTTCAGTTGCAAGTCGCCTTTAGAACCCAAGTGAAGAAGAGGCGTAAATGGGAAAAGGAAGAAAAGGCATGGAAGGGTAGAAGACGAATCGTGAAGGAGAAGAAGGTGGAGAGGCAGAAGGTGGATTGAAAGAAGCAGAAGAAAGGGAAATGCAGGGGTGAAGATGGATGCCTTGAGGAGAGACCTGCGTGCTCTTTTTAAAGGGAGGGAAGGAAGGATCGAGAGGGTCGTTTGTTGAAGATGAGCGGCTGGAGGAGGAGGGTGCCGTTAGGCATCGATGGCGAAGGATGATCGCACATGGAAGTTTTTGCCATCGAGCGTTTGGGCGAGAGAGGGAGATGAAGGAATGGAGAGAGGGCGGCTGAGGGTTTCGGCCTTCTTTTCCTTACAAAAACCCTAAACAGCGATTTTGTAGAGGACCCCCCTCTGATTTTCGGGTATTTACAAAGAGGGGGCTCCCGAGGCTTTTAGCAAAAAAAATTGATTTTTTCAAGAGATTGAACCCATTCGTTTTCCTTGAAATTTTTCCATTTTTCTTTTGGTTTTTATTTTATTTTTCTATTTTTTGTATAAAAATCCTAAGATTTACGAGAAATAGAGATTTTAAAACTGATTTTTTGTATTTTTTGCAAAAATATTTACAAAAGAGAGTTTTCTGAGAATTCGAGTTTTTATTTTTGAAATTTTTCTCAAAGAGGGGATCGGATCCGATTTGGATCAAAGTTGGGTCAGAGCTAAGACTTTGGGTCCGAATTCTAATGAATCCAAGGAATGAATGAAATTTTTGGTTAAAAATTTACCCGATTATTCAGAGGGGGGAGGTCAGGGGCAAAAAAGTCATTTTGGATTTTTTGGAAAATTTGGGGTGGTCACAGGGTTGCGAGAAGTTGCTCAGGATCAAAGATAGTGCGTGTCTTTCTGCTATTGGCTCACACATCTTATTGCAAGCGGATCTCCATCTATGAATGAAATCCCTGGCCTTCTCGTTTTCCTTCTGCCTCAGACTGCAGAGATGACTGAGAGTCCGGATTGCTTCAGCATTGAATAAAAAGCGCTCAATAAATAAATTGACCACTTTGTCAAATTCTTTCAGTTCTATCGGATTAATGTGCTCTGAGTACCACTTTGCTGCGACACCTTCCAAACTGCGAGTAAAGCAGAGAAATAAGGCACGATTGTTCCTCTTGAACCTGGAACATTCTGCGAAGAATAGGGCGAGATGTGCTTTTGGGTCACCCGAACCATCAAACTTGATAAATTTCTTGGGGAGATTATCAAGATCATCATCCCCATCCAATCCATCATAGAAGTCTTCACTTGTAAAGACTCTTTTGCCCTTGTCACGAGTTTGAAGATCCTTAACTATTTTCATCACATCTTTGAGTTGTGACTGCGTAGGGTCGTCAACAGACTGATTCTTGGATTTGTAGGCCGACCCCTGCCCCTGAGTCGACCTTATGAATTCTTGCTTGTTTTCATATTCTTTATGAGTATCATCTGCTGATTCTGACTCATCAGACATTACCTCATGACGATTCTGCTTTTTACTGATCTTCACATTTCTGGCCGCGTGACCCCTATCCTTCTGCTTGGTCTGAGTTTGCTCAGTACTGGCTTCAGCTTGCTCTGCCAGCATCTTGGTCATCATTTTCTTGAACATGATGTACATCTAGGGATCCACGTCATCCTCCACCTGCTGTCCTTGACTTTTGGCTGATCGGGGGGAGTCCATTTCTTCTTCTGAAGTGACTGAGTATGCAACCCTTTCAACTGCTGCGGTTTTCTTTCCAGACCTTGTATGAACCATTGAATGTCACGACAACTCTCTGGAGATTGCTAATGCTCTCTTGGAGATTGCTAACGCTCTCTTGGAGATTGCTAACGCTCTCTGCAGGGCAGAATTGATGGTTAGGCTTTTGAAGGAAATTTGGTTTGGAGGAAAATATTTATTGAAAATTTTGGTAGACAATTGAAAGAGTATCCCATTACTAGGGATTGAGTCGTCGTTGGGATTACGACAATTGCGCTGCTATTCCTTTGCAAAAATAAGCAACTGAAAAATATGCCTTGTTACCTAGGCGAGGTCGTCAAACCAAGATAGGATGAAATTTAAAGGAATTCTATTGAAGAAAAAAAAAGACATGATTTTATTAATAATAGACTCGACAAAGGGGAGGGGGACGAACAATTTTCCACCACTCCTGATAATCAGAAGACACACAAGGGCCAAGAAAAATAGTAAGATTAACAAAGAAATCCCAACCATGTCTGGCAGAATGGTATGCTCCAGACTACTGATCTGATGTGAGATTGAACTCTGGCAAGACCCCCGATAGTGGACGAATCTCTACACGTTTTTGTCTCTGAGAGAACTGCCTGACACACCGCTCTGGATGGTAGTATGCGCAGAAGAATGGACCAAGTAGCCTGAACCGCTTGTCGTATGCATAAGTGTATCTAGGAGGTGATTCCTGACGATCAAAGTAGTCCCCTACGACTTTTTTCTCCTGAAGGTTGTCGATCAAGAACCGGTATCGCGCAACTGGCAAAAGCTTTTTTTTCCATTGTATCTGAATGAACTGGCTCGGACTGGCACATGCCGGAGGAACCAAGACTGCAGGGCATAGGTGCATCCTTCGACTAGGATCGACACTCCGAGTGTGAAATGGGTCAACCCTCGGTATAGAAAAGCGAGTGCGGCCATGGCTATCGAGAGGCGGCTGGTCTGTCGACTTCCCCATTTCCTTAGAAGCTGAACTATTCTGATATCCATATAATTTCGTCCATCGGGAAAGAAAGCCAATCCCACCGTGCACAGAACCATCGCATGCTGAATTCTTTCTCGAGCTGTCCTGGACAATGAGCTGACCTCTGCAAGTGTTCCATACTGTCTGTAGATTTCGAGCAGGTCCACATATTCATTTCCATCCTCCTCGATCAATGGCCACGACTTACGTCCTGTCATGCGAGCTAAGGCATCCTTAAGGTCCAGACCCTTGACATTAATAAAAAACTGTTTCTCCAATGGATCTCCAGGCTGACCGGATGGCTCGGGCAATCCCATAATCTCTGAAAATTCATCTATAAGTATTGTCATCTCGCCCCATGGGAACCAGAAGGTAGAAGTGCTCGGATTCCATCGTTCTGCTAGTGCATGGATCAAATTGTCGTTGACTGTCTGCTTTCCCACTGCGGACGCCAGTTCTAACCCACAATCGTCCAAGTGGTCCGAAAACATACGGGAGAAGTTTTTGAACCATGAGTAGTACCACCGGGGAAAGAAGGATCCGGTGCTGAGGACTCGATGTTCGGGAAGACTTTGTCGCACCTCGTAGGAGATGTGACCCTCAGGGAAGACTGAATCAAGCTGACTGGATGCCATCAAACTAGAAAACATGGAAAATTGGAATAAGACTTGGGAAAATATAGGAAATTTGAGGAAAATGCAGGCAGGATAAAAATAAAGCAGGAAATTCGAGATCCAGAAGACAGGAAAGATGGGAAATCACCTGGAGTTTTGAAGGAAATTAAGGGAAATTTGGAAAACCGTCCAGGGTTTGATGAAATATGAAGAAATAAATGGAAAATGAAGTATTTGGAAAATCATCCAAGGTTTAAAACATGGACATAGATTGGGGAATTTTGAGAAAATCGTCCAGTATTTTAGAAAATTGAGAAAATATGGAAAATAAAAAAGGAAATAATACATTCAATCACATTCTGCATAAACAAGTATGCACATACAACATTCCCTAAAAGCTGACTCTAGATGCACAAATTTTGAAATAGCTGTAGGACCTTAATCCTAACTCTAAGGTTCAGATCAACTGTGTTCAATCATGCTATGCCTATATACTCAAGCCGATGCTCGATGTACGTGGCATAAAATCAATTTCTCCGGTTCTAGGTTCAAGTTTTCCAACATCCTTGAGCACCTGCCGATATACGTTGGACTATGGCCCTTGATACGTGGCAGGGGGGTTTTCACCCAAATAGGTGGCCCAGTTGTGAGGCTCTGTCCCGAACTATGGTTCTGGAAGAGAGCCCAGCAACGTGAAGACCGGGACAATATAGGTAGGGTGGTTTTTGAAAACATGAGCACATGCAATCAAATCAGAAGGCTCTAAAACCTAAAGAGATAGAGATTTTGAAAAATTTGAAGAAGCAAACATTGTTTTCAATCAAACCTAGATTGAGGAGGGTTATATTAGACCTAAGTCTAGGTGAGCACGAATAATTCTCCTCAATATGGTCCTACCAAACCATACCTAGTCTATATGCATTCCATGTCAGCTGGGTTCAAGTCTAGGCTCCTAGGTTCACATGATATCATAAAGCAAAGCTGACATTCCATGGAAATCGATTTTGACAATTTGAACTAAGTAGAGCATTAGATTGATTAGGCGAAGACAGGTCCCATCACGGTCGCCAAACCTGTTATCATAGCAAAATTTTACTTTTGCGAGTCAAACTGACCTTTGATATCGTTTTTGAAAATAACTCGCCTCCATTTTTAAAATACGGGATTATTCCGAAGAATGGGACTCGCTTGTCGGTACGAGGTTCGACCGTTCCTGCCACCTTTAACAGGGGTAATCGATCCAAGGATCAATCTACTGCTTTGCTCTGTTCAACTTGTCTAAACCATATTCTAATTCCTAAATGCACAAAGAATCAGGCATGTGCTATGAATTTCTAAAAATGCACATTTGAAAACATGATGTTTGCTTCAAAGATTGGAAAATATTTGGAAGATTCTTGGAAAATAAACTCTTTGAAAATTGTGAATTATTTTTGAGATGCTGTATTTGAGAAAGTGAAAATCGATTTCTGAAGAAATATAAGGATTTTGTGAAAATCGATTTTGAGAAATATGAAATAACTTTGAAAAACTCAATTTTTTTGAATTCAAACTTTGAAATTGAAAATCTAACTTAGAAAATCAAATTTGAAACTTGGGAAATACTTGAAATATCATTGGCAAATCCATATTTTGAGAAAATCGATTTTGAATAAGACTTAGGAAATTTTGAAGAATTTGATTCCTTTGACTTGAAATTTGAATTGAAATTGGAATTGGAAAATTCATGAAATGAATGAATATGATTTTGAGGAATTGGGAAAAACTCTTTGTATTTTTGAGAAATACAGTGCATTTTGAAATTAGCCTAAGAGTGTAGGCTGAATGTGGCTAATGTGAAGATCATAAATCTGGGTATCATTCGTATTCTGACTATGGCCATAAATACAAATTTCACCAAGTTTATAAACTTCATAAAAGCTAGTGTATGTGCCATTCGTGTAGACCATAGTGAGTTTGAATATTCATGAATCATCATCCATCACACATTAACATTATTTAAAAAAATAAACTATATGCAATGTTGCCTAAGCTAAGCAGGAAATGTAAATTCTTATTCCAAAGTTTAATTTAGTTTACATCACTATTGAAATTTAAATACATGAAAAATAAAGTCTTCAATGTGTCTGCAAAACTAGAAAACTTGGTTAATGAAAATATGTTGGCTTTTCTAGGTTTATCCAGTAATATCTAGAAATTACTGGATTTTGCTAGATATAAGCCTTTTTGCCATGATTCCATTAAATCAAAATGATAAAGTATGAAATAAAATTGAATAAATAAGGAAGATAAGATATGAAATTTCGAAATTGAGGTCAAAATGACTAAAATACCCCTAATAACAAGATTATGGCCTTGAAATTAGGGTTTTCAAAAAGTTATTTTGATAAAATGCAAGTTTTGAAATTCAAATGCAAATATACTAAACTAAATATGATATGACATGCTTAAAAATATGGAAATTAGGGTTAGGGATTTCGAAATTTAGGTCAAATGACCAAATTGCCCCCGATAGCAAGACTATGGCCTTGAAATTAGGGTTTTTAGAAAATATTTTGGTAAAAACTTAGGTTTTATGCACTAAATGAAATCAAATGAGCATCAAATTAAACCTAAAGCATCCTAATATGATTATGAATATGATTAAACCCTAAAAATACATGCTTATGCACGAAAATCCAAGAATATCACAATTTTTGTGATTTTTGCAGTGTTTTGGAATTCTTCGGGTGCCCTGTTTTGCAATTTGCTTAATTCAGCCATCAATCAGATTTCAAAATTCATCAAATTTGATACCTACACTTGTTATAACCCTAATTTTGAATTAAAATTATAAACAATATTTTTTTGGCATTAAATTAATCTGAAAATTGCATCAAAACCTAAAAATATGCTATTTTTGACCTAGTTCACCAACCAGTTTCAGAGTTATACCCGAATCAGGGGTCAATCTTTCATGAAAACCTATGAAATTTTACAGAGACAAACTAAGAAGAAAAAAAGAGATTTCCTAAATTACAGATTGGAAAAAGCATCTCCGGTTAGGGAGAAACCCTTCCGGCAATCTGAACTAAAATCTAACAAATCTAACAGGGGTTAAAACAGATACTTTCAATAAATAGAAATACTGATCTAAAATATCTGATATTTTAGCAGTAAATAGTAGACAGAAAAATAACAATACTCACTTTTTACAGATCATGAATCGGATCTGCTGTTTGGGATTTATGAATAACACAAGTCTGATTAGGGTTTTGGTAAACCCTAACGAGTTTTAAATTGAAAATCAGAATCTCTGACAGAGGAAAAATAGTAAACTGCAATAAAAAATTCTAAATATTTCACAGTAGCTAGATCTAATCAATATGAATCCATGGTACTTTACAAATCTAAAATCGGATATAAGATGAGAAAAATATCATCACAGCAAGTTACCTTCTTGATTTTAACTTCGATTTTAAAGATTTAAAAACCTGATTTGATGTCTGATTTTTCTGATAGGGTTTCCGATGTCCAAAACCTCTGACTTTTTTACAGTAGTTTTTTTAGATATGCATGCATTACATATAAAAAAATCAGAAATAAAAAACGAATATTTCAATCTGAAACATCATGCTCTTTACTGTTCTAAACTAAAAAACACACAGAAATCTAAGAAGCTTAAGAAATCATGCATTAACTAATGAAAACAATAAAAGAAATACTAAAACAGTAAAATAAAAATTATTTATATGCTGGAAAACGTATAATAAACATGAATAAACAAATAAATAAATAAAATACAGGGAATCAAATGCTGGAATTTGCTTTCACCTTTGAAATCATGGATTTAACCCATTTAACGGGTAAATCTCACGTTTCGTCGGTTAAGAACATGAAAAACGTACCTCTCATCGATTCTAATGGATTAGAATCCTTGAAATCACCCTCAAACTGAGTTAGATCATCTTCTTGGGTCGATTTTGGGGTTCTTGGATGAAATCCATGGTTAAATCCATGAACACAAGAGTTTCCATGGTGAAATCTATTGAAAAATCATAAAAACTAATAAAATAATAATAAAATAATATTAAATAATCTCACCTTGGGGCTGCAGCTGCAATGGAGGAAGGTGGAGGTGCTGGAGAGGAGAGAGAAGCCACGAAAATTTGAGAGAAAAGGAGCCCTTTTTGACCTCTTGAAGTCCCCTATTTATAGGTTTTCAAAACCTCCTTAATTAGGGTTAATTAAGGAGTTTTATTTTTTTAGAACTCTTTCTAATAAATCCAATGAAGGGGGCAACGATTTTTTGGAGAATTATAGCCTAGGTGGGACTCTAATTAATCCCTAATTAACCCCTAATTAAACCCTAGAAAGTCCAAATGTGGCACCACCTAGTATGGACCCACATTTGGTTTTTAAAACCTGAATTTAAAACCTTTAAAAACCAATGGTTTAAAAGTTAAATAAAATGGATTTTTAAAATTGATTTTGACTCCTCTAAACCCCTAACCTAACTATGACAGTGACTAACCCTAGTCTAACCTTGACTTATTCAAATGTGGCGCCACCCCGAGTGGACTCCACTTGAATTTTCAAAAAATGATTTTAAAACTTGAAAATGAGAGGTTTTTGAAAAGAAATTTAAAAGTAGACTTTGAGATTGAAAGTTTTGAAATGGTACAGAGTCTTGACTGAGTCAGAACTTCTCTAGATAGGGCGCCAATGGGGTGGGCCTCACATCGAAGTTTTGAAAAACTTGAAATAAATACTAAAAATGGCTTTAAAAAAAAGGGTTAAAATCAACAGTTGAAATTCAAAGTTTTAAAAATAGAATTCAAAGCAAGCTGAAACTCTGGGCTAGAGTCCTGGATTTATAGGACTCTGAGATTTTGGTTTTTAAAAGCCAAATGAAGGAGTGTTGAAAAGATTTAATCAAAAATGATGAAATAAGTCAGAAAATACTGTCAGGGTTAGACTCCTAACTCAATCAGAACTCTGAAATAGAGTCCTGGATTAACTGGACTATACAAAATGACCTAAATTTTGAAAATAAATGGAAATAAATAAAAAATAGAAATGACAACGGACTTCAAAACAAACTCCTGACTAGACTAGGACTCCGGGACAGAGTCCTGATCAGACTAAAACTCTAGATTTTTTTTTGGTATTTTCTGAAAAACAGACGAAAGAACAATGTAAACAATGACAGGTATTGAAATAGAACAGAGTTCTGATTCAACTGAGACTCTGAGAACAGAGTCTTGATTGAACTAGGACTCTCAAATTTTTGGATTTTCTTGAGAAAACGAATGAGAGAGTTTTGAAAAACAGTTAAAACTTGATGAAATTGAAGTTTTGGTTCAGAGTCCTAATCTGATTAGGACTCTGAGAAAGATTCCTGATTCAATCAGGACTCTAAGAATTTTGTTTTTTCTGGTAGGCAAATGATGAATTTTAAGCAAAGCTTTTGAAAACCAGTGAAAATGAAGTGAGAAAATCAATTTTGGATAGAGTTCTGCTTCGATCAGGACTCTGGGGTAGAGTCCTAATTCGATCAGGACTCTGAGATAAAACCTCAGAATTTTAATATTTCTTTGATAAAAGTGTAATAGTTTTGATAGATGAAAAGATTTTTGAAAGATTCTTTCAAATTTTGAAATCAGGATCAGAGTCCTGATCCAACTAGGACTCTCTGAACAAAGTCCTGTTTTGACTAAAACTCTGAGTTTTTGACTCATTTTGAAAGATTTTGAAAGATTTGATTGAAAATGGTTGTGAAATATTAGAGTTCTAATCCGATTAAAACTCTGAAGAAGAGTCCTGATTTGACTGGACTCTTAAAGAAGAGTCCTGATCCAACTAGGACTCTAAGATTTTGGCCAAAACAGAAGATTTTAAAAGGTTTTCTCCGAAAACAGGTAAAAAGGTAGTGAAAAGTAGAGTTTTGATCCGACTAGGACTCTGGAAAAAGAGTCCTGATCCAATTAAGACTCTAACATTTTTGAGATTTTTGATAAATGAAGGAATCCAGAAGCAACACCACCTAAATGGGTCTCATCTGAGAATTGAAACCAATTGAAATTGAGTTTGAAATGAATCCATATTGTTTTCTGAGAAAATACTTCAAAATATAAGGTCTTGGGGGTTGGCAAATGACACAATGTTGATTAAAAACCCAGGTTTTAAAATTGAATTTTGAAAGAAAAGTTTTAAAACTCAAATCTGGATTGAATATTTTGAAAACAGGAGTATTGGATCTCGAAGATGAGATGTAATGACATGCAATGCTATGCTATGCAATGCAATGATATGCTGAATTCATGCAATGATAAGCAATGACACATGAAATGTAAGCACTGGATAAGGGTGAAAATTTGGGGTGTTTACAGACATCTACAGGACACCACTGTAGCGCCCCTGCTGCCTTGTTTTCTCCAGCATCATATTCATTGCCTTATCACTCAGTTTCTTTTCCCTTTTGAGTATCTACAACAATGTCAAGCATTGTTGTAGCCTGTTACATTGCTATTTCATCATTTTTTTTTTAATTCAAATTATATGCTTGTCCCAAAATCCCATGCATGCATTATGTATATAAAGGCAAAAGCACACTTTTGCATATGTGTGGTATTTATATAGATCATTTCCTCTCCAACTGGCATACGAGCATCCTTCATCGGTATGAAGTATGACATCTTAAGTGGATACATACAGACTCATATTTTGCTTAAAGCATGGCATATTTTTCTTTTATATAGATATTCAGATACATTATAACGTTCATCTTTCTAAATAGCCTGGAATATTATATATGTATTTTCATTTACGTAACATTTCCCATCTCTTTATACACTTGTATTTTGCTAAATTAGTTTTTGCAGGACTTCTTTCTTAGATTAAGGACTTTTGACATTTTCAAATTCAATTCCAATATTGTAATAGCTAGATATAATGAGATTTCTTTGCATTTTTTGCCTTTTTAGCTTAAAATGTATGAGCATGTAAATATCACAAATTGCTTGTTTCATATCATTTTACCTTTATTTTTCAATTCACAAATGGAACACGAATGACACGTGCACCATTCTAATAGGAGGTGATTAAATCCTAAGTTGATGATTTGCAACAATGGCCATAGTCAGGGTGTGAACAAAACTTATGGTTTTCATCTTTTATGGGATAACATTAGACCCACACTGGGTCCCTTTCCAAAAATCTTCATATTTTCAAATATTTTCTTCTTTTATTAGAGTTTAACTTAAAATTAATTCAAAATGTATATCAATGGTCATAGTCAGGATATATTGAGGGTTAATTTCATTTTAAACTCTATAAAGGCACCAAAATGTATTTTATTCTCCATTTGAATTTAAATACAATTACTATAGAATACATTCGATGACCATAGTCAGGGATGTATTATATTTTCAATCTTATTTCAATTCATTTAAAGAATCAAATATACTTTTTCAAAATACATTCTCAAAATTTATTAATTCATTCATCATTTAGGATAGAATTATATCATATTTTCAAGATTTATTTTTCAAAACTCCAAGTGATTTTGAGTATCTTCTTCACTTCTCAAATCAATCTTCAATTCTTATAAATTCCAATTCATCTTTTCATTCTCAATTCTATCTCATTTTCAATCTCAAAGTCCAATTTGACTTTGAAATTTCAAATTCATTTCTGTATTCAAAATTCAATTTCCAATCAAATTTCGAAGTTCAAATCAACTTTGAAATTCCAAATTCATTTCCAGGATTCAATTTCAAAATCAATTTAACATCCCAGATCAAAATTCAAAGTTCAATTTAACCTTGAAACTCTTGATTCATCTTCTGATTTCAAAACTCAAGCTTTAAATCAAGTTTATCCTTTATTTTTTATTGAATCTTGATTCTCAAAATTCAAAATCAAAGTTTTGAGATTGATTCTGAATCTCAAAATTTGGTTCTTTCTAAAGTTTTAAATTCAATCTGGGTTTTCAAAAAACCCAGATCCATCTTCAAAAATCCAATTTTGGATTTTCAAAATCCAATTCCAAAATTAGAACCCAATTCCAATTTGGATCCAGATTTCCAAATTTAATCTCCATTTTTTGATCCCAGACTTTGCATCCAACTCCATTTAGCATTCCAGACTTCGGATCCAACTCTATTTCAGATCTCAGACTTCGAATCCAATCCATCTTGGACTCCAGATTTCGGATTCAACTCCAGTTTGGATTTCAGACATCGGATCCAATTCCATTTAGGATTCTAGATTCCAGATCCAGTTCCACTCCCAATTCCATATTTCAAAACCAATTCTATTTTCAGATCCCATCTGGACTTCTTAAATCCAATTCTATTTTCAAAATTCTATTTAGATTTCTTAAATCCAAAATTTCATCCTCATTTCGAATTTTAAATCTAAAATTCAATTCCATTTCAAATTCCATCTCTACTTTGAAATCCAGATTCAAAATTCAAATTCAAAGTCCATTTTGATTTTGAAACTTCATTTTCTCTATCTCAGGTTCAAAATCCCCTTTCTCTTCATTCTTTCCAATTCAAGATTTATTTTTCCGACTCTGATTATTTCAAGACTTAGAACTTCAAATACCTTTTCAGATCCATCTCTAGTTCCAAATCAGATTTAACTTTCAAAAACCATTTTTTCACTCCATTATCAAATTCATTTCAGAAACACTTGGAAATTTCCAAATCATTTTTTTTTCTTAAAAGAGCATACATCCCTGCATTGCACAAGCATGACTATTTGTGCATTTTAAACTTAGGATAAATTCTTAGATGATATTTTAGCAATGCAAAAAGGCATAAATTTGATCCTTGGTTCGATTACCCCTGGTAAAGGCATCAGGAACGGTCGAACCTCGTACCGACGAGCGAATCCCGTCTCTCTATTTTTCCCGCAAATTTTCAAAACGGAGGCGAGTAATTTCCTAAAATATTTTCAAAATTAAGGTCAAGTGAGACCTTCGCAAAAGAGTTTCCTCTCTCTCTTCTTTCTTTTCTCTTCTCTCTTCTTTTCTGTCTTTTATTTTTTCCTTCAAAAAGAGAAAATAGAGGTTAGAAAGAAAAAGAGAAGGAAGAGAGAGAAACCAAAGAGGAAAAATTTTGCAATAATCACAAGCACCAATTGTTAGTGGAGTACTCTAACTGCAAATTTTAGCTCAAAGAAGTCATGTTCTTGGGTCATGTGATCTCGTAAAATGGAGTGTCTGTGGACCCTACTAAGGTGAACATGTCGCTTATTGTTTAACTCCTTGAATCAAATAGATGAATGTCTTAATTTTTAAGTTTCAACATGGTTTGTAATAGGTGAAAGTTGTACTAGATTAAAAGCAACTGAAGAACGTTAGCGATATCAAGAGTTTTCTTGGGGTGGTAGGCTATTATCAACGATTCATCTAGGATTTTTTCAGGATCGCCTTGCCAATGATGAAGCTCCTGCATAATATAATCAAGTTTGAGTGGAAAGACAAATATGAGGAATGTTTCTAGATTCTGAACACAAATCTCATGATTGCGCCTGTCTTGGCTTTGCATTCTGGTTGAAGTGGTTTCGTGGTGTACACAGAAGCCTCTGTTACAGGATTGGGTTGCGTGTTGATGCAGAATGGCAAGGTGATTGCCAATAGATCCTGATCATGCATAATTTTTATGCATAATTTTATATGTTTACATGCATGATTATGTGCGATAAATGCTTAAAAATACTTGTTTGCTAAGAGTTTCAGTGATTTTTCTCGAATCATAATTTAAGCAAATTGAATCTCTTTTGAGTATTTTTTTAAAGTTAATTAAGTTTTTAGAAAATATTTTTAGAAAGAGAAGTCCTTTTGAAATTCTTGAAAAATCCTTAGACTCTTTTTTAAAAGTATTTTAAAAACCTAATTAAACCTAACCACTAACTATAAATAGTTATTTTAGAGAAGAAGGGTACAATTTTCTCTCATGAGATTCTTGCCCCCCCTCTCTCAATTTCTCCTCTACCTCTTCTCTTTCCTCTTTCTCATCTCTTTCTTCTCCAACCGACTTTCTTCTTCTTTCTTTTCTTCTTACCTTCGTCATTGCCGGTTCTTTATATCCCTATCATCGGAGAGGGTGACGGTTCGTGTGATCGCAACGGAAAGGCCACAATTCTTCTCAACCCATCAGTCGGAGGTGAGCCATTCAGGTAAACCTCTTCTCCCCCTTTTTGTTATTTTTTCTGTGCATTAAATATTTTGTTTGCATAACCTTTTAGATATCGCATATAGAGTAGCATAATATTTTTTTTGTTTTGCTTTTAGAATAGACTCATATTGCATTCGCTACATCGTATGATCTGGTGCGGGTAGTATTTTTTATAGGAAGATTTGTACATGCAAACCCCATCTGCACGAACCAAAATTTGTATCTGGGGTCTGATCGGCATCAGCACACCATCAGTGTGTCATTCATGATGATTTTTTTGTGCATGAATCAGATCGCATAGATCTAAGTGTTGTTGTTAGTATCGTCTCCCAGCATGCTTAATGTTGAGCAGTTTTAGGTCTACCCACTTTGTGCACACTTGCGTTAGTGTTTTTATTTATTTGTATAGGGTCTTAACTATTTTAATAGTTTTTAGTATTGTGATTGTCGGATTAGTTAGTTCATTGAAATAGTCTTGCATGGTTGATAGTTTAATTTGTGTTACGGTTAATTGTTGCTAGTTGGTAGAGTAGCCTCAATTCTTGATTGCTTCATATAGTAATTAGATATAGTGGTGCACGTTTCTTATAAATAGTGTTAAACTTAGTCTTACTTAGCTACTCAGCTAGAGTCAGTTTTGAATTTTCTTGACATTCAGTTAGTTTATGCTGAATTGCTTTATGGTTCTTGCATCATAGATTAATTAGGTGTTATGTTACATTTTATGTATAGATTAGTTGACACATTTTAAAGAATTTTCCCAGTTAGCAAGTTATAATTTTTTAGTTGTTAGTAGATCTGATTGGTTTCTTTGGCTTAAAGTAGTTGGTTTGAGTAGTTTTGATTTTTGAGTAGTTAGAATCTTTTAGTTGATTACATTATAATTGATTGGTTTTCTTTCTTGTTAGTTAGTTAGTTTTGATATTTTGTCTTTTAGTGTAGTGATTTGTTACATGTTAGTTATTTCATGTTAGTTAGTTCTTATTTTTTTTATGATTTTTGATAAAACTAATGTTGATTTTTTTGGTAGTTTCTTTGTGTTTTGTAGTTTTGTTTTACAGGAAAGCAGTTAGACATGAGGTAAGCCCTCAAACGAGCCCCTAAAGAGCCCTCTAAGGTCTCCAAAAGGTCTCCTCAAAAGGCCCTTTGAGCCCTCAAGGAGCCTTTTATGAATCAAATAAGCAAGAAGAACATACATCATGGAAGGGACTAGAGCTCAAAGCACTGCAAACCTTTTCTTTCATTTTTAGTTCATGATGTTTATTTTGTTTTATTTAATTCATTGGGTTTGTAATAAGGCCACTTTATTATTTTTATTTGTTTAAGCCCTCCGCAGAGGGCTGCACTCTTAGTTAGTTAATTAATTAATTCTTTTATTTTTTTAATGCAATAAAGTGTAGATTAGTTTTCTGTGGAATACAAAGTGTTTCTTCCGTTCCTTGAGATTGACTCAGACTCCACCACTCGTACGAGCCAGTTTTTATTATTTGGTATTTGGCTTGTGATGATAATGTGCTGAAGAAGATTTATCTGACTGAGCAGGTGAGTGCAGTGCTCCAACACTAAATTCTACCAAAGCTCAAGGACCCGATGACTCCTATTATTTTGTGTGTCATAGGAGACATCACTGTTGAGCGTGCTTTGCATGACCTTAGGGTAAGTATGAATATCTTGCTAGGTTTCTTTTATGACAAATTTGGATTAAAGGAGATGAAGCCGACACCTATGACCCTACAGCTGGTAGAAAAATCAATCAAGGTTCCGCGAGGGATTCTTGAGGATGTTCTGGTTAAGGTGGAACACTTCTACTTCCCTATGGACTTCATCATTTTGGATATGGAGGGAGTGGATATAGTGAGGCAGACACCCATTATTCTAGGTCATCCTTTCCTGGCCACTGCCGATGCGTGCATTAATTACTGTACTGATGCAATAGATGTCTCGTTTGGTAACAGGAAAATAAGGTTGAATATTTTTAAAGCAGCGATGGGCCCTGCAGGAGAGGATGCTTCTTTTCAGGTTGATTTGATTCAGGGCCTCATAGAAGTAGAGCTGATATGGACGTTGAGTGATCCACCTCAGAAAGAGGATGATGAATCACTCGAGGGAGATAGCTTTGGATTGATTGATAGATGATCAAGTGAGCTGAATTGGACCTGGCATTTTAAGCCCCTCTTTGATTTGGTAGAGAAGCTTACCAGGCCTTCCATTGAGAGTTTACCTGAACTTGAGTTAAAGCCCCTATCGACCTCGCTCAAGTATGCCTTTCTAAGCAAGGATCAGATACTCCTTGTCATCATTTCAGCAGACCTAACTAACAATCAAGAGTGTCAGCTTCTGCAGGTTTTGTACCAACATAAAGAGGTGATTGGATGGTTTGTGGAAGATCTAAAGGAGATAGATCCCTCCTTTTACATGCATCAGATCATCATGGAAGATGGAGCCAAACCCTCTAGAGAGATGCAATGGAGGTTGAACCCCCATATGAAGGAGGTGGTGAATAAAGAGGTAGTCAAATGGTTGGATGCAGGGATCATTTATCCCATCTCTGATAGTCAGTGGGTGAGCCTCACCCAGGTTGTCCCCAAGAAGTCTGGGTTCACCATCGCGATTAATGAGAAAAATGAGAGTGTCCCCATGAGGACTACCACGGGGTGGCAAGTATGCATTGATTATCGAAAGCTGAACAATGTAACACAAAAGGATCACTTTCCATTGCATTCATCGACCAGGTCTTAGAGAGACTCGCAAGATAACATTATTTCTATTTCCTGGATGGTTATTCAGGATATAATCAAGTGGTCATTCACCTCGAGGACTAGGAGAAGAAGATGTTCACTTGTCTATATGGCATCTTTATATTTAGGAGAATGTTGTTCGGGCTCTGCAATGCCCTAACAGCATTTCAGTGGTGCTAGATGGTGATTTTCTCCCACATGGTTGATGTCGTCCTTGAGATTTTCATGGACGACTTCTCAGTGTATGGATCTTCATTTGATGATTGTCTCCAAAAGTTAGCGAGAGTGCTAAAATAATGTATGAAGACAAATCTTATGCTTAGCTGGGAGAAGAGTCATTTCATGGTTCAGCAGGGGATTGTTCTTGGATATATTGTGTTCGAGAATGGGATTGAGGTTGATAAGGCTAAAGTGGAGTCGATTGTCAATTTATCTCCACCGACCTTTGTGTGATAGGTACGCTCATTCTTACGACATGCGGGTTTTTATCAACGGTTTATCAAAGATTTTAGCAAGATCTCTAGACCGTTATGCAACCTGCACTCTAAAGGTCAACCGTTTTGTTTTGATGATGCCTGTCTAAAGGCATTTTTGTCTCTGAAGGAGGCTCTGACCACTGCACCTATTCTTCAATCTCCCGATTGGTCTGTACCTTTTGAAATCATGTGTGATGCTTCAGATTATGTGGTAGGAGCCATTCTCAGCCAGAAGATAGAATGGAGGTCTCATATCATTTATTACGCTAGAAGGAGTCTCTTTGATGCTCAGATGAATTATACAACCACTGAGAAGGAACTATTAGCTGTAGTATTTGCTCTCGAGAAGTTCTGTTCATATTTATTGGGCTCCAAGGTTATCGTTTAATCTTATCATGCCACTTTGTGGTACCTGATGAGTAAAAAGGATACCAAACCGTGTCTCATCCGGTGGATCCTTCTGCCACAAGAATTTGATCTCAAGATTCAAGACAAGAGTAGATGTGAGAATCTTATAGCAGATCATTTGTCCAGACTGACTGTAGAGACATCCACTGATCAGGAATAGATTAAAGATTCCTTTTCGGATGAGCAGCTTCTTCACGTCAAGCGTCTACCCTAGTTCGTGCATATCAGGAATGAGAGTTTCCTGCACATTAGAACAAGAATGAGAGAGATCACTTGATGTCGCAGGTGAAACATTATTTTTGGGAGGATCCAAAGTTGTTTTGATTATGTCCTGACCAGACGATTCGAAAGTGCATCCCCAAGGAGGAGTTTGCATCTATTCTGGAGTTTTTTCATTCCTTGGGTTGTGGAGGCCACTTTTCTAGCTGGAAGACCGCTGCAAAGGTCCAACAATCTAGATTTTGGTGGCCGATACTATATAGAGATGCTCATAAGTTTTGTAGGAGGTTCTTACGCTGTTAGCAGATAGGGACCATTTCCAAGCGTGATATGATGCCCCTTCTTCCCATTCTTGCCATAGATATTTTTGATGTTTGGGGCATTGACTTTATGGGTCCCTTCCCGCCATCATTCGGTTTTGTTTATATTTTAGTGGCGATCAATTATGTATCCAAGTGGGTTGAGGCCGTGGCCATCTAGACTAATGATCATAAAGAGGTGCTTCGATTTATCAAGCACAATATCTTTAGTAGGTTCGGAGTTCTAAGAGTTATGATTAGCGATGGGAGTAAGCACTTCAAGAATGTGCATGTGGCTTCCTTACTCAGGAAGTACTTTGTACAACATTGGATTACTACATCATATCATCCGCAGATGAGTGACTAGGTTGAGGTCTCCAACAGGGAGATCAAATAGATTCTTCAAAAGATAGTCTGGCTAGACCGAAAGTACTGGTCCCAGTGCTTAGATGATGCATTATGAGCATACAGGACTGCTTTTAAGACTCCGATTGGCATGTCTCATTATTGATTGGTCTTCGGGAAGCCATGTCATCTACCTGTTGAGTAGGAGCATAGGGCGTATTGGGCAATTAAGAAGTTCAATTTTGATATGGCCTAAGCTGGCGTGGAGCGCAAGTTATAGATGAGTGAGCTTGAGGAGTTGTAAAACGACACATACGAGAGCACCAAAATCTATAAGGCTCAAACTAAGCATTTTCATGATCAACATATTTTGAGGAAACAGTTCGAGCCTGCTTATAAGGGTTGGCTCTTCAATTCGTGACTCTATCTATTTCCAGGGAAGTTGAAGTCTAGATGGGATGACTGGTTCATAGTCCAGACAGGTTTTCCACATGGTGCTATTGATATTTTGGACCCACAAATGGGTTGTACATTCAAGGTCAATGGGCAACGATTGAAACCCTACATTTCTGAGGTCGTTACTAGTCAGGACATCAAGGTCATTGATCTCATTGATGTGTGAGGCAGTGTACAATGTTTTTATGTTATATTTTTAGGATTAGATTTTTTTTCTTTCGTAGTTTTCTTAGGACATGTTTGTTTATTTCCTTGTTCATGAGCATGAATGTTAGATCATGTATGCATTGCATTTTGGGTATTTTAATGAGTTATAAACATTGAGACAGGTGAAATCTCTGTAGAGCCAGTATAGAGCAGCGTCAGGTAAGATTCCATAGTGCCGATCAGGTGACTTCTACCACTTTCCTCTTATTTCTTCTGTTCTCATGTGCATTCATATTGATTCATGCAAGCATGGGGGAGTGCCACTGGGGATATTTTCATTCAAGCATGGGAAAGGGTATAGTTTGCACACCCAAAGTTTTTTTATCTTTGTACTTGCACATTGATGAAAAGTCATAAAATTAGGCTTTTAAGGAACACCACAACAAAGCAGTGGATTAGCGACGACCACATTCCGTCGCTATTTTGTCGCTAATCCGTCGCTAACAGGCTTAGCGACGACGAGGCGACGATATGCTTACGTCGTGAATTTTTCGACACTAACTGGCGACAGAATAAATTCATCGCTCGGTTTGTTACTACTTGCGACAGAATAACGAGCGATGTATTCTGTCGCCAATCCGTCGGTACTAAACGGCAACCTCGGCTTGGCGATGGCTTTACGTCCGTCGCTAGGCCGTCACTAGATTTATATGCATAGCGACGACTGTTTTCGTCGCTACGCCGTCGCTAGGTTTATATCCATAGTGACAGATGTTTTCGTCGCTATTCCGTTGCAAACACAAAAAAAAAATTAAAAAATTTATTTGAAAATTAAATACCGAGAACGATACAATTTATATTTCCTGTAAATAAAAAACAAACTACACAAAAATTTTTATATAAAAGGAATCTACAAACAATTAATCGTTCTACCTTAAAATTAACAAGTTTAATTATTTACAATTCAACAATTACAATTAGGAAACAAAAAAATTTAGAACTTCTTCAACACAGTTCTCTAATCATCACCAAGATTTTGTGCATCGTCTTGTTCATTGCCTTTATCTATCCCTTCAGCTCCGCTACGCTGATTATCGCTAGCAGCCTACACAAGAAAAGAATAGTCAGTATTGATAAACAAAATATAATGAAATAAATTACACACTACATGTGATTCTATCACGTTCTCATATGTGTTCTAAGGCAATAAAAATTTTTTATATGTGATTATAGCATGCTCATATGTGCTCTAAGGCAGGCAAAAAACTCTATATGTGATTCTATCATGAATTATATGTGTTTTAAGGCATTAAAAAAAATTTATATGCGATTATATCATGCTCAGATGAGTTTTAAGGCAGCTAGAAAAACTCTGTATGTGATTCTACCATGCTCATATGTGCTTTAAGGCAGGCAAAAAGCTATATATGTGATTCAATCATGCTCGTATGTGTGCTAAGGCAGTCAAAAAATTGAATATGTGATTATAGCATGCTCATATGTGTTCTAAGGCAGACAGAAAAACTCTATATGTGACTCTATCATGCTCATATGTGCTCTAAGGCAGGCAAAGCAAAAAACTTTATATGTGATTCTATCATGAATGATAAATGTTCTAAGGCAGTAAAAAAACTCTATATGTGATTTTGGCATGCTCATATGTGTTTTAAAGTAGTCAAAAAACTGAATATATGATTATAACATGCTCATATGTGTTCTCAGGCAGTCAAAAAAATGAATATGTGATTATAGCATGCTCATATGTGTTCTAAGGCGGTCAAAAAAACTTTATATGTGATTCTATCATGTGCTCATATGTGTTCTAAGGCAATAAATTTTTTTTATATATGATTATAGCATGCTCATATGTGCTCTAAGGCAGGCAAAAAACTCTATATGTGATTCTATCATGAATTATATGTGTTTTAAGGCATTAAAATTTTTTTATATGCGATTATATCATGCTCAGATGAGTTCTAAGGCAGCTAGAAAAACTCTATATGTGATTCTACCATGCTCATATGTGCTTTAAGGCAGGAAAAAAACTATATATGTGATTCGATCATGCTCGTATATGTGCTAAGGCAGTCAAAAAATTGAATATGTGATTATAGCATGCTCATATGTGTTCTAAGGCAGACAGAAAAACTCTATATGTGATTCTATCATGCTCATATGTGCTCTAAGGCAGGCAAAGCAAAAAACTTTATATGTGATTCTATCATGAATGATATATGTTTTAAGGCAGTAAAAAACTCTATATGTGATTTTGGCATGCTCATATGTGTTTTAAAGTAGTCAAAAAACTGAATATGTGATTATAACATGCTCATATGTGTTCTCAGGCAGTCAAAAAAATGAATATGTGATTATAGCATGCTCATATGTGTTCTAAGGCAGTCAAAAAACTTTATATGTGATTCTATCATGCTCATATGTGTTCTAAGGTAGGCAAAAAACTTTATATGTGATTATAGCATGCTCATATGTGCTCTAAGGCAGGCAAAAAGTTATATATGTGATTCGATTATGCTCATATGTGTTCTAAGGCAGACAAAAAACTGAATATGTGATTATACATGAGAGGGACCTGCAATAAAAGATCCCCTGTTTAGAACAAGATTGTTGATCTCATTTCGGCGAAAGGGGGCAACAGTGTCATGGAAGTAGTTATTCAGTGATTCCGTAATGATCTGGTGTACATCATCACCATAAAGAATAGTCTGCTGCTTGGAGCTTATGTCGGTGAAAAAGTCGGTGAACCGTAACTGGAAGAAGCAATAATTGGTGAAGTGTTCATATTACTCCCAAACTCGAACACGCAACCTTTTTTGGGTTCACCTGCTGCAGTCACCCATGCTGTAGGATCAAATGATGGATGCTGAGTAGCGTCATCGCCATATCGTTGTACCATCTGTTGCTCATATGCCTCCTACAAAATAATGTTTAAAGTATGCATTAATAATTAATGATAACATTATGATAACTTGCATATATATTGCAATGATTATTAATAGAATAAAGACATACCGTTGTCGTTCTCGGCTTCTCTGATACGATGACTCCCGTGGTCTTCCGTTTATGTGTTTCAACAAACACGTCCTTATATGGTACAATGCCTCCTTTTTCTGCTTTCTGCGAAGTTAAAGGACAAAAGATTTAGTTCACAAGTTTGCAACAATACTTATAAAATTAATATTATATATTAATGAGTTACCATTTTCTTCAGGTGGCTCCCAAATGTCTTAGATCCACCTGTGTGTAGATGGGCTTCGAGCATTTTCGCTCGATTTTGTGCAGCCTTCGCAGAGCGATTTTGAAATGCATCTCTTGCCCACTTATCGCACATTTCATCCCAATAATCTCTCCTGATAGTAATATGGTCATGGCTCTTCCACTGTAGTGGATCATCTCTTACGCCAGATGCTTTTTTTGCTGCAGTCTTCATAGTGTACAGCATGTCTGCAAATCGATTGGCAGCCACCTTCTGCCACACCTTACTTGCATCATTTTCTTCTACCGTAGTTGCGAAGCGATTCGAAGCCTACAAATATTTTCAGAAAGTTAGTAGACATTACTTAAAAAAATTAAATATGAAAGACATTAACTATGAGGAACACTGTATACCATGAATGAGGACCACAATCTGTCTAACACCTCCTTTGGGTACTCTTTCCATTGAGCAACCGGTCCTGGTAGATGTTGAAGAAGTGAATTCCTAATCTCTCGTACTATTTCTTGTGGCTCAAACTTCATGTTGCACATGAATTGTTACACAGTAAATATCAATATAAAATATTTATAAGATATGCAATAATTAAAAACGAAATATTTACGGTCGATTATCGATATGCACTATTCGAATGAGTCTTCTTGTGCCAGACTGAGAAGACCCTGCTTCCTGTGTTGGCTCCTGACTTGTGTGATCAACTGGTGTAGGTGAGTCGTGTATAGGCGAAACATCATATGTAAAAAAATACGTTAGAAGATCTCAGAATGCGCATTTGAACTAATCAAGCATCCAATTAGTTAATCAATATACCTATCACAGGAGGCCGTGAAGATGAAGGTTGGGCCAGGCTACTACTGGATGAGCGACCACTGTAACCTCCACGAACCATATTCTAACAAATAACATATGTCATACAATACAATCAAATAATTCACATCAAGTATTACAATACATTCAAGTCATTCGCATCAAGTATTACAATAATTCAAATCATTCATATCAGGTACTGCAATGCATTCAAGTCATTCACATCAAGCATTTCAATGCATTCAAATCATCTGCATCAAGTATTATAATGCATTCAAATAATTCAAATCATTCACATCAAGTATTGCAATAATTCAAATCATTCGTTGCATAAATTACAATACATTCAAATAATTGAAATCATTCACATCAAGTATTGCAATGCATTTGAATCATTCGTATCAAGTATTACAATACATTCAAATAATTCAAATCATTCACATCAAGTATTGCAATGCATTCGTATCAAGTATTACAATACATTTAAATAATTCAAATCATTCACATCAAGTATTACAATGCATTCAAATAATTCGTATCAAGTATTACAATACATTCAAATAAAAATTTTAATCATTCACATCAAGTGTTGCAATACAACTCATGCATTCGCATCAAGTATTACAATACATTCAAATAATTCAAATCATTCACATCAAGTATTGCAATGCATTCGAATCATTCGTATCAAGTATTACAATACATTCAAATAAAATTTTTAATCATTCACACCAAGTATTGCAATACAACTCATTCATTCACATCAAGTATTACAATACATTCAAATAATTCAAATCATTCACATCAAGTACTGCAATGCATTTAAATAGAGGTTTGTAGTACAAGATTTTTCTCACTAGCTTGAGAATTCTTCCTCGTCACCAGTTTGACTTTCTTCTTCTTCATTGTTTGCCCATCCACTTGGTATATCATTTTGATCACATTCCTCTATGAATGTTTCATCGTCCAATGGAGATATGACATGCATATCATGCGCAACATCGTGACCATAAGCGAAGTCATAGACATCATTTGATTGATAGTAATCGTTGTCTTCAGCTAACTCATCTTCCTGTAACTGATCATACTCGGGGTATAGTTTAGACTTCACCTTGCAAATTGCCCACCATTCATTTCTATCTGACTTTTTTATACTTGTATATGAAGTATAATAAACTTGTTGAGCTTGCGAGGCTAATATGAATGGTTCATATGTTTCAAACCTGGATTTATGATTCACCTCCACAATGCCTGAAGCTTTGTCGAGTCTTGTTGCAGTTGGATCAAACCAATGACACTTGAATAAAGTTACCCTATTATTTATGCCTAAGTAAGTCAACTCCATTATTTCCTCTATAACACCGTAGTAATCATGTTCATTTTCACCGTAGCTGCTACCCTTGACACACACGCCACTATTTATCGTTGATTTTTTTATACCGTAATCTTTTGTATGGAATCGATAACCATTTACAATGTACCCATTATAGCATTGCACAACTTTAGTCGGACCATTTTCTAAATCACATATTCCTTAATCTTTAACATCACCATGGCGGACCTACGTACAGACATAAACAATGATTGTGATCACGATCAATTAAGTAACTTAGTGTTGTTTATAAGTACAATATTTATGTTAGCTTCTTTACCAACTGTTTCAACCACTCTACAAACTTAGTTTCACGTTCTTTTTGTACTTCTGCATCAGTGAGATGTGAAACTTCTCTTTGCAACTCTAGATCAAATCGTCTGCAAACCACAAATACTTATATTACTGAGCCATGTATCCACATATAGAACATAAAAGGATTTATAATTGTGTTGCATCTATATATACTTACTCGATGTATGGATCGATCGCTGAGCAATTAAAAAGAATATAGATGTGTGCTGCGTCTTGCTCTCGATCTGTCAATAGCCTTGATCGACAACTACCAAATACATGCCCAAGTGGTTGAAATATCGACAGCTTGTCAGCTATAGTTACTTGTTCTCCATCATCATTACGGGGCAAACATGTGTAATGTGTTGGAATATGAGGTTCGAAGTACATAAATGAGAAATTTGAAATCTCTTCTAAAGTGTATGCCTCACAAATAGAGCCTTCTACTCTTGCTTTATTACAAACCTTTTTTTTAGGTCGAACATGCATCTGACAAAAATATACATTTCAAATTTTAAATATCTGTCATTAAAGAGACAAATATAAAAAAACATATATCTTTCAAATGGGTACATCCATCGATATTGCACAGGGCCACCAACCCTTAGTTCATATGGCAGATGTATGATCAAATGTTCCATAACATCCTAAAATGTTGGCGGAAATATCTTTTCTAGCAGACAAACAGTGGTGATGACAGAGTCCTTGAGATTCTTTACATCTGATACTACGACCTCCGATGCGCACAATGTTCTAAAAAATCTGCTCAACTCAGACAATACCCCACATATAGGTTTGTCTAACATATCATGAAATGCTAGGGGTATCAATCGTTGCATAAAGATATGACAATCATGGCTCTTCAACTCATATAACTGTCCATCGTCAATCTTCACAGCCCGAGCAATGTTAGAGACATATCCATCTGGAAATCTTAGTTGTCTCAACCATTGACATACATGTTTTATTTGATCAGGTCCGAGCACGTACTTTGCCTTTGGTTTCAGTACTTTGCCATTATACTCTTTGAGTTCCAATTCTGGTCATTTACATATTAATTTTAAATCCATACGGGCCTTTTGATTATCCTTCATTTTTCCTTTAACATTCATTATTGTATTGAACACATTATCAAACACATTTTTCTCCACATGCATCACATCCAAATTATGTCATATCAATAGGGTCGGCCAATACGGTATTTCCCAAAAAATAGATTTCTTCGTCCAATTGTGATTCTTCCCAAATCCACGGAAGGGTATAGGACATCGGGCATCTGTTAATATATCTGGAAAATATCAGAATCTTCTTAGAATCTCTATGCCAGACAATCTTGAGGATGGACCTTTCGTTTCAGTTGTGCCCGCTTTAAAGGCATTCTTTTGTCGTCGGAATGGATGGTCGCTGGGTAGAAATTGACGATGGCACTCAAACCAGCAAGGCTTCCTTCCATGCCTCAATCTAAAAGCTTTGGAATCCTCCATGCAGTACGGACAAGCCAACCTCCCATGTGTGCTCCAACCAGATAGCATACCATATGCAGGAAAGTCACTGATTGTCCATAGAACAACGACCTTCATGTTAAAATTTTGTTTTTTGTGGGCATCATACGTGGTAACACCGTCATCCCACAATACTTTTAGTTCATCAATCAATGGCCTTAGATATACATCAAGATTTTGGCCAGGTGAGGTCGGACCAGGGATCAACAGAGACAAGAAAAGATTTGGACGTTTCATACACAAGCTTGGTGGAAGGTTGTATGAAGTTACAAATACTGGCCAGCATGAGTATGGAGTTGATCTACCCCCAAATAGATTAAATCCATCTGTACATAGACCAAGTCTAACATTTCGCACTTCCATTGAGAAGTTCTGATGAGTACGATCAAAGTGCTTCCAAGCTTCATCGTCAACGGGATGCGTGATCTTGTTTTCATCGTGTCGAACTTTATTTGCATGCCATCTCATGTGTTTAGCTGTCCTTGAAGACATATACAATCGCTGCAATCTAGGAGTGATAGGAAAGTAGCGGAGCGACTTGTATGAAACTTCCTTTGATCTCGTGCTACCATTGCCTCTTGTCTTTGGCTTGAACCGAGGATGCCCACATGACGGGCATGATATGTTGTTTTCCTGCTCCTTGAAATACAACATGCAGTGATTTGGACAAGCATCAATCTTTTTGTAACCCATACCTAGAGCATTGACCATAACTTTCACATGATAGAAATTTTGTGGCAATTTCTCATCTTTGGGCAACATACTCTTCACAATCATGCACAAACGGTCAAAACATGATTGACTCAAATTATACTTGGACTTCAAATTCATTAGTTGAAGAACTACAGACAAGATAGTGTGACTCTCACAACCGTTTCAAAGTGGCTCATCAGCATCTCTAAGTAAATCATAAAATCTACTAGCTGCATCGTTTGGTGATTCTTCATCTACGGCAGTTCTTACATCACTAGAACTCATAGCAGAACCCAGTTTTGTTCCTGTGGCATCAAATATCAAATCCGTATATGGATTATCGTGCACCACATTCACTTGTGCATCAAAATCGTTTCTAAATTCTTCTCCATGAAACATCCAGTTCTGATAATCACTCACAAAACTCTTCCTGTATAGGTGATGTCTAACGCTATGAGGTTCTACAAATCGATTATTCTTACAAATCTTGCAGGGACACCTAATCTAACCTGTGGGATCCACTGTACTGACACTTGCTGTTGCAAATTCAATAAAACTGTCAACACCATCCATATATTCATTCAATAACTCATTGTCCACTATCCTACGGTACATCCATTCAGGGTTTGTAGTCATTTTTTTATGATGTTACGAATAATAGCCTAACGAATTAAAAGAGAACAATCAGAATGCTACGATGAAGAACATATCAAATTTATCATGCAATATATGATGTCATACAATAACAAGAATTTTGATGCATGCATTAATAACTTAATATTTTCATGTGCAAACTATTAATGACACGATACAATCATTTGAAACATGCTTTCATTATACAATTTCACATGAAAGTCATAATCAAATTGAAAGTTACATGCAAGCATGAATACAATTACATCAAACATTGCAATACATTATAATCATTCATATCAAACAAATGGCAAACATGTACCTGCAGCAAACACACTTCAATATCTCACTAACTACTATCATGCCTAGCATGGACTCAGTACTCCAAAAATAAGAACACTTCAATATTCATACATTAAAATCAAGCTCAGCATGATCTTTGAACTCCAACGAAGCAACCCTAAATATCAACAACTAAGTGAGTGTGTAAACAATAAAGTGTTACATCTAATAAATTAAATAACATGTGATATGCTTGCATCACTTACTCACCACGGGTATTTACCCGATTTGCATTATTTTTGACACTTACTTACCACAGGTGGCTGAACACGAGCTGGTTCCGTTGAAAAATCTGCACAAAAAAACACTGTTTTAAAATGAAGTCACCACGAAAAAAAAAAACTGTTCTGGCAAGGGGTCGACTCCCCTACTGTTCCGGCAGGGGGTCGACCCCCTGTTCGGGCAGGGGGTCGACCCCCAGCCTTTTCGCCAGTGAGTCGACCCCCTGCCTGAGCAGGAAAGGCTTGACCCCCTGCCTATTACGGCCGGTGGTTAAACCCCCTGCCGGGGTCGACCCCCTGCCGAAAAGGTAGGGGGTTAACCCCCTGCTGTTCCGGCAGGGGGTCGACTCCCTACCAAAAACACAGGGGGTTAACCCCTTGCCGGAACAGCAGGGGGTTAACCCCCTGCCAGAAAACACAGGGGGTTAACCCTCTGCCGGAAATAGGAGGGGGTTAACCCCCTGCCGTTTCCGGCAGGGGGTTAACCCCCGCGTTTTCGGGCAGGGGGTTAACCCCCTGCATTTCCGGCAGGGGGGTCAACCCCCGGCCGGAACAGCAGGGGGTTAACCCCCTGACTTTTCGGCAGGAGGTCGACCCCCTGCGTTTCTGGAAGGTGGTCGACCCACTGTCGAAAAACGCGGGGGGGGGGGGGGGGGGGGGGGGGTTTACCTTTCTCTGAGCGGCGAACGGTGGGACCGACGAACGGCGGGAGCAGCAAAAGAAGAAAAGGAAAAGCTGTCTGGGATTAGGGTTATTCGAAACTTAGCGACGGATTTAATCTGTCGCTAAGCCCACGTTAATCAAATTTACGAAACCAGCGACGGACGATACGCCGTCGCCAAGTCCGTCGCTACTTAGCGACGGACTAAAGTTTTTCGCAAGAGTCATCGGTAAATCGTGCGGACGTAACGACAAAATAGTATGTCACAAAATTCGTCGCAAAATAGCGACAGACTATATTCCGTCGCTGGTTTTGTATGCTTCATAGATTATAGCGACGGATGTTTTTCGCTCGTTAATCCGCCGCTAACTAGCAACAGAAATATTTCGTCGCTACCGTCCGTCACTAACAACGTGTTTTCTTGTAGTGGAATGAGTTTGACTTTATATGAATGCTTTACATAATCTAATGTTTTTAGAGAATTTTTAAGCCACACAAAAACTTTTTCTGACACTGATCTAGAAAGACGTGGTTATTTACGTGGATTTCAAAGAAATGGCGATAGATGCATGTTAGAGTTTATTTTGAATTACAAGTATGAATATGCATGATTTATTTTTGAAAACTAAGCAAATAAACAACATTGAAAATAAGAGCTCAAAAAGTGAAAAAGAACATGTGTTTAGTTGTGTAATCTCTTTATGTTCCCCAATAGCTGGGCTCAGACACAAGTTGAAGTGTTTGATTCTCATGTCGAAAAGGATAACAAAGGAAATCACTTATCTGTCTGAGTTGATATATGTGGCCTATTTGGTTCGAGCAAGTAGATCCTGAGGGGTGTTTACACCTGGTGCCCTCAAGCCATCTGGTTTGGGGGCCACCAACCTGAAAGCCCGTTACATGGACTTTATAGAGAACCTAATAGATGTGACATTGCATATGACAAGAAGCAGGCTATATGTAAAACTATAAAAATTAAAGGTCTAGTGATTCGAGCAATTAAGTCCAAGGGATATTTTGTATCTAGTGTCCTAAGATCATCTGGCCTGGGAGTCACTGACTCAAAGTTCGTTATACGCGTCACGAAAACTGAAAATTTAAAATAGTGCTTAACAAAAAGAAAGTAAAAGTGTGGAAAAAGTGAAAGCCTAGAAAAAGAAAAAGAAAGAAACGAAAGAGCATAAAAGAAAAAGTTCACTGCTTAGGAATAAGTATTGAGAAAACCTGTGCAGAAAACATATGAGTGAGGATAAGTAAATAAAGACATGTATACATTTGATTTTTTTAGAATAAAGTATAAATGATTATGGTTTTGTCTAGAAAAGTAAAAGAAACAGTTTTACTATATGGTGGCATGTAAAAGGCTCTAATTATGTTTTGAAAGTGTAATGGTCTGAAATATTTGTGAAAACAACTCCTTAACTGCCTAGTACTTTTGAATTTGAAATCTTTATGCATACATGACAGGAATGTTTGTGGGTAGCATCACTGCAGACCCTCACAAGACCTTACTCGTCCACTGGAGTAACACAGGGGTTTAAAGGGCTTGTTGCATATGCTAAATGCAACCATGATTCCTACGAAAGTGAGTTAGGCCCTTGCTTTCCTTAGTTTGTTTTTGTTTTATTAGGGTCAGTTTGCTCGAGGACTAGCAAATGATAAGCATGGGGGAATTTGATCATGCATAATTTTTATGCATAATTTTATATGTTTACATGCATGATTATGTGCGATAAATGCTTAAAAATGCTTGCTTGCTAAGAGTTTCAATGATTTTTCTCGAATCATAATCTGAGCAAATTGAATCCCTTTTGAGTATTTTTGTTACGTTAATTAAGTTTTTAGAAAATATTTTTAGAAAGAGAAGTTCTTTTGAAATTCTTGAAAAATCCTTGGACTCTTTTTGAAAAGTCTTCAAAACACCTATGATGATGCATGAAATGCACATCATGTAAACAAGTCCGTGCATAGACCAGCACGTTAGATCTAGGTTTGTTTTATTGTTTACATGCTTGAATATCGATTTTCATCATTTTTTAAGAAAAATGTGTAAATCGGCTAGAGTTTTTCTAGCCGATTTGAGCTTTTGCTCCCAACGTGTCTCATTGTGGAGTTTTTTACAGAAAATCCAATAAAAAAAGTGTTCATTTTGAGTTACCTTATTCGATTTTTGTGTGGGTTGCATTTGGTTTTAATTGAAAAGAAAAATCCAAAAATCGGCTAGACTTATTCTAGCCGATTCTTGATTTTCACAAAAATATTTTTCTAGTTCTGATTTTTTTTGTCCAGCATGGGTATGGTGTTGTTTTGCTGAAAATCTCATTAGGAAATTTCATTTTAGTTCATTTTATTCGTGGGTTGTGTTTGTGTTTTGTTTTTATTTTATTTTTGAAAAAGAAAAAAAAATCGGCTAGGATTGTTCTAGCCGATCTTTGTATTTTTGTTAAATGTGTGTGTTGATGTTGGTAAACCGTGTGTTTGCTGTGTGTTTTAGGTGTTAACAGCATTATAAAGTTGTGTTAATTCATTTAATTCGTTTAGGACAATTCTAAATAATCGTTTTTAGCATTTCGTGTTTTTGGTGTTTTGAATCTATTGAAAAAAAATTACAAGAGTCGAATTTTTATTTTTCTTTACGTTTTTAAATAAACTCCAGCATAGTGCTGTTCATGTTTGCATTTAGGGGAGTTAGGAGTTCTTTTCATCATATTTTAATTTAGTTCTATCAAAATAAGATTCCTTAGTAAGTCATTTTTTTAGTTTAAGATTTTTTTTTTATTCTTTTCATTTTTTTTAGTCTTCTTCTTCCCCAAGGAGGGCCGGCAGCCATTAGAGCTCCCCTTGAGCTCTTGGTCGAATTTTTAGAAATTATTAATCGTCATTAATTGAGTTAGGAAGGTGTCTAGGTTCAATGTATTAGGGTTTTCTTTCCTAGCCGTTTTTAGGGGTTAATTAAGTAGGTTTTGGGAATTAGGCTGGCATTAACTCCTAGGAAATCGTTTTTTATTTAATTCCTTTTATTCCCTAGGTAGAATTAATTATATTAGTTTAGAAAGTAGCCCTTTTAGAGGTTGGCGATTTTTGAGAAGTGAGGCATTTAAGGAAAATTTGAATTTTGAATGGGTATTAAAGAAGGAGTTACTCCTTAACTTTGTAAAGTGTATTTGGCATTAAACAAAAATTCTAATCTAGGCTACACGATTTCCATAGAGTATTAAAAGTATTTTAATTCCATCTTGAAAGCAAAAATTGTGTATTTTTAGATTGGTCTTTCCATTTTTCCAAAAGGAGCTTTAAAGGAAATTAAGGAGTGTAACTCCCTCTTTAAATGGGGCGATTTTTGAGAATCCAAAGCATTTCAAAATTTGGAATTTGGTAATTATTACATTCCTTTTCCAACCTTCTCCATTAAAATCGTGAACTTTGGATTAATTGTAGCTTAATTAGGAGGTTACTACTTTAGTCTAGACCTAACCTAGTCAAACCGAGGTAGGTCGAGTCAACCCCTAGTCTACACCCCCTTTGAGTCTAGTCAAAACCTAGCCTAGCCTAAGTCAAAGCCTAAACCACACCTAGGTCGAGTCTAAGACCAAAGCCCAACCTTAGTCAAGCTTAGTGGAGTCAACCCTAACCCTAGATTGAGTCAAACCTAGTTCAACCCACTTGAGCCTAGTCAAGTCAACCTTAGTTTGAGTCAATCGAGCTTACCTTACCCCATTCGAGCCTAGTCAAACCTAAGTTGAGTCAAGCTTAGTTGAACCTAAACCAACTCGAACCTAGTTGACTAAGTCAACCCTAAACCGAGTTCAACCTAGTCTTAATAAGCCCAAGTCCAAGACCTAGACCGAGCCCAAGTCAAAGTCAAAACAAACCCGAGGTCGAGTCAACCTTTACCTAGTCAACCCAACCTTAGCTAAACCTAGCCGAGTCTACCTAAGTCAACCGAACCCAACTAGTTAGGTCAAACCTAAACCAAGTCCATACTAGTCCGAGTCGAGTCAAACATAGTTCGAACCTACCTAATCCAAACCGAGTTCTCCCAAACCAACCCGAACCTATCTAAGTCAAAACCGAGCCTAGTTGAGTCAATAGAGTGAGACCTAACCCTAACCTTTGTTCTTTAGTGAAGTAAGTTCATTTAGTATTATTTCTTTTGATTTTTATACTAATTAGTTTATTCATCTAATTTAGTTTTAGTGTAGAAGTGTGTGTACGTGTATCGTATTTGTTTAGTATGTGTGAAATGTGCTTTGTGATAGTTTGAATGATAGTTAGATATTCGTTAACTTAGTAGGCATATTGCATTTTATCGATTAGCATAGTTGCATTTGCATTGTTATTTAACGTAGTTCTAGTCATAATTTGCTTATCGTATTTTGCTCGTCGTACATTTAGCATATTCGTAATAGTCATCTGCATATACACTGTTATACAGTGTCATTTAGATTGCATTAGGTTGATTTGTCTTTTAGATTGTTAAAATAGATTCTTAAAGTGAATAGTGCACTCAAATAAAAACCAGATTTTTGCCCTGTCGCATTAGCATTATTTTTTGTGCAAAAACTCTGTGTTTTCCAAATTTTTTTCTTCTATTCACTTTATTGACGTGTTATTTAACTGCAAACCAAATTTCAGCTCATTCAGAGTTGATTTGGTCTTATTTTTAAGTGTTTTGCAAAAACCGCTTTTTCTGGATTTCAAATTACAGGACTGTCGATATCCTGATTTTTCCCAGATTTAAAACGCTTATATCTGGAGTTCCAGATACTGTTTTTCAATTCTGTAAAAGCTGTCAGTTTTTTTAATCTGTCAGTTGCAGAACAGAATAAATTTCGGGAAAATCGGACCTCGTTTTCCCTGTCAAACAATGGTTTTCCAATAACCTATCAGAATGCTATTTTACACTAGTTAGGGGCAGTTTCGTAATTTTCTTAGTTTCGGCAATTTAGACTTGTTTTCAGTAGTTTCTGCATTTTAGGAGTTGCATAATCATCATACAGCATTAGTAGAATTAATTTGGTTAATTTTAGAATTAATTTAGTATTTTCTTTAATTTTTGTTTGATAAATAGCATTTGCTTTATTATTTTCGTAAAAGTAGAATTAGTTTTATTTATTGTTTGCATTATTAAAATAGCATACTAACTTTGTATTTTTCTGCATTTTTAGGTTGTAAAGTATACTTAGTTTCCAGGGTTATTTTTCAAGTGTGAGGAGCGAATAATTGGCGAAAAGACGGAAATACCCTTGGTGTGGAGCAGAAGACTGATTGCTTGTTTATTTTCATTTTAGTAATTAATTGTAGTTGTATTAACTTTATAATTGTAGATTGACATTTGACATTAATAAATTAAATTTTCTAGAAATATCGTGGTTAATTCCTGTTCCCTGAGGATTCGACCCGTACTTACCACTTTGTGGAAAGTCGGTTTTTATATTTTTGGTTGACGATTTTCCAAAGACTTATTGAAAATAATTGTTTTAAAAAGAGCATTCTAAAATATCAACCAACCTAATTAAACCTAACCACTAACTATAAATAGTTATTTTAGAGAAGAGGGGTACATTTTTTCCTCTTGAGATTTACGCCCCTCTCCCTCTCTCTCCTCTACCTCTTCTCTTTGCTCTTTTTCATCCCTTTCTTCTCCAACCAGCTTTCTTCCCTTTTCTTCTTTCTTCTTCTTCTTTCTCTTATTTTCTTCTACCCTCATCATCGTCGGTTCTTCGTATCCCTATCAATGAAGAGGGTGATGGTTTGTGTGATCTCAACGGAAAGGCGACTCTTCTTCTCAACCCGTCCGTCGGAGGCAAGTCGTTCAGGTAAACCTCTTCTCCCCCTTTTCGTTATTTTTTTTTTGCGCATTAAATATTTTGTTTGTGTAACCTTTTAGATATCACATGTAGAGTAGCATGCTATTTTTTCTGTTTTGCTTTTAGAATAGATTCATATTGCATATGCTGCATCGTATGATCTGGTGCGGGTAGTTTTTTTATAGGAAGATTTGTACATGCAAACCCCATCTGCATGAACCAAAATTTTTATTTGTGGTCTGATCGGCATTAGCACACCATCAACATGTCATTCATGATGATTTTTTTGGTGCGTGAATCAGATCACACAGATCTAAGTGTTGTTGTTTGTACCGTCTCCCCAGCATGCTTAATGTTGAGCAGTTTCAGGTCTACCCACTTTATGCACACCTACGTTAGTGTTTTTATTTATTTGTATAGGGTCTTAATTATTTCAATAGTTTTTAGTATTGTGATTGTCGGATTAGTTAGTTCATTGAAATAGTCTTGCATGGTTGATAGTTTAATTTGTGTTACGGTTAATTGTTGCTAGTTGGTAGAGTAGCCTAAATTCTTGATTGCTTCATATAGTAATTAGATATAGTGGTTCACGTTTCTTATAAATAGTGTTAAACTTAGTCTTACCTAGTTACTCAACTAGAGTCAGTTTTGAATTTTCTTGACATTCGGTTAGTTTATGTTGAATTTTTTTATGGTTATTGCATCATAGATTAATTAGGCATTATATTATCATTTTATGTATAGGTTAGTGATGCATTTTAAAGATTTTTCCCAGTTAGCAAGTAATAATTTTTTAGTCATTAGTAGATCTGATTGGTTTCTTTGGATTAAAGTAGTTGGTTCGAGTAGTTAGAATCTTTTAGTTGATTACATTATAATTGATTGGTTTTATTTCATGTTAGTTAGTTAGTTTTGATATTTGTCTTTTAGTGTAGTGGTTTGTTACATGTAGTTAGTTAATTCTTATTTTTTTTGTTTTTTTTGATAAAACTAACATTGAATTTTTTGGTAGTTTTTTTGTGTTTTGTTCATGTTTTATAGTTTTATTTTGCAGAAAAGCAGTTAGACGTGAAATGAGCTCTTAAACGAGCCCTTAAAGAGCCCTTTGAGGTCTCCAAAAGGTCTCCTCAAAAGGCTCTTTGAGCCCTGAAAGAGCCCTTTATGAATCAAATAAGCAAGAAGAACATACATCAAGGAAGGGACTAGAGCTTAGAGCACCAAAGACCTTTTCTTTTAGTTTTATTTCAGGGTGTTTATTTTATTTTATTTAATTTAATAGGTTTGTAATAAGGCCACTTTATTATTTTTATTTGTTTAAGCTCTCTGCAGAGGGCTGCACTCTTAGTTAATTAATTAATTAATTCTTTATTTTTTTAAGGCAATAAAGAGTAAATTAGTTTTCTATGGAATACAAAGTATTTCTCTTGTTCCCTGAGATCGACCCAGACTCCACCACTCATGCAAGCTAGTTTTTATTATTTGGTGTCTGGCTTGCATAAATTGTTTTCATCAAAATTATCTTTTAAAAAATCTATTTCATAAAACTTACACAAGATCCCATCAACTCAAGATTCATGAGTGAAACTATCTGACCCATGACTTGGATCTAACAACGATAGTGTTTGCGTTGAGGCTGTCGCGACATCATTTGTATAGAGAGCAATTCAAAGTTTTCACAGACCATAAGAGCCTCAGGTACTTGTTCTTGTGAAAGGAATTGAACATTAGGAATGATGTTGGTTAGAGTTCATTGAGGACTATGAATTTACCATATCTTATCATTTGGAAAAGACAAATTTCATAGCATACACGCTTAGCTACAAGTCTGGTAGCATTTTGGCTAGTCTTGTGAGAGGTTGGACTCTTGTTGAAGACTTTGTTAGTTAAGAACCCTTTTTGGTTGGTCATGGAAGTAATCAGCTGTCCAATTTGACCATTCAACCCAAAATCTTCATGAGAATTATTGTAGAGCAAAGAAAGGATTCGTAGTATGAGAAGTTTAAGGTGTGTGCACAACAAAAGAATACTTTTTTTTGTCTTGGTGATAATGGAAGCATTTAGATGGAAGGACAACTTTGGTTGTCTGATAACCCTGAGTTGAAGAAAGAGATTATTGATGAAGTCCATAAGACTAAGTACACCATCCATCCTAGACGTACAAAGATGTAAGGTACTAGTAGAATGGTATGTAGAGAGAAGTAGGAGTGTAAGTCTCGAGGTGCTTGACTTGCTAGCAAATCAAGATTGAGCATCAGACACCGGGCAAAATGATACAGTAGATCGAGATTCTGCAATGAAAATGGGAATATAGTATCATTGATTTTGTGATAGGTCTCCCAAGAACTCACAAGAAACATGATGCAATTTGTGTTATAGTTGATAGACTCACCAAGTCTGCTCACTTTCTACCTATTTGGATGAATCAATATCTTGAGAGTTTGTCTGGCTTGTACGCCAAGGAGATCGTACGACTTCATGGAGTACCAGTTTCAATCATTTTGGATTGTGATCTATGGTTCACGTTACAGTTTTGAGGGCAGTTATAATAAACTTTTGGTACTAAGTTGAAGTTCAGTACTGCTTTTCTACAAACTTTGGAAGACATGCTGCAAGCATGTATGCTTGATTGGAAAGATGACTAGGATGTGCACCTAATTTTGGTAGAGTTTGTATACAACAACAACTATCATGAGAGCATTGGGATGGATCCATTTGAGGCCACGTATGGGAGGTCATGTTGATCACCAACTTATTAGGATGACATCAACAAGCGATCAGTGGAATCACTGATGGTTTTGCAGCACTATGCTTAGCAGGTTCAGATGATTCGAGACAGGTTGCGGGTAGCTCAGAGCCGGCAAAAGAGTTATGCTGATAAGAAAATGAAAACTCACTTTGTGGATAGAGACATGGTCTTCGTGAAAGTATATCCTACCAAAAGTGTGTTCAGGTTCAGGAAGAAAGGAAAGTTGAGTTTAAGATTTGTTGGACAATTCAAGATTCTGGAGTGGATCGGTGAAGCGGCATATCGTGTATCACTGCCGCCACAATATGCTCAAATTCATAGCGTCTTTCATGTATCGATGTTGTGAAAGTATGTTATGACCCTTTGCATGTCATTCAATATGAGAACGTGGAAGAGCGGGAGGAGTTGACATTGTTAGACAAACCGAAAGCGATCATAGACCGTCGAGACCAAATGTTGCAATCAAAGACAATTCCTTTGGTCCATGTGCATTGGCAACACCATGGCATCGAGGAATGCACATGGGAACCAGAAGCCAACATGAAAAAAAATATCTCAGCTTTTTTATTTAGATATTGTAATGATATTTCGCCGACGAAATCATTTTTAAGGGGGTAAGATGTAAGACCCACAAAATTTCTAGAATCATTTCAATTTTTCTAGCTTATTTTCAGTACAATTGGAAATTATGGATCAACTAACAAATAAATTATGAATGATTAATTTAATTAGCAAATTATTATTGTACGATCAAATTAAATTGGTTAAGATGGCTAATTACAATATCAGAACATAATTAGTATGCAATTTAATCAAGTAAAAAATATTTATATATAGAAAATTCTATACATCAATTACTTTAATCCTTACTGGGTTGGATTCAAACCAATTGGATCTGGGTCAAATTGGGGACCCAATGAGGATGGACATGGAGATCCAATAACCATATATATATATATATATATATATATATATATATATATATATATATATATATATATATATATATATATATATATATATAAAGAAAAAAGAAATAAAAAAAGAATATACATATTAAAAAAATAAGTAGAATTGCGTTTGGAGTTGAATCAAATTGGATCCAACCCAAACCTAAGGTGGGGGTCGACCTCCCATGTGGAGCCCTCCCCCATGCCATGTGCACATAAGGAGGGGAGTTGCATTGAAAAATTCATGAGAGGATTTTCCTCTCAGGCATATTCCATGGAAGACCTAGGAAGAAGATCCCAAGGCTTATCCTAAAGTGGATAAAGCCTTTTCCTTAAACATAAAGCATTTTTTTTATGAAAAATTTACATGTGCTTTTTGACTTGGGTCCTACATTAAAAAACATTTTTGAGAGGAGGGTTTCACCTCATCTCAGCCCTACATCACACACTTTTAATCTTAGCCACACATCTAACACAAACCCTAGGCTAACTCTATAAATATAGGCCAAAAAAGTGAAGTGAGGTCATTCTCTCCCATTTTTGAAAATATCTCTCTTTCCTTGATGTGAACACCCCAAATTTTTCAAAGATTTGCAAAATGACCCTTTTGCCCCTGACTCCATCTTCTGAGAAAATCAAAGCAATTTCAAAGATAAATTTCAATCATTCTTCAGATTTTCTGGATTAAAAACTATATTGATCCATTCAAAATCGATTTCGGGTCCGAACCCAGTGTTTTAAATCCAAATATGAGTCCCGTTGTCCGATTTCCAAATTAAAATTATAAAAATACCAAAAATGGTTCTAAACGGCTCGGGCAATTCATCTGACACTCTGTTGAATCCCCAATCCTATATTTCTCAGTTCGAGGTTGTAAACCTCAAATATTTCCTAAAAATCCAGACATAAATCCACTTTCTGAAGAAATTTTCTCAAAAATCGCCTTGAGTTCTCAGAAAAAACTCCCTTTTGTAAATATTTTACAAAAACACAAAAAATTAGTTTTAATCTTCGTTTTCTCGTAAAACTTTAGGATTTTATTCTAAAAATGCAAAAAAATGGAAAAATAACACAAAAAACCAAAAAAAAATTAGAAAAGCTACGAGAAAATCAAATGATTTTAAAGTCTTTAAAAGGGAGCCCCTCTTGGTAAAATCTTGAAAATCCAAGTGGCTCCTCTGTAAAAGCTTGTTTTAGGGTTTGAAAACCCTTCGTAAGCGAGGAAGAGGAAAAAGAAAGTCTCCCCCCTCTCTCTCCCGTTCATCTCTAACTGACCAATCCTTCCCGACTCTTCTTCTCGGTTTATTTAAACAAACCACCCTAATTCCATTTTTTTCATCTGTTATCACCCTTCCCCATTGCATCTTCTTCTCCTTCACGAGGACCGCGTTTCACCTCCGCACCCCTCTTCTCTGTACACGATCCGTTTTTCACCCCTCCACTTGCTTTTATTTCCCGATCTTCTTCCTTTCCTCTTGATCGAACCGCTTCTTCACCTCTGCATTGCATCTTCTTTACCTTCAGCAATCCAGCCTTCTCTCACGCCAATCTTGCAAAGCCACGCTTTAGGGAATTGACTCTCCTTGCAACGTTGAAGGAAGCTAACCCCTGCAACCATCAGGAGTTCAATCAGCTCCAGTAATCCTGCAGCAAAGGGGAAAGGGAAATCGACCCTCCCTGCAGCAATAAGGTAGGAGCAATACATCTTTCCCCCTCAATCAAGGCATTTGCCACAGTAAGGATTTCTGTCTTTTCTTTCTTTCTTTCTGCTTCACAAATTTCTGAGTAAGCCTCTTTGTAGCATTGATCTACATATGGTAGAATCAACTTACAAATGGAAATATTAATAGGAATGTTCTCATTCCGACATTTTTTTTTTTAGTTTTGTTTGCTGTTTTGTTTTATTGGAATTTTTCTTTTACTCGTTTATCTGTATCTTTCCCCTGTGGTATATAATTAGCACTGATTTCCTTGCATCATCGTTCACTCTGATTTTGATTTTGTTGTAGCAGCGTGACTGCACCTTCTCATTACATTTCATAGCAACACGCTATGTTCATTGGATTTCATCAGCAACATGTTTTGACTCTATAAATCATTGTTTCCTATTCCTGCGTTTGTTATCTTTCATGTTAGGTAGATACCTATTTCTCTCTGTATTTTCGATCTCTATTTGCCTTTGTTGATTTCCTGTCATTGTTGATATTCATCCATGATTTGCCATTTTCTTATATAGAACATCACCGACTGAGACAACCAAAAGTTCATTCCTATATCACGATGTTCATTTCTTTGAATTTCATGGTTACTTTTACACAACACTCACTATTTAGCATACGCCCCTTCGTGCCATTCTTCATTCTGCATATTAATTTTCTTTCTTTCTTCAGTATCATAGTCTAGATTCATATCTAAAATTACATTTACATCTGCATGTCTCGAGACATTGCATCTTCTGCATATTTCACCCTGTATCCATTTACTTAAAAGCCTTAACTCCTTAAGTTTTTTTTCTGTGGAAACAAGAAACCCCACTAATGATTGAAATTTGCATTATGCTGGACCTATCAAGTAACCATCCATACCTTCATCTACTGCGCCTGCATCTTCATTATACTCCTTTGCAATCCAAAACTGACCTGCATTCAAGGCACAATGATGTGAAAAATTTGGAAAAAGGAAAGATATAGCTACTGCTTTCACTCTCCTAAAACAGGTGAGCACGCGAGGTTTTGTTTCACAGAGGTATGTGGGAAATCGGTTGCAAAAACAACAATCCATCGCAATCCATTTTTCGTTAATGATTCACTCATTATTTCATTAAGTACTGAGAGAGGAATCTTCCGATTTGCTAAATGCAAACTTTGAATCGTTATGAAGATATCAGAAAGTGTGATATAAGGCCAATTCATGAGTGGTCATTTTTGCAGGAAATTTATTCATTGATTAACCTTGTGTTGCTGAATATGATGAATTTCTTATCTGTGCAATGGGCTTACAAGATTAGGTCCTTAGTTTACCATTACACCTGCTACTCATATCAGGGCTATTGCTAACCTCAGAGTATGGCATGTTGAAGGGATGTTCCATTTGGAGTACGTATAGGGAAGGGCAATAATCTTACTTAATTCTATGTGGGTCGTCCAGCTGAGAATTGAGTTAGGACTGTAGGAATCATTTTAATCAGAATTTAAGGTTGAAATAGCTATTGCATGGGGTGAGTTAACCCCCGTTTCGAGTTTAATATATTTCAGTCTCCAACTTTGGGTTCTCATAAAATCTTATTAAATTCTCTCTCACTGTGTATTAGCATTATTGAAATTCCTACATTTTTTTCTTTAAGATTAGCTGTTATCATTGCTCTAACATCTGTATATGTTGTTTTCATCATCTATTTTTCTGCAACACTGTCACATTCTCACCTCCCTCATCTGCATACACTCATTCACTGCAAACTTAAGCATTTTTTTCTCCTCTTTTTCACCAACTGTATATGCACATCTCCACTTTGTTTCTGCACTTAAAGTCTCCATTTGCACACACCACCTTCCACAGCCTGTACTTATATACCATCAGTTCACCTCTCCTTTTGTACTGTTACAAGTTGACATGTAGGATTTGCAGGTTTGATGAACACGTGATTTGAAGTTCTTAAAGAAAAATTAAATTCATGTTGCATACTGTTTCTTTATCTAATCTGATGTGATTTGTCCAGGTTATGTGTGGGCTTTCTGTTATTTGTTGAAAAATGTGAAATTCCTAGTTATATGGTCGGTGGGAACAATTTTAGAATCGTGACTGATCTTTGAAATCTGCATGCCTATCATAATTTTGGATGCTTCTTTTTCATCAAGGCCAAACAAGCATTACTAATGAGTAGGTACTAGGTACACAATAAAAATATAGAAAAACAAAGCATAAATGAGCTGTGAACTGCGTCTAGACTCTTAGGATTTGTAGAGGTCATGCTTTGTGTTTTCAAAGTCCTTGGATTATTATTATTATTATTTTATTTTATTTTTGGTATATTGTAATAGTTAGATCTTAATGAAAATTTTCATTTTCTGCTTTAGATAGAATGAATGAGCATTACAAATATCATGAATTACTTGTTCTCATATTTTCTCCTTTATTTTTAAAATTCACGAATGGGAACACGAATGGCACGTGCACCATTTCGTAAGAGGTAATTAATCCTAAGTTGATGATTTACATCAATGGCCATAGTCAGGATGTAAACAAAACTTAGGATTTTTATCTTTTATAAAATAACATTGGATCTACATTGGATCCTCTCTTCAAAAATCATCATATTTTCAAATATTTCCTTCTTTTATTAAAGTTTAACTTAAAATTAGCTCAAAATATATACCAATGGCCATAGTCAGTGTAACACCCCAATTTTTATAACCCGAAATTGGTGGGTTTTTTTTTTTTTGAAATACATTTAAATCTTTTAGCAGTTAACAGCGGAAAAACACATTGGGCATAAAACTTGGCATGCTACTTCAGATGAATGCTTGCAAACATATACTTATGGAATTTAAACTTTAACAACTAATTAACCATTCATGAAATAAAATCACGTTCCATAATATCCAAAATTTATCACATTTGTCATTGAATTGAATTAAAGTAAAATCAGAGTTCAGAATTCATGAAGCAGAGGAAAGGTAGGCTCAGTCCCCGTCGCAACCTTCCGCCTTCGCATGTAAGTACCTACTCATTACCTGAAAATTTTTAAACCATATAGGGTCAGACAACATGTCTCAGTAGAGTAATTATGCTAAACTTGTAAGACAGAATAACAAGACAAGGATTTCAATAGAAATTTCATGATTTAACATTTAATTTAACTTAAAAAAAATCATACAACAATCATGCATGTTTAGAAGTTTCATATTTAACAGAAAGACATAAATTCATATATTCAAAATACAAAATGCATGAACCATTAAAATGCATGACTTACAATATGAATAAGCTCTTTCAATGCATGCATATTTTCTTATCTTTAGTTACGTTTTTTTAGTTAGATGATGCATGCGATGCCAAATTAATGCACACACCATTTAAGTTATCACTTCTTAGCCCTGCTGATACGACACAGGCAGACATTCTCAGATCAGGACCATGACACAGGACGTGTTTTACATACAGGGGTGGCTTTAGCCTGGCCAGGTCCATTTACTAAGATGGGGTGAGGGACGTTAATACGAGAGAGATTCCCAACACCTTTCAACCCGATATATCAGTTTTTCCTCATGAGTACTATAACCTCTATGCTGCAGTCTGATGTAGAGGTTTCCCCCCAAAAATCATGGGAGGGGAGGAGCAACCTTCCGTGCCCGTAACAGAACTTGCCCCACGAAGTTTTGTATCACCTGCTACTCTCCAAGCAAGTATCTTGAGTTTAATGTCACATGATTACTTGATTACAGTCATACTTTTTATACAACATCAAACTTAAACCACTTTATGGTCATGGATGCATTCTTATAAAGCATTGGACAAAGTCATATAATTAAACTTGTAACAGACATTTGAGCACATGCGTAGCATAAACATCTTATTCATTTTCACACATCATAATGCATATGCATGTACATGGCCAATGCAAAAAGGAGAATATATATGAACATCCATATCAATGAAACAATCATATCATCACTATATCATGGACATACATGTAGTCAACACATTTTTAGAATTTAAAACATAAACTTGTATTCATTGGACCTTTTGATCCTAAATCTTTAATGTGTAACCTTCTATTTACAATTCATGCCATAATCATATAAGATTGCATAAAATCATACCTGCATAATCATTCACATTATGCATACTAATTCTATAAAGAAATTGAATAAAAACATATATACTATGCACCCTTTGAGCCTTGATTTATGAATTTGCCCTAATTTTTTTCAATTTTATAACTATGTCCGACTGGTACAGAGCTCACAGAAATTTTTTGGCTTCATGAACAGAGCTGAAATTTTTCCAGTATATAGGAATTGTTGTCAGCTATCCATAGCCGCAAACCGTTTGTAAAAACTCTTTCGTATGAGAGAGTTATGCATGTTTTACTACAAACCTATTTGTTTTTGTTTCGACTGTCACAGAGATGTGCTCGGTCCATAAACAAAGCCCAAATTTCTACAGTAGATGCACAATGGTAGCTTTCCAACGCAATAATCCGTTCATCAAAACTCCTCCGGACGAGGGAGAAACGACCATTTTACTCAACGGAGGTCAAGTGGAAAACCTGAAATTCCGAGATTTGCATTTGGGTGAATCAAACTGAGTCACCCGAATCCCAAGAAAAATTAAAAGAAATAGGGAATACGCATGAAATAAAATTCCGAAAATTCTAAAATATTCACAGTAGATGAAACACTTAATAATCTATCAATCCAAACTAATATTTGCATAAAAATCATGGAATAAATCAAATACAAATATATTTTACGAATCTATTTCTAAGAAACCGATTTTTATAATAAACCCGATTTCAAAAATGATTTTCTTTAGGGGAAAACATGTTTTTGCCATGGATCATTAGATATGAGTCAAACCCACGGTTAGGAGGGTTTGATTATGATCTAAACTCATGAAAAAGCATAAAAATCCATGCCAAGAACTCCGTTCTTGCAAGAAAAGCATAGAAACCCTACCTTTTGTTGAAAAAAATGTATTTCTTGATGGATGAACGGCCATGTTTGCTCGATCCACCGATCAACCCTTTCTTCCAGCAAGGTGAGGACCTTAGATCTCCTCTCCACACCCCTTGAGGCCTGGATCTTGCACTCAAGAACCAAAAGAAACCCTAAAAGAAGAGAATAGGGAAGGGAAATAGAGGAGAGAGAGAAGAAGGTTTTGGGGGGAGAGAGAAGCTCTCCTTTTTTTTTTCAGCACAAATGAGGAGGGCAAGGGCTATGGGAGGGTTTTATAACCCTTCTTAAATTAGGTTATGTGCTGGAATTAATTCCAGCCCTTGATCTCATTAATGAAATTCATTTGGAGCCCTTGATCTCCACTTTGACTTTTCAAACTTTAAATAACCTTGAAATTCACTATACCTTTATTTTCAATTTGAATTTGAAGTAAGATGCCACATAGGATGGGACGGCCCACCTATGGGCTCCTACTAAACTAATGAAAATGGATTTTAATTTATAAAAAAGAAAACTATTATATTAAACTATTATTGAATAATCATAAAATTTTAATTAAAAACCGTTTTAGTTTTATATACCTACAACTCATGTGAAAATGTAAAGGAATTGAATATAAGTTAATTCCATCTTATTAAGCATGTTAATATGTATATTTTTAAAATCTACTTTTGTTAATTTACTTTATTTAAATAATTTTACTTAAAAGAAAAATCAACATTTTCGTTTTAAGTAAGACGTTTTCAATTAGACATCACTTAGAATTTTCTCAGATATCCAAACCATGTAGGGTTTATATTTACTATAATTCAATATAATTAAACCCCTTAATCCTTACGAATATACTCAAACATTAATTTTTAAAGAAATTAGGGTTTTATATTGGCACGAAATTCAGGACATTTCACAATGCTATAGAAAAGAACTTAGAAATTTTCGGATATTACAGTCAGGGTATATTGAGAGTTAATTTCATTTTAAACTCTATAAAAGTACAAAAATGTGTTTTATTCTTCACCTGAATTTAAATATAGATCATTATATAATACATTCAATGACCATAGTCAAGGATGTATTATATTTTCAATCTTATTTCAATTCATGTAAAGAATGAAATATGATTTTCAAAATCCAATTTCAAAATTTAAATTCATTCATCATTTAGGGTAGAACTGCATCATATTTTCGAAATTCTTTTCAAAATCCAAGTGATCTCAAATATCCTTCTTCAATCTATATTTCAATTCATTCTTCTATCTTATTTCAAAGATTTAGATTTCAATTTCAAAGTCCAATTTGACTTTGAGATTTCAAAAATTCAATTTTATATTCAAAAATTCCAATTCAAATCAGTTTTCAAAGATCAATTTGACTTTGAAATTCCAAAATTCAATTTATATTCAAAAACTCCAATCAAATTCAAAGTTCAATTTAACTTTGAGATTCTTTTCATTTTTCTAAATTCCAAATTCAAAAGCTCCAAATTCAGGTCCAAATTGACTTTGAAATTTATTTGTATATTCAAGATTCAAATTCTAAATTTCATTTTTCAAGTTCAAATTCAAACTTGGAAGTTCTTGATTCATCTTCTGAATTTAACAAATCCATTTTAGGATCCAGGATTCAACTTTCATATCGGATCTCAGACTTCAGATCCAAATCCATGTTAGGATCCAGATTCCAATTCTACTTTGGTTCTCAGATTTCATATCCAAAATCCATTCTAGGATCCAGATTCCAATTCTACTTTGGATCTCAGATTTCAGATCCAAATCCATTCTAGGATCCAGATTCCAATTCTACTTTGGATCTCAGATTTCAGATCCAAAATACATTCTAGGATCCAGAACCCAATTCTACTTTGGATCTCAGACTTCAGATTCAAATCCATTCTAGGATCCAAAACCCAATTCTACTTTGGATCTCAGATTTCAGACCCAAATCCATTCTAGGATCCAGAACCCAATTCCACTTTTTGATCTCAGATCTTAGATCCAATTCCATTTCATTCCAAAAATTCAAATCCAATTCCATTTCATTCCAAAAATTCAAATCCAATTCCATTTTCATTTCAAATCCAATTTCTATTTTCAGATTTTAAATCCAGAATTCAATTTTGAACTTTATTTAGAATCCAGACTTTGGATTCAGATTTCATTTTGAAATTCCAACTTTCAAATTAATTCTATTTCTCAATTCTATTTTTCCACATTTTCATTCTGATTTCAAACTTCAAAAGTTAGAATTCAATTCCATTTCATCTCTATTCTGATTCGAAGTCCATTTATGACTTTGAAATTTCCTTTCTTCTCCTTTTATCTCAATTATTCCTTTCAAAGCCAAGATTTATTCTCAAACTCAGATTATTCCAAAAAAAACTTAGAACATTAAAATCTCAAGTTCTAAGTTAGAAACCATTTCTTCATTCTATCACCAGATTCAAGAAACACTTGGAAAATTTCAAAAACATCTTTCAAAAGAGAGCATACATCTTTGCATTGCACAAGCATGATTATTTGTGCATTTTTTTAGACTTAAAATAAATTCTTAGATAATTTCTTAGCAAAGCAAAAGGCATAAATTCGACCCTTGGTTCGATTACCCCTGGTAAAGGCGCCACGAACGGTCGAACCTCGTACCGACGAGCGGATCCCGTCTCCCAGTTTTCCCGCAAATATTTCAAAAACGGAGGCGATTTATTTTCTCAAATATTTTTAAAATTAAGGTCAAGTGAGACCCCGTAAAAGAGTTCCTCTTCTCTTCTTTTCTTTTCTCTTCTCTCCTTTTCGTCTTTTATTTTCTCCCTTCAAAAAGGAGGAAATAGAGGTTGGAAAGGAAAAGAGAAGGAAGAGAGAGAATATTACGAGAGGAAAATTTTTGCGATGATCACAGATTTGGCGACCGAGATGGGACTTGTCTCCGTCCGGTGGAATTTTTGCCTTTTGCTTTAATTTGATATTATCTAAGTCTTTGTTCTTCGAATGTCAGCTTCATTTCCATGCAAACCTTAGGAGCCTAGACTCTGTCCTAAAGCTGACATCATTGCATATAGGATTTAAGTATGGTTTGGTAGGACCATATTGAGGAGATTATTCCATGCTCACGTTAGACTTAGGTCTGAAATACAATTCTCCTCAATTTTAGGGATTGAATGCAAAACAATGTATGCAAGTGTATGCTTCTCTTCATTTTAATCTCTCTCTTTAGGACTTGCATTAGAGCCGTCTGATTTTCTCGCATGTTGAGCATACTTTGAAAACCTCCTTACCTATATTGTCCCGGTCTTCACGTTGCTGGGCTGTCTCACTGAACCATAGTTCGGGAGAGAGCCTCACAACTGGACCACTTAATTGGGTTCGCGCCCCCCTACCACGTACCTAAGGGCCATAGTCCGAGGTATATCGGTAGGTGCTCAAGGATGTTGGGAAGCCATTACTTTAGAACCAGAGGAATATTTCTATGCCACGTACTTCGAGATTCGACTTGAGTATATCGGCGTATCTTGATTGGAATCAGATGATCTGAACCCTAGAGTTAGGATTAAGGTCCTACAAGCCATTTCAAAATATTGCATTTAGAGTCAGCCTCTAGGGAGTGTTGTTTGTGCATCCTTGTTTGTATATCTATGATTGTATGATATTTTATATTCCCTATATTTTTCAAAACCCTAGGTATATATTATTTAAAATTTCCTCTTTATTTTAAAACCCAGGTGTATTTTCCTTTTCTTCTCTTAATTTCTTCTAATTCTTTTTTTATCCTGCCTGCAATTCTTCAAAATTTTTCTTTTCTATATTTTATTCCTTACTCTCATTTACAATAAAACATCTTTTGTCAGGATATGTCCTTTTCAAAACTTATCTTTATTCACATTTTACTTGTCTATCCTTTTTCAGAAAAACAGTGCGGTTGTCACAAATTTTGGTGACAACCCGATCCCTCGTAATGGGATGTTTTCATTTTCAGATTATGATTTCCTCCTTTATTAAAATTTCTTCCTAGATCTTTTCTAAAAACCTCATTTATGTTCAAGAGAGCATCGGCGTTATTAGTTGAGTCAGGCAAAGCTCAGAGATCACACTGCTCTCACATCCCAGTTACAAGCAGAGAGAGTAAGGAATGGATTCTCAAAAATCGGTCAGAAAGGGAGTTCAGGACAACAAAAGTGAGATCAATCATGCGATATACCAATTATTCAAAAGGATGATGGTTGAAATATTGTCTGAACAAGCTGAAGCCAATTGTAGAAAAGCTCCCACAGAAGGAAAGGCACCTGTCACTTTCCCCATGAATGAACACGGCAATATCGGTATAGGAAATTCCAAAGCCAGCAGGAGCAGCAATCAAGGCAACCAGGGCAGCAACTTGAGAGAGTATAAAAGCCAGATTGGGAAATATTATGAAAACCATGATAGACCTCTTCAATACAGTCCTCAACAAAGAGGCAAGAAGCAAGAAGAACCAAAGCGCAAGGATTGGAGCAAGGATCGAGATTTCACTCCTTTAGATGAACCGCTCGACAAAATCTTCAAATACATGTTGTCTAGCGGATTACTCAGGCTCCCAAAAGCCGCCAACCCTTCCACAATCATGGAGAAATATATAGACCAGTTCTGCGGGTATCATCGAGTAACAGGGCATGACATTGAACATTGCTTTGACTTCAAGAATATCGTTCAGGATTGCCTTGATAAAAATCTCTTTGTCAAAAGCGAAGAAGAAAGGCATCCAGATCTCCTAAACATGCAAGCTCAGTCCAGCTACCAGGCAGGGGTCAACACTCGGCAGAAGTCAAGCAAGCCGAAGAAAGCAAAGCATGAAGGTTGGGGTTATGATCGCAAGCTTACCCCTCTAGGACAGCCAATTGAAGAAGTTCTACAATACATGCTTGCAAAAGGCATGATCAAACTCCCAAAGCAGGATGATCCCTCTGTCACCAAGGGGAAATGGAAAGATCGCTTCTGCAAGTTTCATCGAGCGAGGGGGCATGACACGAAGCGCTGCTTCATCCTCAAAAACATTGTGCAGGACTATATTGATAAAAAGCTTCTGGTACTAGAGGAAGGAAAAGAGCAGCCTGCAGGTTCAACTGGACCTTTTCCAGACCAATCAGAGAATTGAGAATGCCAAGAGTTTTTCGCTTTCATCCCTTTCTGTCAGTCACTTTGTAGGGGCAAGTCAGCCCAGTCTTTGTGACTTCTTTTAGTTAAAATACTTGTAAATATTCAGTTTTGTTATCAACTTTTGCTCATCAATGAAATGTTGATTTTCTTTATATCTTTGATATACAATACTTTCTTCTTTTTGCTATATTGGGGCATTAAATTTCTTTTTCAAAATTCAGGACAATCTTGAAATCATGAGAGAAATGATATTACCTATGAGGGTCTTTTAAAAATCATGAAAATTTTAGTACAACCTTTTTCAAAGATCAACCCTTGTGTTGATCATATTTTTCTACAAATTGATTTCAAATCATTGCATTTCAAAGATCAACCCTTGTGTTGATCATATTTTCTGAAAATTGATTTCAAATTATTGCATTTCAAAGATCAACCCTTGTGTTGATCATACTTTCCAAAAATTTGACTTCGAATCATTACATTCAAAGATCAACCCTTGTGTTGATCATATTTTCTCAAAATTGATTTTGAATTATTGCATTTCAAAGATCAACCCTTGTGCTGATCATATTTTCCAAAAAATTGACTTCGAATCATTACATTCAAAGATCAACCCTTGTGTTGATCATATTTTTCTAAAAAAAAAATTGATTACAAATCATTACATTCAAATATCAACCCTTGTGTTGATCATATTTTCTAAAAATTGATTTCGAATCATTACATTCCAAGATCAACCTGCGTGTTGATCATATTTTCTAAAAAATTGATTTCGAACCATGGCATTCAAAGATCAACCCTTGTGTTGTTCATATTTTTCTAAAAAAAATTGATTGCAAATCATTATATTCAAATATCAACCCTTGTGTTGATCATATTTTTCTAAAAATTGGTTTTGAATCATTACATTCCAAGATCAACCTGCGTGTTGATCATATTTTCTAAAAAAAATTGATTTCAAACCATGGCATTCAAAGATCAACCCTTGTGTTGATCATATTTTCTAAAAATTGATTTCAAATCATTACATTCAAATATCAACCCTCGTGTTGATCATATTTTCTAAAAATTGGTTTTCAAATCATTGCTTCAAAAAATTAACCCTCATGATGATCTCTTGTGAATGATCCCTTTTTGAAAGATTAGCTCTCACACTTAATCCTCTTTTCCAAAAAATGATTTTTTAAAGATCCCACATGCAGGCAGGATCAAACTCTTTTTCTCAACTTTTATTAACCTTTTGTTTAACCATCTTTATCAGTTTTATCAATTTTTATTCATTTTTATTAATTATTCATCCATTTTATTAATTCTTCTTGATTCTTATTTCAAAAATTTCCCTTTCAGGTTAAGGGATAAACCTGATGCCTCTTTCCCATGAGATATTTCTTTTTCCTTCTTTTCTTTCTTTCCCCCCCTTCAGGTTAAGGGATAAACCTGAAACCTCATCCTACGAGGTCCTTCTTTCTTTAGGATAAGGGATAATCCTGAATGTCTTTCTCTTTTAAAGCTTCATTAATCTCTGCTAAATCTTTTTCTTCATCCAATTTTATCAATTTTATTTCTTAATTAAATTTTAATTCTTCCAAATTCTTTATCAAAGCTTTTTCATCAACTTTTGCCTAAATTTTATTCCTTTCCCATTCAGGATAAGGGATAATCCTGAAACCCCTCATAGGAAAAACAATGCTACCTGTGAGAATTCTTTTACAAAAATAAAATTCCATAAAATTACCTTGATTCTTCTCTTTTGTCAAAACTTCCATCAATTTCTATCTCTTTTCATCAGTTCTTTCTCAGATTTTATTTCCTCCCCAGTCAAGATAAGGGGGCAATCAGATAACATGCAAATAAATTCAGTCCTCTAAATGGTCATTCTCAATCCTAGGTCCGGTCCTCGCACTGGCAAATTTTCAAAAACTCAATCTTTTGATTAAAAACTTTCTGTCAAAAACCCAAATTCTCATTTAGGCTTCTTCCCTCTATTCTTTCATTTGAAGTTCTGAGTTCCGACCAGGACTTCCTTTTGAATCCAATCCTCGCATTGGAAATCAATCATTTCTTAGAAATCCGAGTTCCAGCTCGGGTTTTCCCTCTATTATTTTTCGTTCGAAGTTCTGAGTTCCGACCAGGACTTCTTTTTGAATTCAATCCTCGCATTAGAAATCAATCATTTCTTTAGAAATCTGAGCTCCAGCTCGGGTTTTCCCTCTATTATTTTTCGTTCAAAGTTCCGACCAGGATTTCCTTTTGAATCCAATCCTCGCATTGGAAATCAATCATTTCTTTAGAAATCCGAGTTCCAGCTCGGGTTTTCCCTCTATTATTTTTCGTTCGAAGTTCTGAGTTCCGACCAGGACTTCTTTTTTAATCCAATCCTCGCATTGGAAATCAATCATTTTTTTTCCGAGTTCCAGCTCGGGTTTTTCCTCTATTATTTTTCGTTCAAAGTTCTGAGTTCTGACCAGGACTTCCTTTTGAATCCAATCCTCGCATTGGAAATCAATCATTTCTTTAGAAATCCGAGCTCTAGCTCGAGTTTTCCCTTTATTATTTTTCATTCGAAGTTCTGAGTTCCGACCAGGACTTCCTTTTGAATCCAATCCTCGCATTGGAAATCAAACATTTTTTTAGAAATATGAGTTCCAGCTCGGGTTTCCCCTCTATTATTTTTCGTTCGAAGTTCTGAGTTCCGACCACAACTTTCTTTTGAATCCAATCCTCGCATTGGAAATCAATCATTTCTTTAGAAAACCGAGTTCCAGCTCGGGTTTTCCCTCTATTATTTTTCGTTCGAAGTTCTGAGTTCCGACCAGGACTTCCGTTTGAATCCAATCCTCGCATTGGAATTCAATCATTTCTTTAGAAATCCGAGCTCCAGCTCAGGTTTTCCCTCTATTATTTTTCTTTCGAAGTTCTGAGTTTCGACCAGGACTTCCTTTTGAATCCAATCCTCGCATTGGAAATCAATCATTTTTTTAGAAATCCGAGTTCCAGCTCGGGTTTCCCCTCTATTATTTTTCGTTCGAAGTTCTGAGTTCCGACCAGGACTTCCTTTTGAATCCAATCCTCACATTGGAAATCAATCATTTCTTTAAAAATCCGAGCTCCAGCTCGTGTTTTCCCTCTATTTTTTTTTGTTCGAAGTTTTGAGTTCCGACCAGGATTTTCTTTTGAATCCAATCCTTGCATTGGAAATCAATCATTTCTTTAGAAATCCAAGTTCCAGCTCGGGTTTTCCCTCTATTATTTTTCGTTCGAAGTTTTGAGTTTCGACCAGGATTTCCTTTTGAATCCAATCCTCGCATTGAAAATCAATCATTTCTTTAGAAATCCGAGTTCCAGCTCGGGTTTTTCCTCTATTATTTTTTGTTCGAAGTTCTGAGTTCCGATCAGGACTTCCTTTTGAATCCAATCCTCGCATTGGAAATCAATCATTTCTTTAGAAATCCGAGTTCCAGCTCGGGTTTTTCCTCTATTATTTTTCTTTCGAAGTTCTGAGTTCCGACCAGGACTTCCTTCTGAATCCAATCCTCGCATTGGAAATCAATAATTTCTGTAGAAATTCGACTTTTCAAAACTCGGGTTCCTCTTTATCTTTTATCTGAGTTCCAGCTCAGGTTTTTCATCTATTATTTTCGTTTGAAGTTCTGAGTTCCGACTCGGACTTCCTTCTGAATCCAATCCTCACATTGGAAATTAATCATTTCTATAGAAATTCGAGTTTTCAAAACTCGGGTTTCTCTTTATCTTTTATTCGATTTCCAGCTCGAGTTTTTTCTCTATTATTTAAGTTTGAAGTTCTGAGTTTCGACCAGGACTTCCTTTTGAATCCAATCATAGCATTGGAAAACAATCATTTCTTTAAAAAATTCAAGTTTTCAAAACTCGGGTTTCTCTTTATCTTTTATTTTCTGAAGATTCGAGTCTCAACTTGGACTCCCTTCTTTTTCAAAAAAATCCCCAATTGCCAGGCGGGACCTTCTTCCAAAATCTAGCCTTCCGGCTAGTCCGTTTCAAAATTTCAAAATTTCAAAATTCAGGTTTATTTCTTCCCTTTCCCCATCAGGTTAAGGGATAAACCTGATGCCTTCTGCTAACGAGCTATTTCTTTCCTTCCTTCCCCATTCAGGATAAGGGTTAAATCATGAAAAACCAGGCCACATACATTTAACTATGATGGCCTATTAAAATTCAGAAATTCCATCAATCTTTCCTTAAATTTTGTTACTCTCTATCAATCTTTCATCGATTTCTATCCTTCTTCATTTCTCATCAATTTTCCTATGCCCTTTTCAGGATAAGGGATAAAACCTGATGCCTCCTACTAACGAGGTATTTCTTCCCTTTCCCCTTCAGGTTAAGGGATAAACCTGATGCCTCCTTCTATTAAGGTATTTCTTTCCTTCCTTCCCAGTTCAGGATAAGGGGATAAATCCTGAAAACACACCACATGCAGTTAGGATGCGATGGTCCATTGAATTCAGAATCTCTCATCAAATTTTACTTTCCTAGCTCATCTTATTTCTCAAAATTCTCAATCATATGTTGAGCTCATTTAGAAAATCCGGTTCTCATGCCAGTAACCTTCTAAATTCAGTGTTCTGATCAAATTCTTTCCTTTTACAAAATTCAAGATCTGACTTAAATCTGATGTATTTCCAAAAAAAGATCCAACACTCGGTCATGTATTTCCAAACGTTCCAGCATTTTGCTGGTCAAGTATTTCAAACGTTCCAGCTCTTGCTGGTCAGGTATTCCAAACGTTTCACCTTTTGCTGGTCAGGTATTTCCAAAAGACCCAACACTCATTGGTCATGTATTTCAAACGTTCCAGTTTTGCTGGTCAAGTATTTCAAACGTCCCAGCTTTTGCTGGTCAGGTATTTCAAACGTTTAAGCTTTCGCTGGTCAGGTATTTCCAAAAGATCAACGCTCGTTGGTCATGTATTTCAAACGTTCCAGCTTTCGCTGGTCAGGTATTTCAAACGTTCCAGCTTTCGCTGGTCAGGTATTTCAAAAGATCCAACACTCGTTGGTCATGTATTTCCAAAACGTTCCAGCATTTTGTTGGTCAAGTATTTAAAACGTTCCAGCTCTTGCTGGTCAGGTATTCCAAACGTTCCGGCTTTCGCTGGTCAGGTATTTCCAAAAGATCCAACACTCGTTGGTCATGTATTTCAAACGTTCCAGTTTTGCTGGTCAAGTATTTCAAAGGTCTTAGCTTTTGTTGGTCAGGTATTTCAAACGTTCCAGCTTTTGCTAGTCAGGTATTTCCAAAAAATCAACGCTCGTTGGTCATGTATTTCAAACGTTCCAGCTTTTGTTGGTCATGTATTTCAAACGTTCCAGCTTTCGCTGATCAGGTATTTCAAACGTTCCAGCTTTTGCTGGTCAGGTATTTCAAAAGATCCAACACTCGTTGGTCATGTATTTCCAAAATGTTCCAGCATTTTGTTGGTCAAGTATTTCAAACGTTCCAGCTCTTGCTGGTCAGGTATTTCAAACGTTCTAGCTTTCGCTGGTCAGGTATTTCTAAAAGAGCAACGCTCATTGGTCATGTATTTCAAACGTTTCAGCTTTTGCTGGTCATGTATTTCAAACGTTCCAGCATTTTGTTGGTCAGGTATTTCAAATGTTCCAGCTTTCGCTGGTCAGGTATTTCAAATGTTCCAACTTTCACTAGTCATGTATTTCAAACGTTCCAGCTTCTGCTGGTCATGTATTTCAAAGGTTCCAGCTTCTGCTGGTCATGTATTTCCAAAATCAAAAGATTGCAACTCAAGATCTCATCAAAATCTATACTGAGTGATTATTTAACACAGAATTCATGAAAACTTTGCCAATTTGCTAAAAGCATTTGTTGATTCTAAATATTCTTACTGCACAAAAAGAATTTTCTCAGATTACCTCCAGTATTTCCTTCCAAAAGGTGAAACTTTTTGCGAAAGAGAGGTAAAATTCAAATCTTTTCCTGTTGATCAACCAAAAGGATGTAAGAAATGTCCTCGATATGATCAATGAAAGAAATCTTCAATGATGTTGAAAAGCCAGAAGTGAATTGATATTGATCTTGGCTATGGCGCATGTTTTAAAAAGACTTTCTAGCAATCAGGCAGTGGAAATATCTCGAGCTATAGAAAGAATCCACTCGACCCATATCTTCTCATTCGTTTAAATTTGCAATCAAATATCCGCAAAAGGGATCTCTCAATTGTCGTCAAGATGAAGACGAATATGCGAGCTAGACCCCCGGGGCCAAAGAAGATTTGAATCATCTCCGAGATGAAGGAGTTTATGAAGGATCCTTCCAGGGAAAGTTCAGATCACCGTCGAGATGAAGGCGAGTGCGATGAACCTACCAACAAACCCTAAAAGATATTTAATTTCTACTATCATCTAAAGACCTTTTGAGCCAATATCATCAATAGAATCCCTGAGATAAAAGAAGGATCAGAACATCTGCAAGATGAAGGAGTTTGTGACGTACCCTTCTCTGAAAAAGAGAGAAAAGTCAGGACCCATCCAAATGAAGTATGATGTAAAAGCCCGAAAAGCCCAATGACTCAAAAAGAGTGCAAAAAAGATCATCATGGGAAAACACCCAGATATCAAACTGCCAAAGTTGCCAGAAGTCATCTTTTCTCATGCGAAATTCTTTTATCAATATCCTTTCACTATTTGCTTTTATGAAATTAAGAATATTTCTTATCTTCTCATATCAAGGAACTGGATAGCTTCCTTGAAGCAAATCATCAGCGCTAAAATTTTGAATCTGACTCTTAGAATTGAGGAGTTAACCTCATTTGGGGGGAATACTCTAGGTAAAAGAGGGAATATCTTTTGCACATACGTGCACATTTCCAAGCGTTTGAATCAGCTATAATTTTATCTTATTGGCAAAATTTTCTAGCTATTCCAAGAATGAAATAAACATTCAATATCCATTTTTGATGCAACCTAGCATTGTCTATATCTTCAAAAAGAGTTGCTTCATTCAGTTGAAGTATCTCTTTCTGTCCCATCACGGTTTCTTCAGTCAAGGATTCTGTATGGTGTTCCCACTCAGGTTAAGGGTCAAAACCTGAATTTTCTGCGAGAGGTCATTTGATTTCAAAAAGCTATTTCAGTCTCAGCAAATGAGACACCCAAAATCATTCCTTTTTCCAAGCTTTAAGAACCCTATCCTCTTCCTCTCGTAAAACCCCTTTCGGATTTGTTCGTCCAAGCTCCGAAGGTTCCATTATAGTTTCTTCATTTGAGAAACTCGTATGGTAGATTTCCTATTCAAGTTAAGAGTTAACCCGAAACCTCGCTTCGCGAGGTATCTTCCTTTCAGGTTTGGGTTAAACCTGAGACTCGTTCCAACGAGATTCCTCGTTCTAACAAGACGTTTTCTTCCAATCCCATCATGGTTCTTCCCATCAAGGAACCCATGTTTTGTATATCCGTCCAGGATAGGATCCTACTTGAGCTTCATTTCATGAGGCATTCTCCAAAAATGTCCCATCAAGGTTCTCATGTATTCCTTTCCTCATTCAATTCATTTTTTATATATCCTCGTCCCATCCAGGTTAAGGGCTAAACCTGAATCATTCCAAAAAGAGTATCTTGTCTCACCCATGAGACCTGATCAAAATTCTGATTTTCCACCATTTCGGGATTTTCATTCAAAGTCCCATCATGATTTCCTCATCTTTTACTCAATCATATCATCTTCGAGGATTTCGTCTCCCCAAAACCATTCAGGATAAGGTTTTAAGCCTGAGAAGCCATGTTTCTAAAATAATTCTTCCACACCCAGTTCGGATCTGCTGACTGGGGCATTTTTAAAATTTGGAGTGTTATCTTTGCCACTAAGCTCGGCTTTCAACCGGCTTAGTAGCAAAGAGGGGCATCTGTGAACACCCCAAATTTTTTAAAGATTTGCAAAATGACCCTTTTGCCCCTGACTCCATCTTTTGAGAAAATCAAAGCGATTTCAAAGCTAAATTTCAGTCATTCTTCAGATTTTCTAGATTAAAACCCATATTGATCCATTCAAAATCGATTTCGAGTCCGAACCCAGTGTTTTAAATCCAAATCTGAGTCACGTTGTTCGATTTCAAAATTAAAATTATAAAAATACCAAAAATGGTTCTAAACGGCTCGGGCAATTCATCTAGCACTCTGTTGAATCCCCAATCCTATATTTCCCAGTTCGAGGTTGTAAACCTCGAATATTTCCTAAAAATCCAGACATAAATCCACTTTCTGAAGAAATTTTCTTAAAAATCGCCTTGAGTTCTCAGAAAAAACTCCCTTTTGTAAATATTTTACAAAAACACAAAAAATTAGTTTTAATCTTCGTTTTTTTGTAAAACTTTAGGATTTTATTCTAAAAATGCAAAAAAATGGAAAAATAACACAAAAAACCAAAAAAAATTAGAAAAGCTACGAGAAAATCAAATGATTTTAAAGTCTTTAAAAGGGAGCCCCTCTTGGTAAAATCTTGAAAATCCAAGGGGCTCCTCTGTAAAAGCTTGTTTTAGGGTTTGAAAACCCTTCGTAAGCGAGGAAGAGGAAAAAGAAAGTCGCCCCCCTCTCTCTCCCGTTCATCTCTAACTGACCAATCCTTCCCGACTCTTCTTCTCGGTTTATTTAAACAAACCACCCTAATTCCATTTTTTTCATCCGTTATCACCCTTCCCCATTGTATCTTCTTCTCCTTCACGAGGACCGCGTTCCACCCCTGCACCCCTCTTCTCTGTACACAATCCGTTTTTCACCCCTCCACTTGCTTTTATTTCCCGATCTTCTTCCTTTCCTCTGGATCGAACCGCTTCTTCACCTCCGCATTGCATCTTCTTCACCTTCAACAATCCAGCCTTCTCTCACGCCAATCTTGCAAAGCCACGCTGAAGGGAATCGACTCTCCTTGCAACGTTGAAGGAAGCTAACCCCTGCAACCATCAGGAGTTCAATCGGCTCCAGTAATCCTGCAGCAAAGGGGAAAGGGAAATTGACCCTCCCTGCAGCAATAAGGCAGGAGCAATACATCTTCCCCCCTTAATCAAGGCATTTGCCACAGTAAGGATTTCTGTCTTTTCTTTTTTTCTTTCTGCTTCACAAATTTCTGAGTAAGCCTCTTTGTAGCATTGATCTACATATGGTAGAATCAACTTACAAATGGCAATATTAATAGGAATGTTCTCATTCCGACATATTTTTTTTTAGTTTGGTTTGCTGTTTTGTTTTATTGGAATTTTTCTTTTACTCGTTTATTTGTATCTTTCCCCGGTGGTATATAATTAGCACTGATTTCCTTGCATCATCGTTCACTCTGATTTTGATTTTGTTGTAGCAGCGTGACTGCACCTTCTCATTACATTTCATAGCAACACGCTATGTTCATTGGATTTCATCAGCAACATGTTTTGACTCTGTAAATCATTGTTTCCTATTCCTGCGTTTGTTATCTTTCATGTTAGGTAGATACCTATTTCTCTCTGTATTTTCGATCTCTATTTGCCTTTGTTGATTTCCTGTCATTGTTGATATTCATCCATGATTTGCCATTTTCTTATATAGAACATCACCGACTGAGACAACCAAAAGTTCATTCCTATATCACGATGTTCATTTCTTTGAATTTCATGGTTACTTTTACACAACACTCACTATTTAGCATACGCCCCTTCGTGCCATTCTTTATTCTGCATATTAATTTTCTTTCTTTCTTCAGTATCATAGTCTAGATTCATATCTAAAATTACATTTACATCTGCATGTCTCGAGACATTGCATCTTCTGCACATTTCACCCTGTATCCATTTACTTAAAAGCCTTAACTCCTTAAGTTTTTTTTCTATGGAAACAAGAATCCCCACTAATGACTGAAATTTGCATTATGCTGGACCTGTCAAGTAACCATCCATACCTTCATCTACTGCGCCTGCATCTTCATTATACCCCTTTGCAATCCAAAACTGACCTGCATTCAAGGCACAATGATGTGAAAAATTTGGAAAAAGGAAAGATATAGCTACTGCTTTCACTCTCCTGAAACAGGTGAGCACGCGAGGTTTCGTTTCACAGAGGTATGTGGGAAATCGGTTGCAAAAACAACAATCCATCGCAATCCATTTTTCGTTAATGATTCACTCATTATTTCATTAAGTACTGAGAGAGGAATCTTCCGATTTGCTAAATGCAAACTTTGAATCGTTATGAAGATATCAGAAAGTGTGATATAAGGCCAATTCATGAGTGGTCATTTTTGCAAGAAATTTATTCATTGATTAACCTTGTGTTGCTGAATATGATGAATTTCTTATCTGTGCAATGGGCTTACAAGATTAGGTCCTTAGTTTACAATTACACCTGCTACTCATATGAGGGTTATTGCTAAACTTAGAGTATGGCGTGTTGAAGGGATGTTCCATTTGGAGTACGTATAGGGAAGGGCAATAATCTTACTTAATTCTATGTGGGTCGTCCAGCTGGGAATTGAGTTAGGACTGTAGGAATCATTTTAATCAGAATTTAAGGTTGAAATAGCTATTGCATGGGGTCAATTAACCCCCGTTTCGAGTTTAATATATTTCAGTCTCCAACTTTGGGTTCTCATAAAATCTTATTAAATTCTCTCTCACTGTATATTAGCATTATTGAAATTCCTACATTTTTTTTTCTTTAAGATTACCTGTTATCATTGCTCTAACATCTGTATATGTTGTTTTCATCATCTATTTTTCTGCAACACTGTCACATTCTCACCTCCCTCATCTGCATACACTCATTCACTGCATACTTAAGCATGTTTTTTTTCTCTTCTTTTTCACCAACTGTATATGCACATCTCCACTTCGTTTCTGCACTTAAAGTCTCCATTTTCACACACCACCTTCCACAGCTTGTACTTATATACCATCAGTTCACCTCTCCTTTTGTACTGTTACAAGTTGACATGTAGGATCTGCAGGTTTGATGAACACGTGATTTGAAGTTCTTAAAGAAAAATTAAATTCATGCTGCATAGTGTTTCTTTATCTAATCTGATGTGATTTGTCCAGGTTATGTGTGTGCTTTCTGTTATTTGTTGAAAAATGTGAAATTCCTAGTTATATGGTCGGTGGGAACAATTTTAGAATCGTGACTGATCTTTGAAATCTGCATGCCTATCATAATTTTGGATGCTTCTTTTTCATCAAGGCCAAACAAGCATTACTAATGAGTAGGTACTAGGTACACAATAAAAATATAGAGAAACAAAGCATAAATGAGTTGTGAACTGCGTCTAGACTCTTAGGATTTGTAGAGGTCATGCTTTGTGTTTTCAAAGTCCTTGGATTATTATTATTATTATTTTATTTATTTTTTGGTATATTGTAATAGTTAGATCTTAATGAAAATTTTCATTTTCTGCTTTAGATAGAATGAATGAGCATTACAAATATCATGAATTACTTGTTCTCATATTTTCTCCTTTATTTTTAAAATTCATGAATGGGAACACGAATGGCACGTGCACCATTTCGTAAGAGGTAATTAATCCTAAGTTGATGATTTACATCAATGGCCATAGTCAGGATGTAAACAAAACTTTGGATTTTTATCTTTTATAAAATAACATTGGATCTACACTGGATCCTCTCTTCAAAAATCATCATATTTTCAAATATTTCTGTCTTTTATTAAAGTTTAACTTAAAATTAACTCAAAATATATACCAATGGTCATAGTCAGGGTATATTGAGAGTTAATTTCATTTTAAACTCTATAAAAGCACAAAAATATGTTTTATTCTTCACTTGAATTTAAATATAGATCATTATATAATACATTCAATGACCATAGTCAAGGATATATTATATTTTCAATCTTATTTCAATTCATGTAAAGAATGAAATATGATTTTCAAAATCCAATTTCAAAATTTAAATTCATTCATCATTTAGGATAGAACTGCATCATATTTTCGAAATTCTTTTCAAAATCCAAGTGATCTCAAATATCCTTCTTCAATCTATATTTCAATTCATTCTTCTATCTTATTTCAAAGATTTAGATTTTAATTTCAAAGTCCAATTTGACTTTGAGATTTCAAAAATTCAATTTTATATTCAAAAATTCCAATTCAAATCAGATTTCAAAGATCAATTTGACTTTGAAATTCCAAAATTCAATCTATATTCAAAAACTCCAATCAAATTCAAAGTTCAATTTAACTTTGAGATTCTTTTCATTTTGCTAAATTCTAAATTCCAAATTCAAAAGCTCCAAATTCAGGTCCAAATTGACTTTGAAATTTATTTGTATATTCAAGATTCAAATTCTAAATTTCATTTTTCAAGTTCAAATTCAAACTTGGAAGTTCTTGATTCATCTTCTGAATTTAACAAATCCATTTTAGGATCCAGGATTCAACATTCATATCGGATCTCAGACTTCAGATCCAAATCCATGTTAGGATCCAGATTCCAATTCTACTTTGGATCTCAGATTTCAGATCCAAAATCCATTCTAGGTTCCAGATTCAAATTCTACTTTGGATCTCAGATTTCAGATTCAAATACATTCTAGGATCTAGATTCCAATTCTACTTTGGATCTCAAATTTCAGATCTAAAATACATTCTAGGATCCAGAACCCAATTCTACTTTGGATCTCAGACTTCAGATCCAAATCCATTCTAGGATCCAGAACCCAATTCTACTTTGGATCTCAAATTTCAGACCCAAATCCATTCTAAGATCCAGAACCCAATTCCACTTTTTGATCTCAGATCTTAGATCCAATTCCATTTCATTCCAAAAATTCAAATCCAATTCCATTTCATTCCAAAAATTCAAATCCAATTCCATTTTCATTTCAGATCCAATTTCTATTTCCAGATTTTAAATCCAGAATTCAATTTTGAACTTTATTTAGAATCCAGACTTTGGATTCAGATTTCATTTTGAAATTCCAACTTTCAAATTAATTCTATTTCTCAATTCTATTTTTCCATATTTTCATTCTGATTTCAAACTTCAAAAGTTAGAATTCAATTCCATTTCATCTCTATTCTGATTCGAAGTCCATTTATGACTTTGAAATTTCCTTTCTTCTCCTTTTATCTTAATTATTCCTTTCAAAGCCAAGATTTATTCTCAAACTCAGATTATTCCAAAAAAACTTAGAACTTTAAAATCTCAAGTTCTAAGTTAGAAACCATTTCTTCATTCTATCACCAGATTCAAGAAACACTTGGAAAATTTCAAAAACATCTTTCAAAAGAGAGCATACATCTTTGCATTGCACAAGCATGATTCTTTGTGCATTTTTTTAGACTTAGAATAAATTCTCAGATAATTTCTTAGCAAAGCAAAAGGCATAAATTCGACCCTTGGTTCGATTACCCCTGGTAAAGGCGCCAGGAACGGTCGAACCTCATACCGACGAGCGGATCCCGTCTCCCAGTTTTCCCGCAAATATTTCAAAAATGGAGGCGAGTTATTTTCTCAAATATTTTTAAAATTAAGGTCAAGTGAGACCCCGTAAAAGAGTTCCTCTTCTCTTCTTTTCTTTTCTCTTCTCTCCTTCTTTTCGTCTTTTATTTTCTCCCTTCAAAAAGGAGGAAATAGAGGTTGAAAAGGAAAAGAGAAGGAAGAGAGAGAATATTACGAGAGAATTTTTTTTGCGATGATCACACTTGATCTCTCTCCCCCTTCAACGATTTCCCTTTGAGTGGTTTGAAGATTAGTTGCTTTCAACCTTTTTCCTCTAAAGTGTAGTGTGAGGTACCAAGAAGGGATTTCACTCTACACGATTTTGAGTCTGAGGTTTCTCTTGTGATTTTGTGGAAGTGTTCTTCAGAAAAACTTGGTAAATTTTCAATAACTACTTTGTTCAAGCTTTAACTTTCACCCACATACATACATGTATTTATATGGTAATACATGTAAGTATGAGTATGGATAAGCATGGAAAAAACCTATGTACATACTTGCAGATGTTCTCTTTAACCATTTGTAATCTAGTTATATTTTCAAATGGTTAGATTTTATGTATTTTGATTCTTAATGGTAGTTTTCCATTTTTAACTCATGCCCATGGTTAGATCTTATGTATTTCAATTTTTAATAGTTGTTTTTCATTTTTAACTCATGTTCATGGTTAGATCTTATGTATTTCAATTTTTAATGGTAATTTTTCATTTATAATACATGTTCATATTTAGATCTCATGAATTTCGATTTTTCAATGGTAGTTTTCCATATTTAACTCATGTTTGTGGTTAGATCTTATGTATTTTGCTTTTTAATGATGAATTTTTATTTTTAATACATGTTCATAGTTAAATCTCATGTATTTTGATTTTTCAATAGTAGTTTTCCATTTTTAACTCATGTTCATGGTTAGATCTTATATATTTTGATTTTTGATGGTGAATTTTTATTTTTAATACAGTTTCATAGTTAGACCTCATGTATTTTGACTTTTTCATAGTAGTTTTTCATTTTTAACTCATGTTCATGGTTAAATCTTATGTATCTTGAGTTTTAATGGTAGTTTTCTATTTTTAACTCATGTTCATAGTTAGATCTCACGCATTTCAATTTTTCATGGTAGATTTCCATTTTGAATACATGTTCATAATTAGACTTCATGTCTTTCAAATTTTAAATAGAGGTTTAACAATTTTAATACATGTTCATAGTTAGACTTCATGTATTTTGATTTTTAAATGGTAGTTTTTCACTTTTAATACATGTTCATAGTTAAATCTCATGTATTTCGGTTTTAATGGTGGTTTTCTATTTTTATAATGTATTTTTGCATTTTAAGGATGGCTTTCTCATGTAGATGCATGTGATACATGTTAATCATCATGTATTCCCATGTATGCATAAGCTGGATTTAAGGATGAATCAAGTGCGGGTTCCAAATGTGGAACTGCACAAGATGTTCTAGGATCCAATTCATGAGGGATTGTCTAGTTCGAAAAGAAAATAAGTATAATATATACATCTCGACAATTCTCAAATATGTTATGTTTTTAAAACAAAAAAATATATGTTATATATATATATAATCATTTATGGTTGATGGCTCGGATCAGACCAGACCCAAGCCGAGTTTGGTTCAAGTTAGATCTAACCCAGTCCGGTTTAGTGCAGATCTGACCTAGGCTGGTTCAGACTAGACCTAAATCAAGTATTTGGTTTAGGTCAAATCTGAACCGCAGGGTTGTTCAGGACCGAACCTGAACCGATTTGAACTAGGTTCAGTTCAGATCGGGTCTGAATTAGGTCCGGTTCATACCATATCTGGACCCAAGTGAGTCTAGATCTGATCTGAACCAGCAAGCCCTGTTGAGCGTGCTGTTAACAAAAAAAAAGGAAAAAAATGATAGCAGTAGAAAAAAATTAGAGGCATATACTAGCTAGTGCACCCGCAGGTAGATGTGTATATATACAAACACTTCAGAAAAAGAATAGATATGTATGCAGTTTGTATGTATGTGTGTGTGTGTGTGTATACGCGGATGCAACTATTATAGATGTCGTGGCAGGGGCCAAGGGAGAGATTTTCCTCAAAATTCGCCTAGTGGCACTCAGGTTACACAAAACCAAGGAGGCCGCAGGGCAGTCACTTGTCAATACTATGAAAAATGAGGTCATATTGCCAAAAATTGTTAGGATATACCTAAAGCCTTTTCTGCAATGTCCCTTCATCAATCTACCGATGACTATTGGTATCCTGACACTGGTGCTACAAATCGTCTCACTATGGATGACCAACAAGTCTCCAATAAATCCCAGTATTATGGAGGCGAGACAATCATGGTTGGCAATGGTAAGATGCTTCCCATCTCTCACACTGGTAATCTTATTTTGATATCACATGGTTCTACCTTTGATTTAAAAAATATTCTTTATGTTCCTGATATCAGGAAAAACCTTTTTATCTGTGAGCCAATTTTCTGAAAATAATGATTGCATTTTTTAATTCACACCCTTTGAATTTCTTGTTAAGGACCAACAGACAAACAACATCCATCTCAGGGGGCCAAAATTCAGCACGAGACTTTATCCAATCAAAATCGACGACCATATAAAAGTGGTGACCTATGCAGGAAAAGTGACATCCTTTGATCTCTGGCATCAATGTCTTGGGCATGCAAATAAGAAGATAGTTTCTTTCTTAAATTTCAGTCATGCAATTTCTGTTAATAAGAATAAAAAAATAAATGTGTGTGAGCTGTCTTATTGAAGAAGCTCACAAATTTCCTTTTAGCCACTCTCTCTCATCCACAATATCACCTCTTGAACTTCTCCATGCCGATGTCTAGGGACCCGCTCTAATTTCTTCCAGAGAAGTGTTTCATTTTTATCAACTTATCGTGTATGACTTTACTCGTTTTTCATAATTTTTTCTAATGCATGCTAAGTCTTAAGTGTTTGAGTGTTTCAAGACTTTCAAGCATGTAACTAAAAAGCAATTTCAACTTTCCATCTGATAATGGAGGTAAATTTATTGGTCATGATTTTGAAAGCTTTTTACGCGAACATGATATCCTTCATTGATTTTCATGTCTGCATACCCGTAAACAAAATGGATTTGTTGAGCGCAAACATTGGCATATTGTTGAAACCGGGCTAAGCCTGTTGCACACTGCCTTTCTTCCTTATACTTTTTGGGTAGTTGCCTTTCGCACAACCATTTATATCATCAATCGTCTTCCAACCTTAGTGCTTGGTTGCAAGTCACCATATGAGCTTCTTTTAAAAAACTCACTGATTATTATTAGCTCTCTGTGTTTTTGGTGCTCATTGCTATCCTCTTATGGCCCCTTATCGTACCTCTAAATTTTAACCCAAAACCAAACCCTATATTTTTCTTGGTTATGTCTCTCATCACAAGTGTTATCTATGCTTTCATCCTTCCTCCAACAGTACATATATTTCTCTTCATGTTTACTTTGATGAGTTTGCATTTGGTTCTGGACATCAATATGATCATCCCCTCAACCAATCTGCCCGAGTCGGGTCTTTTCCAGCCCGTTGTCTTACCCCCTCTAGATCCTCCTCACTTGAATTTTCCTATTCCTACAACCTCTTATGTTCTTACCGATTCACCCGGTCCGATTGTCCCAACCTCCTATATGGTCCTTCTTACCGTTGATGACTCACCCGACTCCCCTCGGCTCTAACCCTCATCCTCTATTGTCCCTTCATCCCCTATTGTTGATGCCCCATTAGCCGACCAATTGATCATATACATCCCATGATCACCTGCTTTATGACCAACTCCCTTGAGCCTCGAGCGTTCTTCACTACCCGCTATCCTATTTCCCTTTCTTGCTTGAGCTCTGTTTTACTAGCAACCAAGCTCACTACCTTTAAATAGGCTAATCTTGACCCTAAATGGTGCATGCCTATGCAAGATGAGTTTCACGCTCTCCAACTCAATCATACTTGGCATCTCATTCCTCCTAAACCCCACTATACTGTCATTGGATCCAAATGGGTTTTCGTATGAAGCGGCATGCCAATGGCTCGGTGGCTCGCTACAAGGCTCATTTGATCGCTAAGGGTTTTCATTAGGAAGAATGCATCAATTTTTTTGAAACTTTTAGTTTTGTTGGTAAACTCACCGCTATTCGGGTTGTTCTTACACTCGTGGTTTCATTACACTAACCCATTCACCAATTGAATTTTAATAATGCCTTCTTAAATGGTTTACTTTCTAAAGATGTTCATATGGCCCAACCTCAAGGTTTTGAAGACTCTTCTTACCCTCATCATGTGTGCAAATTGGATTGGGTTTTGTATGAACTCAAACAGGCCCCGTGAGTCTGGTACCAACGTCTCAACTCTTATCTTCAGTCCCATGGATTTCTTATTTTCCTCTCTGATGCCTCGTTGTTTATTTTTTAAGATAACAGTTTGATTGTCTATTTACTGGTTTATGTTGATGATATCATCATCACGAAGAGTTTAGCTCTTGCCATTAAACAGTTGATTCAGCGCTTAGGTCTTGCATTTTTCATTAAAGATCTTGGATATCTAAATTATTTTTTGGGTATTTATGTTCATTATGCCTCCTCCGATCTTTATCTCTGTTGATGGTATTTTTGTAAGCGTTATTTTAAAACATTATTTTATCATTGAAAGCATTTTGGAAAATCACCAATCAAGTAATAAAACCATTTTCCCACGTAAGTGGCGAGTATGGGTCAAATCCTCAAGGAACGGGATACATTCACAATTAAATCTAAAACTTCAATTTATTAATATAACAAAAGTTTACAATTACGTTAACATTACAATTCTAATTGAATTACAGTCTAAAAATGAAAATGAATTGAAATAGATTGTTAAGTCTTATCCATATCGCCAGGGTAATTTTGCCTTTTTGCCACACGTGCATTTGCACTCGCATTTTAAATACACCTATTGATATGTTTCTAACTTATCAACCTAAACAAAAGAAAATCAAAAGTTAGTAACAATTTCAGCAGTAACTCTAAAAATTAAACTAACACTAATTCTGAACTAATCACTAAACAAAATTACAACTATAGTAGAAATAAGAGAAAATGTAAAATCAACTAGACTAACTAGGCATATTAATTCTAACTAGTCTAACTACTATCAGTACATTAACTACATGCTAGAAAACATGAAAAAATACTGAAAATCAAACAATTGGTAAAATGACTGCTTTGCCCTCCAATAGTAAAAAATTGGATTATGATAGGTTTTCGCAATCAGGGAATTTGAAGGGGGAAACGAAGTCCGATTTGAAATATTTTTCTTTTATTCTGTGCCCGACAAATTCAAGAATCTGTCAGACTTTACAGAACTGAAACTTTTTCGGAAGCTCCAGATTTACTCGTTTCAAGTTCGATAAAAATTCTAGAATCGTTTGACCCAAAATCTAAAATCGCGAAAAACCTAATTTTGGAAAACGCTTAAAGGGCAAACCAAATCAACTCGAAATGATATGAATTTTTGGTTTGTAAACAATTAACACACTAATTAATAGAATAGAGCAGTAATTTTAGAAAAACTCAGAAAATTGCGAATAAAATGACGATTGCAAGTTGGTGCAAAAATCTGGTGTTTTCTTGAATGCACTATTCATATCGAGGAATCCAATTTATGCACTATTGAATTAAGACCCATTCAAAAACAATCATATGGATCTATGAACTAACTAAATATCAGTAAATAAAAGTAATTACTAAGGAAATGCAATCTAAAATACTACCTACATTACTTAGAAAAATACAAGTTAAAACACAACTAGATAACCCCCTAAATGAACTACCATGGGAACTTAATTCTAATTACCTGACTTACACTAAGATGCAAACTTAACTCTGATTTAACTAGTTTACTTTATGCCTAAAAACATTTAATCCAAGCTAACCAAAGTTAATTTGCTTAATAAGAGAACAAGGGACCGAACTTGATATTGCTTTAGACTTAAATACTCAAGCCCCCCTTTTATTGAATGTACCTACTACCCAAAGACAAAACGCCAGCATGCACCATTTAATTGAATTAGCTAATATGCATCATAATTAATACATGCCATAAAAGATAACTCCATCCCTAAATTGGGTCATACTACTAAATTACGAAAATGAGATACTTAGGTTAATAAATCTACAAGGAAGGAACGTTTAAAGAGGCTAGGTGGACTTGCTCTAACCGTGGACTCCACAACTCCTCCTTTCTAGAAAACACAATTTCTTTTGGGAAGCTTGAACGTTAAAAACACATGCTTCAAATGCTCAGTCCTGTTTCACTTCCCAAAAAAAAAGGGAAAGTCTTCTTTGAATCACACGGTGTGCATAACAGGTAATGGTTGGAGAATTTAAAAGTTCTTTCCTACTGTGCACTCTTTTCTATGCTGATTTTTAAGAAAGATCCAGACTTTCTTCAATACAATCTCCTGAAAATGGAAACCCAACCGATAATGCTAATGCCTAACTTTGATATCCCCAAAACGCCTTTTATTGAAATTTTAAATCTTAACTGGTACTACATTAACCTAATGCAAGCTAATCTATACGCTAGCTAAATTCCTTAATGCAAGGACAATCATGGAATGAATGACAATACAGACCCAGACAACTCGTGACTAGCCAAGTTAGTCAAATTAATGCCTATGCTAATCAATTTATGAATGCTTTTCAAAAACGTATTGACCCACTTACCCAAACTACCTTAATGACTGAATTAAGAAATAGCCAATCTGATCGTAACTTACTAAACTTGACCTGCTGGACCCTTAATGGATGCCTTCTCCTTTGGAGAAGATGGCAGCCATTAGAACAGTACAACTCGATTTTACAAAATGACAAATAAAGAATACTTTTGAATTAACAAATCAAGCAAGTAAAACCCTAATTTTAATTGGACTAACCCACGAATCAACCTACTCTAGACTGAATAAGCAAAACCACAACACTTAACACATGTTGAGGGCTTCAATTGGATTGCTTCAGCCTGCTAGAATAGCTCTAGCGGATTGGATGTTAACAGCGAACCAATGCCAAGGAAGCCAAATTTCAATAAAAAAACCAAACACAATTACGCCATACACACTAAATGCATCTTATACTGATATAATCTATGGATTAGAAAGTAAAACATCTAATGCTAATATTAACACAGAAAATTATCAAGGTTAGCCTAATTATATGAAACACATACATTGAATTAGCATCTACTTATTCACAACTTCGAAACTTTGAAACAAATTAAACAAAATCCCTAAACTACCAATTACCGTGCTGGTTTAAGCACAAAACCTCTATACTATGGCTGTAACAACATGAAAAACGCAGACAGTAAAAAAAAAACAGAAAATACATCACGCAAATAGGTTTTTAACTAGAAGAGGGGGGTGAGAAGCTTACCGGTGGCCTCTTCCGGTAATCCGACGATTGAAGGGGCGAAGGTAGAATGGTTCAAGCCATGGAGAGGGTTTCTACCAGTATGCCATGATGCCTACCTGCTGTGTGCTCCACGGTATTGCAGTTTAGAGGTGCGCTGAGTTGGATGGAATGCAAACCGAGTTTAGTTCGGGTGGTGAAGAGGCTGACAAGAAGAGACCGGCGTTTCAGACGATGTGGGTGTCACACCGGATGGAAGAAGCACCCTCTTTGTGCTGCTACACTTGCAAAACACAGAAACTTGACATTAGAAGTTGCTGAGAAAAATTGATTAGGGAATGAGAAGGAGAAGAAATCAAGATGGGAGGGGCGACTAAGGGGAAGAAGGTAATGGAAAACCACCAAAACCCAAGAAAATGGAAGAAGGGATATGGAGGGCTGAAAGAGAGGGTAGAAGAGACAGTGGAGAGGAGAGGGCGACTGCTGGTTAGTGCAGATTCCAAAGCAAGAACCAGGCATTTAGGATTTTGGGTGGTTTTTAAAGACAATCTCTCAAATTTTGGTATTTCCAAAAGAGAGATTAAAAATTTCTTAATTGCTAGGCGCCTAATCTAAGGGTTTTTTTAGCAAATTGTTTTCAAATTCGTGAATGAGACTAATATGGGTTAGATTGGGTACGTTTTGGCCCAGATCCGAGGCACAAAGGGCCCTTTTGCATTCGAAATGACCCGTATCGCCTTGAGGTTTGACCCGTTTCACTAAAAATGCAATATCTCTTTCGTTTTAAGTTCAATTTGAATGAAATTCAAACCGTAGCTCAATGACATCTATATGCATCTAAGTGTAGGTTCTAAACCTATAAATGATGCATTTATGCAATAAAAATATATTATAATTATGAGTAATTTATGCATCATCATCTGTCAGTGCACGTATGCTTTTACTTTACTTCAGTGAGCTTCTATGGTAGATGAAAAGCCTATATCTACTCCCCTAAGCTCCATTACCAAGTTATCAAAAGATGATGCTCCTCTCTTTCATGATCCTACTTTATATCGGAGCATCATGGGCGGGTTACAATATCTGACTATCACAAGACCCGACATTGTCGTTGTTGTCAACAAGGTTTATCAGTTCATGCATCAGCCCATGGTTACTCATTGGTCTGCTGTCAAACGCATCCTGCGCTATCTCAAGAATACCATCCATCATGGGTTATTTTTTGCACGCTCATCTTTTTTACAACTGGCACCTTTTCTGATGCTGACTAGGATGGCTGCCTTGACGACCGAAAGTCTACCAGTAGCTTTGCTATTTTTCTTGGCTCTAACTTAGTTTCTTTGTCTTTTTGCAAACAAAGGATAGTGGCTCGATCTAGCACCAAAGCTGAATACAAATCCCTTGCCTGTGTCGCATCTGAACTTCTTTGGCTCAAGTCACTTCTAATAGAGCTTTGGTTTCATACCTCCTGCACCACCCACTCCTTGGTGTGACAATATTGGGGTCTTATATCTAGCTTCCAACCTGGTGTTTCATGCTAAAACCAAATATGTAAAATTCAATTTTCATTGTGTTCGAGATCATGTGCAAAAAGGTCATCTTCAAATTCAGTTTATTACCTCTTCTGACTAGTTGGCCGATGGCCTCACCAAGCCTCTCCCATACACTCGGTTTATTTTCATTTGAGACAAGCTAAACGTGGTCTACCCTACGTTGAGCTCGCAGAGGCATGATAAGGATAAAAATCAAGAAGTTAAAACCGATAAGATCACTGTGAAGAAGTTCGTCTTAGTAAGAAACTCCAGCATCAAATGTGAAAGAAAAATGGAGTCCTTCCATAATGGATGGTCTCACATTTTGGATAAACCAAAGGAGTTAACATCAAAATTATCATTTTTGATAATATTGTTTTTGTATTTATTAGTTTTGATAATTATTGTTATTATCTTTTGATAGTTGTTATCGTGTTATCAAAATAGTGTATTCCATAACTATTATAACAAATTATGTTTATATAATAGAGTGCTCGATCCTCTAGGTGGACATGACAATGATTATAAAGTTTGTCTATCGAGTTTATAGTTCTTTCACTTTTCCCTTAGGAAAGTGATTTCCGACCTTATAAAGGAAAGACACTAGGGTTTTGTGTTGTAACCTGTAAAGTTAGGTCTCAGGGAGTGTTGTCAGTGCTTCAATTCCCATCATTCGTTTTTGGGAGTAGAGTCATCTTATGCAGATAAGGTTGGTAGGTCGCATGTGATGATGACATTTTGAACGCAGGGGTGGATACATATAATTCATGCAAGGATCCACACTGAACATCAGACAACATATGTATTTTTTTTCTTTTTTACCTTTTTCCCTATCTATATGCTAGATTTGTATCTGAATTAAGAATGGATAGATTTTATTCTTTAGAAAATATGGATTCCATTCAATTGAATCACAACTACACTCATGCTCATTTTTTTTATTAAACCCATCGCACCACATTGCCCCCATGGTTTTAGGTCTCTTGAAGGCCTCCTGAGTTGAAAGTGTCAGGATCGAATCTTTCTACGTACTTGCTTTTTTCATGAGAATGGTCCTTGTAAGTTGTTTCTAGGAAAGTTCCTCATCATAACGGGTCATTTGTTTCATGCCCCACTTTCATGTGAACGGCATCTTTAACATGAAAAGTGGTGCTCTTTCCTGCCTGGGTTGAAACAAACACCAAGCGAGAAAGTGTGAGTGTGTAAGAACCAAGATTTTTCTAAGAAAATATAATGTATGTTGTGATTCAGTGATGGTAAGTGGCTTGTGTTAATTATGAAGTTTTCGCATATAGTTATGCATTATACATATGTATATGTATATAAGTATGGATATACGAGACACTAAATCATGTAAGTAAGATGTACGATAATGATTGAAGGCAATCTATAATTCATTAATTTCTGAAAATTCTAAGGTAAATTTATAACGTATATATTTAGTTTATCGCCAAATTTGGGACACAAACGAGGAAAAAACCTTATTATTTCATGCGAATTACTGGAAAGTGTATATCGATAAGATGTGGGTCATAACGAGAGCGATTTTCTTAAGAGATGAAAATTTAAATTTTTGAGAACCCTACAGTAAATTCATAATATATTAGATTAGCCAATCCTTGAATTTGAGATTAAAATGAGGAAAAAAACTCGTTATTTCATGTGAATTACTGGAAAACCTATATCAATAGTATACAAGTCGTAACAAGACCAATTCTTGTAAACAATGAAAAAGCTTATGAAGGAGCTTTAAAAATTTAATGGTAATTGAGAATTTTTAAAATAGACATATGTCATGATATTTTTTTTATTTTTTGAATAAATAATTAAAAAGGCATTATATATTTTTTTGAAAGAAATCATCTTTGAGCTAGGTCCGATCGGGGGCGACCCAAGCCCTTGGTCGACCCCCATTTAGGACGTTTGTGGCCTTGGTGGACCAGCTGGTTAAGGGTTGACCATCTGGGTGGTGGCATGGGTGTAAAAACCCATCTTTCTATTTGAATGCTAGCCATGGGTTCGCCAAGTGGGCGGCCGCCCATTGCATTCTTGAAAGAACTCAAGTGCAACCAAAATGGTGCACTCCCAGTGGTTGGAAAGGGGTGGCAGCCTTGGGGCTCCCCTTGTAAATTTTCCAAGTTTTAATGATCTTTTAATACCTTAAAGAATGGTATTTTGAAAACCTTTTTGAAGCTTTTGAATAGAGGAAAATGTATGGTGGAGTGGGCGGCTATGGGGGGAGCGTGAATCACCCCAACCCTTCATATTTTCTCAATGCATCCTAGCCATCCATTGTGTTTAACCTACATACATAGGCCTTGAAGAAAGAGAAAGAACCCTATGGGAGATTTTCCCTCTCTTTCTCTCTCTTTCCCGCATTCCCTCTCATTCTCCTCTCCTTCCCAAAAACCGTGGGGTGTATGTGTGGGAGTTAAGCATCATTTTCGTGGAAGCTCCTAAACTTCTCATCCGAAGCTTCCTCTCCATCATTTTGAAAGCCTTTGAGGGTGAGCTGCCATTTAGCATTTTTCCATGTTGTGGGTTTGTGTGTAACTAAGCTCTTATGTGTTCCCCATCATTTTTAAGAGAAACTTGTTTTCCATGAGCCCCCCCTCCCCCTTTCTTTGAGAAAAACTGTGTACTTCTCCATGAAGGCTATACCCTCATGGTAGGTGTTGCCATGAGTGGGAAGTGGCCGGATTATAAGTGGTTTCTATTCCAAAAATTTGCTATCTTCACTTTGCCTTTGATGCACAAATATGCTCACTCACGCAAGGCACCACGCCGACCATTTTATGTTGTTTTGATGCAAACCGTGTGGTTGTATAAGTGTGTCCTTGAGGTAGCATGACGCAATCTTTTTATTTCTTGCATTTTCTGTTTGTTTTCCTTTCATTGTCATTTCTTTTTTTGTTGTTCCATGGTAGCCTATGGTCCTTCCCTATTATGGCAGCGAATTCGGGCTGCCATGGTGTGTTCGGTTGGCCCAGTCCAAGCTGCTGGACGTGTCCAGCAGATGGGACTCGAAGCCGACCACAACCGGGTTAGCCTGGGTCCACTCTCTCCCTTTTGTCTTGCACGACCCACGGCAACGCCCCCAATTCGGGTGGCTGTGGATTTGGTTTCTTTTGGTTTGACACAGTCTGAACTGAATCTGGTCCAGACCTGTCAGAAGCCCTTGGTCGAACTGGGTTCGGTTAAGGGCATTTCACCATTTTCGACAGGCTAAGGCTAGCGTTCGTGGGCCTGCTGCAACCAGGTTACGACAGGTGGGATGCAATCGGGTGCAGGCACGTGGGCCTGCACCCTCCCTTCGGTGGTGGCTGAGCCACACTCGAGTCTGGACACCCGGTCCAGACCGTACTCAGATCTAAGCAAGCCCAGCATGGGTCTGGACCAGTTGGTCTAGACCAGTCAGTCTAGACCTGGGCTATTCACTATTGCCAAGACCCACTCCTGTGGTCTTTCCCCGGACCAAACCCACTTGGTCCAGGTGGTTCGATCCCTACAACAAACTGAATGTAGATGCCTTGCAGCGTAGTCTGCTGCCCCTTTTTGGTTCAGCAGTGCTGCCCAAACCGGGCCCTGCTGTATGTGCATGTGGTGCCCCATGGCACCGTGTGGCTCATGACCTGGCGGGTCTGATCTGGCCAGACTCGTGCTTAGCTCATTGGATTTTTCCCTCTCTCGTGGTAAGCTACTCTTCGTGCTTTCTAGCCTCGTTAGCGCGCCTTGAGGCTGCAGCTTTTTGGGGCTGCATGTGAGCATAGGGCACAGGTTCCCATTGCTTTGACAAATTCTGTAGATTTTGACTTGTCACATCATGGACGATGTGCGCGATTACCAAAGCAAAGATATATATATATATATAATAGAGCCTAATAAGTAAATGCACATAGTATGGTTTCATACTCTTGCTCATATTACCACCTTTGCGAAATAGAATGCATAGTGTTTGCGAATGACACCTTATCAAGTGCGCAATAAAATGATATAAGGTTATTGCATGAATAAGAGGCTTATTGTGTATGTTGAATCGTAACACTTTGCTTAAAATGATGAAAATGTAGTGTTATTCTTGTCGCACACTCTACCACGAAAGCAAGTGCACAAATGAATGTTAGCATACTTTAGTATTTGTTATTGTGGACACATAAATCAGTTTGGGCACTCAATGTGTCCCGTGAGTATAAGGGGGCTCGAGGCATATGGTGAGGTTATAATGGTTTTATGAGGCTTCTTGAATGTTGGAACTCCGTGATGAGTTATGTGTGGGCGATGAACTCACCTTGTGAGTCGAGCTCACTTATGCTAGAGATGCATGGCCACACATACTCTCTCTTTTAGTACAAAGCTGATTATAAGTTTTCAGACATGACTTACTTTGGTTAAGTGTTTTCAATTGTCTCATAGCGATGCATGTAACTTTGTATCATTTACTTACATAATTCGCTTAATTGCATTGACTTATGTTTTAAAAGCATGTTATTACTAGTTGTTATCACTTATTGCTTCGCGTTCAGTTTGCTTACTGTCTTTATACTTGCTTATGTTATACCTGTGAAATCATGGTGAATGAATGATAATGTTATGTGTTGCATAATAGCTTTGCTTTCGATTTTCACAACCGATATTTTCTGATTCGTTTATCTCACCAGCTCGCAAGAGTATTGACCCCATTTTATGGAGATACAGGTGTTTGCTTGCTTCCCGTAGTGCAATAGAGCTTGATGGGCAGCGGAGGACTGAACCCACACTCTACAACATTGAAGATCTTGGCAATTGTCTTTTGTAAAGAGAAATGTTGTATCATTTTGTAAGAAGTATTAATAAAATGTTTCTCCTTTTTGTTTTCTCTATAACCCGCCCAGAGTTTCTACTTGTTTTTCTCTTAAGTTTTTTCGCTTTGCGCAATGCATTTAAAAAAAAATACTCTAAAAACTTAAGGATTTTCCAAGTTGAGATTCTGGGGCGTTACAACTTTGGTATCATAGCTGTGTTTTAGAAGTGTGGTTCAAGTCTTTGCACGCATCGACCATCACACTGTAAGTATGCCTAAATTACTAGAATTATGTTTCTATTGCTTAATTGCTCCTCTTGCATGTTTAGATAAATTTGAATGATATTTCAGTTGTCGTCCGATATGAGACATGATTTTATGCTTAAGGCCTTGTATGAATTAGCTCAAGGTATCAAGTGTCGAATCCAAGAGGTTCAGACTTCTATGCAAATAGAATTTGTAAGGCAAATTGGTCTCGGTCTGCTGAGCTTTGGCACCTATTGTGGTATGAGAGGACACTTAGAGATTTAAGTGTCAGTTAAAACTTGGTATAGAATTCTTGAGCGATGGTGCTTCTACGCTTGTGGATATAGTTTCCCAAGCTAGGTCATGTCAACTTCTGCGAGAGTTGAAGTCGTTGATCTAACCCAGAGACCTCTTGCGTATTTCACTTTCTCGTTCCACATTACTTGAGTGGAGACGATGGATGAATCGTAACAAATATCGAACTGGTGCACTAATCGTGTTAAAGACGATGTGGTTTTGATAAGAGTCGTTCGATGTAGCTCCCAGCTAGTGTTTTTCCTTCTCTAATTTCGTTGGAGATGCTTGTGACCCTATCTTTGATGAAGGGTACCTCTCTGGGTGTGATCTTCGGACAGAAGGTGACAACATAACACCGGACTTCAGGGTGTTATTGCTTTTGAGAAAGCATTGTGGGAAATTCTTGTTTCCTAGCCATAGTCATAAGGGATTGTGGTGAGATGAGTTGGCTCAGGTGGTGATTCTTGGTAGTGCCAACATTGTCATTAGGGTGGTGATTCTCTAATGATGTTGTTGAAGTGGTGATTCTTCAACAATATCGTTAGGGTGGTGATTCCCTAACGGTTCTATTAGAGTGGTGATTCTCTAATGAAGGTTGTTAGAGTGGTGATTCTCCAGCAATGCTGTTAGAGTGGTGATTCTCTGACGATGTTGCTAGGGTGGTGATTCTCTAACAATGCCATTAGAGTGGTGATTCTTTAATGAAGGTTGTTAGAGTGGTGATTCTCCAGCAATGCTGTTAGAGTGGTGATTCTCTGACGATGCTGCTAGGGTGGTGATTCCCTAACGATGCCATTAGAGTGGTAATTCTCTAATGAAGGTTGTTGAAGTGGTGATTCTTCGACAATATCATTAGAATGGTGATTCTTTGATGATGCAACTAGGGTGGTGATTCCCTAACGATGCCATTAGAGTGGTGATTTTCTAATGAAGGTTGTTGGAGTGGTGATTCTCTAGCAATATCGTTAGGGTGGTGATTCTCTAATGATGCCATTAGGGTGGTGATTCCCTAATGATGTTGTTGAAGTGGTGATTCTTCAACAATGCCGTTAGAGTGGTGATTCTCTAACGCTACCATTTGAGTGAAGGCTTTTTGTTTTGTTGTCGGAGTGGTGATTCTCCGTATGGTGAATTAGAGTGGTGATTCTCTAATAATGGTCATCTAGAATGGTGATTTTCTAGCGATAACGTGGTGTTGCTTGAGGTTGTTCAAAGAACATGTTCATAGATTGTGTTGCTACATAATTGGGTTGCAATGTGGCATTTGCCCAAGTTGTGTGTAGTGAACTCGTTGGCATTTGAAAGATTGTTGCGATCATTATTTATCAAGCTTAGTTGTCAGACCTATTGATTAATCATTATGTCTTTTTGTCCTGAAAGATGGCATGAGAGTCCAGGTGTGATGATATCATGGGCACTGTGAGCAACCTTGCGGAGGTTGTGCAACAACAAGTGATTGCAATGCAATAGATGGGTGTGAACCTTCAACATGTAGCCGAAGTTGGGCAGAACATAAGTATGGTTATGTAAAAGCGCTTCATAGAATTGGATCCTCCTGCTTTTGAGGGTAAGACAGACCGTGAGGGTGCAGAATCATGGATACGCGAGATAGAACATATTTTTCATATTTTGAATGTCCCAGAGGAATTGAAAGTGAACTTCGGTACCTATCGTTTGAAAGGTTGCGCTGAGAAGTGGTGGGACACGATCTCTTCGGTTAAATTCAGACATGAATGCTACGTGGGATGAATTTGTAGAAGTTTTTAACTTGGCGTATTTTCCTAAGCATGAACGAAGTAAGAAGATGTAGGAATTCCTAGACCTACAACAGGGGACGACAACCCTGTCTGATTATATTACTAAGTTTCGTTGTTTGGAGCGATATTGTCCAAATATTTACGTCACAAAAAAGGAACGAGCAATGAAGTTCGCTTGTGGTTTGAGGCCTACTCTGAGAACCAAGGTGTTTACTAGCCGACTAATGTCACTCGAGGAGGCCATTGAAGTAGCTACTCTACTGGGAGAAGACGGGATCGGGGAGCAAAAGAATCAGTAGAATGAAACCGAATCATCGATTTTGATGCATATGCATACCAGTGAGAAGAATCCCAGTAGGAAGGAGTCCTCGCCACCTACTAAAAAGTGAAAGCATTAGAAAGGACATTAGAACCGCCAACAAAGGCAATCCAAGTGACCGAATGTCCAACAAAAGTGTCAACGATGCAACGAAGATCATCTTTTCAGAATTTGCCCTCTCTATGATGGCAAATGTTTCAAGTGTGGACAACCGAGGTATATTGCCAAGTTTTGTCCGAGGAAGTCTACTAGAGACTTAGTTGTTGCCGATTAGGCACCGTCAAAGGAAATCTAACCATTTTATTGTCGTTTGATGTTTGGGATTTTGTGGACGAAATCCTTTTTAAGGAGGGTATAATGTAAGACCTGAGATTTTTCAGAGAAAATGCAATGTATGTTATGATTCAGTGATGGTAAGTGGCTTGTGTTAATTATGAGGTTTTCGCATATAGTTATGCATTATATATGTATATGTATATAAGTATGGATATACGAGACCCTAAATCACGTAAGTAAGATGTATGACAATGATTGAAGGCAATCTATAATGCATTAATTTCTAAAAATTTTAAGGTAAATTCATAATGTATATATTTAGTTTATCCCTGAATTTTGGACCCAAATGAGGAAAAAACCTCGATATTTCATGCGAATTACTGGAAAGCGTACATCAATAAGATGTGGGTCATAACGAGAGCGATTTTCACAAGCGATAAAAATTTAAATTTCTGAGAACCTTACAATAAATTCATAATATATTAGATTAGCCAATCCTCAAATTTAAGACCTAAACGAGGAAAAAACCTTGTTATTTTATGTGAATTACTGGAAAATCTATATCAATAATATATGAGTCGTAACGAGAACAATTCTCGCAAACAATGAAAGAGCTTACGAAGGAGCTTTGAAAATTTAATGGTAATTGGAAATTTTTAAAATGGACATATGTCGTGATATTTTTTTAGTTTTTTAATAAAGAATTAAAAAGGCATTATATATATATTTTTGAAAGAAATCGTCTTTGAGCTAGGTCCGACCGGGGGTGACCCAAGCCCTTGGTCGACCCCCATTTACGATATTTGTGGACTTGGTGGACCAGCTGATCAAGGGTTGACCAGTTGGGTTGTGGCATGGGTGTAAAAACCCATCTTCCTATTTGAATGCTAGCCATGGTTTGGCCAAGTGGGCGGCAGCCCATGACATTCTTGAAAGAAATCAAGTACAACCAAAATAGCGCACTCCCAGTGGTTGGAAAGGGGCAGCAGCCTTGGGGCTCCCCTTGTAAAATTTTCAAGTTTTAATGGTATTTTAATACCTCAAAGGATGGCATTTTTTAAAACCTTTTTGAAGCTTTTGAATAAAGGAAAACGTATGGTGGAGTGGAAGGCTATGGGGGGGCGTGAATCACCCCAACCCTCCATATTTCCTCAATGCATCCTAGCCATCCCTTGTGTTTAACCTACATACATAATCCTTGAAGAAAGAAAGAGAAACCTATCGACGATTTTCCCTCTCTCTGTCGCTTTCCCTCATTCCCTCTTATTCTCCTCTCCTTCCCCCAAAATCGTGGGGTGTGTGTGTGGGAGCTAAGCATCATTTTCGTGTAAGCTCCTAAGCTTCTCATCCGAAGCTTCCTCTCTGTTGTTTTGAAAGCCTTCGAGGGTGAGCTGTCATTTAGCATTTTTTCATGTTGTGGGTTTGTGTAGCTAAGCTCTTATGTGTTCCCCATCATTTTTGTGAAAAACTTGTTTTCCATGATCTATGTACTTCTCCATGAAGGCTATACTCCCATGGTAGGCGTTGCCATGAGTGGAAAGTGGTCGGATTAGATGTGGTTTCCATTCCAAAAATTTGCTATCTTCACTTTTCCATTGATGTACAAATATGCTCACTCACACATGGCACCACGCTGACCATTTTATGTTGTTTTCATGCAAATCGTGTGGTTGTATAAGTGTGTCCTTGCGGTAGCATGAGGAAATCTTTTCATTTCTTGCATTTTCTGTTTGTTTTCCTTTCGTTGTCGTTTCTTTTTTTTGTTGTTCCATGGTAGCCTATGGTCCTTCCCTATTATGGCAGTGAATCTGGGCTGCCATGGTGTGTTCGATTGGACCAGTCCAGGCTGCTGGACGTGTCCAGCAGATGGGACTCCAGGTCGATCACAACCGGGTCAGCCCAGGTCCACTCTTTTCCTTTTATCTTGCGCGACCCACGGCAGTGCCCCCAATTCGGGTGGTTGTGGGTTTGGTTTCTTTTGACGTGACACGGTCTGAACTGAATCTGGTCCAGACCTGTCAGGGGCTCTTGGCCGAACTGGGTTTAGTTAAGGGCATTTTTCCCTTTTCGCCAGGCTAAGGCTGGCGTTCATGGGCTTGCTACAACGAGGATGCGGCAGGTGGGCTGCACTCGGGTGTAGGCAGGTGGGCCTTGTGATCATCGCAAAATTTTTCCTATTCTTGTGGATTCTCTCTCTTCCTTCTCTTTTCCTTTTCTAGCCTCTATTTTCCTCCTTTTTAAAGGAAGAAGAATAAAAGATAAAAAAAGAAAGAGAGAAGAGAAAAGAAGAGAAAAGAAGAAGAGAAGAGGAACTATTTTGTGGGATTTCACTTGACCTTAATTTGAAAATATTTAGAAATTTAACTCACCTCCGTTTTGAAAATTTGTGGGAAAAATGGAGAGACGGGATTCGCTTGTCGGTACGAGGTTCGACCGTTCCTGGCGCCTTTACCAGGGGTAATCGAACCAAGGATCGAATCTATGCCTTTTGCTTTGCCTAAATATTATCTAAGAAATTATTCTAACTCTAAATGCACAAAGAATCATGCTTGTGCAATGCAAAGATGTATGCTCTTTTTGAAAAATTTAATTTGGAAATCTCCAAGTTTTATGAGATAGACTTGATAATGGAGTGAAGATTTGGTTTTTGAATGGTAGAATCTAACTTAGAACTTGAGATAGATGAGAGAAGTTCTAAGTCTTTGAAATGATCAGAGTTTAGGAAAATAAGTCTTTGAATTCGGAAAGAATGATTTGAAGATGATAACAAAGGAAATGAGGCTTCAAAGTCAGAAATGGACTTTGAAGTTGAACTTGAATTTAGGAAAGGAAATGAATACTTGAGATGAATTTTGAATTTTGACTTTTGAAGTTTGAAATTAGAATGGATCTGAGAAATCCAAATGGTATTTAAAAATAGAGATGAATTTAAGAAATTCAGATATGATCTGTAGATGGATTTAGGTCTGAAATCTGGAAATGAAATAGAATTGGATTTGAAAAGTTGGACTTGGGAATGAAATTGAATTCTGGATCCTGGAATGGATTCGGATCTTAAAGTCTGAGATCCAATGTAGAATTGGACTCTGGACCCTAAGATGGAATTTGGATCGGAAGTCTGAGATCCAAAGTGTGATTGGATTTCAGACCCTAAAAGGGATTTGGATCTGAAGTCTAAGATCCAAAGTAGAATTGGATTCTGGATCCTAAAATGGAATTGGATCTGGAGTCTGAGATCCAATGTAGAGTTGGACTCTGGACCCTAAGATGGATTTTGGATCTGAAGCCTGAGATCTAAAATATAATTGGATTCTGGATCCTAAAGGGGAATTGGATCTGAAGTCTGAGATCCGATATGAATGTTGAATCCTGGATCTTAAAATGGATTTGGAGTTTGTTAAATTCAGAAGATGAATTAAGAACTTCCAAGTTTGAATTAAACTTGGAAAATGAAATTTAGAATTTGAATCTTGAATATACAAATGAATTTCAAAGTCAAATTAGACTTGAATTTGGAGTTTGAATTTGGAATTTAGAAGATGAAAAGAATCTCAAAGTTAAATTGAAGTTTGAATTTGATTGAAGTTTTGAATATAAATTGAATTTGGAATTTCAAGGGCAGATTCAACTTTGAAATCTGGTTTGAATTAGAGTTTTTGAATATAGCATGAATTTGAAGTCTCAAAGTTAAATTGAACTTTGAGATTGAAGATGAAATAGGATTTGAAAATGAAAAGATGAATTGGATTTTTACAAGAATTGAAGATTTGATTGAAGAAGATATTGACATCACTTGAAGTTTTTGAAAAGGAATTTTTGAAAATATGATGTAGTTCTATTCTAAATGATGAAAGAATTTGAAGAATTTGAAATTGGATTTTGAAAAGATATTCCATTCTTTAGATGAATTAAAATAAGATTGAAGATATAATACATCCTTAACTATGGTCATTGAATGTATTATATAATAATCTGTATTTAGGTTCAAGAGAAGAATAAAATACATTTGGTGCTTTTATAGCATTTAAAATGAAATGAACTCTCAGTATACCCTGACTATGGTCATTGGTATATATTTTGAGTTAATTTTAAGTTAAATTATGATAAAAGTCGAAAATATTTAAGGAAAATATGATGAATTTTGAAAACGGATCCAGTGTTATTTTATAAAAGATAAAAATACTAAGTCTTGTTTACATCCTGACTATGGCCATTGATGTAAATCATCAACTTAGGATTAATTACCTTTTACGAAATGGTGCGCGTGCCATTCGTGTTTCCATCCGTGAATTTTTGAAGAATAAAAGAGAAATAATATGAAACAAGTAATTTTCATGAAAATGCTCATACATTCTAGTCTAATAATTCTCATCTAGCTATTACAATAATGGAGATTGAAATTTAAAATTACAAAAATCCCTAATTTAGGATGAAAGAATAGTACTTTCCATGTATTTTCTGCAAAACAAGGTTAGCACAAAACATATATAGAGACAGATGACAAATATCATATTGAATTTAGGAATGCATAGGAATGTGCCTACACTAATGAAGAAATGATCATGCAAGAGATCATGTTTATGGAAATGATGATGTACACACCTTATGAGAAAATATATGTATGAGCCCATGTATAATATCTTATGTGAATGGAGATCTACATATGAGAAAGGCATATATGACGCTTTATATTAAATGAAAGTCTGCATATATTCGCTTAAGGCCAATGGAGATCTGTATGAGAAAAGGGATGTGCAAGTGGTCATGCTTATATTGATGATGAAAAGACTACATGCACATCTTATGAGAAGATATCCATATGAGTGTACATATGTAACTTCTTAAGCTAGGGATAATCCATATATATGATGACATGTGCAGGGCCTTGGTTTAGTGAGGATGCATGTAATGGGTGATAGGCATTGCTACAACTACAACAATGAGATATTGGAAGTGACTGTTGTGCAGTGCCATGATGAGTACAACAGGAAGTGGTGTGCTATAAGCGAGTGCACAACAGGTAAAGTGGGTGAATGTAGCCAATATAAGTGATGGAATGAATGATATAGTATGAATGCAGGAAGGTGAATATGAAAAGTGAGTATGGTATGCTGATGTGTATAGGTGCGGTGAATGTGTTGTCATGATAACAGATGGTGTGATGGCTATGTCAGCAACTAATTCAGCATTTTCACAGTGGTGAGAATATGCAGAAATGTGGGGGTGCTGTAAAGTGCTATAGTAAGTGAAGCTACAGGGGAAGGTGAAATGTTACAACAGTGGGTATTATGTGAGTGAAATTAGCAGTGACATGAAAATATAGATGAGGTGTTGTGTAACAAATGTGAAAGGTACTGAAGTTTGTAGGGTATAGTTTACTGTTGTGCATGTGAAAGTGCTGGAACACACGGAGGATAAAGGTGCAGTGATAGGCTGGGATGCGCTGCTACAATGGATGAAGTCAAGTGAGAAGACTTGGTTGTAGGTGGTGAGGGCAATGTAAGTGCAGGTGAGTATTAGCATGAAGGTGAGGAAAAATGACAAAGGGCAGCAGTATATTGTGCTTAGGGATACTGTTGTTTGAAGGATGATGGAATTGGAGGTGTGGTTATGGAAAATGGCAAGTGCGGCTGAAGCATAGGGGTTGTTGTGAAAGATAGTGCAATTGAAGATATGCAGCTGTAGGAGTATATGCACAGGGGATGGAACCAGGGTGAAGCAATGGATAATCGCATCATGGTGGTAATAGTGACAGTGGGACATAATTTGGTATGTGGTGCGTGCAATGGATATGCAAGTGAAGAAAATGAAAAAAAAGGGACAATAGCTGTGAAAAAGGGGGCTGTAGGTGTTGTGGATGATATGACCAATGAGATAGAGAGGTCACAGTTAGATGGAGAAGGAGCTCACTGACCCACATAACCAGATAGAAAACAAAATTTAAAACAAGGAACTTCAATTCAGAATACCAACTTTTATATACAAAATTTAATATTGCCAACTTGAATAAAAAAAAAATGAGCTCATGTAGGGTCAAACTAAATACCAACTGCTGTAGATTGTCTCTAATGCCCGAACCATAAGCCATATCAGCATCATGCGAAGATGAAATTCCCCAAAACAAACCTGCAAATTTCCTTGGATGCTTGTTGGAGACCTGTGACAACTATTTGTATCCAACAATGAATTACAGGAAGGGGCTAGTCACAGAGAAATCCTCAGTAGGACTGTAAATCTCTTGGCTAATGCTACTTTACAAGTCATATTTAAACATGCACGTGCTTACTGCCAACTGGTCTTCCTACTACTAGAAGAAACTTACTTACTGCCAACTAGTGGCCCTATCTTGTTTAAACCATATAGTCAAAGGATACGACACATAATATGCATAATTGATCAAATGGTAAACAACAAATGCAAGTATTTTATCATCACAGAGGAAGAAAAAAAAAAAAGACCCAGTTGTTGATACTAACTCCTAGAGACACTTGGGTTGATTAAGATTTTGCCCTTTTGATAAACAAGATGAAAGACTCCAACGTAACTTCCTTTTTTTTTTTTTAGGCCACGCTTTCAATCAAAGAGTTATATATTGTATTTCCTGGGGTTGAACAAGACAGTCGAACCAACTATGTTTGCATCATCTCAACCAGGAGACCTTGGATTCAAGTCTTACTGGGATCAAACCCCAGCTTAACTATATCTTGAGGAAAGAAAGAAAGGACTTTTAGGATTTTCGGGTGAAAAACTTGGGTTGCAGATAAGGTAGTGATGAATATTGTGGGGATATAGTGTAGATAAACAAGAACACATACTACACAGAAAATACATGTGAATGTCGGGGCGGTTTGTTGTAGGAAAAGGCCTAATCAGAAAAGAATATAACATGACCAGAGAGATGTTATGCAGAACAAAGGATCGTGATGGATAGGATGACAAAAAAAAAAAAACTTATGGGAGCTAAATGCACAACGGATGCATGATTACAGGGATGCAAAGAGCAAAGAGAAAAAAAAATGAAATGAAAAGAATTAAAACAACAGTAGATAATGATTCACTGAAATATGGAGAAAAGATGTATAACACATATTATACCATTACAAAAATGGGACTTAGACAAATTGGAAGCTGAAATTATGAATTGAGAATGAGATACGAACTGAAGTAACAAATGGATTCAGCATACAAGGCTAGAGATACCGATAAAACTTGAGTATAAAAACAACTATACCAAGCTTGATCTAGAGCATACTTTCAAAATTACTATAGAAAATCAAGCGTGTATATAGAGAATTGACTATGATACATTGTAACCTCTGAATGGGCCTTGATACTGTTACAAAGTTGTAACATCGGCACTGCTATAGGCAGCCCGATGGTACAGAATATGCTTGTAATGAAGGCTAAGAATGGAGATAAAAATAAAGAAATCGGGAAAAATCAGGGAGAGTGAAGGGAAATAGAGAAAAGAGGAGAAAAGAATCGTTTCACCTTGGTTCTCTATTACAGGATTAGTTCGGGTTGCTGGAGTCGATTGAAGATGCAGATTCAGTGAAGAAGGAGGGAGAGAAGAGGGATCTAAAGAGGCACACATGGGGCGTAAACAAACGATTAAGGTGAAACAGGAAAAGGCAAACAAGGAAATCTGATGTAAATTAAATATGTATTGAAAATGAAGAGGAAAAATGTTTTATACCAATCCATAAACAATGTTGAGACAAGATTAACTAGCAGATCACATAGAGCATACAAAGAGTTAAAAGAAATGTCTAAAAAAAAGAAAAGGAAAAGAAATAGGAACAACGGATGTTGGAATCAATATATTTCTGTTGATGTAGCAGTGGATGGGTTGATTTTGCTATATGCAGGTCAATCCCATCACTCTGCCTTACGATAAAAAAAAAGATGAAGAAGAATAGAATTTAAAATAAAGGGATGCTATGAAGGAAAAACAGAATTTCTGCAAAGAATCATTGATAAAGGGGACGATCACTTACCTGTAACTGCGGTGGATGGTCGATCGATCTCCTTCGGCTCTGGTTGCTGGGATGATTGATCGACTTCCTTCAGTTGTAGCTTGAGCTTCAAAGTGGTGTTCGATCTTCAGTCATTTTGGGGGAATAGAAAACAGGGAAATAAGAAGAAGAAAATGAAGAAGAGGAGAGAGGTGGAAGGAGATCGGGAGGAGAAGATGTAACTGTGAAAATGAAAAGTGGAGAGGTGAAAAACGAATGTTCCTGAGATTAAATGGATGGAAATGGGTGCCGGATGGAAACTCGATTGATGCTTCTCCCCCCCTTGAGAAAAACCTTCCGCCCCCTTCTTAAAGAGAGGAGGGAAGCTTCCTAAAGGGGAATCGGTTAAGAATCTATGGAGGAAAATGAAGGTGGCTGTTTGAAGATGGACGATGGTGGGGAAAGAGGAGAACACGCGGAAATGATCCGTTGTGGATTTTCCCTTTTTCAAAAGAAGGGTTCCTTTTTAAAAAAAAATCATAAAAATGGTTTAAAACGAGGTTTTTGGCAAAATTCAACTTTTTCAAGTTTAAAAACCATTTGCCTTCCTTAATTTTTTGGATTTTGATATCATTTTTCTATTTTTTTATTTTTGTAATAGAAAAGTAAGATTTTATGAAAAACAAAGTTTAAACACTAAATTTTTGTATTTTTTCTGAGAGATATTTACAAAAAATGTTTTTCTGAGAATTTCAGGCCCTTTTGGGGAAAATTCTTCAGAAGAATGGGTTCGGACCTGAGTTTCGAGAAAATGTTCGAGTTTTGGAACTCGAATCGAGAAATACAACATGATGGATCCAAACGAATGTCGGAGGGACTGTCCGAGCCTGTTAAAAGGTAATTTTGGTAATTTTGAGAATTTTGATTTAAAAATTGGGCAACGAAGTTCAGATTTGGATCTGGACAATGGATCCGGATCTAAAATCAAGTCAGACATATAAAATGAATTTAATTTCAGTAAAACTTGAGAAATGAACTGAAATTTAGAAAAAGTGGCTCAATGGCTCAGAAAATGATATCAGGGGCAAAAAGGGAATATTTAAAAGATTTTGAAAAATTTGGGGTGTTCACAGATGCCCCTCTTTGCTACTAAGCCGGTTGAAAGCCGAGCTTAGTGGCAAAGAAACACTCCAAATTTTGAGAAATGCCCCAGTCAGCAGATCTGAACTGGGTGTGGAAGAATTTATTTGAAAGACATGATTTCAGGCTTAAAACTTTATCCTTGAATGGCTTGGGGGAGACGAAATCCTCGAAAATGATATGACTGAATAATAGAGATGAGGAAATCGTGATGGGACTTTAGGTGAAGATCCCGAAATGATGAAAGATAAGAATTTTGATCAAGTCTCATGGGTGAGACAAGATAAGCTATTCAGAATGACTCAGGTTTAGCCCTTAACTTGGATGGGACGAATATATCTCAAAATATCATGAATGGGAAGGGGAATATGTGAGGACCTTGATGGGACATTTTTGGGAAAATGCCTCGTGAGATGAAGCTCGAGTAAGATCCTATCCTGGATGAATATACAAAGCATGGATTCCTCGATGGGAAGAACCATGATGGGACTGGAGGAAAACACCTCGTCAAAACAAGAAACCTCGTCAGAACGAGACTCAAGTTTAACCCAAACCTGAAAAAGAAAGATACCTCGATGCACGAGGTTCAGGCTTAACCCTTAACCTGAAGGGGACGACCATACGGAATCCTCGAGTGAAGAGACCATGATGGGACCTTCGGAGTTTGGACGAACAAATCCGAAAGGGGTTTGCGAAAGGAGGAAAAAAATGGGGTTCCCTAAAGCTTTGAAAAAGGGATGAACTTGGATGTCTCATTGTTGAGACTAAATCAGCTTTTGAATTTAATGACCTCTCGCAGGAAGTACAGGTTTTGACCCTTAACCTGAGTGGGAACAACCATACAGATTTCTTGAAACCGTGATGGGACAGGAGAGATACTTCAACTGAATGAGGCAACTCTTCTGGGAATATATAAACAATGCTAGGTTGCACCAAAAATGGATATTTGAATATTTATTTTATTCTTAGAATATCTAGAAAATTTTGCCAATAAGATAAATTTATAGTTGACTTCAACGCTTGAAAATGTGCACATGTGTGCAAAGATATTTCCTCTTTTACCCAAAGTATTTCCCCCAACGAGGTTAACTTCTCGATCTTAAGAGTCAAATTCAAAATTTTAGCACTGATGATTTTCTTCAAGGAAGCTATCCATTTCCTTGGTATGAGAATAGAAGAAATGTTCTCAATTTCATAAAAGCAAGTAGTGAAAAGATATTGATAAAAGAATTTTGCATAAGAAAAGACTTCTGGCAATTTTGGCAGTTTGATATCTGGGTGTTTTTTCCACGATGATCTTTTGCGCTCTTTTTGAGTCATTGGGCTTTTTCGGGTTTTTTACATCATCCTTCATTCGGATGTGTCCTGACTTTTCTCTGTTTTTCAGGGAAGGGTACGTCACAAGCTCCTTCATCTTGGAGATGCTCCGATCCTTCTTTTATCTCAGGTATTATATATGATATTGGCTCAAAAGGTCTTTAGGTGATAGCAGAAATCAAATATCTTTTAGGGTTTGTCGGTAGGCCCATTACACTCGCCTTCATCTCGATGGTGATTTGAATTTTCCCTGGAAGGATCCTTTACAAACTCCTTCATCTTGGACATGATCCAAATCTTCTTTGGCCCCGGGGTTCTGCTCACCTATTCGCCTTCATCTTGACGACAATTGAGAGATCCCTTTTGCAGATATTTGATTGCAGCTTTAAAATGAAATGAGGAGACATGGATTGGAGTGGATTCTTTTATGGCTTAAGATATTTCCACTGCCTGATTGCCAGAAAATTGTCTTTAAACACGCGCCATAGCCATGATCAATATCAATTTGCTTTTGGCTTTTCAACATCATCGAATATTTCTTTCGCCAATCATACCGAGGACATTTCTTTCATCCTTTTGGTTGATCAACAGGGGAAAGATTTGAATTTTACCTCTTTTCCATAAAAGGTTTCACCCTTTTGGAAAGAAATACTAGATGTAATCAGAGGTGATTCTTTTGGTGTAGTCAAAATATTGGAATCAACAAGTATCTTTAGCAAATTGGCAAGGTTTTCAAGGTTCCTTTGTGAAATAATCATTCGATATAAATTTTGATGAGACCTCGAGTTGAACTTGGGAAGGAATATTTAGATTTTTGTTTTGACTGACCAGCTCGAAAGCAGGATTTATTTGCCGACCAGCTCGAAAGCAGGATTTGTTGGAAGTACCAACTCGAAAGCAGGATTTGATGGAAGCACCAGCTCGAAAGCAGGATTTTTGATGGAAGTACCAGCTCGAAAGCAGGATTTTGGATGGAAGTACCAGCTCGAAAGCAGGATTTGTTTGCCCGACCAGCTCGAAAGGAGGATTTTGATTGTCCGACCAACTCGAAAGCAGGATTTGATTGACCGACCAGCTCGAAAGCAGGATTTTGATTGATCGACCAACTCGAAAGCAGGATTTTGATTGACCGATCAGCTCGAAAGCAGGATTTGTTTGCCCGACCAGCTCAAAAGCAGGATTTTAATTGACCGACCAGCTCGAAAGCAGGATTTGATTGCTCGACCAGCTCGAAAGCAGGATTTTGATTGACTGACCAGCTCGAAAGCAGGATTTGTTTGCCCGACCAGCTCGAAAGTAGGATTTTTTGCCCGACCAGCTCGAAAGCAGGATTTTGATTGACCGACCAGCTCGAAAGCAAGATTTTATTGGTAAGAATGATTGACATTGATAGAGTTATGACCTGAAGGTTTTGAGAATTTTGATGAGATTGTAACCCGAAGGCTTGAACTTGATATACATTGATGAAGTTGTAACCCGAATGCTTGAAAAGGATATACGTGGATGAATTTGTAACCCGAAGGCTTGACAGTGATAGACATTAATGAGATTGTGACCTAAAGGCTTGAAATTTTGAGAGATATAGATAAAATTGTGACCCGAAGGCTTGAAAACGATATACTTTGATGAAGTTGTGACCCGAAGGCTTGAAGATGATAGACATTGATAAAATGGTAACCCAAAGACATTTGATGAATTGATAGACATTTGGTGAGAATTTAGGATATAATAGACAATGATTCAGGTTTATCCGTTAACCTGAAAGGGAAGGGGGAGATTTTTGAGGATATACTTGGGACTTGAATTTAGAAGAGATATGACAAGATTTATGATTTATGATCTAGGATTTAGATGGACCAGCACATTTGGCTGTATGCGGTACAATTTTCAGGATTAACCCCTTGTCGTGAACGGGAAAAAGAATAAAATTTAAATAGATAGAAGGAAAATAAAACTTGATGAAATATTGATAAAAAATGGAGAAAATTCTGAGGAAATTTATTTACTTTGTAAAAGAATTCTTACAAGTAGCATTTGTTGCTCCTATGAGCAATCTCAGAATTATCCCTTATCCTGAGAAAGAATACCTCGAATGTCGAGGTTCAGGTTTATCCCTTATTCTGAAAGGGGAAAGAATAGAATTTAAGAAAATAAATTTAGAAAATTGATTTGATGAAACTTGTATTTGCAAAAAGAATTCTCATAAGTAACATTATTGCCCCTACAAGAGGTCTCAGGATTATCCCTTATCCTGAATGAGAAAATAGAATAGAATTTAAGGAGAATAAGAAAAAATTGATATAAACTTTAGAAAATCAATAAAGGTTGACAAAACTTGAATTTACAAAAGAATCCTCATAGGTAGCATTATTGCTCCTACGAGGGATCTCAGAATTATCTCTTATCCTGAAGAAAAAAAATAGAATTTAAGAAAATTTAGTGAAGGCAAATTGATATAAATCTAGAAAATCAATAAAGATTGGAAAAACTTGTATTTACAAAAGAATCCTCATAGGTAGCGTTATTGCTCCTACGAGGGGTCTCAGGATTATCCCTTGTCCTGAATTGGAAAAAGAATAGATTTTAAGGAGATTTAATGAATGGAAATTAATATAAATCTAGAAAATCAACAAAAATTGACAAAACTTGTATTTACAAAAGAATTCTCATAGGTAGCGTTATTGCTCCTACGAGGGGTCTCAGGATTATCCCTTGTCCTGAATGGGAACACCTCGGACAACGAGGGTCAGGTTTATCCCTTAACCTGAGGGGGAACACCTCGGACAACGAGGGTCAGGTTTATCCCTTAACCTGAAAGGGCATATAAAAGAATAGAATTTTTTGGGGAAAATTTAAAAAGAGAAATTGATAGATATTTACAAATTTGTGGAAAATTGAAAAATTATTTTTACAAAAGAATCCTCATAGGTAGCATTATTGCTCCTAAGAGAGGTTTTAGGATTATCCCTTATCCTGAATGGGAACACCTCAGACAACAAGGGTCAGGTTTATCCCTTAACCTGAGGGGGAGCACTTCAGACAACGAGGGTCAGATTTATCCCTTAACCTGAAAGGGTAAAATACCTCGAACAACGAAGGGTCAGGTTTATCCCTTAACCTGAAAGGGCAAACACCTCGGACAACGAGGGTCAGGTTTATCCCTTAACCTGAAAGGGCAAAATACCTCGGACAACAAGGGTCAGGTTTATCCCTTAACCTGAAAGGGTACACCTTGGACAACGAGGGTCAGGTTTATCCTTTAACCTAAGGGGGGGGAAAGAATTAAAAGAATACCTCATGGGAAAAGAGGCATCAGGTTTATCCCTTAACCTGAAAGGGTAATATGAAAGAATAGACTTTGACCAAAATAAAATTTGATGAAAATTTTAGTAAAAGGTGAAAAATTGACAAGATTGACAAAAGATTAAAATTTGATAAAAATTGAGACAAGAAAAGAAAATTTATTTGATCTTGCTTGCATGTGGGATCTTTAAATCGAAAGGAGAATGTTTTAAAAGACAAATGAGAAATCACTTTGAGAAGAAAATCAACCACGAGAAGAATGATTAGCACGAAAGCTGATCCTTAAAAAGGAATCATCATTAGAGATCATCATGAGGGTTAATTTTGAAGATGATGGTTTAAAAACCCATTTTGAAGAAGGAAAATCAATGTGATAGTTTATTTTGAAGAAGATTAGATTAAAATATTGAACTTTTGGTGATCATGAAGAAGTTTTTGCCAAAATTCTCAAGATTTTTATGATTTTAAAAATCCCTCATAGGTAATATCATTTCTCTCATGATGATGTTTTGGGATTGTCCCTTATTTTGAAAAGAATAGGAAAAATACAATTTTTTTTAAAATAAATGCCCCATCATGGCGAAGGATAGAAGTATTTGATATTTACAGATATGAAGAAAATTGACATTTCATTGATAGGAAATATTGATAACAACGACTGAAATATTTACAAGTTTGTTGACCAAAGGGTCACAAAAGACTGGGACTGAGTTGTCCCTATTTAGGTGACTGAAAAAGAGAAAAAGCAGAAAAATATTGACATGGTTCGAGGGGCTAGGCCAGAACGGGTAGCTACTCTTCTTCTTGATCTTCCACCAGCAGCTTTTTATCAATGCAGTCTTGGACGATGTTTTTGAAAATAAAGCAGTGCTCGATGTCATGACCCATCGCCCGATGGAATTTGCAGAATTGATCCTTGAACCTTCCCATAGTCAAAGGAGGATCTGCTACCTTGGGAAGTTTAACCATCTCTTTTGTTGTCATATAGTCAAGAACTTCCTCAAGCGATTGCTCTAAAGGGGTAAACTCACGGTCGTATCCCCAACCATCGTGCTTTGGTTTCCCTTGAGGCTTTGATTCTAACTAGATGCTCGAGGGAGTGATGTTATTCTGCCTGTTGATCTCATTCTTTTGACCGGAGCAGTCATCTTTGCCTGATCCGCCAGTGTGGTTCTTCCTGCCACCTCTTTTGCTTTTGCCATTGTTGTTGGAGGAACTGGTAGAAAAGGCGAAGTTGGTTTTCTTTTTCACGTTTTGACTGCCTCCTGCCAAGGTGAGGCCATGATAGGTTTCATTCTCTAATCTCATTTCGAGCCATTCGACTCGCTCTATTAACTTGATGAAAGATTTAGACGGAGAAGTAGAGATCAGACCCTTCAAAGGTTGAGAGAAATTGTTCAAAATTATTGAGAGTGCATGCTCTTCTGATATCGGATCATTCATCTTGTTGCAAGTGGATCTCCATCTATGAATGAAATCTTTTGCCTTCTCATTGTCATTTTGCTTTAGGTTGAAAAGATGGTTGAGGGTAGGCGAAGCCTCAGTATTGAAGAGAAACCTTTCGATGAACAGGTTGATGACTTTGTCAAAGTCTCGTAGCTCAATCGGGTTGATGTGGTCGGCATACCATCTTGCTGTAACTCCCTCCAGACTGCGTGGAAAGCATAGGAATAATGCCCTATTGTTATTCCTGAATCGGTTGCACTCAGCGAAAAATGTAGCCAGATGAGCCTTGGGGTTGCCGGTCCCATCAAACTTTATGAATTTACGAGGAAGATCTTCCCAGTTGTCATCTTCTTCTAAGCCGTCATAGAAATCTGCACCGGTGTAGATCTTTTTGCCTTTGTCCTGGGTTTGTAAGTCTTTGATTGCACGAGTCATCTCTTTCATTTGCTCATGCATCGGATCTTCTGCTGGGATCTGAAACTTGGTTTTATTTGCTGACTCGTGCCCCTCATTGACTTTCTTGGGCCGATACAAGGGATTGTGAAAATATGTCGGCTGCTCTTTCTCTGAGTCCTCCTCTGCTGACTCTGAAGTGCTGTCATACTGAACTTGCTTCTTGCTGACTTTTCCCTTGGTTTTGCTTTTAGAAGATATTTTCTCAGGGTTTTCCTCAGTCTGTTCAGCCATCATTTTGGCCATCACTTTTTGAAACAACTTGTATGTAGCTGAATCAACATTGCTTTCCGCTTCTTGGCCCTGCTGCTTGGATGACCTGATGGAGTTCATTTCTTCTCCTTCACTGTCGCTTTGCTGGGGCACTGTTTCCTTTCGAGTCCTCATTCGAACCATGATGAAATGTTAATGTCCTTTCTATAGGTAAAAATGGGATATTTAGGAAAAAAAAATTTGGAGGAAAATTATGATAAAGGAAGAAATCAAAGATCTGATAATGAAAATATTCCATTAAAAAAATTTATTTTATCACAAAAGAGGGTAAGGAATAAAAAGGAATTTAAAAGAGGATATAAAAGAAAAATTTGAAGAATTTACAGGCAGGATCAAAGAATTTGAAGAAATCAGAAGAATAAAGGAAAAATACACCTGGGTTTTAAAAACAAAAGAGGAAATGTTGAATAATATATACCCAGGGTTTTGGAAAATATAAGAATGATATAAAATATCAAACAATCACAGATATACAAACAAGGATCTACAAACAGCACTCCCTACAGCTGACTCTATATGTAATATTTGAAATGGCTGATAGAACCTTAATCCTAACTCTAAGATTTAGATCATCTGATTCCAATCAAGGTATGCCGATATACTCAAGCCGAAGCTCGAAGTACGTGGCATATAAGATATCTCTCCAGTTCTAAGGTAAAGGCTTCTCAACATCCTTGAGCACCTACCAATATACCTCGGACTATGGCCCTTAGGTACATGGTAGGGGGCGCAAACCCAAATAAGTGGTCCAGTTGTGAGGCTCTCTTCCGAACTATGGTTCAGTGAGACAGCCCAGCAACGTGAAGACTGGGACAATATAGGTAGGGATGTTTTCAAAAACATGATCACATGCAGATAAAACCAGAAGGCTCTAATGCAAGTCCTAAAGAGATAGATTTAAATGAAAAGAAGCATACACTTGCATACCTTCAATCCCTAAAATTGAGGAGAGTTTTATTTAAGACCTAAATCTAATGTGAACATGGATATAATCTCCTCAATATGGTCCTATCAAACCATACTTAGATCCTATATGCAATGATGTCAGCTTAGGACAGAGTCTAGGCCCCTAAGGTTTGTATAAAAAATATAGCTGACATAGAAAGAATAAAGACTTAGAAAATATTAAAGCAAAGCAAAGGCATAATTCGACCAGATGGGAACGTGTCCCATCACGGTCGCCAAAACTGTGATCATCGCAAAATTTTTCCTATTCGTGTGGATTCTCTCTCTTCCTTCTCTTTTCCTTTTCTAGCCTCTATTTTCCTCCTTTTTGAAGGGAGAAGAATAAAAGAAAAAAAAAAGAAAGAGAGAAGAGAAAAGAAGAAGAGAAGAGGAACTATTTTGTGGGATTTCACTTGACCTTAATTTGAAAATATTTAGAAATTTAACTCGCCTCCGTTTTGAAAATTTGCGGAAAAAATGGAGAGACGGGATTCGCTTGTCAGTACAAGGTTCAACCGTTCCTGGCGCCTTTACCAGGGGTAATCTAACCAAGGATCGAATCTATGCCTTTTGCTTTGCCTAAATATTATCTAAGAATTTATTCTAACTCTAAATGCACAAAGAATCATGCTTGTGCAATGCAAAGATGTATGCTCTTTTTGAAAAATTTGATTTGGAAATCTCCAAGTTTTATGAGATAGACTTGATAATGGAGTGAAGATTTGGTTTTTGAATGGTAGAATCTAACTTAGAACTTGAGATAGATGAGAGAAGTTCTAAGTCTTTGAAATGATCAGAGTTTAGGAAAATAAGTCTTTGAATTCGGAAAGAATGATTTGAAGATGATAACAAAGGAAATGAGGCTTCAAAGTCGGAAAAGGACTTTGAAGTTGAACTTGAATTTAGGAAAGGAAATGAATACTTGAGATGAATTTTGAATTTTGACTTTTGAAGTTTGAAATTAGAATGGATCTGAGAAATCCAAATGGTATTTAAAAATATAGATGAATTTAAGAAATTCAGATATGATCTATAGATGGATTTAGGTCTGAAATCTGGAAATGAAATAGAATTGGATTTGAAAAGTTGGACTTGGGAATGAAATTGAATTCTGGATCCAGGAATGGATTCAGATCTTAAAGTCTGAGATCCAATGTAGAATTGGACTCTGGACCCTAAGATGAAATTTGGATCGGAAGTCTGAGATCCAAAGTGTGATTGGATTCCGGACCCTAAAAGGGATTTGGATCTGAAGTCTAAGATCCAAAGTAGAATTGGATTCTGGATCCTAAAATGGAATTGGATCTGGAGTCTGAGATCCAATGTAGAGTTGGACTCTGGACCCTAAGATGGATTTTGGATCTGAAGCCTGAGATCTAAAATAGAATTGGATTCTGGATCCTAAAGGGGAATTGGATCTGAAGTCTGAGATCCGATATGAATGTTGAATCCTGGATCCTAAAATGGATTTGGAGTTTGTTAAATTCAGAAGATGAATTAAGAACTTCCAAGTTTGAATTAAACTTGGAAAATGAAATTTAGAATTTGAATCTTGAATATACAAATGAATTTCAAAGTCAAATTGGACTTGAATTTGGAGCTTGAATTTGGAATTTAGAAGATGAAAAGAATCTCAAAGTTAAATTGAAGTTTGAATTTGATTGGAGTTTTGAATATAAATTGAATTTGGAATTTCAAGGTCAGATTGAACTTTGAAATCTGGTTTGAATTGAAGTTTTTGAATATAGCATGAATTTGAAGTCTCAAAGTTAAATTGAACTTTGAGATTGAAGATGAAATAGGATTTGAAAATGAAAAGATGAATTGGATTTTTACAAGAATTGAAGATTTGATTGAAGAAGATATTCACATCACTTGAAGTTTTTGAAAAGTAATTTTTGAAAATATGATGTAGTTCTATTCTAAATCATGAATGAATTTGAAGAATTTGAAGAATTTGAAATTGGATTTTGAAAAGCTATTCCATTCTTTAGATGAATTAAAATAAGATTGAAGATATAATACATCCTTGACTATGGTCATTGAATGTATTATATAATAATCTGTATTTAGGTTCAAGAGAAGAATAAAATACATTTGGTGCTTTTATAGCATTTAAAATGAAATGAACTCTCAGTATACCCTGACTATGGTCATTGGTATATATTTTGAGTTAATTTTAAGTTAAATTATGATAAAAGTCGAAAATATTTAAGGAAAATATGATGAATTTTGAAAACGGATCCAGTGTTATTTTATAAAAGATAAAAATACTAAGTCTTGTTTACATCCTGACTATGGCCATTGATGTAAATCATCAACTTAGGATTAATTACCTTTTACGAAATGGTGTGCGTGCCATTCGTGTTTCCATCCGTGAATTTTTGAAGAATAAAAGAGAAATAATATGAAACAAGTAATTTTCATGAAAATGCTCATACATTCTAGTCTAATAATTCTCATCTAGCTATTACAATAATGGAGATTGAAATTTAAAATTACAAAAATCCCTAATTTAGGATGAAAGAATATTACTTTCCATGTATTTTCTGCAAAACAAGGTTAGCACAAAACATATATAGAGACAGATGACAAATATCATATTGAATTTAGGAATGCATAGGAATGTGCCTACACTAATGAAGAAATGATCATGCAAGAGATCATGTTTATGGAAATGATGATGTACACACCTTATGAGAAAATATATGTATGAGCCCATGTATAATATCTTATGTGAATGGAGATCTACATATGAGAAAGGCATATATGACGCATTATATTAAATGAAAATCTGCATATATTCGCTTAAGGCCAATGGAGATCTGTATGAGAAAAGGGATGTGCAAGTGGTCATGCTTATATTGATGATGAAAAGACTTCATGCACATCTTATGAGAAGATATCCATATGAGTGTACATATGTAACTTCTTAAGCTAGGGATAATCCATATATATGATGACATGTGCAGGGCCTTGGTTTAGTGAGGATGCATGTAATGGGTGATAGGCATTGCTACAACTACAACAATGAGATATTGGAAGTGACTGTTGTGCAGTGCCATGATGAGTACAACAGAAAGTGGTGTGCTATAAGCGAGTGCACAACAGGTAAAGTGGGTGAATGTAGCCAATATAAGTGATGGAATGAATGATGTAGTATGAATGCAGGAAGGTGAATATGAAAAGTGAGTATGGTATGCTGATGTGTATAGGTGCGGTGAATGTGTTGTCATGATAACAGATGGTGTGATGGCTATGTCAGCAACTAATTCAGCATTTTCACAGTGGTGAGAATATGCAGAAATGTGGGGGTGCTGTAAAGTGCTATAGTAAGTGAAGCTACAGGGGAAGGTGAAATGTTACAACAATGGGTATTATGTGAGTGAAATTAGCAGTGACATGAAAATATAGATGAGGTGTTGTGTAACAAATGTGAAAGATACTGAAGTTTGTAGGGTATAGTTTACTGTTGTGTATGTGAAAGTGCTGGAACACACGGAGGATAAAGGTGCAGTGATAGGCTGGGATGCGCTGCTACAATGGATGAAGTCAAGTGAGAAGACTTGGTTGTAGGTGGTGAGGGCAATGTAAGTGCAGGTGAGTATTAGCATGAAGGTGAGGAAAAATGACAAGGGGCAGCAGTATACTGTGCTTAGGGATACTGATGTTTGAAGGATGATGGAATTGGAGGTGTGGTTATGGAAAATGGCAAGTGCGGCTGAAGCATAGGGGTTGCTGTGAATGAAGGTGCAATTGAAGATATGCAGTTGTTCGAGTATATGCACAGGGGATGGAACCATGGTGAAGCAATGGATAATCGCATCATGGTGGTAATAGTGTCAGTGGGACATAATTTGGTATGTGGTGCGTGCAATGGATATGCAAGTGAAGAAAATGGAAAAAAAAAGGGACAATAGTTGTGAAAAAGGGAGTTGTAGGTGTTGTGGATGATATGACCAATGAGATAGAGGGGTTACAGTGAGATGGAGATGGAGCTCACCGACCCACATAACCAAAAAGAAAACAAAATTTAAAACAAGGAACGTAAATTCAGAAGACCAACTTTTATATACAAAATTTAATATTGCCAACTTGAATAATAATAAAAAAAATGAGCTCATGTAGGGTCAAACTAAATACCAACTGTTGCAAATTGTCTCTAATGCCCGAACCATAAGCCATATCAGCTTCATGCGAAGATGAAATTCCCCAAAACAAACCTGCAAATTTCCTTGGATGCTTGTTGGTGACCTGTGACAACTATTTGTATCCAGCAATGAATTACAGGAAGGGGCTAGTCACAGAGAAATCCTCAGTAGGACTATAAATCTGTTGGCTATTGCTACTTTATAAGTCATATTTAAATATTCACGTGCTTACAACAACTGGTCTTCCTACTACTAGAAGAAACTTACTTACTGCCAACTAGTGGCCCTATCTTGTTTAAACCATATAGTCAAAGGATATGACACATAATATGCATAATTGATCAAATGGTAAACAACAAATGCAAGTATTTTATCATCACAGAGGAAGAAAAAAAAAAGAAAGACCCAGTTGTTGATATTAACTCCTAGAGACACTTGGGTTGATTAAGATTTTGCCCTTTTGATAAACAAGATGAAAGACTCCAACGTAACTTCCTTCTATTTTTTTTTTTAGGCCACGCTTTCAATCAAATAGTTATATATTGTATTTCCTGGGGTTGAACAAGACAGTCGAACCAACTATGTTTGCATCATCTCAACCAGGAGACCTTGGATTCAAGTCTTACTGGGATCAAACCCCAGCTTAACTATATCTTGAGGAAAGAAAGAAAGGACTTATAGGATTTTCTGGTGAAAAACTTGGGTTGCAGATAAGGTAATGATGAATATTGTGGGGATATACTGTAGATAAACAAGAACACATACTACACAGAAAATACATGTGAATGTCGGGGAGGTTTGTTGTAGGAAAAGGCCTAATCAGAAAAGAATATAACATGACCAGAGAGATGTTATGCAGAACAAAGGATCATGATGGATAGGATGACAAAAAAAAAAAAACTTATGGGAGCTAAATGCACAACGGATGCATGATTACAAGGATGCAAAGAGCAAAGAGAAAAAAAAATGAAATGAAAAGAATTAAAACAACAGTAGATAATGATTCACTGAAATATGGAGAAAAGATGTATAACACATATTATACCATTACAAAAATGGGATTTAGACAAATTGGAAGCTGAAATTATGAATTGAGAATGAGATACGAACTGAAGTAACAAATGGATTCAGCATACAAGGCAAGAGATACCGATAAAACTTGAGTATAAAAACAACTATACCAAGCTTGATCTAGAGCATACTTTCGAAATTACTATAGAAAATCAAGCGTGTATATAGAGAATTGACTATGATACATTGTAACCTCTGAATGGGCCTTGATACTGTTACAAAGCTGTAACATCGACACTGCTATAGGCAGCCCGATGGTACAGAATATGCTTGTAATGAAGGCTAAGAATGGAGATAAAAATAAAGAAATCGGGAAAAATCAGGGAGAGTGAAGGGAAATAGAGAAAAGAGGAGAGAAGAATCGTTTCACCTTGGTTCTCTATTACAGGATTAGTTCGGGTTGCTGAAGTCGATTGAAGATGCAGATTCAGTGAAGAAGGAGGGAGAGAAGAGGGATCGAAAGAGGCACTCATGGGGTGTAAACAAACGATTAAGGTGAAACAGGAAAAGGCAAACAAGAAAATCTGATGTAAATTAAATATGTATTGAAAATGAAGAGGAAAAATGTTTTATACCAATCCATAAACAATGTTGAGACAAGATTAACTAGCAGATCACACAGAGCATACAAAGAGTTAAAAGAAATGTCTAAAAAAAAAAAAGGAAAAGAAATAGGAACAACGGATGTTGGAATCAATATATTCCTGTTGATGTAGCAGTGAATGGGTCGATTATGCTATATGCAGGTCAATCCCATCACTCTGCCTTACGATAAAAAAAAGATGAAGAAGAATAGAATTTAAAATAAAGGGATGCTACGAAGGAAAAACATAATTTCTGCAAAGAATCAGAGATAAAGGGGACGATCACTTACCTGTAACTGCGATGGATGGTCGATCGATCTCCTTCGACTCTGGTTGCTGGGATGATTGATCGACTTCCTTCAGTTGTAGCTTGAGCTTCAAAGTGGTGGTCGATCTTCAGTCGTTTTGCGGAATAGAAAACAGAGAAATAAGAAGAAGAAAATGAAGAAGAGGAGAGAGGTGGAAGGAGATCGGGAGGAGAAGATGTAATTGTGAAAATGAAAAGTGGAGAGGTGAAAAATGGATGTTCTTGAGATTAAATGGATGGAAATGGGTGTCGGATGGAAACTCGATCGATGCTTCTCCCCCCCTTGAGAAAAACCTTCCGCCCCCTTCTTAAAGAGAGGAGGGAAGCTTCCTGAAGGGGAATCAGTTAAGGATCTATGGAGGAAAATGAAGGTGGCTGTTTGAAGATGGACGATGGTGGGGAAAGAGGAGAACGCGCAGGAATGATCCGTTGTGGATTTTTCCTTTTTCAAAAGAAGGGTTCCTTTTAAAAAAAAAATCATAAAAATGGTTTAAAACGAGGTTTTTGGCAAAATTCAACTTTTTCAAGTTTTAAAACCATTTGCCTTAATTTTTTGGATTTTTGTATCATTTTTCTATTTTTTGTATTTTTGTAATAGAAAACTAAGATTTTATGAAAAACAAAGTTTAAACACTAAATTTTTGTATTTTTTCTGAGAGATATTTACAAAAAATATTTTTCTGAGAATTTCAGGCCCTTTTGGGGAAAATTCTTCAGAAGAATATGGTCGGACCTGAGTTTCAAGAAAATGTTCGAGTTTTGGAACTCGAATCGAGAAATACAACATGATGGATCCAAACAGATGTCGGAGGGACTGTTCGAGCCTGTTAAAAGGTTATTTTGGTAATTTTGAGAATTTTGATTTAAAAATTTGGCAACGAAGTTCAGATTTGGATCTGGACAATGGACCCGGATCTAAAATCAAGTCAGACATATAAAATGAATTTAATTTCAGTAAAACTTGAGAATTGAACTGGAATTTAGAAAAAGTGGCTCAATGGCTCAGAAAATGATATCAGGGGGAAAAAGGGAATATTTAAAAGATTTTGAAAAATTTGGGGTGTTCACAGGCCTGCACCTATCCCTTCGGTGGTGGATGAGCCACACTCGGGTCTGGACGCCCGGTTCAGACCGTGCTCAGGTCTGAGCAAGCCCAGCGTGGGTCTGGACCAGTCGGTTCAGACCTGAGCGATTCACTCTTGCCGAGACCCACTCCTGTGGTCTTTCCCCGGACCAAACCCACTTGGTCCAGGTGGTTCGGTCTGTGCAGCAAACTGAATGACACCTTGCAGCGTAGTCTGCTGCCCCTTTTTAGTTCAGCAGTGTCGCCCAAACCGGCCCCTGCTGTGTGTGCGTGTGGTGCCCCATGACACTGTGTGGCTCGTGAGCTGGCAGGTCCGATCTGTTTAGACTCGCGCTTAGCCCACTGGGTTTTTCCCTCTCTCGTGGGAGGCTACTCTTCGTGCTTTCTAGCCTTGTGAGCGGGCTTCGAGGTTGCAACTTTTTGGGGCTGCATGTGATCTTAGGGCACGGGTTCCCATTGCCCCGACAAATTTTGTAGATTTTGACTCGTCACATCGTGGACGATGTGCGCGATTACCAAAGTGAAGATATATATAATGGAGTGTAACAAGTAAATGTGCATAGTGTTGTTTCACACTCTTGCTCATATTACCACTTTTGCGAAACAGAATGCATAGTGTTTGTGAATGACACCTTATCAAGTATGCAACAAAATGATATAAGGTTATTGCTTGAATAAGAGGCTTATTATATATGTTGAATTGTAACACTTTGATGAAATGATGTAAATATGGTGTTATTTTTGTCGCACACTCTACCACAAAAGCAAGTGCACAAATGAATGCTAGCATACTTTAGTATTTGTTATTGTGGACACATGAATCAGTTTGGGCACTCAATGCGTCCCGTGAGTACAAGGGGACTCGAGGCATATGGTGAGGTTATAATGGTTTTATGAGGCTTCTTGAATGTTGGAACTCCGTGACGAGTTATGTGTGGGCGATGAACTCACCTTGTGAGTCGAGCTCACTTATGCTAGAGATGCATGGCCACACATACTCTCTCTTTTAGTACAGAGCTGATTATAAGTTTTCAGACATGACTTACTTTGGTTAAGTGTTTTCAATTGTCTCATAGCGATGCATGTAACTTTGTATCATTTACTTACATAATTCGCTTAATTGCATTGACTTATGTTTTAAAAGCATGTTATTACTAGTTGTTATCACGTATTGCTTCACGTTCAGTTTGCTTACTGTATTTATACTTGCTTATGTTATACCTGTGAAATCATGGTGAATGAATGATAATGTTATGTGTTGCATAATAGCTTTGCTTTCGATTTTCACAACCAGTATTTTGTGATTGATTCATCTCACCATCTTGCAAGAGTACTGACCCCGTTTTATGGGGACACAGGTATTTGCTTGCTTCCCGTGGTGCGATGAAGCTCGATGTGCAGCAGAGGACTGAACCCACACTCTAGAACATTGAATATTTTGGTAGTTGTGTTTTGTAAAGGGAAATGTCGTATCATTTTGTAAACAGTATTAATAAAATGTTTCTCCTTGTTGTTTTCTCTGTAACCCACTCAAAGTTTTCACTTGTTTTTCCCTTAAGTTTTTTCGCTTTGCGCAATGTATTTTAAAAAAAAAAATTACTCTAAAAATCTAAAGGATTTTTCAAGTTGAGATTTTGGGGTGTTATAGAGTGTGCCCCACATATTTTCAACCCAAATAAAGGGTTTTAGCGAAAACCCGTGTCACACCTCCCCTTTGGAGAAGCATTTTCCGCATAAGAGGGGGCTTTGGGGGGATTTTAGTTTCCATTGATTTTCCTTTCTACAGCGTGAAACAAAAACGCCTAAGAAAAATCCATTATACCACGTGGGGTTTTCATATTGATCAAGGGCAACTTCCAATGAACTGGACTAAAATACGAATAATGCATCTATTTTGATCTAGTTGGGAGCTACTTGATTCAAATACGCCCTTGGATCTATCTACATCTGAGTCTCTGACTCATATCAGAGTCTATTCTTTTGTTTTTTTGAATAAATACAAAAGACATGTTTGGCGTCTCTCTCTCTCTCTCCTACCAATAGCCATCCAACCAAAACCTCACCAACCACAATAAATTTTTCTTCTTTCTTATATTCAACCCTCATTTTCATAATGTACAACATAAAGTCAGCCTACGCCAACTCACCGGATCTCTCTTCTTATCTCTTTCTCTCCACCATCCGACTGCTAAAAACCAATTTCAAGATTCCAATCCAAGAAAATCAACGGTTGACAATCACCTAAAGCGTCAGCTAACATGTTCTCTACTATCAGCAGCGGGTGAGGTAGAAGCACCCTTGGCAGAAGAAAAAGGCAAAGACGGTGCAAGAAATAGCAAGCTTCCATTCTTCCCATTCCCACTATCATTAGCAGAAGTCTTGTTCCAATAGGTTGATCCACAACCTGCTCCATCTCCTGCTGATGAATAAGCAGCCATGGAAGTTGAAAACTGCTCCCTCCACTTCAAACTTTGAACCATACTCTCTCCATTGCTCTGCCCAGCAGGAATAGTCCCATTATTGTTGCTGCCGCCGACAATTGATGTGATCGCAGCCGCCAATGCCGATTGGAAATTCGGGTCCGATGTTAACACCTTCGTAGCAGCCGTGATCGTGTTCGCCGAGGAGTTTTGCTGGGATGATGACATTGGTGCTGATGATGAATGGTTCAGTTTTTGAAGATAGGTCTGATAGAATTCCTCATGTGGTGGTCTTGCTGGAGCTGATGACACAATTGGGCTCTTGTTGAATTGATGGGACCCATAGCTGAAGTAGCCAGTGTTGGTGGAGGGAGTGCCGCAGTTCCAAGATGCAGGAAGGGTGCTTTGGTCTGAAGAAAAGGTCAGATTTGAGAACCCAAGTGAAGAAGAGTACCTAGGGGGTGCAGAAAAAGCAGATGAAAGCCTAGTGAATTTGGGAATAGAGGATGAGGAGGTCAGATCCAGTGTGATTGTAGGGTAAGTTGGGGATGATGAAATGGCAGGTTGTGATAGATAGAATGGTCTTGTTCTCGAATTATAGGATAGATCAAACGTGAATCCAGCAGCGGTGGAAGCTGCTGCTGCCGCCGGAGCAGACGAGCCCGACATGAGCATGGAAGCGGCAGCAGAGGTGGTGGAAGCCATGGCTATGGCTTGGAGTGGGAGGCGGTGGTTGTGGGTTCCTTCATATGTGGTTATGAGTATGGACGTGTCTTCTGCACATCTTTGAACCTGATCAAAGTTAGAGAAGAATCATATTTAGTATCCATCTTTTAATTAAACTGCTAAAAAATATAACTTTATTACAATTCTTGAATTACATATACCTGTTTTCTTACTGGGCATGCTGATGCTACTGTGCATCTGTAGTAGGCTCTTGGGCATGGGTTGCTTTTAGCGATTTTTTGCCCATATTTCCTCCATTGGCATCCATCTTGCATCTGATCATTACAAAAAAATTTCAGCGTTAGCTCAATTAACTTCCTTTGATTCAATACATTCTTTGAGTTTTGATGACATAAACCACGAGTATGAGATAACTAATAGTGGTGCATGCTCTCATGCATAGAGTATATGCTAAGCACATGTTCATATGCACCAACATGGATGCAATATCATCATGACCATGCAATTGCATACCGGCAACGTGTTGTGTGTGCATGCTTGCACTCAAGCAGTGCAAGTTGTCTAGTATAGCGTCCATCCTTGAGCAAGCATTTAGGCACATGTGCATATGCATGTACATGCAGAAACTACCAATAAGGTTATGCTATGTACCGCAGTGGTTACCCATGTGGTCAAGGGGTTCCTATGTCAAGTTGAAAGCCCAGGATTGAATCCCACTGACGCATGGGGGCTACCGTTGATTTATCATGGTTGGGGCATGTAACTCTGAGGGGGCAGGAGTTTTACCTCAGGAAGGTGGGCTCCATTATGTTACCCGCTTCTTAGTGTGGGTATATATATCAACTTTATTAAAATAACTAAAATATACTTAAAATAATTGTATTTTTAAAAAATGCATGATTATTTTTTTGGGCATTATAATTCTTTTGAACTTGAAGCCAATTGAAAAGTCAAACACCTTTTATAAAAATGTATTAAGCTATCAAAAGTTACCATTATAATATCAAAAAGCAGCCTTACATTTTAAAAACTACCATTATTTTAAAAGTGTTTTAGTCATTTTCAAAAGGTTGAATCCATCCAAGGTTAAATACAATATATATATATATATATAATAGCAGTAACAATACTCACCGTGATTGTGTCACACAATGCCCTAATAGAAACACTAGCTTTCTTGACGTGGGCCTGCTGTGAGACATCATCTTCTGCACTTCTAGGTGTCTTCAAAAGCTTGTTTGGAGGCGAACCCTCTGCAACATCTTCCCCTTTTGATCCCTCATGGCTATTCTGTGAAGTCTGATCATTCTGCTGAAATTTGCAATCAAGTCCAAGATCTAACACTTCTTTCAAACGATCATCTTCCTCTTTATTGTTGTTGCTCTTGCCGTTCTCCTTCTCCTGATATTTCTTGGGAAGTGCTGTCGAATTGTTACCAAGACTTAGAGAAACCAACTCTGTCCCTTCAGTATCATGATCTGAACTGCTGGTAGTAGTAGTGGTAATATTAGCAGTGGCTTCTAAGCATTTCCTGTCGTTCTCTTCTTGTTGAACAATGTCAAAGAAATGCATCTGCAGTGCTTGGTAGTCCTTTACTATTCGTGATAACATCATCTTCAACCTCTCATTCTCTTCTCTCACTTCACCCATCTCAGCTTTGGCAGATTCAAGTTGGTCCTCCTGGATATAATGGTGATAGTGTTATGTTAGAATACATATATTATATGGGTAACTTTTTAATCAAGAATTTTGCATCTGTACCATAAAGATATGGATACAATCCAACACGTGACTCGATTTGAGACGCGAGTTCGTAAAATATTTGAAATATAGGATACAAGGGCATGGATTTTTAAAAATTTTAACCAATAAAGAATATTTTTTGATATTTTAATTTATAAAAAAAATTACTGGAATAATATAAAAAATCATCAAAGATAATTAAAAATAATATGTGTGTGTGTTTTGGCGTGCCACCAGGGACATGCAGCTAAAATGGCATGCCCCTGCAACAACGTTTTAATTGAGTCAGACTCTGTGGATATATGGTCCACATAACCGGATCAAAACCAACTGGATATCATTTGATATGGGTTCAAATTGGACCCAACATGACCAAGATCCAGCCTGCAACAGATGGATGGTTGGATCCAGGTCATGAATTGGGTCAGGCATATTTGACGTATCCTGGAGCTGCAGATCCACTCTGACTTGCCAATATGCGAATCGGACCCACTTGGAAATTTCAAGGGTACTATTTGTCTTGTCATCTATCTCTTAGCAAACAGTGTGAAAATGTCGGTGTTTTTTAAAAAAGAAATGACATTATGCAGCTGATGAAAATGTAAATATTGACTATCCAAAAAAAATGTAAATATCGGCAAAAATGATTGTTTCTGAATTTTTTATTTTGTAAAAATTTGTTTTCTTTTTTAATTAATTTTGTTGGGCATCTTCTGGAGATAAGAGTTCAATTTCTCACGAGAAAAAGTTGGTGTTATTTTCCTACTTTAAACTCTGTTAATTTTTCTTGAAAAGGAAAAATATATCATGATAAAAACCTTGACCCAACAACCATGACTTCTGTGGGATTGGACACTCCAATGCACAGATTGGTTGATTCTGTTAATAAACAGTCAAAATAAAAAAGTTGAATAATATTTTGTCAATTCACAAAAAAAAAAGTTGAATAATTAATTATCATTTGTCAATTCACAAAAGGAGATGTATAAACTAGCACCTGTAGCAACTATATTCTATCTAGCGACCTGAATCTGGTGATTCTTCAGTACAATTCAAGTGCCTCCAGTAATTAATCAAGATTCCAAGGTTTTCCAATTTCCCACCAGGAACACCAATAATCCAAGAAACTCTCAACTTTCAGTGGAATTCAAGGTAGTCTTCTGATACCTATTTAAGTTCCCAGTTTTCCTGGATATTTTATGATCCTAGACTTCCTAGTGATAGTATGCAGCTGAAGAATTGGAGACTCGTTTTTAGTGCCATCTCCTAAGCTAGCAATAGCATGATGAAGCTTTTTCTTGTCCTTAATTAATAAGAATTTCAGGGAACCAAAACAATAATTTTTCTTTATATTTACCAAATAATAGTAACTGTGTTTTGCTCTTTATTAATCAATAAAATTATTTTTCACATATTCACAATGAAACTCATATTAGGTACAAAAAAAAAATGGCAACAATATTTTCTTTGAATAATAATAAAGAACATTTTTGCATGTTCGCTAGCCTGAAAAATCAATATATAAAGAATGAAGCTCACCTTGTCAACGGAGACTGAATCTTTTAGGTCGTCTGAAAATGGTTTCATGTTACCTTCCCTCTCTGCCCTTTCATTTCCTCCTGAAGCCTGGTCAAGAACAACATATACCAGAAGGAATAAGAAATGCAGAAGACCAATAGAAATTGATATTTCTTTAACATGAAGCTTAAATTTTATTATCATACTGGGAAAGTAAATATATAGTCTGATAAATCATATTATATTCTGTGGCACATGGCCCACAAATACCGAAAGTTTTATTGGCCATTCAATCCAAATCTGTGATCATAAGATGAGTTTCGTCCACAATATTTAAGATTTCTCATGAATATCATGAACTGCAACAACCATAAAGGATTTTGTGGAGCTTCATAGTCGCATACTTCTAAAAGATATAAAAGAAAGAAACCGACAGATTAGATTCTAATACATCATCGATAAAACCAATCAAGTTTTTTTCTGCATTGCATAATAATAATGATGGTGGCAGAATCATTTAATATGATATTTTTCTTTCCTTTTGGAAGATTAAGAGATTCGATTCATCAATATAGCAAAGAAGCGATGATCTCTCTCTCTCTCTCTTATTTGCTATCTTAATGAAACGATTCTCTTTACTTAAAAAAAAACACATTGGTGATGTTTGAATTTTTCTTATGAGGAAAGGAAGGCTTCAAACTTTCACCTTCAACGGCAATCCACCTTCCAATCTGAAGAAAGGAATCCCAAGATTTTAATTTTAGAAAAAAAAGAAAAGAAAAAAGAAAACCAGGAGATGAATATATAGGAAAAAGAAAATAATGAAACCCATTTCCCATTTTCATCCAAACAGCAGGAAAAAGGAATAAAAATCAATGAATAGAAGCTGTAGAAGCCACACCTTTCCTATCTCTTTCTTGCATTCATGACTCCTCTCCTGAAGATAATGCAATTTCCAGTATATATAGGCGCGTGACTAAAACGCCCTTCTGTTATTATTATTATTATTTTCAATTGAAACAAAAGGCTGGTAAACGGACCGAGCTGCTCGCAGTTTTCTCAGTTCAGGGTTGTCATATGAGCTCAGTGAGCTGAGACATGAGCAGCTTGGTGTAGCATAAGCGAGTCGAGTACGAAGAATGAATGTTCAGCTTGATACGGCTTAGCTCTGGTCGTCTCTTATGGGCTCATCTTGGATGATATGTATATATATCATTCGTGTAGCATTTATATCAAAAATAGCACGATGAGTCAAATGCTTGCAAATTCCAGGACATGGGTTCCATTCTCTCCATGGAGCATATTGATTTTTTTTTTATTTGAATGTGCCAGCTTGATCTCAGCTCATCTGGCTCAAGCTCGGCTTGATTAACGCGAGCAAAAAAAACTGATCTCAAACATGGTTGGAATGCAAATTATAAGCTGAGCCTGAACACCCATTGTTTTGTTGGTTTGACTCGTTGACCATACCTACTTTTGCTTTTCTAAGTAGAGTGCATAGATGACTTCATTTACTCAGCTAAAACATACAGCTGACTCCATTGTATACCTTGAGTCTTAATATAAGAAGGCTTATGGTGACTCAAATCTGAGTTTTCTCAGTTACTGTACAATGCACGAGTCTCCAAGAGATTGAAGCTGGCTCAATTAAGGGCAGAGTGGGGTTTCGGTTGATTTGGGTAGGCCTAGGTGGGGAATTCATGGAACAAAAGGGTGACTAAGGGCTGATGTTGATGGGTTTGAGTACGGGTTTGGTTTAGTTCATGGGTTGAATTTGGATTTGGGTGACCAGGATAACAGGCTTGGTGAAGATTCAATTAGATCACGGTGGGTCAGATATTGGATTGAAGCTTAATGCTTGTAGGTCTAGTTTAACTCTGATCCAGATCCAAAATATTTATGGGTCTGATCTTGACACAGTTCAGTTTAGAACTAAAGCTCTATTAAGGTCCGATTAGGTCCAGTTTGGGTTTGCATATGATCATTCCAACCAAAATCAAGAGATTGAGCCCAATACATAGGTGGGACACCCTGCACCGGACCCATAGTACCTGGAACCGGAGCATTTTGGGTAGGAACTGGTGAAAACTGGCTCGAATCTAGACCCAAAATGCCAGGAACCAGGTTGGATACCAGTTCCTGAGCCGAACCAGTTTGGCTGGTTCCTGGTTCACGGGGAGCCCGACCAATTTCAGGAAACCCAGGCTGGGCAGGCAGTGGCTCCCATCCACTGCCGTCGACAACGTGGCCACCCCAGGTAGGGATGGTCCTTGTCGGTCTGCCCCGTCTGGCAGAAACCCACTGGACGATGGCTGGCCATCGATGGGTGCTCCCACGACGACTCCCCCTTTCTGCCCTAGGGCTGGTGGAGCGGTGGACTGAGGTGCACCGCCGACCACCCCCGACGGTGGGATTGGTCCCTGCCGGCCTGCACCCATCGACAATGAGCTGTTGGGTGGGTCAGAGGTGGCAAGGGCACAAAGGAGGGCGAACGAACTAGAAGGGAAGGGCGGTGGCAGAAAGGGGAGAGAGTGTGAAAACCCTCCTCCTATGTTATGCACCAAGAGGTGCGCACATGGCAGTGGCTCGATCGACGATGCCTCATCGCTGCTTGTCGAAGCCTCCTCCATGCTACATACCGGCTGCAACCCTACGACATCAATGCACTGTCACCAACCTCTTGATAGGGGTTTTCCTTGGGCGCATCCTCTTCGAAGGATCGCTCTTCTAGACATCGCATGAGTGACATTTTATCGTTCAAATTCCCCAAAACCAAGATTTATTATGCTTTCATCCTCTTATAGCTTATTTATTGTCTAAGCTATCAACAAGACATTATCACTCAATCAGGAAAACATCCCTTCAACGTTGCTTCTTTTGATGAATCTTGGCTTTCGACCGTTATCACTTTCATGCTTTCTTCACTTTCATTTTTCGACATCGTAAACATGATCAGGACTTCGGCTGTAACACCAATTGATGTAAATCGAAGGGGCTTGATTGCTACTTGCAAACAAAGGAATATGAAAGCAACTCAAAATTCAATAATGTAAATAATTTAAGAAAAATATGAGAGAAAATAATAGAATAAGAAATCACAAATAGCTTCCATCAACGATTGTCCCTCTCTTTTAAATCATCTATTTATAAAAAAATCTTAAATGTAATGGATCTAGATCTGGCATGGATTTCCATGTGAGTCTATGGATCTGATTCGATTGTGTAACGCCACAATTATTTAACTTTAAAATTTTGGAATAATTTTTTTTTTAAATCACAACGAAATATTTGGTTAACCATTCGGTCAAATAGTTGGGCTAGTTACAAGGGATAACATAGATTATTCATGCCAAATTCAATATCATTATTATTACAAGAATAATAAAAATCATGTCATAATGTTCATCAGAGATCCGTAGGATTACAAATATATGATCTTATGACTCCGCGCACAACGATGCCCACAATACGCTATGTGCACATCATTTACTTGGAAAAACAAGAAAGGTAGAAAGGTCAGACTATAACCAATCTGAGTAAGCATCATTTTATCATTGTATATGTACATAGTGCCATGTGTATAAGTAAACATTCATCTATTAGAATATAAATATATAATTTGCATATTTCGTATGAATCACATGAATTGTTCTCAACATTCATTCAAAACCAAAGTATCATCATTTTGATAAAAAAAAGATATGTATTACTACAAATTAAAAGTAAATATTTAAGTTTGTTTTATTAGCTCGCTCTATGGGTACGCACAGGCTAAACGTCATAGCGGATCGAGACCACTCGAGGGTTTGTTATGTTATCAAGTAACCCGAGTGACTAGCCGTACAGATACCCAATGGGGATGGCCTGTGATCGAGAGAGTACTTCCCAATAGCATAAAATAGAAAAATGATGCATCCTAGAGCTTTTGCAGAAGACTTGGATCTATCACTTATGACACATAACTCTGAGAACTAAGTACCGGGTGAGATGCCTCGCTCTCACAAACACAAAGAGTGTCCCACTGAGTTTATACCATCTACCTCTCTAAGCAGACCACGAGTTTGGTAACATACACCGTCTTTGAGGTGTAGCCAGAACCCAAGGAATCCAGTAACACATATCATCTTTTAACTATACCCAGAAATCTTGAATTTTACTTGAGAGTGTTTATATTGGTTTGTATGTTATTTGGTTTGTGTCACAGCATCTCACAAGGATACCGTAATTTCATCCCACACTCTGGTGGAAACAAGTATAAACAGGTCTGGCTTAGTGCAAGTAAACACTCGAACAACTATTCACAAACCACCGGCTCATGTTTATCTAACACTTTTTCATTACATATCAAGTCACTTTGACAAATCGAATGTACATGACTGTGTCATGTTTCTCATAGATTTTGCTAGAGCTCCTATGGCTCCATACAGTTTTTGGTGAATTTACACATGCATTTATGAGCTTTAGAAATGCATGAAATTTCCTTTCAGGGTACCATTGATTTTAAACTAGACATTAGTTTGTATTCAAAGTGTGAACACCACTTGTGCATTATCACAATTTGAGATACGATTTGAGAATTTATTTAATTTAGTTCCTTCAACAAGTATACCTCAACATATATAACTATATATGTCGATTTTACACACATATATACATATAAGAGTGATATTCGTGGACCCGCTAAATAGAGCTCTTTAGGTCCATTTTAGAACTTATCCCGACTGGGTGTCCACAATTTGTTATTTCACTGATCTATCATTTTTCCTTTACACATTGACTTCAACAAGTCCATGATGGGCTTCAACCCCGTTAAGCATACCAGCCGATCACTCCCTTACAACAGTGAGTATTGGTGGTGGCAATGGCAACCATTTGATTGCCATTTTATCTTTATATCTTTAATATATATATTTTTATGTTGATATTCAAGTCGGGGCTACGACAAACCTCACTGAGACGACATGTATTGTTGTTCGGTTTGCAGCACCCAGCCAACATCTTACATTATTTGTTTTTTTTTTTTTGGAATACAAGATGGGCTGCGGCAAAACCCCTCTGTGTGGGTTTGCAGCTCCCAGCACATATGTAATTTTTTTTTTTGAAGACAAATTGGGTTGTGGCAGATCACACTATGCAGTTTTGCAGCTCCCAAGCCATGCATATGTATTTTCTCTCTTTTTTTTTAGGTAAGCTAGGTTATAGCAGAACCCGAATGGTCGGGTCTACAGCACCCAACACCAATTGTACATTCTCTTTCGAGAAGCGAGCTGGGCTACGATGGAACCCTGAGGTCTGGGTCTGCAGCGCCCAGCCATAATGCATTTATATATTTTTTTGTAAGGAAGGCTGGGCTACAGTAGAACCCTGCCCTTTGGGTCTATAGCACCCAACAAAACGCTGTGTTGGCATGTGTTGAAATGACATGGCTGGTTATTCCAGCACACCATGCCAATGTTGTCAGGCCTACAGCCCGCAACACAAACTTTGCATTTAACATATATATATATATATATATAAATGTAATCATCAAGCATCAATATATGTAGAAACAACACTTTTCATGGTTCGTAATATTGAGAAAAACATTTACACTAGAATTTCTCCTAATATCTTGAAACGATAAGCACATCGGATTTTAGTTCATATTATAACAAAAAGATCAATATTCTTGAATCATGAAAAATATTTCTCACACAGTCTTCATGCGTACATGTTTAAGATCATCATAGAGTTTGACAGATATGAGACAGTAAATCAACATACAAGCATAACTATTTTTTTTTGTCTTGACATACATCAAACCGGGAATTAGATATAGGTATAACTATATTTTTTTTCCTTTGACAGATATCAAACCGTAAATCAAGATATAGGCATAGCTATATATATATATTCTTTTTTTTTCATTTGACAGATATAGAACCATAAATAAGGAGACTTCATAGCTATATCTTTTTAACAAATCTAAAACCATAAATCAAAAGACTTCATAGCTATTTTTTTTTTTTACAGATCTAAAATCATAAATCAAGATATTTCATAGCTATAATTTTGTTGACAGATCCAAAACCATAAATCATGATATTTCATAGCTATACTTTTGATGACAGATCTAAAACCATAAATCCAGGTATTTCATAGCTATAATTTTGTTGGTAGATCTAAAAGTGTAAATCAAGTGACTTCATAGCTATAATTTTTTTTGATAGATCTAAAACTGTCAATCAGGATATTTCATAGCTATAATTTTGTTAATAGATCTAAAATCGTAAATTAGGATATTTCATAGCTATACTTTTGTTGACAGATCTAAAACCATAAATCTAGATATTTCATAGCTATAATTTTGTTGGCAAATCTAAAACTGTAAATCAAGAGACTTTATCTATACATGTATACTCTTTTCTAAAGGATCGAGTGCACAATCCTCTTTCGAATAGTATCCCATATATATATAGAACCCACAACATAGTATATGCATGGTTGTACATATATTCGGACAGTGGATGTCTACGTGTATCACACGTCCCTAAGCAGGCATATAAGAATAGTATGCCTCTACCTCTTTCGATGAGTCGAATCACCAAATAACTCCTGAGTTATGTGGCTGGATTAAGGTTCATAGTCCTTCCTTCGGTCATTTCTTCGTCTAGCACCTCCACTACGGGTGGTAGCACAACAAAGGAGTGAGAAGAGAAGAGAGGAAGAGAGGAAAAATCGAGTGGGATGAGTGAGATGAGAGGTAGATGGATTGAGACCAACAAAAAAATTATGTAACCTATCTTTTGGCAACTTCAAGAAATGCCTTTTTCTTATTTATTTTGGTTCATTGCCATTATCACAATTTCTTTGAAACTGTCCCTCCTCTTTCTCCATCCACGCCCATTTGGTTCTTATTTATTTTGTTTTCCTCATTTCTCATTATTTTTTTCCCACTCTTACCTTTTCTCCCAGCTATATACACAAGGCAACCACCTTAAATCCCTAAAGAAAAATTATGAAAATGGAAGAGGGAATAGATAGTTTTCCATGAGAAATTTTTTTAACCTTCCCATTCTTCTTAAATTCTATCTTAAATCCCATAGGAAAAAACATGTGCTATTTGAGAAAATTTCTTCATGTTTTTTTAAAAAAAATTGAATTCCAAAATCCTAATTGTTCTTCTCGATTTGAATTCTTGATTGGCTTTATCTTCTTTAAAAAAAATGTGTACTCCTAAAATTTACTCAAGGTTTTTGTCAAAAAGAAATATAGCACACCACTACAAAAAACATGTGTGTGGTGGGATTTGAACTCAGGTCACTTCCCAAAGAGGCAATGAACCTCTCCACAATACTATTGCCATTTTTGTTGCACTTAGAGTATTAATTTATTTATATGTATATAGGAGTTAAAGTTTTTGTCAAAACGTAAATGTAGCACTTTATTACCAAAACTGTGTGGTGTGATTTGAAGTCATATCATCTCCCAAAGAGGCAACAAACCTCTCCATAACACTTCTCTTTTCGTTGTAATTTATGTCTTTGTAAATTTATTTATATGCATATGGGTTTTCTAACGGATCTCTGATTTGAGTTGGATCGTATAATACTTTGGATCTTCTAAAACTCCCCAACTAGATTTCAGATCTTGGTTGGGTCATACAATATTTTAGATCTATTAAAAATCCCATCAAATCTCAATTGGGTTTCGGATCCATCTAGGATCCAAATTCACTTATAATATCCAAATATAAATACTAGGTCCATATGGCCTTGTTCGGATCCAAGATCTATTTAGATCAAATTCAACTTAATAATATCATATTATCATATCTATTCTGAAAAAAAATCATCTTTTATTTACTTTACATTTTTTTAAAATTTACAAGTTTTACATCCTTCCCCCCTAAAAGGAATTTTGTTCTCGAAATTCGTTTTACATACTAATCAAACAAATGACAGTACTTGTCTCGTATTATCGCCTCGGGTTTCCAAGTATATTCTTCAAGGCCATGATGTTGCCATCGCACCTTAACCAATGAAATGGTCTTATTTCGCATCACTCGTTCTCTCTGATCCATAATTTTAACTAGTCTCTCCTCTACTGTCAGGTCTTCTTGCACATTTACGTTTTCAAATTGAATTACATAAGAGGGGTCATGTATGTACTTTCTCAACATTGACATGTAGAAGACATTATGAATTTTTGCAAACTAAGGAGGCAACTCCACTCAGTAAGTCGTTTCACCGATCCACTCCAATATGACAAATGGTCCCATATATCTATAACTCAATTTCTCCTTCTTTTGGAATCAAAAAACACTTTTGGTCAGTGACACCTTTACAAACACAGAATCCCCTACCTCAAAGGTGAGCTCCCTGCGTCGTTGATCTACGTAACTTTTATGTCGACTTTGAGCAGTGCGCAATCTATCTTGTATCATCTGGATCTGTTAGGTATAATGTTGGAGTACCATCAGTGACTCTACTATTCTTTCGCCAACTTCGTTCTAATGTATCAGTGATCTGCAGGGTCGCCCATACAACGCTTAAAATAGAGTCATTTTGATATGGTGTAAGTTTTATGAAATAGATTTTTAAAATAATATTTTCAATAAAAACATTGTGAAAGCCAGACACCAAATACTAAAAACCGGCTCGCACAAGTGGTGGAGTCCAGATCGATCTCAGAGAATGGGAGAAACACTTTGTATTCAAGAGAAAACTAATCTACTCTTTATTGCCTTAAAAAATAAAAGAATTAATTAATTAATTAACTAAGAGTACGATCGTCTGTGGAGGGCTTAAACAAATAAAAACAATTAAGAGTGGCCTTATTACAAACCCAATTGAATTGAATCAAATAAAATAAACCCTAAGCTAAAAATAAAAGAAAAGGGTCTTCAGTGCTTGAGCTTCTAGTCCCTTCATTTTTTCTTCTACTTGCTAGCTGATCTATGAGGGCTCCTTGAGGGGCTCTCAGGGGCCTTTTGAGGAGACCTTTTTGAAACCTTAGAGGGCTCTTTGAGGGTTCATTTTGGGGCTCACCGCACAATCAAGCACTTTCCTGCAAAACATGAACACAAAACAAGAACAAAATAATGCAAAACTAGACAAAAATTCAAAGTTAGTTTAAAGAAACTCACAAAAACATGAATCTAACCACTAAGAACAAACTAATTATATGTAACAACTATGAACTAACATGAACAAACTAAATACTAAATGACAAAATAGTAAAATAAACTAATTAACAAGAAGAAAACTAACTCATAACAACTAAGAATCAATTTAACTAAAAAACACAAGAAACTAGACTAACTGAAAATCAAGAATTGACTAAACTAACTATTAACAAATAATTAAGTAATAGGAATACAAAACAAACTAACAAATTAACTAAATTAAAACAAGAAAATGTTACCTACTTAATAACTCGTGAATCCAATTTATCTAAAAAAATGGAATTGACTAATTAAAAACATGGAATTTAACTAAACCTAATCTAGATAATTAATTGAACTAAGCAACAAATATCTAAATGACTGATATGAATTTAAACTAACTATTTAATGTACCTACTCTAATAAATTATGTAACTATAGATGAAAACAAGAACTCGACAACTATGCATTAATTAATCACTCAAGGCAAACAAAATCAAATCTCACTTAAAACTAATTACATGAATCAGTTAAAAACTAACTAACTAAATGAATCTAGAAACTAACTTTTAAACTGCAGCACTACGTTTGCATCAAAATTAACATTAGCTAATTACTTTAAGAGAGACGATAATTGAAACAAAACAAGAATTACGGCTAATTATTTAACTAAACTAATTCTCTAACAACTAACTAATTTAATCTAACTAAATTAAATCTACTGCTACTGATCTACTTAACGTGCAACCTGAAATAAAATGTGAAATTAAAATAACGAATTACCAAGAATAACATCAAACTATCTAAATCGGCTAATTAATCTATTTAACGAAAAACGATATTTGAACGAAAACATGATTTTCTAATCTAAGTACTACAAATTAATTTTTTGAAGTAAATCATAATTTAACTAACCAATAAATATAGTAAATAAAACTATTCATTTGATTAAAATAATAAAAATTAAAATAACTAATCAATTTATTTACCGATTTCTAATTTAAGCTATCAATTAAATAAAACGAACTAAAGCACATAACAAAAAAAATCATGAACATGAATTAAGCATTAAATAAACTAAACTAATACTGAAAATAATCATAAAATACTTAGATCTAATTATGCCAATAAAAAAGAATTAAAAAGATTATAAAAATCCTAATCTGCTACTACAGAAAACCTAATTAATTGACCTAATAAAGCCTGAATATTAAGAAAATTAGTCTAGACTAAATCTAACCTACATCTACCATAAACTGAATCAAAACTCACAAGAATATCAAAAAATGCTAGTCTAAATCTACCGATTTGAATAAAATATTATTCTATGCATAAATCAGGAAAATCAGCTAAACTAAACTATTTTATATTTGTTTTCTTTTTATATTTTCATATGCTAAAAAATATGATGAATCTACACTAGATGTGATGAATATGTCATGAATAAACAAGAACTACATGCAATGATATGATGTATGCTATGCGAAAACCAAAACTACAAAAACTACGGTGAAATAGGAGAGAAGAAGCAATTGTATGATTTACCTCTGATGGAAGGGTTGAGAAAAAGAACAAGGCCTTTCCTTGAGCTGCACGTGCCTCCGTTGACCAAGCCAAGAAGAACTGGCAGCAGAAAAACGTTAGAAGCAAGATGAATAAAAGGGAGAACCGGTTGGGAACAAAGAGGAGGAAGAGAAGAGAAGAGAAGAGGGAGAAGAGGCTTGTGTTTTCTCAGAAAGGATTGTAGCTCTAAAAATATTATTTATACTAATTTCTAGGTTAAAACATGATTTTCTATGGAAGTTTGAAAATTTTTCAGAAATTTCAAAACAGGTTTTCCTTAAAAATATATTTTTCAAAAGAAGTTTTTTCTAAACTAATTAAAATTAGTAAATACACTCCTAATCTAATTAGGACATAAATTATAAAAACTCTAAACTAACTAAAACACTGAAAAATGTAGGGCAGGTTCTAAAATGTGCGATTTTTTGATATTTTTGATTTTAAAGCGATTTCTCAAAAACAAAGATAAGACTGGGTTTTTAATGTAATTTTTCAATGGATCATACAGAAAGTAGTGTGAATAAAATGCAAAAATATATGCATGATCAAATTCCTCCATGCTTATTGTTGGCTAGTCCTCGAGCAAACTGACCCTGAACAAAAAGCAAAAGACAAACAAAGTAAAAACCTAACTCAATTTCGTAGGAATCACAGTTTCATTTAGCGTATGCAACAAGCCCTTTAAACTCCTGGGTTACCTCAGTGGACGAGTAAGGTCTCGTGAGGGTTTGCAGTGATGCTACCTACAAATATCTCTATCATGTATGCATAAGATTAAAATTAAAAAAACATTAGGTAATTGAGGAGTTGATTTTAATAAATATTTCATCCCACTACACTTTTAAAACATATTTAGAGTCTTTTACATGTCACCACAGAGTAGAACTTTTTCTTTTGCTTTTCTATGAAAAACCATAATCATTTATGCTTTATTCTAAAAAAATCAAATATATACATGTCATTATTTACTTATCCTCACTCGTAGATTTTCTACACAGGTTTTCTCAATACTTATTCCTAAGAAGTGAACTTTTTCTTTCATGCTCTTAATTTTTTTTCTTTTTTTTTCAAATTTTCAATTTTCCACACTTTTTCTTTCTTTTTGTTGAGCACTATTTCAAATTTTTAGTTTTTGTGACTCGTGTAATGAGCTTTGGGTCAGTGACTCCTAGGTCAGATGGCCTTAGGGAACCATATACAAAGTATCCCTCAGACTTAATTGCTCGAGTCACTAGACCTTCTATTTTCACAGTTTTACGTATAGCTTTCTTCTTGTTGTGTGCAATGTCAACATCTATTCGGCTCTCTATAAAGTCCATGTAATGGGCTTTCAGGCCAGTGGCTCCCAAACCAGATGGCTTTAGGGCACCAGGTGTAAACACCCCTCAGGCTCTACTTGCTCGAACAAAATAGGCCATAGATATTAACTTAGACAAAGAAGTGACTTCCTTTGTTATCCTTTTAGACATGGGAATCAAACACTTCAACTTGTGTATGAGCCCAGCTACTAGGGAATAAAAAGAGATCAAACAACTAAATGTATGCTCTTTTTCACTTTTTGAACTCTTCTTTTCAATTTTGTTCATTTGCTTAATTTTTTAAAAATAAACCATGCATATTCATACTTATGATTCAAAATAAACTCTAACATGCATCTATTGCCATTTCTTTGAAATCCACACAAATAACCATGTTTTTCTATATCAGTGTCAGAAAAAAAATTTGTGGGGCTTAAAAATTATCTAAAAATATTAGATTATGTAAAGCATTCATTTAAGGTCAAAACCATTCTTTAAAAGCCCAATTTGTATGAGTTTTCATCAATGTGCAGGTACAAAGACAAAAAAAGATTTGGGTGTGCAAACTATACCCTCCCCCATGCTTGAATGAAACTATATGAATGCACATGAGAAACAAAAGAAATAGAAGGAAAGTAGTATAAGTTACCTGATTCGCACTGTGGAATCTTACCTAATGCTACTCTGTACTGGCTCTGTAGAGATTCCATCTATCTCAATGCTTATAACTCATAAAAATGCACAAAAAGTAATGCATACATGATCTAACATTCATGATCATAAACAAAGAAATAAACAAATATGTTATAAGAAAACTACGAAAGAACCAAAAATCTAATCCTAAAAATACAACATACAAACGTTGTGCACTGCCTCACTCATCAATGAGGACAATGACCTCGATGTCTTGACTAACCACGACATTAGAAATATAGGGCTTCAGTCATTGCCCGTTGACCTTGAAGGTTTTGTTCGTACGAGGATCACAAATAACTATTGTGCCATGCGAGAACACCTCATGTACTATGAACGGGTTGTCCCATCTGGACCTCAGCTTCCTTGAAAAAGATGGAGTCGTGAATTGAAAAGCCAGACCTTCTGTCTAGGCTCGAACTGTTTCCTTAAAATATGTTCATCATGAAAATGCTTAGTCCGAGCCTTGTAGATCTTGGCACTCTCATAAGCCTCATTTCGCAACTCCTCAAGCTCACTCATCTACAGTTTGCGCTCTGCGCCAACTTGGGCCATATCAAAATTGAAATTCTTAATCGCCCAGTATGCCCTATGCTCCAACTCAACAGGGAGATGGCATGGCTTCTAAAAAACCAAATGGTAAGGGGACATGCCAATCAGAGTCTTGAAAGTGGTCATATAAGCCCATAATACATCATCAAGGCACTGGGTCCAGTCCTTTCGGTCTGGCCGAACTTTTTTTTCAAGAATCTGCTTGATCTCCTTGTTGGAGACCTCGACCTGGACACTCGTCTGTGGATGGTATGGTGTAGCAATCCGATGTTGTACATAGTACTTTCTGAGTAAGGAAGAAATATGCACATTCTTTAAGTTCTTACCCTCATCACTAATCATCACTCTTGGAAGTCTGAACCTACTAAAGATATTGTACTTGATAAATCGAAGCATCTCTTTATGATCATTGGTCTGGGTGGCAACGACCTCGACCCACTTGGACACATAATCAACCGCCACTAAAATGTAAACAAAACCGAACGATGGCAGGAAGGGGCCCATAAAGTCGATGCCCTAAACATCAAAAATCTCAATGACAAGAATTGGAATAAGGGGCATCATATCGCTCTTGGAAATGCTCCCTGTTTGTTGATAGCGAAGCACCTCCTACAAAACTCATGAGTGTCTCTATGTAGTGTCGGCCACCAAAATCCAGACTGAAGGACCTTTGGAACGGTCTTTCGGCTAGAAAAGTGTCCTCCACAAGCTAAGAAATGACAAAACTCTAAAATAGACGTGAACTCCTCCTTGAGGATGCACCTTCGAATCATCTGGTCAAGACATAATCGAAATAACTCTGAATCCTCCCAGAAATAATGTTTCACCTGCGACATGAAGTGATCTCTCTCATTCCTGTTCTAATGTGCAGGGAACTCTATGGTCACTAAGAAGTTGATGATATGCGTGAACCAGGGCAGACACTTGACATGAAGAAGTTGCTCATTTGAAAAGGAGTCATTAATCTATCTCTGATTAGTGGATGTCTCCATAGTCAGTCTGGACAGATGATGTGCTACAAGATTCTCGCATCCACTCTTATCTTGAATCTCGAGATCAAATTTTTGTATCAGAAGGATTCACCGGATGAGACGCAGTTTAGCATCCTTTTTACTTATCAAATATTGCAAAGCGACATGATCAGAGTAAACGATAACCTTGGAGCCCAATAAATATGAACGAAACTTCTCGAGGGCAAATACTACAACTAGCAGTTCCTTCTCAGTAGTCGTATAATTCATCTAAGCATCGAAGAGGGTCTTGCTAGCGTAATAAATGACATAAGACCTCCATTCTATCTTCTGGCCCATAATGACTCGTACTGCGTAATCCAAAGCATCGCACATGATTTCAAAAGGTACTGACCAATCGGGAGATCGAAGAATATGTGAAGTGGTCAAGGCTTCCTTCAGAGACAAAAATGCCTTCAGACAGGCATCATCAAAGCAAAATAGTTGGTCTTTAGAGATCAGGTTGCATAATGGTCTAGAAATCTTGCTAAAATCCTTAATGCACCGCTGATAGAAACCTGCATGCCCTATGAATAAACGTACCTGCCGCACAGAGGTCGGTGGAGATAATTTAGCAATCGACTCCACTTTGGCCTTATCGACCTCAATCCCTTTCTCAAACACAATATGTCCAAGAACAATCCCCTAACAAACCATGAAATAGCTCTTATCCCAGATAAGCACGAGATTTGTCTCTATATAACGTTTAAGCACTCATGATAATTTTTGGAGACAAATATCAAATGAAGAGCCATACACCGAAAAATCGTTCATAAATATCTCTAGGTAGTCGTCGACCATATGGGAGAAAATGACCATCATGCACCTCTAAAAAGTTGTCGAAGCATTGCAAAGCCCAAATGGCATTCTCCTAAATACAAAGGTACCATAAGGACAGGTGAAGGTAGTCTTTTCCTGGTCCTCAAGGTGAACAACCACCTGATTGTATCCTAAATAACCATTCAAGAAGCAGAAATAATGCTGGCCTGCGAGTCTCTCCAAAATCTGGTTGATGAACGGCAACGAGAAATGATCCTTCTATATTGCACTGTTCAACTTCCTATAATCGATGCACACTTGCCACCCCGTGGTAGTCCTCATGGAGACACTCTCTCCCTTCTCATTCAACGCAACGGTGAGCCCAAACTTCTTGAGGACAACTTGGGTGGGGCTCACCCACTGACTATCGGAGATTGGATAAATGATCCCTGCATCCAACCACTTGACTACATCCTTCTTCACCACTTCCTTCATATGGGGATTTAACCTCCTTTACATCTCTCGTGAGGGATTGACACCCTCATCCATGATGATCTGATGCATGCAAAAGGAGAGGTCTATCCCCTTCAGATCTGCCACCTACCATTCAATCACCTCTTTATACTCATGTAGAACCTGAAGAAGTTAACACTCCTGAGTGTCAGTCATGTCTGCGAAAATGATGATGAGGAGAGTTTGATCCTTGCCTAAAAAGGCATACTTAAGTGAAGCCAGTAAGGGCTTTAACTCAAGCTCGGGTGGATTCTCAATGGAAGGTCGGGCAGGCTTCTCTGCCGAATTAGGGAGTGGTTCGAACTGCCAGGTCCACTGCACTTCTCTAGTAAATCTATCAAGCAGATCATGGTCCTCTCCTTTGAGTGAATCATCATCCACGTCCTGAGGTGGAGCACTCAACGTCCATACTGGCTCTGCTTCCACCAGGTCTTAAATGAAATCAACCTAGAAAGAAGCATCTGCCCCTGCAGGGCCCATTATAGTGTTGAAAATGTTCAACCTCATCTTTTTGTTGCCAAATGAAATATCCATCGCACCAGTATAGTATGGTAATTAATGCACGCGTTGGCAGTAGCCAGAAAGGGACGACAAAGAATAATGGGCATCTGCCTCACCTCATCCACTCCCTCTATATCCAAAATAATGAAGTCTACAGGGAAATAGAAATCCTTTACCTTGACTAACACGTCCTCAAGAATCCCTAGTGGAACATTAACAAAGCGATCTGTCAGCTGCAGGGTCATCGGCGTTGGCTTCATCTTCTTTAATCCAAATGCATCATAAAAAAACCCGACAAGATGTTCACACTTGCCCCGAGGTCGAGCAAAGCACGCTCGACTATAATGTCTCCTATGACACAAGAGATAATAGGAGCCCCTGGGTCCTTGAGCTTTGGTGGAGTTTAGTGATGGAGCACTACATTCACCTGCTCGGTCAAATAAATCTTCTTCAGCACATTGGACCTCAACTTTCTCTTCTGCGTACAAAGTTCTTTTAGAAACTTTGTGTATGCAGGGACCTGCTGGATGGCATCAAACAGAGGAAAGTTTATGTGAATGTGCTTGAAAATCTCAAGCATCTTCTGCATCTTCACTCCATGCTTGTTGAATGACTTCGGCTTCTGTAACGCCTCAGAAAAGGGGGCTTTGGGTATATCAGACTTGGAAGGCTCAAATGGGGGAACCCTCTTGCTTTCCTAAGGTACGACAGTAGGGAACGACTGCTCAACACTAGATCTCTCACTTTCTTCTGCAGCCTCTCTCGATTGGTACTGCTTCCCACTCCTAAGGGTTACAACTGCTTGAGCGTGCTCTTGATGGACAACTATCATGTGCAAGCCATGCATCGGCTCCTTACCTCTAGCGTTAACCATCAGCTGACTAAGTAGTGTTCCCTCGGTGAGTTGTCCCATCTGTGTCTCTAATTTGGCAATGGACTGTGTGTGGGAGCTTAGATTAGCCTCGATATCTGAGAAGGCTTGCAACATCTTATCCTTGAAGGACTGACGGGATGCAGGCTCTTGGGATGGAGGCTGACTAAACGAAGGTTGGGTTGAAGGGAAACTAGACTGCTGAAAACCAGGCGCATAAGCGTCTTGCCTGGGTGGGTTCTGGAAAGGTACAGGGAGATGTTGTGGATTCCTCCACGAGAAATTGGGATGGTTTCACCAACCTGGGTTATAAGTACTGGAATATGGATTGGGTATGGGTTTAGCAAAACCTTGCGCCATTAGAGCTTGCTCCTGGACAAACTCAGGGTATTGTGGTGCTGCAAGGCAGTCAAGCACATGGTGTGCTGGGCTAACACATAACGCACACACCTGCACAACTGGTGAGGGATTTAACAATAACTGATCCAATTTCTGAGTCAGCATGTCAACCTTATTTTGCAACTCAAGGTGTGTCCCTATCTCGTAAATGCCAACCTTCTTCGCTCCATCTTGTGCAGGTGCAGCCCTTTTGGATCGTGAGGTTGAAGTGTGGTGCATCGAATTCTTACTCAGGGTCTCAAACAGGGCTCATGCTTCATCCTCACTGTTCAGCATGAAAGTGCCCCCACAGGCTGCATCGACCATTTGACGGTTCTTCTCAGTCAGCCTGTCCTAAAAGTATTGCACCAGTTGCCAACGAGGCACCTGGTGGTGGGGACACTTTCAGAGAAGATCTTTCATCCTCTCCCGTGTCTCATGGAACCGTTTCCCCTCAATCTTTGAAAAAATGGTGATGAATTTTTGAAACTGGTTTGTCTTACCAATTGGGAAGTATTTCTTGAGAATTTCTCTTTGCATCCATTCCCAAGTGGTAATCTGAACCGTATCTAAAGCCTTCGGCTAGTGTTTGGCTTTGTCCTTGAGGGAGAACGAGAACAACATCAACCTCAATGCGTCATCTCTGAAATTATTGATCTGCACCATAGAGCATATCTCGAGGAACTCATTTAGATGACGGTAGGGGTCTTCGTTGCTAAGGCCATAAAAAATGGGTAGCATTTGAATGACACTGACATTTATTTCAATATGGTTAGCTCCTACATCAGGTCTCGTGATGCATAAGGCGGGAGTGTAAACATTGGGAATGAAGTACTCTTTGGGAGGATGGGTCAATTGCTGATCCTCAGCCATGGGGTCGGGTCTACGGGCTTTCCTAACAAGGGACTCGGGGTCCTCTAAATTGTCCACAAGCTTGAGATCAAGCGAGCGGTGCTCTTGCATACACCTAAGGATAGACCGGTGTAGCAACCATCCTAAAGAGGGGTTTTCTACCTACCTAATGCGCAAACGTAATCAAACTATAGCAAACCATGAAGCGGGTAGAATGAAATAAAGTAGAAAGACAGTAAATACGCATGACACACTTACACCCAAATAGATATTATTCGAAAAAACAAACTATGAGCACGATACCAATAGTGTGAGTCACCTCCTAGGGGTAGCCTAATAGGTGTGTCGTGTAGGAATAGTAAACTGGTCTCTAGGGCTCACAATCAACATGGTTCTAAAAATCCTAAATACAAAAGCAAACTAGCAATCTTAGTTGATGAAGAGGGAAAATAAACTAGCAATCTTAAATATTATAAAGAAAAATAACTAATAATCTTAAGTAAAATGAGAACACACAAGAGGCAATAAAGTGAAGACTCGTATTTATATCAATGTTCCCCGACAACGGTGCCAAAAATTTGGTGTAAGTTTTATGAAATAGATTTTTAAAATAACATTTTCAATAAAAACAGTGTGAAAGCCAGACACCAAATACTAAAAATTGGCTCGCATGAGTGGTGGAGTCTGGGTCGATCTCAGATAACGAAAGAAACACTTTGTATTCCACAGAAAACTAATCTACTCTTTATTGCCTTGAAAAATAAAGAATTAATTAATTAATTAACTAAAAGTATGACTATTTACAGAGGCTTAAACAAATAAAAATAATTAAGAGTGGTCTTATTATAAACCCAATTGAATTAAATCAAATAAAATAAATCCTAAGCTAAAAATAAAAGAAAAGGGTCTTCAGTGCTCGAGCTTCTAGTCCCTTCCTTTCTTCTTCTACCTGCTTGCTGATCTCTAAGAGCTCCTTGAGGGGCTCTGAGGGGCCTTTTTGGGACCTCAGAGGGTGCTTCAAGGTTTCATTTTGGGGCTCATCGCACAATCAAACGCTTTCCTGCAAAACACGAACACAAAACAATGCAAAACTAGACAAAAATTCAAAGTCAGTTTGAAAAAAAATCACAAAAACATGAATCTAACCACTAAGAACAAACTAACTATATGTAACAACTATGAACTAACATGAACAAACTAAACACTAAATGACAAAATAGTAAAACAAACTAACTAACAAGAAGAAAACTAACTCATAATAACTAAGAATCAATTTAACTAAAAAAACAAAAGAAACTAGACTAACCGAAAATCAAGAATTGACTAAACTAACTATTAACAAATAATTAAGTAACAAGAATACGAAACAAACTAGTAAATTAACTAAATTAAAACAAGAAGACACTAACTACTCAATAACTCGTGAATGCAATTTAGCTAAGAAAATGGAATTGACTAATTAAAAACATGGAATTTAACTAAACCTAATCTAGATAATTAATTGAACTAAGCAACAAATATCTAAATGACTAATATGAATTTAAACTAACTATTTAATCTACCTACTCTAATAAATTATGTAACTACAAATGAAAACAAGAACTCAACAACTATGCATTAATTAATCACGTAAGGCAAACAAAATCAAATCTGACTTAAAACTAAAACTAATTACATGAATCAATTGAAAACTAACTAACTAAATGAATCTAGAAACTAACTTTTAAACTACAACACTACATTTGCATCAAAATTAACATTAGCTAATTACTTTAAGAGAGATGATAATTGAAACAAAATAAGAATTATGACTAATTATTTAACTAAACTAATTCTCTAACAACTAACTAATTTAATCTAATGAAATTAAATCTACTGCTACTAATCTACTTAAAGTGCAACCTGAAATAAAATGTGAAATTAAAATAATGAATTACCAAGAATAACTCCAAACTATCTAAATCGGCTAATTAATCTATTTAACAAAAAATGATATTTGAACGAAAACATTATTTTCTAATCTAAGTACTATAAATTAATTTCTAAAAGTAAATAATAATTTAACTAACCAATAAAGATAGTAAATCAAACTATTCACTCGATAAAAATAATAAAAATTAAAATAACTAATATATTTGTTTACCTATTTCTAATTTAAGCTATCAATTAAATAAAATGAACTAAAACACTTAACAAAAAAAAATCATGAACATGAATTAGGCATTGAATAAACTAAACTAATACTGAAAAATAATCAAAAAATACTTAGATCTAATTATGCCAATAAAAAAAAATTAAAAAGATTATAAAAACTCTAATTTGCTATTAAAGAAAATCTAATTAATTGACCTAATAAAACTTGAATATTAAGAAAATTAGTCTAGACTAAATCTGACCTACATCTACCACAAACTGAATCAAAACTCACGAGAATATCAGAAAATGCTAGGCTAAATCTACTGATTTGAATAAAATATTATTCTACCTATAAATCAAGAAAATCAGCTAAACTAAACTATTTTATATTTGTTTTCTTTTTATATTTTCAGATGCTGAAAAATATGATGAATCTATACTAGATGTGATGAATATGTCATGAATAAACAAGAACTACATGTAATGATATGATGTATGCTATGCGAAAACTAAAACTACTATGAAACAGGGAAGAAGAAGCAAACCGTGTGATTTACCTCCGATGGAAGGGTTGAGAAAAAGATGGCTTTTCCTTGAGCTGCACATACCTCCATCGACCAAGACAAGAAGAACCGGCGACAAGAAATTGTTAAAAGCAAGATGAATCAAAGGGGGAAAGGAAGAGATCGGGGGGAATCGGTTGAGAATGAAGAGGAGGAGGAAGAGAAGAGAGGAGGGAGATGAGGCTTGCATTTTCTTAGAAAGAAAAAATGTGGGTTGCATCTTGTAAACACCCCAAATTTTTATTCACCTTTCCCAGCACTTCCTCATAATCATCACATCCTGTCCTCTGAGATCTTCAGAGGGAAAAACAGTTAATTTTTGAGCCTGAACCATGTAGAAGTCCAAATTTCATTTACAATTCTCAAAATTTCCACATTCTGGCTCAAATCTTCACTTCCAGTCGCAGATTTCCAAAATCTTACTCATATTAGGAGACGAGAATCTCCAACTCTTGGTTCAAAATTGAATTCCGCTAAACATGTCTCTGCATGCCATCGCACATCAATTCATATCATTTCCTGCACATCATGTCATTTTGAGGTCCAAAACTCTTGATTTTAAAATTCTTAATCCAGATTTGAATTACAAACTCTTTTCAAATCAATTTCCAACCTCTGGGTCTTCAAAATTACCATCTTTTCCCATTTTAACCCCCAGGACCTTGAATTTCAAAATATTTTCTCAGTTAAACAATCTGGATAATTTTTAATATTGATTTCAAATTTTGTCAGCTGAACCGGCTCTGCCTAAAGGAGGGGACGAAGCTCTGAACCTAGAATTTCTATTCCAAATTTTGCAAAAAGGCTTTGAATTTCAAAAAATCTCTTTATTCACCCCTCTTACCAACAATTTCAAATCGTTTTCATAAAAGTGCTTTGGAAAACACTCTCTTTTAAAAAAATTTGCAATTAAGTCAGGTATTATTTTGTAATTGTTAATTAGTTTAAAGTTTTATGAAAATTATAAAAAGAGGTTTAAGTTTTCCTTTTTCCCTTTTAGTCCTCATTTTTTAATTTCAATCAATAAAAAGGCAATGTGGGGCCCACCCTGAGGTGGCGCCACATCTAGAACCTATTTTCTTTTATTTTGTTTTATTCAAAACCAGGTGGGGTCCCCTCCTAAAGTGGTGCCACTTCAAAAACTCAAAAAATTTAGGTTTTTAGCTTTTGCTTAGCTTATTGAAAAAGCCTAGAATTGAGGAGTCGTCCCCTCTGAAGTGGCACCCCTCTAAAAAAATTAGTTAGGGTTTTTACTTTACTAATTAGATTTTAAAGATTTTTGAAATTAGACTAGATATAGCTTGCTAATTAGTATTTAGTTTAGAACTTTAAAATTCCAAAAAAAATGGATATGGGCCCACCTTGAGTGGCGCCACATCCAAAAGCTCTCTTTGTTTTATTTTTTAAAGTTATCTTAGAATCAACGTGTAGTCCATTCCAAAGTAGCATCATTTCAAAAATTAGGTTTAACATTTTAGTTAGGCTTTTTAAAAGTTCAAAAAAAAAAAGGGCAAAGATCATCCCCCTCCCTAGACTTTAGGAAAAGTAGTTTGATTTTTTTTTTCTTTTCCCTTAGTCACTTTAGGAAAAACTTAGGTTTATTTAAACCCTCTTGATCGACCCTTGAGGGGCGACTTTTGTTTTCCTAATTTCTCTCCTTTCTCTCGAACTTCTCTCCCCTTTCCTCTCTATCGCACGACTCCTCTCTTCCTTCCTGGACGTGTGGCAACAGTCCTTTCTCCTTCTTCCTTCAGCTGAAAACTCAAGAAGTAGCCTCCATTGCTGCTACAACCTTCCCAAATGGTATAACCACACACCAAGCTCTCCTTCTCCTTCCTGAACGTGTGCCAAAGATCCAAGAAGCAGCCTCCATTGCTGCTAAAGCCTTCCCAAATGTTACAGCCATACACCAAGCTCTCCTTCTCTCTGCTTCCTTCAGCCAAGCAGACAAGGACCAACTCCTTCATTGTTGTTACGATTTCAACTGGTGCAAAAGATCCCAAGGTAATATGATTTTGTTACGACAATGAAGTCGTACACAATACTTCAAGTACAAGGCTTTGATAATAAACAAGTGAATCAACTGCATTTCAGCTAAGGCAATGAAGAAAGATGACAAGAATTGAAGAATTCAATAAAGAATCTTTGAAGACTAGTGTGCAAATGTAAAATTCATTAAAAGTCTTAGATTCTTGTAAGATCCTTACCTAGAGTGCATATTTCGATTGCATTTCACCTAAACAGTCTTTAGAAAAACTTTTTTAAAAGAACTCTTCATGAAAATCATTTTAGAAAACTCTTTACTTAATTTTTCATGTTTATTAGTCGACCAATAGACTTACCAATAGACCAACCTTTTTGCACCAAATTTTCTAAGCAAAGATGTAATTTTTTGTAAAATCAGTCGGCTGAAGGTTTTATCAATCGAGTTGATAGAATGTCTATTTTCTGGAAACTTTAGCAGCAATCGACTAAAGGTTTTATCAGTCGACCGAACAGAACGTGTGTTTTCAGAAAAATTTAGCAGCAGTCGACTGAAAGATTTTTCAGTCTACTGATGATATTATCAGTCCACTAACTTTTTCTTTAGTTGACTAAGTTTTAAACTTTCGATTTTCAAATGGATTTGTTAAACACATTAGTCGACCGACGATAATTGTCAGTCTGCTAATATTTTCTTTCAGTCGACTAACTATTGTTCCAGTCGACTAATTTTGCCATTTTTCTGTAACTTTTAAAAGGCGTGTCTTTTCATTTTTCAAACATTTTGATCATTCAAAATGAAATGTTTTGACACCCTTTCATATCCTCAATGTATGAAATCTTTTAACTATAAATATGAGTGCGTTCTACACTCAAAAACAATGAATCATATTGAATTACATTGAATTACAAGGATCAAATTCTTTGCTTTTCACTCTTATTCATTCAAGTATTCGTTTTCTCACTCGATATTTTCACTCAAATTCTTTTGAAAGACAGTGAATTCGTGAGTTGATTGTAAGTTGATTATTTTATTTTCTGTAAAAGAAAAGGACTCATTGGTTTAAAGGAGTTGTTTGCTTTCAGTAGGTTTGTTACTGAAAGTGGGACCAGATTTGGTCTGTATATTTTTGCGGTTACACAAGATTGATAGTGAAAATCTCAAGTGGGTTTTGCTTGGTGATTGGATGTAGGTCTGGAAGACCGAACCAGGATAAATTCTTGTGTTCTTTATGTGATTGCTTTGTGAATCTCTAAATCCTTCAAAATTCCATAGACGTTATTTAAATGCACTATTCACCCCCCCTCTAGGGCTCGTTGCCTCGATCCTACAACACTTTCATTTGGTATCAAAGCAGGTTTTATTTTTTTATCTTACCATCATCTAGCATGACAACAATATCTTCTCAGTACAAAGAAGGATGCTCTTCTGTTCATCCTCCTCTCTTCAACAAAACAAACTATGGATATTGGAAAGTAAGAATGACAATATTCCTACAATCCATGAATCTCGAAATTTGGAGAGTTTTTTTTAGAAAAGTACCAAATACCATCTATTGATTTCAACCTATGGACCGATGAAGAAAAGAAGATTGCTTCACTCAATGCCAAAGCTATGAATGCGCTGTATTATGCCATTGACAAGGTAGAGTTCAATCGCATCTTTCAAAGTTTCACAGCAAATGAAATTTGGCATACTCTTCTCGTAACTCATGAAGGTACATCAAAGGTAAAGAAATCTAAGATTGCCTCTTTGGTTCATAAATTTGAATTATTTAAAATGAAGCAAAATGAGTCTATATCGAACATGGTAACAAGAATGATCGATATTACTAATACTCTCAAATCCCTTGGGAAAGAATATTCGCAAGTGAATTTAGTTAGAAAAGTCCCGAGGTGTTTAATTCATGAATGAGAGAGAAAGACCACAACTATAGAGGAAGCCAATGATTTAAATAACCTTTCTCTTGAAGACTTAGTTGGTAATTTGATGGCATATGAAGTTCAACTTCAAGACAGGCAAGAAGAAGAACCCAAGAAAAAATCTCTTGATTTCAAGGCCACCTCTGACTCTAAAGACTCAGATAAAGATAAAGATATTGCCCTCATCACTAGGCAATTCAAAAGATTCATCAAAAAGGGAAGATTTCAAAAGAAGGTAAAGAAAATTGATTCTTCTAATCCTAATGAAGTCAAGTGCTTTAACTGCAAAAAGGCAGGACACATTAAGAAAGATTGTCATCTTCTCAAAATCAATACTAAGAACCAATTCAAGAAGAAAAAGGCTTTTCAAGCATGTTGGAATGATAGTGACTCCTCTTCTGATGAAGAATCTAATGAAGAAGTCGCCAACATGTGCTTTGTAGCACAAGAAGACTCGGTAAGTCAATATGAGTATGATGATTTATTAGAAGCATTTAATGATTTATATGCTAAATTTAAGAGTCTAAGTTCTAAAAACAAAGAGTTAAAAACTGAAAATTCAACTCTTGACTCTCAAAACAAAGTGTTACTTCAAGAGATAGAAGATTTCAAGAAGGAAAACTCTTGTCAAGCATTTGAGATAAAAGAATTTGGAATTAGAACTAATCTCTTACAAAAAGAAATAACAAGTCTAAAAGAAAAATCAAATGATCTTCTTTTTATTGTGACTAAGTTCACTAATGGACAAGAAAATCTAGAAAGACTTCTTGGTTCTCAAAGATGCTCGGTTAACAAAACCGATTTGGGATATAGCTTCTTTGATACTCAAAATAGACCAAACTATGTGGTAAAGAATCAAAGTCAAAATTCTCAATCATTTGTTCAAAGAACTCAATTTTCTAGTTATAATAGAAATGCATCTAATCATGGTACTTATAAATCTTATAAGCCTAGACATGATTATTCTAAAAATGCTAAATCTTTTTATAGAAAGAATATTTATTCTCAAAGAAAACCAAAATCTAAATGGATATGGGTTCCTAAGACTAACTCTCATGGACCCGAAAATAGAAAATGGTCAAATGCTTTGTCTTCCAATTTTGTTGTAGGTACACAAAATAAGGAGCAAATGGATCTTGTACAGTGGTTGTTCCAAACATATGACTGGAAGGCCGAAGTTATTTTCCACCCTCCAAAGTAAGGATGGAGGAACCGTCACCTTTGGTGACAATAACAAGGGAAAAGTAATCGGTATTGGTAACATTGGTAATCCAAAATTTTTCTTGATAGAAAATATTCTTTTAGTAGATGGTTTAATGCATAATTTATTATCCATAAGTCAATTATGTGATAAAGGTTTTCACGTTTCTTTTGAACATGATTTATGTTTAATTTCTGATTTTCATTCTAAAAAGATCATTTTTAAAGGTAAAAGAAGAAATAATGTATATGAACTTTATCTAGATGAGTTACCCACTTTTAATGAAAAATGTCTTATTGCTTCAAATGAAATTCAATGGTTATGACACAAGAGACTTGGGCATGTTAACTTTAAATTACTTTCTAAGTTATCCAAGAATGATCTTGTTAGAGGCCTACCTAGAATACCATATAAGAAGGATCACTTATATGATGATTGCCAAATGAGTAAACAAATCAAGAGTTCTTTTAAAGCAAAAGATATAATTTCAACAAAGCGTCCTCTTGAACTTTTACATTTAGATCTATTTGGACCATCTAGAATTCAAAGTTTGAATGGTAGCAAGTATGCTTTTGTTATAGTAGATGATTATTCTCGATTTACTTGGGTGAGTTTTCTAAAAAGCAAAAATAATGCTTTTTCTGAATTTTCTAAACTTTGTAGAAGAATTACAAATGAAAAATCTACATCTATTATTACCATTCGTAGTGATCATGGTGGTGAATTTGAAAATGAATCTTTTCTAAAGTTTTGTGATTTACATGGTATATCTCACAACTTTGCTTTTCCTAGAGAAGCTCCACAAAATGGAGTTGTTGAAAGAAAGAATAGAACTTTGCAAGAATGTGCTAGAACCATGCTTCAAGATAAAAATTTACCAAAATACTTTTGGGCTGAAGCAATAAATACAACATGTTATGTTTAAAACCATGTTCTTATTCGACCAATCTTACATAAAACATGTTTTGAATTGTATTATGATCGTATACCAAAGATCTCATATTTCAAATTTTTGGTAGTAAATGCTTCTTGTTAAATACCAAAGATAATCTCAATAAGTTTGATTCAAAATCAGATGAAGCAATATTTCTTGGATATTCTTCTAGAAACAAAGCTTATCGTGTTTTTAATAAAAGAACATCTTGCATTGAAGAATCTTTACATGTTGCATTTGATGAGAATTGTGAGCAGGTTATACCTCTAAGTGAAGGAGAAGAAGTCATACTTCAAGAAGAACCTTTGATAGAGAGCACTTCTCAAGAAAATGTTCCTCTTCCCCAGTTTGGAAAGAAGTTCCCAATCATCCACATGAGCAGGTTATTGGAGAAATAAAGAGTGGTGTCCAAACTAGAAAGCAATTGCAATATATTGCAAATATTGCTTTCATATCTAAAATAGAACCAAAGAATATCAATGAAGCTTGTGATGATGAATTTTGGCTTTTGGCTATGTCTGAAGAACTTAACCAATTTACTATGAATGATGTATGAGATCTAGTTGATAGACCAAAGGATCATCCGGTAATTAAAACAAGATGAGTCTTCCGAAATAAGCTGGACAAAAATGGTGAAGTCATTCGAAACAAAGCAAGGCTGGTAGCACAAGGCTATAATCAAGAAGAAGACATAAATTTTAATGAAACATATGCATCAGTGGCTTGATTGGAGTGAATTTGAATGATGTTTGCTTTTGCTAGTTACATGAATTTTAAGTTATATCAAATTGATGTTAAGAGTGCATTCTTAAATGGATACATTAATGAAGAAGTTTATGTAGAGCAACCTCCAGGCTTTGAAAATGAGAAATATCCAGAAAAAGTCTACAAATTAAAAAGAGCTTTGTACGGACTCAAACAAGCACCAAGAGCGTGGTATGAAAGGCTACAAAATTTTCTAGAACAATCTAGTTTTTCTATTGGTCGGGTAGACTCCACTTTGTTTATTAAAAATCTTAATTCAGATATTTTTATTATGCAAATTTATGTTGATGACATAATATTTAGTTCTACTAATGATTCTCTTTGTAAAGAATTTGCTAAAGTTATATAGAAAGAGTTTGAAATGAGCTTGATGAACGAATTGAACTACTTCTTTGGACTTCAAATAAAACAAACTGAAGAAGGAATTTTCATCAACCAGGCTAAGTATACAAAAGAACTTCTTAAGAGATTTGGGATGGACTCATCGAAAACAAGAAGAAATCCTATGAGCACAACTACTTCTCTTGACAAAGATAAAAATGGTAAAAATGTAGATATTAAGCTTTACAGAGGTATGATCGGATCTCTATTATACTTAACTACTAGTCAACCTGATATAATGTTTAGTGTTTATATATGTGCTAGATTTCAAGCTAATCCGAAGGAATCTCACTTAACTGTAGTAAAACAAATTCTTCGATACTTGAAAGATACTTCAGATTTTGGTTTGTTTTACCCAAAATCACCTTCCTTCGATTTAGTTTCATATAGTGATGCAGATTTTGCTAGAAGCAAATCTGATTGCAAGAGTACTAGTGAAACTTGTCATTTTTTAGGACATTTCTTAGTCTCTTGGTTTAGTAAAAAGCAAAATTCAGTGACACTCTCAACAATTGAAGCAAAATATATAGCGGCTAGTTTAGCGTGTTCACAAGTACTATGGATGAAACAAACCTTAAAAGATTTTGGTTTGAATTACTCCACAACAACTATTTATTGTGATAACACTAGTGCTATAAATTTTTTGAAAAATCCTGTTCAGCACTCAAGAACTAAGCATATTGAAGTGAGGCGTCATTTCTTATGGAATCATGTATTAAAAGGAGATATTTTGTTAAATTTTATACCCACTAATGCACAACATGCTGATATCTTCACTAAACCACTTAAAAATGAAGATTTTATGAGAATAAGGAGAGAACTAGGCATTTGCTCATTTTTAGATTTATAAATTTTTTTAAAAATGTTTTATTTTTGAAAAATCTCAAAATCAGATTTTTTAGTCGACCGATAAAATTCAAGTCGATTGATGGTTATTTTTTAAATTTTAAAACTGAAGAGACCCAATACCCCTTGGCTTTGTTTAAAAAAGGGCAATCATTAATTTTTTTTACCCGTGTTTTTTTTCCTCTTCGAAAGCCGAACACTCCCTCTCCTCTGTCTGTCGAACAAACTCCTTCTCGCCGGAATCCTCTTGTTGTGACAGGAGTCGATGCTTGCGATGCTTGCAACAACATCTTCTCACCTGCTGCCATCCACCGCGTCACCTCATGTTCGCCAAACCCTTTATCGCCTCTTCCCTTTTGCCTAAAATCTTTGGAAACTCGACATGCCTTTTTGGTGGACTGCTCCTACCAATTGATTTGGCCACTAACAGAAACCGTGATTGTGGAAGGCCTATTGTCCATCATATCCTCTCTAGCGTATCAATGGAGCACCATTCGCATCGCACGAAGGCTCCTCCAGTTTTTCTTCGGCAGATAGCTACCGTCCTCCACAAACCCTAGGAGATTTTAATCTCTTGCCAAAACCTTCTTGCCATGACAAAAGTGATTATGCAACATTGGTTATCCTCTACAATGCCAGACGACATTTTCCTCCCACCAGACATCATTGGAAAGCCGACATCAACAGTGTCTCCACCCGTTCCTCTCAAAGACCTTGTTGATCAGTCACTCTCTGCGACAGTGATTCTCTTTAACATGTGAATCTGTTTCGTTCTTAATGACCATGCCTTATCAGAAAATAGCCTCCGCACAAGGTTCCCCTCCATCTACACCACAAGCACGTCATGGTTTTCTCTTAGACTACTCAGAAATCCCTTTTTATATGATACTTTTGGATCGATTTCTGCACTTCCTATTTTACTAGGTTGAAATGTTTTGTTATACCTAATTTCTCACTACAATATCAGAGAATTATTCACAGGCATTTTACATTTTTTTTACGCTGGTTCGGATCGATTTCATTATCATTATCCTTTATTGATCCATTTGTTTTATACTAATTTACAAATTGATCACGAAACTGGATTTATTTCCTCTCTTGTTTGGGATGTTGAAATTGAGTTTGATTCTAAACTTCTTGGACAAATCCTAGATATTCCACCTTCAAAAACTCTTTTCAATACTATTAAATTTAATGATGAAAGAATTTTTGAACAAATTCTTCTTTCGGTGCACCTCATTGTCCTCCTTTCAAGAATACCAATCTTCAAACTCGCTCTCGTATTGCTGGATGAATTCTTGCCCACAATGTTCTACCTAAAACTGGATCTTTTGATTACTATTCCACAGATCTCTCTACGGCTCTTTACGTCTTATTTGGAAATATTTCGATAAATTGGGCCAACGTGTATTTTACTACTTTATGGAAACAAAAACCCTTTCTTCCGTATGGATGTCTTCTTACCCGTATCTTCAAATATTTCAAAGTACCCCTAATGAATAAAAAATCTATTGAACAAAAGGAATACTTTGATCAAACTGTTTTTAAACGAATGAAAATCAAATATCTACCTCCTTTAAATTTTGATCAAACTGAACCCTCTGAACCATCACCATCTCCTGTGACACCCTCATCTCAAGTAAAATGAAAGAAAGTCTCTACTAGTCAAGACAATGATGAAATTTTGCAACAAATTGAAGCTTTGGAGCTACATCAATACACTTTTCGTAAAGACGTGACTCAACAAATTTTGTCAATTCAAAAGGACATTGCTGAACTCAAGGAGATGATCAAGCAACACTTCTCTTGAATTTTGCTTATTGTTATTACTAAACTTTGCTAATTTCAGGGTTGTAATATTTTGAACTTGAATTTGCATTTTGCTTATGCTATGACTGCACTTACTCATTTTGATTATGACAAAGGAGGAGAAAAGGACCAACATGAAGTAAATTGCAAACATGGGAATTGCATCATGTGAAAGCATTGAAAATTGCATTCATGAAAAAAAAATAGAAATACATGAAGTAATGATGAAAATGCAAAACAATCAATGTGATATATATGCTTTGATTGTGCTAACTTCTTATGTTTTGCAGCAAATTGATAGGGGGAGTAAAATCTCCATTTATGCATCTAAATCTACGCATCTGAATGCTCCATCTTTGACTAGTTTGTCATCATAAAAAAGGGAGAGATTGTTACGACAATAAAGTCGTACACGATACTACAAGTACAAGGTTTTGATGATGAACAAGTGAATCAACTGCATTTCAGCTAAGACAATGAAGAAAGATGGCAAGAATTGAAGAATTCAATGAAGAATCTTTAAAGACTAGTGTGCAAATGTAAAATTCATTAAAAGTCTTAGATTCTTGTAAGAGCCTTACTTAGAGTGCATATTTCGACTGCATTTCACCTAAAAAGTCTTTAGAAAAACTTTTCTAAAAGAACCCTTGATGAAAATCATTTTAGAAAACTCTTTACTTAATTTTTCATGTTTATTAGTCAACCAATAGACTCACCAGTCAACCACCCTTTTCGCGCCAAATTTTCTAAGCAAAAACGTCATTTTTTGTAAAATTAGTCAACTGAAGGTTTTATCAGTCGACCAGACAGAATGTCTATTTTCTAGAAACTTTAGCAGCAGTCGACTGAAAGTTTTATCAGTCGACCGGACAAAACTTGTGTTTTCAGAAAAATTTAGCAGCAGTCGACTGAAAGATTTTTCAGTCTACTGATGATATTATCAGTTGACTAACTTTTTCTTTAGTCGACTAAGTTTCAAACTTAAGATTTTCAAATGGCTCTGTTAAACACATTAGTCAACCGACGATAACTGTCAGTCTGCTAATATTTGATTTCAGTCGACTAACTACTATTCCAGTCGACTAATTTTGTTATTTTTCTGTAACTTTTAAAAGGCGTGTCTTTTCATTTTTCAAACGTTTTGATCATTCAAAATGGATTGTTTTGACACCCTTTCATACCCTCAACGTATGGAATCTTTCAATTATAAATATGAGTGCATTACACACTTAAAAAGATATAATCATATTGAATTACATTGAATTACAAAGATCAAATTCTTTGCTTTTCACTCCTATTCATTCAAGTATTCATTTTCTCACTCACTTGATATTTTCACTCTAGTTTTTTTACTCAAATTCTTTTGAGAGACATTGAATTCGTGAGTTGAGTATTTCAACAACCTCAAAAGCCAATTGCATTCCATTTGCATTCATAAGAAGGGCTCATTGGTTGATTGTAAGTTGATTGTTTTATTTTTCTGTAAAAGGAAAGGACTCCTTGGTTTAAAGGAGTTGTTTGCTTTCAGTAGGTTTGTTACTGAAAGTGGGACCGGTTTTGGTCTGTATATTCTTGTGGTAACATAAGATTGATAGTGAAAATCTCAAGCGGGTTTTGCTTGGGGACTGGATGTAGGTCTGGAAGACCGAAGTAGGATAAATTCTTGTGTTCTTTGTGTGATTGCTTTGTGAATTTCAAAATCCTTCAAAATTCCATAGATGTTATTTAAAAACACTATTCACCCCCCCCCCCTCTAGTGCTCGTTGCCTTGATCCTATAGCACTTTCAGATTTTCCATCACTTTACCTTCATGTTCGTTTTTTATTAAATTGGATCTCGTTGCAATCTGCTGGAAGGAATAAATGTGTCGTGAATACCCATTTGAAATCAAGTTTTAGCATAATGGATGAGTTCAAATGATATAGTTGGAATGCTTTCACATTCAAACTACGTGGATGAGATGGTTCATCCTTTCAATGGACCGAACCTACCATTCTAATAGTCTACATCAATGGAATATCATATCTCCCTTTTATTTTTAGATTTACTATCATATTTCATATAGTTTTAATGTTTTGCATCTAAGTTCATTTCACAGTTTTTTTTTCTTTTTTTTTTATTCGTATGACTTAGCTTTTGTCAATATTTGAATTAGGTTTTGCCTAGGCATATGATACTATTGTGATTCCATGGCAAAATCTTGATAAATTCATAATAGTGATCTGTATCTGTCCCTAATCTCTCATAAAATTTTCAGATCATTTTATGGTTTGTACCCTTATATGAAAATTGAAGAGCTAAATCAGGGTCAAGCACTATAAAAATGGTATTAGTTTAGTGCCGTCAGATTGAAAATCGAGATTTCCCTCATGGGAAATCCGATTCAAGATTTGTAAAATGCAGTGTTTCCACAGGTAAGTCTTGTTTTTAATGTGATTTTATCAGATCTTTCTGACATGAATTAGTAATTTTCTTTTTATACAAATCTGTTTGCACAAACTCTATCATAGAGCCTGTTACAGGTCTCTGGCGCCATTGACTGACTTAGGTCAATCATAGCCTCAGATTTGTAGATCTGCTACTGGGTTTGTAAAAAGAGAATTTGTTGTCCGGATGTCCTCTATATGATTCTAAAATTTCATGATTTTTTTTAATGGATTTGATATTTTTCCAATTGGCTGATATTTTGGAAGTGGTGTTTTTAAAATAGTAATTTTCAATAAAAGCTTTGGAAAATCGTCAACCAAAAGTAAATAACCGACTTTCCACAAAGTGGTAAGTACGGGTCGAATCCTCAGGGAACAGGAATTACTCAGAATATTTCTCAAAAATTTAATTTATTAATTATAAATATCAATCTACAATCACAAATCTACTACAATTACAAATTAACACTAAAATGAAAGGGAAAAGCAAATAAGTCTTCTATTCCACGCCAAGGGTATTTCTGTCTTTTCGCCAATTATCCACTCTACACACTTGGACAATAACCCTGGAAAATGATCATGCTTTTCAACCTAAAAACAAAGGAAAATGAAGAGTTAGTAATTTATTCTAATAATGCAAGTTAAAAATGCAACTAAACCTAATTTTCAAGCAATTAGCAAAATAATTCCTAATTACACTAAAGCAATTACTTAAATTATTAAACTAATTCAAAAATCAACTAACCTAAGGCTTAACAATGTTATATGATGCAGATGCAACACCTAATATGCAGAAAATACTGAAAACAGTACGAAAATGTTGAAAATAATGAAATTACCAAGATGCCCCTATCTAGTGTAAAATAGACTTCTAACAGCTCTTTGAAAAACCACTGTTTGATAGGGCAAACGACATCCGATTTCCCCAAAATTTGTTTTGTTATTTAACTAACAGATTAAAAAATCTGACAGTTTTTACAGAATGGAAAAATGATATCTGGAACTCCAGATATAAGCGTTTCAAAACTGGGAAAAATCAGGATATCGCAAGTCCCGAAATTTAAAAACCAGAAAAAGCGGTTTTCACAAAACGCTTAAAAATCAGACCAAACCAACTCGGATCGAGCTGAAATTTGGTCTACAGATTGTTAACACACCAATAAAGTGAATAGAGAAATAATATTTTGAAAACTCAAAAATTTTTGCACATGAAATGACGACAGTGCGATAGGGAAAAAATCGGGTTTTGCTTTCAATGCACTATTCACTAAATAAGTCTATTTTGAACACTAGAAATGCAAAATAATCCTAATGCAATCTAAATGACACTAATTAACAGTGTATATAGAGATGATGAATGCACTTTTACTAAATGAATGAAAGAATAACCGCAAGATGCAATTTTTGACTAACACTAAGCTAACTAACGATGCAAATGCAACTAAGATAATCAAAGAGATGCAAACCTAGTTAAATAAATTAAAAACTGTAGTTATTACTAACTAACTACTATTGGAATAATTGAACTACAAAAATCACACACAAGAAACAATTACAACTTGAACACACACTTCTATAATATAACTAGATCAATTGAATAAATAACTAAACTAGTTAGTCTAAAATCAATATGAATTACAACTAAATGGAATGAAGCCACTAAGGACCAAAGGGGCTTCAGGTTTAGGATAAGACTAGGGTTAGGTTCACTAGGTTGACTCGACTAGGCTCGGTTGAATTGGTTTTGGTTGGAACTATGACTCGAGTTGGGTTAGGTACACGACTCACCTAAGTTAGACTAACTAAAATAGAAACATCAAAATTAAAACCTAATTAATTAAAACTAATAAATAACACTAATGAATCCATTCCTTACACGCCTATTGTATTAAACCCTAGTTGAGACCTTACTAAATAAGAACCTAATTACTAACCTAATGTTAACACCATTAACTAAATTACTTCATACTAATTTATTCTATCTTACTATAGACGGTTAATGAAATAAGCAAAAGTAAATGCTCAAAAAGAACAACTTTGGAAAGTTGATAGATTCAAAAATCGTCCAGCTTGAGGTTTGCCTGTACTTACCTTAAATATCAATTTAAAAAGGTAAGATGTATAATTTGGCCAACTAGGAACGGTTACACCTCTTCAATGTCTTTCACAAACTATTTAGGTAAGTAGGGAATTTAGAATAGTCTAATTCAAGATAGCCTCCACGATTTTGGCTTACCAAAAATTATTTTCAAAACAAAAAAGTCCCTTCTACAAAACCGTTTCAAACTTTTAGAAAAGATTTGAAATTTCAATATAACTTTCCGTCAAAATTATGGATTCTATCTTGAACTCAATTTCAAACTTGACTAAATGGGAGCCAACGATTTTGGAGCAATAAAATTTTCTCAAAACGTTTTTCTTTTTGGAGCAATGACTCTACCAATTCAAATTAGGTAATTAACTTGATTACCTAACATAAGACACTTACTAAAAATTTACAATAAAACGTCCAAAATAATCAATACCTAATACAATGCACCTAGACACACTAGAGACTTCCTAAATTCTAAACTTACCAAAATGCTAACAAGCTACCAAAAGAAGCCTAGAGCTCGACTTGAGCTCTAATGGCTGCCGCCCCTCCTTGGGGAAGATGATTACTAAGCTACTAAAATCCAAATTTCATAATTAGGCTAACACAAACATGAAATTGCATAAACGAAATTAAATTACATCTACAACTAACAATCTAAACTAACGAAAATCTACACAAGTAGTCTAAGATGCTGGGAATAAAACAAACATAAAACAACAAATTATTTAAACGGCTAACCTAATGGACTAAGCTAGGGAAATAAAAAATAATAAACTTATTTCTAATGTAATATCTAACTTCAATAAACATGAATTAACACATTATACTATTGAAAAACTAAGTTAGATATCAAACATACAGCCAGCTGAATAATCACTAAAATCAAGAACACAAGAACACTCGATTTTTGTATTTTTCTCAATATGACACAACACCAAAACAACAAACGATTAAAATCCTATGTAGAACAATCCTAAAATGTTAAAATCGACCAAGACACCATTTGTAAAGCTGTAAAAGAAACAAAACATGCAGACACACAACTGGAAATTGCAGGTTACACGCACTTCACAGAAGAGAACTCTTATTCAATGATTGTGTTAAAAACACATCACACGATAAGCATAAACTCAAACCAAAATGGATCTGCAGCAAACTCAACTTGAATATAATCTGAATGAGATCTGCTAACCCAGTTTTTCTGCAAAAACCGATCAAAGGCTAAAATTAAAAATGAACTAAGATCGGCTAGAATGGATCTAGCCGATTTATTGGTTTTCAATGAAAAATGTCCTTTGATCTAGACCCCACGCCCAGAATAAAGCAAACTAAACTTTTTAAATACTTTTTCTGTTGAAATAACACAGACAAAAATGCTGGATAAGAAAACCCAAATCGGCTAGAAGAACCTCTAGCCGATTTACACGTTTTGATTGAAAAACAATGGAAATCAATACTCGAACATACAAACAATGAATCAAAACCTAGATCTAACGTGCTGGTCTATGCACGAGCTCTATACTAAGGCTGAAACATGAAAAACACAGCAACACACAGAAAATAAAACACGAAGAATACGCACACACATTTTAGGCTTTAGCTAGAAGAAAAGAGAGAAGAAGATCTACCTCTAGGGCGATCCGACGATCGTGGGGAAGAAGAGAGCGGACAATGGCCTTGGTTTGATGTCCCGAACTGTTCGAGAATGCTGGAATATCACCACAAATAGTACTTCCATAGCTGCAACACGTTGGAGATCCACCGAAGATGGAACGGGTGCCGATTCGCGATCGGAGGGTTCAGAAAACTGGATGGAGGTAGGGCCGGCTCATCTTGATGGAGTGTTTCGCACTTCCAATCAAGATTAATGGTCTCCACCTCTGCTACACCTGCAAAAATGCAGAAAATGGTGAGAAAATGCAGCAAGGATGCTAAAGAAATGATTAGAATTAAAACGGGAGAAAGACTAATGCTTGGAAACCAAGCAAGAACCAATCTTCAATGGAGAACGTGATGGAACGATAGGTAGGAGAAGGGCTGGAGCTAGAATCACAGCAAGAGGCGCCAATACCAATGCCAAAGACGCCTAGAGTTCTTCTAAAAAGTATATTTATACTTTTTGGAATTTCAAAAACATGGTTATAATAAAAATTTTCACTAGGCACCACTTTCTGAGGGGTTTTCTGTAAAACTTTTTGGATTGGATATGGATATGCGTGTGGGTTGGATTTTGGGCTTTCTAAAGGTTGATCCAAGGTCCAAATAGCCTAATTGGGTCGGATATGGATCCGATCCACCTCGAAATCTGTGCTCGAACACTGAAATAGCCATAACTCTCTCGTTTTAACTCCGATTTCTCTGAAATTCGAACCACAACCCCTTACCAACAAAATGAATCTAAACATGGGTTTAAAACCTTAAACTCATTACAGAATGCATGAAAAACTTGTTAACATGATGTGCATTTCATGCATCATCAAATACCCCCATGCTTGAATGTTTGTTAGTCCCTTAACAAACCCTAATTATGCTATGCAACAAAAACAAGAAGTGCTAAACATGAATGCATAAAAACTAACTCACTTTCGTAGGAATCATGGTTGCATTTAGCGTATGCAACAAGCCCTTTAAACCCCTAGCTTACACCAGTGGATGAGTAAGGTCTCGTGAGGGTTTGCAAAGATGCTACCCACAAACATCAATGGAATGTAGGAATGACTTTTCAAGAATATTAGGCAATTAAGAAAACAGTTGAAACAAATATTTCATGCAATGGACATTCTCAAAACAAATTCAGAAATCTCATGCCACCACAGTAAAATTCTTTTTCTTTCACTTTTCTAAAATTGTAGGTATCTATGATTTTTCTCAGAAAGTCAAGTACTATCATGTTTTACTCATTTTTTCTCACTTGTATATTTTCTGCACAGTAATGCACACATATTCCTAAGCAATGAAATTTTTCTCATTCAGCACATTCTTTTTCTTTCTTTGGATTTTCAACTTTTCACCCTTTTTCAATTTTTCTCTCTTGAGCACTATTTCGAATAGTCAGTTTTTGTGACCCGTGTAGCGAGCTTTGGGTCAGTGACTCCCAGGTCGGCCGACCTTAGGGAACTAGATACAAAGTATCCCTCGGACTTAATTGCTCGAGTCACTAGACCTTCTATTCTAATAGTTTACGTATAGTCTTCCTCTCGTCATGTGCAATGTCTCTATCTCTTAGGCTTTCTATGCAGTCCATGTAACAAGCTTTCGAACCGATGGCTCCCAAACCAGCTGGCTTTGGGGCACCAGGTGTAAAACACCCTTCAGATTCTACTTACTCGAACTATAAAGGCCACAGATATCGACTAGACAAGAGGATGATCTCCTTCATTATCCTTTTCGTCAAGAGACTCAAACACTTCATCTCGTGTCTGAGTTCCACTACTAGGATTCACGAAGACATCAACAACTAAACGTAGCTCTATTCTTTTAAACTCATTTTTCTAAAACATCTTTCCATTGCTTATTTCTTTCACAAAACATATTGTGCATACTTATACTAAAGTGATTCAAAATTTTCTAACAATCAAATACTATCTTTTCTTTGAATTTTCTCATAAATAACTACTCTATTTGAATCAGTTCAAAAAAAAAAAATCATGGGACTTAAAAGTTTCTAACTTGTTAGATTATGCCAAAAACAATCATATATGCTACAAACTTGTTCTCAAATGCCTACTTTAGCTACCAGACATAAAAAAAAAAATTTAGTGTGCATCTAAACCACCCCCCCATGCTTGAATGACATTGTCCCTAGTGGCATACAAAATATGTAAAAATGCAATGCGAATGCACACTAAAAGACCATAAAATGAATATGGGAGAAAAGATAGATACAACCTGATCTGCTCGAGCTTCTGAAGTTTAATTGCCTTTTGATTTTTTCATCTGATCAATGAATTCTTTGAAAGCTCTTCTCTGTACCTGGTAACTGATACACTAAGTGTTAGATTCATCCTCTATACATCAAAACAAATGTCAGCACATATGAAATGAAATACTGAATAAAGAAAAATACTGAAATGAAAAACAAACTAGTGTATATATGATACATCCCTCTGGTTGAATCCTCATGCCTTTGTGAGATGCACTATCTCACACTCACCATTCTGCAAGGAATCTTAAATGAAGGGCTTCACTCTTTGCCCATTAACCTTGAATGTACCTTGGGTCATAGGATCGAATAATGTAACTGCTCCATATGGAAACACTTCTTTCACAATGTACGGTCCTGTCCATCTCGATCTCAATTTCCCTGGAAATAAATGCAAACGAGAATTGTATAGCCACACTTTCTGCTCCGGCTCAAACACTTTTCTGACAATGTGCTTATCATGAAATGCTTTAGTGCGAGCTTTGTATAACTTGGCATTCTCATAAGCATCATTCCTGAGTTCCTCTAATTCTGAGAGCTGCAGTGCTCTCGCTTTGCCAGCCTGGGTGAGGTCAAAATTCAATTTCTTGATAGCCCAATACGCTCTATGCTCCAGCTCGACAGGAAGATGGCATGCTTTTCCGAATACAAGGCGATACGGGGACATGCCGATGGGAGTCTTGAATGCAGTCCTATATGCCCAAAGTGCATCATCTAAGCGCTGGGACCAATCCTTGCGGTCCGGGCGAACTGTTTTCTCTAAAATCTGCTTAATCTCCCTATTTGACACCTCTACCTGTCCACTAGTTTGCGGATGATACGAAGTGGTGAATCTATGATTGACAGAATATCTTCTCAGCAGAGAAGCTATCTGTACATTCCTAAAATGCTTGCCACCATCGCTAATCATCGCACGTGGCACACCAAAACGACTGAAAATGTTATGCTTAATGAACTTAAGCACCACTCTATGATTGTTGGTCGTGGTTGCCACAGCCTCGACCCACTTGGACATATAATCAACCGTCACAAGAATGTATAAATTTCCGAATGAAGGCGGGAATGGTCCCAAGAAATCAATGCCCCAAACATAAAAAATCTCGACAATCAAAATCGGGAGCAAGGGCATCATGTCCCTCTTGGACATGTTCCCAATCTGCTGACATCTAACGCAACGCCTACAAAACTCATGAGCATCCCTGTGGAGTGTGGGCCAATAAAATCCCGACTGCAAAACCTTTGCAGCCGTCTTCCTACTGCTAAAATGCCCTCCACAGGCTAATGAATGGGAAAAACTCAAAATGGACTCGTACTCCTCCTCCGAAACACATCTCCTAATGATCTGGTCTGCACAGTATCTGAACAACTCTGGTTCATCAAAATAATAGTGCCTCACCTGAGATAAGAATCTCTCGTGCTCATTCTTATTCCAATGCTCAGGTATCTGCTTCAAAACCAGATAGTTCACAATATCCGCAAACCAGGGTAATTGCGATGTCCTGACTGACATGATCTGCTCATCGGGGAAAGAATCACTGATCGGCCTCTGATCCTGCGTGGTCTCCACGATCAGTCTAGAAAGATGGTCTGCTACTATATTCTCGCTTCCCTTCTTATCTCGAATCTCGAGATCAAACTTCTGTAGTAGCAGAACCCAACGAATGAGTCTTGGTTTGGTGTCTTTCTTATTCAACAAATATTTCAATGCAGCATGGTCAGAATAAACAACCACCTTCGAACTGAGTAAATAGGACCTAAACTTGTCCAATGCAAAAACTACAACAAGTAGCTCCTTTTTTGTCGTAGTATAATTCATCTGAGCATCAGACAGAGTTCTACTTGCGTAGTAAATCACATAGGGCTTCCTATCCATCTGATGTCCTAATATAGCCCCCATAGCATAGTCAGATGCATCGCAGATAATCTCAAATGGGAGAGTCCAATCCGGAGGTCTCAAAATAGGCGCAGTAATCAAGGCCTCTTTGAGAATCTCAAAGGCCTTCATACAATCCTCGCTAAAAACAAAGGGCTGGTCCTTCTCCAATAAAGTGCAAAGTGGTTGAGAGATTTTGCTGAAATCTTTTATGAACCGCCTATAAAATCCTACATGCCCTAAAAATGACCGAATCTGCCTCACAGAGGTGGGTGGAGTCAAACGAGAAATGGATTCCACCTTCGCTCTGTCAACCTCAATGCCTCGCTTGGACATAATGTGTCCAAGCACAATCCCCTCCTGGACCATAAAATGGCTCTTTTCCCAACTCAGAACAAGATTTATCTCCGCACACCTACTCAGTACTCGAGTAAGTTTTTGGAGGCAATCTTCAAATGAAGAGCCATACACTGAAAAGTCGTCCATAAAGACCTCCATCACATCATCTATCATGTTCGAGAAGATAGCAAGCATGCACCTCTGAAAAGTTACTGGGGCATTGCAGAGCCCGAACGACATACGTCTGAATGCGAAGGTGCCATAAGGACATGTAAATGTCATCTTCTCCTGGTCGTCAGGATGGACAGCTACCTGATTATATCATGAATATCCATCTAAAAACAATAGTAGCTCTGTCCTGCAAGTCTCTTTAAGATCTGATCAATGAATGGCAATGGGAAATAATCTTTCCTAGTTGCCACGTTCAGCTTCCTGTAATCGATACAGACTCGCCATCCTGTAGTGGTCTTCATCGGAATTCTCTCACCTTTCTCGTTCTCCACAACAGTGAGTCCTGACTTTTTCGGAACAACCTGAATCAGACTAACCCACTGACTATCAGAAATAGGGTAGATAATTCTTGCATCCAACCACTTCACCACCTCATTCTTCACCACTTCCTTCATGTTGGGATTTAGCCTTCTCTGCATATCTCTCACTGGCTTGACTTCCTCATCGCAATGAATTCTATGCATGCACAACAAAGGATCAATCCCCTTCAGATCAACAACTCCCCAGCCAATCACTACCTTGTGCTCTCGTAAAATAGTCAACAATCTCTGCTCTTGCTCCTCAGTGAGCAGGGATGAGATGATCACAGGCAGAGTCTTATCCTCTCTAAGGTATGCATACTTGAGTGAATCCGGTAAGAGTTTCAACTCAAGTTTCAGAGGTGACTCGATCAAAGATTTGGCGGGGGTCTCCGCAAGTAGTGGGAGAGGCTCAATGATAGCTCCCCAAGGTGGTCTTTCTGATGACACTCTAGACACATCTATGCTATCTATACAACTATTCTTCTCTATATGGTACAACTCTAAAGAATCCTCAGTAATATACAAATCAGGCTGCTCCTCCAATAACTCCTGCGCAATATCTACACAGAAGCAGTCCATGTCTTCTGCTGGTCCCATAGCGGCATTGAAAATATTCAGCTTGACCTTCCTATTGCCGAATGAGAGATCCATGGCTCCGGTCCTACAGTTGATGCACGCAATGGCAGTCGCCAAGAATGGTCTGCCCAAAATGATCGGAGTCTGGTGCTGGCTGTCTACTCCTTCCATATCCAAAATGATGAAATCGACGGGGAAATAAAAGTCATCCACCTTAACTAGCACGTCCTCCAAGACACCTCTCGGTACCTTGACAGAACGATCTGCCAGTTAAAGTGTAATAGAGGTCGATCTCATCTCTCCTAGCCCGAAAGAATCAAAGAAATACTCAGGCAGAATGTTCACGCTTGCTCCAAGATCGAGCAAAGCGCGTTCTATCCGGATGTTCTTTATAGTGCAAGCAATGATAGGGGCTCCAGGGTCCTTGAGCTTTGGTGGTGTCTGATGCTGAAGTACTGAACTCACCTGCTCAGTCAGATGGACCTTGTTAGGAACTCTCTCTCTGGATTTCCTCTTCTGCGTACAGAGTTCCTTCAAGAATTTGGCATAAGCCGGCACCTGCTGAATCGCATCGAGCAAAGGTAAGTTGATCTGCACATGCTTGAAGATGTCAAGCATGTCCTGGATCTTCGCACCCTGCTTCCCTCTGAATCCGAGAGACTAATGCTTTGGGATAGGGTGGTGGGGGAATATACTCGGGTGGTTCCTCCTTTTTGTGAGAGGGTTCACTCCTATCCTTCTTCTGCACTGAGGATGAAGATGATGATGATGATGGGGACGGGGATGATAATGATGGCTGAGCCGACGAAGGTGAAACAATGGTCTCTGGCTCCTCTATCCTCTCTCTACTCTCTCTACTCTCGACATGATACTTATGTCCACTCCTGAGAGCCATAACAGATTTGGCCTGCTGTTGTGACTCAGCATGAAACAGGCCTCCAGTCATCTGGTCCTTGCCCTTCGGGTTCATGACAGCCTGGCTTGGCAATGTACCCTCGGGTCTCCTACTGATCGCCTCTGCTAACTGTCCCATTTGCGACTCTAATTTTGCAATGGACTGCGTATGTGAGCTCAAGATCTGGCTACACTTCTCGAAGGCATTCTGATTAGAGGTTTTCACCTCTTGGAATGCCTAAAGAAGTCTCTCCTCAAAAGATGTATGCGGGCCAGACTCCTGCTGAATCGGGGGAGGAAATGAGGGAGAAGACTGAGAATAGCTCGGCCTCTGGAATGGCTGAGTAAAAGATGACGGCCAAGCTGGCTGAGAGGATGTAGGCATCTGCATGGAAGACTGTGGATTCTTCCATGAAAAATTGGGATGGTTACGCCAACTCGGATTATATGTAGATGAAAATGGGTTGTTCGGTGGTCTGACGTAACCCTAAGCTGCCTGAACTTGTTCTTGAACAAATTCAGGGTACTGAGCTGCCGAAGGACACTCAGTAATATCATGTGCCGGACTGGCACACAGAGTACACGTCTGCTGAGTCGTAGGTGGTCCTGAGAGAAGTTGCTCCAGCTTCTGAGCAATCATGTCTACCTTGCACTGTAGTGCAGTAGATGGACCAATCTCAAGAACACCAGCTTTCTTATGAATGCTGAGTGTGGCTCTATCCGAATGAGAGCTCGAAGCATGGTGGAGGGAATTCTTTGCCAATGTATCGAACAACCTCCATGCTTCATCCTCGCTCTTCAGCATGAATGTCCCCCCGCATGAAGAGTCGATCATCTGACGATTCCTGTCAGACAATCCATCGTAGAAGCTCTGCACCAGTTGCCATCTCGACACTTGATGATGGGGACATTTCCTGAGGAGATCCTTCATTCTCTCCCAAGTCTCATGGAAGTGCTCACCATCTAGCTCCGCGAAGCTAGTGATGGCTCACCTGTATTGGTTCGTACGATCAATGAGAAAGTATTTCCTAAGAAACTCCTGCTGTAACTGATCCCAGGACTCTATTTCTATAGAATCTAAGGACTTTAGCCAATACTTGGCCTTGTCCTTCAATAAAAAGGGGAATAGAGTCAACCTCAAAGCGTCTTCGTTGAAATTCTGTATATTTACAGTAGAACAGATCTCGAGGAATTCATCTAAATGTCGGTAGGGATCCTCGTGACTAAGGCCATAAAAAGATGGGAGCATCTGAATAATGTTGGCCTTAATCTCATAGTGAGGTGCTCCTACATCGGGTCTCCGAATGCAGGATGCCTGGACATAATCTGTGGGAATGAAGTATTCCCGCAGAGGACGTGGATGAACTGGGGGTGGAGGTGGAGGATCCATGTCAGCCATTGTTGTCGAACTTCGATGAGAATGTAAAATTCTCTCTGGGTTGTCAACAAATGGATGTAATGGTGTTCCTAGACCTCGTCGCCCCTACATACACTGATACTAAGTCCAGATGTAAGCACACGACCTAAATCTAAATCTAAACTAACACAGATACTAAAATGTAAATAACACAAATAGAACAACTACTACACAAATATGCTAAACTAATTATGTCAGAATTATCTAACTAAGTATATGAAATAACAAATTAAACTACTCTAAAGTACTGAAAAGATAAATACAGGAAATCACAAACTAAGTTTTTCTAAAACCCACCTGTCTAATCGCTCCTTGCAGAATGAATATAAAGTGAATCCTAGAAAGAACAGTACGTGAATCCTATATTTACTAACTAGGTTAATCCTATATTCACTTACTAATCCTACTAACTAGAAAATAAAACAACTAACTAACTAAAACAGATAAAAACAACTAAGTAACTAACTAAAACAGATTAATAAAGTAAACTCTAAGAAATAAAATAAGTAATTCGTCGTTCCCCGACAACGGTGCCAAAATTTTGGTTGATATTTTGGAAGTGGTATTTTTAAAACAATAATTTTCAATAAAAGCTTTGGAAAATCGTCAACCAAAAGTAAATAACCGACTTTCCACAAAGTGGTAAGTACGGGTCGAATCCTCAGGTAACAGGATTTACTGAGAATATTTCTCAAAAATTTAATTTATTAATTACAAATATCAATCTACAATCACAAATCTACTACAATTACAAATTAACACTAAAATGAAAGGGAAAAGCAAATAAGTCTTCTATTCCACGCCAAGGGTATTTCTGTCTTTTCGCCAATTATCCACTCTACACACTTGGACAATAACCCTGGAAAATGATTATGCTTTTCAACCTAAAAACAAAGAAAAATGAAGAGTTAGTAATTTATTCTAATAATGCAAGTTAAAAATGCAACTAAACCTAATTTTCAAGCAATTAGCAAAATAATTCCTAATTACACTAAAGCAATTACTTAAATTATTAAACTAATTCAAAAATCAACTAACCTAAGGCTTAACAATGATATATGATGCAGATGCAACACCTAATATGCAGAAAATACTGAAAACAGTACGAAAATGCTGAAAAGAATGAAATTACCAAGATGCCCCTATCTAGTGTAAAATAGACTTCTGACAGCTCTTGGGAAAACCACTGTTTGACAAAGAAAACGACATCCGATTTCCCCAAAATTTGTTTTGTTATTTAACTAACAGATTAAAAAATCTGACAGTTTTTACAGAATGGAAAAATGATATCTGGAACTCCAGATATAAGCGTTTCAAAACTGGGAAAAATCAGGATATCGCAAGTCCCGAAATTTAAAAACCAGAAAAAGCGGTTTTCACAAAACGCTTAAAAATCAGACCAAACCAACTCGGATCGAGCTGAAATTTGGTCTACAGATTATTAACACACCAATAAAGTGAATAGAAAAATAATATTTTGAAAACTCAAAAATTTTTGCACATGAAATGACGACAGTGCGATAGGGAAAAAATCGGGTTTTGCTTTCAATGCACTATTCACTAAATAAGTCTATTTTGAACACTAGAAATGCAAAATAATCCTAATGCAATCTAAATGACACTAATTAACAGTGTATATAGAGATGATGAATGCACTTTTACTAAATGAATGAAAGAATAACCGCAAGATGCAATTTTTGACTAACACTAAGCTAACTAACGATGCAAATGCAACTAAGATAATCAAAGAGATGCAAACCTAGTTAAATAAATTAAAAACTGTAGTTATTACTAACTAACTACTATTGGAATAATTGAACTACAAAAATCACACACAAGAAACAATTACAACTTGAACACACACTTCTATAATATAACTAGATCAATTGAATAAATAACTAAACTAGTTAGTCTAAAATCAATATGAATTACAACTAAATGGAATGAAGCCACTAAGGACCAAAGGGGCTTCAGGTTTAGGATAAGACTAGGGTTAGGTTCACTAGGTTGACTCGACTAGGCTCAGTTGAATTGGTTTTGGTTGGAACTATGACTCGAGTTGGGTTAGGTACACGACTCACCTAAGTTAGACTAACTAAAATAGAAACATCAAAATTAAAACCTAATTAATTAAAACTAATAAATAACACTAATGAATCCATTCCTTACACGCCTATTGTATTAAACCCTAGTTGAGACCTTACTAAATAAGAACCTAATTACTAACCTAATGTTAACACCATTAACTAAATTACTTCATACTAATTTATTCTATCTTACTATAGACGGTTAATGAAATAAGCAAAAGTAAATGCTCAAAAAGAACAACTTTGGAAAGTTGATAGATTTAAAAATCGTCCAGCTTGAGGTTTGCCTGTACTTACCTTAAATATCAATTTAAAAAGGTAAGATGTATAATTTGGCCAACTAGGAACGGTTACACCTCTTCAATGTCTTTCACAAACTATTTAGGTAAGTAGGGAATTTAGAATAGTCTAATTCAAGATAGCCTCCACGATTTTGGCTTACCAAAAATTATTTTCAAAACAAAAAAGTCCCTTCTACAAAACCGTTTCAAACTTTTAGAAAAGATTTGAAATTTCAATATAACTTTCCGTCAAAATTATGGATTCTATCTTGAACTCAATTTCAAACTTGACTAAATGGGAGCCAACGATTTTGGAGCAATAAAATTTTCTCAAAACGTTTTTCTTTTTGGAGCAATGACTCTACCAATTCAAATTAGGTAATTAACTTGATTACCTAACATAAGACACTTACTAAAAATTTACAATAAAACGTCCAAAATAATCAATACCTAATACAATGCACCTAGACACACTAGAGACTTCCTAAATTCTAAACTTACCAAAATGCTAACAAGCTACCAAAAGAAGCCTAGAGCTCGACTTGAGCTCTAATGGCTGCCGCCCCTCCTTGGGGAAGATGATTACTAAGCTACTAAAATCCAAATTTCATAATTAGGCTAACACAAACATGAAATTGCATAAACGAAATTAAATTACATCTACAACTAACAATCTAAACTAACGAAAATCTACACAAGTAGTCTAAGATGCTGGGAATAAAACAAACATAAAACAACAAATTATTTAAACGGCTAACCTAATGGACTAAGCTAGGGAAATAAAAAATAATAAACTTATTTCTAATGTAATATCTAACTTCAATAAACATGAATTAACACATTATACTATTGAAAAACTAAGTTAGATATCAAACATACAGCCGGCTGAATAATCACTAAAATCAAGAACACAAGAACACTCGATTTTTGTATTTTTCTCAATATGACACAACACCAAAACAACAAACGATTAAAATCCTATGTAGAACAATCCTAAAATGTTAAAATCGACCAAGACACCATTTGTAAAGCTGTAAAAGAAACAAAACATGCAGACACACAACTGGAAATTGCAGGTTACACGCACTTCACAGAAGAGAACTCTTATTCAATGATTGTGTTAAAAACACATCACACGATAAGCATAAACTCAAACCAAAATGGATCTGCAGCAAACTCAACTTGAATATAATCTGAATGAGATCTGCTAACCCAGTTTTTCTGCAAAAACCGATCAAAGGCTAAAATTAAAAATGAACTAAGATCGGCTAGAATGGATCTAGCCGATTTATTGGTTTTCAATGAAAAATGTCCTTTGATCTAGACCCCACGCCCAGAATAAAGCAAACTAAACTTTTTAAATACTTTTTCTGTTGAAATAACACAGACAAAAATGTTGGATAAGAAAACCCAAATCGGCTAGAAGAACCTCTAGCCGATTTACACGTTTTGATTGAAAAACAATGGAAATCAATACTCGAACATACAAACAATGAATCAAAACCTAGATCTAACGTGCTGGTCTATGCACGAGCTCTATACTAAGGCTGAAACATGAAAAACACAGCAACACACAGAAAATAAAACACGAAGAATACGCGCACACATTTTAGGCTTTAGCTAGAAGAAAAGAGAGAAGAAGATCTACCTCTAGGGCGATCCGACGATCGTGGGGAAGAAGAGAGCGGACAATGGCCTTGGTTTGATGTCCCGAACTGTTCGAGAATGCTGGAATATCACCACAAATAGTACTTCCATAGCTGCAACACGTTGGAGATCCACCGAAGATGGAACGGGTGCCGATTCGCGATCGGAGGGTTCAGAAAACTGGATGGAGGTAGGGCCGGCTCATCTTGATGGAGTGTTTCGCACTTCCAATCAAGATTAATGGTCTCCACCTCTGCTACACCTGCAAAAATACAGAAAATGGTGAGAAAATGCAGCAAGGATGCTAAAGAAATGATTAGAATTAAAACGGGAGAAAGACTAATGCTTGGAAACCAAGCAAGAACCAATCTTCAATGGAGAACGTGATGGAACGATAGGTAGGAGAAGGGCTGGAGCTAGAATCACAGCAAGAGGCACCAATACTAATGCCAAAGACGCCTAGGGTTCTTCTAAAAAGTATATTTATACTTTTTGGAATTTCAAAAACAAGGTTATAATAAAAATTTTCACTAGGCGCCACTTTCTGAGGGGTTTTCTGTAAAACTTTTTGGATTGGATATGGATATGCGTGTGGGTTGGATTTTGGGCTTTCTAAAGGTTGATCCAAGGTCCTAATAGCCTAATTGGGTCGGATATGGATCCGATCCACCTCGAAATCTGTGCTCGAACACTGAAATAGCCATAACTCTCTCGTTTTAACTCTGATTTCTCTGAAATTCGAACCACAACCCCTTACCAACAAAATGCATCTAAACATGGGTTTAAAACCTTAAACTCATTACAGAATGCATGAAAAACTTGTTAACATGATGTGCATTTCATGCATCATCACCAATGATTTTAAGATAAACCTGTATTTTTATTGCCTATTCTTGTTTAGTGGAGGTGATAGGAAAGGATATGAATGCTTTGAACCTCACCGAGGACATGGCATTGGATAGAAATGATTGGAGGAGAAGGATTCATGTGGAAGACCCAAAATGATTTTCTTTTTTGGTTCATATCACCGACCCCAATTGTTTTGGGATGAAGGCGTAGTAATAGTTGTTGTTGTTGTATTCTTTTTTAGCTGAATTAGGTCTCTGTTATCGGATTCATTTTTCAGTAACAGTGGGTTGAATCCTAAATCTGTCAAGATGAAATGTGCTTCTTGGCTCACTCACAATACTCTTTTGATTTTTTATGAATTTTGGTGATGGATTAGCATTTTATCCCTTTTAAAAACTAATTCTGTTAAGTGCATCAGAATTCGACTTGCATTGTCATAGTCATATCTCTTCGACCACAGATCGGATCCTGGGACTGTAAAAATAAAAAATGTTTTCCTTTCTGTCTATTTGTTGTATGCAAGATTTCAGAGTTTTTCAAAGTGATTTCATAAGTCATTGTTGTGTGATACTGCGTTTGGTTAGTGACCACGGGCCAAAAATGGTCAATTTATTGCATGCTATGTGTTTCACATGATTAGCCCCCATGAAAATCTCAAATTTTTATTTTGTGTTTAGGATTAATTACATAAGAATGAGGGATCATTTTAGGGTCTAGAGTCCTTTCAGAATTTCATTTGATAAAAATATAGGAATCAAGTATCCGTGGAGTAGTCACTTGCGTGAAATATAAGTTAAATTCAATATTTTGGCAAGTTTTTTAGAAACTTTAATGATTTTAGGGTTTTATCATGCATGACATCATTCCATCAAGGTTCATAGTCAATTTTATCATTATTTACATCTATTTGAATTTCAAAATTTTGAAGTTTGACAAAAATTTCTTCTAAAAACCCTAATTTCAAAGTCACAACTTTGTTATTAGGGGTATTTTGGTCGATTTCACCATAATTTCAAATTTTCAAAATCGTTATTTTCATGTTTTCATGATTTCACATTATTTTAATTATATTTATATCAAGGAGATATGAAATCGGGTTTATATCTAGATAAATCCAATAATTTCTGGATATTATCAGAAAATTCTGGAAAAACCTACTTGTCTATACTAATCCAATTTCTAGCTTTGCAGGGACATTCAAAAGGAGGAGTTAGATTCCCTTTTATTTCCATTTCTTTTATTTTATCGATGTAAATGTAAAAGGAATATTGGAATAAGAGTTACTTTTATGCTTAGACAAGGGCGCATAGCATATAGTTTACTTCTGTAATATCTTGATATGTGAATCATGCATTTTTCTTTGAAAACCACCATGGATGAACACGAATGGCACGTGCACTAACTCTTAGGGAGTTGATGAACTCAGTGGAGTCTGTATTTATGGCTATATTCAGAATACGGACGAGACCCAGATTCAGCATCTTCCTATTAGCCACACTAAGCCTACACTATTAGGCTACTTTCAAAAGTCATAGCATATTTCATATTTTGGAACAAAAAAAATGATTTTGAATTAAACAAGTTAAATTCCAAGCATATTTACGACCATAGTTGGAATATGTAAATAATTTACTTTGATTTAATTCTAAAATGCACATTTTCTAATGAGTCTCTCAGAAATTTCCTAAATATCTTCATAAAAGTGCATTTGTCCATTCAAGTATTCTGCATCATGGAATTATAGGCATTTCTTTTGTTTTTCTCAAGAAAATCCTATTTTAAGAAAATCGATTTCTCAAGAATACCCAGAAATTCTTTTAAATTTTTCTCAAAATTTGAATTTCTCATTTTCAAGAAGAATTCTAGGATTTGTCAACAAATTTTCAAAAGCCAGAATCGATTTTCAAATTCTCCAGGCTAGAATTCCTAGAATTTTGATTTTTCAATGTTTGATTTCCCTTCTTAAAAAGATTCTCAGTGAATTTTCTATAATTTGTCAAAAATCAAAAATCAAAAATCGATTTTCAAGATTGGAATTCTCAAAAGGTGCTTTTTCTCGAAGTTATTTATCCTATAATTAAGATTTCTTAAAATCTCTTCCATTTTCCAAAGACTTTCACTCATTCATGATTTCCCAAAGTGCATTTTCCAAAATTGAGAAGGTCAATTTTCTTTAAAGTTTTCTCAAGATTATCAAAATTATCAAGGTTTCCTTAGGAAATCGATTTCTCTTTCTTTCCTCAAAAACATTTTCCATCATTTTCCTAGATATTTTCAAAAGCATACATCATATTTCTCAATGTGCATTTTACAAAATTTCATGACACATGCCTGAATTCCCTATGCATCTAGGATAGAACATCAATTTTGATGATTAAGTTAAGCTAAGCATTCTTTGATCCTTGGTTCGATTATCCCTGGTAAAGGTGCCAAGAATGATCGAACCTCGTACCGATAGGCGAGCCCCATCCTATGGATTTTTCTGCTATTTTAAAAATGGAGGCGATTCTTTTCAAAACAATTTTCAAACTTTGGTCGAGTTTCACTCGCGGAATGGTTCCCCTCTCACCCGCAGGGAAGGGAAAAATTTTGCGACGATAACACATCTCTAAAAATATTATTTATACAAATTCCTAGGTCAAAACATGATTTTCTATGAAAGACTGGAAAATTTTCAGAAAATGTAAAATAGGTCTTTCTCAAAAATGTGTTTTTCAAAAGAAATTTTTTCTAAACTAATTAAAATTAGTAAATACACTCCTAATCTAATTAGGCTATGAATTAGAAAAATTCTTAATTAACTAAAACATTGAAAAATGCAGGGCAGGTTTTGAAATGTGCAGTTTTTTACATTTTCAATTTTAAAGCAATCTCTCAAAAACAAAGATAAGACTGAGTTTTTAATGCTATTTCTCAATGGATCATGCATAAAATAGTGTGAATAAAATGCAAAAATATATGCATGATCATGATGCTTATGTGGTGACTGTTGTAAGCAAATTTGGCCAGTACCACGTGAGCATCCTACTCTCCCTTCCAGTCCAACATACAGGCACGCAACATATCCTCTAATGTTTGTATTGTTCTTTCTGACTGACCGTCGGTCTGAGGGTGAAAGACTATTCTGAATTTCAACTTTGTGCCCATAGCCATCTGCAACTGACTCCAAAGTTGAGATATGAATTGAGAATCTCTGTTCGAGGTGATCAAGACAAGAACTCCATGTAGTCGCACTATCTCCTTAATATATAAATTTGTCACGCTCACCAAGGATTGTCCCTTTCGCATCAGTAGAAAGTGTGTTGCTTTTGTAAGTCAATCGACCATAACCCAAATAACATCTTGGTTTCTACGGATTCACGGCAAACCTATCACAAAGTCCATCATAAGATTCTCCTACTTCCATTGGAGAATCTCCATAAACTGCATTATTTCCCCATGTCTCTGATGCTTGATCTTGATCTGTTGGCAAGTTAAGCATTTTGCGACATATCTGAAAGCATATTTCTATTTTATGTCATTAGTTTGAGTCAACAAGGAGGTAAACTACTTAAAAATCTATACAAATTGTTTTGTAACGACCTCAACTCATACCACTAAAAAATACAGATTTTTCTTTTTTAAATCAATTGTGGAAAGTTTCCCAGAAACCTGGGGCCTTTACAGTTCTATTTCACATGCACAAAACCACAAGGGATCTTACACACCATCCTTCAAACCAAACCCAAATTGAATCAACTTTATTAATTTAAAATCAAATAATCTGACAAGTGCAGAATAAAAAAAAATCAGAGTAAGTCAAAAGTAAGTAAAAAGACTAGAGTCACGTTGTCCCTAAGTGATTTGTCCAGCAGTCGTGATGTACTTGTAGCTCTACCAGAACAATGTCCTCTCACTGGGTACCTGAGGCTGCAAGATATGAAAATATGGGTGTCAGAACCAAAATTATGAGTATAAGTTTCTCTAATGAACAATTAATCATAAAGAGTATAGATAGGATCCATGCAACAATCTGAAGTGATACAATTAGAATAATTGTGGAATATCAAGAATGTAGTAGGAATAATCCATCATGCAATAGTATGTAATATATTTAATGAATCATGCAAGGCAAGCAAATATGTAAGCAAAATGCATGATCTAATGTATAATAGGAAAATGCATTAATTCAATGCATGAACAATTTATTATCTTTAATCAAGTCCCCTTTCATATGCATGTCCCTACTAGGATGCATACACATTTAAATCTTCTCTTTTTATTATTACCATTGCCTGCAGATACTCAAGATGGGTAAAATTTTTTTAGGTCAAGTATGGTTCTCAGGGTAATTTAGCATACAAGTTATATTTTATTACTGGGTTCCAAACTTAGCCCTCCACCAATATCAGAAAAAAGCACCATCCATCAAAATATTAGAAAAACATCTAATGTCGGGCCACCAAGAAAAACAACATTCACAAGTGCCACTTTTTAGTTTACCAAAACAACACTTGTGTCTACACATCACCCCCAGGCAAAGTGGCGGAAACTCCCTAAAATTGTGGCTAGGAGCAAGAACCTCAATATCGGGTTCAGGGGCAATAACAATGCACACCGAATTTTTTGTATCCTTTCGGTTTTCCTATAACCGTAACTCCAAGAGTCTCGTACACCCGACGAAACCTCTCAGAAAGTACATTACACTGTTCTTTTTCTTTGTCTTATTATTAATAGTTGTTGCATTAATTTGCAATTCAGCATGCCAAATTAATATCACAAGTTCGCATTTTCAAATGTGAGGCTCACCATGGGGATCCAACCCGTGGAAAAAAATGCAGAACATTGCAATATAGAGAAAAAGATCAAAAATATGATTTTTGTGATGCATAAAAATAAATAAAGGAGCAATCCAGCTCAAGGCTCGCTAGGCCCGCGATGATCCATTGATCATCGATGCAATATATGCAAATATCATAACAACTTGACAAAATATACAAGGATGTCGACATGCTGCCAATTGCACATTCATATATGCCAACTAAAAATGTGCATGATCAGTAATATTCATATGTATGCGCTTGAGTTCACATCATCATGTTAAATGTGTGCCTTTATTTAATTTACATATTCCTATTAAATGAATGCTTTCATTCACGAATCATCTCATGTAAAACAGGTGGATACTTATGCAAACAGGTCCACGCAATGGCACATCAACTTTATATCTACCCATGCCCACGAAAGCGAACATGCAATGGTGAAGTGATTGGTCATGCTATACTATGTGTTAACATATGAAATACCCTTCTTTTGCATATATAAACCAAGTCCAGTGCAAATAACCAATCTGGAAATTTAATTACATAGCTGCATACATTCATTATATATATGCATATGCACTAGAACAAACTGAAGATAACATATATAGTAGGCATGTCGAATCCAGTCAAAGCATACTAAAAATTTTACTCTTAACATGTATTGAAATCAAAATATGTTTACACTTGTCAAAAACGGAAAATTAATCATGCATTGCTAAGTTTTTTTTCGTAAGGCCCACTTACCCAGCCGAGTCCACTCGGCTGGACCTATATGGCCCAACAGGCCTAATAATTGGGCCTGTCAACCCAGTATAGAGACTGTCCAGGTCTGGCCAAGTATGGCCAGACCACATAGAAGTATTTTTTTATAAGGTATTGGCCTTTAATTTTTGTTTAAAACATCTGAAAATTTCTTAAGATTTTTCAATAAAAACAACTTTTTGGGAAAAAACCTTGCCAAGAAATTGCTCAGAATGAGAATTATAGCTAGGATTATAACACGTGAGCATAAGTATTGATAAGACATTGTGTTAGTGTACTTGGTCCTTTCATTGGCTAAAAGATATTTGTTATTTTCATGTTTACATAGTAAATCTTGTTTGATGTAGAAAAAAAAATCATCTAGAATTGTTTAGACCCACATATAGGATCAAATTAATGCAAATAAAATTTCCATCCAGGTGCTGAGACACCACTTTTGGAACTTGCAGACTCTATTTTTGCCAATCAAAATTCTAAGTGTAACAATGAAGACACACATACCATAGAACAAGTAAGATTCTTCTCTTTTGACATCTTTATTAATTGGTGATCAATCTGGTCTGCTTCTTTGTTTTACTTTTGATGTTTCTTTATTAGATTGTTGTTTTGAAGTTCATATTAGTGAGGAAAGACCATGTATAGGTATATTTATACATACCATACAGTTAGCCATGTTTCCCATAATAAGGTTCAAATCAAAACCTAAGAAAAGCGGCATCAACTTCCTGGCCAGCCAACTGACGGCACCATGACGAGTCTGGTCAAACCAGACGAGACGAGACGAGCTCGACTTGTCTGGTTGCCGGACCAAGAACCCCAGTGAGCGATGCTTGCGTCAACTCTTAATCATGTAAAATTTCAGTTCTCACTTGCATGTATAGATTTACATTAAATGTAGACTTTCATATGCATGTTGGCATCCAAATGCGCATGATGTACAAATCATATAAATACTCGAAATCAAACATGCTAATACATTCAAAGAATATATTCAGATTCATACACCATTATACAAAGTTTCAACGAAGAATGCATGCATATTTAATATTTTATCACACACTCACATGCATCTAATAACACTTATCATGGACCATCCATGGAAACCGATATTCATGATAATGTAAACCCATAATGAACTATTTTTATCCTAAATTAAATTCTATTATGGTATGAAATAGACATGTACAAAATTTTATTTGGGAAAAGATGAAAAGTATCAAAAATATATCCATGGAAATCAATATCTATCAAAAGAAACCTTTAAACAAACACTTTTACCACTAATAAAAATTTTGTTTTTACGTATACAGAATTTTATTTCGTTGAAAGAATAGAGATATTCAAGAATTCTACCATAGAGGATCATCCATGCATCCTCCTTCATGTATATTTACAAAAACAAGGTTTTAAACTTCTTTTTCCATGGATTTCTATCAAATTATTGCATGAACATCCAATTTATATCAATTTCTCAGTTGATTCAAACCCATACCTTGAATAAAAAAAGTAAAGAAAAATAGGAGTGAAGGTTGAAAAACATGGGTGGAGGGCTGGAGCAGCTATCCTCCTCCTCTCCTTCCTCCTCCTTCCTCTCTTTTTCTTTCCTTCTCTCTTTCTTCCTTTCTCTTTCTCTTTCTCTTTTTTCATTTTTTTTTACTTTATATAGCCAAGAGAGAACGTGATGCCCTCCCCTTCTCCAGCCCTCTTTAGAAAGGCTGGAGAGGGAGGGTTTTCTCATAAGAGGACTCTCCCTCTCACCTTCTTTTTCCCAAAAGTTTCTAAACTCTTCATTTCTTTTTTACTTTTTTTCAAAGTTTCCAATTTTTTTAAAGTCCTTTCTAAAACATACTCTACGATTCTTAGGCATGTACATGGACTCCATTTAGAAGTCCTTCTCAACCCTAATTAAAATTCAGAATTAATAAAAATCAATTAATTAATTTTTAAATATTAATTAATTAATAATTATCTAAAAGCTTCCAAAAATAGCCAAATTAACTTAGAAGACTTCTCAACCTTATTTAACCCCAAATTAAAGCTTGTTATTGAATTTAAAGCTAGAAAAATATTGGGCATGGATTTAGATCTGAATCCAGATCCAAATCTATTTTCAAAAAATCCAAATAAGTTTTGGACTGGACCAAATCTAGATTAATATCGATGTTGGATAGAGTTCAAATCCATGTTAATTTGGATCAAATCCATCGTATCTAGTCCGATCCAACTTCAGATCTAAATCGATAAACTGCTCTTTTTTTGAAAAAATGTGATTTTGGGGACAACCGAAACTCGAATTTAAAAAAAAATGATGTAGTGTTGCCCTCAGCATGTCGAGATGCATCCAACGACATATTACACAAATATCAAATTCTGAATTTTGCCTGAAAATAACATGAATTTTACCCAAATTTTGCTTGAATTTAAAAGTAAAAAATTAAACTTTTTCTCATGTTTTGATTGGCTCGTCTCAACCTAGCTGATGAGACCTGGGCCAAGCCCAGACTCAAAATCATCAGTTAAAAATTGAGGTTCAAACAATTTTTCTCCCAGACTTAACCAAATTTTGGAAAACCAGAAAATGACTAAGTAAGAAAATATGTGGTATTACATGTTTAAAAATATGCTTACCTAGCGATATCTCGTTTCATGCCATTTCACCAGTACCCGCGTTGTAAGTCCTTGAACATCTTGGTACTGCCCGAGTGGATGGTGTACTTACTCTTGTGTGCCTCTTCTAACAACTCTGATTTTATTTTTGAGTTATTTGTCACTCAAGGTCGCTCTTGCATCCATATGCTTCCATCCTCTTTACGCCAGAATGCAGTATTCTTCTACTGCATCAGCACCTCCATTTTCCCATACTGCAGGTCTTCTTTCTGCTTAACTATAATTTTTTTAATGAAATTCAAGTCAAGCCGTCAGACTTGCCACCTTTATTGCACCTCGATTGTCCAAAAAAGGCTTCCACTCCACAAAGTCGGCTACCAGATTTCATCCTATATTTACCAAGCTAGCCAAAGTACCCTCAACCTTGCGACTAAGGGTATCGACTATCACATTTGCTTTCCCAAGAATGTAAGAAATGGTGAACTCATAATCCTTTATGAATTCAAGCCATATTCTCTATTGCATGTTCAACTCTTTCTGTGAGAACAAGTAATTTAGACTTTTATGGTCCGTGAATACTTCAAATTATTCTTCATACAGATAATACCTATAGACTTTTAAGGCAAAAAACACTGCTGTCAATTCCAAATCATGGGTAGGATAATTCCTTTTATGGGTTTTCAACTGTCGTGATGCATAGGCGATGACTTTACCATGTTGCATTAATACACAACCTCGGCCAGTACCAGATTTATCAGTATAGACAACGAATCCACCGCTTCCCAATGGCAAAGCTAACACTGGTGCCATTGTGAGCTTCGTCTTGAGGATCTGAAAACTCTCCTTATATTTTTTATTTCATTCAAACTTCACTCGCTTTCTTAGGAGTTTCGTCATAGGCATAGCGATCTGTGAAAAAACTTGTATGAATCACCTGTAATACCCTACCAGTCCGAGAAAACTCTAGATCTTGCTGACATTCTTCGGTTGTACCCAATTTATTACGGCCTCAACCTATCAAAACACTAAAGTTTTAAATTTCCAAGATAAAAAAAAATATGATAAGCTCATAAAGAAATTTTAGTAAAGTTTGGCAATCACCTTAGCTGGATCCACCAAGACTCCATTCTTTGAGATCACATGCCCTAAAAACATGACCTCATAGAGCCAAAATTCATATTTCAAAAATTTGGCATACAACTGCTGTGCTAGGAGGGTTTCCAAGTTGATCCTCATATATTCTCAATGTTGCTCCACATTCCCAGAATACACCAAAATATCATCAATAAAAATAATGATGAAAGTATTCAGGTATGGCCTGAATACCCGATTCATCAGATCCATGAAGGCGGCTGGGGCGTTTGTGAGTCCGAACGATATTACTATAAATTTGTAATGTTCGTACCTTGTCCAAAATGATGACTTTAGAATGTCTTCATCTTTTATTCTCAACTGATGGTAACCAGACCTCAAGTCGATCTTCAAAACGACCTTTGCCTTCTGCAACTGGTCAAACAAATCTTCTATATATGGTAATGGGTACTTGTTCTTCACTGTCGTCTAGTTAAGCATTCTGTAATCAATGCATAACCTCAAGGATTCGCCTTTCTTTTTCATGAACAAAACCGGTGCTCCCTAAGGTAATATACTTGGTCGCACAAAACCATGCTCCATCAACTCTTGTAACTGCTTCTTTAATTCTTCCAGTTTCGTTGGCGCCATCCGATAGGGTACTCTAGAAATTAGCTTTGTACCCAACACCAACTCGATTCCGAATTCCACTTCCTGTTGTGGAGGTAATCCTAGAAGTTATTTTAGAAATACGTCAGAATAATTATGAACAATCTCCAACGCCTTGATCGATTTGTGTTTGGCTTTCATTCCTGTTACACTAACCAGAAATGCAATATCTCCTCTTCACATGTACTTCTGAGCTCTAAGGGTAGAGATTTCCCTTTGTTTTAACACTGGTTTCGAAATTCAGAATTCGACCTCTGGCATACTAGGTTGAGATAATATAACTTTTTCTCCTCTACATAGGACCCTAGCATAGTGCTCAAAAAGCCAGTCCATACCCAATATGACATCATATTTCGTTATATCGAGAAGGATTAGGTTTGCTGGCAAGTTTTGTTCTCCTAATATGACTTCTACACCTGGCATGTAATTTACACAAGTTTTATTGAAGCCTATAGAGTTATACACTACCAGTTCCTAATTTAATGATTCAGTAGGTACTCTAAGTTGTTTAGCAAAATCTATAGCTATGAAAGAATGTGTTGCACCATAATCAAACAATACAAGGGCGACTTGACCAGTTATAAGAACCGTACCTTGTATCAAATCTCTCTTCTAGAACTATTCTACTGAGGTAGCATAGGCCTTACCCACCACCTTCTGGTGAGCTATTTGCGATTGTTGTGGTTGTTGCCACTGCTGCGGTCCTCTGGTCGCACGGCTCGCTTCATCTGCCTACTTCTTGCGATGCTCCTTGATGTAGTGTCACATCTTCTCACAGTAGAGACAGACACCGGTCTCTCGGGGACACTTCTACCTGGGGTGGAAGCTATTGCATTTCGTGCACCTCTGGTTTTGCACTTGTCTCTATTTGTTTTCCCCGTTATGCTTATGTTTCTTTGATGGCAGGGTAAACTTCTTTTCTTTGAATCTCTTCTTGAACTCGGGTTTTTGCACCTCAGTTCGATTCCTTCGAGACTTTTGTCCCTCCTTCCAGACATCCTCCAGCAGGATAGCAACATGCTCAAACAATATTAGAATCAAGGGTAAGATTTTACTAACTATCTTCGAACAATCTAAAACTAACAGGCTAAGATATACGCCTTTATTACCTGGATGGCATCATCGAGGGTTTTCAGCTCTCTAGTATATCGATGATTCCTCAGACCCGCCTTCATTCCTTGGCCAAATTTTATTGCCCTGTCATCATCGATCTTATACACATTCAGACAATACCCTTCCAAACTATGGAACTTCGTGATATACTCCGCCAAGGAAAGTTCTCCCTGCTACAAGTCCAAGAATTTCTACATCTTATTGGTTTTCTCGTGATTTAGAAAATATATGGCATTAAATGTCTCCACAAACGGAGCCCAAGTCACCAGACCATTCTGGAACTTGACTTCATGGGTGGTCTCCCACAACTTCTCTGTATGCTCCTTGAGGCAATATACTCTAAAATTGACCTAACGGTCCTCTGAAACTTCGAGCACTCAAAAAATCCATTTGATTTCTCTTAGACAGTTCTCTGTCGCTTTTGGATCAGCCTTTTTCAGAAAGAAAGGTGGGTACATGTCTATAAACTTTTTATAGGACATACCCTCTCCTACAATCATCTTCTCTTGTGCCACGTATTGTAGATTGATGCCCATTTGCTACATGGTGGTCACCTATTGCCCCACAACCTTGGCTAGGTTGTTCAAGGTGTCCATAATGTTATTGCACCTACTTGCCCATGCCATCTAATTATAACAGAATATATATATATATATATATATATATATATATATATATATATATATATATATATATTCTTATTTCAAGTTTGTTCATACATAGTGTTTTATTTATTCTAATTTACTCTACACTTATGAATTTAACTAATTTATACTTATAGAGTTATTGTTGGTCACTGGAAGAGCTATGAGTCTACATATTTGTCCTGCTTTGATACCAAAGTTGTAATACCCCAATTATTTAAATAAAAAAATTTAGAATAATTTTTTTTTCTTTTTTTTAAATCACAACAAAATATTTATTTAACCATTCGGTCAAATAGTTGGGCGAGTTACAGGGGATAACAAAGATTATTCATGCCAAATTCAATATCATTTCAATAAATTAAATGTCTAACATTATTACAAGAATAATAAAAGTCATATGTCATAACGTTGATCAGAGATCCACAAGACTACAAATATATGATCTCATAGCTCCTCTCACAATGATGCCCATAATACGCTCCATGCACATCATTCACTTCCTGAAAAAACAAGAAAGGTAGAGAGGTCAGACTACAACCAGTCTGAGTAAGCAACATGCTATCATTGTATATGTGCATAGTGTCATGTGTATAGGTAAACATGTAACTATCAGAATATAAATGTACAATTTGCATATTTCATACGAATCACACTAATTGTTCACAACATTCATTCAAAACCAAAGTATCACCATTTTGATTCAAAAAGACATGTATTACTACAAATTAATAGTAAAGATTTAAGTTTATCTTATTAACTCGCTCTGTGAGTATGCATAGGCTAAACGTTGTAGCGGACCGAGACCACTCGAGGGTTCATTATGATTTTATCAAGTAATCTGAGTGACTAGCCGTATGGATACCCAAAGGGGATGTTGCATGACCGAGAGAGTACTCCCCAATGGCAAGAACTAGAACTAAGATACATCCTGTAACTTATGAAGAGGACTTGGATCTACCACCTAGGACACATTGGTAGTCCTGCCCCCCTAACTTCGAGGACTAGGGACTGGATGAGACGTCTCTCTCTCACAAACACAAAGAGTGTCCCACAAAGTTTGTACCATCTACCTCTCTAAGTAGACCACGAGTCCTGTAACATACACTATCTTTTAGGTGTACCCAGAACCCAGGGAATCCAGTAACATATACCATCTTTTAGGTATACCCAAAAATCCTAAATTTTACTTGAGAGTGTTTATATTGGTTTGTATGTTATTTGGTTCATGTCACAACATCTCACAAGGATACCGTAATTCCATCCCGCACTCTGGTGGAAACAAGTATAAATAGGTTTGGATTAGCGCAAGTAAACACTCAGACAACTATTCACAAACCACCGACTCATGTTCACCTAACACTCTTTCATTACATGTCAAGTCACTTTGATAAATCGAATGTATATGACCGTGTCAGGTTTCTCATAGATTTCACCAAAGCTTCTATGACTCTATATAGTTTTCGGTGAATTTACACATGCATTTCTGAGCTTTAGAAATGCACGAAATCTCCTTTTAGGGTACCACTAATTTTAAACTGAACATTAGTTTGTATTCAAAGTGTGAACACCTCTTGTGCATTATCATAATTTGATATGCAATTTGAAAATTTATTCAATTTAGTTCCTTCAATAAGTATACCACGACATATATAACTATATATGTCAATTTTACACACAAATATACATATAAGAGTGTGTTATTCATGGACCAGCTATAAAAACCTCTTTTGATCCATTTTTGAACTTATCCTGACTGGGTGTCAGGTTATCCAACGTAAAACAATTCGTTATTTCACTGATTTGTCATTTTTCCTTTACACACTGACTGCAGCAAGTCCATGATGGGCTTCTGCCCCATTAAGCATACAAGTCGATCACTCCCTTACAACGATGAGTATTGGTGGTGGCAATGGAAACCATCTGATTGCCATCTTATCTTTATATCTATAATATATATATTTTTTATGTTGATATTCAAGCTCACTGAGACAACATGTATTGTTGTTTGATTTTCAGCACCCAGCCATCATCTTATATATATATATATATATATATATATTGGAACGCAAGCTTGGTTGCAGCAAAACCACTCTGTGTGGGTTTGCAACTTCTAGCACCTATGTAATTTTTTTTTTAAAGACAGGCTGGGCTGCGGCAGACCACACTATGCGGTTTTGCAGTTCCCAGCACATGCATATATATTTTCTCTCTTTTTTTTTAGGTAAGCTGGGCTGTGGTAGAACTCGACTGGTTGGGTCTACAACACCCAACACCAATTGTACATTCTCTTTCGAGAAGCGAGCTGGGCTATGACAGAACCCTATAGTCCGGGTCTGCAGTGCCCAGCCACAATGCATTTATATTTTTTTTGTAAAGCAGGCTGGGCTGCGGCAGAACCCTGCCCTTCGGATCTGCAGTACCCAGCACAACGCTGTGTTGGTTTGTGTTGAACGGCACGGCTGGTTGTTCTAGCACACTATGCCAAGCCTGCAGCCCACAGCACAAACTTTGCATTTAACAATTTTTTATTATAAATGTAGTCATAAATCATCAAGCATCGATATATGTAGAAACAACACTTTTCATGGTTTGTAATATTGAGAGAAGCATTTACACTAGAATTTCTCCTAATATCTCTAAATGATAAGCACATTGGTTTTCAGTTCATATTATAACAAAAAGATCAATATTCTCGAATCGTGAAAAATATTTCTCACACAGTCTTTATGCATGCATGTTTAAGATCATCATAGAGTTTGACAAATATGAGACCGTAAATCAACATACATGCAAAACTTTTTTTTTTACATACATCAAACAGTGAATTAGATATAGGCATAACTATATTTTTTTTCTTTTGACAAATATCAAACTGTGAATCAAGATATATATATTTTCATTTGACAGATATAGAACCGTAAATAAGGAGACTTCATAGCTATATCTTTTTGACAGATCTAAAACTCTAAATCAAGAGACTTTATATCTAAATTTGTTTTTGACAGATTTAAAATCGTAAATCAAGATATTTTATAACTATAATTTTGTTGATAGATCCAAAGCCGTAAATCAGGATATTTCATAGCTATACTTTTGTTGATAGATCTAAAACCATAAATCCAAATATTTTATAGCTATAATTTTGTTGGCAGATCTAAAACTGTAAATCAAGAGACTTCATCTATACCTGTATACTCTTTTTTAAAGGATCGAGTGCTTGATCCTCTTTCGAATAGTATCCCATATATATATAGAACCCACAACTTAGTATATGTGTGGTTGTACATATATTCGAACAGTGAATGTCTATGTGTATCACGCGTCCCTAAGCAAGCATATAAGAACAGTATGCCCCTACCTCTTCCAACAAGTCGAATCACCAAACAACTCCTAAGTTATGTGGCTGGATCAAGGTTCGTAGTCCTTCCTTCGGTTGTTCCTTTGTCCAGCACCTCCACTACGGGTGATAGCACGACAAAGAAGGAGAGAGAAGAGAAGAGAGGAAGAGAGAAAAAATCGAGAGGGATGAGTGAGATGAGAGAGAGAGGGATTAAGACCAACAAAAAAATTGCGTAACCTGTCTTTTGGCAACTTCAAGAAATGACTTTTCTTATTTCTTTTGGATCATTGTCATAATCACAATTTCTTTGAAACTGTCCCTCCTCTTTCTCCATTCACGCCCATCTGGTTCTTTCCTTATTTATTTTGTTTTCCTCATTTCTCATTATTTTTTTTCCACTCTTACCTTTTCTTCTAGTTATATACACAAGGCAACAACCTTAAATCCCTCAAGAAAAATTATGAAAATGGAAGAAGGAATAGATAGTTTTCCAAGATAATTTTTTCAGCCTTCACATTCTTTTTAAATTCTATCTTAAATCCCATAGGAAAAACGTGTGCTATATGAGAAAATTTCTTTATGTTTTTAAAACAAAATTTTGAATTCCAAAACCCTAATTGTGTTTCTCAATTTGGAATTCTTGATTGGCTTTATCTTCCATAAAAAGAAATGTTTACTCATAAAATTTAGTCAAAGTTTTTTTCAAAAAGAAATATAGTACACCACTACAAAAATCGTGTGTGTGGTGGGATTTGAACTCAGTTCACTTCTCAAAGAGGCAACAAACCTCTCCACAACACTATTATTCTTTTCACTACAATTAGAGTCTCCATTAATTTATTTGTATGTATATAGGAGTTAAAGTTTTTGTCAAAAAGTAAATGTATCACCTTCTTACCAAAACTGTGTGTGCTAATATTTGAACTCACATCATCTCTCAAAGAGGCAATGAACCTCTTCACAATACTACTCTTTTCGTTGTAATTTATGTCTTCATAAATTTATTTATATGCATATGGGTTTTCTAACAGATCTCAGATTTGAGTTGGATCATATAATACTTTGGATCTTCTAAAACTCCCCAACTGGATTTCGCATCTTGGTTGGGTCATACAATATTTTGGATCTATTAAAAATGCTATCAAATCTCAACTGGGTTTCGAATTTATCCGGAATTCAAATCCACTTGCCATATCCAAATCCAAATACTAGATCCATATGACCTTGTTTGGATCCAAGATCCATTTGGATCAAATTCATTTGGATAATATCATATTATCATATCTATTTCGAAGAAAATTTATCTTTTATTTACTTCAAAAATTATCGAAATTTACAGATTTTACAGATTGAACCACTATCTTGGTCCTAAGAAACTTAAGCTAGGCCGACCAGCTATAGACAAGCCTCCATCGTCCCCTCGTGCTCTGCAGAAACATATGAATAGTGCCCTCACTGTGATTGGGTTCTTGATCTGTAACTTGGTCTACATGAGAATTGGACCTACCATCCCGCGACAGAGTTGAATGGAGTATACATAAACCAGGGTCTCCTAGGTGGTCTTGGATCCGCTCTTCACCTGCATCCCTTCAGTATGCCTAGCTAGCTTCTATTTTGAGAAGGCTCATGAAATCAAGTCGATATTGCATTTATTAAGATTGAAGCAGTCTCAATTGAACACAACCCATATTACCCGAGAGAGTAGACAAGGCTTGAATTAAAGAACTTTTAGCTAAATCATATAACTTGGATCTAAATGTGGTCCCTTGGCAAATAAGAAAGATTGGAAATTGGGGGACTAATAAACTTAATTAAGAGAATAGAGAATTGAAAGGAACTTAGATTCTGAAATATATATACTTGAAAAATTCATGCAAGAATTAAACTTCTTCTTTTTTCCTATAAGAACAAGATTTGAACTTACCTAGCTACGTGAGTAGTTCCTTAGAAAGGCCACATATTGAGACAAGTTGTAAGCAAGATTTAGCTAGAGAATTATGCTCAATTGACATGTCAGAGGCTTTGAAACATTGGTAGGTTTTGCTTGGCCAAGTCCTCTGGGTGGAAACTTGGAACCTTGGAAGGGATTGGGGGGCCCAGCCTGACTCATGCTCCTAGCAGTACCCATAAGTTATTGAATCCTTAGACCTTTTTGCATGATTGAATCCTTAGGACTTTGATGTTGCCTATCCCTTTATGGTTTACTTTTGTTTTTCCCTTTAATTTTAGTTTTAGTTAGCACGACAAAGATTTTTCTTTGGGATAAGGATGACAAGTACCAAGAAATTTAACTATCAAGTTTCAACCCAACCTTTCTTTCACTTCGATAGGTCTTCTATACGAATAAGGGAAAGCGATCGGCTTTGATGATGCATGAAATGCACATCATGTAAACAAGTTTTTCATGCATTTTGTATCAAGTTTAAGGTTTTAAACCCATGTTTAGATGTGTTTTGATAGTAAGGGGCTATGGTTCGAATTTCAGAAAAATCGGAGTTAAAATGAGAGAGTTATGGCTATTTCAGTGTTTGGGCACGGATTTCGAGGTGGATCGTATCCATATCCGCCCAATTAGGTTAATTGGACCTTGGATCAACTATTTAAAAGTCCAAAACCCAACCCACACGCCTATCCAGATCCATTTCAAAAAGTTTTTCTGAAAACCCCCCAGAAAGAGGCGCCTAGAAAATATATTTTTTATAACATTGTTTTTGCAAATTCCAAAAAGTATAAATATACTTTTTAGAGAAGCCCTAGGCGTCTTTGGCTGTGTTTGGACGCCCCCTACAGTGACTCTACAGCAGCAGCTCCTTCCTCTCCATCTCCCCCACGTGTTGGCCAGTGAAGATCGACCTATGCTTGATTTTCAAGCATATTTTCGAGCTTTCTTTTGTTTCTTTTCATTTCTTTCTTGTTCCTTGCTGTCTTTTCACCATTTTTCTGTACTTTTGCAGGTGTAGCAGAGGTGGAGACCATTAATCTTGGGCGGGAGTGCGCAACACACCACCAAGGTGAGCTGGCCCTACCTCCATCCTGCTTTCTACACCCTCCGATCGCGAATCGGCTCACATTCCATCGTCGGTGGATCTCCAACGTGTAGCAGCTGCAAAAGGTATCGATTTTGGTGAAGTACAGCATTCTCGAACTGTATAGGACGTCCATCTCCAGCCACGGTCAGCTCTTCTTCATCCCCCCGGTCGTCGGATCTTCCAAAAGGTAGGTCTTCTTCTTCCTTCTCTTCTAGATAAAACCGATTTGTGTGTGGATTTTGTTTTGTTTTTTTTTGTGTGTTTCTTAGTTTTCTTTTTGTTTCAACCTTAGAGTAGCATTCGTGCATAGACCAGCACGTTAGATTAGGTTTATGTGTTTGGTTGATTCGCTGGAATCGAGTTTTTAGTGATTTTTCATCCTTTTTATAAAAATCGGCTAGATCTTCATCTAGCCGATTTTTCAAGTTTGTCATAAGTGTTCTTGGTGTTGTTTTACAGAAAATCCAATAAATAAAGTGTTCATTTTGATTCATCTTAGTCGGTTTTGTGTGTGGGTTTCATTTGATTTTAATTGAAAATAAAAATCCAAAAATCGGCTAGACTTATTCTAGTCGATTCTTGATTTTTACAAAAATATTTTTCTGTTTTGATATTTTTGTTTTGTCCAGCATGTGTCTTGTATTGTGTTGCTGAAAATCTCATTAGGAAATTTCATTTTAGTTTTTTTTCTAAGTCGTGGGTTGTGCTTGTGTTTCGTTTTGATTTTATTTTTGAAAAAGAAAAAAAAAATCGGCTAGAGATATTCTAGCCGATCTTTACACTTTTGTTAAAAGGGTGTTAAGAGTGGTAAGTCGTGTTGCTTGCTGTGTGTTTAGTGTGTTAACAGTAGCATAAATTGGTGTTAGTCATTCTATTGTTTTAGGATTGATTTACTTAATTGTTTTAATCATTTTTTCGTTTTTGTGTTTGAGTGTATTATGGAAAATTATAAAAATCAAGTTTTCTTTATTTTTTATGTTTTTAATTCCAGCATAGTGATGGTCTTGTTAGCTTTTGTGTAATTAGGAGTCATTTTTAGTATTTTCTAACTTAGTTTTATCAAAATAGTAGTTACTTAGTTTTATTGCTTTTTGTTAGTTTATAATTTTATTTTTTTTATTTTCGTGTAGTTCTTCTTCTTCCCCAAGGTGGGGCGGCAGCCATTAGAGCTCCCCTTGAGCTCTTGGTCGAATTTTTAGAAATTATTAATTGTCATTAATTGAGTTAGGTAAGTGTAATTAGGTTGTCTAGGTTCATTGTATTAGGGTTTAGTGTCTTAGTCGTTTTTAGGGGCCATTTAAGGAAGTTTTGGGAATTAGAGTAGCTCATTCAATTAATTTAGGAAATCGTGTTTTTCAAATTAGATCCTCTAATTACTTTAGGTAGATTTTAAATTCTTTAGTTTAAATAGTTTTAATTAGTGTAGACGATTTTTGAGGAGGAGGGAAATTAATGTATGGAAATTGGGAAACTCTTTTTTGGAAAGAATTGAATTTTCAAAAATCGTGTGGAGTAAAGAAAGAAAGCATTAAAATCTGATTATTTATTAGAAGGGAGTTACGAAGTGAACTTTGGAAAGTGATTTGAAAATTTATTGCATTTCCCAAGTGAGAGGTTATGATTTCAAGAAAGAAATAAGTGCTTTTAAATTCTTTTTGGAAAGTTCAATTCGTGGGGTTCTCTAGGTTAGACGTTTCCACTTTCCAATTTGCATTTTAATGCCATTCTTAATGGGGTTAGACGGTTTTTGATATTCCCATTTTCTAAAAATCATCAATGCGCCTTTCCTTCTTCTTAGTTAACCTTCCTTAGTGGATTAAATTAGAGTAGGGTCTAATTAACTTAGTCTAAGTCAACCTAAGTCCACCATAGGTCTAATCCAAGACCAAGATCTAACCCGAGTCAAGCTTGATCCAAGTCTATCCCAACCTACCTAACTCAAACCGAGCCTAGGTCGAGTCAAACCTAGTTCAACCTTTTCGAGCCTAGTCAAATCTAAGTTGAGTCAAGCTTAGCCAAACCCTAGTCTAAACCTAGTGGGTCAACCGAGTTTACCTTATCCTATTCGAACCTAGTTGATCAAGTCAAACCCGAAACCAAACCTAGCCGAGCCCAAACCTGAACCGAGTTGAGTCAAACCTAACTCGAGCCTACCCAAGTTAACCCCCCTTAGCTAAGCCTAAACCGAGTCCATTGGAGTCAACCGACCCTAGTCCTAGTCGAACACGTGTCCCATTGGCCCATTTTAGTCCCCTAAGTTTTTTTTTATTTACTTATAGCGATTTTAGATTAGCTAATATAGTTATCTCTTTAATTGTTTAGCCAAAATTTCTAATTGTCGATTTGATTGGTGTTTGTTAGTTTGCCGTTTGTTGATTAGTTAGTTAGTATAGTTAGTTTATAGAGCATATATCATTTAGTCATATATTTAACTATATTATTTAGTGTATTGATTGTAATTGCATTAGTATTTCATTTAGTGCATAGTCATAACATGCATATCATATTCCGTGTAGAGTTCATTTAGCTTCATTATAGTTATCATCTGCATATAATCAGTTATATAGGATTAATTAAGCTTGCATTGCATGTAGATTACCTTCTTAGAGAGTAAAATAGTTCAAATAGTGAATAGTGCACTCAAATCAAAACCAGATTTTTGCCCTGTCGCACCAGCCTTATTTTCTGTACAAAAATTCTGTGTTTTCCAAACATTTTTATTCTATTCACTTTCTAGACGTGTTGTTTGACTGCAGACCAAATTTCAGTTCATTCGGAGTTGATTTGGTCTGATTTTTAAGCGTTTTGTGAAAACCGCTTTTTCTGGTTTTTTTATTTCGGGACTTTCGATATCCTGATTTTTCCCAGTTTTGAAACGCTTATATCTGGAGTTCCAAATACTGTTTTTCAATTCTGTAAAAACTGTCAGATTGTTTAATCTGTCAGTTGCAGAACAGAACAAATTTCGGGAAAATCGGACCTTGTTTGCCCTGTCAAACTGTGGTTTTCCGATAATCTGTCAGAATGCTATTTTACACTAGTTAGGGGCAGTTTCGTAATTTTCTTAGTTTCGGCAATTTAGACTTGTTTTCAATAATTTCTGCATTTTAGGAGTTGCATTATCATCATACAGCATTAGTAGAGTTAAATTGGTTAATTTTAGAATTAACTTAGTATTTTATTTAATTTTTGCTTGATAAATAGCATTTGTTTTGTAATTTTCGTAAAATTAGAAATAGTTTTAGTTATTGTTTTAATTGTTAGAATAGAAAACTAACTTTGTATTTTTCTGCATTTTTAGGTTGAAAAACATATTTAGTGTCCAGGGTTATTGACCAAGTGAGAAGATTCTCTACGTGGCGAAAAGACGGAAATACCCTTGGCGTGGAGCAGAAGACTGATTGCTTGATTACTTTTCTTTTAGTGATTATTTGTAGTTGTATTAACTTTATAATTGTAGATTGATATTTGTCATTAATAAATTAGATTTTCTAGAAATATTGTGTTTAATTCCTGTTCCCTGAGGATTCGACCCGTACTTACCACTTTGTGGAAAGTCGGTTTTTATATTTTTGGTTGACGATTTTCCAAAGTTTATTGAAAATAATTATTTTAAAAAGATCATTTCAAAATATCAACCAGGCTTAATTGGCTTGGTGATAACAACACAATGCTATGTCTAAAATAAAATTAAACAACTTGGGCTATGTCCAAAACATTTTCCCTACAAGAGCTCGATATACTTGGCTAGGCGTGGTAGGCTTAAAGCTTTCAAGGAAAGGGGTGTCAAGAGTTTGATACTCAAGGTATGCATGTTAAAACTCATAGCTCAACACAATGTAAACCCACGAATCAAGAACACGGCAAGGAAATGATGTGGTTCATCATTCAACCTACGTCCATGACTAAAAACCTCACATACTCTCATTTATTAAATGAATAAACTCTACAGGGGATATAGCCTATTTATAATGCATCGATGCCTTGAAGATAACCATAAAAAGCACAAATAGACTCCACGGCTACACAGGATAAGCATGAGACGAACTTCTGAATAAAACAAACTCCCGAATGAAGAGTCCTTAACAATCAATTATCAATCTTCTGAATAAAACAGACTCTCGTATGAAGAGTCCTTAACAATCTCCCCCTCATGTTGGTGGACAAATATCGATCTACCCCAACTTGCACAAAATGTCAAGGTGCTTTTCATTACCCAAGCCTTTGGTGAAAATATCTGCAAGTTGATCTTGGCTCCAATATAAATAGCAGCTTGATTGTCACATCTCAAGTCCATAGGTTCATCAACCTTGATTCCCATATCAGATAGAAGGGACTTGATCCATATAAGCTCACAGGTTCCAAGGCCCATAGATCGATACTCGACTTCAGCACTAGATCGAGCAACAACATTTTGCTTTTTACTGTGCCGTGACACCAAGTTTCCTCCAATAAATACGCAGTAGCCAGATGTAGATCTTCGATCATTAGGATCCCCAATCCAATCAGCATCTGTATATTCGATGACCTTTAGGTTGCCGTTTCTTTTAATTAAAATTCCATTTCCAATAGTTCCTTTTAGGTATCTAAGGATTCTATAAACAACCTCAAGATGTGGTTCTTTAGGCTTATGCATGAATTGGCTTATCAGATTTACAACATAAGTAATATCCGGTTGGGTGACAGTAAGATAAATGAGCCGACCCACTAATCTTTGAAACTCACCAACATCTGTCACTTGGTTGCCATCTTCTTGTCTTAATTTACAGCTTGGATCAATGGGTGTGTCAACGGGTTTGGCACCAAGCATCTCTGCATCATTAAGGAGATCAAGAGTGTACTTGCATTGGCAATTGCTTGAGTGAGCAACTTCTAAACCAAGAAAATATTTAAGAGTCCCCAAATCTTTGATCTCAAATTTTTGATGAAGCTTCTCTTTCACTTGCTTAATCAAACCTTCATCATTACCTGTCATTATTATGTCATCAATATATACCATAAAAATAACCGTCATCGATCCTTGAACAAATATAAACATCGAGTAATCAGTTGAGCTTCTTTTAAAACTCATTTCAACAAGAACCATACTCAGTTTAGCAAACCATGCTCTTGGAGACTGCTTGAGACCATATATAGCCTTTTTAATTTGCAGGCTAACTTGCCATGGTTTTGTGAATTATAGCTCGAAGGAAGTTTCATGTATATTTTTTCTTTTAAGTCTCCATGAAGAAAGACATTTTTGATGTCAGATTGATACATTTTCCAAATTTTTTGTGGCTACAGAGACTAAAACTCTTATGAAAGTCATTTTGGCTACCGGGGCAAATGTTTCATTATAATCTATTCCTTCAATTTGAGTGTATACTTTTGAGACCAATCTAGCTTTGTATCGTTCAATGGTGCCATTGTTGTTATACTTAATCTTATAAATCCATCGACATCCGACCAACTTTTTCCTTCTGATCGTGGGAGCATTTTCCAGGTACAATTTTTTTCGAGAGCTTGGGTCTCTTCGGTCATGTCTTGTCTCCATTTTGGATCAAGATTGGCTTCTTGGAAGGAACTGGGTTTATGATGGGAATAAACATTGAGTGCATAGGAAATATAAGATGATGAGAAGCCCTTAAAAGACACATAATTCTGAATAGGATAAGCGGTGAAATGAGTGGCCACGGATGAAGCCAAATAGGTGTAGAAGTCGCTTAAGTGCTCTGGAGGTCTGGTGATACGAGTTGATCTTCTAGGAGGGGTGACAACTATTTTATTTTGATTCGACTCATTTGAGTTTGGTTCATCGGCCACAGCTTGATTTGGCTCAGTTTGAATAGCAAAAGAGGATAGGTTATCATGGTTTGGTATATTAGGAAGGACAAATTTGGTTTCGGTTTCCCTAATCTCTGCCTGTCGATGGACCTTGTTAAAGAAGGTGACCGGTTCATGAAAAAAACTTTCATGTTCAAAGAAGTGCACATCTCTTGAAATGTAGATTTTTTTCTGTTTGGGATCAAAACACCGATAGCCCTTTTTATCAGTAGAGTAGCCCCCAAAAACACACTTGACAGATCTGTGTTCAAGTTTATTTCTGTTTTTGGCTTGCAGGTGAACAAACACTTTGCAACCAAATACGCGCAGATAAAGAATAGAGATGTAGCAGGTAGATCCAATGGCTTCAGACCAATATTCTTTAGGAACATTTTTTTTAACATAATGGCTGGGGTAACATCAAGCAACTGCCTATTTTTATGTTCTGTAACTCCATTTTGTTGTGGAGTTCCAACACATGAATACTGAGGAAGAATCCCATGTTTGGAGAAAAACTCTCTCACGGTGTCGTTGACAAACTCACCCCCATTATCGGACCGCAAAATTTTAATTTTTTTTCTCAAACTGGGTGAAGACAAGTTGATAAAACTCTAGAAACTTCACTCTTATTTTTAAGAAAATAAATCCAAGTGGCTCTAGAATGATCATCAATAAAGGTAACAAAATAATTAAATCCTAAATCTGACGTAACTGGGGCAGGTCACCAAACATCAGAATGAATCAATTGAAAACTAACATCATATCTATTATTTGCAGAAGCAAATGAAAGACGAGTAGCTTTGGCGTATTCACATGCATCACAAGCATCCGACACATAAGGAAAATGCGGAAGAAGTCTATTTTGAACCTTTTGAGAGGGATGACCTAATCTCGTGTGCCACAATTTGCTTAACTCGGTGGGTTTATAGGTCGTCAGAGCTTTAGCATTTTCATCCAAGAAATATAGCCCATCACATTGATATCCCTTACCAATCATTTTTTGAGTCTTTTTATCCTGAAAAATAACATCGTTAGCTAATAAAATGGCTACACAATCATGGCTTTTGGTAATGCAACTAACAAAAAGAAGACTGACAGGGAAACTAGGGATATAGAGCACTCTGGACTTATCATATTTATCAAAGAATCAAGTGGAACTGATTCCTTCGATAGGGACCTTGCTTCCGTTGGCGATGCAAACGGATCTATCTTTAGTCACTTGCATGTCATGTAATTTTGAAGTTTGACCGGTCATGTGATTAGAAGCTCCAGTATCCACAATCCACTTCCCAAGAAAAGACTGAGAGTGTAACGCCCCATTTACTTTTAATGTAAATTTAACAGAATTTTTTTATTTTTTTTAAGACATTCAACTAAACAAATAAGAAGCTACATAGAACTTCAATCTTATTCCATCATAACAAAGTTTATTACATCAAGTTCAAATGTCCAGAAACATCAAAAAGAAAAGTAGCAGTGCCATGACCGCCCGACGATGCCACCGCCCGACCTCTAATAGTTCATTTATAGCTTCACCTGAAAACAGTAAACCACAAAGGAATCAGACTATCATTATCTTAGTAAGTGATACAGTCCTACATATCACTGTGCAGTGTCATGTGAACAGGTATGTGTGAACTATGATTTGACAAATATTTAATACCTATGTAAAAGGACTTTTCTTCCTGGGTCGATCATGTCCAATACGATTTCTCAATAAGTGATCCTATGATTTCAATTTTCTAAGTTTTGTTCTACTAGAACTTCTATCTGTTTCATTAGTTATTACCACATTTATTGTTTTGAATCTTTACTTCATTCTTACCCATTGGGTATGCACAAACATTTGACATCGTAGCGGACCGAGATTATACTAAGGTTCATTATTTAATACCCCGTACAACTAGCCGTACGGATACCCAAGAGCAGCACGGTACTCAATCGAGAGAGGATCTCCAATTAGCAAGTAACTATTACTGGATGCACTCTTAACTCTTCTACAGAAGACTCAGACCTACCACCTAGGACTCACTGGTAGTCCTGGTCCCCTAACTCTGAGGACTGGGGAGCAGGTGAGACGCCTCACTCTCACAACACAAGAATGTCCCACAGAGTGTGTACCGCCCACTCTCTCTAAAGTGGCCCATGGGTCCGGTAACATACACTGCGATCCAGTGTACCCAGAACTCGGGAATCCAGTAACATACACCATCATGGTGTACCCAGAAACCTGATGAAACTAGGAACATATACCTATCTTTCGGTATACTCAGCTCCACCAAAACAATATATATATATATATATATATATATATATATATATATATATATATATATATATATATATATATATATATATATATATATATATATATATATATATATATTTCATTTATGTCCAAATGTCATCTTACTCAGGATTTGCATCCATGTCAAAGTCACAGCGACCACAGGATGCTCACCTATGTTATGACTTTGCCATAGTGTTTCCATCCACGATGGAGTGTTTTATAATAGACCCTAAGCGGTGTCTACCTACTCCTTGTTAACCTTGAGTGGCCGCAGGTGACATAGAGACTAAGTCAATAAGCTTATCCACGAGTTGGGTTGTCAAAAATTCTTTAACCCAAAATGCCATTTGGACTCCCCACGGATGTCTTACTGTGAGGGTTTGTCGTGGTATCATACCCATTTGCTTCCCACAAAAAACACCATCTCAATGGTGTTGGTCTAGTCTACATTCACGATTTAATCCATTGATATCCATGCTGCCTTATCCATAGGTGTAGTAGCATTGCTACCCACATGACATAAGCTGGAGTTTGCTCCACATCCGAAGCCCAGTTATCACACTTACCAATCCCCACAAAGGTTCGTCAGAACGCAAAACATGTCATAATGAGGAGCTTAATTTGTAGAGCTCAACATCGGCAACAACCCCAACCACTGAGTGGGGTCTGTATCGACCCACCTTGTGCAGCCACACGCTGGAAGGCTTTCAGCGTGGATACTCAGCCTGCAGTTCAACACAGGAGCCCCAACAACAACAGTATATTCAATGGCTTGTTTTTTTTTTTTAATTGTTGAATCACATAACTGATTTGTAAGTGGTCTATATTATTTCATTGTGTCCCCTATCTATGTATACTATAATGCACCAAACCTCACGTCCACTATGAGACCCCTCTACTGAAATTTGGTATTGAAAAAGGAATCCATGCATACTAGATTTATAACATCTCTACAACGTTTGTTGTTTTTTTTTCTAGAATTCACCATAGCCTAAAACATACGTGAATATGAACAATTGATTCTACCTCACATTCAGTGTGAATGGTTCAAATACATTATCCAATGACAAACTACTTTCAAGAGAAACGAGAACCCTTACACAGTTAAATCCAAACCAACCCGTAACTAGTCAAAGGGTACCCATGTATTTTAGATACCCCAATACACTGCTTATGCCATTGATCCCACTGCTTAGGGGGGTTTGATGCACAAATCCTTAACAGGTTCCCGTATCAAATATATGCTACCCGTTATCCCCCAACACTACTTGACTGAAGTATATTTTGTTTCAATGGTGGATACGAGAGAGAAGAACAATGAATCGTCTACATGATGATGAGCTGATAACATGCTAATATAGACTCTATTCACTGAGACTACACAAATCTAAGAGGAGCAGTATCCCCTACCTCATGGGAACGTGAATCTGACGACAAAATGTTCGCCCTCCTCGCGGACGTCCGGTAGCCTTACACCGACTCCTCACCGAAAGCAATGGTGGAAGGTGAAACTCGAGAACGAAACACACGACTGGTAGAGATAGGAAAGAGCATAAAAATTCCAGAGAGGGAAGGTTGAGAGAAAAGGAACGAGTTTCAATGAAACTCATTTTTGTAAACTTTCTTTGAGTTTCTGTTTTTTTTTTTGTAACTCCCCTCCTTTTTGAATTCCCACATGCTTCCTCATTATTGCCTTGTAACTCCCACCACCTTAAATTCGAAGGAGGTCCATTATGGAATGTAGGTGCCCCTTTTTGAAAAGTCATGGAATGGGCCTTCCCATTCCAAATGGTTGGGTTTCCAACCTTGGTCATCCACTCAGCCCTCTTTCTAAAAAAAAAAAATGAAATTTCTTGTCTTAATGCTCACTTTAAATCCACATGTTTTTCTATCTTACTTCCAATTTCGAAATCTCATTCCTCCCTTTTTTTTTGTTGTTTTGGCAAAAAGGTCTTCTTGGCGCCCAGGGGATTCGAACTGAGATCTCCTCCCTAAGGGGTAACGAGCCCACCAGTGCGCCACTACTTGTTTCGTTGCATACTCTTGCAATAATAATCATTTTAGCCACTTTTGATGCATTTTACAAAAATAGCATTTTTTACCAAAATTTCTAGCATACAAGGGGATTCGAGCCAACGTTCTCTTCCCGCAGCGGCAACCAACCTCACCAGTGCGCCACCTCTTACTTGATTGCACTTCTTTGCAACTAAAACTACCTTATCCCTTCTGGTGGTGCGTTCCACCATGACGCTATTACCTTTCTTGTTGTCTCGTTTATTACTCCATTGTCTTTTAAGCATGGGTTGTGTCTTATCGTACTCTTCCTTGATTATGACGTCATTCTTCTGGAAATTTTAAACTCTTACTTACTGCATTTTCAGAACTTGATTGCGATTCCACCATTTTTTGATCTTGATTGCAGTTTGACCATATTTGGATCCATTAAGATCCAATTGGTATAAGGCCCACGATAGTTCTGCGATAATGTAAAATATGATGTGTCTCAGTAGATGGAATTTCTTGTATGGTTACGAAGATTTTTTTTTAAGTATATATATATATATGTATATATATATATATATTATTGATGTGCGAGGTTCGAAATCGCGTAAGTAAGATGCACGAAGTGTCATGAGTACTATTTATGAGGAATCACTTCCCGAGAATCATTACTCAAATTTATAATATATAAGACTAGTAAATCCCCAAATTTGGGACCCAAACGAGAAAAAAAACCTTGTTATTTCATGTGAATTACTAGAAAGCTTGTATCGATAGGATATGGGTCACAATGAAGGCAATTTTTGCAAGAGATAAAAATTTAAAGATGTACTTTGCAAATTTAGTTATAAATGAAAATTTGAAATTGGATTTTAATTAGGTTTCAGATCCATCCAAGATCTGAATCCATACATTATATCCGAATCCAAATATTGGGTCCATTTGATCCAATTTGGATACAAGATCCATTTGGATAGACTCTAGATCACTTTACCGTATCTATTTCCAAGAATGGTAATATTTATTTATTTTGATAATTATCGAAATTTTGCAGGTTTTACATCCTTTCCCCCTAAAAAGAATTTCGTCCGCGAAATTCGTTATAAGTCAGATACAAACAAGTCAGAGTATTTCTCTTTCATTGCTTCTTTAGGCTCCCAGCTACATTCTTCAAGCCCATGGTGCTGCCATCGAACCTTAACTAGTGTGATGGTCGTGTTCCTCAACTCTCTTTCGCAATGATCTACAATCTCAACGGGCCGTTCTTCCATGGTCAGGTTCTCCTGTACTCGTAGATCTTCAAAATGAATCATGTGGGAGGGATCCAGTATGTACTTTCGTAACATGGATATGTGGAATACGTTGTGAATGTTGGCAAATTGAGGAGGTAATTCCACTCGGTATGTTGTTTCGCCAATTCTTTCTAATATGCTGAAGGACCCCAGATATCGAGGATTGAGCTTTCCCTTCTTGCCAAACCGGAAAACACTCTTGGTTGGCAATACTTTCATAAATACCAGGTCTCCCACTTCGAACGCTAGCTCCTTGCGTCGCTGATCTGCGTAACTCTTTTGTCGGCGTTGAGCGACACACAATCTATTCTAGATCTTTTGGATTTGTTTTGTATAATGTTGGAGTATTATTGGGGATTCGATTGTTCCTTCCCCCACTTCATTCCAATGTAGTGGCGATCTACACGGTCGTCCATATAGAGCTTCAAACAGTGCCATTTTGATGCTTTCGTGGTAACTATTGTTGTACACGAATTCTGCTAGTACTACGTGAGTATCCCACTCACCTTTCCAGTCCAACATGCACGCTCTCAACATATCTTCCAATGTCTATATGATCCTTTCTGATTGTCCGTCAGTCTGGGGGTGAAAAGTTGTACTGAACTTCAATTTGGTACCCAACGCAGACTGAAGTTGTCACCATGATCGAGAAGTGAATCGGGGATCTTGATCGAAGATAATGGAGATTGGCACTTTATGTAGCCTGACTATCTCCTGAATGTACAACTCTGTCAAGCTTTCCAATGATTGTCCTTTCCTCATCGGTAGAAAATGTGCTGATTTGGTTAGTCTATCGACGATGACCCAAATGGCATCATGGTTTCTCCATGTGCAAGGTAATCCCATTACGAAGTCCATGGTTATGTTCTCCCACTTCCATTGAGGAATTTTTATCAGTTGCATCGTACCTCCTGGTATTTGATGTTCAATTTTAACTTGTTAGCAAGTCAAGCATTTCGTGACATACCTATTACCCAATGTAATTGGTGTGAGTTATTGTTTTTCGTTAACAACGTTCGAAATAACCTGAGAGTTATAATTCAATTTAACTTACCTAGCAATGTAGCATTTCATTCCATTCCACCAATATCCACGTTGTAGATCCTTGAACATCTTTGTACTTCCTGGATGAATGGTGTACTTGCTTTTTTGGGCTTCACCTAGTAATTCTTCTCTCAACTCTAGGTCGCTGGGAACCCACAGTCTTTCCCGCATCCATATGCTTCTATCATCCTTTAGCCTTAATTCATTATCTTTTTGTTGAGCTAGTGTCTCCATCTTCCCATACTTGGGATCTTCTTTTTGTTTTGCTATCACCTTCACTTGAAATTTTGGTTGTACAATAAGATTGTTTACCTTTATAATGTCGGAGATTGTTATGAATGGGTTCCATTTTGTGAAATCTGCTAGCATTTTTCATTCTATGTTTATTAAATTGATCAACCCACTGCCTGTCTTCCGATTGAGGGCATCTGCTACAACGTTTGCCTTTCCTGGATGGTAGAAAATGGTGAACTCATAATCTTTTATGAATTTGAGTCATCTTCTTTGTCTCATATTTAGTTCTTTTTGTGAGAATAAATATTTCAGACTTTTGTGGTTTGTGAATATCTCAAATTGTTCTCCATATATATAATGCCTCCATACCTTTAGAGCAAACACTACCGCTGCCAACTCAAGGTCGTGAGTGGGATAGTTTCTCTCATGGGTCTTCAATTGCCTGGACGCATAGGCTATGATATTTTCATGTTGCATTAATACACAGCCCAATCTGGTACCCGAAGCGTCAGTGTGTACAATAAATGAAATTCCACTAGAGTGGGGGTGAATAGTGAAATATGAAATAGATTGATAAATTAAAAAATAAATGCAATAAGGCACAACACATAAAACACAGGATTTATACTGGTTCGGTCGAGACACTGACCTACATCCAGTCTCCAAGCAAAACACTTGAGCTTTTCACTATAACATCCGAGTTACCGGATAAATAGTACAACACCCTCTTCCTCAGAGGTCTTCTTCTCTCAACAGAGAAGGGGAACACCCTCTTCCACAAAGGTCTTCTTCTCTCAACAGAGAAGGGGAACACCCTCTTTCACAGAGGTCTTCTTCTCTCAACAGAGAAGAACAACACCCTCTTTCATAGAGGTCTACTTCTTTCAACAAAGAAGAAATATAATGATTAACAGAAAATTACAATACTTTCTATAGAACCTTCAGAAAGATATGAATGCACGAATGAAGGATTCTCAGAATGTTCTGTTCTTTTCACTCAGAAGATGCTCTTTGTCAAAGAGCTATTCTTGACTTTTTCTCTCTCTTTTTCTAGGCTCTCTTTCAAATATCGAATAAGATTTTTTCTCATTGTAAGCTCACATGTCCTTGTTTAAAGAACTATTTTGTTTGTGTTTATATAGCCTTCAAAAAATAGTCGTTGTCTTTTTGAAATGATTGTCTTTTTGGGATGTGAGATGTCAAGTCATTTTAAAAAACAACTTTATGTATTATTCGAAAAAGTCTTCTTTCTATAAGTGTAGTATTTGGAGTACACTATTCGTTGTAGTATTTTAGATATGATATATTTTATGTAAAAAGTCTATTTTCATAATAAATGATTTGTAGTACATTGAACGTTGGATTGTAAACCATCATGTAGTTTTGTCTTTATTCAAATTAATGATTTGTAGTACTTTAGTATTTTATTTAGAAATCATCACTTCTTTACTTAAATGGGTGTAAGTACAATAAATGCTTTGAGTTTTTTATTTTGTAAATAGTCATATCTAAAAAATACTTTATGATGTGCTATTTAATGTCTACAGAGAGAATGAAGACTTTAAGCAAGTCGACATTCTTGAGTGGGGTTAAGATAGTCATTTCTAAAAAGTTTTTTAAGGTGGTATTTAATGTTTTACAGAAAGAATGATGACTTTAAGTAAGTCGACATTCTTGAGTTGTATAAAGTAACTAAAGTCTTTTCTAAATATATTATAATAATATTAGTTTTCTTTGTTTAGTTCAACTAGCCGCTTTTTATGTTTGTCTTTTCCTTACATACTTGAAATCATTACTTTTTATTTCTTTTCAAGTTGTCTTATGGTTTGACTTTTGGAATGCATATTTTTAAAAGATATTTTCAATGAAAACTTGGGAAAATCGTCAACCAAATATATAAAAATCTGACTTTCCACCTAAGTGGCGAGTACGGGTCGAATCCACAAGGAACAAGATACTTCTGAATTAATTCCAAAATAACACTTTATTAATATCACAAAGTTTACAATCTATGTCAATATTACAATTTAAATCAAATTACAATCTAAACTATGAAAATAAACTAAAATAGGAGGCTAAGTCTTTTGCAGGTCTCTAGGGGCAAAACTGTCTTTTCACCATAAATGCAGTTGCACTTTATAATTGAATTATACCTGTGAACCTGTTCTAACTTATCAACCTACACAATAAAAACACAAAGTCAGTAACTAAATCAATAATTAATCTAAATTACATCTACAACTAATGTTAAACGACTTCTACATATAAACTATAATTAAATAAACATAAAACACTAAAATTGAACTAACTAAGTAAATCAACTCTAATTAATCTAACTAACTTTAATTCAGTCACTACAAGACTAAAAAACACTAAAACTACATGAAATCAAACAATTAAACAAAAGACATTTTGTCCCTAAAGAAGGCAAAAATGGACTCTGACAGCTTTTCGCAAAACACGGAATTGAGGGATCAAACGATTTTCAAAATTCATGAAACTACTTCTATTATGTAAAATACAAATTCAAGAAACTGACACATTTTACAGATTTGAAAAATACATTCTGGATCTCCAGATCTAAGCGTTTCAAAATCAGGATAATCTGGGAAATCGCAGGACCCGAAATTTCAAAATCCGAAAAAGCTGTTTTCATAAAACGCTTAAAACACAAACCAAATCAACTCGGATCGAGCTGAAATTTGGTCTGAAGATAGTTAACACACCAATGTAGAGAATAGAAAAATAATTTTTATAAAACTCAATAAAAATTCACTTGAAATGACTAGTGCACGATCGGATAAAAATTAGGGTTTTGGTTCAGTGCACTAATCATCTATTTGAATCCATAAATGCATTTACACATTAAATAATACTGCAAAACAGTCCTAATATATTCTAAAATACTGCTAAACTACAGCAAACAATAATAATTAAACTAAGTTATAAAATCTAAGAAAACTAAACACGAATATTAAACCTAATCTAAACAAATCATTAAGTTTAATCTAAACCTAAACTCACTAAGTAACTAACTAACCTATTGGACTGCATAACTACTCTAATTAATCCTAATATATATTATCTAATATCATTACTTTAATAAACTAACTAATCTAGTATTAATTCTAACCTAATAGAACAACTACTAACCTACAGTTAAGCTAACTAGGCTAATAACTAACTAGAGTTAGTGAACTATGGTTAGTCTACTAGGGTTACTAAAATTAAGTACTAACTAGGGTCGGCTAAGTGAGACTCTAACTAAGGTCAACTAGGATTGGACTACATGACTTACAGTTAGTATCTAGGGTTCGACTAGGGTTTGTTCTAAGGTATGTGGCTTCTAACTAAGGGAGTTCGGGTCTAACTATGCTTGATATGGGTCGGTTAGGGTTAAGAGGGTTTAACTAAGGTTAGGGTTAGTTCCTAACTAAGGTTGACTAGGGTTTGGTTAGGGTTACTAACTAGGTTTGGGTAAAGGTTAACTATGGGTGACAAGGGTCGGTTAGGATTAAATAGGTTTACTAACTTAGGTTAAACTAGGTTTTAATCTAACTAGTTCTACTAAGGTAGGGTTAATACCTAGGGTTAGCTAAGGTCGACTAGGGTTAGTTAGGTTAACTAAATACCTAAGGTTATTCTAACTATGGTTAGTTAGGGTGACTAACTACCTACGGTTAGTAAGTAGTTAACTAGGGTTAGCCAATAGATAGGGGACGGTTTTAGATAGGTCTTGAATTACACGCCACCCTAGGTTAGACTAATTACACTACTAATAATTTCCTAAATTAAATACAAACTAAGGTGAATAAATACCTAACTAAGTCCTACACGGTTTTTGCAATCTAGGCTATTGCTATACTTGCTAAATTAGCTAACATCTAATTAATGTTAATTCAAACTAGACAATAATAAATAGGGCTTTAAAAATAGAAATCCATGAATTTGGTAGAAGCCAACTCCTCCTCTTCTTGCCTTAATTACACCTTGGGAAAGGATAATCTTCAAAAACCGTCCAACCTATAGAATCACACATTTTTCCATATTTGCGTTAAAAGCAAGTCATTTATTTTGAAAACCTTTCCAAAATAACAAGGCACGATTTTGGGTAATAGACTTCCTCTCCCATCCTTGCTTTAAACACATTAGGAAAGCTTTTGAATGCAAAAACCGTCCAGCCCCTTGGGACACACGCGTTTTTTGGGGTTGAATACAATAAATGGCATATTTAATGTCCTTCCCAATTCGTGTGAACCATTTTAGAAAGCCTTTTGAAATTCCAAGCATTAAATCTTCTTGAAAACCTTTCTCAAAGCCCTCTACACGTTTTTATGAAAATCTTTGGAAATCCCAATTGCTTCCAAAAGTGTAAGAGGGACCATTTATTAGACCTTGCTGGATACAACTCATTACACCTTCCTTAACTTACACTCCACGATTTGGAAGAGAAAAAACCATTAAAAGCTAAAGATCCTTTTTGAAAACATTTCCCAAATCATCACACACGATTTTGGTTGGTTTTAAATGAAATTAAACATGTCAAATTTTTCCCCAAAATTGTGTAAATACATTTAGAAGGACCTTTGAAATTCAAAAGGGTTTCCACATTGGAAGAGGTAACTCATTTAAAACTTGTTTGGCAAATAGAGCTTTCCTTAAATGCAATTCACGAAATTAGAGAAGAGGTATTCATACCAAAAACGAATTTCAATAAAATGACCTCAATGCCCATATCTAAAATCTACATTAATTAACTAACTAGGCTACAATAAAATTCATCTAACTGCATTAAAATATATACATGTCAACCAAAGGGCATACGGGGAAGGAAAACAAAAATCACAATACTAAGTTAATGCTACATTGACTAAAACGAAAATTAAGAGTTATAATTATTCTAATTAACCTATACCTCAACCTAATATCAAACATCTCAAAAATTAACTTAACAAACGACTACCTACAGAAAAATGAATAAAAAATGAATTGAACCTAAACCTAATATGAAATCTATATTACATTAACAACTAAAAAAAACATGAACTAAGGACTCTAAGCAAAATCTAAAATTATACTACAATATCACACGTCAAAACTGGAATTACAAACTATAAAATGCACAAACTAGTTTAACTAATCATGTTGGGAAATAAATAAATAAAATAGTAAAACATTAATACAAAAATCTAATGCAATCGACTATCTCATAAACACAAACCGAAATTCCTAAACACTAAATCGATGCTAAAGTTATAACTACATGAATCTACACAGCAGCTAAACTTAATTAACAAATGGATCAAAGGCAACCTATGCAGAAAACGCTACAGCTAATTTAATCCAATCAATTAACACAAACTACCTAACACGCTATGCACAATGACACATCAAACAACCTAAAAATCAGAACATGCAATGACCATTAACGGATATACATAATCTACTCCTAAACAAAACACATCCAGACCTAAATACAACTAGGAAAACACAAGAAGAACGTAGGCACACAGCAGAAATATTTGGATCCCACGCACACACCCAAGACACCCAACGTTGGATTAAAAAGATTATTTTTAATAAAGCAACCCACCTAAACACACTACGTGCTGGTTTATGCACAACAAATCTATGCTAAAGCTGGACGAAAATACAAAAAAACACAACAACATCACTCACACACATGATTAGGTTCTAACTAGAAGAAAGGGATGAGAGAACCAACCTCCAGGGCGATCCGACGACTGAGGGGGAGAAAAGAGCGTACTTTGCTTGGATTCGCACTGTTAGGAACCTCGTTGATGTTGGAAATACACCATGGAACCATGTCCAACTGCAACACGTTGGAAATCCACCGAAGATGAAGGATGAACCGATTCTCGATCGGGGGGCATAGAAGACCGGATGGAGGTAGAGCCGGCCTTTCTCGTTGGAGTGTTTTGCACTTCCACACGAGAAAAGTGTTTCCCACCTATGCCGCACTTGCAAAACACATTAACAAAGTGATTAGCCAACAAGGGAGATTAAGAAATGGAGAGATTTGAAAGGGAGGCAAGAACGAAAGCTTGGATCTCAAGCTTTTCTTCATGTCTTTAATGGAGATGGAAGGAAGTGAAGGTTGAGAAGGGGGCTGGAGCTAGATTCGTGCCCCTATGGCACGAAAACCAAAGCAAAGACAAGGCTGGAATGGGCGCCCCTCACCCCTATACACGATTTTGCTATTTGGGCATTTTTTACAAAAACAATGTTAAAAAGAAAATAATTGTTGGGTGCCTCATGTAGGAGGGGTTTTTAGAAAAGTATTTATGAAAAACTCAAATGGGCTGGAGTTGGGTTGATTCCATGTGTTTTGACCCGAATCCAAGATCCAAATGGGCGTCTGGATCCAAATCTCTCAAATCTGCTTCGAGGTTTGACCCGCTACACTGTAAATGCATCAATTCCTTCATTTTAAGTCTGATTTCGATGAAATTCGAACCATAGTTTTCTAACATCATTATGCACCTAAGTGCGTGCCCTTAACCTATAGATGATGCATTTATGTAGTGAAAACATGTTAAAAAAATGTAATAATTATGCACCATCATCTTATACATGATAGAAGGTACAATTAATGCTTTTGAAATCATGAGCTATAATATCTTGTCAAAAACATTTTTCATAAAAGTTTGTAAGATGGTACTGGTTGATATTTTGAAATGATCTTTTTAAAACAATTATTTTCAATAAAACTTTGGAAAATCGTCAACCAAAAGTATAAAAACCGACTTTCCACAAAGTGGTAAGTACGGGTCGAATCCTCAGGGAACGGGAGTTAATCAAAATATTTCTTAAAATTTAATTTATTAATTACAAAGATCAATGTACAATTACACAACTAATTAAATTACAATAAAAACAATTTGAAATAGCACTCCAGTCTTCAGTTGCATGCCAGGGGTATTTTGGTCTTTTCACCACTTAAACGATATTTGCACTTGAACAAAGAATCTTGGAAAAAATGAAGATGCTTTTCAACCTAAAATGCAGAAAAATACAAAGTTAGTATTCTATTCTAACAATGAAAACGATAAATAAAACTAAGTCTAATTTTACGAAATTAATAAAACAAATGCTAATTATCAGACAATAATTAAATAAAATACTAACTAATTCTAAAATTAGCTAAATTAATTCTACTAATGCTGTATGATGATTATGCAGCTCCTAAAATGCAGAAACTACTGAAAACAAGCCTAAAATGCCGAAACTAAGGAAATTACAAAAATGCCCCTAACTAGTGTAAAATAGATTTCTGACAGGTTCTCGGAAAACCAATGTTTGACAGAGCAAACGAGGTCCGATTTTCCCGAAATTTATTCTGTTCTGCAACTGACAGATTAAAAAATCTGACAGTTTTTACAGAATGAAAAAACGATATCTGAAACTCCAGATATAAGCGTTTCAAAACTGGGAAAAATCAGGATATCGAAAGTCCTGTAATTTAAAATTCAGAAAAAACGGTTTTCGCAAAACGCTTAAAAATCAGACCAAATCAACTCTGAAAGAGCTGAAATTCGGTCTGCAGTCAGATAACACGTCAATAAAGTGAACAGAAAAATAATTTTTGGAAAACTCGAAATTTTTGCACATAAAATAATGCTTGTGCGACAGGGCAAAAATCGAGTTTTTCTTTGAGTACACTATTCACTTTATAAATCTATTTAAACTCTAAAAAATGCAAATTAAACCTAATGCAATCTAAATGACACTGAATGACAGTGTATATGCTGCTACAGAATGCACTATCACTACGTGAATTAAAGAATAATCGTAAATTACAAACTATGACTAACACTACTAAATTAACGATGCAAATGCACTTACGCTACTTAATGAAATGCAATTCTAATTAATTATGTTAAATACTAATTAACTACGAGTCAAATAAGCACAATGCACCACTCACACACACAAAACAAGTACAATTTACGCACACACACTTCTACACTATAACTAAATCAAATAACTAAACTAATTAACCTAAAATCAAAATAAATAACACCTAAATGAAATTAAATCCACTAAAGAACCAAGGCTGCGGGTTTAGGATAGGGTTAGGGTTAGGTTTACTCGGTTGACTCAACTAGGCTCGGTTTTGACTTAACTAGGTTCGGGTTGGCTTGGGTGAGCTCGGTTTGGATTAGGTAGGCTCGGTTGACTCAACCTAGGTTTGACCTAGATTAAGTTTGACTTGGACTAAGGTTTACTCGATCGAGGCTCGGTCTTGACTAGGTTAGGTAGACTCGGTTTTGACTAGACTCAGGTGGGTTTAGACTAGGGTTTGACTCACTTAATTAGGTCGATTAAATTAATAACCTATTAATTATCCTAAAATTAATTCAAAGCTAACGATTTTAATGGAGAAGGTTGGAAAGATAAGGTAATAATTATCAATGCTTAAAATTTGAAATCATTTGGATTCTCAAAAATTGCTCCACTTCATGAGGGAGTTACACTCCTTAATTGTCTTTAAAGCTCACTTTTGGAAAAACGAAAAGTCCAATCTAGAAACCCACAATTTTTTTCTTTTCAAGATGGAATTAAATTGCCTTTATTTCTTTATGGAAATCGTGGAGCCTAGATTGGAGGTTTAATTGAATTTCAAAAATACTTTCCAAAGCTAAATAGTAACTCCTTTTTTAATGCACACTCAAAATTTAATGCTCCTTTGAATGCTCCACACGATTTTTGAAGAATCTACTATTTCCAAAAACTTTTCAAATTCAATTACCTTAATTACCTTCCTTCTCAAAAATTGCCAACCCTAATGGTGCTACTTTCTAAGCTAATGCAATTAAAACTACCTAGGGAATAAAAGGACTTAAATAGAAATATGATTTTCTAGGATTAAATGCTACCCTAATTCCCAAAACTTACTTAAATGACCCCTAAAAACGGCTAAGGCAATAAACCCTAATACATTGAATCTAGACACCTTCCTAATCTAACTAATTGTAATTAATACCTTCTAAAAAAAATCGACCTAGAGCTCAATTGGAGCTCTAATGGCTGCCGCCCCACCTTGGGGAAGAAGAAGACCAACAAAAACAAAAACTACAAACTAAAAAAAAAATGATTAAACTAAGTAACCAATACTTTGATAAAGCTAAATAATCAAAAACTCCGAATTACACAAATGTGAACACGAACAACACTATGCTGAAATTCATGAAAAATATAAAGAAAATAAAACTCGATTTTTGTACTTTTTTTCAATAGACACAAAACACAAAAACACAAAATGATTAAAACAATTATTTAGAACAATCCTAAAATGCTAAACTCTACCACAACACACTTTGCAACACTGGAAAATCAACAAAAGTTGCAGACATGCAGCATGAAGTAGAAGATTACACGCACATCCCCTAAACACAAGAATCGGCTAGAAGTAGTCTAGCTGATATTTTTTTTTTTTTTAAATTCAAACAACGCTCAATCACAACCAACAACTACACTAAATCTAAATGAACTTTTTCGACATTTTTTTCTGTAAAAACAACTTACTGAAACACGCTAAACAGAAATAAAAATAAAATAAAAGAAATCGGCTAGATGAGGATCTAGCCGATTTTCACAATTTGAGTGAAAAATCTTTGAAAATCAAAAGACAAACGAATCAAGCAATGACTCAACCTAAATAGATCTGCAGTAAACGCACTCGAATCCGATCTACGTAGGGTCTACTAACCCAGCTTTGCTGCCAAAAACCGAACTAAGGCTAAAATTAAAAATAAACCAAAATCGGCTGAATGGATCTAGCCGATTTATTGGTTTTCAATGAAAAACGCCTTTGGATCTAGACCCAACGCCCAAAATAACTCAAACTAATCTTTTTAAAAGCTTTTTCTGTTGAAATAACACAGACACACACATTGGATAAGACAACCCAAATCGGCTAGAAGAACCTCTAGCCGATTTACACGTTTTTCTTGAAAAAAAATGGAAATCAATACTCGAACATGCAAACAATGAAACAAACCTAGATCTAACGTGCTAGTCTATGCACAGATACTATTCTAAGGTTGAAACAAAAAAAAAAATAAAGAAAACACACTGAAATAATAAAAGAAAACCACACACACGAATTGGGCTTTATCTAGAAGAAAAGGAAAAAGAAGACCTACCTCTTGGGTGATCCGACGACCGGGGGATGAAGAAGAGCGGACCGTGGCTTGATCTTGACGTCCCAAACGGTTCGAGAATTCTGGAACTTCACCAAAAACAACACTTTTGCAGCTCCTACATGTTGGAGATCCACCAAAGATGGAGTATGCGCCGATTCTCGATCGGAGGGTGTAGAAAACCGGATGGAGGTAGGGCCGGCTCACCTTATTGGTGTGTTTCGCACTCCCACACAAGGTTAATGGTCTCCACCTCTGCTACACCTGCAAAAGCACAGAAAAATGGTGAAATAAACAGCAAGGAGAAGGAAGAAATGTAAAAAATTCACAAGGGAGATCAAAATATGCTTGGAACCCCAGCATAAACCGGTCTTCAATGGCCAAAACGTGGGAGAATGGATGGGAAGGAGGTGCTGGAGCTAGAGGCACTGCAGAGTGCGTCAATCCAAGCCAAAGACGTCTAGGGCTTCTCTAAAAATTGTATTTATAATTTTGACATTTTTCAGAAAGAAAGTTAAAAAAATAAAATTTTGCTAGGCGCCACTTTCTGGGAGGTTTTCTGCAAAACTTTTTGAATTGGATATGGATAGGCGTGTGGGTTGGGTTTTGGGCTTTCTAAGGGTTGATCCAAAGTCCAAATAACCTAATTGGGTCGGATATGGATCCAATCCACCTCGAAATCTGTGCCCAAACACTGAAATAGCCATAACTCTCTCAATTTAACTCTGATTTTTCTGAAATTCGAACCATAACCCCTTACTATCAAAATACATCTAAACATGGGTTTAAAACTTTAAACTTGTTACAAAATGCATGAAAAACTTATTAACATGATGTGCATTTCATGCATCATCAAATACCCCCATGCTTGAATGTTTGTTAGTCCCTTAACAAACCCTAATTATGCTATGCAACAGAGACAAGAAATATTAAACATGAATGCAACAACACTAACTCACTTTCGTAGGAATCACGGTTGCATTTAGCGTATGCAACAAGCCCTTTAAACCCCTAGCTTACACTAGTGGACGAGTAAGGTCTCGTGAGGGTTTGTAGAGATGCTACCCACAAACATCAATGCACTGCGAGGATGATTTTTTCAAAAATAATAGGCTCTTAAGAATGCAGTTGTAACAAATATTTCATGTAATTGACATTCTCACAACAAGTTTAAAAATCTCATGCCACCACAGTAAAAATTCTTTTCCTTCACTTTTCTAATATTGTAGCTAGTTTATGATTTTTCTCAGAAAGTCAAGTATTCTCATGTTTTACTCATTTATTCTCACTTGTATATTTTCTGCACAGTAATACACATATATGCCTAAGCAATGAAAATTTTCTCATTCAGCACATTATCTCTTTTCTTTCTTTCATTTTTTCATTTTTCAAATTTGTTCTCTTGAGCATTCTTCTCACACGAGCACTATTTCGAATAGTCAGTTTTCGTGACCCGTGTAGCGAGCTTTGGGTCAGTGACTCCCAGGCCAGCTGACCTTAGGGCACTAGATACAGAGTATCCCTCAGACTTAATTGCTCGAGTCACTAGACCTTCTATTCTAATAGTTTACGTATAGTCTTCCTCTCGTCATGTGCAATGTCTCTATCTCTTAGGCATTCTATGCAGTTCATGTAACAAGCTTTCGAACCGGTGGCTCCCAAACCAGCTGGCTTTGGGGCACCAGGTGTAAAACACCCTTCAGATTCTACTTACTCGAACTACAAAGGCCACAGATATCAACTAGACAAGAAGATGATCTCCTTTGTTATCCTTTTCGTGAAAAGTCTCAAACACTTCATCTCGTGTCTGAGTTTCACTACTAGGATTCACGAAGACATCAACAACTAAACGTAGCTCTATTCTTTTTAAACTCATTTTTCAAAAAAACATCTTTCTATTGCTTATTTCTTTCACAAAACACACTGTGCATACTTATACTAAAGTGATTCAAAATTTTCTAACAATCAAATACTATCTTTTCTTTGAATTTTCTCATAAATAACTACTCTATTTGACTCAGTTCAGAAAAAAAATTTCATGGGGCTTAAAAATTTATAAACTGTTAGATTATGCCAAAAACAATCATATATGCTATAACTTGTTCTCAAATGCCTACTTTAATTACCAGTCATAAAAAAATTTTGAAATTTTTGTGCACATGCATCTAAACCACCCCCCCATGCTTGAATGACACTGTCCCTAGTGGCATACAAAATAAGTAAAACTGCAAAGCAAATGCACACTAAAAGACCATGAGATTAATATGGGAGAAAGGATAGATACAACCTGATCTGCTCTGAGCTTCAGAATTTGAATTTCATCTGATCTTTGAATTCTTTGAAAGCTCTGCTTTGTACCTGGTAACTGATACACTAAATGTTAGATTCATCCTGCATAGATAAAAAACAAATGTCAACACAATTGAGATAAAATACTGAATAAAGAAAATACTGAAATGAAAAACAAACTAATGTACATATGATACATCTCTCTGGTCTAATCCTCATGCCTTCGTGAGATGCACTTTCTCACACTCACCATCCTGCAAGGCATCTGAAATGAAGGGCTTCAATCTTTGCACATTTACCTTGAATGTACCTTGGGTCATAGGATCAAATAATGTCACTGCTCCATGGGGAAATACTTCTTTCACAATGTAAGGACCTGTCCATCTCAATCTCAACTTCCCTGGGAATAAATGCAAACGAGAATTGTATAGCCACACTTTCTGATCTGGCTCAAACACTTTCTTGACAATATGCTTATCATGAAATGCTTTCGTGCGAGCTTTGTATAATTTGGCATTCTCATACGCATCATTCCTGAGTTCCTCTAATTCTGAGAGCTGCAGTGCTCTCTCTTTGCCAGCCTGGGTGAGGTCAAAATTCAATTTCTTGATAGCCCAATACGCTCTATGCTCTAGCTCGACAGGAAGATGGCATGCTTTCCCGAATACAAGGCGATACCGGGACATGCCAATGGGAGTCTTAAATGTTGTTCTATATGCCCAAAGTGCATCATCTAAGCGCTGAGACCAATCTTTGCGGTCCGGGCGAACTGTCTTTTCTAAAATCCGCTTAATCTCCCTATTGGACACTTCAACCTGTCCACTAGTCTGCGGATGATATGGAGTGGTGAATCTATGATTGACAGAATATCTTCTCAGCAGAGAAGCTATCTGTACATTCCTAAAATGCTTGCCACCATCGCTAATCATCGCACGTGGCACACCAAAACGACTGAAAATGTTGTGCTTAATGAACTTAAGCACTACTCTATGATCATTGGTCTTGGTTGCCACAGCCTCGACCCATTTGGACACATAATCAACCGCCACCAGAATGTATAAATTTTCGAATGAGGGCAGAAATGGTCCCATGAAATCAATGCCCCAAACATCAAAAATCTCGACTATCAAAATCGGAAGCAAGGGCATCATGTCCCTCTTGGACATGTTCCCAATCTGCTGACATCGAATACAACGCCTACAGAACTCATGAGCATCCCTGTGGAGTGTGGGCCAATAAAATCCAGACTACAAAATCTTTGCAGTCGTCTTCCTACTGCTAAAATGCCCTCCATAGGCTAACGAATGGGAAAAACTAAGAATGGACTGGTACTTCTCTTCCGGAACACATCTCCTAATGATCTGATCTGCACAGTATTTGAACAACTCTGGTTCATCCCAATAATAGTACCTCTCCTGAGATAGGAATCTCTCACGCTCATTCTTGTTCCAATGCTCAGGTATCTGCCTTGAAACCAGATAGTTCACAATATCTGCAAACCAGGGTAACTGCGATGTCCAAAGTGTCATGATCTGCTCGTCGGGGAAAGAATCACTGATTGGTCTCTGATCTTGCGTGGTCTCCATGATCAATCTGGAAAGATGGTCTGCTACTACATTTTCGCTTTCCTTCTTATCTCGAATCTCGAGATCAAACTTCTGTAGTAGAAGAACCCAACGAATCAATCTCGGTTTGGTGTCTTTCTTATTTAACAAATATTTCAATGTAGCATGGTCAGAATAGACAACCACCTTTGAACCGAGTAAATAGGACCTAAATTTGTCCAATGCAAAAACTACCGCAAGTAGCTCCTTCTCTGTCGTAGTATAATTCATCTGAGCATCAGATAGAGTTCTACTCGCATAGTAGATCACATAGGGCTTCCTATCAACGTGTTGTCCTAAAATAGCCCCCATATCATAATCAGATGCATCACACATAATCTCAAATGGGAGAGTCCAATCCGAAGGTCTCAAGATAGGTGCAGTAATCAAGGCCTCTTTGAGAATCTCAAAGGCCTTCATACAATCCTCGCTAAAAACAAAGGGCTGATCTTTCTTCAATAAAGTACATAGCGGTTGAGAGATTTTACTGAAATCTTTTATGAACCGCCTATAAAAGCCCGCATGCCCTAAAAATGACCGAATTTGCCTCACAGATGTGTGTGGAGTCAAACGGGAAATGGATTCCACCTTCGCACTGTCAACCTCAATACCACGCTTGGACACAATGTGTCCAAGCACAATCCCCTCCTGGACCATAAAATGGCTCTTTTCCCAACTCAGGATAAGATTTGTCTCCGCACACCTACTCAGTACTCGAGTAAGTTTTTGGAGGCAATCTTCAAATGAAGAGCCATACACTGAAAAGTCGTCCATGAAAACTTCCATCACATCATCTATCATGTCCGAGAAGATAGCAAGCATACACATCTGAAAAGTTGTCGGGGCATTGCAGAGCCCGAACGACATACGTCTAAACGCGAAGGTGCCATAAGGACATGTAAACGTAGTCTTCTCCTAGTCGTCAGGATGGACAGCTACCTGATTGTATCCTGAGTATCCATCTAAAAAGCAGTAGTAGCTCTGTCCTGCGAGTCTCTCTAAGATCTGATCAATGAGTGGCAATGGGAAATGATCTTTCCTAGTTGCCACATTTAGCTTCCGATAATCGATACAAACTCGCCATCCTGTAGTGGTCCTTATCGAAATTCTCTCACCCTTCTCGTTCTCAACCACAGTGAGTCCGGACTTCTTCGACACAACCTGAATCGGACTGACCCACTGGCTATCAAAAATAGGGTAAATGATTTTGGCATCTAACCACTTCACCACCTCGTTCTTCACCACTTCCTTCATGTTAGGATTCAGCCTTCTCTGCATATCCCTAACTGGCTTGACTTCCTCATCACAATGAATTCTATGCATGCAGAATGAAGGATCAATCCCTTTCAAATCAGCAACTCCCCAGCCAATCGCTGCTTTGTGCTCTCGAAGAATAGTCAGCAATCTCTGCTCTTGCTCCTCAGTGAGCAGGGACGAGATGATCACGGGTAGAGTCTCATAATCTCCAAGGTATGCATACTTGAGTGAATCCGGTAAGGGTTTCAACTCAAGTTTCGGAGGTGACTCGATCGAAGATTTGGCGGGGGTCTCCGCAAGCGGTGGGAGAGTCTCAATGATGTTTCCCCAAGGTGGTCTCTCTGACGACACTCTAGACACATCTACACTATCTACACCACTATTCTTCTCTATATGGTACAAATCTAAAGAATCCTCAGTGATATACAGCTCGGGCTGCTCTTCCACTAACTCATGTGTAATATCTACATGAAAGCAGTCCATGTCTTCTGCTGGACCCATCGCGGCATTGAAAATATTCAGCTTGACCTTCCTATTGCCGAATGAAAGATCCATGGCTCCGGTCCTATAGTTGATGCACGCATTGGCAGTCGCCAAGAATGGTCTGCCCAAAATGATCGAAGTTTGGTGCTGGCTATCCACTCCTTCCATATCCAGAATAATGAAATCGACTGGAAAATAAAAGTCAGCCACCTTAACTAGCACATCCTCCAAGACACCTCTCGGTACCTTGACAGAACGATCTGCCAGTTGAAGTGTAATAGGAGTCGATCTCATCTCTCCTAGCCTGAAAGAATCAAATAAATACCCGGGCAGAATGTTCACGCTTGCTCTAAGATCGAGCAACGTGCGTTCTATCCGGATATTCCCTATGGTACATGCAATGATAGGGGCTTCAGGGTCCTTGAGCTTTGGTGGTGTCTGATGCTGAAGTACTGAACTCACCTGCTCAGTCAGATGGACCCTGTTAGGAACTCTCTCTCTAGATTTCCGCTTCTGCGTACATAGCTCCTTCAGGAATTTGGCATATGCCGGCACCTGCTGAATCGCATCCAACAAAGGTAAGTTGATCTGCACATGCTTGAAGATGTCAAGCATGTCCTGGATCTTCGCACCCTTCTTCCCTCTAAACCCGGGAGACTCTAATGCTTTGGGATAGGGTGGTGGGGGAATATATTCTGTTGGCTCCTCCTCTTTGTGAGAAGGCTTACTCCTATCCTTCTTCTGCACAAAAGATGAAGATGATGATGATGATGGGAATGGGGATGATAATGATGGCTGAGCCGACGTAGGTGAAACAATGGTCTCTGGCTCCTCTATCCTCTCTCTACTCTCTTTCTCTCTGCTCTCGACGTGATACTCACGTCCACTCCTCAGGGCCATAACCGATTTGGCCTGCTGCTGTGTCTCAATATGAAACAGGCCTCCAGTCATCTGGTCCTTGCCCTTCGGGTTCATGACAGCCTGACTCGGCAATGTACCCTCGGGTCTCCTACTAATAGCCTCAGCTAACTGTCCCATTTGCGACTCTAACTTCGCAATGGATTGCGTATGTGAGCTCAATATCTGGCTACACTTCTCGAAGGCATTCTGATTAGAGGTTTTCACCTCTTGGAATGCCTGGAGAAGTCTCTCCTCGAAAAATGTCTGCGGGGCAGACTTCTGCTGAATCGGGGGAGGGACTGAAGAAGAAGACTGAGAATAGCTCGGTCTCTGGAATGGCTGAGTAAAAGATGACTGCCGAACTAACTAAGAGGATGTAGGCATCTGCATGGAAGACTGTGGATTCTTCCATGAAAAATTGGGATGGTTACGCCAACCCAGATTATATGTCGATGAAAATGGGTTATTCGGCGGTCTGACGTAATCCTGAGCTGCCTGAACTTGTTCTTGAACAAATTCAGGGTACTGAGTTGCCGATGGGCACTCAGTGATATCGTTTGCCGGACTGGCACAAAGAGTACACACCTGATGTGTAGTGGTCGGTCCTGAGAGAAGTTGGTCCAGCTTCTGAGCAATCATGTCTACCTTGCACTGTAGTGCAGTAGATGGACCAATCTCAAGAAAACCAACTTTCTTCAGCATGAATGTCCCTCCACATGAAGAGTCGATCATCTGACGATTCTTGTCAGACAATCCATCGTAAAAGCTCTGCACCAGTTGCCATTTCGGCACCTGATGATGGGGACATTTCCTGAGGAGATCCTTCATTCTTTCCCAGGTCTCATGAAAGTGCTCACCATCTAGCTCCGCAAAGCTAGTGATGGCTCGACGATACTGGTTCGTACGACCAATGGGAAAGTATTTCCGAAGAAACTCCTGTTGTAACTTCTCCCAAGACTCTATTTCTACAGAATCTAAGGATTTTAGCCAATACTTGGCTTTGTCCTTCAATTAAAAAGGGAATAGAGTCAACCTCAAGGCGTCATCATTGAAATTCTGTATCTTTACCGTAGAACAGATTTCGAGGAATTCATCTAAATGGCGGTAGGGATCCTCGTGACTAAGGCCATAAAAAGATGGGAGCATCTGAATAATGCTGACCTTAATCTCATAATGAGGCGCTCCTACTTCGCGTCTCCGAATGCAGGATGCCTAAACATAGTCTGTGGGAATGAAGTATTCCTGCAGAGGACGTGGATGAACTGGGGGTGGAGGTGGAGGATCCATGTCAGCCATTGTTGTCGAACTTCGATGAGAATGTAAAATTCTCTCTGGGTTGTCAACAAATGGGTGTAATGGGGTTCCTAGACCTCGTCGCCCCTGCATACACTAGTACTAAGACCAGATGTAAGCAAACAACCTAAATCTAAAATTAAACTAACACAGGTATTAAAACGTAAATAAAACAAATAACAACAACTAAGAAACAGATATACTAACTATCTATGTCAGAATTCTATAACTAACTGAATAACAATAAAGTAAACTATTCTAAAATACTAAAAAAAAAATAAATAAATACAGGAAATCACAAACTAAGTTTTTCTAAAACCCACCTGTCTAATCGCTCCTTGCAGAATGATAATTAAGTGAATCCTAGAAAGAACAGGATGTGAATCCTATATTTACTAACTATGTTAATCCTATATTCACTTACTAATCCTACTAACTAAAAATAAAACAACTACTTAACTAACTAAAACAAATTAATAAATCAAACTCTAAGAAATAAAGTAATTAATTCGCAGTTCCCCGGCAACGGTGCCAAAATTTGGTTGATATTTTGAAATGATCTTTTTAAAAAAATTATTTTCAATAAAACTTTGGAAAATCGTCAACCAAAAGTATAAAAACCGACTTTCCACAAAGTGGTACGTACGGGTCGAATCCTGAGGGAACGGGAGTTAATCAGAATATTTCTTAAAATTTAATTTATTAATTACAAAGATCAATGTACAATTACACAACTAATTAAATTACAATAAAAACAATTTGAAATAGCACTCCAGTCTTCAGTTGCACGCCAGGGGGTATTTTGGTCTTTTCACCACTTAAACGATATTTGCACTTGAACAAAGAATCCTGGAAAAAATGAAGATGCTTTTCAACCTAAAATGCAGAAAAATACAAAGTTAGTATTCTATTCTAACAATGAAAACGATAAATAAAACTAAGTCTAATTTTACGAAATTAATAAAACAAATGCTAATTATCAGACAATAATTAAATAAAATACTAACTAATTCTAAAATTAGCTAAATTAATTCTACTAATGTTGTATGATGATTATGCAGCTCCTAAAATGCAGAAACTACTGAAAACAAGCCTAAAATGCGGAAACAAAGGAAATTACAAAAATGCCCCTAACTAGTGTAAAATAGATTTCTAACAGGTTCTCGGAAAACCACTGTTTGACAAGGCAAACGAGGTCCAATTTTTCCGAAATTTGTTCTATTCTGCAACTGACAGATTAAACAATCTGACAGTTTTTACAGAATGAAAAAAAAATATCTGGAACTCCAGATATACGCGTTTCACAACTGGGAAAATCAGGATATCGAAAGTCCTGTAATTTAAAATTCAGAAAAAGCGGTTTTCGCAAAACGCTTAAAAATCAGACCAAATCAACTTCGAAAGAGCTGAAATTTGGTTTGCAGTCAGATAACACGTCAATAAAGTGAACAGAAAAATAATTTTTGGAAAACTCGAAATTTTTGCACATAAAATAATGCTTGTGCGACAGGGCAAAAATCGGGTTTTTCTTTGAGTACACTATTCACTTTATAAATCTATTTAAACTCTAAAAAATGCAAATTAAACCTAATGCAATCTAAATGACACTGAATGACAGTGTATATGCTGCTACAGAATGCACTATTACTACGTGAATTAAAGAATAATCGTAAATTGCAAACTATGACTAACACTACTAAATTAACGATGCAAATGCACTTAAGCTACTCCATGAAATGCAATTCTAATTAACTATGTTAAATACTAATTAACTACGAGTCAAATAAGCAGAATGCACCACTCACACACACGAAACAAGTACAATTTTCGCACACACACTTCTACACTATAACTAAATCAAATAACTAAACTAATTAACCTAAAATCAAAATAAATAACACCTAAATGAAATTAAATCCACTAAACAACCAAGGCTGCGGGTTTAGGATAGGGTTAGGGTTAGGTTTACTCGGTTGACTCAACTAGGCTCGGTTTTGACTTAACTAGGTTCGGGTTGGCTTGGGTGAGCTCGGTTTGGATTAGGTAGGCTCAGTTGACTCAACCTAGGTTTGACCTAGATTAAGTTTGACTTGGACTAAGGTTTACTCGATCTAGGCTCGGTCTTGACTAGGTTAGGTAGACTCGGTTTTGACTAGACTCAGGTGGGTTTAGACTAGGGTTTGACTCACTTAATTAGGTTGACTAAATTAGTAACCTATTAATTATCCTAAAATTAATTCAAAGCTAACGATTTTAATGGAGAAGGTTGGAAAGATAAGGTAATAATTATCAATGCTCAAAATTTGAAATCATTTGGATTCTCAAAAATCGCTCCACTTCATGAGGGAGTTACACTCCTTAATTGTCTTTAAAGCTCACTTTTGGAAAAACGAAAAGTCCAATCTAGAAACCCACTATTTTTTTTTTTCAAGATGGAATTAAATTGCCTTTATTTCTTTATGGAAATCGTGGAGCCTAGATTGGAGGTTTAATTGAATTTCAAAAACACTTTCCAAAGCTAAATAGTAACTCCTTTTTTAATGCACACTCAAAATTTAATGCTCCTTTGAATGCTCCACACGATTTTTGAAGAATCTACTATTTCCAAAAACTTTTCAAATTCAATTACCTTAATTACCTTCCTTCTCAAAAATCGCCAACCCTAATGGTGCTACTTTCTAAGCTAATGCAATTAAAACTATCTAGGGAATAAAAGAACTTAAATAGAAATACGATTTTCTAGGATTAAATGCTACCCTAATTCCCAAAACTTACTTAAATGACCCCTAAAAACGGCTAAGGCAATAAACCCTAATACATTGAATCTAGACACCTTCCTAACCTAACTAATTGTAATTAATACCTTCTAAAAAAAATCGACCTAGAGCTCAATTGGAGCTCTAATGGCTGCCGCCCCACCTTGGGGAAGAAGAAGACCAACAAAAACAAAAAATACAAACTAAAAAAAAATGATTAAACTAAGTAACCAATACTTTGATAAAGCTAAATAATCAAAAACTCCGAATTACACAAATGCAAACACGAACAACACTATGCTGAAATTCATGAAAAATATAAAGAAAATAAAACTTGATTTTTGTACTTTTTTTCAATAGACACAAAACACAAAAACACAAAATGATTAAAACAATTATTTGGAACAATCCTAAAATGCTAAACTCTACCACAACACACTTTGCAACACTGTAAAATCAACAAAATATGCAGACATGCAGCATGAAGTAGAAGATTACATGCACATCCCGAACTTCCTAAACACAAGAATCGGCTAGAAGTAGTCTAGCCGATATAATTTTTTTTTTTTAAATTCAAACAACGCTCAATCACAACCAACGACTACACTAAATCTAAATTAACTTTTTCGACATTTTTTTTCTGTAAAAACAACTTACTGAAACACGCTGGACAGAAATAAAAATAAAATAAAAGAAATCGGCTAGATGAGGATCTAGCCGATTTTCACAATTTGAGTGAAAAATCTTAGAAAATCAAAAGACAAACGAATCAAGCAATGACTCAACCTAAATAGATCTGCAGTAAACGCACTGGAATCCGATCTACGTAGGGTCTACTAACCCAGCTTTGCTGCCAAAAACCGAACTAAGGCTAAAATTAAAAATAAACCAAAATCGGCTAGAATGGATCTAGCCGATTTATTGGTTTTCAATGAAAAACGCCTTTGGATCTAGACCCAACGCCCAAAATAACTCAAACTAATCTTTTTAAAAGCTGTTTTTGTTGAAATAACACAGACACACACGTTGGATAAGACAACCCAAATCGGCTAGAAGAACCTCTAGCCGATTTACACGTTTTCTTGAAAAAAAATGGAAATCAATACTCGAACATGCAAACAATGAAACAAACCTAGATCTAACGTGCTGGTCTATGCACGGATACTATTCTAAGGTTGAAACAAAAAAAAAATAAAGAAAACACACAGAAATAATAAAAGAAAACCACACACACGAATTGGGCTTTAGCTAGAAGAAAAGGAAGAAGAAGACCTACCTCTTGGGTGATCCGACGACCGGGGGGATGAAGAAGAGCGGACCGTGGCTTGATCTTGACATCTTTAACGGTTCGAGAATGCTGGAACTTCACCAAAAACAGCACTTTTGCAGCTGCTACACGTTGGAGATCCACCGAAGATGGAGTATGCGCCGATTCTCGATCAGAGGGTGTAGAAAACCGGATGGAGGTAGGGCGGCTCACCTTGTTGGTGTGTTTCGCACTCCCACACAAGGTTAATGGTCTCCACCTCTGCTACACCTGCAAAAGCATAGAAAAATGGTGAAATAAACAGCAAGGAGAAGGAAGAAATGTAAAAAACTCACAAGGGAGATCGAAATATGCTTGGAACCCAAGCATAAACCGGTCTTCAATGGCCAAAACGTGGGAGAATGGAGGGGAAGGAGGTGCTGGAGCTAGAGGCACTTCAGGGGGCGTCAATCCAAGCCAAAGACGTCTAGGTCTTCTCTAAAAATTGTATTTATAATTTTGACATTTTTCAGAAAGAAGGTTAAAAAAATAAAATTTTGCTAGGCGCCACTTTCTGGGGGGTTTTCTGCAAAACTTTTTGAATTGGATATGGATAGGCGTGTGGGTTGGGTTTTGGGCTTTCTATGGGTTGATCCAAAGTCCAAATAACCTAATTGGGTCGGATATGGATCCAATCCACCTCGAAAGCTGTGCTTAAACACTGAAATAGCCATAACTCTCTCAATTTAACTCTGATTTTTCTGAAATTCGAACCATAACCCCTTACTATCAAAATATATCTAAACATGGGTTTAAAACCTTAAACTTGTTACAAAATGCATGAAAAACTTATTAACATGATGTGCATTTCATGCATCATCAGGTACAATGATTAGTTTTCAAAAAAGGTGCTTTTTGAAAATATCGTATGCTTTTATGAAACATGGCTTTTGTGAATGAGTTTCTTGTATGATAAAGCATGTAATATGCATGCTTCTGAAGGTTCTGTTACATATGACTCTAAAGAAAAAAAATCTTCATCTTGAAGTAGCCGATCTCTTTAGATGATCTTTAAGAATGAATGGCCCATCAAGTTTTTTCTTCAGAGAGTATGATTGCACCAAGGTTGTACTTTAGCAGAAGGTCTTCATCCCTTTTTGGGTGAATTAACCTTGCATCAAATACTCGTTAAATACATGATAAATCATATACAGTCATAATATAACATTATTCATGAAGGCATATTATCATATCATATATGACAGTGTATCATATTGTGTGTTATCAAAATATAGTTTCTCAACATTCCCTCTCTTTTTTATGATGACAAAATATGCTCCTCCTGTCAAAAAAGCCATTATGCATAATAATAATATAGAAAATGTCAAAGTATTTTTCTCCAATATTGGAGACAGGTTTTTCTCCCTCTTTGTCATGGACAAAAAGGAGGGGATCAGAGTATAAAAGTTATTACAGATCAATAAATAAAATAGTTCATTCTGAGCCGGATGAGGGGTGAAACTTCCGAAGCAATGCATCTTGGCCGATTTTCAGAGATTCGAAGACTTGATGCAGAGATGCTTGACTCTTCAGAAGGAGATCATGGGTGTTATGTACATAGACAATTGTTGAGAAGAAGTCGAGTTCAGAAGTTGTTGCTGGATCTGCTTCTTGAGGGTCTTCGTCGTCGGAGTTGAGTTAAGGGGACTCTTCCTCAGGGAGGGAGGAGTCATCAAAAGTGCGGTTGGAGTAGTAGACGACATCAGTTTCAAGAGGTATTTGGAAGTATTGAAGGATAAGGGTGATGAGGTACCCGAAAGGAAGAGAGCGAAAAGATCGAAAGTTAATCATGTTATTAAAGATTACACTAGACCAGTTTATTGGAAAGGCACAGAAGATTGCATAGAGAAGGAGTGAGATTTCATTGGCAATAAATCCCTTAGAAGGCGACTTAGGGACTACATTTCAAGAAAGGATCTGTGACAACAAAAGAGCATGAGGCTTTAAGTTTCTTATGTGCCACGGAAGATGGGTTGAGCGAGTGGAGAGAAGGATTTTCTTAAACATAGTTCGGTCGATAGGAACTATGTTAGGGAGCTCAATGTCGTAGGAAGAGATATTTAGAATGCAGACTAACTGAAAAATGTTGAAGAAGATGACTTTTCCATGAATCATGGAAGTGATAGTGGAGTGGTTGTGGTCAACTGAAAGATTTGTGTAGAAAACTTTGATGAGATGTGGATAAATGGTCATAGATTGGGGAGAGGCTAGGACATGAATAAATTCGAAAAGTGAAGTTTGTAGATCGAATGATGGAAAAGCTTCAAGATGTACTAACTTGCCGGTTTGGATGGGCATGGAGCTAATGGAATGATACAGGTGAATGAGATCTGGAAATCTCAAATCCGAAGCTTCAATCATGTTGATGTCGGATGATCGTGAAGAGGAGGCCATTTTCAAAGGGTTTGAGAGAATGAAAGCTTTTGAAAGAAAATAAGGACTTGGAGAAGGTAAAGGCTTGAAGGATGATAGAGATTTTCGAGTAAATTGGTGAGAGATGAATCAATCTATTAAATAGAAAGAAGAAAATAATTATGATAAGAACTGAGTGACATTTGAATTTTAGATTTTAGTTGAAAAGAGAGTGTGTGAGTTGTAACTTAAAGCTCTTGTAAATGATAAATCAAATCATTATTTGGAAGATAGTGTTGATAGAATAATTTTAAACATTATTATTTTTATTTTTTATTTTTTTTACTTAAGGAAATTTTATAGTGTGAGAGTCTATCGAGGTTGTGATGTGTGACAAAACTTGAGTATAGAGTGTTTTATTGGAAGTAGCAAAAAAAATGTGAATAAGATAGGATGAAAGAGTAAGCCTAAAGAGGAATGTTCTTTGATAGATTTTGAAGACATCCACGGGATGCTGTGATGAGTAAAGGCAATTTGTGAAAAGAAGGTGTAGGAGTATCATAGAGTCATATCATGTGAGATGAATAATGGCCTAATAAAACAAACAACTTTAAATGATCTTTTACTTTATGAGAAAGTATTCTGAATTCGTGAAAGATGAATTTAGAAGAAGACAAAAGAAATACATGAGTGAGGAGTAATGATTTCTTATATAAGAAGTATTTTTATGGATATGCGTGGAAGGAGTGAGAATAGACATAAAGAAATGGTGATGTTCTATACGAATTTAGGGTGAGATAAAAAAGGACAAAAAAACTTGATGCTTGATATGAGATGAGTGACACAAAGCAATGTCACGATTGACATGAATTGATGTTTGTAGAGAAACTCGATTGGAGGGAGTCCATAGTTTTGAAAAAAAAAAGATTAATTAAAATGTGTAAAGGAGTCAAAGTCAAGAATGGAGGCTCAATTCATATGATAGAGCGAGAAAAATATGGTACTAATAGTATTAATGAGAAAAAAATGAAGGACAAGTTGTCGAGAATGAGTCTTTATAATAATTTTTCATAAAAAATGTGAAAGATGATAGGACAAAAAGTAGATTGTACTTGAGATATGATATAAAGAATGACATAAAGCATTAAATAGTAAAATTGTACGTTAAATATGAAAGACCTAAACTTTAAAAAAGGTGGTGAATGGAATGATGACAAAATAAAAAATAGTAAGAAAAGCAAACACTCGATTATGACACAAATTTGTAAAACAAGATTTCATATAAAGTGGTTTTATCGTTTTTACTTGTTATTCTTTGGTTAAGACAAATTTTGTCACGTATAAATTATATTTTAATACTTTGTAAAGGTGAACTCGAGTATACTAAACTTTCTAAATTTTAATTAGTCATATGAATTGATTTTATAAATCACTTAATTTACATATCCCTAATTCTTATAAAGTCTTCATTTTTTAAAGGTTTAGTGAAAATGTCTGCTAATTGTTTATTAGTGGGTATAAATTTCAGTTTGATTATATTGTTTAGGACTTGTTCTCTTAGAAAGTGGTGTCTAATTTGAATGTGTTTAGTTCGAGAGTGTAAAATAGGATTTTTTGATAAATTTATTACACTTGTGTTATCACATAAAATAGTTGTATTTTCGAATTTCAAACCAAAATCTTTCAAAGTTTGTTTCATCCAGATGACCTGTGTACATGCTAGGCTAGCAGCTATGTATTCAGCTTCAGTAGTAGATAATGATACACAGTTTTGTTTCTTACTGAACCATGAAACTAGTGAGTGCCCTAACATATGACATGTTTCACGTGTGCTTTTTCTGTCAGATTTACTTCTAGCAAAGTTAGCATCACTGTATGAGATTAAATCAAATGTAGATGATTTTGAATAAAATAACCCAAAATCAACTGTATCTTTCAGGTATCTCATTATTCTTTTTACAGCTTTATGATGTGATTCTTTTGGATTTGACTGAAATCTAGCACACAAGCAAACACTGAACATGATATCTGGATGGCTAGTAGTTAAATAAAGTAGTGATCCTATCATACCTCTGTATAACTTTGTATCCACAACCTTACCATCTTCATCTTTGTCCAATACAGTAGTTGTGCTCATAGGAGTAGTTTTTGAAGCAATTGAGTTTATCTTGAACCTCTTCAGAAGTTCATGAGCATATTTAGATTGGTTGATGAAGACTCTATCCTTGGTTTGCTTAATATGCAGTCCAAGAAAGTAGGTGAGTTCTTCCATCAAACTCATTTCGAATTCTTTCTACATGGACTTAGAAAAATCTTCACAAAGAGTGTTGTTAGTAGATCCAAAGATGATATCGTCCACATAAATTTGAACGATTAGGGTATGATTATTCACTATTTTCACAAATAGAGTAGAATCTGCTTTGCCTACAGAAAAACCAATTTTTAATAAAAAGGTTTTAAGTTTGTCATACCAAGCATGAGGTGCTTGTTTTAATCCATATAAGGCACGTTTTAGTTTGAAAACATGATCTGGAAATTGTTCATTTTCAAAGCCTGGAGGTTGTTTTACATATACTTCTTTATTTATAAAACCATTTAGAAATGCACTTTTAACATCCATTTGATATAGTTTGAAATTTATATAGCTTGCATATGCTAAAAGCATTCTAATAGATTCAAGTCTAGCAACAGGAGCAAATGTTTCAGCAAAATCAATACCTTCCTTCTGGTTGTATCCTTGAGCTACTAGTCTTGCCTTGTTTCTTATAACATTACCTGTTTCATCTAGCTTGTTTCTGAAGATCCATCTTGTCCTAATGATCTGATGATCTTTTGGCCTAGGTACAAGATCCCAAACATTGTTTCTTTGGAATTGATTCAGTTCTTCAGTCATGGCTAGCATCCAGAACTCATTGATGATGGCTTCATCAATCTTCTTTGGTTCAAGTTGAGAAGTGAATGTCATGTTTGCAATCCGTTCCAGCTGAGCTCTAGTTTGAACCCCCTTGGTCAAGTCTCCCAAAATCTGCTTTTGAGGATGATCTCTGATTTCGGCAAATGTTCTTTGAAGATCATCTTTATTGGGTTTAGTTGTGTTGTCTAAGAATAAATCTGTACTTTCAATATCATCATCGTTAGTCTACTTATGAACAGATTGATCAATAGATTAACAAAAACTGACATGCATAGATTCTTCAATAGTATTTGAACTCTTATGAAATACTTTGTATGCTTTACTATGACTTGAATATCCTAAGAATATGCCTTCAACAGATTTAGCATCAAATTTATCAAGGCTATCTTTTGTGTTAAGGATAAAGCATTTACACCCAAAGACTTTAAAGTAGTCTATCCTTGGAGTTCTGTCATAGAATAATTCATAAGGAGTTTTATTTAATAAGGGCCTAATAAGAACTCTATTTGATATATAGCATGCAGTATTAACAGCTTCTGCCCAAAAATATTTAGCAAGTTTATTATGTTGGAGCATAGTTCTAGCAGATTCCTGAAGGGTTCTATTTTTTCTTTCTACTACACCATTTTGAGGTGCAGCTCTAAGAAAGGCAAAGTTATGAGAAATACCATGCAAGTTACAAAATTTTACAAAAAGATCATTATCAAATTCTCCTCCACGGTCACTACGAATTTTTATAATAGAACAAGATTTTTCATTTTGTAACTTTTTACATAAAATTTTAAATTCACAAAACGTATCACTTTTGTTTTTCAAAAATATTACCCAAGTAAATCTTGAGTAATCATCTACAATGACAAAAGCATATTTATTATGATTAAGACTAGCTACTCTAGAAGGACCAAAAAGATCCAGGTGGAGAAGCTCTGAAGGTCTTTTACTTGAAACAATATTTTTTGATTTGAAAGTTGATTTTAACAATTTTCCTAGTTGACATGCATCACAAAAATAGTCCTTTTTAAATGTCATTTTAGGTAACCCACATACTAAATTGTTTTTAGCTAATTTGGACATGTATTTTGAGTTGACATGACCCATTCTCATGTGCCATAAATTTTGAGTGTCATTATTAGCTATAAGACAATGTTCAATAATGTTTTCTAGGTATAATTCATATATATTATTTCTTCTTATACCTTTTAAAATGATATTTTCATTGGTGTCTGCTATAAGGCATGCATCATGTTTAAAGCTAACATTATAACCTGTGCCACACATTTGACTTATACTTAAGAGGTTATGTTTTAAGCCTTTAACAAGGAGAACATCTTTGATGAGAGGTTTATTGATATTACCAATATTACCAATACCAATTATCAAGCCTTTGTTGTTATCGCCAAAGGTGACAGTTCCTCCTTCTTTATGATGAAGAACAGCAAAAAGATCTGGATGTCCTGTCATATGTTTTGAACATCCACTGTCTAGTATCCATCTGTTCTTCTTTGGAGCCTGCAAACTATTAAGTAAAAATTCTTTGTGGTACCGAATCGGGAACCTTTTTGTTAGACTTAGGAACTCATATCCATTTTGATTTGGGTTTGTCTATAACTTTAGAGGAGTACAAAGTATGAAAGTTGTAATGCTCCTGCTTAGGTTCAATAGAACCTTTGATGAAAATAGTCTTTTTATTTATACAAGAAGGTTTATTCATGTGAGAATAACCAATACCATTCTTGTAAGAAGAGAATTTTTGAGAGGATAGGAGTTTATCCAAGTTCTCTTTCCCTTTAGTAAACTTGAAAACCGTTTTCATAAAGTTTTCAGTTTTACTTTTTAATTCTAAAATTTTTACTTAAAGATTTATAGTCTTGGAGCTAGTAGAAGAGATTTTAGAGGTAATCATACAATTTTTTCTTTTTAACTCAGAATTTTCAATACTGAGTTTTTCATTTTTCTGAGAAAGTTCTAAATTTTCATATTTCAAATTTTTATTTTTGAGAATCGTTTTTCTTGATTCTTTAAAAAGTTCTTGAAAAGCATTTTGAAGTTCTTCGAAAGAAAAATCGAAAGATTCACTTACAGAGCTTTCTTCCAACATGTTGGCAGTTTCAGCATCATCATCACTTGACTCTTCACTTGTGGATGGTTCTGAATCATCCCATTGAGCATGCAGAGCCTTTTTCTTGAAGAACCTTTTCTTTGGTTCTTCGGTTTTGGATTTTTTTTTTAGAAGAGGACAGTCACGTCTCATGTGACTTGGCTTATTACACTGATAGCACATGGAATCTTCTTTAGAGTCTTTTCTTTCCTTGTGCTTATTTGGAAGCCGGTTCTTTCTCATGAAGCGCTGGAATTTTCTAGTGAGTAGCGCAATTTCAGATTCTTTTTCTGAGTCCTCATTCTCAGAAAGAGCTGGGAAGGCTAGAGTTTTCTTTGTAGGTTGTTTCTCTTCCCTTCTTTCCTTCATATAGACTTCATAGGCCATAAGATTGCCTATTAAGTCATCCAGGGTAAGTTTGGATAAATCTTGAGATTCTTCAATTGCTGTAGTCTTTTTCTCCCAATCAGTTGTGAGAGATCTCAAGATTTTCTTCACTTTATCTGTCTGGGAATAGGTTTCTCCCAGAGATTTCAGGTTGTTGGTGATGTTGGTGAATTTTGTAAACATCTCTGTGATGGGTTCATCTTTGTTTATTTTGAACAACTCATATTTTTGGACTAGATATGAGATTTTGGCTTATTTCACTTTGTTGGTTCCTTCATGAATGACCTCTAGAGAATGCCAAATATCATAAGCAGATTCACAAATAGATATTCTGTTGAATTCATTTTGATCAATGGCACAATACAAAACATTCATAGCCTTTGCATTTAGATTGGCTATCTTCTTTTCTTCATCAGACCATAAGCTATAGTCTGAGGATGGAGATGTGTATGGATGTTCAACAATTTTCCATACAGTAAAATCTATGGACTTGAGAAATATAGCCATTTGCATTTCCAGTATCCATAGTTGGAGCCGTTGAAGAAAGGAGGACGAAATGCGTGTTGACCTTCAATATCACGAGCATAAGAGGTAGATGCCATAAGTGCTGGAAGACTTGTTATGTCGAAACCAGCAAACCTGCTCTGATACTAAATGAAATTCCACTAGAGGGGGGGTGAATAGTGAAATATGAAATAGACCGATAAATTAAAAACTAAATGCAATAAGGCACAACACATAAAACACAGGATTTATACTGGTTCGGTCGAGTCACTGACCTACATCCAGTCCCCAAGCAAAACACTTGAGCTTTTCACTATAACATCCGAGTTACCAGATAAATAGTACAACACCCTCTTCCTCAGAGGTCTTATTCTCCCAACAGAGAAAGGGAACACTCTCTTCCACAGAGGTCTTCTTCTCTCAACAGAGAAGGACAACACCCTCTTTCACAGAGGTCTACTTCTTTCAACAAAGAAGGAATACAGTGATTAACAGAAAATTACAATACTTCCTATAGAACCTTCAGAAAGATATGAATGCACGAATGAAGGATTCTCAGAATGTTTTGTTCTTTTCACTCAGAAGATGCTCTTTGTCAAAGAGCTATTCTTGACTTTTTCTCTTTCTTTTCTCTTTCTTTTTTTATGCTCTCTTTCAAATATCAAATAAGAATTTTTCTCGTTGTAAGCTCACATGTCCTTGTTTAAAGAACTATTTTGTTTGTGTTTATATAGCCTTCAAAAAATAGTCGTTGTCTTTTTAAAATAATTGTCTTTTTGGGATGTGAGATGTCAAGTCATTTTAAAAAACAACTTTATATATTATTCGAAAAAGTCTTCTTTCTATAAGTGTAGTATTTGGAGTACACTATTCGTTGTAGTATTTTAGGTATGATATATTTTATGTAAAAAGTCTATTTTCATAATAAATGATTTGTAGTACATTGAACGTTGGATTGTAAACCATCATGTAGTTTTGTCTTTATTCAAATTAATGATTTGTAGTACATTAGTATTTTATTTAGAAATCGTCACTTCTTTACTTAAATGGGTGTAAGTACAATAAATGCTTTGAGTTCTTTATTTTATAAATAGTCATATCTAAAAAATACTTTATGATGTGCTATTTAATGTCTACAGAGAGAATGAAGACTTTAAGCAAGTCGACATTCTTGAGTGGGGTTAAGATAGTCATTTCCAAAAAGTTTTTTGAGGTGGTATTTAATGTTTTACAAAAAGAATGATGACTTTAAGTAAGTCGACATTCTTGAGTTGTATAAAGTAACTAAAGTCTTTTCTAAATATATTATAATAATATTAGCTTTCTTTGTTTAGTTCAACTAGCCGCTTTTTATGTTTGTCTTTTCCTTACATACTTGAAATCATTACTTTTTATTTCTTTTCAAGTTGTCTTATACATGATAGAAGGTACAATTAATGCTTTTGAAATCATGAGCTATTATATCTTGTCAAAATACCTTTTTCATAAAAGTTTGTAAGAAGGTACAATGATTAGTTTTCAAAAAAGGTGCTTTTTTAAAATATCGTATGCTTTTATGAAACATGGCTTTTGTGAATGAGTGTCTTGTATGATAAAGCATGTAATATGCAATATGCAATATGCATGCTTTTGAAGGTTCTGTTACATATGACTCTAAAGAAAAAAAAATCTCAATCTTGAAGTAGCCGATCTCTTTAGATGATCTTTAAGAATGAATGGCCCATCAAGCTTTTTCTTCAGAGAGTATGATTGCACCAAGGTTGTACTTCAGGAGGAGGTCTCCATCCTTTTTTGGGTGAATTTACCTTGCATCAAATACTCGTTAAATACATGATAAATCATATCCAGTCATAATATAACATTATTCATGAAGGTATATTATCATATCATATATGACAGTGTATCATATTGTGTGTCATCAAAATATAATTTCTCAACAACAAATTCATCGCTTCCCGAGGGTAACGCTAGTACAAGGGTTGTAGTAAGTTTTGTCTTGAGAGTCTAAAAACTCTCCTCACACTTTTCTCTCCAATCAAACTTCACACCTTTTCGTAAGAGCTTCGTCATTGGTATTGCGATTCGAGAGAAGTCTTGACTGAACCGTCTATAATATTCTGCCAATCTGAGAAATCTCTTGATCTCACTAACATTCTTTGGTTGAGCCCAATTAGTTACAACCTCCACCTTTGCTAGGTCCACCAAAACACCATCCTTGGAGATAACATGTCCAAGGAACATAACTTGATCGAGCCAAAACTTGCACTTTAAAATTTTGGCATACAACTGGTATTATCGTAGAGTTTCCATCATAATCCTCAGATGTTTTCGATGTTCATCTTCATTCTTCGAATATATCAATATATCATCAATAAAGACAATGACGAAAGTGTCCAAGTATGACCTAAAGACTCGGTTCATCAAGTCTATGAAGGCGGCAGGGGCATTCGTGAGTCCAAAAGGCATCACAACAAATTCATAGTGGTTGTACCTAGTGCGGAAGGCCGACTTTGGAATGTCCTCATCTTTGATTCTTAATGGGTGATAACCGGATCTCAGATCAATCTTTGAGAAGACTTTAGCATTCCTTAGTTGATCAAATAGATCGTCAATACGAGGTAATGGATATTTATTTTTCACTGTCGCCTGATTGAGCATCCTGTAGTCGATACAGAGTCTCGTTGATCCATCCTTCTTTTTCATGAACAACACTGGTGCTCCCCATGGTGATATGCTTGGTCTTATGAACCCACTATCCATCAGTTTTTGAAGTTGTTTCTTTAATTCTTCCAATTCTGTTGGCACCATTCTGTAAGGTGCTCTGGAGATTGGCTTAGTACCTGCTACCAAGTCAATTCTGAATTTCACCTCTCGAGGTGGAGGTATCCCTGGTAAGTCATCCGGAAACACATCGAGAAAGTCTCTGACAATATCGAGTTCGTGGATTTGAACCTTGACTTCACCCCCAATCACATTCACTAGGAAAGCAGTATCTCCCCTCTGGACATACTTATTCACTTTTAAGGCTGATATCATCCTCTACTTTATAACCGGTCTCGAAAGGTGAAACCCAACTTTTGGTTCATTAGGTCAGGATATGATCACCCTACCTTCTCTACACAGGATTCTAACATAGTGTTCATACAACCAATCCATACCTAATATGACATCATATTCGGTCATATCGAGTAGGATTAGGTTTGCAAGCAGTATTTGTTCCCCTAACATGACTTGTATGTTTGGCATGTAGTTTACACATAGTTCATTAAATTCGATGAGATTATAGACTACTAATTCATGCTTTAATGATTCGGTGGGTGCTCTAAGTTGTTTAGCAAAGTTAACAGATATGAAAGAATGTGTTGCTCCACAATCAAAGAGTATTAAGGCAGCTTGACCAGATATGAGAACTGTACCTTGGACCAAATCACCCTTCTGAAGTTCTTCTGCCGAGGTCGCATAAACTCTCTCAGCAATCTTCTTCTGGTTTGCTTGTTGAGGTGGTGGTGTTTGTTGTTGTGGTTGTGATTGTTGTCTTCCACTTGTCTTATTTGTATCATCTGCCTGCTTCTTGCGACACTCCCTGATGTAGTGCCCTAGTTTTCCACAGTAAAGGCAGTCGCCCGTCTCCCGAGGGCACTGTTATCCTAGATGAAATTAGTTGCACTTTTGACACCATTGGCCTTGGGCTTGAACCATCTTGTTCTCTCCAGAATGCCTCGATTTCTTGGTATGTGGGTTGAACATCTTTCCACCGAACCTCTTCTTGAATTCTGTCTTTTGCACTTCGAGGCGATTCTTCTGGAACTTCTGTCCTTCCTTTCAGTCATCCACAAGCAAGATAGCAACCTGAGTTGGTGACATTCACCAATACAAGTTAGAGAATTTCCTTTCTTTAAAAATTTCAATTACCTAATAGTTGTTTTACCCGAATGGCCTCGTCGAGGGTTTTTGGCCCTCGTGTATATAGGCAGTTTTTGAGTCTTGCTTTTAGTCCTCGTGCAAACTTCATCGCCCTGTCTTCATCCATGGTATACACATTTGTATAGTAACGCTCTAGATCATGAAATCTCGTGATGTATTCTGCCAACGTCCTTTCTCCTTGTTGTAGGTCGAGAAATTTCTGCATCTTCTTGATTCTCTCGTGCTTCGAGAAGTAGGTGTTGTTAAACACTTCCACTAACTGCGGCCATGTCATGGGTCCATTCTGAAACTTCACTGCATGGGTGGTTTCCCACCACTTCTCTGCATGCTCCTTCAGGCGATATGCGCCGAAATCTACTTGTCGTTCGGCCGGAACTTCCAACACTCAGAAAATCCTCTCTATTTCTCACAAACAGAACTCTGCTGCCTCAGGATCGGTCTTTCCTACAAACGCAGGTGGATCCATATCCATGAATTTCTTGTATGACATGGTCCCACCCACATTCGATTTGTCCTGGGCCACTTGTTGTAAGTTGGTGCCCATTTGTTGCGTTGTTGTGGCTTGTTGGCCGGCCACTCCAGCCAGATTTTGCAGAGTCTCAAGAATATCATTGCACCTATTAGCCCACGCCATCTAGTTGGCATAGACATGTTTATAAAATAAAAATAGTGTTATAGTTGTTCTATAACTTAGTGATTATCAGATACACGAATAATGTTAAATATGGCTAAAATAATCATAGTTTTAGTAAATACATTAAATTGTATACTTACAAAGTGATGACAGGTCATCGAGGTTGTCATGACTACTATTTTTTTGTCCGGCTCTGATACCATATTTGTAACACCCCATTTATTTTTAATGTAAATTTAACAGATTTTTTTTTTAAAGACATTCAACTAAACAAATGGGAAGCTACATAGAACTTCAATCTTATTCCATCATAACAAAGTTTATTACATCAAGTTCAAATATCCAGAATCATCAAACAAAAAAGTAGTAGTGCCATGACCACCTGACGATGTCACTGCCCTCACTCTGATAGTTCATTTATAGCTTCACCTGAAAACAGTAAACCACAAAAAAATCAGACTACTACTGTCTGAGTAAGTGATACAGTCCTACATTCAATGTGCAGTGTCATGTGAACAGGTATGTGTGAGCTATGATTTGACAGATATTTAATACCTATGTAAAAGGACTTTTCTTCCTAGTTTGATCATGTCCAATATGATTTCTGAGTAAGTGATCCTATGATTTCAATTTTCTAAGTTTTGTTCTACTAGAACGTCTATCTGTTTCATTAATTATTACCACATTTATTGTTTTGAATCTTTATTTCATTCTTACCCTGTGGGTATGCACAGGCATTCGACATCGTAGCAGACCGAGATTATACGGGGGTTTATTATTTAATACCCCATATAACTAGCCGTATGGATATCCAAGAGCGGCACGGTACTCAACCGAGAGAGAATCCTTAATTGGCAAGTAACTATTACTGGATGCACCCTTAACTCTTCTATAGAAGACTCGGACCTACCACCTAGGACTCACTGTTAGTCCTGATCCCCAAACTCCGAGGAGTGGGGACCGGGTGAGACGCCTCGCTCTCACAACACAAGAATGTCCCACGAAGTGTGTACCACCCACTCTCTCCAAAGTGAACTATGGGTCCGGTAACATACACTGCGATCTAGTGTATCCAGAACCCAGGAATCCAGTAACATACATCGTCATGGTGTACCCAGAAACTCGATGAAACCAATAACATATACCCATCTTCTGGTATACCCAGTTCCACCAAAACAATCTCTCTCTCTATATATATATATATTCATTTATGTTCAAATGTCATCTTACTCAGGCCCTACATCCATGTCAAAGTCACAGCGACCACAGGATGCTCACCTATGTTATGACTTCGCCACAGTGTTCCATCCACGATGGAGTGTTTTATAATAGACCCTAAGTGGTGTCTACCTACTCCTTGTTAACCTTGAGCGGCCGTAGGTGACATAGAGACTAAGTCAATTGGCTTATCCTCGAGTTGGGTTGTCAAAAATCCTTTAACCCAAAATGCCATTTGGACTCCCCACAGATGTCTTACTGTGAGGGTTTGTCGTGGTATCATACCCATTTGCTTCCCACAGTAAACACCACCTCAATGGTGTTGGTCTAGTCTACATTCATGGTTTAAGCCATTGATATCCATGTTGTCTTATCCCCAGGTGTAGTAGCATCACTACCCACATGACATAAACTGGAGTTTGCTCCACATCCGAAGCCCAGTTGTCACACTTACTAGTCCCCACCAAGGTTCGTCAGAACGCAAAACAAGTCATAATGAGGAGCTTAATTCACAAAGCTCAACATTGGCAACAACCCCAACCACTGGGTGGGGTCGGCATCGACCCACCCTATGCAGCCACACGCTGGAAGGCTCCCAACATGGATACGTACTCAGCCCGCGGTTCAACGCAGGAGCCCCAGCAACAACAGTATATTCAATGGCTTGTTTTTTATTTTTTTTAAAACCATTGAATCATATAACTGATTTGTAAGTGGTCTATATTATTTCATTGTGTCCCCTATCTGTGTATACTATAATGGATCGAACCTCACGTCCACTATGAGACCCTCTACTGAAATTTGGTATTGAAAGAGGAATCCATGCCTATTAGATTTATATTAGATATATAACATCTCTACAACGTTTGTTGCTTTTTTTTTCTAGAATTCACCACAGCCTAACACATACGTGAATATGAACAATTGATTCTACCTCACATTCAGTCTGAATGGTTCAAATACATTATCCAATGATAAACTACTTTCAAGAGAAATGAGAACCCTTACACGGTTAAATCCAAACCAACCCGTAACCAGTCATAGGGTACCTGTGTATTTGAGATACTCTAATCTGCTTCTTATGCCATCGATCCCACTGCTTAGGGGGGCTTTGATGCACAAATCCTTAACAAGTTCCCGTATCAAATATAGGTTACCTGTTATCCCCCTACACTACTTGATTGAAGTGCATTTCATTTTAATGGTGGATACGAGAGAGAAGAAGAATAAATCATCTACATGATGATGGGTTGATAACATGCTAATATAGACTCTATTCACTGAGACTACACAAATCTAAGAGGAGAGATATCCCCTACCTCGTGGGAACATGAATTCGATGGCAAAATGTCCACCCTCCTCCCGGATGTCCGGTAGCCTTGCACCGACTCCTCGCCGGAAGCAATGGTGGAAGGTGAAACTCGAGAACAAAACTCACGGCTGGTACAGATAGGGAAGAGCAGAAAAATTCCTAAGAGGGAAGGTTGAGAGAAAATGAACGAGTTTCAATGAAACTCATTTTTGTAAACCCTCTTTGAGTTTCTATTTTTTTTCAACTCCGCTCCTTTTCGAATTCCCACATGCTTCCTCACTATTGCCTTGTAACTCCCACCATCTTAAATTCGTAGGAGGCCTATTATGGAATGTAACTGCCCCTTTTTGAAAAGTCGTGGAATGGGAATTCCCATTCCAAACGGTTGGGTTTCCAACCTTGGTCATCTACTCAGCCCTCTTTCTAAAAAAAAGAGAAACGCAATTTCTTGTTTTAATGCTCCCTTTAAATCCATGTTTTTTTCTAGCTTACTTCCAATTTCGAAATCTCGTTCCTCCTTTTTTTTTGGCAAAAAGATCTTCTTGGTGCCCAAGGGATTCGAAGTGAGATCTCCTCCCTAAGGGGTAACAAACCCACCAGTGCGCCACTACTTGTTTCCTTGCATACTCTTGCAACAATAATCATTTTATCCTATTTTGACGCATTTTACAAAAATAGCATTTTTTACCAAAATTTCTAGCGTACAAGGAGATTTGAGCGAACGTTCTCTTCCTGCAGAGGCAACCAACCTCACCAGTGCACCAACTTTTACTTGGTTGCACTTCTTTGCAACTAAAACTACCTTATCCCTTCTGGTCGTGTGTTCCACCACGACGCTATTACCTTTCTTGTTGTCTCATTTATTACTCCATTGTCTTTTAAGCATGGGTTGTGTCTTATCGTACTCTTCCTTGATTACGACCTCATTGTTAAGGGAATTTCGAACTCTTACTTACTGCATTTTCGGAACTTGATTGCGATTCCACCATTTTTTTATCTTGATTTCAATTTGACCATATTTGGATCCATTAAGATCCAATTGGTATAAGGCCCACGATAGTTCTGCGATAATGTAAAATATGATGTGTCTCAGTAGATGGAATTTCTTGTATGGTTACGAAGATTTTTTTTTAAGTATATATATATATATATATATATATATATATATATATATATATATATATATTATTGATGTGCGAGGTTCGAAATCGCGTAAGTAAGATGCACGAAGTGTCATGAGTACTATTTATGAGGAATCACTTCCCAAGAATCATAACTCAAATTCATAATATATAAGACTAGTAAATCCCCAAATTTGGGACCCAAACGAGGAAAAGACCTTGTTATTTCATGTGAATTACTATAAATCTTGTATCGATAGGATATGGGTCACAACGAAGGTGATTTTCGCAAGAGATAAAAATTTAAAGATGTGCTTTGCGAATTTAGTTGTAATTGAAATTTTAAAATTGGATTTTAATTGGGTTTCGAATTCATCCAAGATCTGAATCCATACATCATATCCGAATCCAAATATTGGGTCCATTTGATCCAGTTTGGATACAAGATCCATTTGGATCGACTCTAGATGGCTTTACTGTATCTATTTCCAAGAATGGTAATATTTATTTATTCTGATAATTATCGAAATTTTGTGGGTTTTACAAAGAGAGATACATAACATTACCTGTCGTAGGATCTTGAGGAAGAGCGTCCAAATCGCTGGAAGTCGGTCGAGTTTTATTCAATTGCTGCAGAACGCCAGTGAGGTCAACAATGGAAACAAAATTTGCCGCATAGGAGTCTCTGGGCCAAATTTTGGCAGGTCTTCTGTGCAGTTCCCAGCATTGGTCCTTTGTATGACCGGTTTTCTTGCAATAGTTACACTTGAACTTTGGTTTTTTTAAAGCATCTTTTTGTTCAAGCACACTTGGGGCCGGATGAGTAGACTCGGTCTTGGCATGCATTTTATAGCGAACTCGGTTTGAAAAGCCATTTTTTTTAAAGGGGTTCGTTTGAAAAAAAGGAGGGATTCATGACTTTTCATCTAGTCTCTTCACGTTGAATAATGAAGCAAACATTGTTAAACGAGGGCAACGGGGAAGACAAAAGAATCTGGCCACTAAGGGATTCGTACTCGTGCCTAAGTCCAGCCAAATTTTTTAATATTTTATCTTCCTCAGAATGCCTTTTGATAATTTTTGGATCAGTGGTAATAGGGCAATACTGAGCCAGCTCATCCCATAAACCTCTAAGCATTCCCATATAAGAGTGAAAAGGTTTATCTTGCTGATTATATAGTGAAATTTCTTGTTGGATTTGATATATTCGAGCAAGATTGTTTTGCTCACCATACACGTCTCGAATACTTTCTCACATTTCCTGAGTAGTTTGGAGGAAGAGAAACCCCTAGACAATGCTTGGGTCCATAGAGTTAAGCAACCAAGACATAACAAGATGATTGGCGGATTCCCATTCATCATAGCCTGCATCATTGCATTCAGGGCGTGCAATTTTCCCAGTCACGTATCTCAGTTTTCCTTTTCTGCTAAGAAATAAACTTTTGGATTTGGACCAGCTGAGATAATTAGTTCCATTGAATGGAACAATCGTAATTTTAAGGGTGGGATTATGCTCCTGAATCACCATCATAGTAGTAGAAGAGCTTTGCGAGACATCCATAACAAAGAGCCAGAAAACAATACCTGGAAGCGAGAACCCTAAACACACACTAGAGAACCACGAATCATGACTTTGGAGCAGATCAGAAAAGCTTGCTCTCATACCATGTTAAAACTCATAGCTCAACACAATATAAACCCACGAATCAAGAGCACGACAAGGAAATAACGTGGTTCTGAATTCAGCCTACATCCATGACAGAAAACCTCACATACTCTCATTTATTGAATGAATAAACTCTGCAGGGGATACAGCCTATTTATAATGCATCGATGCCTTGATGATAACCATGAAAAGCACGGATAGACTCCACGGCCACACAGGATAAGCATGAGACGACCTTTTGAATAAAACAGACTCTCGAATGAAGAGTCCTTAACAATCAATTGTCGATCTTCTGAATAAAACGGACTCCCTTATGAAGAGTCCTTAACAATGCATCCTTTGCCGCAAGGCCTAAGAAAAGGAAATTATTCTCAGTGGGTACAGGGTAGTGGTACTCGCGGAGTTTCACATTGCAGAAATGAGTCATATCCATGGTCAATATCCAAACCATATTGGTGGTTTTTCCATTCCAAGTATAAAAAAAGCCTAAAACAGTTTAAAATTTTGGTAAATTGACAAAATTTATCGGTATTTACGATTTGTTTTGATATATAGAACGATGAAATAGTTTAAGTATTTTTTTTTTGAAAGGCCATATAAGTGTTACTAAAATGTCTGCAGAAAAAGAAGAATTACTAAAATAACTTTTTATGTTTGTTTATAGAAATTTTCAAATGCCTTGACTATTTTACAAAATATCAGGAAAAGCGAGATATTAGCTTGTGGTTTAACATATCCAACTCAACTGTATAAGGCTCAACGACATTCATGGTACATGCTGTTATTGGTGTATTAATGAAAAAATGTATTTCTCTTACAGGTATTTTTAAGTTTTTGTACACTTGATAGATCATAATTGTAATTAAGGATGCGGCCATCATGTACATGCTTTCCCTTCAAATCAATAATATATCCAATTCACATCCCTCATAATATTGTGCTGGCTGAAGAAATTATGGCCACATTTCCTTTAAAAAACTTGTTTTATTGGCCCTTTTCTGAAAAATAGAAATGTTTGGTTAATTCATGGAAATAAAATCAACATACTTCCATCTACTATGGAAATTCAAAAGCAGCGATAATCTCTAAATATCGAAAACCTCACTCATAGTGACAACCCGTTTAAAACAGTAAACATCAACAGTTAATATATCGTCAGAAATTGAATTTCTTTATTTTTGGCATATTTTAGCAAAATATTGGCAATAATAAATTAAATTAAGAACTTAAAAATAGTTTTTATGAATAAATAAATCACAAAAATATACAACAAATAAGACCATGCATTTATTCACAAAAAGCAGTTATTAAAAACATAAATGTTAGATAAAATGTGCTATTATGTTTTAATGAATTTTTTGCGATATTTTGAAAATCTTGCGAGAAATTAGCATTTAAAACCGACACACAATTTCTCCCGTTTTCTACACGAATTTTCAAAAAATCTATGATGTTTGTCACTACGACTTCTCAATATTTACAAACGCGAATCTTACTTTCTAAAATTCCTAAGAGCTTCAACTGTAATTTTGGCAAATTCATTAGGGGCATTTACGGTCTTTTACTACCGTCTGTGGCTGTTTTATCTGACGTCGGCTCGTCTCCGATTGTGAAAAGATTCTTCTCTTCGCCTTCAAAGTCTTCAGGAGACCAAAAAGCAACCCTAAATAGTTGAATGACCACAATATCCCTCAAATCCCAGCCCCCTCTCCTTCCTTCTTGCTTCCAACAACAACACGCAGTTGACCATTGATAGCAACTAAGAGAAGGCCTTGAAGCACGTGGGACGCATATGGATCAGATTCAGACAAATCTATCCGAATCCAATACATTATTCTAGTATGTGGATCTTAAAAGAGAATCCAAACATGTTTCAGATTGAATTTGGTCTTTTAAGGTTTGAACTTTTCATGGATTCTGGCTTGTATTTAGATTTGGCAATCTTATCAGAACCTTTTGTGTGAGTGTGTTTTTGTTTACATAAGAAGCAAATATTTTTTTTTACCTATTTATACTAGATCTGATAACACGTAAAATTTGGATCTGAATTCAAATATATTTCTATCATACATTTCAGATTTTGAATTTGTATTTGGACTTGGTGGTCGAAATTCGGATTCAGTTGAAGACCAACCCACGTATCCAACATGTTTGCTCTCCTATTCCAATTCGAATCTTGTCCATTTCAGTAGGGGCATTTTTGTCACTCCTTACCATCAAATTAACTTTGATATACAGGTCTTTGTTGAGATGCGGTACATACTTGGGGTTTTCAATAGGGGTGGCAATCGGGTCGGGTTGGTGGGTCAGCATACCTCAACCCGAACCTGACCCGTTTATTAAACGGGTAACCCGACACGACCTGCCAACCCGCTTAATAAACTGGTTGGGTCGGGTAAACGGGTTGGCAGGTTAGCGGGTCAGGTTGGCGGGTTGGGTTGGCAGGTTGACCCGCCCGCCTAACCCATTTATTAAACGGGTCAGCCAGGTTGGCGGGTTGGCATACCCTTAACACAACCCGGCCCGTTTAATAAACGGATTAGGCGGGTCAACCCGTTTATTAAATGGGTTCGTTTTTGCCAAACCCGAACCCGCTTAAAGAGGCGGGTTGGCGGGTGGTCGTGTCACGTTTTGCCACCCCTAGTTTTCAATGATCAGGGGCACTTTAGTCATTATAATAACAAGAGAGACCTAGGTATGTCAAATTGTTAGCCAACGACTCTAGTTTTATTCATAGTTTTTTGAGTATTTAATGCCAAACAATTTTTGGTAAGAGAGAAAAAAGGTGGGCTTTGGCAGCTCGTCTCAGTCTCAGTCATCACAAAAAAAGAAGAAAAAAAAAAAAAAAAAGGATAGAAGACAACAAACTCAAAAGGAGTGATAGATATGGAAAGTGCTATGGCCTACTACGACTTCAATTAATAGTGCTCCATATGATGATAATGAGCTTTCATGCAATAAATGATTTCGTTTGAATTTGACTGGACCTTATAAGTCATCATTTACTTAATTTTTATATCTTAAGATTTTTTTTTTGTTTTTTTTGTGCCATTTTTCAATTTTTTTAAAAATATAAAAATATAAAAAGGCCGATTCAAAAAACGATTCTTAACTGGACGGATGATTCTTTATTGTTTTGAAAATTGAAGCATGATCACATCCATGTGGTGAATTTTGAAAAAAAAATAAAAAAGCCTATGAAAATCTTGGTTCATACCAGTCAACATATTTGGTTGGTAAACATATTTTAGTTACCCCATAGATACATATATTTATTTATTTATTTATTTACTTATTGATAGACACATTTTTGTTTGGATGTAGATAGACTCTTGTATTTCTTGAACTTGAATCAGCAAGATGTCATCTTAGTTAACAATATGTGCTCAAGGCACAAAATTATATGAAACTATTGAGCTAAAAATCATAAGTTTTAGATTTCTTTTGTAGATAAAATCCTATAGATGTAATTTACAAATTTTGTTTAGTAGGAAATGAGATTTGAATCATATGATTCCTTCACATAAGTAGGTTTTGTTAAAGGCTTCAAAAATTAACAGTTCACAATGCACTAAAATTTGATAACTAAAAAAATCATATTTTTTGGATCAAAATAATATAATCCAAGGTTTGATCATTAGCAAACAAACCATCCTAAACATATCTATGTGGTAAGATTGAGTCAATAAAGCTTGAAAATATGATTTCTAACTCTATAGTTTCATATAATTTTGCCTTCAATAACACCAAATATTAACTCTCTCTCTCTCTCTCTCTATATATATATATATATATATATATATATATATATATATATACCAAGCAAATATGTTCGCTGGCATAAATCGAGATTTTCAAAGATTTTTTTGCAAATCTAACCCTGCAAATGCATTCGGCATGGTCCATTTGCTCGGAATCGACTATTAGATCATCAAAATCAGATCAAGAAATGTGATTTTTTATACTTGAATATTTATGAAAATTCTAAGCCGTTGATTTTCAACCCTTAAAAGATCCTTCTTATACATTGCAATTGGATGATCTAAGAGTCTATTTTTATAAAACCAAGCGTCTAAACCACATCAGCATGGTGAAATTGAAAAAGTAAAAAAAATAATGAAAATTTTAGTTCATGCTAGTAAACAAATTTGGTTGGTAAACGTATTTTAGTTATCATATATATATGTGTGTGTGCCCATGCAGATGCATGGATGAGTGAATGAATAAGTATGCTCATGGATGCTCTTGTGCATAAATTGCATGTGTTAACACGTTCTTTGAGTACCAAGTCAAACGGTTAGACTCTAGTGGTATATAGGAAACGTGTGGCAATTGATCCATTCAACCAAAGTTGGGTGAAGGGACGCATAAGTTTCCGCCCCCCTACATGATTATTTTTTGTACGCTTGTTTGTTTTTCAAATTAGTTGTCCATTTAGTGCATTGCTCTTGATCAAATAATTTTTCCAAGTCCAGACAAACAATTTTTACCAAGTTCTCCAACTTTTGGACTATGTATTGCCGGTGGTCATTGTTTGTCGACCACACGGATCCCTTTCCTCCTTCCCACTTCTCTCTCTCTGTCTCCCTCTCTCAGATGTAAATGGGTCGAGCTCGGGTTAGATCTAAGCATTACCAAGTCCGAGCCAATCGATTCTGACTTAATTAATGGGATTCAGAGTTGGATGGAATCAGATAAAAACGAATCCTGATCTTGCTAGCTTAAAACCCGATGTTTACACTTAGTCGGATTTGGGGTTCAGATATGAATGCAAAACTCAATACCAAAACCAAGCCCGATTATTAATCGGATCCGAATTTGGCTATATATACAGGCACAACCCGACATGCAATGCAAGTATGATGCACAAATTCAGAAAAAAAATCAAGAAAAAGAAATTAACATGGACAGATTTTTTTTTTTTAACTTTTAATCAATAAAACTATTTTTAATGTTTTTATACCTAAAATGCATTTTTATTGAAAATTTATCAAATTTTTTAAAATAGTATTTGTATGTGTGAGCGCGCGTCTGTTTCCGAGCATGCTCAGTTGTTTCACGGGGGAGATGTCACCAAAATGGCGTGTCCCTGTGACATAACCTCTCTCCCTCTCTCTCATACATATGCATTTAATATGTGCAACTTGGCCTTCATCTAATTAATTCACAATTAGAAAACAGCCATGTCAAGCATGAACTATTAACATTTTAGTGCTGAAGAGTTAATGGTGTTTCCTATGGTTGGAAACTGTGATATGGTCAATGGCGTTTAATAAGCATTGAAATTAGTTTCCTATGGTTGGGAACTGGGATTCTTTCCTAACCATTTCAAGTATGAACTAATAACATTTTAGTGCAGAAGAGTTTGCTCTCTCCCAGATAAAGATTGGTCATCTGTGGTGATCCAAGCATGGGTTTTGATTAAAAAAAGATGGATGAATTTGGACAAATAGGCTGATTAGGCGAATCTTTAAATCGACATTTATGGATATGAAGGCTTTCTTTAGTTCTATATCATGACATAAATCATTAAAAAAAATCAAGTTTCAAGGTGTTATACAGTTTTAGCGTAAAGTTCGGGAGATGTGTGATGCAAGTTCGATTCTCGAGGAAGTCAATGCCTAGATGGACCACGGTCTACAACCGTGATAACACTTGCAATCAAGATGAGATATGGTTATTCAAGAACCAAGCCAATACACCACATAACTCTCTCTCTCTCTCTCGATACATATATATATATATATATATATATATATATATATATATATATATATATATAATATGTGTGTGTGTGTATCAGGTGCACCCCAAGTTTTGGTGCTTCCATGATCAAGAACACCGCTCCCACTCAATCTAAACACATGGATGTGATGCACTCTGCTCACCTTCTGGTTCTGCCCCTTCAAAAAATATTGTTTTTTGTTTTTTTTCTCACATCTGACACCATAGATGTGATATGTAGGTTTTGTTTAGTGGGAACAGCCTTTTGGATCATCGGAATCTGACCTGTATACATGTTTTTCCGGTGATCCGAAATCAATTATTATAAAGGTGCCAGTTTTTCCCAACTCATAAAATCATGTTTTTTCATCGAAAAAACATGATCCAAGAGTCAGTCTTACTAAACCGAGCATGCTAAACACATCTAACAGTTCTGATTTTTCATAAAACACTTTAAAACTATTGAGTAGAACGGGGAAGAACAAGATAGGATGTGTTAACTAACTAACTAACTAACTAACTATATATATATATATATATATATATATATATATATAGAGAGAGAGAGAGAGAGAGAGAGAGAGAGGAAAAGATAATAATACATGTGGTAGTAGATGTTCTTTATGCTCTTTAGATTCAAAGATAATTTACAAGGAGTTCCTTGAATTTATTCAGAAGTTTCCGTTGAAGGCCCAACATCCAATTTTCATGACATTATTTGATTTATTCACACAAGGAATGCATCACTTCATTGTGCAACCTCTGAAAGTTATGGCACTAGTCCAAAGGTCAGCAATGTGGGATCTTGTACCAACCAAGAGAAAGCATGGAAGCATAATTGTTGAAATGTTACTTGTCGTGTTAACATGGTGGGTTGTATTTGGTACTCGAACAGGACAGGGTCAACGTTGCACCTTTTAGATCCAAAAAGTCGGTGGTTTCTTCTTAACATAAAAACAATGTTATTATTTTTAAATTAGCTATATTGTTATAAAACCAACAAGGTATGATATGATCCCCAATCTGATAAAGCTCTCTTCTTTTAAATGTGTTCATTAGTAACTGCACATGTATTGTATTTTAGGTTTTCTTTGGAAGTGAGAAAAAGGTAGGAAAGAAAAAAACATACTATTTTTTTCGACCGTTCCAAATCAAAGGGAAATTTTCAAAGAAAAAAGTTTTTCTAAAAGTATAATTTTTGATAGGAAACATTCTTCCACCTGGAGGTTGAGGAATGTTTCCTATCAAAAGTTATCTCTCTCTCAGTGGAAGAATGTTTCCTATCAAACATTATCTCTCTCTCTCTCACGAGCCATGGTGTGGCGATCACCGTCCACCTGATGCATCACCATCCGTTGCTGTAAAATGTGCCGGCGATGACAAGTGTACCAATAAGAAGAAGAAAGAAGAAGACAGATGATGGGTATGTCGGTGACTCCCTTGCTGAAGAACGAGCTCGACATCATGATCCTCATGACCGAGAACCTCGATTTCTTGGAGATGTGGAGGCCGTTCTTCCCGACCTACCACCTCATCATTGTGTAGGACGACAACCCCTCCGGAACGATTAAGCCGCGTCGACTATGACCTCCAACAAGAGGCGTTCAGGTGACTTCAACTACGATCAAGACAAAATCGAGGTTTCACTTTTTATCAGCTAAACCTTAGCTTGAGTGGCTTCCTATACCCTGTTTGATCCCCCTTGGATACCAAACTCGCCCCTGAGATCCCATGGTGTGCCAGCTCCCCCACTCTTTCACATTTTAATCACATTTTTCATTCTAGAAAAGTTCAAAACTTCTCATAGGCAATTTTTTCTATGAGAATTTTTCTTGCTTCTAAACATGATCTTAGATGAATATTACTATTTAATGTATCATTGACAGCTATCATATGATCATTGCCCTAAAAGCGTCAGAGAATGGAGAGGGTGGTGTATGTTCGCCTCCGATGATTCACTGAATCCAACGTCTGTGTTCGGGGGATCGAATGAGCGCCACGTATTCATGCACATGGGGCTCGTATTCCCGTGTATGTTGACATACTTTGCATCAGACTCTGGTGCTGTTGCAAAGACTTAATCACCCTTACTTGCTTTTCTTGCCCTGAAATGGCGGTTCGAGGAAATGACAAAAATATCCTCCATTCAAAAGTTGTGAAACGACGGGTCGATAAAAGGACAAAAAAGTCCTCCATCCAGAAAGTTTGATGTTAACCATTTAAAGTGGAGACGTTCCCTATTCATTAAACTCTTGCGCCATCTATTGTAACAGTTATTCCCATTATCAACCCAAACTTTGCCTTCATCTCCAGTCGAGCTTTTCGCCTTGTTTTTTATCTTGTTGTACAAGACATTGTCGCCTTCTCGTGTCTGCCTTGTGTTACAAAACATTCCACTATCTTCTTTTATTTGTCATTGTTGTTAGGCATTATGGAAGAAAGCAATGATGCACAAACATTCAAACCAGTGCCATTAAGGCAGCGTGAGTAGCTTTTCATCTCATCATGCTATCGATGAAGAAGACATGTCGTCTTGTGTGTCATTAAGGCATTGTTTGGTTATTGCAGGTAGATCATGTCCTTACGATGGTCGGAAACTTATCGATATTTGTAAGACGCTGGGACCTGTTGACAAGAATGCTTGTTAACAAATGCTAGGAAGGGCCTCTACCCCATCAGGTATCCTACATTAACTCATCATATGCATTGTATCTCAAACAGTTGTATTAGTAACAGACTCCCATTTTTGCGAGATACATTTTTGTTAGTTAATATCGATTTGTTTGCTATTATGCTCAAGTTCTTCCTTATCGATTTGTCATTTATTGTGCGATATATTTATGGACCTTTTAGATAGTATGGTTTTGTATCGTCGAGTTTTAAGTTATTATGCTGAACTTTCGTATCGATTTTCAATATCTTACAAATTGCTATACATATCGTTTTGTAAGATATTATATGTTTTGTAATATGTATTTGTAAGATATTTGTACACAGACTTTGAAAACGTGTGGATGCAGAAACACATCGTTACACGCCTGGCGGGGCGATTTTCGCATGCATATCGCTGCTATCTCAGCGACTTCTATTGAACTCGCTTTAGAGCCTCGCGTTATCGTCAACACACATGTAGGACATGTGTATTTTATTGGCATGGTAAGCGACAAGTCGATGCTCAGTATAAGCAAACATCAAACCGCACTTGCTTTGATACTTTCATTCATTAAATCGATGTTTTGACTTGCTTAACCCTAGTGGTATCCGTTGTTATATGCATCATGATTAAATCGTAGTAAACCTATGTCGCTTGCTAACACAAATTGATATATTGCTTACAAAACATTCCACTGTCTTCTTTTATTTGTCGTTGTTGTTAGGCATTATGGAAGAAAGCAATGATGCACAAACATTCAAACCAGTGCCATTAAGGCAGCGTGAGTAGCTTTTCATCTCATCATGCTATCGATGAAGAAGGCATGTCGTCTTGTGTGCCATTAAGGCATTGTTTGGTTATTGCAGGTAGATCATGTCCTTACGATGGTTGGAAACTTATCGATATTTGTAAGATGCTGGGACCTGTTGAGAAGAATGCTTGTTTACAAATGCTAGGAAGGGCCTCTACCCCATCAGGTATCCTACATTAACTCATCATATGCATTGTATCTCAAACCGCTGTATTAGTAACAGACTCCTGTTTTTGTGAGATACATTTTTGTTAGTTAATATCGATTTGTAAGGGTAAAAAGCTGCAAACAGAAATTGATATATTGCTTAAAACATTGTTGAGCTTATCATCAGGTTGTAATAAACACAATGTAGCTCAATCGATCGAAAGATCTGGAGAATTGAATATCTATACTTATGACGCAACTGAAGAATTGAACATCTGCACTAACGATGCACATGAAAAGAAGGGTGCAGGCATTAGACCCACTCTTGACTTGAATGTTCCAGTGGAAGAAATGCAATTCAATGATGAGGTAGACTACCATGACAGTGCACATAATAAAGGTGTAGGCACCGGGAATGTACATGAAAGTACACTTGACTTGAATGTTCCAGGAGAAGAAATGCAATTCAGTAATGAGGTAGATTTTGATGTCAGTACACTTAATAAAACCAGAGGAACTGAGAATGTACATGGAATTACACTTGACTATGTTCCTGTAGAAGAAATGCAGTTTAATAACGAGAAAGATGCATATAAATTTTACAATGAGTATGCCTTAAAAGTTGGCTTCAGTGTGAGAAGGTTTTCTTGGTCAAAAAATGCACATGGTGTCTTGGTTAGAAAGACATATGTCTGTTCCAAGCAAGGTTGGAAGAAATCAATGGGAAATCCAACAAGGAGCATGCCAGAATCAAGATGTGGATGTCATGCGAGATTGGTTTTGAGAAGACATCCGAATGAGAAATTTGTCGTGCGTACTTTAATCAGTGATCATAATCATGATTTATCTGCATCATTTATGACTCCTATGCTAAGGTCACATCGTAAAGTAACTGTAGCGCATGCTGCAATGGCTAAAATAGCCGATAGCGCCAGCATTGCACCAAGAAAGACATACAATTTGTTTACCCGCATAGATGGTGGTCGCGAAAATATGCCATTCACACCTTTGGATCTAAGAAACCACTTGAGAAGGAAGAGAATAGATAACATGAAGAACAAAGAAATATGTTTTTTGGTTCGTTACTTACAGAATAAATCAAGCAATGAACATGGTTTCTTTAGTGCAATGCAAGTGGACGAAGATGGATATGCTGTGAATATGTTTTGGGCAGATTCAAAGTCTAGAGTAGATTATGAATGCTTCAATGATGTGCTTGTGTTTGATACTACAGTAAAGATTAATACTGAACATTGGCCATTTGCGCAGTTTGTGGGAGTGAACCATCATGCACAGAGTTGTATATTAGGCGGTGCTTTTGTGTATGACCAGACCAAGGAAAACTTTGAGTGGTTGTTCAGAGTATTTACATAGGCAATGAACGGGAAACATCCTGAAACTGTACTTACAGATGGTGATTACGCAATTGCGGCTGCAGTGCTTCATGTGTGGCCAGATGCACATCATCGCCTATGTTTGTGGCATATCTTTCAAAATGCAGCAAAGAACATAGGACATATATTTAATCAGAATACAGGGTTTGACAAAACGTTTACAAGGTGTGTACTTCATAGCGTAGACGAGGTCACTTTTAAGTCAGATTGGGACAAAATGATTAAGACATACGACTTTACTGACTGTCTGTGGTTACAAAATTTATATGCAGAAAAAGAGAAGTGTGCATTGGCATATGGAAGACAATACTTTTGTGCAGGTATGATAAGCACATAAAGAGCCGAATCTATGCATGCCACCCTGAAGAAAACCCTGTATTCATGTGTAACAATGTTTCGTTTCATGGAACAATATGAATTATTTGTAGACGGTCTAAGACAGAATAAGCTTGAACAAGACGTGAAATGCTTCAATACACGACCTCTAACTTTTGGCATGCAATTATTGATGCGACCTGCAACTCTGTATACACTAACTGTATTTGAATGGATCAAGAAAGAGGTGTTGCATGTCATGAATTGCAAAATAGAAGGACTCGTGCAAACCGAGAATATGCACAAATACCATATTTTTTGTCAGGGCGAAAAGCATCAGGAAAGGCAAGAAGCACATGTCACGCACAATGTTGACAACGGAAGGGTAGAATGTTCGTGCAAAATGTATGAATTCAAAGGTATTTTATGCTGTCATGCATTAAAGGCACTCAATCAAGAGAAGATACAAGAAATACCTGAGTCTTACCTAATGCGAAGATGGAAGAGACGCGCAAAGATTGAAATGCTCGTTATGGACAATGCGAGTAAATCTGGTGTTGACCAGAAGCGCCACATAGCCTATCGTTACCAACAACTATGTAGGTCATTCATGCATGTTGCTGATTTGGCATCGAGAAGTGAAGAATGCTATGTATCTGTGAGAAAAGCTGCAATGGAGTTACTTGAAAACGTGGAGTCAAATCACCTTAAGTCCGTTGCAGCGAATGAATACCAGCAGAAGATAATGGGATCGAACACCGCAGGTGAAAATCATGTTTCGCTTGACACTCCAAAGAAGTTGCGTCGAAGCGTAAACATTATCTTCAACAAGTCAGTAGTGAACGTTGTTGATTATGATGGACATATTCATGAAGCGAAGGGTATCAAAAGAAAACCTGCCTCTGATCGCAGTCGTCGGAGGTCAAAGGGTGCACTGGAATTGGTTGGCAAGAAAAGGACTAAGAAACAACCAACCTGTAATAAAAAACAACAAAGCCCTTCAAATGAACAAGTATTTTTGACATTATATTGCTTCCCATTACGTGAAGCTTGTCAATATCTAACTCGTGTAATGTCCAACATGCAACAATACCCTACAGAAGTACCAGCAAACGTTGAAATCTCCATTCCTCCTGGCCATATTTCCGGAAAGGATCGCTTCAGTTTTACAAGTCTATTGGTATGTAATCAATGTGGTGAGGAGGTATGCATTTCTTGTGAAACTTAATGCACTGTCTTATATTTTCTCTATCATGACAGGCTCTAATGCATTCGACAGATGGGTATGGGACGTAGGAATCTCGTGTGGGCTATTAGTTTAGTTGTCATGCCTCTTTGCATAACCCGATTGCAACATTGTCGGATTTGTTACGAGTTTATAGTGATTTGTCATCGACGACTTGCGGTCCGTGCTTGTGCTTTTTCGATTTGTGGTTATCGTTGAATAGCGATCTGTGTCATCGCAGCATAGTGATGTGTGGGTATTGTTCGAATGTCAATCTAAGCGGGCTGAGAAAGGTTGTTCAAGTAAGTTTTTATGGGGCATTGATCAAGGTTGCGATTCATTTTATGATCTGAGTTTGCTATCACCACGCAAATGAATTCTTACTTAGATCATGAAATGAAACGCAACCATGATCAATGCCCCAAAAAAGCTTACTTGAACAACCCCTCAGATAACGCTTAGAGTGACAGTCGAACAATACCCTCAAATCATTATGTTGCGGTGCCAAATATCACTATTCGACGATAACCAAAAAATCGCCATTAAGTTATGTCATGAACCAGCAGAAGCCAGAAATCGCTATTTAGCAATTAAAGCAAAAAAATCGCTATTTAGCGATTAAAGCAAAAATACAAGCACGGGCCGCAGGTGGTCGATGACAGATCACTATAAACTCATAACAAATCCGACAATGTTGAAATCTGGTCAATTTACCAACGTTAGTTGGTAAAGCTATGATTGTAAATAAAAGGCGTCGATTCAACTTCTTCTGCAATAATTCTTTCGTTTTCCCAACACCTCCAATTGTTATCTTGTGAAAACTTATAGCCATATGTTGTAAATAAAAGGCTAATCAATGTGTCGTTTATCTTCCTCACTTCATTTCTTAATTGGTAAGTAAACCTCTTCGTCTATTAAAGAGTGAGCTTTGTTTGCTTTAACAGTGGATGTGCAAGTGTGAGGGGTACTCCATAATTTGTCATAATCCTTTTGGAGTTCTTAATGTGGGTTCGTTCAGATCCCTCTGGTTTTTATCAACAAACGTTGATTATCGCTTTATACTAGTATCGTTTAACACCGCAACTCGGTGTTGACTAACACCGCTACGTGCTACCGCGATGTAGGCCGTGAACAATAATTTAACGAGTTCTGACGTCGTAATTGACATCAGTGAATAGCGTAAGTAGAAAAGCTACCGCCATCAGAGAAGATCGATGCGACGAAATCACTACTGATGATCAAAAGTAAACTGTAAGTAGATTGCAATCGCGCAATAGTATGCCGGCCAACCAAAATCGCTACGATGTTGTTCTCTGCCAGAAGTCACTCATTTGCGAGATTTTTAATTCATGAGGTCAACGACGCAAACGGCAATGGCTTGTCCCTTTGTAAACGTTGTAAGTCAACAAGGATTTGCTGTGTTAAATGATACTATTATAAAGCCACAATGAACGTTTTTAAAAAACCGACTACGGCTACGATATTTGGCATGAATATATCGTTGTATCCATGTTTGATAATCAATTGAGTAATCGTCAAAGATTATTCATACTTGGAAAACGGGTTTGTTCGGGTCGGGTCAATCTCCCATTGAACCATTGCTATAATATGAAGTCGAAACGACAGTTTTTTAATTATTTAAAACCCAATCATTTAAGTTGCGGGTTGTCTTCGATAAAGGGCGGTATTCGAAACGACGGTTTTTAATTATTTAAAACGCAATCATCTAATTAGCGGGTTTTTTTTTTAAAAGGGCGGCATGGCGAAAGACGAATTTGACTGACGACGTTATTAATTATTTAAAACGCAATTATCTAGTTTGCAAAAGGGCGGCATGTTAAAGGACGTTTCCTTTATATTTGACTGACGACGTCGATTCCGTATCTGGATTGCAAAGGTGGCATCGATATCATCATCTAGGCGTGGCACCGAAGAGGACTATGGCAGCAATACGACCAGACATGGCGTCGAAGAAGAGGACTATGGCAGCAATACGACCAGGCATGGCGCCGAAGAAGAGGACGATGGAAGCAGTATGACCAGTCATGGAGCCAAAGGAGAGGACGATTGGAGCAATACGACCAGTCATGGTGCCAAAGGAGAGCACGATGGGAGCAATACGACCAGACACGGTGCCGACGAAGAAAACAACCACTCCCATAGTACCAGCTTTACCGCTTAAGACGTATAATTTTGCATTTTCATGTTATATTTCGTCTTTTGTTGTTTACTGTAGAAAATAATTTGAACGGCGAATTCTGAATACTACGCTAATGGTGCACTCAGTGCAACATCCATAGATAAAGGTGAGCGGCAACTCCCTAACGAGGTCCTAGATGACATCGAGCAGATGCAAGATAAATTTGCAGACGGAAACACTATCATTAATTTTGTACGTACGCAACCACTATCATTTACTAGGTCTTCGGTTTGTATGTTTTGAAGTTTGTAAATTTTTGCAACCAGACTATGTGTGATTTTGTCAATTATATTCAAAGCAACGCAACGAGCAATACAGTACGCATCATCACCCCTTATTTCATGGTATGTGTGGTCTGCCATTGTTTTATTTGCTTTTATGACTTACTCAAATTTCTTGCTGGTTAAACCTTACTATTTCGTGCAACAGATGTACGTCCGGCGAAAACCATACACCAGTGGATTCACAGATGCACTACCTTGTTGGAACAGCGGTGAAAAGTTCGTAGACTTTGCGAATTTTGATAAGGTAAGTTAACAAACCTCTTCTCCAAGGTTTAGTCGTTACATCCCCATCAGGATCTGTCTATAGAATTATAAATTATTGTATCGATTCGCAGATTTTACTTCCTACGCTGTGGCAAACTCCAGAACATTGGGTCTTATACGAGAAGAATTTTGTGGAAAAACAACTATGGTACTACAACTCATTGGACTGCCACAGTGGTGTAGAACGTGACGCTATGCATTTGGTAAGCTTCTGCCCATAGGTGAAGCGTAGCTATTTCTGATGGACCAGACTGTACTATATTTTCCCTTTATCACAGGCAGGATTCCTGAAGGACTATTTGGGTGTCGACATTTCCAAGTGGATGTTGCTCTGTGCTGACGATGCTCCTGTACAAACTAATGGGATCGATTGTGGCATATTCGTAATGAAGCACATTGAAGCAATATACAAAGGAGAAGAAGTTTTTTTCATCGCTGTATGAACTTTGCATCCGCTGATATTGGGGATTCCTACTATATATTGGTTTCACATTACATATTTTTGTTGCAGGAAGATATACCGGATTTACGCCTGAAAATATGCGAAAATTTGATTGAGTTCAAAAAGAACAGGAGACAAAATATGTAATGTGAAACCTATCGATTGCTCTCTCTGTACAACCTAACGAGCACCGCCATCACCATTGTCGCCCAACTATGGCTGTGCAGTCGCAACATGGTGAGGAGCGGTCAGCGTATGTGGAGTTGGTTGATGTGGAATTGCCAGCGGTGCAGTCGCGGGCACTTAATTGTGTGGAAATGGATTACCGTGATTCCTAAATGTAATGCTTTTCTTCGGTAATTAAAAATAATGTACAACTAGTGATATTTTGTTGCTGTTCCGAAATCGTTGTATAGCTCGCAACCCGTGAACGAAATGTGTGGAAATGGATTACCGCGATTTCTAGTAACCGCGATTTCTAGTAACCGCTACGTGCTACCGTGATTTGAACTACCAGGTCCCATCACATTGATTAGTTTTGAGAATAGCTCTCTGACATGCCATTGTTCAAATTCATTAACGCGGAGGGTATTTTATATGAGATTTGCTAATTGTTTATTAAAACAGGAGTATTAATTTGAAAACTGACGTAGGGTGATAGGACGTTTCATTAATATACGAATGACACATCGCACAGGTTAAGGATGTCTTCCAATTTGCTTCGCGAATAAGGAACCGACAAAAAGACAATTCCTGCAAAAGCGACGTGGTTGTTGTATCGATGTAGACTTTTTTCATATGTATACAATATCATAATTAAAGTAAATAGTCGTTTGAAATTAAAAATATTTACAAATTATTACACAACATTTCATGGTAGTAGTAGTGTAGCTGACGTTAGACCACCATTTGTGAACAACAAATCGACATTTTTTGGCTTCACCGCATTCATCTCGAGTCTCTTCTGCGATTTTCATTCTGTGCGTGTCAGCAATAATGCCATGTTTACACATCAAACATTTCATAACGATGTTGACTATTATCATTTCAAACATTATAAGGCTTCGTTCGTTGCATACATCGCTATCTATTTCTGCGACTGTCAATCATGCGTGTTGGGCACCGCTGGTCGCTGCCTTTTACATCCTTGTGGCGTCTCTGCTAATTTCGCCTCCGCAATTAGGAAGGTCATCAATATTTGGCAGAGTTCTTCATGGAATCCAGGTATATTAACCTGCAAAACAAAAATTGTAATGTGTAACCAATAGACATGCATTTAATTACTAATAACATAGGACAAGAAATGACATACAGCGTCGAAACGGGGTTCTGCACCATTGTATATCGCTTCAATGTACTTCATTACAAATACGCCGTAATCAACGCCATTTTCTTGTAATGGAGCATGGTATGCCGTGCGATAGATCCACTCGCTAACATCGACTCCCAAAATGGCTTTGACGAAACCGATCTAAGAATAATGCGACACAAAGTAAATTTATGACCCCAGTACAGGACACAGTACTCATAAAGATGGAATCTTACGAGATGGGAAATGTCTAGCCGTAAACCACTGTCAACTTCCAAAGAATTGTAACACCAGAGTTGTTTTTCGTGTAAATTCATCACGTATAAGACCCAATGCTTTTCTGATTGCCAAAGTGTAGGGATCAATATCTGCAAATGGATCGAAAAAATGATGTTAGCAGTGTCATGCTGTAACCTTGCATTCTAGGTTTGTTTGCTTACCTTTTCACTTGACAAAAGGTCTATGCAATGATTACCGTTAACCCAATAAGGTAGGCCGTCTTTAAATCCACTGGAATATGGCAAACGGCGTAAGATCGTCTGCATACCGAAACATTGCTAACAGCAAGGTTAACATACAAATCAATCGGACTTAATCAATAACCAAAAGCAACGTAAAATACAACCGATATACCATGAAATACGGGCTGACGATGCTTATAGTCTGGCTTGGTGCGTTGCTTTTAATATAACTGACGAAATTGGATATAGTCTGTTTGAAGCAAATATGGTGTTGTTAACGCACGTACACATGGCTTAAGTATATAGACAACTCCTACAAGTTTCATACGTACAAAATTACTGATCATGTTGCATTCTGAGAATTCTTTGCGTATTCGTTTGATGTCCTCTGCGAGTGATTGACTAAGTTTTCGCCCAACTTCGTCTGTGGATGTACTACTGAAATGAATAAGGACATTGCAATGAACGATATGGAAATTACATTACATAGTACACAACACAAACCACAATTTATGCAATATACGCATGATTCATCATTGTTGGTCGTGTAGTTGTCTTCGTCTGCCTCACCAACCACAAATTTCTATGTTCGGGGGGGGGGGGGGTTGGATTCCAAGTTTATGAAGGAACCGTCGGTTTGATTGTTGCTGATTCACGAAGTTGAAGATAATCACACCGTCGAGTACTTGTGCGACTATTTATGACCAAAAAGTTCTACTGCTCAACCAACATGATCAATGAATAATGTACGACAAATCCAAAATTTATCGAAGACAACCCCCAGCTTAAATGATTGGGTTTTAAATAATTAAAAAACCGTCGTTTCGACTTCATATTATAGCAATGGTTCAATGGGAGATTGACCCAACCCGAACAAACCCGTTTTCCAGGTATGAATAATCTTTGACGATTACTCAATTGATTATCAAACATGGATACAACGATATATTCATGCCAAATATCGTAGCTGTTGTCAGTTTTTTAAAAACGTTCATTGTGACTTTATAATAGTATCATTTAACACCGCAAATCCTTGTTGACTTACAACGTTTACAAAGGGACAAGCCATTGCCGTTTGCGTCGTTGACCTCATGAATTGAAATCCTCGCAAATGAGTGACTTCTGGCAGAGAACAATATCGTAGCGATTTTGTTTTGTTTGGCCGACATACTATTGCGCGATTGCAATCTACTTACAGTTTACTTATGATCATCAGTAGAGATTTCGTCGCATCGATCTTCTTTGATCGCTATTCACTGATGTCAATTACAACGTAAGAACTCGTTAAATTTTTTTCCAGACAAATACAGCGATTGCTGGGCAGAAATGCTCTATCATAACGATGGCGACCTTATTCAATTCAATGCCACGCGATTTCGTCGGAAAGACATCTATCTTTGATTAAAATTTATTTATTTACGACAGCCACAGACGAAACATGTCTGTTACATGTAATAATAAAGAATTAAACAATAAAAGAATGTCAAGTTACGACAATTAATTATACAATTACAACAAATAGCTATTGTGATAAAAAAGAATGCCCACAGTTTATTACTAGGCACTTGACGAATCAGATGAAATATCATACACTTGTCTCTCTGTTTTTATTGGTGGACCCTCTATCCTGGGTGGCCTCTGTGTTGCGTGCATCATACTAAAAAAGCTGGTCATCATCTCCACAGCTGAGTTCAATTGTATCCCCATATTGCTAACTTCTGTCCTTAATTTCTTATTCTCCCTCTCTATAAGATCGAACCTTGAGGTAGAGACAATGTGCTCTTTTGTAGCAATTGTTCGCTCCTCATCGCCATTTGTTGGTGAGGGCATCATTGTTGTAACAGAAGAGAGACGACATTTTCGTTGTAGAGGCAGGGCTGGAACATGAGAGGGGGCAGTTGGGATGCATGGGTTCCCAATTTTATCAATGGACAGATTTCGGCGCATTGGTTCCCAATAGCGTTCGAAATAAAAGGGATCAAATTGTTGTCCGTTAGAATCATACGATACGGCAGGGACACCACCCGAGTTCCAAATGAATAATTCATCCCTGTAGAGTTCGCGCCAATCTACGTTCCTGCACCCACCACTATTCAACTTCCTTCTCACTTCCAAAGGCATATTTGGTATGGACTGCCCTAAGCCAGATTGTAGGAGAACTCGACTATCATGCTGCAACTCGGCTTCATAATTGCAAAACAGTCACAAATCGCGGTCAGATAATCTAGCAGCCTCTGCAACAACGTCTTGGTCATCGGCCTCTCCATCTCCATAAGGTCTCCACAAAACCTGTACATTGCTAATTCTTTTCAATAACGAGTGACAAATATATTACAATTTACTTAAGCATGATATAGCGACAACAATATGTACTACGGAAAACATTCCTGCAACGATGATTACTTAAGAAAGCTAAACATTACAACGATTTATAATACTCAATGATAAGTACACAATTTTAGAACGTCTACCTCATTCAGTTGCAACCCATCTAAAATGGACTTAGCATTATGCACTGTGACGTTTATTCTAGCCCACCGACTGATCTTTGGAAAACCACAACTCGCAGTGGCTGCACGTAGACGCAATGAGATAATATGTTCCCACGCCCAAGCCTAACAAAAACAATATTATTAGTAATACTACAACCTTCAATGAAATTAGCCTACAATTACTAACTATGCAATCAACAAATACCTGAACAAATGGCCAAAATTTCCCAACTGTTTTCGTACCATTACTCGCACGGTAGAGTTGACTGTACAAGTGTGCGAGCATAGCGGCACCCCACGCATAGTTGTCGACTTCGTCTAAGTCTGCCAGGTACTGCAGCCACATGGAACTTATTCTCGAACCAGAACAATCAGAAAATAATGTAAGAGCAAAAAAATAAAGAAGGAAGCCGCGCAACTCTTGGTCAGCTGTTTCAGATGCACAAGTAGCGGAGCGACCTTCCCATTTATTACAGATAAATGACACTTTCATTGATGTGGACTTCATTCCACCAGAAATACATTGACTATATTTGTCCGTCGATATTCCCAAAAGGGCCGTGCATTCTTCCCTTGCGTTATAGTTTGAATGCCGTAATAGGACAACACTGCCATCGCACTTAAGGCCAGTGATCCTCGCCACATCTTCTAGAGTCATGGTCATCTCAAAAGAATCAAACTGGAATGTGTTAGTCTTATCATTCCACTTATTTCCCAGGTGGGTCATGGTATTCCAGCAAGTTTCAAAATATTGCTGGTCCAAAAGGGCACCAAAGTGCATATTTCGTAATCGGTCCTTCTGATATGCACTCAGCTGACCATACCATGACAGAACTACAGGCCATTGACACCAACCTCCGAGCTTTTCACCTGGTGCTCTCCTTCTCCTGTGACCTCCCTGTAACAAAAAATAACATATTATTCATACCAATTGTCAATTAGTTCCATTTGTACTTATAAATACTATTCTACTAACTGCTATAAATAATATTGTTTGCACACAGACTATCGCAGTAATCGCTATAGATATTAATACCTAACACAGTAATCGTTGTACCAAAATCGCTAAACATATTATTAAATCTTCAAAGACAGGCCAGATTTATTTACCTTGGTCACTCTGTTCTCCTGTTCTCTCTCCAACCTAGGCCTTTCTGGTGGGTCCACTGCCTCCAACTGCCTTTCCCTTTCCTTCACTACCGGCTCCACCGTCGCCTTCCTTTCCTCGTCCTTCTTCTCCTTCATTATTCTCTCATTCCTTTTCTCCAGCTCCTTCTCCTTTCTTTCTCTCTCCTTCCTTTCCTCGTCCTCCTTCTCCTTCCTTATTCTCTCCTTCCTTTCTCTTTGCTTTCTCTCCTTCTCCTTCTCCTTCCTTTCTCTCGCCTTTCTCGCCTCCTTCTCCTTCCTTTCTCTCGCCTTCTGCGCCTTCTCCTTCCTTTCTCTCTCCTTTTTCTCGTCCGCCTCCTTACGTCGCACTTCCTCCTGCTTCTTTCTTTCTCTTTCCTTTTCTTCCTCCTCCTCATTTTCCTTCCGTCGCCTTTCTTCCTCCTCCTCCTTCTCCTTCCAGCGCCTTTCTTCCGCCTGCCGCCTTTCTTCCAACTGCTTCTTCCTTTCACTTTCCTTTTCTTCCTGCTCCTCCTTCTCCTTTTGCTGCCTTTCTTCCTTCTCCTCCTTCTCCTTCCGCCGTCTTTCTTCCGCATGCCGCCTTTCTTCCTCCTGCTTTTTCCTTTCCCTTTCCTTCTGTTCCTTCTCCTCCTTCTCCTTCAGCCGACTTTCTTCCACTTCCAAAAAGTGTTTTCTTCTTTCCAGCACTTCTTCCTTCTGCTTCTTCCTTTCTCTTTGCTTTTGAACCTCCTCCTCATTCTCCTTCCGTTGCGCTTCCTTCTTCTCCTCATCCTCCTTCTCCTTCCGTTGCAATTCCTCCTTATTCATTTGTCTTTGCCTCTATTCCACCTCCTTCAGTAGCTTTGCCTTGTTTCGCCTTGCTTTATTCTCCAAGATCCCCTTATCCAATTCTGCCCTAGCCTCCATTATTACCTAGTTAAAATACCTTTCCCTCTCCTCCTCATTCTTTCTTTGCCTTTCCCTAAGCTCTGCCATCTTCCACCGCCTTCTCTTTTCATTCTCCTCCGTAGTTCTTTGCTTTGACTTCTCTTCGTCATCCTTCTTCTGCATCTTTCATTCTTCAGCATTATTCCTTTGGTCCGCAGCCTCGATATCTCAGGGATAATCCTCCGCATAATACAATTCCAAGGCTTTCTCCCTGTCTTCGTCGTTCTCAATGTTAAGTATATTTTGCTACCTCTCAAGAACCTTGGATAGATGAGACTGGCGGATCACTTCTCTAATACACAAACCATAGAACGACGGGGCATCTCTTCTCTGATGAGGAGCAGACATTGTTAACCTGCACAACAAATTAAATGATCATCATGATTACAAATCATCGCAACATTTGGGTTCAGAAGTACACATCTTTGTAAGATTTCTTAAACTTATAAGTCCTTGTATAAGAAGAAACCTACAGATTGAATAACGAAACCTTACACGAAACTCACCGAAACGATGGGATTTTGGATATTCCAACTGTAGAGTAAGCAACAGTAACAACTAATACGCAACAGAAGGTGGCAACGATGCTGCGACTGCGCGTAAGACGGAAACGGATGCTCTGGAACAAAGGAAAGGATGCTCCAGCGACAACTGATGAAAGCAGAGTATGCTCCGGTAAAGTTTTCTGCTTAGAGCGAGAATGGATTGTTTTGAACTATTTAAATCCTACAACATAAGGCTTGCTACATACGCAAACTTTGCGGAATGTTTTGGCGCGATAACGATGGAGGGCAGTTTTGTCCTTTTCACCAACCGACGATTCAGTTTTCTAGAAGGAGGGCATTTATGTCCGTTCGAGGAAGAGAAAGCGAATGGCGGTAAAGGATACTTAAGTCTTTGCTGCGGCACCAAATTACGATGCAATATGATGCGGACACACATAGGGATACATGCCGGTCTGCATCTTATACGTTCCCCCCCGAACAGGGCTATAGCGATTTGTAGTGTCTTCCGCAAATCGCTATAGCAATTTGTAGTGTTATTCAGTAAGCAAATCGTTGTAAATCGCTACCTGAATTAGGACCAACTTGTCAGGGCCATATCTCCCTAACCGGAGGTCATATTCCAAATCCGTAAAAAGTGGTGTCTTTGTTATTAAGTCTAGTTTATTTCTGTAAATTTTTAGCGGTTTCTATTGTCATTTCATTCTCCATTTTAACTTCAACGATACATTACAACCACAATCATCAAAAGAAAGATTGCCCAAGCTAAGAGTCTTGAGAGAGTAGAGGAGGGCCTCACCACCCACCGAACAACAAAAAATACAATGACTCAACTTCAAGTGCAGTAAGGACCCAGAGTCGGATAAATTTAGAGGCAGCTCATCAGTAAGGACCCACAACAGTCAATGTGCAGGTCAGTCGGTGCTTGATGGAGCAATGTAGGATCTTCTGATGGATGTGCACAGAAGCAGAAATAGAAGGGAGAGAGAGAGTGAGAGGGTTGATGAGCCCCCGGACACCCCTCCTATAAGGGCAAAAGGCCATGAACACGCTGGGAGGAGCCCTCAGACCCCCTTCTGTAAGGGTAAAAACTCTGAATCAGACTCCATAACTCTTCAAGTTGAATGATGCTACCCACACTGGGAGGAGCTCTCAGACCCCCCTTTCTGTAAGGGTAAAAACTTTAAATCAGACTCCACAACTCTTCAAGTTGAATGATGCTACCCACGCTGGGAGGAGCCCCCAGACCCCTCTCCTGTAAGGGTAAAAACTCTGAATCGGGATCTACAACTCATTTAGTTGAATGATGCTACCCACGCTGGGATGAGCCCCCAAACCCTCCTCCTGTAAAGGTAAAAACTCTGAATCAGGCTCCACAACAGTCAATGTGCACGTCAGTCGGTGCTTGATGGAGCAATGTATGATCTTCTAATGGATGTGCACAGAAGCAGAAATAGAAGGGAGAGAGAGAGTGAGAGGGTTGATGTTCATGGCCTCCTCCAAGGGAGATTTCTTTCTCGGATAATCCTGCAGTGCAGAGACTGGGTCTTAAATAATCATCTTCGGGGCACTTAAGTCTTTACAACCACTCCTTTTCAAGAATCGTCATTTTTCTTGCACCAATGAAGGAGAGGGTACTTAAGTCTTTGCAATCGCATCAAACTCCAACGCTAATTAATGCTGACAAACATGGGGATACGAGACGCACATGCTTACATATGTGGTGCTCTTTGGAACCCCCGAACATGAGATGTAGCTAACTGCCCTGTTCGGGGGGGGGGGGGGGGGGGAACATATAACCTGTTGTGCAGAGAATGTGTTTAAAAGAGATAGGAGCTATTTAGTCTTCATTTGACCTATAATGGATTTTTATTAACCATGGCTCCCCTATTCTATCTAAAAGTCAATCTTTAAGCCATATGAGATGTTCCTCTAGTAAAAGGAAAAAAAAGGGATATGACCTACTAGGAGAGTTGTTACTAGTTTTTTTTTTAAGTTGGACGGCTAAACATGTGACTTATAAATGACCAAAGCAGTAGAGCCGTCCAACCTACAAATTAATTTTGTAACAAGACTAATTACGTGGCCTATGACTCAGGCAAGGCAGGAAGCTGATCAGGTCACGCTGAACATGAGCGTTTTTGCGCATGCTGACATCATGGCCATCCAATTTGCATTTTAAAAAACTCAAAAGTCAACAAAACCACATGTCATTCATCCAAAATGCAAACAGACGACCACAATGTCTGCATGAACAAAAACGCTCATCTTCAGCATGACCTGATTTGCGCCCGGCAAGGCACAAGACCCACTACGAGGGTTGTAGTATATTTGATAAATTTGATGCCTTCAAGCCATGCCACATGGATTTGGCATAGAGGCCACCGTACCCGCGACACGATGCTGGTGCAGGTGTGCACCGTGTGATCAATGTGATCCTAGGTGCGGTCAACCTGCACTCAGGGTTACTTTTGTCCAAAATAGTTACACTAAAAATAATTAATTACTTAAAGTTTTGTCCCATATACAAATTAAGCTTTTAAAGTTTGAAAAGTTGTGTATTAATGTTTTGAGCTACAAACATTCTTTTACTTTTTTTTTTAAAGTTTAATTTGTTATAAAAAATTAAGCCATTGCATTAATAGAAAAAGTGAAAACTGCATTGAAATAGATTTTTATATTAAATGAGGAGAACCGAGTAGGTCGATTTAATGAGAATAGACTCCTGAATCATGTTTCTTCGATGAAAAAATATATATTTATAAGCCGAGAAAAATTGATACCTTCGTAGCCATTGATTTTAAATCAAGGAAAGAACCTGTATACAAAACAAAACCTATAAATTACATGTACGGTGTTAGATGTGAAAAAAAATACCAAAAACATGCAATTTTGAGCTGGCAGAATGGAGGCAGAACAAGAAAGTGGGTAGAACCAATATATATATATATATATATATATATATATATATATATATATATATATATATATATATATATATATATAATGCGTGTGTGTGTGGGTATGGAATGTAAGCAAGCTAGGTAAGGAATGTATAAATGGGTGAATTTACACTTAATTTTTGGTGACGCTTAGTGAAAAATATGACATGTTTAGGACTAATCCTCAAAATATTTTCTGAAAATTTGAGTTTACAAGTGAATTATGCAGAAAGCAATTTTATGCTATCCAATGATGAAAATGGGGTTTCAAACATGTAACAAGAAGAATATTCCAATGCAAGAAACAGGGACTGCCAATAAAATACTTGGAGATCTCATTGCATGAGTGCCAGTGGAAGACATGATTAGAAGCAAGGCTGATTCATAGAAAGCTAAAGTACTATCGAAAATGGGTTGGTACATCTTGATAAAACATCCCCTTGCCATGGTAGCCCAACTAAAAAGGATCAACAGGATCCTTAGAAATTTCCTATGGGGTAGCACAGGCGATAAGAAAATCAATGCACCAATTAGTTAAGAGGTAGTTACCCGTCCTCGGGGGATTGAGGGATATAGATTTAAAATGGTTTAATAATGCACTTTTAGTAAAGTGGTGGTGGTTGATTGATAACTAAGAAGAGGAGGTGGGGGGTCTTGAGGAACAAGTATGGTCTTGAGGGTTGGCATTGGATCAGTTTAGTTGAGAACTCCAAGTGGAAGACTCAATTCGACTTCTGGAAGGGGATCCTGAAAGTTTTTCATATTTTTATATCGAGTGTTAACGGGGTGGTAGGTGATGAAAAAAATATCTTTTTAGAGGAATGTTTGGGCTGCAGAGAAACCACTACAACATAGATATCCTTTGTATCACTAGAGGAACAAGTAGTAAGGTGTGTGACAATTGCTCCAACACGGGGCAATGGCAGATTAATATTGCTCACACAGTAGCTGCAAGAACTATTATGGTCATTGGTCGGGGTGTGGACTTTGAATTGTGAAGATAGAATATGGTGGGATCATGAGAAGGATGGACAGTACAGTGAGATCCTGTCATCGAATGCAGGGCGCACCTTCGGTGTCTTGGCTACCTGAGCGTAGCCTTTGGGGGGGCTGATCTTCCCCCAAGGGCGAAGCTGTTTAGATGGCAAGTGCTCCATGGCTGGACAAGAGCATATGACAACCTTATTCAACTGGATAGTCAGTGCCGATTATATGCTTAAGAGCTGGAGAATCGACCGACCACCTCTTCGTGGGTGTGCATGGTTTAAATGCAGAAATTTTAATGGAACCATGAACCGAATCAAAACACCTGCAGTCCGTGAGATGTGTTTATTTCCCTTTTGCAGCAACGAAGTGAGGGTCAAGAGGATTAATAGAGATGCGCCAACTAGTCTGATGCTATTGCAGGTCAGGATTAATAGAGCTGCGAGAATGGAAGAAGCTGATCTTGGGAAATCGTGGAAGCAGAGCTGCATGCTTAACAAGCTCGGGTACTAAGTTTTTAGGGACAACGAATCACTCCGCGTCATTCGGTTTCAGATGTGTCTAGGGCGTCTTATCTTCCTCTGTTCTAGGTAGGGGTGGCAAAACCTGACACGACCCGCCAACCCGCTTCTTAGGCAGGTTCGGGTTTGGCTTAAACGGGTTCGTGTCCTAAACGGGTCGACCTGCCTAACCTGTTTATTGTTAGGCGTATGCCAACCCGCCAACCCGGCTGACCCGTTTAATAAACGGGTTAGGCAGGTGGGTCAACCTGTTTACCCGAACTCGACCCGCGAACCCGCCCGCCAACCCGTTTACCCGACCCGATCTGTCCGCCAACCCGACCCGCCAACCCGCCCGCTAACCCGTTTACCCGACCCAACCCATTTATTAAAAGGGTTAACCAGGTCGTGTCGTGTTACCCGTTTAATAAATGGGTCGGGTTCATGTTTGCCACAGCCGACCCGTTTAATAAACAGGTCGGGTTCGTGTTGAGGTATGCTGACCCGCCAACCTGACCCGATTGCCACCCCTAGTTCTAGGGGGAAGAGGGGAACTCTCCTGACCACGAAACATCATCCCAGAAGGATGGGCAGGACGACGGCGTCCTGCCCGTCCCCACTCCCCGACGTTTGCATGGGCAGGTGGGCCCCACGCATTTCACGGATGGCAGACACTAAAGAACTCAGTTTCAACTTGTAAAATACGATTCAGCAAGTCAGAACATGAAAAAACAAATGTTCAGCTGGCTCAGTTTGTGCAGGTTCATTAAGTAGCATCGAATGTATTTTAGATTTGTGCTATATCACATAATGTAGTGATGAAGGAACAGTCAAAGTGTTTAGCTTAGAAGCAATAGGTTTAGGGTTCAAATCCTATTGCTTTTACCTTAGAAATAATGCTATTTTCCTGTGAATGAGTCAGTTTGATCTTGGCTAGCTCCATGCTTCTACAGTTCAAAATCCTATTACTTTTAGCTTGGGAACAATGTATTTTTTTAAAGCAATCAGATCGTGCTTCATAGCTCGAGCTTGTCATTAGTTCAAGCTCAGCTCAACCCACCATAAAAGAGAGAGAGAGAGAGAGTCATCCTCACTGATTGTTTTTTCATTTTTCTTTTTTTGGGCTCTATTGTGTCATTGAAAGTAGGTAAAATGAATTTATTAGTGGTTCGGTATGATTTTACTGATTAGAGAGTTCACTTGCAAAAGATGAATACGGTTCTTTTCTTCTCACAGGAACGAAAAAGAAGTTTGTTATAAAATAATGACAGTTCACAAGTAGGTAAAATGAATTTATTAGTGGTTTGGTATGATTTTACTGATTAGAGATCTAGTTCACTTGTAAACTGTCACATATCATAGTCTGTTACAAAAGATGAATACGATTCTTTTCTTCTCACAGAAACGAAAAAGAAGTTTGTTATAAATCTGATGTTCAGTCTGTGCGTTTCGCCACAGTCGGATGTGATCGTGCGGTTTGGCCTAAGGAGGTCATTTCCTGGCTGAGGTTTAGACTGCTAGGACCTTTTGTTAATGTTGTTGAGGCGTCCATTTCTCTTAATTAACCTGTCTTTCTCCTAGACGATCTCTCATCGTCTGTTCTGAATATTAATATTTTTTTCCTGATTCTCAAAAAAAAAAAAGAAAAATCTTTTCTTTTCACAGAAACTAAAAAGAAGTTTGTTATAAATGATGATAATTTGAAAGTAGCTTTGGTTGATAACCAATCAAATACCTAATCAGTCCACGAAATCTAAATTACCAACAGGTCAGGTATGACACAATCCAGACCCGTATCATATCCAAAAGAATTTGCTTTGATATAAAAGGAGGTCCAAATAAGAATTCATGTCGTACCTATAGATTAATGTACGAAGCATGGTATGGTTTATCAAATTCGATACCAGACCAGGTCCTGCCCCAAGTTCCAATTAAGATCAGCAATTTTCAGTGAACAAAAATAAAGAAATATTATTTTTACTTAGTATGGGCCTGGTTTGGTTTTATGTAATCCTTTTCGAAACGAGGTATGGATTTTCCTATGGTGGGTCCAGTTGGACAGTATCCAAACTCAGTCCGATATTTCTTAGGCGGATCCATGTCCAAACCCACCCAATTTTGTTTGATGCCTCTAACCACCACAGAGCTCTGGGGATATTTTAGCATTCTCATTCTCATTTCTGAGGCAGATCCATGTCCAAACCCACCCAACTTAAAACTAAAATCAACTTGCCTTCGCCTAATTATTATAGGAAAAAGGTAATACTTACCTACAAGGGCTCCGCTTCTTTGGTAAGAGTAGTTAGTGCACGTCACCATGTGTTGGGACGTTGCAAATTCAAAGCCCAATGGTATGAGCTGTATAACTGGTGGGGTATGCCTTACCCCAGCTTTCTTCGTCAAGAAAAAGCTAATACTTTTCTCTAATGTCTTAACCATAGTCACAAATCTAGCTCGGGAGAAAATCTTGACAAAGGAAAATTACAAAAATTTTATAAAAAATGTGGTCTTTCATGGAAAACTGTAGAAAAAATATCTTTGTGCATATATATATATATATATATATATATATATATATATATATATATATATATATATATATATATAACTGAACATATTAGGCCTTCTTGTTCAAATTAGGTCTTGTTAGGACTCACAGATTTAAGTATTTTATGATAGTTGCATGCTTGATTTAATAGGAATCGACTCTTGGATCATGTTTTTTATGAAAACTATATTTTTATGATCGGAAAAAATTGATGCCTTTATACCCATTGATTTTTAGATCACCAAAAAAACCTGTATACAGGTCAGATTCGACGATCCAAATGCCGATTCCCACTAAACAAAACCTATATATTACTTCTATGGTGTCAGATTTGAGAAAAATATTTAAACATATGATTTTTGAAGGGGCCTAACGAAGAAAGGGATCTAAAGAGCGCATTGCTCATATATATATATATATATATATATATATATATATACACTACAAAAATGAGGGTCAATAACGACGACACAAAAAGTCACCGCTATTGCTGGAGTTGAATTGCCACAATAACAGTGACTTTATATATCGTTGTTATAGATATATCTATAACGATGATTTATATATCGATGTTAAAAATATGTCTCTAACAACAATTAATAAATGTCAACGTTATAGATTATCTTTAATGATGACATATGTGACCGTTAAATATTGCCGTTAAAACACTTTTGATGGCAATATTTAATGACCATTAAATATTACAGTTATTGATCAATAACGATAACATTACGACATTGCCGTTATAGGGTTTTACTCTATAATGGTGACCATGTATGTAATGACCCCAACTCATACCTCTTGAAAATGCAGAATTTTTTTTTCCAAAACCATTGCAGAAATCTTTCTATAAACACGAGGCCTTTACAATTTCACTCTCAATTGGATAAAACAACCAACCACAACAGAGCATACACTTATCATCTACACCAAACCAAAACTTTATTGAACTAATGAGTGACAAGTCTAGAGACAATTGCCTAAAGAAAATATTCAGAGTGCAATATTAACTAAATGAAACAAAAAAAATAAATAAAAGTAGAGTCACGTTGTTCATCTGTGATCAACCTAGCAAGTGTGTGATACCCGTGACTCTCTCAGAAGTCAGTCGCTTCTCTGATCACCTACGGCTGCGAAAAACCACAGAAAGAAGGGGTCAAAAATTAAAAGAATTCTGCGTACAGATCCCTCTAATAAAAATAAATGAGCATAAAGAACATATATAAGATTTCATATAATAATTCAGAGAAATACAATTATAACAATTACATAATTCAATTTAGCATTCATGCAACAAAGAACAATTTCTAAGCATGAAGAATCATTTAAGAAATAGCAGGGATCACAATGTCACTAAACAAGACATTTAACAAGAATTAGAAATTAAACATCATGCATTCACCATCATGTAATAATTAATAAAATAGATAAAATATGCATGTTCTAATGCATAGCAAGAATATGCATGATTTATGTGGAATGCATGAATACTATGTTATATTTCATTAAAGTTTTTCTTTTCATATGCATGCCCTATTAAATGCATACAATTTAAGTTCCTCTTTTAATTACCGTTGCCCGCGGATACACCACACGGGTAAAATCCCCGAGGTCAAGTTAGGTTTCTAGGATAGCTTGACACACAAGTTGTATTTTATTACTGGGTTCCAAACTTAGCTCTCGACTGAATCACCTTCAGAACATTAGACCTTCACATCTAATGTCGGGAACACTCCATGCCCACAAGTGTCACTTCCTTGGTAGACCAAAACAACAACTGTGTCGAACACACCACCCCCAGGTAAAGTGACGGACTCTCCCTAAAACCGTGATTAGGAGAAAGAACCTCAATATCGGGTTCAGGGGTAAACATTAGTGCACACAGAGTCTTTTTTTTTTGTATCTTCGTGGTCCCCCAAAACCAAATCTCTAAGATTCTCATTCTTCCAATGAGAAATCTCAGAACGCATATTACACTGTTCTTATTAATTATCTTTTTATTAAAAGCCAATTATTGAGTTTTGCAAATCAACATGCAAAAGCAAGGACAAAAGCTCTCATCTACCTCTGCGAGAACCATCACGGGACTCCCGCCCGTGGAAACACATAGAACAATGCAATATAGTGCAATAAAAATAAATGTAATTTTTGTGATGCATTTAAATGTAAATAAAGAAAGAGCATTCTGTGCTCAAGGCTCTTGAGGCCTGCAATGATTCACTTGGATCATCGATGCACCATGAGCAAAAATCATAACAATATGCCATAATTCACATGCTTTCTAAATGCATATTCATATATGCAGTTTTCAGCTGTGTATGAAACAAAGGTATTTAAAAGCATGTTTACAATGAATTCATGTGATAGTGACAAGTGCACACGTTCATATAATGCACCTATTCAGTCCATTGCATGCTTTCATTCACTATGCATAATATGTCATATGCATGTTTTCATTTAATGCATTTACTCATTGTCGAATGCATGTTTTTCCTTGAGTATGCATATTCATGTAAATTGTATGATATCAACAACTTGCATACACCTATTAATGCATGTTTCCACCATAAGCATACATACTTGTCAATGCATATGTTTCATTGAAATAACATCACATACTATGCATAATTCCTCTTCAAGTGCATACATAGCTGTAAATGAAATACTCCCTTTTGAAATGCACATACACACTGTAAGTAAACTGTTTCTCAATGACCAGGACAACAACGTTAGCTTAGCACATTTATTCAATTCAGCACCTGTAAACACCCCAAATTTTCACTCACCTTCCCGACATTCTCACCAACCATCACAAACCATCCCTAGAGATCATCGAAGGGCAAAATGGTCATTTCCTGAGCTTGGACTCCATAGAAGTCCAAATCTCACCCCCAATTCTCAAAATTTCTCTATTTTGTCTCGGAATTCACCTCTAGTCATGAATTTTCAAAGTCTTACTCATAGCAGAAGATTGAAATCTCAAATCTTCCATGCAGCATTGAATTCCCCCAGACATGTCATTGCACATCATCGGACAAGCATTTCATATCATTTCACTGCACAACATGTCATTTTGAGGTCCAAAACTCTTATTTTTAAAATTTTTAATCCAGATTCGAGTTTTTACTATTTTAAAATTGATTTCAAACCCCTGGGTCTTCAAATTGCCAATTTCTCTCATTTTAACCTCCAGGATCCCGAATTTTAAAAAAAAAGTTTTCTCAGGAAAACAATCTAGATAGTTTTCAAAATCAATTTTCAAATTTTGTCAGTTGGACCGGCTCTGCCTGAAGAAGGGGACGAAGCTTTGAATTTAGAGATTTTTGCAAAAAGACTTTGAATTTCATGAAATCCCTTTATTTTACCCTTTTTATTAATTTTAAAATCAAATTTTTACAAATATACCCTGAGGGGCCACCTTCTTTCAAAAATCTTCATAAATAGGTCGAATTCTGTTTCTTATTTGCCAGTTAATATAGGTTTTATGAAAATTCCAAAAAGAGGTTTTGCCTTTTACCTTTTAAGGCTTCGTTTTTTCTTTTTATCCAATAAAAAGTGATGTGGGGCCGACCGTGAGGTGGCGCCACACAAAATTAGATCTTTTCTTTTATTTATTATTTTTTCTTTATTTAAAAAGTGGCCTTAGATGATGCCACATCTGAGCCCCTCCTCAAAAATATCTGCTTTACCTAAACTTTAGGTAAAACAAACAAAAAAAAAATTTAAAGCTAGGAGTCGTCCCCTCCCAAATGGCGACATTTCAAAAATTTTCAAAAGTCACTTTTAGGATTATCAAAACTGTCAAAAATCAGTTTGAAAACCTTCAAAAATCTCCAATGTTTTTGAGGGAGGAATCCCTCCTTTTAAAAAGACCCCCTCTTGATCTAGAGAGGGGATCAAATCTCCTAACTTTCTCTCTTGGTCTCTCCCTATCTCTTGAATCCCTCTTCTCTTCCTCCATTCTTCTTTTTCTCGTTCCTTCTCCTCTCACTGCTTCCTTCTTCCACCCTCCTTCAACGGAGTATTCAACGAGCTCGATCGAACCAGCAGGGCATTAAGCTCGTCTCTCTCAATAAATAAACTTCCAAGAGCCGGCATCCTTGAGATATCCAGTTCACACAATCAGGTGAGGAGCTGCTTTTCCTTTCTTTTTTATCTTCTGAGAACTCGGGTTCTAATGATCTTATTAGAGTTGACATAGGCCAAATCTCATTTCTTTTGCTATTTGTTGTCATATATGTTCTATTTTATGTGATTTAATGGTTTAACTGCATCATATGATTATTTCGTTACCTACGTTTGCAATTTTGGGAATTATGTATCATACTCATGTCATATATATTGCAAATACATTGCATCGGTTGATGTGGTTTGCATCCATGGTTGTCTCATACATTGAGGATCGATGATGCCTTGCAATGACATCATCAATTTATCTGAATATCATGTTTTGACTGAGTTATCATCTCTTCCATGACATTTTACTTGATTTGTTTCAGCATTATAAGCACCATGGAACGTTATTTTTGTTTCATTTACTTTTTTTTCAGACTCGTGTCTGTGCCATCCCATATCGCATATCATTGATCTCATATATGCATTTGAAAGTTATTTCTGCAAGAAATATCGATTTCATTAATGTTTTGGTTCCTGCAAATGGCAGTGAATGAAACCTCATTTAATTTTCTGTTCTTATGTGGCATCCCTTTTATTATAATCCTTTCTTTAAATCTTGCTTTTTTCACATACCTTCCCCTGTCTTCTTATATGTTTTCTGTTTGACATCAGTGTTGTCTAACTCTTCTGTATCTTACTAATTCCTACATACATATATTGCTTTGATTAGGCATCTGCATTTCACTGCATCAAGCAATATCCGCAAGGATTTATCATACAGTAAATAGTGCCATTAACTTAGGCAAAATATCTAAATTTAGCATTAATTCTAGTTCTACTTCTTATAACATCCCATTTCACAATATTTCATTTCACAGTACCCCATCACTGTAATGTTCCATTTCTTGCAATATTTATCACATTTATAGTACTCATTTTGTTATATGTATCACCAACATCTTGTTTACTTGTTCACGCCAGCATACTATCTACATCGGGCAAGGTAAAATCATCTGTTGCATTCCATCTGCATATCTCCAGTTCCTCATCATTTCTTCATCCTGTATCTCATAACATCTGTATTAGTTCAATCATCATCGCATATTAACAATATTTATCATTTGAGCATTATCGGATTTGTTTGCAGTAGCAACATAACATCATGCCTAGATTCAAAAAAACAGAAGATGAGCTATGCTGCCTCACATTTTTAAACCCCTATCTGATCTAGTATTGGTGTCTTTCTTTATTGCATATTGTTACCCACATTATCTATCGTATTTTGATTCACATGATTTGCTGTGTGCTTTGATTTTCATTATCTATTGTGTTTATCCATTTGCATATTAGTCACTAGCATCACATCTCATACATTCTAAGCATCTGATTTTGGTTTAAGTTTTTTTTCTTTTTTTTGACTGCCGTATCATGCCAGCATTTCTCTACATTATTTTGTGTTATATAGTTTACTTTTTATTGTCTAATTTGTTGCTTTCATCTGTATTATCGATGCTTCTGCTTTAGTAGATGTCCTTGTACATATGTTGTTGATTTGAAATCAAATGTACACTTATTTCACTATGGAATTTTCTGATTCCACTGTGAAACCTTTCATTTTCTGTGTCTAACTTATTGAGAGTTGGATCCACTGTGAATTCTCTCTTGCTTTCATCATGAATTCGGTCCGCCAAACTCTTTTCTTTGGGAAATCAGATTTAACCTGAATTTGCTGTAAAAAATCTTTTGCTATCAGAATTTTTTTTTTACTGTTGGAATACCTCTGTTACTGTGAAATTCTCACTTGCTGTGAAGACCCTCTGCTCGAGATGTGCTCCTGAGAAACTTTCAAGAAAATTCTCGTGTTATGAGTTAAAGTATTACTTACAATTAGTGTAATACATGTTCGTGAAGATACTTTGAAGTTAATTGACAAATATATTTTACTTTCATTCTATTATTACTTATGATAGTAAAATATGTAGAGGGATAATTCATTTGTGCTTGAATGACACCTGGTTGTTGATTGCTAAGATTGTTGGGGCTGTGCTTTGCCAAAATCTAGTCCATCTAATAACATTCGCTCCATGCCTCAACTACACTTAGCGTGCACCTAGGGCACTTATCTCCTACAATTCAGCACTTCACTACATACCAACACCGTGTATCACTCTGCACTTGTGTATCTACACCTGCACCTTCACCTCCTACACCTTCATATATTGCACCTTCACCTCCTGCACCTTGTCACCGTATGTATATTAAACTACATTCACTTTCCTACACATAACATCTGTACATTGTCATTTCTTGCATATACATTCTATTCATGTTTTAAACATTACATCTTCATTAATATGTGCATTTCCACTATAGCCTAGGCATAATTATCTGCATATTAGCTTTAATGTGAAATTTTCAATTTCTTTTCTGTATTTTGCATTTCTTGTGCTAACTCATACTTGCAGGAAAGATGGAAGATGTTAATTCTTTTGGCTCTTATTTTTCTATTTTTCTTTTATTTTGCTTTATGTCATCAACGTAAAAATTAAGTGTAAATTTGGAATAAGATTTACTTTTATTGCTTAGACTAGGGCGCATAGCATATAGTTTATTTCTGTAATATCCTGATTATGTGAATCATGCATTTTCTTTTGAAAATCACTATGGATGAACACGAATGACACATGCACCAACTATTAAGGAGTTAGTAAACTCGGAGGATTCCGTATTTGTGGCCCTAGTCAGAATACGGACGAGCCCCAGATTTACCAACTTCTTATTAGTCACACTGAGCCTACATTCTTGGGCTATTTTCAAAATCACAACATAATTTATGTTTATAAAATATTTTAGAATTGAATAAGTTAAATTCCAAACATATTTGGGGCCATAGTCAGAATATGTATTGAATTTACCTTAATTCAATTTTGAAATGCACATTTCAAGTGATTTTCTCAAAATCTCTCAAAATATCTCTAGAAATTTGCATTCATTCATCTAGGATAGTTTGCATCATTTCATTTTGACAAAAAAAAAAGAAAAAGAAAATCTCATGTCAAGGAAATCGATTCCTCAAAGATACTCTGGAAACTTTTTAAAGTTTGATTTTCTTAAGCTAAGTTTTCCATGATTTTCTCGGAAAATATTTCTTTCTTAGAATTCATTTTCAAATTTTTAAAGGAAGTTTTCCACCATTTTCATAAGCCAAAATCAGTTTCAAGTCTTTAAGGCTATAATTCTCAGAATTTCAATTTCCTAAGGTTTGATTCCCTTTCTCAAAAGGAGTTTTCCTATGAATTTCCAACCCTTTTCCAACAACGATTTTCGAGGTTAAAGTCTTTTTGACAGATATTTTCTCTTCAAGTGTTTGTCTTTTCTCAAGAATTCATGTTATTTTCTAAGTATTTTCATTCATTCATGATTTTTCCAAATCTTAAGAGACTTTCTTAAGATTTTAAAATCCTTTCATCAGGGTTTTCCTGAGACATTGATTTCCATCTTTGCCTTAGAAACATTTTCCATTCCAAGACATTTTCTAAGCGTACATCATGTTTTCCAACCTGCATTTTTATAAAATTTCATTGCATATGCCTGAATTCTCTATGCATTTAGGATAGAACACAATTTTTGGAAATTTAGCTAAGCCAAACACACATTTAGTCCTTGGTTCGATTACCCCTGGTAAAGGCTCCAGGAACGGTCAAACCTCCTACCGACAGGTCGAATCCCATTCTACGAAATTTTCCTGCTATTTTCAAAACGGAGGTGAGTTTTTCAAACTTTGGTTGAGTTTGACTTACGGGATTTTCCCCCTCTCTCCCGTGGGGAAGGGAAAAATTTTGCGACGATAACAGGTTTGGCGATCGAGATGGGACCTGTCTTCGTCTGATCAATCATGTGCTTGATTTAACTTAGTTATCAAAATTGTGTTCTCAAAATGTCAGCTTTTTAATTTTCAATATCATGTGAGCCTAGAAGCCTAGACTCTGACCCAACTGACATTGACTACATATAGCCTAGGCATGGTTTGGTAGGACCATATTGAGGAGATATATTCAAGCTCACTTAGACTCATGTCTTATACACCCCCCCTCAATTTAGGATCTGAATGCAAACAATGTATGTTTCTTCAAAGATTTTCAAAATTCTATCTCTCTAGGTTTTAGAGCCTTCTATTTCTTGCATGTGATCATTTTTACAAACCACCTTACATGTCATTAGCCAGTCTTCACGTTGTTGGGCTTTCTTCCAGAACTATAGTTCGAGACAAAGCCTCACAACTGGGCCACTTATTTGGGCTGACGCCCCCCTGCCACGTACTAAGGGCCATAGTCTGAAGTATATCGGTAGGTGCTTAAGGATGTTGGAAAACACAAGCTTAGAACCAGAGTTAAAATTCTATGTCACATACTTTGAGTCTCGACTCGAGTATATCAGCATAACTGGATTGGACAAAGATGATCTGAGCCTAGAGTTAGGATTAGGGTCCTATAGTTGTTTTCAAAATGATGCATTTAGAGTCAGCCTCTTAGGGAATGCTGTATGCGCATAAATGATTGTGCAGGATGTGATTGTCGGTATTTTATTTACATTCCCTTTATCCTTCTCATATTTAATTTTCCCCAAAATATTAGATGATTTTTCCAAATACCCTCATTTTTCAAAATATTTCTCTTATTTCTTTCAAAACCCTGGACGATTTTCTTAAAATCCCTTATTTTCCTCAAAAGTCCAGGTGACTTCCTTTTCCTACCTTTTCTCTGGATCTTGAATTTTCATCTCATTTCTATCCTGCCTGCAAGCTTTCAAAACTTCCTTATTTTTCCTAAGTATAATTCTGAGTTTTCCTCCACTTTCCAGTCTGATGGCATTCAGTCAGCTTGATCCTATTTTTCTCGAAGGTCACATCTCCTACAAGGTGCGACAAGGTCATCCTGAACATCGAGCCCTCAACACTGGATCTTTCATTCTCCGGTGGTACTATTCATGGCTCAAAAGCTTTTCTCGTATGTTCTCGGACCATTTGAGCGAGTGTGGGTTAGAATTGGCATCTACAGTAGGGAAGCTGACAATTAATGGTAATCTGATCCATGCAATGGCGGAGAGATGAAACCCTCGTACCTGTACCTTCTGGTTCCCATGGGGGGAGATGACCCCGTTGATAGATGAATTTTCAGACATCATGGGATTACCGGAACCAGCCGGTCAACCAGGAGATCCACTGAAGCAGCAATTTCTGATTAATGTTAAGGGCTTGGACCCCCGAGACGCTTTAGCTCGCTTGACAGGCCACCGATCTTGGCCTTTGATCCAAATGCAAGAAAATGAATATGTTGATCCACTTGAGTTATACCGACAATATGGGGCATTCGTCGAAGTCAGCTCACTGTCAAGAACGACTTGAGAAAGAATTCAGAATGCAATGGTTCTATGCACCATAGGACTGACCTTCTTTCCAAACGGGCAGAACTATGTATGTCAGGATAGTCTAGCTCTTGCGAAGATGGAGAAGTCGACAGACCAACCGTCTCTCTATAGCCATGGCAACACTCGCCTTCCTGTACCAAGGATTGACTCGTTTCACACTCGAAGAGTCCATTTTAGTTGAAGGGTGCACGTACGCGCTTCAGTCTTGGTTCTTCTAGCATGTTTCAACACGAGCAAATTCTTTTAGATACAATGGTCAAGAGCTCTTTCTCGTAGCACAGTATCGATCAATGATCGACAACATTCAAGAAGAAGAAATCGTGTGGGACTACTTTGATCGTCAATTATCTCCTCCTAGATACACGTATGCTTACGACAAGCGATTCAAATTGCTGGGACCTTTCTTTTGCACTTACTATCAATCAGAGCAATGTCTTCGACAGTTTTCACAGAGACAACAGTATATAGAAGCTCGGCTACAATCAGGGGCTATGGCAGAGTTCGACCTCACATCCGCACAATGGTTCGGGGCTTATCATTTTGCCCGCCATGGCTGGGATTCTTTTGTTACTCTTAAATTCTTCCCTGGTTCTAATGTGTCTGCCGACTATTATGAATGGTGGCAAATTGTTTGTCCTCCACCACTTTGTCAGAATTAATAAAATCATGTTTTCTTCAATAATATTCCCCTTTTCTATCATGGTTTGACAACCTTGCTTAGGTAATAAGGCAAATTTTTAGTTGTTTGTTCTTGCAAAGAATGGCAACGGAATTGTCGTGATTCTAACGATGACTCAATCCCTAGTAATGGGATATACTTCCAATTGTCTATCATGTTTCCAGCAAACATTTTCCTCCAAATCAAAATCATTCTTAAAGTTTAACCAAGTCTTTGCCCTGTAGAGAGTGTTCACAACATTTGATGGTTCAAACAAGGTCATGGAAGAAGACCGCATCAGCTCAACGTATCATCTACTCCTCAGATTCAGAAGGAGAAATGGATTCACCAAGATTAGTCAGAAGTTAGGGTCAACAAGAGGATGATGGCATAGATCCCCAGATGTATGCCATGTTCCAGAAAATGATGAAAAAGATGATGAGTAAGCAGGCCGACACCAACTCAGATAAAAATCCATTCAACCAAAGGATCAGAGGTCATACAACCAAGAAATCAACCAAGTCTTTCAAGAAGCGTGTCCATCCAGAGAACACCTTAGATGAAGAAGAGTCAGCGAAGGATACCGAAGAGGAGTGCAAAATTATTCAGAAAGCGACTCGCAAACCAAAAGGTCAAGCAGTAGAAGACCCTTTGCAAGCCCAATTAAAGGAAATGGAGAGAGTGGTAAAAGATCTGCAAGCCCGCAACAAGGGCAAGAAAGCCTTTGCCAACAAAGACTTCTATGATGGCTTAGAATGAGACGATAATCTGGAGAATCTCTCAAGAAAGTTCATAAAGTTTGATGGTTCTGGCTACCCCAAAGCGTACATTGCCATGTTCTTTGTCGAATGCTCCAAGTTCAAGAGAGACAACAGAGCTCTGTTCCTCTGCTTCCCTCGCAACTTAGAAGGAACCACTGCAAAATGCTATGCGGAATACATAAACCCCATCGAGCTGAAAGAATTTGATAAGGTGGTAAATTTGTTCATTAAGCGATTTCTGTTCAACACAGAGGCGCTTTCGACATTGAGTCATCTCTGTAACTTCAGACATAGAGAAGATGAGAAGGCAAGGGATTTCATTCACCGATGGAGGTCATCTTGCAACAAAATGAGGGACCCCATATCCGAGTGACATGCTTTGTCCCTGATCCTCAACAATTTCTCGCAGCCTCTGAGAGGTTTAATCTCCACGACACCATCTAAAACTTTTATCAAGCTGACAAAACGAGCCAAATGACTCAAACTAAGCATGGAGAATGGAGTCTATGAAGGCTTCACATTTTCTAAGAACAACCATCAGAATGAGTAGAAAAAGAAAGTTCATTTCACATATTCTGCCAGCAATAACAGTCGCAATCATTACAAAGGACAAAAGAAAGACTACTGTTATGATGCAAGCAATGCAAAGAGCGATCAGAAAGGAAAACCCATTTCCTAATTCAACAAGCCCCCACAGCAAGGTCAAGGACCAAAACCATGAGAGAAAACCAAGCATGAAGGGTGGAGTTACGAAAGAAAATTTACTCCCCTCGATCAATCACTCGAGACCGTGCACGAGTACATGCTGACCAAAGAAATGGTCAAGCTACCTAGGCTGACCAATCCCCCTGTGGCCATGGGGAGGTTAAAAGATCAATTCTGCAAGTTTCACCAGACAGTGGGACACAATACTGAAAACTGTTTTGTTCTTAAGAATATCATCCAAGACTACATTGACAAGAATCTCCTAGTGGAAGGAGATGAAGAAGAAAAAATGGACATACTGAAGCAGCCTTTTCCTCGGCACGCTACAGTGATGATTACATAACTTTTTCAGCCGCAAGAACACATTAAGCCATGTTCCAGTCAAGATCTGCGAGCTCAACATCAAGTTTTAGTGCTACAACAAGCACCACCCAACAACAAGAAAATGGACCTCATTTTAGCCTTTGGCAAGTTGAAAGTATCTGCAGAGCCTGCAAGGGCATCCTCTGAGGTAGCAAGAGGGATTCCCAGATTCCTTAAACAGTTCATCAAGTCCATGCCAGAAAAAGGAGAGACGTCGACTAAAAAGCCACTGACCGCTTTATCCAATGTCTCAATTATGGACTTAGCCCAAGCACCAACAAGTACTGGACGACCTGCTGAGAAAAATCAAAGTGAAGCCCAGTACAACTCCAGAAGACATGGCCCAAATTGTCAATCAGGCCATGACTAATGCGTTGATCACTTTTTCAGATGAGGATCTCTCAAAACCTCACGCATTCTACAATAACGCATTGTATATAGTCGTCCAAACAAAGGGGATGATTGTACCTCATGTACTAGTCGATGGAGGCAGTAGCCTCAACATATGTCCTGAGATGACCGCCAAGGCACTTGGCATTAAGGAAGAAGAGTACATTCCGGATCCTATCACTATCTACGGATTTGACAACCACGGCCAAACAGCCAGAGGAAAGATCTTCCTGGAGATCTTCATCAATTACTCAGTACATTCAGTCCTCTTCCATGTGGTTAATTTATCACCTACCTACAATCTGTTGCTCGGAAGGACCCGGATCCACAATGCGAATGCAGTACCTTCTACTCTACACCAATGCATCAAGTAGTTGAAAGGAGGAATGATCACAACTGTACTAGGAGAAGATCCAGAAGAAAGGCTCCCACAACCTATGATTCACAGGCCTAGCTTCACTACAGACATCCCTAGCATCAGGGAGAAAGAAGAAATCAGTCTCGGGAAGAGTCCAGAGATACTTCAAGCGTCAGCACCATCACTGCACACTGTAGCTATGAGCCGATGGAGAGGTCCTCAATTCTTCAAAATCGGAGGTCGGCTTGACTACAATACTCTTAGGGACCACCCATTGTTTCTCCAGTTCATGAAAGCAAAAAAAGGATTTGATTTGCTTCTGAAACATGGCTACCAACCTTTCAAAGGCCTAAGCAAACACAAAGACGGTCGAATTGAACGAATAATCCTGGAGCATCATCCTCACAGGGAAGGACTAGGATTTTCTGGTAGAAGATCACAGAAGATGTTGTTTTTATCAAAGGGGCACATTGAGAACAATAGTTGTTATTTCTTTTCCATTCTTTTTCATGTCTTATTCTACCAATGTCCTTGACCAATTCAATTCAATAAAATCTCAAGTTTTCTTCATTTATTTGGATGCCATCTGTCTCTTCATTTTTGGTCTTTACAATTTGTTATCATTTCATTGTTGTTCCAAGTTATCTTCCCAATAAAAGGCGATTTGTCTTATGATGGGCAATTTTTTTTAATACAACTTCTTCTCCAATTTTCAGAATGCCATCCCAATCAATTAATAAGCTCATTCTCAACCTGAAAGCTTTCTCAAGATCAGCGGCAATCCATCGAATCAAAACAAAAACAGAAGATGGAAAAGTTGCAAGACAGTCAGAAGAGTTTGCAGAATTTGATTCATCTATTCAAGAATTACCAGAGTTTGCCTCAGTTCAGAAATAGGACGAATCATCAACTCTAGTCCAAGATCTGACTGAGGATATCAATATCGGTTCAAAAGACAATCCTAAAATTCTCAAGATCGACACCAGTCTGAGTCCGGCAGAAAAAGTGAGACTCACCAATTTTCTCAAATAGCATGAGGAAGTATTCGCATGGACATATGAAGATATGCTAGGCTTGGATCCCAAATTAGTCGAGCACCACCTCATTTTGAAGCCAGGTGTTAATCCAGTCAAGCAAAAATAGAGAAAAATGGATCCCAGAATAGAGCAGCAAGTCAAAGAAGGTCTTAAAGACCTACTCAAAGCCGGGTTCATTCAAACTATTGACTACCCTGATTGGTTAGCCAATATTATCGTTGTTCCAAAGAAAAATGGCAAAGTGAGAATTTGTATAGACTTCAAAGATCTCAACAAAGCAACTCCAAAGGATTATTATCCACTTCCAAACATCGATCTCCTGATTGACAGCACGATGGGGCACGCCATGTTCTCATTCATGGATGAATATTCTGGCTACAATCAGATCAAGTTGGTCGCTCGTGACCAATCCAAGACTTTTTTCACTATGCCTTGGGGCACTTTCTGCTACACCGTCATGCCGTTTGAGCTTAAGAATGTTGGAGCAACATATCAATGTGCAATGGCCATCATTTTCCATGATCAGATGTGCAAAATCATGGACGCATATGTCGACGATATCCTCGTGAAGTCCAAAGAAGAAGAAGATCACATCGAAGCTCTTGATCAAGTCTTCAAGCGACTCATTCTTTACAAGCTGAGACTTAACCCTTAAAAGTGCATTTTCGGAGTTGAGCCAGGCAAACTGTTGGGTTTTCTAGTCAGCAAAAAGGGGATATAAGTGGATCCCGCTGTAAACACCCCAAATTTTTACTCACCTTCCCAACATCTCCACCAACCATTGTGAGCCATCCTTTAGGATCATCGGAGGGCAAAATGGTTATTCTTTGATCTTGAATCCTGCAAAACTCTAGATTTCATCCCCGATTCTCAAAATTTTTCTATTGTTTTACTCAGAATCATCTCTATGTCACAATCTCAAAGTTTTATTCATATCAAGAGATTAAAATTTTCAGTTCTTCATGCTGTATAAAATCCCCTGAGACATATCATTGCATATCATCGCATGAGCATTTCATATCACTGCACGACACAACATGTCATTTTGAGGCCAGAACTCCTGATTTTCAAAACTCTCAATCCAGATTCGAGTTTTTAACTTTTCAAACTTGATTTTAAACCCCCTAGGTCTTCAAAATTGTCAATTTCTCTCATTTAAACCCTAGAACCTTAGATTGTGAAAAGTTTTCTCAGGAAAATGATCTGGATAGTTTTTAATATCAATTTCCAAATTTTCTCAACTGGACTGGCTCTGCCTGAAGAAGGGGATGAAGCTTTGAATTTAGCAATTTTTATCTCAAATTTTACCCTTTTATCAATAATTTCAAAATATCATTCTTTTACAAAATCGCCATATCGAGGCCACCTTTCTTTCAAAATTCTTTGCAGTGAGGCCAAATTTCATTTCTTAATTGCCATTTAGTCTATGTGTTTATGAAAATTCCAAAGAGAAGTTTTGAATTTCATCTTTTTAGTCCTTATTTTTTTTTAAAATGCCAAGAGAAGTCTCAGATTTCATTTTTTAGCCTTTGCCTTGAATTTTAAAGCAATAAGAGGTAGATGTGGGTCCCACTCCCTAGAGGGAGCCACATCCGAACCCTTCTAAAAAAACAAAAAAAAAGAAAAAAAAAAAGAAAAAAGAAAAAAATGGTTCACTTTACCTAAACTGTAGGCAAAATGGACCGAAGTTTTCAAATAGGCTAGGAGCCGTCCCCTTCTCAAAAGGCGCATTTTCAAAATATTTCAAAGTTTAATTTTAAAATATTTTCAAAATTTTTCAAAAACCAGTTACGGAGCCTCAAAAAGCTCTGATCTCTTCGATGAAAAGCTGAAAAAAAATCTTTAAAAAGGAGTCGATCAGGGATCTCAGAGAAAAAAGAGGAAAAATGGGTTTTCTTTTTGAGGATCGCCTCTCCCTTTTTCTTATTGACTCTCCCTCACAGTTTTGGGATTTTTCATCTTCCTCAAACCGAAGGACTAGAGGACTCCAGCGGATCTGCAAGGTATACAGAAGAAGTCCCCCTTTCCTGCAGTTGGTCCTGAGCTTTGCGTTTCTTCCACTCAATAGACCAGTCTTCAAAGGGCGACATTCGGAAGGCATACGGTTTAGGAAATCAGGTAAGAAGCCCTCTTATATCTGCAACTCTGCTAATTAGGTATGGTATTCATATTATATATGTGGTAAATCCATTATTTTGGGTTGATGCAATTTACCTTCATGGTTGGTCATGCATCGAGGATGCCTCTCAATGGCATCATCGATCCCTCAAAAGGTAGGTTTTAGCTGCATTTGGGCCTTATTTGTTTTCAAGATTATAAACCCTATGAAACAATATTTGCTTTATCATCAAAAGTTTTCAGATTCATATCCATGCCTTCCCCATTGCATGTCATTGATTTCATCAAGATTATCAAAACTATTTGCATGTAATCCCGTTTCAGCCTCACATTCATGGCTATATTGTCGTTTTCATATGCCGTCCCTGTTTGCTTACGAGTTTTATGTTTAATAGCAACATTGCCTCACTTCTTGTATCTCATTTTTTTATAGATACCCATATGATTTTAATAAGTATGTATGCATATCATTATGTCAAACGAGGTCAAGAAAGACTCATCGTACAGTAAAGGGTGCCCTTAACCCAGGCACTACATCTCTACTTTGATCATCTGTGTTAGTTCTATTGCTCGTAACATCATCTTGATGATTATCCATTATTGGCACCTTATCGATAGTATGGCATATTCGTATACAATGCATTTATCTCAGTCATTAGTAACCTGCCCTGCATACTATTCATCTGTCATCATATTATGGTTTTGGTTAAGTAGCTTCCTCCTTTGATCCATTTAATATTCAATTACCACGTCTCAACTAATCTCCAGATTATTGCATTAGTTATACATTGTATTCTGCAAACTCCTTAAAATCTATCTATAGATTTAGTAGTTTCAGGTTCATATATTCTGTTTCTGTAATAAATGAGATGCCTGGATTTAGCTTAGGTGTTGTTGATTATATGTGTAGATACTGTATGAGTTTTAGGATCTATGTTTCTTGTATCATGGTATGATACCCAATGTATATATGTCATCAGCTTAGGTATAATCCCTATATACATTACATTTCATTTTTTTTTTACCATATATGCTCTGCGTGTGTTGGCCCATCACGATTTCAATTTTACTTTAGTCATCTGTGTTAATTCTACTGCCTGTAGCATTATCTTGATATTTATCTGTCATTTGCATAGTATAGTTCTTCCTTATATAAAGTATTTATGAGTCCGCATTTTAGTCTTTAATAGTATACCCTGCTACTGTGTATCTGTTCATCATTGGTACCTATATATCTATATTCCACATCTCTTTATTGAACCAATTGTATTCTATATCATCATATTTCTCACAATAGATTTTTTATTCTTCATTATGTTGTATACTTCATAGCATCTTATTTAGTTCACAGTAACTTCACATTTATCTCAATTGTGTTGCTTTTATAATACATCTGTACTTATTTATTTACGTTCCACTGTTACATATATATCGTCACTTGATGTAAAGGAATTTATTAGGCGGTAGCATACCTTGACAGTATTGACAACAATGTACATATATCATTGGTAGTTTTTTTTTATCGTTCCCATCAATGTACTTCAGTTTTTTTTTTTATATCAGTGACAGTATCATCTGTAAGTCCTTACACATTCTCGCATACATTCCACCTTTATCATACAACATTCTCTCATTTTAACTCTATTATGCTATTTACTATAATCGAGTCATCTCCACGAGGCATCAATTAGTCTCAGTCCATCTTAATGACTGAAATCAACCTGATTATCAGAAACAAAGAGTCATTATTTCTGGTTTTACTGTAGTTAACTGTAAATTCTTCATTTAGTAGTACAGTGAAATATGCTATGTCAAAAAGGTGTTATGTCCTTGACTTATTTGTTGGATTTTCTATTGCAAAATGCACAGTCATTTCCTTGATTTGTTGAGTGTTGGGTACAATAAACCACATGTCGATATTTAGCATACCAACCAGTATAGTTATATCTGCATATTAATGTCATTTCTGCATGGTATGTTTGAATATCAAGAGTGTATTTGTACAACCATTGAAGCATCTCCATATCTTGTCCTTTTTTTTTTGTATATTCATAATACCTCTTTCGATCTTTTATATCATATTAGTCGATACATCTATAACATATCCTACGTTTTCTTACAATATTAGTGGATTCTTCAATAGCACCATCTAGTTTATCATATACATTCTTTCGTAAACCTCTTTTTCCTAATGTAGGGACTACATTTAGAAGGCATTGTATATATATATTTTTCCAGCATTTAGCTTAAGCATAGCTCTTTGTGCATGTCATATGCTTTCCTTATTTCATAGATGTCGTAGATATTTTCACTTTACATATGTTATATGCATTTTGCAATCGGACATATCCTATGCATTTTCCCTTCCATTCTAGCATATCATATCCATTTCTCATCTAGCATAAGTAGTGTACTTAAGTATAATCTTAGACACCCTTCATTTAGTATAGGTATAATCTTCAGGCAATTGCATATATGTTTCATTTTTAGCATAAATCTAATCACATATATTTCTTCATTTCAATAGGCCCAATCATATGTATTTAGTATAAATGTTGTGTTTCCAATTTCTCTTTATATATTGCATTTCCATTTTCGTGTGCTAACTCTCCTTGCAGGAAAAGTCTGGAAGATGCCCATTCTTTGGATTCTCCTTTTTCTCATTTTTCTGTCATTTTGCTTTATATCAACAATGTAATAACTAAGTGTGATCTTGGAATAAGATTTATTTTTACTACTTAGATTAGGGTGCATATCATGTAGTTTATTTTTGTAATATCCTAATAATGTGAATCGTGCATTTTCCTTTGAAAATCACTATGGATGAACACGAATGGCACATGCACCAACTCTTAGGGAGTTGATGAACTCGGTGGAGTCTATATTTACAGCCCTAGTCGGAATTTGGACAAGACCCAGATTCACCATCTTCCTACTAGTCACATCGAGCCTACACTATTAGGCTATCTTCAAAATCACATAATATCTCAATTTTTGCTAAATATTGTGGAATTAAATCAATTAAATTCTAAACATGTTCACGGCCAGAGTCATAATATGTAAAGAATTTACTTTGATCTAATACACATTTTCCAATAAATCTCTCAGAAATTTTCTGAATATCTTTATCAAAGTGCTTCCATCCATTCAAATCATTGGCATCATGAAATTACATGCATTTCTCAAGAAAATTTCATTCTAAGGAAATCGATTCCTCAAGAGACTCTGAAAATTTTCAAAATTGGAATTTCACAAGTTAAGTTTTCTATGATTTTCCTGGAAAACACTCCTTTCTTAGAATTCATTTTCAACTTTTCAAAAGGAAATTTTCTGTCATCTTCAAAAACTCAAAAAAAAATTGATTTTCAAATACTTCAACGCTAAGATTCTCCGAATTTCAATTTCCTGAGTTTTGATTTTCCTTCTCCAAAGAGTTTTCCTATGATTTTTCAATCATTTTCCAAAGAAAATTTTCAAAGTTGGAATTTTCCTAACAAACATTTTCCCTTTCAATGTTCATCTTTTCTCAAGAATTCTTTCCATTTTCCAAGAATTTTCTCACATCCTCAAAAACTTTCTTATGATTTTTTAAATCCTTTTATCTGAGTTTTCCTGAGAAATTGATTTTCATCTTTTGCTTGAGAAATATTTTTCCAACTCCAAAGCATATATCATGTTTTCCAATCTGCATTTTACCAAGTTTCATAGCACATGCCTGAATTCTCTGTGGATTTAGGATAGAACATGATTTTGTTAATTTAGCTATGTCAAGCACACTTTTGGTCCTTGGTTCGATTACCCCTATTAAAGGCGCCAGGAACGGTCGAACCTCGTATCGACAGGTCGAGTCCCATTCTTTGAAATTTTCCCACTATTTTTCAAAATGGAGGCAAGTATTTCAAAACAATTTTCAAACTTTGGTCAAGTTTGACTCGTGGAATCGTTTTCCCCTCTCTCTCGTAGGGAAGGAAAAAATTTTGCGACGATAACAGGTTTGGCGATCGTGATGGGACATGTCCTTGTCTGATTAAAAATGTGCTTAACTTAGTTCAATTATCAAAACTGTGTTATCAAAATGTCAGCTCTTTTGCTTTCTGATATCACGCGAACCTAGGAGCCTAGATTCTGACCTAGCTTATATTGATTGCATATAGCTTAGCCATGGTTTGGGAGGACTATATTGAGGAGATATTTTTCATGCTCACATAGACTTAGGTCTAAACACAACTCTCCTCAATTTAGGATATGGATGCAAACAATGTATGCTTCTTCAAAAGTTTTCAAAAATCTATCTCTCTAAGACTTAGTGCCTTCTATTTCTTGCATGTGATCATTTTTTACAAACCCCCTTACCTATCTTTACCCGGTCTTTATGTTGTTGGGTGCTCTTCTAGAACCCTAATTCAGGACAGAGCCTCACAACTGGGCCACTTATTTGGGTTGACGCCTCCCTACCACATATTGAGGGCCACAGTATGAAGTATATTGGTAGGTGCTCAAGGATGTTGGAAAACCTTACCTTAGAACTAGAGTTGAAATTCTATGCCACATACTTCGGATCTTAACTCGAGTATATCGACATAACTGGATTGGAAAAAGATGATCTGAACTTAGAGTCAGGATTAGGGTCCTATAGCTGCTTTTCAAAATGATGCATCTAGAGTCAGCCTTGTAGATAGTGTTGTATGTGCAGGATGTGATTGTATGTACCTTATTTTCTCAATTCCTCATATTTCCCATTTTTTTTAAATAATTATGCCATTTTCCAAATATCCTTATTTTTCCATTTTTCATGAAACATTTCTATACGAACCCTAGATGATTTTTAAAATTATCCCTTTTTATTCTCAAAACTCTAGGTGATTTTCTATTCTTCCATTCTACTGGATCTCAAATTTTCCACCTCATTTCTATCCTGCTTGCAATTTTCGAAATTTCCTATATTTTCCTAAGTCCGATCTCAAGTCTTTCTTTTTCAGTCCAATGGCATCTAGTCAAATCGATCCTATTTTTTCTGAAAGTCACATCTCCTACGAGGTGCGACAAGGTTGTCCTGAACATCGAGCTCTTAGCACGAGAACTTTCATTCCCCGGTGGTACTATTCATGGCTCAAAAGCTTTTCTCGCATGTTCCTGGACCATTTGAGCGAGTGTAGATTAGAAGTGACGTCAGCAGTCGGAAAGCAAACCATCAATGTCAACCTGATCCATGCAATGGCGGAGCAATGGAACCCGCGTACATGCACTTTCTGGTTCCCATGGGGAGAGATGACCCTTCTAATGGATGAATTTTCAAAGATTATGGGATTACCAGAACCAGCCGGTCAGCCAGGAGATTCGTTGGAACATCAATTTCTGATTAATGTCAAGGGTTTGGACCCTCGAGATGCCTTAACTCGTATGACAGGTCGCCGATCTTGGCCCCTGATTTAGATGGATGGAAATGAATATGTCAATCTGCTTGAGTTATACCAACAATACGGGACATTTGTCAAAGTCAGCTCACTATCAAAGACAGCCAAAGAAAGAATTCAGAACGCAATGGTTCTATGTACCATAGGATTGACCCTCTCCCCAAACGGACAAAACTACATGGATATCAGAATAATCCAGCTCATGAGAAGATGGGGGAGCCGACAGACCAACCGTCTTTCCATAGCCGTGGCAGCACTCGCCTTTCTATACCGAGGTTTGACCCGTTTCACACTCAGAGAGTCCATCTTAGTTGAATGATGCATTTACGCGCTTCAATTCTGGTTCTTCCAGCACATTCCAACCCAAGCAAATTCTTTCAGATACAACGGTCAAGAACTCCTTCTAGTGGCACAGTATCGGTCTATGATCAACAACATTCAAGAATATGACATCGTCTGGGACTACTTTGATCGACAATTATATTCTCTGAGATCCACATATGCTTATGGCAAGCGATTCAAATTGTTGGGACCATTCTTTTGCACTTACTATCAACCGGAGCGATGTGTTCGGCAGTTCTCTCAGAGGCAGCAGTACATCGAAGCTCGACTACTATCAGGAGTTACGCCAGAATTTGATCTCACCTCTACACAATGGTCCAGGGCATATCATTCTGCTCGCTACGGCTAGGATTCTTTTGTTACACTCAAATTCTTTCATAGTCCTAAAGTGTCTGCCGACTATCATGAATGGTGGCAAATTGTTTGTCTTTTACCTCTTTGTCAAGATTAATAAAATCATATTTTTCTCCTTCCAATAAAAAATTCTCTCTTTTATCATGGTTTGATGACCTCACCTAGGTAACAAGGCACATTTTCCGTTGTTTATTTCTCTTGCAAAGAATGACAACACAATTGTCGTGATTCCTGCAATGACTCAATCCCTAGTAATGGGATACTTTTTCAAATTGTCTACCATATTTCCAGCAAATATTTTTTCCAAGAAATAAATTCCCTCAGAATCTAATCGGATCTTTGTTCTGCAGAGAGCATTTGTAGCATTTAATGGTTCAGACAAGATCAGGAAGAAAAACAACATCATCTCAGTACTCATCAGCTTCAGAAGAAGAGATGGACTCCCCGCGCTCAGTCAGGAGCCAGGGTCAACAAGAGGACGATGGCATAGATCTGCAGATGTATGCCATGTTTCAGAAGATGATGAACAAAATGATGAGCGAGCAGGCCGAGACCAGTTCAGAGAAGAATCCATTTAGGCAGAAGTTCCACGGTCACAAGGCTAAGAAATCCATAAAGACTTCCAAGAAGCAGGTTCAGTCAGAAGAAATCTCAGATGGAATAGAATCAACGGAAGACACCGATGAAGAATATGAGGTGCCCCCAATATTTCAGAAATATGGCAGGAAGCAAAGGGGTGTCCACAAACTAAAAAGGCAAGTCATAGAAGATCCACTACAAGCACAGTTTAGAGAAATGGCTAGAGTTGTCAAAGATTTACAAGCCCGGGACAAGGGCAAGAAAGTCTTCACTAGCGAGGACTTCTATGATGGATTAGAAGGGGATGATGATCTCAAAAACTTTCCCCCAAAATTCATCAAGTTCGACGGTTCTGGCGACCCCAAAGCACATCTCGCCATGTTTTTCGATGAATGCTCTAGGTTCAAGAGGGACAACATAGCATTATTTTTATGCTTCCCTCGTAGCCTGGAAGGAGCTGCAGCCAAATGGTATGCTGAGCATATCAATCCCATCGAGCTCAAGGAGTTTGATAAAGTTGTAAATCTGTTTATTAAACGCTTTCTGTTCAACACGGAGGCGCTCCCAACATTAAGCCATCTCTACAATCTAAGGCAGAATGAAAATGAAAAGGCAAGGGATTTCATTCATAGATGAAGGTCATCTTGCAACAAAATGAGGGACCCCATATCAGAGAGGCATGCTTTATCCCTGATCCTCAATAATTTTTTGCAACCTCTAAGAGGATTAATCTCCACTGCACCATCCAGGACTTTTATCGAGCTGACTGAACGAGCCGAATGGCTGGAGCTAAGAGTAGAGAATGGAGTCTATGAGGGCTTCACATTTTTCAAAAATAACCACCAGGGTGAGCAGAAAAAAAAAACACATTTCACTTACTCTGCCAGCAACAACAACAATAACAATCGAAATCATTACAAAGGACAAAAGAAAGATTACTGTTACGACACAGACAATCCCAACAGCAAATGTGATAAAAAAGGAAAGCCTGCTCCTCAATACAACAAGCCCCCTCAGCAAGATCAAGGGCCAAAATTGCATGAAAAGACCAAGCATGAAGGATGAAGCTACGACAAAAAATTCACTCCTCTTGACCAATCACTCGAAGAGGTAATCGAGTATATGTTGTCGAAGGAAATGATAAAATTACCTAGACTGGCCGATCCCCCTATGCCTATGGGAAAATAGAAAGAACAATTCTGCAAGTTCCACAGGACAGTGGGACACAACACGGAGAACTTCTTCATTCTCAAAAATATTGTTCAGGATTACATTGATAAAAATATCTTGGTGGATGGAGATGTGTTATCGTCGCAAAATTTTTCCTCGTCTTCCCTTCCTTGCAGAAGAGAGAGGGAAATGCTTTCATGATTCAAACTTGACCGGATTTTTGGAAATTGTTTTGAAATACTCGCCTCCATTTTGAAAATTGCGGGAAAATCCATGGGTTGGGGCTCGACCTGTCGGTACGAGGTTCAACCGTTCTTGCCGCCTTTAACAGGGGTAATCGAACCAAGGACCAAAATTGTGCTTGACTTAGTGAAATTACCGAAATCGTGTTCTATCCTAAATGCACAGAGAATTCAGGCATGTGCTATGAGATTTTTGAAAAATGTAAAATTGAAAAATATGATGTATGCTTAGAAAACATCTGAAGTTGAAAAGTATTTCTTAGGAAAAGATGGAAATCAATCTCTCAGGAAAACTCAGACGAAGAAGGTTTGAAATCTCGAGAAAGTTTATAAAGAGTTGGAAAATATTGAAGAAGTGAGAATCTCGCAAAAATCTTGAGAAAGTTTATAAGGGACTTGGAAAACCATGAAGAAATGAAAATCTCGGGAAAATCTTGAGAAAGTTTATAAAGACTTAGAAAAATGAGAATCTCAGGAAAATTTTAAGAAAATTTATAAAGACTTGGAAAAATGAGAATCTCAGGAAAATTTTAAGAATTCTTGAGAAAATATGAACTTTTGAAAAGGAAAACACTTGTTGAGAAAATGCAGACTTTGAGAATTTTCTTAAGAAAATGATAGGAAATTTATAGGAAAGATTCATTGGAGAAGGAAATTTAGAACTTAGGAAATTGAAAACCTGAGAATCTTGTCTTTAAAATGTTTGAAAATCAACTTTGATACTTGAGAAAATGAGAAATTCCTTTGAAAAGAATCTTAAGGAAATAACTTTTTAAGGAAAATCACAGGAAAACATTTGATTTGGGAAATCCAACTCCGAATATCATCATAGTTTCTTGAGAAAATCGATTCCATGAAGTGAAAATCTTTTGAGAAAATCATGAGAAAAACAAATGATGCAGATGATGTGAATGAATGAATGCACTTTTGAAAAGATTTCTGAAAATTTTATTGGAAAAATGTGGATTAAGCCAAAGTAAATCCTTCATATATTTTGACTGTGGCCATGAATATATTCAGGGTTTATTTGAGTTAATTCACAATATTTTGAAAACATTGGAAATATGAGGTGCATTTTCAAGATAGCCTAAGAGTGTAGGCTCAATGTGACTGGTAGAGAGATGATGGATCTGGGTCTCGTCCATATTCCGACTAGGGCCGTAAATATGGACTCCACCGAGTTCATCAACTCTCTAAGAGTTGGTGCACGTGCCATTCGTGTTCATCCACGGTGGGTTTTGAAAATTGAGATATATGCATCATAGAATCAGGATATTACTGAAATCAAACTATATGAGATGCGACCTAATCTAAGCAGTAAAAATAAATCTTATTCCAAGGTTTACATCGGATTGTTACATTGCATAACATAAAGTAAAATAAAATTGAAATGGATCCAAGGAATCTGCATCTTCTAGATTTTCCTGCAAAATGAGAGTTAGTACAAAATAAACAAGGAAATGGACATATATATATAATATATACAATGAAGAGACATATATATATATATATCAAAATGCTAGAATAGGTGTTAAATGTCATGTAACGCTGGAAGTGTAACTATATGAGAAAATATATGGATGTTCATACATGGAAATAAGAGCACATGAAGATATATATATATAAGTATATATCTATGTATATATATATACATATATATATATACATATATACGTATACATATAGATAAATATATATAGCTATACATATATATATAGATATATATATATACATATAATGAGAAAATATGTACATACTAATGGAAATTATGTATAATAGGTAAAACCAGAAATTACAGGTATATACAGTTTCTGTAGGTGATTTCACACGACCATACTTCCAAAATTACAACTTATTTCGCAACAAAATCGGGTATGGAGCTTCCCTATATATCAATAATGAAACACGCCAAAGATGGTATAGAGATCATGAACGGATATGGATATATCCGTTCATGAACAGGGCCGATTGTCAAACCTGGGTACCTCCAGCTGAAAAGGGACATCATAACATATGTTACAAATTATTTACAAGGGGTTGATGGATTTCCCCTTTTATCAGCTTAATTTCAATCAATAAGTGTATTAGTATAAGTTGATGACTTGGGACAACCAAATATAGGAACTTTGGGTGACAAGATGGATAACAGCCAAATAACGTATATAGGGTATTGAGTAAGTATTTATATGTTGCAGTATTATCATAGTAGAAGTATAAAAGCACAGTGGGTCAATTAACACAAAGTATAAAAAAATGAAATATGATTATATACAGGAATTGATCAGATGACATGCCTATACTAGGTGGTCTACCGTGATATTTTACAACAAATCCCACTTCCTAAAACTCATGCAATGTAGGCTTATAAAACCAGTTTTACTTAAGCTAAATCCAATTGCCTAGATAATAGCTGAAGTGTTGGAAGTGTACAACATAAGTGAGGGTGGTGTAGTGGAGACTAGGTTACTGTGCATAGGTAAATGGGTATATAGCCATGAGAAATAGTGATTTATGTGGTAGCTGGTGTGTGTTGAAAACAGTTGCAGTAGGTGAAGTGGAAGTAGTAATAAGGGGCAACAACAGGGAATTAGTGCAGGGCATTGAGAAAGAAAAAAAAAAACGATTTGGAATATCAAACAAAACAAAATTGCAAGAAACAAACTGGAAAATGATTAAACAAACTCAAGAAATACAAAACGGGAAATGGAAACACTTGCAAACAGGAAAACAGGCAATCAGTTTCCCAATTGAAAATTGAAATCACTAAAACAGAAAATTGTTTTTTTTTTTTTAAGAACAAAACAGAAAATGAGATTAACTCTATATTAGGACTAAAACAATTAATCAAGAGAACGAACAATGCAGACAAGCGGGAAGAACAATACAGCAATTGAAAACAAAATATTACACAGAAAAAAAAATTATTAGAAAAATCAAGACATGCAATGAATGAATGAGAATGTAAAAGCAATGATTGGAATGAACTACTATGCTGGAACAGATGAATCAAAGAAAGAGCATGAAATCAAATACTAAACAGAAATGAAGAAAATCAACAAAACAGGAAGATCTTCATAGCAATACAAGGAATTAAATGCATACGAAAAAAAAAAAAACTGGACGACAACAGGAAATCAATATCTAATACATGTTATCCATCACAAATCCCTCTATTATGCTGAAAATGAGGCCTTAAATGGCCCTTTATCTTACATCAATTCCAACTAAACAGCCGTGTAGATCCCCTGCACCACTCGACAGCAGGTAGGAGGCGTTCTCTGCTGCTGGAACTAGAGAAGGATGAGACGGCCTGTTGTATGAAGGCAATGTCAAGGATCTGATGGCTGGATTGATATCTGTTGTATACCTTGCTGATAGGCTGAAGAAGAGGCAGCAACGAAGGGCTTACTGCTGTCTGAAGGCAACGTGAAGGAGCTAATGGCTGGATTGAAGGAAAGGGGCAATGCTGGATCGATGCTCTTTGCATCCAACAAGCAGGGATCGATTCCCTGCTGAGGTTGAAGGAAAGAGGGAGACACTAGCTGGATTGAAGGGGACGAACAACAGTTGGCTGGGCTGAAGGAGAGGGCCAAACGCTGGTTGGGTTGAAGGAATAGTGGATGATGTGAGTTGAGCTGAAGAAGGTTTGGCAACAACTGTTAAAGGTGGAAGAGCTCCACGCTCAGCAAGAAAACCGTTGGTGAATCTCTGGTAGGTTGAAGAAGATGCAAAAAACGTTGGAGGTGGATAGTCTTCACGCTGAATGGCTTCTCCTGCAAATAAAAAAAAACAGCAAATCAAAATTTTTCCCCTTTAATCGATCAATGGCTGGGTCTTTTAAAGACCTTCAGCCTCTTTCTTACAAAAACGCATTTTCTTTTAAGAGCACCGTTATAGTTTTTGAAATTTTTTTGAAACCGATATTTGAAAATCAAAAGGGGCGCATCTTTTTTTCCAAATTTTTGTTTCATTTACCTATGTTTTAGGTAAAAATGAATTTTTTTTTACTTTAGGAAATTCGGCTGTGCCATTAAGGCTGCCTCTTTCTAAAAAAAAAAAATTTATTTAAACAAATAAAAAGAAAATAAAATAAAAAGTGAGAATTGAAATAAATGAGAGGCTTTTATGGAAATGCCACCTCAACGCACTTTTAAAATCTTTTTGGGAAAATAAAGTTTTATTTTGTTTTGTAAAATCTTTTATTTTCAAATGGGGTGCCACATGTGTTTGGGCCCGCTAACTAAACAAAATAAATAAATAAATATTGAGAAAAATTCGCAAATTGGTATGAACTTCGGGTGGGTCCCGCTTGAGAATAAACAACTTACCTAAGAGTCTGAGTATGATGCTAGTTCAAAGGCGGGTCCCGCTCCATTTATTTGAAAATACGAGATAAAACATTATTTATTTTCAAGAATTTGGGAAAAATTGGGTTTTCAGGGCAAAAAAAATATGGATAAATGTAAAAAAAATTTGTAAAGAGATTTAAAATCCTTTTTGCAAAAAGTTTTGAGATAAAATCCTTAAAATCAATATCCAAATATCCAGATTGTTTTTCTTGAGAAAAATTTTTGTAATTCAAAGTCCTGGGGGTAAAATGGGAAAGATTGGCAATTTTGAAAACCTAGGGTTTTAAAAATCAATTTTGAAAAGTTTAAAAATCAAATCTGGATGGACAATTTTGAAAATCATGAGTTCTGGATCCCAAAATGACATGCTGTGCAGTGAAATGATGCAATGCTATGCAAAGACATGTTCTATGAAATGTCACTCTGAGCTCGGACTTGGAAATTTTAGCTTTTTGTCCAAAAAAAGGATTTTGAAATTTTGCCATTTGAAGATGTCTCTGAACCTAAATATGGAAATTTTGAGGCTCAAGAATGAAATTTTGGACTTTCTGCAAGGTTTAATCTCAAAAAATGACCATTTTACCCTTCATTGCTTCCGGAGAACTGAAATATGCTGATTGAGGGCAATGTCAGGGAGGTGAGTGAAAATTTGGGGTGTTTACAGATGCCCCTCTTTGCTACTAAGTCGGCTTATGGCCGAGCTTAGTGGAAAAGAAAACACACCAAATTTGGGCTATCTAAAAATACCCCAGTTAGAAGGATCTGACTGGGTATGAAGAAATTAGCCTGAGGAAGATGGTAGATATGAAATGGAGAAATGAAGAGTAAAGACTCACTCTGTGAGAGTGAAATTCAGGTTTATGCCCTTGACCTGGATGGGACAGAAATACCTCGTATCAAACTAAGCTCAGGTTTTAACCCTTGACCTGATTGGGGAATGGAATATCTCATCGAAATGAGACTCAGGTTTGTACCCTTAACCTGATTGGGCGGAAGATGAAATACCTCTTTAATTGAGGCTCAGGTTTGTACCCTTATCTTGATCGGGCGGAAGATGAAATACCTCTTTGATTGAGGCTCAGGTTTGTACCCTTATCCTGATCGGGCGGAAGATGAAATACCTCTTTGATTGAGGCTCAGGTTTGTACCCTTATCCTGATCAGGCGGAACATGAGTTGGTATGATGAAACCTTCGGATTTTGCACAATAGATCCAACAGGGGTTTAGCAAAAGGAAGGAAAATGGGGTCCCTAAAGCTTGAAAAGGGGTTGATTTTGGGTGTCTCATTGCTGAGACTGAATAGCTTTTGAAATTGCCTTTTGCAAGAAATGATTGGTGGTTCAACCTCAAACCGAAATGGGACTGTCTATGGTGGGACAACGGGGACACAAAGAAGTGTGCAAATCAGAGAACTCACGCTCTCAAAGAAGGGAAGGAATCAAGTCCTTCAGAGGGATTTACAATTGGTGTCAGGATGTATCAAAGACGAATATCAAGCTCTAACTTCACGTGAGGATAGCTAGAAAATATTGTCAAAATATTGGGAATTCTGTTGTTGATTCAAAGTTTTTGAAAATGTTGCACATTGTTGCAAAAGATATTCCTTATTTTCTACCCAAAACATTACCTCCAAACAAGGTTCACTTCATAGAATCGAGACTTGAAATCCAAATTGCTTGCAATTGACCTTCTTCAAGGAAGCTATCAATTTCCTTGATATGAACAGGAAAGAGAATTTGATATTGTGAAAGCAGTTGATGAAAGAATATTGATAATAGAATTTCACAAATTTAAAGAGGATTCTTGATAAATTTGGCAGTTTGATATCCTGGGAGCTTCTCTTATGATAATCTTGCTGCACTCTTTTGGCTCTCTTGAGTTTTTTGCTATATTCTCCTTCATTTTGGAGATGTTCTGGCCTTTTCTCTCTTTCTTTTTCCTCTCTTGCTCTCTTTTGGGAAGGGTACGTCATAAACTCCTTCAACTTGGAGATGTTTCGATCCTTCTTTGATGATATTGGCTCTTGGGTTTAGAGATCTTTGGATGATAGCTGAAATTAAATATCTTTTAGGGATTGTCGGGAGGTTCATCGCATCTGTCTTCATCTCGACAGTGCTTTGGACTTTCCCTGGAAGGATCCGTCACAAACTCCGTCATCTTGGAGATGTTTCAAATCTTCTTTGGCCCCGGGGGTCTACTCGTTTAATTCGCCTTCATCTTGACGACAAGTGAGAGATCCCTTTTGCGGATATTTAATTGCAACTTAGGTGATTTTAAGGAGATAGGGCTTGGATGAATTCTCTCTTTTTCTAGCGCTCAGGATATTTCCACTGCCTCATTTTCACAAGAATGGTCTTTAAAATGTGTCATTGACTGCGATCAATATCAATCATCTATGGCTTTGCAAAAGCATTGAATCTTCTTTTCTGACCATATCGAGGATTTATCCTTTATCCTTTTGGTTGGCCAATAGAAAGAATTTGGATTTTGAATCCTTCTTCACAAAAGCTTTGCCTTTTTGGAAGTAATACTGAAAGTAAACTGAGGTAAAAATTTGTGCAATAAAGTTCTGAAATCAACAAATAATTTGATTGACAAATTGACAAAGTTTCTTGAAATCCTACGTGAAAAAGAGCATTTGAAGTCCGGTTTAATGCATTCGTGACAAAAATTATCCTCTCCTTTCCCCAAAGGAGGTGACTATCAATTCACTGGGAACAATATCAGTTCAATTAAGAACGACCATCGCTGGGAACAATATCAGTTCAATGAAGAACGACCATCGGTTCATTTGGAACACTATCAGTTCAATGAAGAACGACTATCAGTTCGCTTGGAACACTATCAGTTCTATGAAGAACGACTATCAGTTCGCTTGGAACACTATCAGTTCAATGAAGAACGACTATCAGTTTGCTTGGAACACTATCAGTTCAATGAAGAACGACTATCAGTTCGCTTGGAACACTATCAGTTCACTGAAGAACGACTATCAGTTCGATTGGAACACTATCAGTTCAATGAAGAACGACTATCAGTTCGCTTGGGAACACTATCAGTTCAATGAAGAACGACTATCAGTTCACTTGGGAACACTATCAGTTCAATGAAGAACGACTATCAGTTCGCTTGGGAACACTATCAGTTCAATGAAGAACGACTATCAGTTTACTTGGAAACGCTATCAGTTCAATGAAGAACGACTATCAGTTCACTTGGAAACACTATCAGTTCAATGAAGAACGACTATCAGTTTACTTGGAAACACTATCAGTTCAATGAAGAACGACTATCAGTTCGCTTGGAAACACTATCAGTTCAATGAAGAACGACTATCAGTTTACTTGGAAACACTATCAGTTTAATGAAGAATGACTATCAGTTCGCTTGGAACACTATCAGTTCACTGAAGAACGACTATCAGTTCGATTGGAACACTATCAGTTCAATGAAGAACGACTATCAGTTCGCTTGGAACATTATCAGTTCAATGAAGAACGACTATCAGTTCACTGGGAACGATATCAGTTCAATTAAGAACGACTATCAGTTCGCTTGGAACACTATCAGTTCGATGAAGAACGAGGACCAATATAGAGAGTTGGATTGCTTCTATGAACGGTTTCAGGATTATCCCCTTATCCTGAACGGGGATTGGAAATTGGATGACCTGGCGGTCGAAATTGAGAATTTTGGTAATTTTGAGAATTGGAAATTGGATGACCTGGAGGTCGAAGTTAAAGAATTTATGGAAAATGATTCAGGTTTTATCCCTTAACCTGAAGGGGAAGAAAATGGATGCAGAATTAATGCAAATGAGTGCATATATATGCAAAATGAGAGATTGGTTTATCTTGCCTGCATACAGGATGTTTTGAGGTAAAGATTAAATTTCACAAAAAAATGCCCCAGTGTGACTGGGGAGGAAAATTTTGAATAAAAATAAATAAATAAATAATTGACAAGCTTCTTGACTAATATACGTCCTCAAGATCATTCCTCACAAGAGAGACATTTTGAAAAGGAAGAAGAAGCAAATAAGATGGCGCCAAGCTATTGAAAAATTCAATGACTTTATTGATGCTTTAAAATCAAGGAAGGAGAATGGGATTACATTATTCTTTTTGAAAAAGCAAGATAAAAAATGGGAAATTGTTGGCATTGTCATCTTCTGGAATGATTGTGGAAAAATCTTAGTCAGGATGACTAGTCCTCTTTTCCATATTCAACGAGGAGCTTCTTGTCAATACAGTCTTGAACAATGTTCTTAAGGACAAAGCAGTTTTCTGTATCGTGCCCTACTGCTCGTTGAAATTTGCAAAATTGTTCTTTGAATCTGCCCATAATTGCTGGAGGATCACTAGCTTTAGGCAACCGAACAAGGTCTTTCTCAAGCATATACTCGAGTATACTCTCGAGTGTTTGATCCAGAGGGGTGAATTCTCGATCAGTTCTCCAGTCCTTGCACTTTGATTTTTCCTGATCTTTCTTTTGATGCTGAGGGCTGGATTGGAGAGGTTTATCACTGTTGATGTCCTTCCCTTTTTGCCTTTTGATTCTCTCCAAACTGTTGCCATGATCATTCTTGTTGCCTTTGCTATTATTGAAAGATTTGACCGCAAAAGTGAGGTGAGCCTTCTTTTTGGCATCTTGACTATTTCTTGCAATGGTAAGGCCTTCATAGACTCCATTCTCTACTCCCATTTCGAGCCATTCAGCTCGTTCAATGAGTTCAACGAAAGACTTGGAGGGTGAGGCAGAGATTAATCCTCTCAGAGGTTGCGAAAAATTGTTGAGGATCAAGGATAAAGCATGCCTTTCTGATATAGGATCCCTCATTTTGTTGCAGGTCTCTCTCCATCTGCGAATGAAGTCTCTTGCCTTTTCATTTTCATTCTGCCTTAGATTGCAGAGATGGCTCAATGTTGGGAGCGCTTCAGTATTGAACAGAAATCGCTCGATGAATAAATTGACCACCTTATCGAATTCTCGCAGCTCGATTGGATTGATATGCTCGGAGTACCACTTGGCGGCAGTGCCTTCTAAGCTACGAGGAAAACAAAGAAATAGGGCTCTATTGTCTCTCTTGAATTTGGAGCATTCAGCGAAGAACATGGCGAGGTGGGCTTTGGGATCACCAGAACCATCGAACTTGATGAACTTGCGGGGCAGATTTTCCAGATCTTTGTCTCCTTCTAAGCCGTCATAGAAGTCCTCGCTGGTGAAGACTTTTTTGCCCTTGTCGCGAGCTTGTAGGTCTTTAACAACTTTGGCCATTTCTTTGAACTGTGACTGCAAGAGCTCTTCTGCAACTTGATCTTTTGATTTGCGACTCCTCCTTTGTTTTCGGCCCTATTTCTGAAATGCAGGAGGCACCTCATATGCTTCATCGGTGTCTTCCTCTGATTCTGATTCATCTGAAATTTCCTCTGGCTGAATTTGCTTCTTGGAGTTCTTCTTATCCTTGTGTCCATGGAACTTCTCTCTGAATGGGTTCTTCTCTGCACTAGTCCCAGCCTGTTCACTCATCATTTTGGTCATCATTTTCTGGAACATGGCATACATCTGTGGGTCTATGCCATCCTCTTCTTGCTGTTGCTCTTGACTCTTCTCGGATCGCGGGGAGCCCATCTCTTCTTCTGAGGCCGACGAGTACTGAGATGCCGTTGTTCTTTTTCCTGATCTTGTTCGAACCATCAAATGTTGTGGATGCTCTCTGCAGGATGAAGTCTTGATTAGACTCTGAAGAAACCTTGGATTGGGAGGAAAATGATTATTGACGATATGGTAGACAATTGAAATAATATCCCATTACTAGGGATGGAGTCGCCGCTGAAATCACGACAATTGTGTTGTCATTCTTTGTAAGAGAAATAACAACGAAAAATGTGCCTTGTTACCTAGGCGAGGTCGTCAACCACGAGGAAAAACACCATTTTGAAGGAAAAAGATATCTCTTGAAAAAAAAACAATCCGCAAACGGATTTAGAATAAGAAGAAGGCAAGTGGGTAAACAATTTTCACCGCAATAAATCAAAGTATTCACGAGGAAAATAAGATGGAGAATTTGGCAAATAGACAAAATGATTGAAATCCAAGGAAAGAAAACATATGATTTTGAAAAATTGCAGGCAGGATAAAAAAATGCAACTGGAAATTCGAGATTCAGTAGAATGGAAGAAGGAAAAATCACCTGGAGTTTTGAAAGAAATTGGATATTTGGGAAAATCTTCCAGGGTTTGAGGAAATAAAAGGAAAAGATGAAAATATGGGTATTTGAAAATATTTTAGAAAAATGTAAGGAAATAGAGGTAACCTACAAACAATCACATCCTGCATAAACATTTATGCACATACAGCACTCCCTAAAAGGCTGACTCTAGATGCATCATTTTGAAAAATAGTTGTAGGACCCTAACCCTAACTCTAGGTTTAGATCATCTTTGTCCAATCCAGTTACGCCGATATACCCGAATCGAAATTCGAGGTACGTGGCATATAATTTCAACTCTGGTTCTAAGGTAAGGTTTTCCTACATCCTTGAGCGCCTACCGATATACTTCGGACTGTGGCCCGCGGTACGTGGTAGGGGGGTGTTAACCCAAATAATTGGCCCAGTTGTGAGGCTCTGTCCCGAACTAGGGTTCTGGAATAGATCCCAGCAACGTGAAGACCGGGTAATGATAGGTAATGGAGATTTTAAAAAATGATCACATGCAAGAAATAGAGGGCTCTAAATCCTAGAGAGATAGACTTTTGAAAATCTTTGAAGAAGCATACATTGTTTGCATTCAGATCCTAAATTGAGGAGAGTTGTATTTAGACCTAAGTCTATGTGAGCATGAAAACATCCCCTCAATCTGGTCCTACCAAACCATGCCTAGTCTATATGCAGTCAATGTCAGCTAGGTCAGAATCTAGGCTCCTAGGTTCACATGATATCAAAAGTAAAGAGCTGACATGTTGTGAACATAATTTCAATAATTGAACTAAGTCAAGCATAATTTAGGTCAAACAAGGACAGGTCCCATCTCGGTCGCCAAACCTGTTATCGTCGCAAAATTTTTCCTCGTCTTCCCTTCCTTGCGGAAGAGAGAGGGAAATGCTTTCGCGATTCAAACTTGACTGAATTTTTGGAAATTGTTTTGAAATACTCGCCTCCGTTTTGAAAATTGTGGGAAAATCCATGGGATGGGGCTCGACCTGTCGGTACGAGGTTCGACCGTTCCTGCCGCCTTTAACAGGGGTAATCGAACCAAGGACCAAAATTGTGTTTGACTTTGTGAAATTACCGAAATCGTGTTCTATCCTAAATGCACAAAGAATTCAGGCATGTGCTATGAGATTTTTGAAAAATGTAAAATTGGAAAATATGATGTATGCTTAGAAAACATCTGAAGTTGAAAAGTATTTCTCAGGAAAAGATGGAAATCAATCTCTCAGGAAAACTCAGAGGAAGAAGGTTTGAAATCTCGAGAAAGTTTATAAAGAGTTGGAAAATATTGAAGAAGTGAGAATCTCGAGAAAATCTTGAGAAAGTTTATAAGGGACTTGGAAAACCATGAAGAAATGAAAATCTCGGGAAAATCTTGAGAAAGTTTATAAAGACTTAGAAAAATGAGAATCTCAGGAAAATTTTAAGAAAATTTATAAAGACTTGGAAAAATGAGAATCTGAAGAAAATTTTAAGAATTCTTGAGAAAATATGAACTTTTGAAAAGGAAAACACTTGTTGAGAAAATGCAGACTTTGAGAATTTTCTTAAGAAAATGATAGGAAATTTATAGGAAAGATTCATTGGAGAAGGAAATTTAGAACTTAGGAAATTGAAATCCTGCGAATCTTGTCTCTGAAATGCTTGAAAATCAACTTTGATTCTTGAGGAAAGGAGAAATTCCTTTGAAAAGAATCTTAAGGAAATAACTTTTTAAGGAAAATCACAGGAAAACATTTGATTTGGGAAATCCAACTCCGAATATCATCATAGTTTCTTGAGAAAATCGATTCCATGAAGTGAAAATCTTTTGAGAAAATCATGAGAAAAACAAATGATGGAGATGATGTGAATGAATGAATGCACTTTTGAAAAGATTTCTGAAAATTTTATTGGAAAAATGTGGATTAAGCCAAAGTAAATCCTTCATATATTTTGACTGTGGCCATGAATATATTCAGGGTTTATTTGAGTTAATTCACAATATTTGGAAAACATTGGAAATATGAGGTGCATTTTCAAGATAGCCTAAGAGTGTAGGCTCAATGTGACTGGTAGAGAGATGATGGATCTGGGTCTCGTCCATATTCTGACTAGGGCCGTAAATATGGACTCCACCGAGTTCATCAACTCTCTAAGAGTTGGTGCACGTGCCATTCGTTTTCATCCACGGTGGGTTTTGAAAATTGAGATATATGCATCATAGAATCAGGATATTACAGAAATCAAACTATATGAGATGCGACCTAATCTAAGCAGTAAAAATAAATCTTATTCCAAGGTTTACATCGGATTGTTACATTGCATAACATAAAGTAAAATAAAATTGAAATGGATCCAAGGAATCTGCATCTTCTAGATTTTCCTGCAAAATGAGAGTTAGTACAAAATAAACAAGGAAATGGACATATATATATAATATATACAACGAAGAGACATATATATATCAAAATGCTAGAATAGGTGTTAAATGTCATGTAACGATGGAAGTGTAACTATATGAGAAAATATATGGATGTTCATACATGGAAATAAGAGCACATGAAGATATATATATATATATATATATATATATATATATATATATATATATATATATATATATATATATAAGTATATATCTATGTATATATATATATATACATATATATATACATATATATATACATATATACGTATACATATAGATAAATATATATAGCTATACATATATATAGATATATATATACATATAATGAGAAAATATGTACATACTAATGGAAATTATGTATAATAGGTAAAACCAGAAATTACAGGTATATACAGTTTCTGTAGGTGATTTCACACGACCATACTTCCCAAATTACAACTTATTTCGCAACAAAATCGGGTATGGAGCTTCCCTATATATCAATAATGAAACACGCCAAAGATGGTATAGAGATCATGAACGGATATGGATATATCCGTTCATGAACAGGGCCGATTGTCAAACCTGGGTACCTGCAGCAGAAAGGGGACAGCATAACATATGTTACAAATTATTTACAAGGGGTTGATGGATTTCCCCTTTTATCAGCTTAATTTCAATCAATAAGTGTATTAGTATAAGTTGATGACTTGGGACAACCAAATATAGGTACTTTGGGTGACAAGATGGACAACAGCCAAATAACGTATAGAGGGTATTGAGTAAGTATTTACATGTTGCAGTATTGTCATAGTAGAAGTATAAAAGCACAGTGGGTCAATTAACACAAAGTATAAAAAAACGAAATATGATTATATACAGGAATTGATCTGATGACATGCCTATACTAGGTGGTCTACCGTGATATTTTACAACAAATCCCACTTCCTAAAACTCATGCAATGTAGGCTTATATACCAGTTTTACTTAAGCTAAATCCAATTGCCTAGATAATAGCTGAAGTGTTGGAAGTGTACAACATAAGTGAGGGTGGTGTAGTGGAGACTAGGTTACTGTGCATAGGTAAATGGGTATATAGCCATGAGAAACAGTGATTTATGTGGTAGCTGGTGTGTGCTGAAAACAGTTGCAGTAGGTGAAGTGGAAGTAGTAATAAGGGGCAACAACAGGGAATTAGTGTAGGGCATTGAGAAAGAAAAAAAAAATGATTTGGAATATCAAACAAAACAAAATTGCAAGAAACAAACTGGAAAATGATTAAACAAACTCAAGAACTACAAAACGGGAAATGGAAACACTTGAAAATAGGAAAACAGGCAATCAGTTTCCCAATTGAAAATTGAAATCACTAAAACAGAAAATTGTTTTTTTTTTTTTTAAGAACAAAACAGAAAATGAGATTAACTCTATATTAGGACTAAAACAATTAATCAAACGAACGAACAATGCAGACAAGCGGGAAGAACAATACAGCAATTGAAAACAAAATATTACACAGAAAAAAAAATTATTAGAAAAATCAAGACATGCAATGAATGAATGAGAATGTAAAAGCAATGATAGGAATGAACTACTATGCTGGAACAGATGAATCAAAGAAAGAGCATGAAATCAAATACTAAACAGAAATGAAGAAAATCAACAAAACATGAAGATCTTCATAGCAATACAAGGAATTAAATGCATACGAAAAAAAAAAAAACTGGACGACAACAGGAAATCAATATCTAATACATGTTATCCATCACAAATCCCTCTATTATGCCGAAAATGAGGCCTTAAATGGCCCTTTATCTTACATCAATTCCAACTAAACAGCCGTGTAGATCCCCTGCACCACTCGACAGCAGGTAGGAGGCGTTCTCTGCTGCTGGAACTAGAGAAGGATGAGACGGCCTGCTATATGAAGGCAATGTCAAGGATCTGATGGCTGGATTGATATCTGCTGTATACCCTGCTGATAGGCTGAAGAAGAGGCAGCAACGTAGGGCTTACTGCTGTCTGAAGGCAACGTGAAGGAGCTAATGGCTGGATTGAAGGAAAGGGGCAATGCTGGATCGATGCTCTTTGCATCCAACAAGCAGGGATCGATTCCCTGCTGAGGTTGAAGGAAAGAGGGAGACACTGGCTGGATTGAAGGGGACGGACAGCAGTTGGCTGGGCTGAAGGAGAGGGCCAAACGCTGGTTGGGTTGAAGGAATAGTGGATGATGTGAGTTGGGCTGAAGAAGGTTTGGCAACAGCTGTTAAAGGTGGAAGAGCTCCACGCTCAGCAGGAAAACCGTTGGTGAATCTCTGGTAGGTTGAAGAAGATGCAAAAAACGTTGGAGGTGGATAGTCTTCACGCTGAATGGCTTCTCCTGCAAATAAAAAAAAAACAGCAAATCAAAAATTTTCCCCTTTAATCGATCAATGGCTGGGTCTTTTAAAGACCTTCAGCCCCTTTCTTACAAAAACGCATTTTCTTTTAAGAGCACCGTTATAGTTTTTGAAATTTTTTTGAAACCGATTTTTGAAAATCAAAAGGGGCGCATCTTTTTTTCCAAATTTTTGTTTCATTTACCTATGTTTTAGGTAAAAATGAATTTTTTTTTACTTTAGGAAATTCGGCTGTGCCATTAAGGCTGCCTCTTTCTAAAAAAAAATTTTTATTTAAACAAATAAAAAGAAAATAAAATAAAAAGTGAAAATTGAAATAAATGAGAGGCTTTTATGGAAATGCCACCTCAACCCACTTTTAAAATCTTTTTGGGAAAATAAAGTTTTATTTTGTTTTGTAAAATCTTTTATTTTTAAATGGGGTGCCACATGTGTTTGGGCCCGCTAACTAAACAAAATAAATAAATAAATATTGAGAAAAATTCGCAAATTGGTATGAACTTCGGGTGGGTCCCGCTTGAGAATAAACAACTTACCTGAGAGTCTGAGTATGATGCTAGTTCAAAGGTGGGTCCCGCTCCATTTATTTGAAAATACGAGATAAAACATTATTTATTTTCAAGAATTTGGGAAAAATTGGGTTTTCAGGGCAAAAAAAATATGGATAAATGTAAAAAAAAACTGTAAAGAGATTTAAAATCCTTTTTGCAAAAAGTTTTGAGATAAAATCCTTAAAATCAATATCCAAATATCTAGATTGTTTTTCTTGAGAAAAGTTTTTGTAATTCAAAGTCCTGGGGGTAAAATGGGAAAGATTGGCAATTTTGAAAACCCAGGGTTTTAAAAATCAATTTTGAAAAGTTTAAAAATCAAATCTGGATGGACAATTTTGAAAATCATGAGTTCTGGATCCCAAAATGACATGTTGTGTAGTGAAATGATGCAATGCTATGCAAAGACATGTTCTATGAAATGTCACTCTGAGCTCGGACTTGGAAATTTTAGCTTTTTGTCCAAAAAAAGGATTTTGAAATTTTGCCATTTGAAGATGTATCTGAACCTAAATATGGAAATTTTGAGGCTCAAGAATGAAATTTTGGACTTTCTGCAAGGTTTAATCTCAGAAAATGACCATTTTGCCCTTCATTGCTTCCAGAGAACTGAAATATGCCGATTGAGGGCAATGTCAGGAGGTGAGTGAAAATTTGGGGTGTTTACAAGATGAAGAAGAGAAGATGGACATTCTAAATCGGCCATTTCCTCTGCACACCACAACAGTGATCACTGAACAGCCTTTTTAGCCTCAGGATCACATAACTCCATGTTCAGAACAAGACATCCAAGTGCAGTATCAAGTTCTCATGCTGCATCAAGCACGAACCGACAGTGAAAAGAAAATGGACCTTATCTCAGCCATTAGCAGGCTGAAAGTATCTACAGAACCTATAAGGGCATCCCCTAAGAAAGTAAAAAGAATTCCTGAATTCCTTAATCAGTTCATCAAGCCCGTACCAGAAAAAGGAGAAATGTCAACTCAAAAGCCACTAACTGCTTTGTCCAATGTATCAATTTTGGACTTAGCTAAAAACTCTTGCAAGCTCCAACAAGTACTGGATGATTTGCTTAGAAAGATTAAAGTTAAGTCTAGTACCACACTTGAAAACATGGCACAAATTGTGAATTCAGCCATGATGAATGCGCCAATCACCTTCTCTGATGAGGACCTTCCAAAGGCTTACACCTTTCATAACAATGCCCTATACATTGTTGTTCGAGCAAGGAGAATGACAGTACCCCATGTGCTGGTTGATGGAGGCAGTAGCCTCAACATATGTCCCGAGATGACAGCGAAGGCACTAGGCATCAAGGAGGAAGAGTACATTCAAGATCCTATCACCATATATGGATTCGACAACCATGGTTAAACGGCAAAAGGAAAGATCTTCTTAGAAGTGTTTATCAATTACTCAGTGCATTCGGTGCTCTTTCATGTGGTTAATATACCACCCACCTATAATCTGCTTCTCGGGAGACCCTGGATCCACCATACAAATGCAGTGCCTTTCACTCTTCATCAGTGTATAAAGTGGTCCAAAGGTGGGATGATCACAACTGTACTGGGAGATGACCCAGAAGAAAGGCTCCCGCAACCCATGATTCCTAGATCCACATTCACTGCAGATATCCCTAGCATCAGGGAAAGAGAAGAAGTCAGTCTTGGAGAGAGTCCAGAAATACTCCAGACACCAGAGCCATCCATGCATACCGTGGCCATGACCCAATGGAGAGGTCCTCAGTTCTTCAAGATCGGAGGATGACTCGACTACAACACTCTCAGAGACCACCCATTGTTTCCCCAGTTCATGAAAGTGGAGAAAGGGTTTGATCTGTTTCTAAAGCATGGCTACCAGCCTTTCAAAGGCTTGGGCAAAAATGAAAATGGTTGCATTGAACCAATGATTCTGAAGCATCATCATCACAGAACAGGACTAGGATTTTCTGGCAAAAGCTCACAAAAGAAGACTGTTTTTGTTAAGGGGGCACATTGAGAACCATTTTGTATTTCCTTTCTATTCTTTTCAAAATAAATGTCTCATTCTATCAATGTCTTTGATCAATTCAAATTTAATAAAATTTCAAGTTTCTTTGTCTATCTGGATGCCATCTCTATCTCCTCATTTCATTTTTATTGTCATTTTATTCATGATTCTTTTCAAACGCTATTTGTATTATGATAGGCGATTTTTCCTGAATCAAGTTTCTTCTCCAAATTTCAGAATGTATTCCTGAGCAATCAAGAAACTCGTTCTCAATCCAAAGGCTTTCCAGAAGTCAGCAACAATTCACCGAGTCAAAGTCAGCACAGAAAATGACAAAGTTGCAAAGCAGTCAGATGAGTATACGAAATTTGATCTGTCTCTTCAAGAATTGCCAGAGTTCTCCTCCGTTCAAAAGTAAGACGAACCATCTACTCTAGTACAAGATCCGATTGAGGATGTCAATATCGGTTCAGAAGACAATCCCAAGATTCTCAAAATTGGCACCAGTTTGAGTTTGAACGAGAAGAAAAGGTTCATCAACTTTCTCAAACAACATGAGAAAGTATTTGCATGGACATACGAAGATATGCTGGGCTTAGATCCCAAAGTGGTCGAACATCGCCTCATTTTGAAACCAGGTGTTAAGTCAGTCAAGCAAAAACTAAGAAAAATGGATCCCAGAATAGAACAACAAGTCAAAGAAGGACTCAAAGATTTACTCAAAGCAGGGTTCATTCGAACTATTGACTACCCAGATTGGTTAGCCAATATTCTCACTGTTCCAAAGAAAAAAGGCAAAGTGAGGATTTGCATAAACTTCAGAGACCTCAACAAAGCAACTTCGAAGGATGATTATCCACTTCCAAGTATTGATCTTCTAATCGATAACACGACAGGACATGCAATGTTCTCTTTTATGGATGGATATTCCGGCTACAATCACATTAAGTTGGCCACTCACGATCAATCAAAAACTTCCTTCACTACACCTTGGGGCACTTTCTGTTATACAGTGATGCCATTTGGGCTCAAGAACGCTGGAGCAACGTATCAACGAGCAATGACCGTCATTTTTCACGATCAGATGCGCAAAATCATGGATGCATATGTTGATGATATCCTCGTGAAATCCAAAGAGGAAGAAGATCATATTCAATCTCTTGATTAAGTGTTTAAATGGCTCATTCTCTATAAGTTAAGACTCAATTCTCAGAAATGTGTTTTTGGAGTCGAATCAGGCAAACTGTTGGGTATCCTGATCAGCAAAAAAGGGATAGAAGTAGACCCAGCTAAAGCAAAGGCCATCATTGATATGCCACCTGTGAACACCCCAAAATTTTCAAAAGTTTGTAAATATCCCCTTTTTGCCCTTTATCTTCATTTTCGGGTAATTGAGTCACTTTTAAATATAAATCCCATTTTATTTCTCAAGTTTTCTAAAATTAAATTCATTTTGTATATCTGACTCAATTTCGAATCCGGATCCAGATAAAAGATCCAAATCTGAGCTTCGTGGTCCAATGTTTAAAATCAAAATTCTCCAAATTTCCAAAATAACTTTTGAAAGGCTCAGACACTTCGTCCGGTATCCGTTTGGATCCATCATGTTGTATTTCTCGATTCGTGTGTCAAAACTCAAACAATTTTATCAAAACCTAGGTCCAAACCCATTCTTCTGAAGAAATTTCCCCGAAATGGTCTGAAATTCTCAGAAAAATACTTTTTGTAAATATTTCTCACAAAAATACAAAAAATTAGTGTTTAATCTTTGTTTTCTCGTACAATTTTAGATCTTTATTCCAAATATACAAAAAAATAGAAAAATAACACAAAACCAAAAAAAAATTTAAAAGTTATGAGAAAAAAAAATAATTTCTAGCTTTTTGAAGTTAACCTTTACTAAAAACCTCATCTTAAACTATTTTTTTAGAAAATTTCTCAAAAGAAACCTTCTTTTTGAAAACCAAAAGCCACTTTTTAGAAAAAACCTGAAAAGGAGACCCCTCTTTGTAAATTTGGGAAAATGGCAAATGGCCATCTCCCACGCACTCCTCCCTCTCGCTTTGCTACCCTCCGATCTTCAACCATCGCCTGTGTTCTCCTCCCTCCATCTCTAACCAACTACCTCTCAAATCCTCCTTCTCCCAGTTTAAAAGGACCACACAACAGTCGATGGAAGGATCCGTTCTCACCCCTCCATATGCCTCTTCTTCGTTTCCCTCTTCTCTCTTCTCTGGATTCTGGTAAACACCCCAAATTTTTCAAAGATTTGTAAAAATGACCCTTTTTCCCCTAACTCTATTTTTGAGAAAATCAAAGTGATTTCAAAGCTAAATTTCAGTCTTTCTTCAGATTTCTGGATTAAATTCCACATTGATATATTCAAATTCAACTCCAGGTCTAAACTCAGTATTTTAAATTCAAATCTGAGCCCCGTTGTCCGATTTCCAAAATAAAATCACAAAAATACCAAAAAAATGATTTTGAAAGGCTCGAGCAGCTCATCCGGCACTCTGTTGGATCCTCGACCCTATATTTCTCAGTTCAAAGTTATAAACCTCGAATATTTCTCAAAAATTCAGACACAAATCCATTTTCTGAAGAAATTTTCTCAAAATAGCTCAGAAAAATTCCCTTTTGTAAATATTTTACAAAAACATAAAAGAATTAGTTTTAAATCTTTGATTTCTCGTAAAGCTTTAGGATTTTATTCTAAAAATACAAAAAAATAGAAAAATAACATAAAAAACCAAAAAATTGAGAGAAGATACAAAGAAAACGGATGATTTTCAAAACTTTTTAAACCATTTTTACCAAAAACCTCAACTTTAACCACTTTTCAAAAATCTTTCTAAAAGATGACCACCTTTTTGAAAATTTGGAAAAAAATTTAACGAACTCTTCTCGCGCCTCTTCCCTTCTCTCTCCATTGTTTGATTTACAACCGCATACCTTCATCTCCACCCTCAATTCTCAACTGATCTTCCTCTTCTCGAATTTTCCATTCCCCCTTTAAGAAGAGGCGAGCTCCTGTCTTGAGGCATCGATTGTCTTCCTGGAGGTCGATTCTTCCTTCCTTCAGATCCATCTCTTCCGGTAACAAATCTCCTCCGGCATCCATTTTCCTCTACTGAGACCCATCATCTACGCTCACACATCCATCGATTCCCTTCTCTTCACCATCGACCAACTGGAGAAAAGCTCCGCAGCGTAGGGAAGCACCCTCTGCAGAAAACGGGAATTCCAAATAATTTGTCACGGTCCGGTCCGATTATCTTCCAACTGCAGATTTCCAACCAAATCGCAGAAAATACATGGAAGTTGTTATCCTCCTTTTCTAGAATTAGAGACTCATGTGAATATTTTCAAGAATGTAATAGTTAGATTATAATGAAAGTTTTACATTTCAAGTATTAGAATAGAATGTATGAGCATACATGCCTTAGAAATTATTTGTTTTTATGCATTTTCTTTTCTTTATTTCTCAAAATTCTCACAATGGTAAAACACGAATGGCACGTGCACCATTTCGTAAGAGATAATAAACACTAAGTTGATGATCCACATCAATGGCCATAGTCAGGGTGTGGACAAAACTTAACATTTTTATCTTTTACAAAATAACACTGGATCCATTTTTCAAAATTCATCATATTTTCCTAAAATATTTTCTTCTTTTATCAGAATTCAACTTAAAATTAACTCAAAATATATACCAATGGCCATAGTCAGGGTATATTGAGGTTCAATTTCATTTTAAATTCTATAAAAGCACCAAAAAGATATTTTATCCTTCATTTGAATTTAGATATGACTATTATATAATACATTCAATGACCATAGTCAGGAGTGTATTATATCATTAGTCTTGCTTAAATTCATTTAAAGAATGAAATATGATTTTCAAATCCAATTTCAAACTTATTCAAATTCATTCATCATATAGGATAGAATTGCATCATATTTTCAAAATTCCAAGTGATTCTTCTTCTTCCTTTCTCAGATTAAATCTTTTTCAAATCCAATTCTATCTCATTTCAAGATTCAAAAATTCAATTTCAAAGCCCAAATTGACTTTGAAATTCCAAAATCATTTTACATTCAAATTTCCAACTCAATTCAAAATTCAATTTCAAAGTTCAATTTAACTTTGAAGTTTCTGATTCATCTTCAAATTCAAAAACCAAGTTTTCTTCAAATTCAAAAATCACAAGTTTGAGATTGATTTTTGAATCTTGACTCTTCTTAAATTTTAAATTCAATCTGGGTTTTCAAAACCCAGATCCATCTTCAAAAGTCCCATTTGGACTTTCAAAACCCAAATCCAAAGTTAGATCAACTTGGATCCAGTTTTCTAAATACAATTCTACTTTTTGGATCTTAGACTTCGGATCCAAATTGCATCATGAATTCCAGACCTTAGATCCAAATTCCACTTAGGATCTCGATCCCCATTCTATATTGGATCTCAGATTCAGATCCAAAATCCATCCTGGGGTCCAGAATCCAATTCTACCTTGGATCTTCAGACTTTAGATCCAAATCCATTCTAGGATCCAGAATCCAATTCTACATTGGATCTCAGACTTCATATCCAAAATCCATTCTTTAGGATCCAAAATTCAAATCCACCTTTGGATCTCAGATTACAGATCCAAATTCCACTTAGGATCTGGATCCCCATTCTACATTGATCTCAGATTACCGATCAAAATTCTATTCTAGGATCCAAAACCCAATCCTACATTGGATCTCAGATTACAGATCCAAATTCCATTCTAGGATCCAGAACCCAATCCTACATTTGGATCTCAGACTTCAGATCCAAATCCATTCTAGGATCCAGAATCCAATTCTACTTTGGATCTCAGACTTCAGATCCAATTCCATCTTAGGATCCAGAGTCCAACTCTATCTTGGATCTTAGACTTCAGATCCAAATTTTATCTGGGATTCCAAAACTTAAATCCAATTCCATTTCATTTCCAGGCTTCAAATCAAGTTCCCATTTTCGGATCCTAAATCCAAAATTCAACTTTGAACTCTATTCAGAATCCAAATCTTGGATTCGGATTTCATCTTGAAATTCCAACTTTCAAATCAAATTCTATTTCTCAAATTCTATTTTAAATTTTCCACATTTTTATTCTGATTTCAAACTTCAAAGATAGAATTCAATTCCAGTCCAAATTCAAAGTCCATTTATGACTTTGAAAAGTTCCTTTCTTTTCTTTTCTCTCATCTCAGTTTCAAGATCATTTTTTTCCAAACCCAGATTTATTTTTCTCAAAGCTCTTGATTGTTCTAAAAACTTAGAACTTTAAATCTTAAGTTCTAAGTTAGAAATCATTTCTTCACTATTATCAGATTCATCTCAGAAACCCTTGGAATTCTTCAAAATATTTTCAAAAAAAGAGCATACATCTTTGCATTTGCACAAGCATGATTCTTTGTGCATTTAGACTTAGAATAATTTCTTAGATAAATTCTTAGCAAAGCAAAAGGCATTAATTCGACCCTTGGTTTGATTAGCCCTGGTAAAGGCGCCAGGAACGGTCGAACCTCGTACCGACGAGCGGATCCCGTCTCCCAGTTTTCCCGCAAATATTTCAAAAACGGAGGCGAGTTATTTCAAATATTTTTCAAAATTAAGGTCAAGTGAGACCCGCAAAAGAGTTCATCTTCTTTCCTTTTCTCTTTCTTTTCTCTTCTCTTTTCTCTTTCCGTCTTCTATTTTCTCCCTTCAAAAAGGAAGACATAGAGGTAGGAAAGGAAAGGAGAGGGAAGAGAGAAAATATTATAAGAGGAAAAATTTTGCGATGATCACAAGTTTGGCGACCGTGATGGGACTCATCTTCGTCCGATCGAATTTAATGCCTTTTCTTTTGCTTTGATATTATCTAAGAATTTATTCTACATATGTCGGCTTCATTTCCATGCAAACCTTAGGAGCCTAGACTCTGTCCTAAAGCTGACATCATTGCATATAGGATCTAAGTATGGTTTGGTAGGACCATATTGAGGAGATTATATCCATGTTCACATTAGACTTAGGTTTTAAATACAACTCTCCTCAATTTTAGGGATTGAATGCAAAACAATGTATGCAAGTGTATGTTTCTCTTCATTTTAATCTATCTCTTTAGGACTTGCATTAGAGCCATCTGATTTCTTGCATGTTGAGCATATTTTGAAAAACTCCTTACCTATATTGTCCCGGTCTTCAAGTTGCTGGGCTGTCTCACTGAACCATAGTTCGGGAGAGAGCCTCACAACTGGACCACCTATTTGGGTTCGCACCCCCCTACCACGTACCTAAGGGCCATAATCCGAGGTATATCGGTAGGTGCTCAAGGACGTTGGGAAGCCATTACCTTAGAACCAGAGGAATATTTCTATGCCACGTACTTCAAGCTTTGGCTTGAGTATATCGGCGTATCTCGATTGAAATCAGATGATCTGAACCCTAGAGTTAGGATTAAGGTCCTACAAGCCATTTCAAAATATTGCATTTAGAGTCAGCCTCTAGGGAGTGTTGTTTGTGCATCCTTGTTTGTATATCTATGATTTTGATATTCCCTATATTTTCCAAAATCCTGGGTATATATTATTCAAAATTTTCTCCTTATTTTAAAACCCAGGTGTATTTTCCTTCTTCTTCTCTTAATTTCTTCTAATTCTTTTTTTTTTTTTATCCTGCCTATAATTCTTCAAAATTTTAAATCTTTGAAATTCTTTTCTATATTCTATTCCTTACCCTCATTTACAATAAAAACATCTTTTGTCAGGATATGTCCTTTTCAAAATTTATCTTTATTCACATTTTTACCTGTCTATCCTTTTTTTTAGAAAAACAATGCGGTTGTCGCAAATTTTGGTGACAACCCGATCCCTCGTAGTAGGGATGTTTTCATTTTTAGATTATGATTTCCTCCTTTATTAAAATTTCTTCCTAAGATCTTTTCTAAAAAGACCCATTTATACTCTACAGAGAGCATCAACACTATCAATTGAGTCAGGCAAAGCTCAGAGATTACATTGCTCTAACATCCCAGTTATAAGCAGAAAGAGTAAGGAATGGATTCTCAAAAATCTGTCAGAAAGGAAGTTCAGGACAGCAGAAGTGAGATTGATCCCGCGATATACCAATTATTAAAAAAGATGATGGTTGAGATATTGTCTGAACAAGCTGAAGCCAATTGCAGAAAAGCTCCCACAGAAGGAAAGGCACCCGTCACTTTCCCCATAGATGAACACGGCAATATCAGCGCAGGAGACTCTAAAGCCAACAGGGGCAGCAATCAAGGCAACTAGGGCAGCAACTTGAGAGAGCATAAAAGCCAGATTGGGAAATATTGTGAAAACCATGATAGACCTCTTTAATATAGTCCTCAGCAAAAAGGAAAGAAGCAGGAAGAACCAAAGCGCAAGGATTGGAGCAAGGGTCGAGATTTTACTCCTTTAGACGAGCCGCTTGACAAAATCCTCGAATACATGTTGTCTAGCGGATTACTCAGGCTCCCAAAAGCCGCCAGCCCTTCTACAATCATGGGAAAATATATAGACCAATTCTGTGGGTACCACTGGGCAATAGGGCATAACACTGAGCATTGCTTCATCTTCAAGAATATAGTTCAAGACTGCCTTGATAAGAATCTCTTTATCAAAATCGAAGAAGAAAGGCGTCCATATCTCCTAAACATGCAAGCTCAGTCCAGCTACCAGGTAGAGGTCAGCACTCGGCAGAAGTCAAACAAGCCGAAGAAAGCAAAGCATGAAGGTTGGGGTCATGATCGTCAGTTTACCCCTCTAGGTCAGCCGATCGAAGAAGTTCTCCAATACCTGCTTGCAAAAGGCATGATCAAACTCCCAAGAAAGGTTGATCCTCCTGTCATCATGGGAAAATGGAAAGATTGCTTCTGCAAGTTTCATCGAGCAAGGGAGCATGACACGAAGCGCTGCTTCGTCCTCAAAAACCTTGTGTAGGATTATATTGATAAAGAGCTTCTGGTACCAAAGGAAGGAGAAGAGCAGCCCGCGGTTTCAACCGAACCTTTTCCAGACCAATCAGAGAATTGAGAATACCAAGAGTTTTTCGCTTTCATCCCTTTTTGCCAACCACTTTGTAGGGGCAAGTTAGCCCAGTCTTTGTGACCTTTTTTAGCATACTTGTAAATATTCAGTTCTGTTATCAAACTTTTTGCTTATCAATGAAGTGTCGATTTTCTTTATATCTTTGAAATTCAATACTTTCTTCTTTTTACTATATTGGGGCATTAAAATGTGGGACAATCCTGACATCATTCATGAGAGAAATGATATTACCTATGAGGGTCTTTCAAAAATCATGAAAATTTTAGTTCAAATATTTTATTACCACCTTTTTCAAAGATCAACCCTTGTGTTGATCATATTTTTCTACAAATTGAATCATTGCATTTCAAAGATCAACCCTTGTGTTGATCATATTTTCTGAAAATTGATTTCATTACATTTCAAAGATCAACCCTTGTGTTGGTCTCATTTTCAAAAATTGATTTCATTACATTCAAAGATCAACCCTTGTGTTGATCTCATTTTTCAAAAATTTATTTCATTACATTCAAAGATCAACCCTTGTGTTGATCTCATTTTCCAAAAATTTGATTTCATTTCATTCAAAGATCAACCCTTGTGTTGATCATATTTTCTGAAAATTGATTTCATTACATTTCAAAGATCAACCCTTGTGTTGATCTCATTTTCAAAAATTGATTTCATTACATTCAAAGATCAACCCTTGTGTTGATCTCATTTTTCAAAAATTTATTTCATTACATTCAAAGATCAACCCTTGTGTTGATCTCATTTTCCAAAAATTTGATTTCATTTCATTCAAAGATCAACCCTTGTGTTGATCATATTTTCTGAAAATTGATTTCATTACATTTCAAAGACCAACCCTTGTGTTGATCTCATTTTTCAAAAAATTGATTTCATTACATTCAAAGATCAACCCTTGTGTTGATCTCATTTTCCAAAAAAAATATTGTTTTCATTTCATTCAAAGATCAATCCTAGGTGTTGATTATGTTTTCTAAAAATTGATTTCAAATCATTGCATTCAAAGATCAACCCTTGCGTTGATCATATTTTCTAAAAAATTGATTTTGAATCATTGCATTCAAATATCAACCCTTGTGTTGATCATATTTTCTACAAATTGATTTTCAAATCATTGCTTCAAAAAAATTAACCCTCATGATGATCTCTCATGAATGATCCCCTTTCAAAGATTAGCTCTCGTGGTTAATCCTCCTTTCCAAAAATGATTTTCCCATCTTCTTCTCTCATTTTAAAGATCCCACATGCAGGCAGGATCAAACTCTTTTTCTCAACTTTTGTCAACCTTTTGTTTATCCATCTTTATTAGTTTTATCAATTTTATTCATTTTCATTATTCATCCATTTTATTAATTCTTCTTAATTCTTATTAATTCTTATTTCAAAATCACCCTTTCAGGTTAAGGGATAAACCTGATGCCTCTTTTCCCATGAGGTATTTCTTTTTCCTTCTTTCTTTATCCCCCTTTCAGGTTAAGGGATAAACCTAAAACCTCATCCTACGAGGTCCTTCTTTCTTCAGGATAAGGGATAGTCCTAAATGTCTTTTTCTTTTAAAAGCTAAATCCTTTTTCTTCATTCAATTTTATCATTTTTTTTCTTAATTAAGTTTCAATTCTTCCAATTCTTTTTTTTTAAAGCTTTTCACCAACTTTTTTCCTAAATTTTATTCCTTTCCCATTCAGGATAAGGGGTAATCCTGAAACCCCTCATAGGAGCAACAATGCTACCTGTGAGAATTCTTTTACAAAGATAAAATTTTCTTGATTCTTCTCTTTTGTCAAAATCTTCCAAACAATTTCTATCTCTTCTCATCAGTTCCTTCTCTGATTTTTCCTCCCCAGTCAAGATAAAGGGGCAATCAGATCATATGCAAATAAATTCAGTCCTCTAAATGGTCATTCTCATTCCCAGGTCCGGTCCTCGCACTGGCAAATTTTCAAAACTCAATCTTTTGATTAAAAACTTTCTGTCAAAAACCCGAGTTCTCACTTAGGCTTCTCCCTCTATTCTTTCATTTGAAGTTCCGAGTTACGACTCGGACTTCCTTTTGAATCCAATCCTCGCATTGGAAAGCAATCATTTCTTTAGAAATTCGAGTTTTCAAAACTCGGGTTTCTCTTTATCTTTTATCCGAGTTCCAGCTCGGGTTTTTCATTTATTATTTTCGTTTGAAGTTCTGAGTTCCGACTCGAACTTCCTTTTGAATCCAATCCTCGCATTGGAAAGCAATCATTTCTTTAGAAATTTGAGTTTTCAAAACTCAGGTTTCTCTTTATCTTTTATCCGAGTTCCAGCTCAAGTTTTTCATTTATTATTTTTGTTTGAAGTTCCAAGTTCCGACTCAAACTTCCTTTTGAATCCAATCCTCGCATTGGAAAATAATCATTTCTTTAGAAATTCGAGTTTTCAAAACTCGAGTTTCTCTTTATCTTTTATCCGAGTTTCAGCTCGAGTTTTTTTTCCTCTATTATTTTCGTTTGAAGTTTCGAGTTTCGACTCGGAGTTCCTTTTGAATCTAATTCTCGCATTGGAAAACAATCTTTAGAAATTCAAGTTTTCAAAACTCGGGTTTCTCTTTATCTTTTATTTTCTGAAGATTCAAGTCCCAACTTGGATTCTCTTCTTTTTCAAAAAACCCCAACTGCCAGGTGGGACCTTCTTCCAAAAGTCTAACCTTCCGGCTAGTCCATTTCCAAAATTCAAAGATTCAGGTTTATTCTCTTTAAAATTCTTCCTTCCCCTTCAGGTTAAGGGATAAACCTGATGCCTCCTGCTAATGAGATATTTCTTTTCTACCTTCCCCCGTTCAGGGTAAGGGGATAAAATCCTGAAAGTCGATCACATGTAACTAAAACTATGATGGTCCATTAATTTTCACCACAAAATCTATATTTTCTAAAAAATTCACTTTGTTTAGTTCATCTTTACAACCCAGTCCTTGCACTAGGGTATTTTTCAAAATCTGCAATCATATATTGAGCTCATTTGGAGGATCCGATCCTCGCACCAATAACTTTATACATTCGGTCTTCTGATCAAATACCTTCTTTTTACAAAATTCAAGTTCTGACTTGAACTCCCCAAGATTTGATATTTTTAAAAGATCCGGCATCTCGCTGGTCATGTATTTTCCCAAAAGGATCCAACACTCGGTGGTCATGTCTCCCAAAAGATCCAGCATCTCGCTAGTCATGTATTTCCAAAAAGATCCAACACCAGTTGGTCATGTATTCCCAAAAGGATCCAACACTCGTTGGTCATGTCTCCCAAAAGATCCAGCATCTTGCTGGTCATGTATTTCCAAAAAGATCCAACACCAGTTGGTCATGTATTTCCAAAGGATCCAGCATCCCGTTGGTCATGTATTTCCAAAGGATCCAGCATCTCGCTGGTCATGTATTTCCAAAAAGATCCAACACTCGTTGGTCATGTATTTCCAAAAGATCCAGCTTCCAAAAGATCAAACCCTTAGGGTACTACTCCTCAATTCTATAATTTTCAAACCTTCAAGATCTTCAATCTCTCAAATTCTATCAGTTCCCAACCTTTGGTTACAATATCTTCAGAATCTCATCAAACCCTCGGGTTATAATTTCTCAAATTCAATCACTTTCAAACCATCAGATTAAATCCTTCATTTTAAAATCTAGTTTTCATAACTGGTCGGGATTTGAAATCTAGTATTTTCACTGGTCGGGATTTGAAATCCAGTTTTCATAACTGGTCGGGATTTGAAATCCAGTATTTTTCACTGGTCGGGATTTGAAATCCAGTATTTTTCAATGGTCGAGATTTGAAATCCAGTTTTCATAACTGGTCGGGATTTGAAATCCAGTATTTTTCACTGGTCGGGATTTGAAATCCAGTTTTTATAACTGGTCGGGATTTGAAATCCAGTTTTCTTAACTGGTCGGGATTTGAAATCCAGTTTTCTTAACTGGTCGGGATTTGAAATCCAGTTTTCTTAACTGGTCGGGATTTGAAATCTAGTATTTTTCACTGGTCGGGATTTGAAATCCAGTTTTTATTTACTGGTCGGGATTTGAAATTCAGTTTTCTTAACTGGTCGGGATTTGAAATCCAGTATTTTTCACTGGTAGGGATTTAAAATCCAGTATTTTTCACTGGTCGGGATTTGAAATCCAATTTTCTTAACTGGTCGGGATTTGAAATCGAGTTTTCTTAACTGGTCGGGATTTGAAATCCAATATTTTTCACTGGTCGGTATTTGAAATCCAGTTTTTATTTACTGGTCGGGATTTGAAATCCAGTTTTCATAACTGGTCGGGATTTGAAATCCAGTATTTTTCACTGGTCGGGATTTGAAATCCAGTATTTTTCACTGGTCGGGATTTGAAATCCAGTTTTCATAACTGGTCGGGATTTGAAATCCAATTGTCATAACTAGTCGGGATTTAAAATCCAGTGTTTTTCACTGGTCGGGATTTGAAATCCAGTGTTTTCACTGGTCGGGATTATCAAAAATCCAGTTTCTCATAAACTGGTCGGGATTTCCAAAACCTAATATATTTCATCAGTCCAGTTTTCTAAAGTCTGATTTCTTACACCATTTCTTTTACAGCTAAATGTCTCATCAAAATCTATATTGAGTGATTATTTCACAAGAAATTCGTGAAAACTTTGCCAATTTGCTAAAAGCATTAGTTGATTCTAAAAGTCTAACTACACAAAAAGAATTTCCTTAGATTACCTCTACTATTTCCTTCCAAAAGGTGAAACTTTTTGCGAAAAAGAGGTAAAATTCAAATCTTTTCCTGTAGATCAACCAAAAGGATGTAAAAAATATCCTCGATATGATCAGTGAAAGAAATATTCAATGATGTTGAAAAGCCAGAAGTGATTTGTTATTGATCATGGCTATGACGCATGTTTTAAGACGACTTTCTGGCAATCAGGCAGTGGACATATCCTGAGCGATAAAAAGAATCCACTCAATCCATATCTCCTTATCCATTTTAAAGCTGCAATCAAATATCTGCAAAAGGGATCTCTCAATTGTCGTTAAGATGAAGGCGAATTAAGCGAGTAGACCCCCGGGGCCAAAGAAGATTTAAAACATCTCCAAGATGACGGAGTTTGTGACGGATCCTTCCAGGGAAAGTTCGGATCACCGTCAAGATGAAGGCGGATGTGATGGGCCTACCGACAAACCCTAAAAGATATTTGATTCCAGCTATCATCTAAAAGACCTTTTTTGCCAATGTCATCATGTATAACCCTTGAGAAAAAGAAGGATCGGAGCATCTCCAAGATGAAGGAGTTTGTGACGTACCCTTCCCTGAAAAGAGAGAAAAGTCAAGACATCCAAATGAAGGATGATGTGAAAAACCGAGAAAGCCCAATAACTCAAAAAAAGAGTGCAAAGAGATCATCATGTGAAGACACCCCGATATCAAACTGCCAAAGTTGCCAGAAGTCATCTTTTCTCATGCAAAATTCTTTTATCAATATCTTTTCATTACTTGCTTTTATGAAATTAAGAATATTCCTTCTATTCTCATATCAGGGAAATGGATAGCTTCCTTGAAGAAAATCATGAGCGCTAAATCTTTGAATTTGACTCTTAAAACCGAGGAGTTAACCTCATTGAAGGAAATACTCTAGGTAAAAGAGGGAATATCTTTGTAAATACATGCACATTTTCAAACATTTGAATCAGCTATAATTTTATCTTATTGGCAAAATTTTCTAGCTATTCCAAGAATGAAATAAACATTCAATATCCATTTTTGATGCAACTTAGCGTTGTCTATGTCTTCCAGAAGAGTTGCCTCATCCGGTTAAAGTATCTCTTCCTGTCCCATCGCGGTTTCTTCAGTCAAGGATTCCGTATGGTGTTCCCACTCAGGTTAAGGGTCAAAACCAGAATTTTCTGCGAGAGGTCATTGATTTCAAAAAGCTATTTCAGTCTCAGCAAATGAGACACCCAAAATCATTCCTTTTTCCAAGCTTTAAGGAACCCTATATTTTCCTCCTTTCGCAAACCCCTTTCGGATTTGTTCGTCCAAATTCTGAAGGTCCCATTATGGTTTCTCCATTTGAGAAATCCGTATGGTAGATTTCCTATCCAGGTTAAAAGTTAACCCGGAACCTCGCTTGGCGAGGTATCTTCCTTGCAGGTTTGGGTTAAACCTGAGTCTTGTTCCTATAAAATTCCTCGTTTTAACAAGATGATTTCTTTCAGTCCCATTATGGCTCTTCTCATTGAGGAATCCATGCTTTGTATATCCATCCAAGAAAGGATTTTACTTGAGCTTCGTCTCATCAGGCATTTTTCAAAAATATCCCATCAAGGTCCTCGTGTATTCCTTTCCTCATTTCAAATTCATTTTTGATATATCTTCGTCCCATCCAGGTTAAGGGCTAAACCTGAATCATTCCAAAAGAGCATCTCGTCTCACCCATGAGACCAGATCAAAATTCTGATTTTCCATCATTCTTGGGATTTTTATCCAAAGTCCCATCATGATTTCCTCATTCTCTACTCAATCATATCATTTCGAGGATTTCGTCTCCCCAAAACCATTCAGGATAAGGTTCTAATCCTGGGAAGTCGTATTTTCAAAATTAATTCTTCCACACCCAGTTCAGATTTGCTGACTGGGGCATTTTCAAAATTTGGAGTGTTATCTTTGTCAGTAAGCTCGACTTCCAACCGGCTTAGTAGCAAAGAGGGGCATCTGTAGACACCCCAAATTTTTCAAAGTTTTGTAAAAATGACCCTTTTGCCCCTGACTCTATTTTTGAGAAAATCAAAGTGATTTCAAAGCTAAATTTCAGTCTTTCTTCAGATTTCTGGATTAAATTCCACATTGATATATTCAAATTCAACTCCGGGTCTGAACTCAGTATTTTAAATTCAAATCTGAGCCCCGTTGTCCGATTTCCAAAATAAAATCACAAAAATACCAAAAAAATGATTTTGAAAGGCTCGAGCAGCTCATCTGGCACTCTGTTGGATCCTCGACCCTATATTTCTCAGTTCAAAGTTATAAACCTCGAATATTTCTCAAAAATTCAGACACAAATCCATTTTCTGAAGAAATTTTCTCAAAATAGCTCAAAAAAATTCCCTTTTGTAAATATTTTACAAAAACACAAAAGAATTAGTTTTAAATCTTTGATTTCTCGTAAAGCTTTAGGATTTTATTCTAAAAATACAAAAAAAATAGAAAAATAACATAAAAAACCAAAAAATTGAGAGAAGATACAAAGAAAACGGATGTTTTTCAAAACTTTTTAAACCATTTTTACCAAAAACCTCAACTTTAACCACTTTTCAAAAATCTTTCTAAAAGAGGACCACCTTTTTGAAAATTTGGAAAAAAATTTAACGAACTCTTCCCGCGCCTCTTCCCTTCTCTCTCCATTGTTTGATTTACAACCGCATACCTTCATCTCCACCCTCAATTCTCAACTGATCTTCCTCTTCTCGAATTTTCCATTCCCCCTTTAAGAAGAGGCGAGCTCCTGTCTTGAGGCATCGATTATCTTCCTGGAGGTCGATTCTTCCTTCCTTCAGATCCATCTCTTCCGGTAACAAATCTCCTCCGGCATCCATTTTCCTCTACTGAGACCCATCATCTACGCTCACACATCCATCGATTCCCTTCTCTTCACCATCGACCAACTGGAGAAAAGCTCCGCAACGTAGGGAAGCACCCTCTGCAGAAAACGGGAACTCCAAATAATTTGTCACGGTCCGGTCCGATTATCTTCCAACTGCAGATTTCCAACCAAACCGCAGAAAATACATGGAAGTTGTTATCCTCCTTTTCTAGAATTAGAGACTCATGTGAATATTTTCAAGAATGTAATAGTTAGATTATAATGAAAGTTTTACATTTCAAGTATTAGAATAGAATGTATGAGCATACATGCCTTAGAAATTATTTGTTTTCATGCATTTTCTTTTCTTTATTTCTCAAAATTCTCACAATGGTAAAACACGAATGGCACGTGCACCATTTCGTAAGAGATAATAAACACTAAGTTGATGATCCACATCAATGGCCATAGTCAGGGTGTGTACAAAACTTAGCATTTTTATCTTTTACAAAATAACACTGGATCCACACTAGATCCATTTTCAAAATTCATCATATTTTCCTAAAATATTTTCTTCTTTTATCAGAATTCAACTTAAAATTAACTCAAAATATATACCAATGGCCATAGTCAGGGTATATTGAGGGTTAATTTCATTTTAAATTCTATAAAAGCACCAAAAAGATATTTTATCCTTCATTTGAATTTAGATATGACTATTATATAATATATTCAATGACCATAGTCAGGAGTGTATTATATCATTAGTCTTGCTTAAATTCATTTAAAGAATGAAATATGATTTTCAAATCCAATTTCAAACTTATTCAAATTCATTCATCATATAGGATAGAATTGCATTATATTTTCAAAATTTCTTTTTCAAAATTCCAAGTGATTCTTCTTCTTCCTTTCTCAGATCAAATCTTGTTCAAATCCAATTTTATCTCATTTCAAGATTCAAAAATTCAATTTCAAAGCCCAAATTGACTTTGAAATTCCAAAATCATTTTACATTTAAATTTCCAACTCAATTCAAAATTCAATTTCAAAGTTCAATTTAACTTTGAAGTTTCTGATTCATCTTCAAATTCAAAAACCAAGTTTTCTTCAAATTCAAAAATCACAAGTTTGAGATTGATTTTTGAATCTTGACTCTTCTTAAATTTTAAATTCAATCTGGGTTTTCAAAACCCAGATCCATCTTCAAAAGTCCCATTTGGACTTTCAAAACCCAAATCCAAAGTTAGATCAACTTGGATCCAGTTTTCTAAATACAATTCTACTTTTTGGATCTTACACTTCGGACCAAATTGCATCATGAACTCCAGACCTTAGATCCAAATTCCACTTAGGATCTAGATCCCCATTCTACATTGGATCTTAGATTCAGATCCAAAATCCATCCTAGGGTCCAGAATCCAATTCTACCTTGGATCTTCAGACTTTAGATCCAAATCCATTCTAGGATCCAGAATCCAATTCTACATTGGATCTCAGACTTCAGATCCAAAATCCAATCTTTAGGATCCAAAATTCAAATCCACCTTTGGATCTCAGATTACAGATCCAAATTCCACTTAGGATCCGGATCCCCTTTCTACATTGATCTCAGATTACCGATCAAAATTCCATTCTAGGATCCAAAACCCAATCCTACATTGGATCTCAGATTACAGATCCAAATTCCATTCTAGGATCTAGAACCCAATCCTACATTTGGATCTCAGACTTCAAATCCAAATCCATTCTAGGATCCAGAATCCAATTCTACTTTGGATCTCAGACTTCAGATCCAATTCCATCTTAGGATCCAGAGTCCAACTCTATCTTGGATCTTAGACTTCAGATCCAAATTTCATCTAGGATTCCAAAACTTAAATCCAATTCCATTTCATTTCCAGGCTTCAAATCAAGTTCCCATTTTCGGATCCTAAATCCAAAATTCAACTTTGAACTCTATTCAGAATCAAAAACTTGGATTCGGATTTCATCTTGAAATTCCAACTTTCTAATCAAATTCTATTTCTCAAATTCTATTTTAAATTTTCCACATTTTTATTCTGATTTCAAACTTCAAAGATAGAATTCAATTCCAGTCCAAATTCAAAGTCCATTTATGACTTTGAAAAGTTACTTTCTTTTCTTTTCTCTCATCTCAGTTTCAAGATCATTTTTTTCCAAACCCAGATTTATTTTTCCCAAAGCTCTTGATTGTTCTAAAAACTTAGAACTTTAAATCTTAAGTTCTAAGTTAGAAATCATTTCTTCACTATTATCAGATTCATCTTAGAAACCCTTGGAATTCTTCAAAACATTTTAAAAAAAAGAGCATACATCTTTGCATTTGCACAAGCATGATTCTTTGTGCATTTAGACTTAGAATAATTTCTTAGATAAATTCTTAGCAAAGCAAAAGGCATTAATTCGACCCTTGGTTTGATTACCCCTGGTAAAAGCGCCAGGAACGGTCGAACCTCGTACCGACGAGCGGATCCCGTCTCCCAGTTTTCCCGCAAATATTTCAAAAACGGAGGCGAGTTATTTCAAATATTTTTCAAAATTAAGGTCAAGTGAGACCCGCAAAAGAGTTCCTCTTCTTTCCTTTTCTCTTTCTTTTCTCTTCTCTTTTCTCTTTCCGTCTTCTATTTTCTCCCTTCAAAAAGGAAGACATAGAGGTAGGAAAGGAAAGGAGAAGGAAGAGAGAGAATATTATAAGAGGAAAAATTTTGTGATGATCACAATTCCCGAGTCTTCCTCTTCCAATCAGCTGAAGGAAGCCAATCAACCTTCACGCCAAGGCCAAGGTAAGTGACAATCCCTTTCCTTTTCTTTTCCAATTTCATTTTCTTCTTCTATCTTATTTTCTGATTTTCCTTTCTTTCTTTATCAAAACACACATATAGAATCGATCTATTTGCAACAAGATCGACCTATATACGTGCAACAGAAATGGAACACTTGTGTTCCAACACTCTCTTTCCTATTTATTTATGAATCTTTGTTTTAGTTTATCCTGATCCATGTCCCTTTTTTTTCTTTTCCTTGTTATTTTGTTCCTTTCCTTTTAATTTCGTTTTGTTAGCAGTAATTAGTTGTTCTTTTACTCTTTGATTTTCGGTTTAAGTTTTCTTTCTGGTTTTGCTCTCTTGATTTTACTTTAATTCTCTCTTTCTTACTTCAATTACTGTATTACAGTTGATTCTCAAGTCCCCTCTATTGATCCGTTTATATTCTGATTGTTTCACTCTTATTTTTATTTTTTATCGACATTTTCCATTACGACGTACCTGCATCGATTCAGTATATGGCCTTTCTTTTACTCATTTTCCTGTAATTCATTTCTTTATTTTCCTGCAATTTCATTTGAATGGCCTACCATTCGAATTGCAAGTTTGATCCCCTATATAAAATTGGTTGTTGGAATTGATGTACCGTGAGTAGATCACTACATGTGCTTTCGGTATTTTGAGTTACATTGTGTGTATTATAATTTCAATATTCTATCGATTTCAATAGAAATATCTTTTGTTTTAGGATCATGTTCTTCATTTTTTTCTTTCCTTTTTATTCCTTTCCTCTCTCTTATTCTACTCTTTGATTTCACTCTTGTTCTGCTCATGGTTCATCTGAACCCCAGCTCGATCTTCCCACTAATGACCAACTTTGTTTCCATTTTGATTTTCTTTTTATGAATTTTGATTTTATGTTTATGGTATTATCTCTGTTTTGGGGGAATTTAATTTTCTGTTTCCATTGGCCATTGCACTTGGATTTCTGTCAATATTGTAATTTCCTCTGATTTCTGATTGATATTTAACTCTCTGATTCGCATTGACCATTGCATCATCTCTGTATTTTCACACCTGCATTTTACCTTCAGTAGGTTGATCCATCCTTTAGGCATCTTATTTTGTATACGATTTATTTCCTCGATCACCTAAGTTTCAACTTCAATATCGTTTCTCTTCCATTTCCCCTCACTGCATAGTTAGAGGCGTTATTTTCATGTTCTCCCCCATAGGCTACCTGTACATAGTCTGTGCACTACATGTTGTTTGCCCTGTGTCAGCAATATATAGACAACCCTTCCCCTTTGCCATGGCAGTCCTGTAATTTCTCCTAATGGACAACAATTCGAGGATGTTGCTCCTTAACCAAGATTAATAAGGATATAGCCGAAACTATCACATTGGTGGAGTTGATCAAAAAGGGCGATAAAGTGTATTCGTCTGAGGCAGCTCTGTCAGCCAAGCCAGGCATAAGAGGTTTTGCAGCTCGCATTGCAATGGTGGAGTTTATCCAACTCTTGCGTCTGCACCATATGTATTCATGAATGATTATCAAAATGTATTGATCATTGTTCCTGCAACGGAATACTCCTTCCCTCACACTGAGAAGGCGAAAGAATATTTGAATGATCCAAGAGAATCTGTTATGGCTCCCTGTGTCTTGCCGTCCCCCTTTAATGAATCAGGTTCCTGAGGGAAGGTAAAAGTTGGAAGGCGTTACACAAGGAAAATCCCTCTTTACTGGTCAATCCACTCTGTGATAGTGGTATCTCTAGTTTGAATGGTTCAGGTGGTCCAGTTGAAGCCGATGCAGACTTCGATCATGTAGTATCTCCATCTTCTGAGATTTATTGCAAAGTTATGAGGTTGGTATGTGTATAAGCTCCCTTTGAAATTAAAAGATGGTGGATTTATGCATTTCATATATATCAGGTATGGCATCAGCATTTGCCTCTCTCTTTTAGTATTAGCATCCACTGTTTATTCCATGCCACCCACTTCACTCATTACATAGTACAATGCATCACCACCGACATACACATATCCCCAACTCACTACTATCACTTCCCTGTTAGCATTTTTTTTTATCACAGCTCAGCACAACACCATTTATATTTCACAGAAAATTTTCCTTAGTTGCTGTGGTTTTTCATTTTTGTTTTTGGTACCTACAACAGTGCCAAGCACCGCTGCAACCCTCATATGCCCATAGTAGTGACTCCCTGCGCTTCTATTTCATCTTCATTTCTCTTTTCTTTGTTGCCCATCACCTTTCTTAACTTTCAGCACCTATTGCGTCACTACATTCACACTCACTAGCCATACCTATATCCACTTTACCTACCACCTTCAGCACACATGCTAATCACTCACCTGTCACCATTTATTGCCTCATAGCATTTGCTTTTTCTGCATAATGCTTCACTTTTTCACAACCCCATTAGCCGCCTGTTGTATTCTCCGTTCCAGCACCTACTTCTGCTACACTGCACTTGACACCATTATAGTTCATATTCAGTAAATTTCCCCACATACACCTACACTGCATCACCTTCCACTGTCACATCCCATTGACAGTACCACCTCCACCCCCGCATGTTCAATCCCTTGCTTATAGCAGCGTATTACACCTCCACTCATATAACACACATTGTTGCAATACTTCGCCTTCCCTGTAGTTTCGTCCTACCCTCCACTTACACAGCAATAAATAATATTCACTTCTTCACACTCCTTATGTACCTTCCTCTGTATAGCATCTTCATTCATATTTACTCGTTTCTGCACCATAACTCCTCTGCATCCACACGCTATCTCACCTACAGTACCCACCATAGTAGATTAATACTTACCATGCCACCATACCTGTTGGTTCCTACTGTGAATAATCTGCAATCACATATCATCATGTTGCCTATTTCACTAGATTCTCCTCTTGCCACTTCACTAACAATACTCCTCTTGTGCATATCTCCAGCCACCTTCATCATTCAACCATTTTTAGCACCATCACAACTTGTCACCAGTTGTGACTTTCCTCACAATCCTCCCATTACTGCATCACCATAGCATCAGTGACAGTCACTACTACATCCATCACCCCATACACTTCATCTACTATTTGCACCTCCTTCCCTGCTATATATCACATGTCTCACATGTGTTATCACTTTCACGACATCCCCATATGCTTCCTTATTTCCTTGCAACAACCACACTTCACCTGTCAGCTCCATCTAGGCTATTTCCAACATTGTGTATCAGCAACAACTATTTACATACTACATTCACCAGTATAGCACCTTCCATAACATGTATATATACTTAGTCTTCAGCTTTCATCTTACCTAGGCATTCACTTATGCCCTCATCAAACACTTATGATTAGCCTTATGCATGCATGATCATATGCATTCCTTGGACATACATACTAAATCATATAAGCATCCTCACATGCATAGCATATAGATGTATATATGAACCCTTTCATCATTCACAATTTTTTTTTGCATCCAACACAAATTTTGCAAATTTTCCTTCTCTGAGCTTCTTTTACCTTGTGATAACTTGGGGTTTTTGCAGGAAACATATAGAAAGCTTGTCTTTCCTTCTTAGCTCAGGGATTTTAATTCTCATTCAAGATCAAGATTATAATAGCTAGATTAAAAATGGGAGTTTTATATTTTCAGTCTTAGTTCAGAATATATGAGCATGCATGTATCTTAAAAATCGTTTGCTTTCATATAATTCTTTTTTTTCTTCTTTTTTTTTCAAAATTTCACGAATGGGAACATGAATGGCATGTGCACCATTCTAATAGGAGGTGATTAAATCCTAAGTTGATGATTTGCATCAATGGCCATAGTCAGGATGTGAACAAAACTTAGGATTTTCATCTTTTATGGAATAACATTGGATCCACACTGTATCTCTTTCTAAAAATCATCAGATTTTAAATATTTTATTCTTTTATCAGAGTTTAGCTTAAAATTAACTCCAAATATATATCAATGGCCATAGTCAGGGTATATTGAGAGTTAATTTCATTTTAAACTCTATAAAAGCACCAAAAATGTATTTTATTCTTCACCTGAATTTAAATATAGATTATTATATAATACATTCAATGACCATAGTCAAGGATGTATTATATTTTCAATCCTATTTTAATTCATTTAAAGAATGAAATAGCTTTTCAAAAGCCACTTTTAAATTCTTTAAATTCATTCATCACTTAGGGTAGAAGTGTATCATATTTTCAAAAATTCCTTTTTTCAAAACTCCAAGTGATCTAAATATCTTCTTCAATCAAATATTCAATTCTTGTATAATCCAATTCATCTTTTCATTTTCAATTCTACTTCATTTTCAATCTTAAAGTCCAATTTAAGTTTGAGATTTAAAAAATTCATTTTATATTTAAAAATTCCAATCAGATTTCAAAGTTCAATCTGACCTTGAAATTCCAAATTCAATTTATATTCAAAACTCCAATTAAATTCAAAGTTCAAGTTAACTTTGAGATTCTTTTCATCTTCTAAATTCCAAATTCAAGTCTAATTTGACCTTAAAAATTCATTTGTATATTCAAGATTCAAATTCTAAGTTCTTGATTCATCTTCTGGATTTAACAACTCCAAATCCATTTTAGGATCCAGGATTCAACATTCATATCGGATCTCAAACTTCAGATCCAATTCCCCTTTAGGATCCAGAATCCAATTCTATTTTAGATTTCAGACTCCAGATCCAATTCCACTTTTTGGATCTCAGACTTCAGATCCAAAATCCATCTTAGGGTCCAGAGTCCAACTTCACCTTGGATCTCAGATTATAGATCCAAAATCCATTCTAGGATCCAAAACCCAATTTCACCTTGGATCTCAGATTACAGATCCAAAATCCATTCTAGGATCCAGAACCCAATTCCATCTTGGATCTTAGACTTCAGATCCAAATCTATTTTTAGGATCCAGAACCCAAATTCTACATCGGATCTCAGATCCCAGATCTTAAATCCATTTTAAGATCTAATTCCATTTCAAAACCTAGATTTCAAATCCAAGTCCATTTCCAAATATCATTTGAACTCCCTAAATCCATTTCTATTTTTAAATACCATTTGATTTTCTCAGATCCATTCTAAAGATTCAAATTCAATATCACTTCAAAATTTCATCTTCTTTTCCTAAATTCATGATTAAATTCAAAGTCCATTTCTAACTTTAAAACTTCATTTCCTTTCATTTCAAAGCTTTAAATCATTTTTTTTCTCTCAAAGTCAAGATTTATTCTTCCAACTCTGATTTACTTCACAGACTTAGAACTTCTCTGATCTACTTCAAGTCCTAAGTTAGATTCAATCATTTCTTCACTCCCTTATCAAGTTCATCTCAGAATACTTGGAAATTTTCAAAACATCTTTTAAAAAGAGCATACATCCTTGCATTGCACAAACATGATTCTTTGTGCATTTAGATCATTAGAATAAATTCTTAGATAATATTTAGGCAAAGCAAAAAGGCATAAATTCGATCCTTGGTTTGATTACCCCTGGTAAAGGCGCCAGGAACGGTTGAACCTCGTACCGATGAGCGAATCCCGTCTCTCCATTTTCCTGCAAATATTTTCAAAACGGAGGCGAGTAATTTTCTAAATATTTTTTCAAATCAAGGTCAAGTGAGACCACGCAAAAGAGTTCATCTTCTTACTTTCTTTTCTTTTCTCTTCTCTCTTCTTTTCTTTCTTTTATTTTCTCCCTTCAAAAAGGAGGAAATAGAGGTTGGAAAGGAAGAGAGAGAAACCACAAGAGAGGAAAATTTTTGCGATGATCACAGTTTTGGCGACCGTGATGGGACTCGTTTTCGTTCGGTCGGAAATATGCCTTTGCTTTGCTTTAATATTTTCTAAGTCTTTATTCTAACATATGTCAGCTACATTTTCCATGCAAACCTTTGGAGCCTAGACTCTGTCCTAAGCTGACATTATTTGCATATAGGATCTAAGTATGGTTTGGTAGGACCATATTGAGGAGATTATATCCATGTTCACATTAGATTTAGGACTGAAATACAACTCTCCTCAATTTTAGGGATTGAATGCAAAATAATGTATGCAAGTGTATGTTTCTCTTTATTTAAATCTATCTCTTTAGGACTTGCATTAGAGCCTTCTAGATTTATTGCATATTGAACATGTTTTTGAAAACATCCCTACCTATATTTGTCCCGGTCTTCACGTTGTTGGGCTATCTCACTGAACCATAGTTCGGGAGAGAGCCTCACAACTGGGCCACTTATTTGGGTTCGCGCCCCCCTACCACGTACCTAAGGGCCATAGTCCGAGGTATATCGGTAGGTGCTCAAGGATGTTGGGAAGCCATTACCTTAGAACCGAAGAGATATCCTTATATTCCACGTACTTCGAGCTTCGGCTTGAGTATATCGGCGTACCTTGATTGGAATCAGATGATATAAATCTTAGAGTTAGGATTAAGGTCCTATCAGCCATTTCAAAATATTGCATATAGAGTCAGCTTTAGGGAGTGCTGTTTGCGCATCCTTGCTTGTATATCTATGATTGTATGATATTTTATATCTTCCTTATATTTTCCAAAACCCTGGGTATATATTTCAAAATTTTCCTTTTTGTTTCTAAAAACCCAGGTGTATTTTCCTTTCTCTTCCTCTAAATTCCTTCAAAATTCTTCTAATCCTGCCTGCAAGTTCTTCAAAAAATTTAAATCTTTACCATTTATCCTCAAATTTTATCTTTTCTCTTATTTTTCTTTTGACTTTATATTCTTGTTTATATTTTCATAAATAAAATCTCTTTTTCAAGAGGTACCCTTTTCAAAATAAACATCTTTCTTCATGTTTTAGTTGGTTACTCTCCCTCGTAGAGTAAACAATGCAAATTGTCACAAATTTTGTGGCGACTCAATCCCTAGTAAAGGGATACATTTTTTTAGATTTCAACCTAAATCCTTCCTCTTGTCAAAAACTTCTCCAAAAAGTTTCTTGGGTCTAAAAACCTCCACTTTTCTCTACAGAGAGAGCGTTGATATCTGAAAATGGTTCAGACTAGAGATGGAAAAGAAACAGTTCCTCAGCACAGCAACAATGAGGCAGAAGGAATAAGCTCCTAAATCAGTCAGGGGACAGGGTCAGAACAAGAAAGATGACATCGACCCCGCTATGTATGATATGTTCCAAAAGATGATGGCGAGGATGATGTCGGAACAAGCCGAGGCCAAGCTGAAAGAGGCAGTTCCTAAAAGCAAGCTGAGGAAGAAGCCTGTAAAAAAGCAAATCAGAATCATCAGAAAGAAGGTACAACCAGACACTACTTCTGAGGAATCAGAGTCAGTCGAGGAAGAATCAGAAGAAGAAGAGCAAATTGTCTACAAACAGAATCCTCCATGGCAGTCCGTAAAAATAGCTGCAGAAGAGCCCGAATCCGTCAACAAGCCCAAGTCTGGGGCTCCAGCAGAGGACCTGATGAGCAAGCAGATGAAGGAGATGAATCGAGCAATTAAAGACATTCAAGCCAAGGGTAAGGGCAAGCAGACCTACACCGGCGAAGATTTTTACGATGGTCTAGATGTGTATGATAATCTGGAGAACCTTCCTCGTAAATTTCTCAAGTTTGATGGAACTGGCAACCCTAAAGCCCATTTAGCCATATTTTATGCAGAGTGCAGCCGTTTCAGGAAAGACAACAGGGCTTTGTTTATCAGTTTTCCCCGCAGTCTAGAGGAAGTAGCAGCCAGATGGTATGCTGACCACGTAAATCCTATCGAACTACGAGAGTTCGATAAGGTAGTAAATTTGTTCATCGAGCGCTTCTTATTCAACACTGAAGCCTCACCTACATTAAATTATCTTTACAACCTGAAGCAAGGAGAGACTGAAAGAGCAGGTGATTTCATTCACAGGTGGAGAAGCACCTGTAATAAGATGAAGGTACCCATTCCAGAGGAGCACGCATTGCAGGTGATCCTCAACAATTTTTCTCAGCCCATAAAGAGCCTCATCGCCACTTCCCCGGCGAAATCCTTCATCAAGTTGATTAAGCGAGCTGAATGGCTCGAAGCAGGGATAGAAAGCGGGTTGTACGAGGGCATGCCTCTGGTCAAGAATGTCCAAGACCAGAAGAAAAAGACACAATTCGCTCATTCAGTAGATGCCTCCTGTAATAATCTTGGCAGCAACAGCAAAGGAAACAAGAACAACAGTGGCAATGGCCCGAGAATAGATCAGAGAAAGGGGCAAAAGGAGAGATCTTATAAGAACAATGACAAGCCGCTTCCAGATGGCTTTCAGCAAAAGGGTGATCTTCAAGAGAAGCCCAAGTATATCAAGTGGGAGAAAGATCGAGTCTTCACTCCGCTATCTCAGAGTTTAGAAGTGATTATGGATTACCTTTTAAAGCATGGGATGATCAAACTCCCTAAAATAGCGGATCCTCCCGTAATCTTGGAAAAGTTTAAGGACCAATTCTGCAAGTACCATAGGGCAACATGGCACGACACCGAGCACTGTTTCGTCCTCAAGCACATGATACAAGACTGCATTGACAGAAGTGAGCTGATAGAGGGCGAGGAAGAAGGACAACCAGCAGTCCTGACAGAGCCATTTCCAGATCACTCCAAGAATTGAGGATGCCCAAGTTTTTTTCTGCACTGTTATTTTCCATTTTGATTAGTCATCTTGTAGGGGCTAGTCAGCCCAGTCTTCTATGAATCTTTTCCTTCAAAGTTCTTGTAAATATTCAGTTGTTATCAAACCTTTGCTTATCAATGAAATGCCAATTTTTCTTTATATCTTTGATATTCAAATACTTTCACCCTTTCCCATACTAAGGCATTTAAAATTCATGTTCTTTTCAGAATGCGAGACAATCCTGACATCATTCATGAGAGAAATGATATTACCTATGAGGGATTTTAAAAAAAAAATCATGAAATTTTAAAAAAATCTTCATTATGACCAAAGAGTTCAAATATTATTTGGTCCAACCTTTGGCAAAAATCAACCCTCGTGTTGATCATATCTTCAAAAATAAGTTTTCGAACCATTGCATTGAAAATTCAGAACTCGTGTTGATCCTATCTTCCAAGATCGGTTTCAAAATGTTATATTCAAAGATCAACCCTTGTGTTGGTCTCATCTTCCAAAATGGATTTCAAATCTTTTTATTCAAAAGATCACCCTTGTGTTGGTCTTATCCTCCAAAATTGATTTCAAATCTCTATATTCAAAGATCAACCCTTGTGTTGGTCTTATCGTCCAAAACTGATTTCAAATCTTTATATTCAAAGATCAACCCTTGTGTTGGTCTAAATCCTTCAAAATGAGTTTCGAATCATTCAAAGACCAACCCTTGTGTCGATTTTAAATCATTATATTCAAAGATCAACCTGTGTGTTGGTCTTATCTTCCAAAATTGGCTTTAAAACATTATATTCAAAAATCAACCCTTGTATTGATCTTATTATCAGTTTCGAACTGTTATTTTTAGAAATCAGATCTACTGTTGATCTTTTTCTTCAAAAATAGGTTTTCAAAATCATCGCCTTCAAAAAATTGACCCTCATGATGATCTTTCATGTTTGATTTAAAGGATCAGATCTCGCACTGATCATTCTTCTTGTGGTGGATTTTTTTCCCCCAAAATGATTTCTCACTTATCTTTTAAATAAACATTCTTTCCTTTCAAGATCCCATATGCGGGCAGGATCAAAAAAACTCTTTTTCTCAAATCTTATAAATCTTCAGTTAATTTTGATATCTTTATCAGTTTCACTCATTTTATTCATATTTTTATCAAAGTTTACGTCAATTTTATCAAGTTTTATCAAATTTTCCTCAAATTCTATTAAATTTTATCGAATCTCTTACCCTTTCAGGTTAAGGGATAAACCTGATGCCTCTTTCCCATGAGGTATTTTCTAAATATTCTTTTTGCCCCTTTCAGGTTAAGGGATAAACCTGACCCTCGTTGTCCGAGGTGTACCCTTTCAGGTTAAGGGATAAACCTGACCCTCGTTGTCCGAGGTGTTCTCCTCAGATTAAGGGATAAACCTGACCCTCGTTGTCTGAGGTGTTCCCATTCAGGATAAGGGATAATCCTGAGACCCCTTGTAGGAGCAATGACGCTACCTATGAGGATTCTTTTGTAAATACAAGTTTTGTCAATCTTTGTTAATTTTCTAGATTTATATCAATTTCCCTTCATTAAATTTTCTTAAATTCTATTCTTGTTCCCATTCAGGATAAGGGATAATCCTGAGACCCCTTGTAGTAGCAATGACGCTACTTATGAGGATTCTTTTGTAAATACAAGTTTTTCCAATCATTATTGATTTTCTAGATTTATATCAATTTGCCTTCACTAAATTTTCTTAAATTCTATTCTTTCTCTCATTCAGGATAAGGGAAAATCCTGAGACCTCTCGTGGGGGGTAACAATGCTACCTATGAGAATTCTTTTTGCAAATACAAGTTTTACCGATCTTTATTGATTTCTAAATTTATATCAATTTTTCTTTAAAGTTCTATTCTTTTTCCCATTCAGGATAAGGGATAATCCTGAGATCACTCATAAGAGCAACAATGCTACCTGTGAGAATTCTTTTTACAAAAATAAATCAATTTCCTCAAATGTTCTACATTTTTTCAAAGTTCTATATCCTTCTGTCTTCTCAAAGTTTATTCTTTTTATATTCCCCATCAGGATAAGGGTTTAATCCTGAAAATTGGACCGCACACCTGGTCCATCTAAATCATAGATCATAAATTCTAAATCTTGTCATATCCCTTCTAAATTCAAGTCTAAGGTTATCTCTTCACAAAATCTTCTATTGCCCATTCAGGTTAAGGGATAAACCTGAATCATTCTAAATTCTTATCAAATGTCTACTCTTCTCCCTTTCAGGTTAAGGGATAAAACCTGAATCATTTTTCCTAAATTCTCTTTAAATGTCTATTCTATGTTTCCCATTTAGGATAAGGGATAATCCTGAAACCCCTCGTAGGAGCAATAACGCTACCTATGAGGATTCTTTTGTAAATACAAGTTTCGTCAACCTTCATTGATTTTCTAAATTTATATCAATTTCTCTTTATTAAAATTCCTTAAATTCTTTTTCCCATTCAGGATGAGGGATAATCCTGAGACCTCTCGTAAGGGCAACAATGCTACCTATGAGAATTCTTTTTGCAAATACAAGTTTTATCGATCTTTATTGATTTCTAAATTTATATCAATTTCTCTTCAAATTCTATTCCTTTTCCCATTCAGGATAAGGGATAATCCTGAGATCACTACCTGTGAGAATTCTTTTTACAAAAATAAATCAATTTCCTCAAATGTTCTACATTTTTTTCAAAGTTCTATATCCTTCTGTCTTCTCAAAGTTTATTCTTTCTATATTCCCCATCAGGATAAGGGTTTAATCCTGAAAATTGAATCGCATACCTGGTCCATCTAAATCATAGATCATAAATTCTAAATCTTGTCATATCCCTTCTAAATTCAAGTCTCAGGTTATCTCTTCATAAAATCTTCCATTTCCCCTTCAGGACAAGGGATAATCCTGAAACCCCAGCAATCATACCTGCTTCAATCTCTAAATATCTTAACAATGTCGGCCTCCTTCTCGACTCTCAGTTGAAAAAACCTGGTGCTCGCACCGGTTGTTTTGCTAAAGTTTTCAAATCTAAAGATCAAGTTCAGTCCTCGTACTGGTTGACTTTCAAAAGTTTCAAACTTAAATCAGGTCATTAAATGAAAGGTCCTAGCTACTTTTTTGTTCGTTAAATGATTAAATGAAAAGTCCCAGCTACTTCGCTGGTCGTTAAATGATTAAATGAAAAGTCCTAGCTACTTTGTTGGTCGTTAAATGATTAAATGAAATGTCCCAGCTACTTCGTTGGTCGTTAAATGATTAAATGAAATGTCCCAGCTACTTCGCTGGTCGTTAAATGATTAAATGAAATGTTTCAGCTACTTCGTTGGTCGTTAAATGAAATGTCTCAGCTACTTCGCTGGTCGTTAAATGAAATGTCCCAGCTACTTTGCTGGTCGTTAAATGAAATGTCCCAGCTACTTCACTGGTCGTTAAATGAAATGTCCCAGCTACTTTGCTGGTCATTAAATGAAATGTCCCAGCTACTTCGCTGGTCGTTAAATGAAATATCCCAGTTACTTCGCTGGTCGTTAAATGAAATGTCCCAGCTACTTCGCTGGTCGTTAAATGAAATGTCCCAGCTACTTCGCTAGTCATTAAATGAAATGTCCCAGCTACTTCGCTGGTCGTTAAATGAAATGTCTCAGCTACTTTGCTGGTCGTTAAATGAAATGTCCCAGCTACTTCGCTGGTCGTTAAATGAAATGTCCCAGCTACTTCGCTGGTTGTTAAATGAAATGTCCCAGCTACTTCGTTGGTCGTTAAATGAAATGTCCCAGCTACTTCGCTGGTCGTTAAATGAAATGTCCCAGCTACTTCGCTGATCGTTAAATGAAATGTCCCAGTTTTCACTAATCATTAAATGAAAGGTTCCAGCTCCTTCGCTGGTCGTTAAATGAAAGGTTCCAGCTCCTTCGCTGGTCGTTAAATGAAAGGTTCCAGTTTTACTGGTCAGAATATCCAAAATCATAAATTGCAACTAAAGGTCGCATCAAAATCTATATTGAGTAAATATTTCACATAGAAGTCATAAAAAATTTGCCAATTTGCTAAAAGTATTTGTTGATTCCAATATTTTTACTGCACAAAAGAATTACCTCAGATTACCTCTAGTATTTTCTTCAAAAAAGGTGAAACTTTTTGCGAAAAAGAGGTAAAATTCAAATCTTTTTCCTGTTGATCAACCAAAAGGATGAAAGAAATATCCTCGGTATGATTGGCAAAAGAAATATTCGATGACATTGAAAAGCCGAAAGCGAATTGATATTGATCATAGCTATGGCGTGTGTTTAAAGACGATTTTCTGGCAATTAAGCAGTGGAAATATCCTGAGCTACAAAAGAACCCACTTAATCCATATCTCCTCATTCTAAAGCTGCAATCAAATATTTGCAAAAGGGATCTCTCAATTGTCGTCAAGATGAAGGCGAATAGGCGAGCAGACCCCCAGGGCCAAAGAAGATTTGCATCATCTACCGAGATGGAGTTTGTGAAGGATCCTTCCAAGGAAAGTTCAGATCACCGTCGAGATGAAGACGAGTGTGATGAACCTACCGGCAAACCCTAAATGATATTTGATTTCAGCTATCATCTAAAGACCTTTGAGCCAATACCTTCATATATAATCCCTGAGATAAAAGAAGGATCGAAGCATCTCTAAGATGAAGGAGTTTGTGACTTTTCTCTCTTTTTCAGGGAAGGAGCGAAGTAGCTGGGACATTTACATCACCCTTCCCTGAAAAAGAGAGAAAAGTCAAGACATCTCCAAAATGAAGGATGATGTAAAAAGCCCAAAAAAGCCCAATGACTCAAAAAGAGTGCAAAAAGATCATCGTGGGAAAAACACCCAGATATCAAACTGCCAAAATTGCCAGCAGTCATCTTTTTTCTTGCAAAATTCTTTTATCAATATCTTCTCACTGCTTACTTTTATGAAATTAAGAATATTTCTTCTCTTCTCATATCAGGGAAATTGATAGCTTCCTTGAAGAAAGTCATCAGCGCTAAAATTTTGAATTTGACTCTTAAAGACCGAGAGGTTAACCTCGTTGGAGGAAATACTCTGGGTAAAAGAGGAAATATCTTTGCACACATGTGCACATTTTCGAGCGTTGAAGTCAACTATAAATTTATCTTATTGGCAAAATTTTCTAGATATTCTAAGAATGAAATAAATATACAATATCCACTTTATTGCAACCTAGCGTTGTTTATATCTTCCAGAAGAGTTACCCCATTCAGTTGAAGTATCTCTCCTGTCCCATCACGGTTTCGAGAAATCTGTATGGTTGTTCTCACTCAGGTTAAGGGTCAAAACCTGTATTTTCTGCGAGAGGTCATTAAATTCAAAAGCTATTTTCAGTCTCAGCAATGAGACGCCCAAGATCATTCCTTTTTCAAAGCTTCAGGGAATTCCATCTTCCTCCTTTCGCAAACTCCTTTCGGATTTTTTTATCCAAACTCCAAATGTCCCATCATGGTCTCTTCACTCGAGGATTCCATTTGGTTGTCCCGTTCATGCTAAGGGTTAAGCCTGAACCTCGCCCCTCGAGGTATCTTCCTTTTTAGATTTTGGTTAAACCTGAATCTTGTTCCAACGAGTTTTTCCTCATTTTGAAGAGGCATTTTCTTCCAGTCCCATCATGGTTCTTCCCGTCAAGGAACCCATGCTTTATATATCCATTCAGGATAGGATCCCACTTGAGCTTCATCTCATAATGCATTTTCCAAAAATGTCCCATCAAAGTCCTCACATATTCCCTTCCCCATCCAAATTATCTTGATATATCTTTATCCCATCCAGGTTAAGGGCAAAACCTGAGTCATTCTGAAAAGCTGATCTTGTCTCACCCATGAAACTTGACCTAAATTTTTATCCTTTATCATTTTGGGATCTTCGCCCAAAGTCCCATCACGATTTCTTCATTTACATTCTTTTTTTGCTTTCATATCATTCTTTTTTTTCTTCTTTTATTTCAAAATTTCACGAATGGGAACATGAATGGCATGTCCACCATTCTAATAGGAAGTGATTAAATCCTAAGTTGATGATTTGCATCAATGGCCATAGTCAGGATGTGAACAAAACTTAGGATTTTCATCTTTTATGAAATAACATTGGATTCACACTCGATCTCTTTCTAAAAATCATCATATTTTAAATATTTTCTTATTTTATCAGAGTTTAGCTTAAAATTAACTCCAAATATATATCAATGGCCATAGTCAGGGTATATTGAGAGTTAATTTCATTTTAAACTCTATAAAAGCACCAAAAATGTATTTTATTTTTCACCTGAATTTAAATATAGATTATTATATAATACATTCAATGACCATAGTCAAGGATATATTATATTTTCAATCCTATTTTAATTCATTTAAAGAATGAAATAGCTTTTCAAAAGCCACTTTTAAATTTTTTAAATTCATTCATCACTTAGGGTAGAAGTGTATCATATTTTCAAAAATTCCTTTTTTCAAAACTCCAAGTGATCTAAATATCTTCTTCAATCAAATCTTCAATTCTTGTATAATCCAATTCATCTTTTCATTTTCAATTCTACTTCATTTTCAATCTTAAAGTCCAATTTAACTTTGAGATTTAAAAAAATTATTTTATATTTAAAAATTCCAATCAGATTTCAAAGTTCAATCTGACCTTGAAATTCCAAATTCAATTTATATTCAAAACTCCAATCAAATTCAAAGTTCAAGTTAACTTTGAGATTCTTTTCATCTTCTAAATTCCAAATTCAAGTCTAATTTGACCTTAAAAATTCATTTGTATATTCAAGATTCAAATTCTAAGTTCTTGATTCATCTTCTGGATTTAATAACTCCAAATCCATTTTAGGATCCAGGATTCAACATTCATATCGGATCTCAAACTTCAGATCCAATTCCCCTTTAGGATCTAGAATCCAATTTTATTTTAGATCTCAGACTTCAGATCCAATTCCACTTTTTGGATCTCAGACTTCAGATCCAAAATCCATCTTAGGGTCCAGAGTCCAACTTCACCTTGGATCTCAGATTATAGATCCAAAATCCATTCTAGGATCCAAAACCCAATTTCACCTTGGATATCAGATTACAGATCCAAAATCCATTCTAAGATCCAGAACCCAATTCCATCTTGGATCTTAGACTTCAGATCCAAATCTATTTTTAGGATCCAGAACCCAAATTCTACATCGGATCTCAGATCCCAGATCTTAAATCCATTTTAAGATCTAATTCCATTTCAAAACCTAGATTTCAAATCCAAGTCCATTTCCAGATCTCATTTGAACTCCCTAAATCCATTTCTATTTTTAAATACCATTTGATTTTCTCAGATCCATTCTAAAGATTCAAATTCAATATCACTTCAAAATTTCATCTTCTTCTCCTAAATCCATGATTAAATTTAAAGTGCATTTCTGACTTTAAAACTTCATTTCCTTTCATTTCAAAGCTTTAAATCATTTTTTTTCTCTCAAAGTCAAGATTTATTCTTCCAACTCTGATTTACTTCACAGACTTAGAACTTCTCTGATCTATTTCAAGTCCTAAGTTAGATTCAATCATTTCTTCACTCCCTTATCAAGTTCATCTAAGAATACTTGGAAATCTTCAAAACATCTTTCAAAAAGAGCATACATCCTTGCATTGCACAAACATGATTCTTTGTGCATTTACATCATTAGAATAAATTCTTAGATAATATTTAGGCAAAGCAAAAAGGCATAAATTCGATCCTTGGTTTGATTACCTCTGGTAAAGGCACCAGGAACGGTCGAACCTCGTACCGACGAGCGAATCCCGTATCTCCATTTTCCCGCAAATATTTTCAAAACGGAGGCGAGTAATTTTCTAAATATTTTTTCAAATCAAGGTCAAGTGAGACCACGCAAAAGAGTTCCTCTTCATTCTTTCTTTTCTTTTCTCTTCTCTCTTCTTTTCTTTCTTTTATTTTCTCCCTTCAAAAAGGAGGAAACAGAGGTTGGAAAGGAAAAGAGAAGGAAGAGAGAGAAACCACAAGAGAGGAAAAATTTTGTGATGATCACACCACCCCCAACAAATCTCAAAGAATTGCGTAGCCTTCAGGGACGCATGCAATCAATCCGGCGATTTATATCCAATTTGGTAATGAGATGCGAGACTTTCAATCACTTACTCAGAAAAGGAGTGAAGTTTGAATGGGGACCAGAGTATCAACAGTCATTCGATCGTATCAAAAGGTATCTCCTTAATCCTCCCATCCTGAAGCTGCCAGAATTGGAAAAACCCCTTTTGTTATACATCTCAGTTAATCAAGTCGCATGCAACGGATTCTTGGCGCAATATAAAGAAGGTAGCTTGATAGAGCATGCCATTTATTATGTGAGTAAGACTTTCATAAACTATGAAAAGAAATATTCTCAAATAGAGAAGACCTGTTTAGCTCTAGTATGGATGTGTCAGAAGCTAAGGCACTACTTGCTGGCATCTGAAGTCAAAATCCTGTCCAAACTCAATCCTCTCAAGTACATCCTAGAACAACCTTTTCTCAGTGAACGAATCGCCAAATGGCAAGTCTTACTGATGCAATATGAGTTAGAATATGTCTCACAACAATCAATTAAAGGCCAAGCAATTGCAGATCAATTGGGTGACTTTCCTCTGGCAGAAGAAGTGAAAGCCGAAGACAATTTTCCCGATGAGCAAATATGCAATATTTAGCAATCGTCAGTCTGGAATTTATTTTTCGACCGTTCCAAGAATATGGCTGAAATAGGCATTGGGATCTTATTAATCACTCCAGAGAAAGAGATGATTTTATTTTCTCTCAAGTTAGATTTCCAATGCACCCACAACATGGCCGAGTACGAAGCTCTAATTCAAGGTCTAAAGATTCTACTAGACTTCGATGTCAAAAGAGTGCATGCCTATGGCGACTCTCTTCTAGTTGTCAATCAAGTTCAGGCCGAATGACAAGTCAAGGATCAAAAGCTACTTCCTTATCAAAAGATCGTCTCAGCTCTTGTCAACAATTTTAAAGAATTTCAGCTTTTCCATATCAAGAGAGATTTCAATCAAGTGACTGATAGCCTAGCCAATCTAGGCTCCATTATGACATTAAAAAATGGAGAATCTTGTTGCTCCTTTGAAATTGGAAGACTTGACCAACCTGCCTTCCTTCCAACAGAACAAGTAAACCAAGCTAAGCAAAAGAAGAAGCCTTGGTATTACAATATCAAGAACTTTATAGAAACCGACGAATTTCCTCCAGAACTCTCAAAGAAAAAGCAGCGAGCAATCCAGCATATGTCTACCAGATATTTCATTCTGGCCAATGTCCTTTATCGTCGCGGATTCAGTTCTGAGTATTCCAGATGCTTAGATGAAGACGAAGCCAAAGAAGTCATGCGGGAGGTGCACGAAGGCATTTGTGGTGGCCACGTGGGCTATCAAACCCTTGTTAAGCAAATCATCAGAGCATGTTACTATTGGAAGACTATGCAACAAGACTGTTACCATTTTGTGAAGAAATGTATTCAATGGTAAATACATGCACCCTCTATTCATGCGTCGGCAACATATTTGCGATCTGTTGTCTCTCCATGGCCGTTCTCTATGTGGGCTTTTGATGTCGTAGGTCCCATCACTCCTTTTGCTTCAAATGGCCACAAATATTTCCTTGCCGCAACAAAATATTTCACCAAGTGGGTAGAAGCTATCACTCTCCGCATAGTAAAAGGTCGACATGTGGTCTCTTTCATCTACAAGAGCATCCTTTGTCGTTTCGGCATACCGCATGATATCGTGTCAGATAATGGCATTCATTTCAAGAATGAAAGGATGAAGACATTCTGCTCAAAGTTCAAAATCCATCATCATTTTTATGCTCCTTACTATCCTCAAGGGAATGGTCAGGCAGAAGCTACCAATAAAATCCTAATTCGTATCTTGGAGCGAACTGTGGAAACAGGCCATGACTGGCATGAGAAGATCCACGATGCACTACGGGCCTACTGGACCACCATTCACATTCCAACAAATGCTACTCCATCAGAACTGGTCTATGGAGCAGAAGTAGTATTGCCTCTGCATGTTTAGAAGCCCACTTTGAAATTCGCGTCACTTCTAGAATTACTGGTTGCACTTTTGGAGATGGTATTTTTAACACAATATTTTTCGATAAAAACTTGGGAAAATCATCAACCAAAAATATAAAAACCGACTTTCCACAGAGTGGCGAGTACGGGTCGAATCCATAGGGAACGGGATAAATTCTGATATAATTCTAAAATAACACTTTATTAATAGAACAAAGGGTACAACTATGTCAATATTACAAATTACAGGAAATAACACTCTAACTATGAAAATAAACTAAAAATAGGAGGCTAAGTCTTCTGCAGGTCTCCAGGGGCAAAACTGTCTTTTCACCACAAGTGCAGTTGCACTTCATAATTGAATTACACCTGTGAACCTGTTCTAACTTATCAACCTACACAATAAAAGCACAAAGTCAGTAACTAAACAATAATTAATCTAAATTACATCTACAACTAATGTTAAATGACTTCTACAATTAAACTATAATTAAATAAACATAGAACACTAAAATTAAACTGTCTAATTAAACTAACTAAGAAAATTAATTCTAATTAATCTAACTACTGTTAATTTACTAACTACAAGACTAGAAAACACTAAAACTACACGAAATCAAACAATTAAACAAAAGACTGTTTTGTCCCTAAAGAAGGCAAAAATGGACTCTGACAGCTTTTCGCAAATTACAAATTTGAGGGATCAAACGATTTTCAAAATTCATGAAACTACTTTTATTCTGTAAAATACAGATCCAAGAAACTGACACATTTTACAGATTTGAAAAATACATTCTGGATCTCCATATCTAAGCGTTTCAAAATCAGGATAATCTAGGAAATTGCAGGACCCGAAATTTGAAAATCCGAAAAAGCTGTTTTCATAAAACACTTAAAACCCAGACCAAATCAACTCGGATCGAGCTGAAATTTTGTCTGCACACATTTAACACACCAATGTGGAGGATAGAAAAATAATTTTCAGAAAACTTGATAAAAATCCACATGCGATGACGAGTGCACGATCGGGTAAAAAGTAGGGTTTTGGTTCAGTGCACTATTCATTTCTTTGAATCCACAAATGACATTTTAACAATAAACCACGTACAAAAACAGTCCTAACTGAACCTAAACTACTGCTACACTACAGAAAATGGCTATGATTAAACTAATTAATAAAATTAATAAAAATAACTAAATCACTAAGGTTAACCCTAATCTAGACAAACGTTAGTTCTAATCTAACCTAACTAAGATCCTATGCTAATTAGACTCTATAAATAACTACTCTACTCATCTTAATGTATATTATCTAACCTCACTATTAATTAACTAACTAAACTATTGTTCATTCTAAAACTTAATTAAAACAAATAATAATCTAATGTTAGTCTAACTAGAACTAATTGTGGTTAATATCTAAATAGGGTTAGTTAATGCCTAAGGTTAATGGCTAACTATGGTTAGTCGGGGTTAACTAGGGCTCAGGTTAATTAATGTAACTAGGGTGTAACTATGGTTAATCTAACTACCTAAGGTTCGGTTGACTAAGGTCGGTTAGGGTTAACTCACTAGAACTAATAACTAACTATGGTTAGTTGACTAATGTAAGTCACTAACTAGGGTCGACGAAGGTTAAATAGAGTAACTAGGGTTAACTAATAGGCTTACTAGGATTAGCTAGGGGTACGGTTAAGACTAACTAGGGATTTGACTAACTACTAACTAAGATTGGGTACCTAGGGTTAATTAACTATCTAGGATTAGCTATGGTTACTACTACTTAACTAGGGTTAACTAGAGTTAGGAACTAACTGCCTAGGGTTAGTCGACTAACTATGGTTAATTAGGATTAGCTAGGGGCGGTTTTAGAATAATGCTTGAATAGGGTCCATGCCAACCTAGAGTTACTACTTATATTAATATGGAATTGTTATTTCCTAAACCACTAATATACTCTAAATTAACTCCAACATTAAATATACACTAAGGTTAATACCTACCTTAAAGGAGATACACGAATTTTATAAACCATACTAAACTAATTAACACCTAATGAATACTACCTAAATGGAATACACGATTTCTAACAACTAAGCCTATTACACAACTTACTAAATTAATTAATTAACATTAATTCTAGGCTATGAAATACCTAAAGGGGTCATACACGGTTTTAGAAAATCTACACTAAGGCAAATAATACTAAATTAATTACCACCTAATCAATGCTAATTCAATCTACGAAATTAGTAAATAGGGCTTATAAAAGATAAAGCACGAATTTGGTATGGGACTTCTTCTCTCATTATTGCCTTAATGACACATTAAGAAAGTCTTTCAATTTCAAAAACCGTCCAGCCTATTGGGAAATACGTTTTTCATTCTTTCATTAAAAGCATTAAATCCTTTTGAATTCTTTCCCAAAACACAATACACCCGTTTTTGGTTGGCTTTAAAAGAAACTTTAAATATATCAACTCTTTCCCAAAATCGTGTAAATACATTTAGAAGGACCTTTGGAATTCCAAAGGCTTTCCGAAAATCGTGTAAACCTCTTTAAAAAGTCCTTGGAATTCCAAAGGATTTCCACATTGGAAAGGAGAAGTTGTTTATGAATTGGCTGGAAACTAGAGCTCTCCTTAATTGCACTTCACGAATTTGGAGGAGGTGCCTTCATACCAAAATCGTATTCCAACAATAAAGATCACATTGCCCTTTGACTAAAATACAAAATTAAATAATAATCTACCCTATTCTAAGATTAATTTAACTACTTTAACCTATGCACACATAATCAAAAGGGTATAAATGAGAACGCAAATTAATTGGAATAACCTACGTTAATGCCTACATAAAAATCGAATTAACTAATGGTATAATACATTGACTCAACGAATTCTAATGAATCTAAAACATTCTAATTAACATGGAATTACATTTATTCTGAAAGGCACCAAATAATAATTTAACATGCTATTGCCTACGAAATGTGAACAAATTAAGAAATTAAACAAACATTATATTAAATCTACACTAACACATCAACTAAACTATATGAAACGAATAACTCTAATCAAAATCTAAATTATGCTAGATTAACAAATGATGAAAACTGAACTTTTACAACTAAGAATCACTAAAACTAATCTAATTAACATGTTGGGAATTAAACTACACAAAACAGAAAATTGCTAAACAAGAATCTATTACAATCGACTATTGCTAAAACACCAAACAGAAATTCATAAACTAAATTACTACACGATTTAAAATCTAGTAAAAACCTAAACACTAATTGACAAACTGAAATTAAAATAGCAAAACAAAGAACTACAGAAAATGCCACATGTTCCTCGACGTCCTACCAAAAAAAAACAGAAAAACCACACTCGACTAGACAATTTCACAAAAACTAAAAACACACAAAACATGAAATCACGTAGACACTTTTCCTAATGTACTAAACTCAAACAAAACAAGAACTAATGGACTTAGAACAACTGAAAAACGCAGATACACAACAGACACTTTAAGATCACACGCACGCACCCAAAACATGCCAAAAACATCCAACGTTGGATTAAAAAAAAATATTTTCAATAACACAAATCCTAAACACCCTACATGTTGGTTTATGCATGACACTTTCTACACTAAGGCTGATGAAAAATACAGAAAATACGCAGCACATGACTCACGCACAATATGTGTTCTATCTAGAAGAAAGGGATGAGAGAACCAACCTCCAGGGCGATCCGACGACTGAGGGGGAGAAGAGAGAGGACTTTGCTTGACTTCGCACCGTTCGGAACCTCGTTGATGCTGTCTAACATCTCTTTGCTGTACTTTTACAGGGATCCACAGGTGGTGGTGCTCTGGGATGAGGAAGAAGAAGAAGCAGTGGTGAAGATGCGTAGAGGGCCGTACGGGGGTAGAGACGACCGACCATGGAGAAGTAGACGGCACCCCTACCATGGCTAGAACACTCCAATGCTGCAAATACCTGCAAAAGACAACCTCAACGATTAGTTTCAGCAGAGGGAGAAGAAAGACAAGATGTGAAAAGGAAAGAATGGAAGAAGAGGATGGCGTCTCCATTGAAGATGAGCTTCATGGATGAGAGGGGCGGCTGGGTGGAAGTGGAGGTGAGCTAGAATCGTGCCCCTAGGGCACGAAAATCAAAGCAAAGACAAGTTGCAGCTGGGCGTCTCCCCCTCTTTTGACGATTTTGGCTCTTTTGAGTTATTTTCAGAAACAGGTTTAAAAACAAAATAATTACTGGGCACCTCTTTCTATAGGGGGTTTTTGGAAAATATTTTATGAAAACGTGAATGGGTTTGGAGCTGGGTGGATTCTATGTAATTTGACCCAAATCCAGGATCCAAATGGGTGTCTGGATCCAGATCTCTCAATTCTGCTCTGATGTTTGACCCGCTACACTGTAAAGGCATTAATTCTTTCAAATTAACTTCGATTTCGATGAAATTCGAACCAGAGCTCTATAATATCATTATGCACCTAAGTGTATGCTTTAAACCTATAGATGATGCATTTATGCAATGAAAATGTGTTAATAAAACATATAATTTATGCATCATCAATTACCTCTTGATCAATACCAGCAGCAACGATTGGTACAACTAGACTCGCTCGACGAGAGAAGGCTAAAAGCAGCAGAACATGCTCAATCATATCGCCAAAGAATAGCCAGACAATATGCAAAGTCTGTCATCGAAAGGAGATTCAGAGTCAATGATCTAGTGCTTCGATCCACAACTTATCTCAAACATCATCTTGGCGGCAAATGATCACCAAATTGGGAAGGTCCCTATGTCATCAAAGAAGCATTACCCTGCAACTCATATCGGCTCATCAATGTCGATGGGGTAGAATTACCAGATCCCATTAATGCTCGACATTTGAAGAAGTTCTATACTTGAAGCATATATTCTTCCTTTGTAATCTTCCTATTTCCTTCAATAAGGATCAAACTTTCTTTTCCCAGTTACACTGGGGCATTTTTAAATTTTTGTTTTGTATGCAGGTAGGATAAAAAAATCTCTCATTTTACACACTTGTGCACCCGTGTGCATCAATTTGCATTCATTGGCATTTTAACTGCATTAATATTAATTTAGTTAGTCAATCTTAAGGTTTCAGCAAATAAGTCCCATCACAATTCCCAACTATTATTCAAAATTACAAGACAGTCATTAGCACTGAATCAAAATTCAGTACTCGAACTGGTATGCTTTCAAAAATCCAGTGCTCGAACTGGTATATTTTCAAAATACAAGTGCTTGAACTGCTATATTTTAAAAAATTCAATGCTCAAACTGGTATATTTTCAAAATCCAGTGCTTGAACTGGTATATTTTCAAAATCTAGGGTTGGAACTGGTACTATTTCAAAATCCAATGTTCGTACTGGCATATTTTCCAAAAATCCAGTGCTCATACTGGTACATTTCCAAAATTCAGTGCTCGTACTGGTACACTTTGTAAAACCCAGTGCTTATACTAGTATTCTTCCAAAATCTAACCCTGTGTTAGTATCCCATCAATCATGTAACACCCCAGATTTCCAAAACAAAGCTAAGTAAAAATTTTCATGATTTTTTTTCTTTGTAGCGGAACTTAGAAAAGCTTTTAGTAACGGAATCAGACGATAATGAGTCGTCAGTTTTAGAAAACTCCGAGCACGTTGCAGGTATGTGGCCAAGCAACTCATTGACCACCGAAGTGTTCCATTTTATCGACAACCACATGTTTATTACAACATTACTGCTTGGAAAAGCAGTATAGATTCAATAAAAGGAAGCAGTACAACTCTGTCTAGAGAAACCTTGGAACTCGATGCCGCCTTGCTTCGCATATCGCCACGCAGGTCCAACACCTGAAATCCCCATTAAACGGGGTCAGAACCACTGATGGTCTGGTAAGCATACAGTCATACATCCAATCAACTCAAGTATAAATAATGTCCACTCAGGGTCGCAATGCGCAATAACGACGCTCAAGCCTCCAAGACTTAGCGTATATTGCAAGAGCCTCCGCAGGGCTATGAGTTGACCATCCGCTCAAGTCTTCATGACTTAGAGCAAGCCTTTTCAAAGTTGTGATTTGGATAACCGCTTAAGTTTTCAGGACTTAGCCATGACCTCTTCTGGGTCTCAAAGGGATGTCTAGCTCAAGTCTTCATACTTGGCACATCTGTATCCCACGCATCTAAGGATAGTTCCTCAAGCTTCGCTTAGCCGTGCGGATACAACACGGGACTTTGCCCAGTCGATCCAATCGTATACCAAACATGACACCTTCACAAAGGTTATGCAGGACTGACTCAACATGTCCATCCACTCATACATTCAAGCATCGCTGAACCTAAGCTAATGCATTGTTTTGATATTTAACCTCTTTCACCCTTGGTATGCGAGCGAAGCATTGTCCGGACATCAACGCGACGTTCTGTGTAAGATCTGTGATATTTCTGAGAAAATTTGATATGAAATATGCTTTCAGTATTGGTCATTTCTGGTTTTCCCGCAAGAATTTCTCGTAATTATGCATATAGAGCTATATGAGGTCTTAAATCACATAATTTTTATTTACGAAGCGATTAAGGACAACCCTGGTGAATTAAGGTCTGATATTCCTAAATTAGATTTATTATATATATAATTAGACTTACCTCGAATTTGGAACCTAAACGAGGATATTACCTCATTATTTTATGTAATTGGCAAAAAAGGGGTATATTGGTAAAATATGAGTCGTAACGAGGATAAAATTCATCGAAGTTGAAAACCTAAGTAAATGATTTAGACACTTAGGTTGGATTTCAGGAAAAATAAGTTTGAAATAAGACATTTTAAATATTAAAAACCTATCTACTTAATTAAGAAAGCAAATTAGGGTTTTTAAATAACTAAATTGCAATTTTACAAAACATAAGTGAGACCTTTTTCAAAAATTACAAAAAGGAGAGCTTGATCTTGGCATTATTAGAGAGTGGTTAGCATGGGGCCCACCTCATCCCATGCTACCTTAATTTAAATTAAAAAGAATTTCAAAAAAATGCACCTTGTAAAGTGTTTTTGAAAAGTTTGCAAAAAAATAAAAATTGGGTCTTATTTTGGAAAAAGAGGAAGTAGTTGGCTAAAGAGTCAACGTTTTTTTCCAAAGGGCTGGGGAACCTCTTAGGGGGTAGCCTGAAGCTGCAATTAATGAAAAAAAAATAGTTTTTTGACCCAAGGTCAAAAAGGAGGGGACAACTCTCCTTAATTCAAGGAGAGTTGGTGGTGTCTATGGGCAAGGGTTGTTGAACCCTTGACCTAGGCTAATCTAGGTCCACCCATGTGGACCTAGAGCACCTAAGGGAGGCCAACCCATGAGGGGGGGGGGGGGGGGGGTGAGGATGGAGGACCCTCCATCCTCTCCATGGAATCTCATCCCTCCATCAAGTGGAGGGCCTATTTAAGGGGGCTGGAGGGGTGAGGAGAGAGAAAATCTCATTCTCTTCTCCTCCTCCCAACGTTGTCTCTCTTCTCTCCCATTTTTCCTAGTGGTGGGAGTGAATAAGTAAGGCTTTGAGTGTGTAAGAGTGGCTCAGCCCCAGCTGAAGGAAAACCTCCATCGTCTTCCTCAAGGTGAGTAAAGCCCTCCTTACGTGTTCCTTTTTTTGGTAAAATGTGAATGGTTTAGGCATGGAATCCGGTTTGCACTTGCAAAGTGCAAACCGATCCATGGTGATTTCGTGCCATGGTTGTGCTAAGCAAGCACTAGGCTTGCATTTTAAGCCATATGATATGCAAAAGAAATTTTTTTTATGGGTTGTCCTTGAAAACGTAACTAGTTGATTGATTTCGTTTCTCATTTTTCCGAGTCGTCAGAAAACCCTCTGGTAAAACAAGCGTATCTCCCTGGATACGCGTCGGATAAAAAATTTCTTAAACATTTCGGAAAGCTCAGACAAAGCCCCACAACTTGGTAGTTATTCATTTTTGCTGGTTCAGCTTGCAAAGATGACTAAAAACAGCATCTTTGGCTGACACGTTTTTCCATCAGCAACCCAGGAACGTCCAGAGTGACGTCTGGTTTTTCAACAATATCTCCCAAACCGTCGGTCGGATTTCAGACTTCTTAGATTCTGTATAAATATAACAAAACTCTCTACGAGTTTCATGTTTGGCGTTTTTGATGAAACAATGTGTAGACTGCCAGAAAATGGCAGATTTTTTACTGTATTTTTGGAAAAATAAATATATATAATTGCTTTTTTTTATTTGGTTCGTTGTTTCTAACGCTTCCTTCATTTTTTTTTAGGACCGAGCTACCTGTTTGGTCTGCACTAGGTGCACTCTGGTCTGAGCACAGGCTCGACCAAGTGCACCCAGCTGGAACCTTTGGCGTGGCCGATGGGCGCTAGCCTTACCCAGCTAGCCCAGCCGGCCTAGGCGCCTGACTGTGAGATGGTTGCCCCTAGTTCCAACTGGTCTGAACCATGAGTTCAGACCAGTGTGTCGACTTGGTCTGGTGGTCTGGCCCAACGGACCTGACCCCAACCCGTTTCTCCTTTTGGCCTTGGCACGGCGGTGGGCGCCGAGTGCTAGTGCACCCGAGTAGCCTAGTCGGCCTCGTCTCCATTGACTCGGGCCACCCTACACACTGAGTGCAGTGCCTGGTCTGAGCCTTGTGGGCTCAGACCAGGGGTTGCATCGATCCCGAGGTCTGATCTAAAGGACCAGACCACGCCCCTTTGGCCTTCGCTTTGGCACAATAGTGGGCGTCGGGTGACTCAAGCAGGTTGGCCACGAGCTGAGCTGCACCAAGAGTACAGTGTTCTGGGCCTAGACCAGAGCCCTAGGTGACCCTTGTGATCTGGTTCGACAGACCAGACCAAGTGGTCCAGCCCGTTTTCCTCCCATTTTTGTCGCCAACCTACAAAACGCGAAAAATAAGGTAAGAAATGAGAGAAAAGCAAGGAAAGGCAAAAAGGAAATTTTGGGACACCGTGTGCACTGTCTAGCAGTCCTGGGTAGTAGTCTTAGCACTGATGGTGCATGATACAGATCCACAAATGTGGCCCCATGGGCCGCGGTTAGTGTCTTGGACCCCCTTTTGGCACTTTGGTTGCCGTTTCGGATTTTGCCTAGCGCATGGTCGGCCAAGAGTGATCACCATGGCCTTCTTTGCCTCATCATGGCAGTATTAATGGGTATAGCGTGGTGAGCGGTACGCTGCCCACGTGTCGATACATGACTCCTACATAATGGGTTTTTCGATCGTTTCGTCAAAACCCATTATTTCGGCATTTTTGAGTTTTGCGAGCGCGGTGACACATCGTGGATGTGCAAATGTAATTCCCATGTGCATGGGATTACGCTTAAAAAGCATTTCTTAACATTCGTAGGTGTTGACATCGTGAATTTTCTAAGCGAATGGTCTCGCTACGTGTAACGAGCAGACATATGGCATTTAAAATAAGGGTATCCGGGAACTTAGTGTTCAAAGCTCGGGACACTCTATGCACGTACGATAGTGATCGTATATATAATTTTTGAGCCTCGTATCGCTCGAAGATATTGAAATGTGCCATTTATATAAATATAGGTTCGTATTGTAGCTTCCGCTCGATACTCGTACGAATGATTGAGGCTTCATGGCTTTCCTCGTTTTGCACATGCACTTTGGCACATCCTGACACGTATGTCACTGGTGTTGGTTTGTCGAGTATTACTTGTTTAGCCCATATTCGTATATTGATGAATATACGTCGCACCAGAGGCATGCTTTACACTCGATGCGACATACATTTGAACTGCTACACCATCTGGGTATTGGCACAGAACCCCTGTTGAGAGTTTTAACTTGGCTGGAGTCTTTGGGCGAGGTCCCCACGATCGTGAGAGAGCTCACGTACTGTGATACCCTAGAGATGGAAATGGTAGTGATGTGAGATCGCTTTCAATGGCACGTGGTCTTCTTGGGTCAGGTGAGGCCGAGCACGTGGGTGACATGGCTAAGACCTCGCTGCGTACCCCGCGGGGATAGCGAGGCATTTGCAAAGTTTAAATCTCTGCAAGGAGGCACAGGTTGGATATGCTCGCATTGTTTTTACAAATACCAAATTATGATCACTTGTTTACTGCTGTGTGGAATGCCACTTAGCCCTTGGCACGTGTTCGCACATGAATAGTAATGAGATACGTAAATATTAACATTTACGTTTGACGGTTGGGCAATTATACCTTGCAGTTTTCGACATGTACGTCATATGGATCGTATGCGACATCGGTTCGCATACGTAAGCGGTGATTCACCCCTTTGCATTAAGCTAATGCTTTTCACATCTCTGAGTGTCATATATGGTTATCACCTGCGTTGGCAAGGCCTTTACTATGATAGTAATGCTGGAGCACGTAAATGTCTGAGTGTGATCTCGACATTTCTGCTCGTGTTGCCCTGCGAGGAACACCAGGCTGGATGGGCCTAAGTACCTCGAAAGGAGGAATTCTGGCTAGATACTCATAATTATGCTTAATTATGGTTGGCGTGCACGATGATTTTCATCATCGTAATGGCTCCACTATTAAATTGCTAACTGCTTAAATGTCTGGCTAGTTCGTGTATGGTTGCATGAGGCACGGTTTACCCGTGACCTTTGATCTGTCCTGAGAGGACTTATAGCACATTGACAAAAAAATATGCTTGTTTTGAGACGAGTTTTGGAGGTGATGAACTCTGTAGCGAGTTCTTGGGGGCGATAGACCCATCTCGTGAGTTGAGCTCACCTGTGCTAAGGATGTGTGGTTACACGTATTTTTCCTTGTAGTATATCTTGTGTGCTTTGAATATATATAATTGATGAACATTCATCGTCGCTCTGGAATGTGAATGCTAACCATTTGATCACGATAGTGCTGCTCATCCTTGATCGTGATGTTAGAGTTATAGCTTATTTGCTTACTCGCTTAGATGGTTGTCGTCACTGTCTAAGTTGTTAGGGTTCGACACCGTCGCTTATCACTTGGAAGTATTCGTTACCTTGCTTACTTACTCAAATGTTTGACGTTACTATCTAAACATGTTAAGGCTTGACATTGTCGCTTATCACTTAGTATTATTTTTACTCCACTGCTTGTGTTGGTACTGTTCTTGCGCTTGTCTCGTGCTTGGTTCCTTAGTCATTTCGTTGTTTCAGCAGTGGTTTGGCTCAGTCCTTTGTTTTGCTTAGTTCCCTCGTTTCGTTGTTCAGTAGTTGTTGGGCTTGTTTTCCTTGTTCAGTTCGTAGTAGTTGTTGTACTTGCTACTTTCACTGTTGCTTAGACTTGTAACACGTACACTTGCTTACTTGACACACGCACTTGTACTTTGTTTTAAATGTTTCTAACTGTTCCATCATGTTAGCAATATCCTGTTACTTGTAGTTTCTAAGCATGACATATCTGTCTCCTGTTTCATGCTTTATACCTTATGCTTTTCCTTAGAGATGATAAATGTATGGATGGTTTATCTCACCAGCTCGCAAGAGTACTGACCCCGTTTTATGGGGATACAGGTGTTTGGCTTCTAGTGGTGCGATGGAGCGCGATGTGCGGCGGGGGACTGAACCCACACTCTAGAACTTGAAGATCTTGGCAGTGGTCTTTGGAAAAGGGAAATGATGTATATTGCTCACATATTAATTTGTAATAAATAAAATGTTTCTTCCTGTGACCCGCTCAGAATTTCCAACTGTTTTCCCTTGCCAGTTTTCCTTTTTGCGCAATGCTTTCAAAAAAAAATTAGTCTGAAAATTTAAAGATTTTCCAAGTTGGGATTTTGGGGCCTCACAGAACTTGGTATCAGAGCAATGTTTTAGGAGTGTGGTTCAAATCTCTGCATGCATCGACCATCGCACTGTATGTATGCCTCATTTAGCATGATTGTGATTCTGTTGTTTAGTTGCCTTTCCTGCATGCTTGAGGTAGTTTTCTCATAAAGGGTTTGTGTTGCGCTTGTGGATGTGGATTCCCAAGCTAGTTCGTACTTCCTTTGTGTTTTCCAACTTCATTGGATATGTTCATAATCTTATCCTTGTGAAGGGTATATTTTTGGAAGCGATCTTTCGGACAGAAGGTTAGAGCCATGTCTGTGCCAATTGAATCTGTGTTCCTCGTTGGAGGATGTTGTTGTTCCCAGTTGTTCTTGGAGATGAGAACATGTGCACCTAGCAGTGGCTTTTGCGTTGCCAATGATGGCAATCGACTTCTGAGAGGGTTGTTGTTGGGAACAACATAACACCGGACTTCAGGGTGTTGTTGCTCTTGAGAGAGCGTTGTGGGAGTTCTTGTTTCTCAACCACAGTCGAAAGGAATTGTGGTGTGATGTGTTGGCTCAGGTGTTGATTCCTGGTAGTGCCAATGATGCCATCAGGGTGGTGATTCTCTGACGATGCCATTAGGGTGGTGATTCCCTAGTGATGCTACTGAAGTGGTGACTCTTCAGTATTGCCGTTAGAGTGGTGACTCTCTAACGATGCCATTAGGGTGGTGATTCCCTAGTGATGCTACTGAGGTGGTGATTCGTTAGTATTGCCGTTAGAGTGGTGACTCTCTAACGATGCCATTAGGGTGGTGATTCCCTAGTGATGATACTAAGGTGGTGATTCCTCAGTATTGTCGTTGGAGTGGTGATTCTACAGCGATGCCGTCAGGGTGGTGACTCTCCGACGATGCCATTAGGGTAGTGATTTCCTAGTGATGCTACTGAGGTGGTGATTCCTCAGTATTGCCGTCAAGGTGGTGACTCTCTGACGATGCCATTAGGGTGGTGATTCCCTAGTGATGCTATTGAAGTGGTGATTCTTCAGTAATGCTGTTGGAGTGGTGATTCTCCAGCGATGCCGTCAGGGTGGTGACTCTCTGACGATGCCATTAGGGTGGTGATTCCCTAGTGATGCTATTGAAGTGGTGATTCTTCAGTAATGTTGTTGGAGTGGTGATTCTCCAGCGATGCCGTTAGAGTGGCGACTCTCTGACGATGCCATTAGGATGGTGATTCCCTAATGATGCTACTGAAGTGGTGATTCTTCAGTAATGCCGTCAGGGTGGTGACTCTCTAACGATGCCGTCAGGGTGGTGACTCTCTGACGATGCCATTGAGGTGGTGATTCACTTATGATGCTACTGGGGTGGTGACTCTCCAGTAATGTCGCTATAGTGGTGATTCTCTAGCGATGCCATTAGAGTTGTGATTCTCTGATGAAGGTTGTCAAAGTAATGACTCTTCAACGATGTCATTTAAATGATGATTCACTTGTGATGATGTCAGAGTGGTGATTCTCCGGACAACGTGTTAGAGTGGTGATTTTCTAACGTTGGTCATCAAGAATGGTGATTTTCTGATGACAACGACCCTATGTGGCATTGCTTGAGATATTGCGCAATTAAGATTTATGTTGTGACATTGTTTAATTATGCATCAAGTACTCGAAACTTTTGAAAAATTATTGTGGTTATTACTTAGCATACATGATTGCGAAACCTTTCGCTTAATAACTGTTATATCTGTTTGTCTTGATAGATGACCTGGGAAGCCAGGTGCAACGATATCATGGGTACTGTGAACAACCTTGCGGAGGTTGTGCAACAGCAGGTGGTTGCGATGCAATAGACGAGTGCGAACCTTCAGCAGGTAGCCCATGATAGGCAAAACGTTGGTACAACCACCTATGAACGCTTTATGGAATTAGATCGTCCTGCTTTGTTGGGTAAGATAGACCCTGAAGCTGCTGAGTCATGGTTACAAGAGATAGAACGTATTTTTCATGTTCTGGGTGTCTCAGAGTAGAAAGTGAATTTTGGTACCCATCGTTTGAAGGACCACGCTGAGAAGTGGTGGGACACGATCTCTACGGTCAAGTTCCAAAACGGGAATATCACGTGGGATGAATTGGTAGAGGTTTTTAACTCTGCATATTTTCTCAAGCATGACCAGAGCAAGAAGATGCAAAAGTTTTTGGACCTGGAACAGGGGACGATGACCCTGTCCGATTATATCACTAAGTTTCGATGTCTGGAGCGATATTGTCCAAATGTGTTCGTCCTGGAAAACGATCGAGCAATGAAGTTTGCTCGTGGGTTGAAGCCAACTCTGAAAACCAACGTGTTCACTAACGGACCAAAGTCACTTGACGAGGCCATCGAGGTAGCAACACTGTTGGAAGAAGCCCAGATCGAGGAGTAGAAGAACCAGTGGAATGGAGCCGGATCACAGACCAAGATTCTCGCGTGTACCAGTGAGAAGGATTCTAGTGGAGAAGAGTCCACACCGCCTTCAAAGAAGCAAAAGCGTCAGGAAGACTACCAGAATCGCCGGCAGCGAAGTCGATCTCGACAACAAAGTGTTCAACGAAAGTGTAGATGGTGCAACAAGGATCATGCTTTCGAAGTTTGCCCTCTCTATGACGGCCAGTGTTTCAAGTGTGAACAACCCGGTCATATTGCTAAGTTTTGTTCGAAGAGGTCTACTGGAAATCATGCTTATGCGGATTAGACTCCATCAATAGAAGAGGACGTGACGATGAACGAGGAAGCTGTCAAATATCATGGATCATCGAGATCAAAGTTTTGTGTATGTGATCATCGCAAAATTTTTCCTCTTTTGTGGTTTCTCTCTCTTCCTTCTCTTTTCCTTTTCCAACCTCTATTTTCCTCCTTTTTGAAGGGAGAAGAATAAAAGAGAGAAAAGAGAAAGAGAAGATAAAAGAAAAGAAAGAAAAAGAGAAGAGGAACTCTTTTGCGCAGTCTCACTTGACCTTAATTTGAAAAATATTTAGAAATTTAACTCGCCTCCATTTTGAAAATTTTGCTGGAAAATAGAGAGACGGGATTCGCTCGTCGGTACGAGATTCGACCGTTCCTGGCGCCTTTACCAGGGGTAATCAAACCAAGGATCGAATCTATGCCTTTTGCTTTGCCTAAATATCGTCTAAGAATTTATCCTAACTCTAAATGCACAAAGAATCATACTTGTGCAATGCATAGATGTATGCTCTTTTGAAAATTGATTTAGAAATTTCCAAGTATTCTGAGATGAACTTGGTAAAGGAGTGAAGAAAATGGTTGAATCTAACTTAGAACTTGAGATAGATCAGAGAAATTCTAAGTCTTTAAAATAATTTACAGTTGGGAAAATAAATCTTTGATTTTTGGAAAAGAATGATTTGAAGGTGAGATAAAAGGAAAAAGAAAGGAAATCTTAAAGTCTGAAATGGACTTTGAATTTTGGACTTGGATTTAGGAGGGATAAATTTGTGGAAAGAGGAATTTAGAATTGAGGCTTTCAAAGTCATAATGGACCTTTTGAATTTAGAATCGATTTTCAAGGGTCGATTTTGAATTCAATGTAGGAATTTGAATTTTGAATTCAGACTTGAGAAATAACATTGGCTTTTGAAAATAGAAGATGAATTTAGATTTGAAATGGGATCTTGATCTGATATCTGAGATGGAACTGGATCTGGGATTTGAAATAGAATTTGGATGTAAAATTTGAGATCCAGGATGGAATTGAATTCTGGATCCTAAAGGGAATTTGGATCTGAAGTCTGAGATGGAATTGGATCTAGGATTTGAAATAGAATTTGGATATAAAATTTGAGATCCAGGATGGAATTGAATTCTGGATCTTAAAGGGAATTTGGATCTGAAGTCTGAGATCCAAGGTAGAACTGGGTTCTGGATCCTAAAATGGATTTTGGATCTGAAATTTTAGATCCGAAGTGGCATTGGATTCTGGATCCTGAAATGGAAAATTGGATCTGAAGTCTAAGATCCAAAGTGAAATTGGTTCTGGATCCTATAAGGAAATTGGAGTTAAATTCAGAAGATGAGTCAAGAACTTCCAAGTTTAAATTGAACTTAAAAAATGAAATTTAGAATTTGAATATACAGACGAATTTCAAAGTCAAATTAAACCTTGAATTTTTTAATTTGGAATTTAGAAGATGAATCAAGAGTCTCAAAGTTAGAATTGAACTTTGAGTTTTGAATATAAAATGAATTTGGTATTTCAAAGTCAAACCGTGGTGTATGTTGTTTGCTGATGATATTGTTTTGATTGATGAGTCTAGAGCTGGTGTTAATGCTAAGTTAGAATTATGGAGACAGACATTGGAAGCTAGAGGTTTTAAGTTGAGTAAGAGTAAGACTGAATATATGGAATGTCGGTTTAGTAAGCAACGAAGTAGTGATGGGAGTCTAGTGAAGCTTGGTGAGCAAGATATACCGGTGAATGATTATTTCAAATATTTGGGATCCATCATTCAAAAGTATGGAGAAATTGATGGAGATGTAAATCATAGGATAAAGGTTGGGTGGATGAAATGGAAAAGTGCTACTGGAGTGCTGTGCGATCGTAGAATGCCATTGCGGTTGAAGGGAAAGTTTTATAGGACGGCTATTAGACCCGCTTTACTATATGGTACGGAATGTTGGGCTGCCAAGAGACATCATATTCAAAAAATGAGTGTAGCTGAGATGCGGATGCTTAGATGGATGTGTGGAAATACAATAAAAGATAAGATTCGGAACGAAGAGATACGTAAGAAGGTAGGTGTTGCACCCATTGAAAATAAGATGCGAGAGAATCGTTTACGGTGGTTTGGACATATTCGGCGAAGGCCTAATGATGCTCCAGTTAGAAGGTTGGAGAAATGGGAAAATATATTAGTTAAAAGAGGTCGGGGTAGGCCTAGGAAGACTTGGATGGAGATGATAGGAAAGGATATGAATGCTTTGAACCTCACCGAGGACATGGCGTTGGATAGAAATGATTGGAGGAAAAGGATTCATGTGGAAGACCCAAAATGAATTTCTTTTTTGGTTCATATCGCTGACCCCAATTGTTTTGGGATGAAGGCGTAGTTGTTGTTGTTGTTGTAAAGTCAAATTGAACTTTGAAATCTGATTTGAATTTGAATATAACAATGACTTTGAAGTCTCAAAGTTAAATTGAACTTTGAGATTGAAAATGAAATTGAATTTGAAAATGAAAGGATGAATGAAGATAGATTGAGGAAGATATTTACATCACTTGGAGTTTTTGAAAAAGGGATTTTGAAAATATGATGCAGTTCTATCCTAAATGATGAATGAATTTGAATTTTCGAAATTTGGATTTTGAAAAGCTATTTCATTCTTTAGATGAATTAAAATAAGATTGAAGATATAATACATCCTTGACTATGGTCATTGGATATATTATATAATAATCTATATTTGGATTCAAGTGAAGAATAAAACACATTTGGTGTTTTTATAGAATTTAAAATGAAATTAACTCTCAATATACCCTGACTATGGCCATTGGTATATATTTTGAATTAATTTTAAGTTAAATTCTGATAAAAGAAGAAAATATTTAAGGAAAATATGATGAATTTTGAAAACGGATCCAGTGTGGATCTAGTGTTATTTCGTAAAAGATAAAAATCCTAAGTCTTGTTTACACTATGGCCGTTGATGTAAATCATCAACTTAGGATTAATTTACCTCTTACGAAATGGTGCACGTGCCATTCATATTGCCATTTGTGGAAATTTGAGAAATGAAGGAAAAAATGTATGAAAAACAAGTAATTCATGATATTTACAATACTCATTCATTCTAATCTAAAACAGGAAATGTAAATTCTCATTTAAGGTCCACTTGTTATATCCTTCAATGGAAATCAAAGTTCTACCCTAGGACCAACAAGTAGCACCTCTCTACATATTTTCTGCAAAATTGGGTCAGCACAGGACAACAGAAGGCAAAATATAAAGAAAACTCGAAAATGCTATATTAGAGCCAAAGATATACTCAAAATACCTATTCTAATGAAGAAAAGAATGTACCAGATGCAATGCTTAGCCAAAATAGAGAATGCATATATATTTTATGCTAACAAAGATATATATATATATATACACACACACATATATATAGGTGATATTTTAGTCCAATGAAACCTGTATGTGAGAAGGCATACACAATGCCCTAATTTAATGAAAATTTGTGCAATGAATGATAAGTTTTGCAAATCACTAAAAAGGTGAGTTGTATGTTATGCATTTGCACAACAATATTCTAAAAAGGTGGGGGTGATATGCAGTACAGTGAGGGTGCAGCAAACTACAACCATGCTTGGTACTGCTGTGTCTACTAGGAGGAAGGCCACAACAGTGCCTGTCACTGTTGTAGGTATATAGGAAATTACAACATGAGATGAGGACAAACAAAGCTTAACACAGCAGTAGAGGTGCACGATGCTAACATGGGTAGTTAAGTGATGACAGGAGATGGACAGTGCCTTTTTGCAGAATATGCAGGTGGATGACATATATGGCAGGTGATTCAATGATGCACTTATGAATGAGAATGTACAAAGAGTAGATAAACTTATGAATACATTGAGAGTGAAATGCAAAACAGGAAAACAAGAGATATAGGTGCAATGCAATATTTAAAGTCCAGCTGGACCTGGTTTATGTGTTTGAATGAATGCTATGCCTAGTTACAGAGCACTCTGTATTTTAACAGAGACTTAAAATAATATACAGGTGCCATGTACAGAAATGACAGTAGGATGAGGTGAATGAAGTTTAACAAGTATGGTGGGTACGGTGGGTGCTGTGAAGAAAGTGCAGGAAAGGTGAACACATTGGTGGATAATGAACATGTGTACAAATGGGCATTCAAGTGCAGCAGGCAAAACGGATACTGTGTAGGTGGGCAAATAAGGTTATTGGAGGAGCTTGTTAATACAAGAAATGAACATAGTAAAAAAAAATGGTCATTCACATCAGTTAATATGAGGAAGATCATCTAAGAAGCCATGTCCTCTTATCAGGACTTTTATCCCAAACAATAAGCTTTTGCTCCTGGTTGTCTTTTAACAATGTGACTCAGACATACACAATAGATCAATCATCTATCTCCTGTGACAATAAGAGGGCACACAGCAGGTCTTTTGCAATACAATGAATTGACTTATTGAAAACCAATTACAACCAACCGACTTCATCAATTTCAGCAGTTGGGCTTTAGCAGCATCGCATCATTGGTCTAATTTGTATATGCAGCTTCCAGTGGCCCTTATAGATATATATTTTATTGTCAGCACCAAACAATGTTGAATCACCCAGATCTTAACATTATGGGTAATATACCTCTACACCAGGCTTCAAAAGGGAATGAGGTGGAAGGTTGGCATAAGGGTATATGTGGTAAGGGTATAGATGTAGTTGTGGGGGTTGTATTGTAGTAATGGTGAAGATGAGGTTATGAACTGAATGCTATGAGATATGCAGAGGCGTGTGTGCACAGGAGGTGTGGCGATTGCAATCTTAATATTGAATTCACCCATGGAATGACCGACCATGATGATGTCTTTGGGTAACCTTTCCAGAGGCATCAGCCTCTTCTTTGGGTTGTACATTATGAGACTACATGTACTGATCAAGACCAGTTTCTTGATGTCAATCCACCTTTTCTTACCATTCATGACAAAACAAACACAGTCGATGCCTGACTAAATTTATTTTTTTTTCAGACAACGCATATGACAGATATGCCATGAGTATCATTAATGCAACTTCACTTTTTGTAGAATGCCTTCTGAAATACAACTTCTTTATTATATATGCACTTGGAAGTCCAACAATTACTCCAAATAAAGTGCCCATCACGAAGAAGTTGAGAACCAACTCTCAAGCAATGGTAGAGTTTGTGTGACTAAGGTCAGAATTCCAGATAACATTAAAAGCAACATTGAAATAGCATTATTCATAGCAATAATATCAACAAAATATCATCAAGCAAACAAACTTTCGGGTAATTCTGAAAATGGCTTTGTAGAGAGAGAGAGACCTCTTTCCTTTTTTTTTTTAGAAAACAAACAAATCAGATCTGTAATTGGAACTTATTTCCCCCCAGCAAACTGAATCGGTTATTCAAATTCATTTCCATGGCGAATCAGATCTGCTATTACAGCAGCTCAGATCGACTCACAACATCTATAAATTGTGTGGGTTTCTGAACAGAGATGCTGAATAATGAATCGGCCAACAAAGTTATAAAGACTTTTTCAGACTAATAACTGAATGTAAAGGGGCCTATACAAATGAGCTGAAAGTATATGATTGTAGAAATGAGAATATCAGGGTATTCACAAACATACTTGGCGCCAGAAGAAAAAAAAATTATATATATATATATATATATATATATATATATATATATAAAAGGATAAAAGGGTATGGATATCGTACCTGTCAATAAATCAGCAAGCAATCCTTCACGTATGGATTATCCTCCAGGCTTTTATTCCATATTCCCTGGAATACCAGGAGCTGGTTTTGGGAGAACTGGTATACGAACTCCTGACAAACAGATTTTTAGAGTGTTAAACAATACATGGGTTCTTCTATTTAAGCGCAGGGTGAGTCGATCCCTGTTTGGGGAAAGATCTGGGTCACCGCAGGGTCGAGTGACGTCCTCTGACTGCCAGACCCAACAAAGGATTCCTTTCATCTCAATCAGCATAAATCTCACGAAAAGGAGCTAGTCCTCTTCCTTTCCATGATCGCCACAAGCCCTCACAGTAAATTTCCATCGCAATGCTCATTTCTAGAATATAACTTTACACCTGTTTAAAGGTTCATGTAAACCAACTGTTGAAGATTCATCAGATTATTCTAACAAATTAATCCAACACGATGGGCTTGCTATAATGGGATTCTATCCATGCGACAAATTCAGATCTAAACCAGGGGAAACCGAATCAACACCTAATCAGATGAAAATAAGAACTAGCCCAAACAGTATTAGTGAATCATGAAGATAAACATATGAAGAAGATGACGCATATGAATGATATAAAATGGATGGCAAACAACTAAGATCAATGCTGAGTAGAGGAAAATGAAACAGATAAAGGTTGGAAATACCACCTGATGGATGTCGACGCTCACATGCACAAGAAAAGAGCAAACCATGAAACGGGAAACCGTATAACAATATAAGATGTACAAAGAATAAGAGAAAACATGTTGCAGAACATTTTATAACACAACAAACGCTCATATCTCTGAAATGAACATGCAAGGCATGCGCCAGTTGATGGGTATTAAAATGAGTATGAGAATGTAGTCGATGAGCGCAGTAGAGGGCATGATTCCGACTCTTAATCCAATGCAAGTGGTGAATGCTTGAAAGAGTAAAACAATCTAAGGGGATGCAAAACAACTAATGGCGAGAATCTAAATTAATCTCGATTTAGAAGTCCCCTGTATAATGTACTTTTTAATGTAGGAGAGATATTTAAATAGTGAAAGTATAAAGCTAAATCAAACCAACATTGCTGAATGAAACAGTACTGCTGAGCATCCAGATTGTTGTTATGCCCAAAATAAAAGGGAAACAGAGGATCATTCAGAAGCTAAAAAGAAACCTGGTGTTGCCTGAATGGTCATATGGTAACGGATCAAACAGAGTACAAAATCAAATATCCATCAGAAATCAAATGGGGACAGAATATCACACTGAGAATAACCTCAGATACGATGAACCATTAAATGCCAGAAGATGAATTACAACATTATGAACAGAATGAATAAAATGTAACAAAAAGATCAGTCGAACATAATAGAAAATTAGATATAAACAGAAAATCGACTTATAATGGACAATATAAGTATTTAAAAGCAAATGCAATTTACAGGAATAATGTTAAAATTAAAACTGGAAAGAAAAGATCAGACACAGACCAAAAATTAACAATGATAAACAAAGAAAATTTCAATGTACGGGGGATAAAGGAAGCATCGATATCACTAAAATTTAATAACAAAAAGAAGAAGAAAAGAGGAAAAAGAAAAAAAAATGTGGGAATGAGGCCATTCCGTCAATGTCGCAATGGGTGGGTCGATCCTGCTACAGGCAGGCCGATCCCACCATTGTGCAAAAAAAAAAAAGAAAAGTGAAGAAAAATGAAAGAGTAGAAAAAGAACGAAAAACCCAAAGAAAATAAGGTGATGTTATAAGAAGAAAAGGCAATTTCTGAAGGAATCAGAAAGAGGAGGGTTACTTACCTGCAATAATTTTTTTTTGGAATCGATCGTCTTCTTTTGTTTTGCAAGGATTTCTCTATTGCAATACTTGAAAGGGGGTTGAAGTTTCTTCGATCAATCAGGGAGAATTTGAGATTCTGGATCCAACTCGGTCATCTTTTCAAGAGGTACCAATTAATGCAGGGGATGATCGCGTTGTTTCCTGTGACTACGGATACTATGTGGTCGCCTTCCTTTGATCCGATGGAAGAAAAACTCAGGAAATGGAAAAAAAAAAAACAGGAGAAGGGGAAGATGGACCAGGAGATGATGGGAACAATGGGGAAATGAGGAAGCAGTTGTTCAGAAGGGTGCGATGGTAGGATGAAGGTGGATTGGAAAGAATGAAGAAGGATGCTATGTACAGGAAAAGGGAGGGGTGAAGACGATTGGGGTTTAGAAGAGGTGCTGATGCGTGAACATGGAGGGGTGAAAAGCGGATCCGTGAAGGAGAAGGTGGAGAGGTGATAACGGGTCGTCTTTCAGTTTTGCCTTTGCCGATTCTTAAAGAAGAGGAAGAAGCATCTCGAAGGGGGGGGTTTGTTGTTGGAGATGAAGGGTGAATGGAGGTTTCAGTTGGTGATGGGTGGCTGCCTGGAGGCTTTGAGAGAGGCGGAGAAGAAGAAAAGGGGGGGAGGCGCCAACCGGCTGGCCTCTTTCCTTGTTTACGAAGGGTTTTTCAAACCCTAAAAAAGTTTCGCAGAGGAGCCCCCCTGATTTTCGAGATTTTACAAAAGAGGGGGCTCCTTTATGAGTTTTTCTGAAAAGGTGTTTCCTTATAAAAAAAAAACTATTTATATATATATATATGTATATATATATATATATATATATATATATATATATATATATATATATATATATATATATATATATATATATATATATATATATATATATTTGTTCTTTTCTTCGTTTTCCACATTTTTTTTTGATATTTTTGGAATAAAATCCTAAAATTTACAGAAAAACAAGGATTTAAACTAATTTTTTTGTATTTTTTGAGAAATATTTACAAAAGAAGGTTTTTCAAGGCTATTTTAGGAAAATTTCTTCAGAAAGTGGGTTTGGATCCAAGCTTTGCGGATTTATTCGAGTTTTAAACCTCGAATCGAGGAATATAGCATGATGGATCCAAACAGAGGTCGGAGGGATTGTCCGAGCTATTTAAAAACTATTTTTGGTATTTCTGTATTTTTAATTTGAAAGTTGGACAATGAGGCTCAGATTTGGATCTGGACAATGGATCCAGATCCGAAATCAATTTAAACATATAAAATGAATTTAATTTTAGTAAAACTTGAGAAATGAACTGGAATTTAGTTTTAAATGACTCATTTGCTCAAAAAATGAATTTAGGGGCAAGAAGGGAATATTTAAAAGATTTTGAAAAATTTGGGGTGTTCACAGATGCCCCTCTTTGCTACTAAGCCGGTTGAAAGCCGAGCTTAGTGGCAAAGAAAACACTCCAAATTTTGAAAAAAATGCCCCAGTCAGAAGATCTGAACTGGGTGTGGAAGAATTTATTTGAAAGACATGGTTTTAGGTTTAATTCCTTATCCTGAATGGTTTGGGGGGATGAAATCTTTAAAAATGATATGATTGAGTAGAAAATGAGGAAATCGTGATGGGACTTTTGGGTGAAGGTCCCGAAGTGATGAAAGATCAAGTCTCATGAGTGAGACAAGATTAGCTTTTTTTTTTTTTTTTGAATGAATGACTCAGGCTTAGCCCTTAACCTGGATGGGACGGAGATATATCAAGATAATCTGAATGGGGAAAGGAGTATGTGAGGACCCTGATGGGACATTTTGGAAAATGTCTCGTGAGATGAAGCTCAAGTAGGATCCTATCCTGGATGAGTGTATAAAGCATGGATTCCTCGATGGGAAGAACCATGATGGGACTGGAGGAAAACACCTTGTCGAAACGAGACTCAGGTTTAACCCAAACCTGAAAAAGGAAAATACCTCGAGGGGTGAGGTTCAGGCTTAACCCTTAACCTGAAGGGGACGACCATACGGAATCTTTGGATGAAGAAATCGTGATGGGACAGGAGAGATACTTCAACTGAATGGGGTAACTCTTCTGGAAGATATAAACAACGCTAGGTTGCACAAAAATGGATATTGAATATTTATTTCATTCTTAGAATATCTAGAAAATTTTGCCAATAAGATAAATTTATAGTTGACTTCAACGCTTGAAAATGTGCACATGTGTGCAAAGGTATTCCCTCTTTTAACTAGAGTATTTCTTCCAACGAGGTTAACTCCTTGGTTTTAAGAGTCAAATTCAAATTTTAGCGCTGATGACTTTCTTCAAGGAGGCTATCCATTTCCCTGATATGAGAAGAGAAGAAATATTCTTAATTTCATAAAAGTAAGTAGTGAAAAGACATTGATAAAAGATTTTTGCATGAGAAAAGATGACTTCTGGCAATTTAGGCAGTTTGATATCTGGGTATTTTCTCATGATGATCTTCTTGCACTCTTTTTGAGTCATTGAACTTTTTCAGGCTTTTACATCATCCTTCATTTGGATGTGTCCTGACTTTTCTCTCTTTTTTTTCAGGGAAGGGCACGTCACAAACTCCTTCATCTTGGAGATGTTTCGATTCTTCATTTATCGCAGGAACTATATTGAGGATATTGGCTCAAAAAGGTCTTTTAGAGGATAGCAGAAATCAAATATCATTTAGGGTTTGTCGGTAGGTCTATCACACTCGCCTTCATCTTGACGGTGATATGAACTTTCCCTGGAAGGATCCATCACAAACTCCTTCATCTCGGAGATGATCCAAATCTTCTTTGGCCCCGGGGATCTGCTCGCCTATTCGTCTTCATCTTGACGACAATTGAGAGATCTCTTTTGCAAATATTTGATTGCAACTTTTAATGAATAAGGAGATATGGGTCGAGTGGGTTCTTTTTATCGCTCAGGATATTTCCACTGCCTAATTGCCAGAAAATCATTTTTAAACATGCGTCATAGCCATGATCAATATCAATTCACTTCTGGCTTTTCAACGTCATCGAATATTCATTTCGCCAATCATACCGAGGATATTTCTCTCAACCTTTTGGTTGATCAACAGGGAAAAGATTTGAATTTTACCTCTTTTTCGCAAAAAATTTCACCCTTTTGGAAAGAAATACTAGAGGTAAACAAAGGTGATTCTTTTGTGCAATAAGAATATTGGAATCAACAAATATTTTTAGCAAATTGGCAAGGTTTTCAAGTATCCTTTGTGAAATAATCACTCAATATAGATTTTGATGAAACCTTGAGTTGAAACTTGGGAAGGAATATTTAAATTTTTGTTTTGACCGACCAGCTTGAAAGCAAGAATTTTTTGTAAGTACCAGCTTGCAGGCAGGATTTGTTTGCCTGACCAGCTCGAAAGCAGGATTTTATTACCCGACCGGCTCGAAAGCAGGATTTGTTTGACTGACCAGCTCGAAAGCAGGATTTTGATAGAAGTACCAGCTCGAAAGCTGGATTTTGATAGAAGTACCAGCTCAAAAGCAGGATTTGATTGCCCGACCAGATCGAAAGCAGGATTTGAATGCCCGACCAGCTCGAAAGTAGGGTTTGTTTGACCGACTAGCTCAAAAGCAGAATTTTGATTGCCCGACCAGCTCAAAAGCAGGATTTTGATTGACCGACCAGCTCGAAAGCAGGATTTTTGGAAGTACCAGCTCGAAAGCAGGATTTGTTTGGAAGTACCAGCTCGAAAGCAGGATTTGATTGCCCGACGAGCTCGAAAGCAGGATTTGTTTGCCCGACCAGCTCGAAAGCAGGATTTGTTTGACCGACCAGATCGAAAGCAGGATTTTGATTGCCCGACCAGCTCGAAAGCAGGATTTTGATTGACCGACCAGCTTGAAAGCAGGATTTTTGGAAATACCAGCTCGAAAGCAGGATTTGTTTGGAAGTACCAGCTCGAAAGCAGGATTTGATTGCCCGACCAGCTCGAAAGCAGGATTTGTTTGCCCGACCAGCTCAAAAGCAGGATTTGATTGACCGACCAGCTCGAAAGCAGGATTTGTTTGCCCGACCAGCTCGAAAGCAGGATTTGTTTGACCGACCAGCTCGAAAGCAGGATTTTGATGGAAGTACCAGCTCGAAAGCAGGATTTTTGGAAGTACCAGCTCGAAAGCAGGATTTTGATTGACCGACCAGCTTGAAAGCAGGATTTTTGGAAGTACTAGCTCGAAAGCAGGATTTTTTTGGAAGTACCAGCTCGAAAGTAGGATTTGATTGCCCGACCAGCTCGAAAGCAGGATTTGTTTGCCCGACCAGCTCAAAAGCAGGATTTGTTTGACCGACCAGCTCGAAAGCAGGATTTTGATTGCCCGACCAGCTCAAAAGTAGGATTTTGATTGACCGACCAGCTCGAAAGCAGGATTTTTGGAAGTACCAGCTCGAAAGCAGGATTTGTTTGGAAGTACCAGCTCGAAAGCAGGATTTGATTGCCCGACCAGCTCGAAAGCAGGATTTGTTTGCCCGACCAGCTCGAAAGCAGGATTTGTTTGACCGACCAGCTCAAAAGCAGGATTTTGATTGCCCGACCAGCTCAAAAGCAGGATTTTGATTGACCGACCAGCTTGAAAGCAGGATTTTTGGAAGTACCAGCTCGAAAGCAGGATTTGATTGATTGACCGACCAGCTCGAAAGCAGGATTTGTTTGCCCGACCAGCTCGAAAGCAGGATTTGTTTGACCGACCAGCTCGAAAGCAGGATTTTGATGGAAGTACCAGCTCGAAAGCAGGATTTCTGGAAGTACCAGCTCGAAAGCAGGATTTTTATTGACCGACCAGCTTGAAAGCAGGATTTTTAGAAGTACTAGCTCGAAAGCAGAATTTGTTTGGAAGTACGAGCTCGAAAGCAGGATTTGATTGCCCGACCAGCTTGAAAGCAGGATTTGTTTGCCCGACCAGCTCGAAAGCAGGATTTGATTGACCGACCAGCTCGAAAGCAGGATTTGTTTGCCCGACCAGCTCGAAAGCAGGATTTGTTTGCCCGACCAGCTCGAAAGCAGGATTTGTTTGACCGACCAGCTCGAAAGCAGGATTTTGATGGAAATACCTGCTCGAAAGTAGGATTTGATTGCCCAACCAGCTCGAAAGCAGGATTTGATTGCCCGACTAGCTCGAAAGCAGGATTTGTTTGCCCGACCAGCTCGAAAGCAGGATTTGATTGACCGACCAGCTCGAAAGCAGGATTTGTTTGCCCGAACAGCTCGAAAGCAGGATTTGTTTGACCGACCAGCTCGAAAGCAGGATTTTGATGGAAGTACCTGCTCGAAAGTAGGATTTGATTGCCCAACCAGCTTGAAAGCAGGATTTGATTGCCCGACTAGCTCGAAAGCAGGATTTGTTTGACCGACCAGCTCGAAAGCAGGATTTTGTTGCTTGAAATAGTAAAATGATTGGCATTGATAGAATTGTGACCCGAAGGTTTGAAAATGATGGATATTTGACGAGATTGTAACCCGAAGGTTTGAACTTTGATATACATTGATGAATTTGTAACCCGAAGGCTTTGAAGATGGTAGATATTAATGAAATTGTAACCCGAAGGCTTGATAATAAAAGACATTTGATGAGATTGATAGACATTTAATAAGGTTGATAGACATTTGATGAGATTGATAGACATTTAATGAGGTTGATAGACATTTAAATGAGGAATTAGGATATAATAGAAAATGATTTAGGTTTATCCCTTAACCTGAAAGGGAAGGAGAATTTTTGAGGATATACTTGAGACTTGAATTTAGAAGATATATGACAAGATTTATGATTTATGATTTAGGATTTAGATGGATCAGCACATTTGGCTGTATGCGGTCCAATTTTCAGGATTAACCCCTTGTCCTGAACAGGAAAAAGAATAAAATTTAAACAGATGGAAGGAAAATAAAATTTGATGAAATATTGATAAACAATGGAGAAAATTTTGAGGGAGTTTATTTACTTTATAAAAGAATTCTCACAAGTAGCATTTGTTGCTCCTATGAGCGATCTTAGGATTATCCCTTATCCTGAGAAAAGAATTCCTTGAATGTCGAGGTTCAGGTTTATCCCTTAACCTGAAAGGGGAAAGAATAGAATTTAAGAAAATAAATTTAGAAAATCAATTTGATGAGACTTGTATTTGCAAAAAGAATTCTCATAGGTAACATCATTGCCCCTACGAGAGGTCTCAGGATTATCCCTTGTTCTGAGTGGGAAAAAGAATAAAATTTAAGAAAATTTAATGAAGGAAAATTGATATAAATCTACAAAGAATCAATAAAGATTGGCAAAACGTGTATTTACAAAAAGAATTCTCATAGGTAGCGTTATTGCTCCTACGAGAGGTCTCAGGATTATCCCTTATTCTGAATGGAAAAAAAAATAGAATTTAAGAAAATTTAACGAAGGGAAATTAATATAAATCTAGAAAATCAATAAAGATTGATAAAACTTGTATTTACAAAAGAATCCTCATAGGTAGCATTGTGGCTCCTACGAGGGGTTTCAGGATTTTCCCTTATCCTGAATGGGAACACCTCGGACAACGAGGGTCAGGTTTATCCCTTAACCTGAGGGGAAAAAGAATAAAAGGAAACACCTCATGGGAAAGAGACATCAGGTTTATCCCTTAACCTGAAAGGGTAAAGTTGATAAAATTTTAATAGAATTTGAGAAAATATTGATAAACTTGATAAAACATGATAAAATTGATGCAAACTTTGACAAAAATATGAATAAAATGAATGAAACTGATAAAGATATCCAAATTAACTGAAAATTTATAAGATTTAAAAGGAAAAGGAGTTTTTTCGATCCTGCCTGCATATAGGATCTGAAAAAAAAATGTTTATTTAAAAGATAAGTGAGAAATCATTTTTGGGGAGAAAGTCCACTATAAGGAGAATGATCAGTGTGAGATCTGATCCTTTTAAAAGGAATCATCATGAGAGATCATCATGAGGGTTAATTTTGAAGATAATGGTTTAAAAACCCATTTTAAGAAAAATCAATGTGATAGTTTACTTTGAAGAAGATTTGATCAAAATATTGAATTTTTGGTGATCATGAAGAAGTTTTTGCAGAAATTCTCAAGATTTTTAAGATTTCGAAAATCCTCATAGGTAATATCATTTCTCTCATGATGATGTTTTTAGGATTGTCCCTTATTTTAAAAAGAATAGGAAAAATACGAATTTCTCAAAATAAATGCCCCATCGTGGCGAAGGATAGAAGTATTTAATATCAACAGGTATAAAGAAAATTTAACATTTTTCATTGATAAGAAAATATTGATAACAACTACTGAAATATTTACAAGCTTGTTGACCAAAGGTCACAAATGACTGGGACTGAGTTGTCCCTATTAGGTGACTAAAATAGAGAGAGAGCAGAAAAGTATTGACATGGTTCGGGAAGCTAGGCCAGGACGGGTAGCCACTCTTCTTCTTAATCTTCCATCAACAACTTTTTATCAATGCAGTCTTGGACGATGTTTTTTAAAACAAAGCAGTACTTGATGTCATGCCCCATCGCCCGATGGAATTTGCAGAACTGATCCTTAAACCTTCCCATAGTCACAGGTGGATCTGCTACCTTGGGAAGTTTAATCATCTCTTTTGTTGTCATATACTCAAGAACTTCTTCAAGTGTTTGCTCTAAGGGTGTAAACACACGGTTATATCCCCAACCATCGTGCTTTGGTTTTCCTTGAGGCTTTGACTCTAACTGGATGCTCGAGGGAGGGCCGTCATTCTGCCTGCTGATCCCACTCTTTTGACTGGAACAGTCATCTCTGCCTGACCCGCCAGTGTGGTTCTTTCTGCCACCTCTTTTGTTTTTGCCATTGTTGTTGGAGGAACTGGTAGAAAAGGTAAAGTTGGTTTTCTTTTACACATCCTGACTGCCTCCTGCCAAGGTGATACCATGATAGGTTCCATTATCTAAGCCCATTTCGAGCCATTCCACTCGCTCTATTAACTTGATGAAAGATTTAGATGAAGAAGTAGAGATCAGACCCTTCAGAGGTTGAGAGAAATTGTTCAAAATTATTGAGAGTGCATGCCCCTCTGATATCGGATCTTTCATCCGGTTGCAGGTGGATCTCCATCTATGAATGAAATCTTTTGCCCTCTCATTGTCATTTTGCTTCAGATTGAATAGGTGGTTGAGGGTAGGCAGAGCCTTAGTATTGAAGAGAAACCTTTCAATGAACAAGTTGATGACTTTGTCAAATTCTCGCAGTTCAATCGGGTTGACATGGTCGGCGTACCATCTTGCTGCAACTCCCTCCAAACTGCGCGGAAAGCATAGGAATAAGGCCCTATTGTTCTTTCTGAATCGGTTGCAGTCGCCAAAAAATGTGGCCAGATGAGCCTTGGGGTTGCCGGTCCCATCAAACTTTATGAATTTACGAGGAAGATCTTCCCAGTTGTCATCTCCTTCTAGGTCGTCATAAAAAACTTGCACCGGTGTAGATCTTTTTGCCTTTGTCCTGGGTTTGTAAGTCTTTGATTGCAAGAGTCATTTCTCTCATTTGCTTATGCATCGGATCTTCTGTTGGGATCTGAAACTTGGTTTTGCTTGCCGACTCGTGCCCCTCATTGATTTTCTTGGGCCGGTACTAGGGATTGTGAAAATATGACGGTTGCTCTTTCTCTGAATCCTCCTCTGCTGACTCTGAAGTGCTGTCATACTGAACTTGCTTCTTGCTGACTTTTCCCTTGGCTTTGCTTTTAGAAGATATTTTCTCAGGGTTTTCCTCAGCCTGTTCAGACATCATTTTGGCCATCACTTTCTGAAACAATTTGTATGTAGCTGAGTCAACATTGCTATCCGCTTCTTGGCCTTGCTGCTTGGATGACCTGATGGAGCTCATTTCTTCTCCTTCACTGTCACTTTGCTGGGGGCACTGTTTCCTTTCCAGTCCTTGTCCGAACCATGATGAAATGTCAATGTCCTCTCTGAAGGTAAGAATGGGATATTTAGAAAAAAAAATTGGAGGAAATTATGATAAAGGAGGAAATCAAAGTCTGATAATGAAAATATCCCATTACGAGGGATTGGGTTGTCACCAAAAGTTTGTGACAACCACATTGTTTTTCTGAAAAAAGATAAACAAATACTTAATTTTGAAAGGGACATATCCTGACAAAAATTTATTTTATCACAAAAGAATTTGAAAGAGGATATTTAAAGAAAAATTTGAAGAATTGCAGGCAGGATCAAAGAATTTGAAGAAATCAGAAGAATAAGGCAATACACCTGGGTTTTTAAAAGAGGGAATTTCGAATAATATATACCCAGGGTTTTGGAAAATATAAGGGAGATATAAAATATCATACGATCACAGATATACAAGCAAAGATGTACAAACAACACTCCCTAAAGCTGACTCTATATGCAATATTTGAAATGGCAAATAGGACCTTAATCCTGACTCTAAGATTTAGATCATCTGATTCCAATCAAGATATGCCGATATACTCAAGCCGAAGCTCAAAGTACGTGGCATAAATATATTCCTCCGGTTCTAAGGTAATGGCTTCCCAACATCCTTGAGCACCTACCGATATACGTCGGACTATGGCCCTTAGGTACGTGGTAGGGGGGCGCGAACCCAAATAAGTGGTCCAGTTGTGAGGCTCTCTCCCGAACTATGGTTCAGTGAGACAACCCAACAACGTGAAGACCGGTACAATATAGGTACGGATGTTTTCAAAATATGATCAACATGCAATAAAATCAGAAGGCTCTAATGCAAGTCCTAAAGAGATAGATTTAAATAAAGAGAAGCATACACTTGCATACATTGTTTTGCATTCAATCCCTAAAATTGAGGAGAGTTGTATTTAAGACCTAAGTCTAATGTGAAAATGGAATAATCTCCTCAATATGGTCCTACCAAACCATACTTAGATCCTATATGCAATGATGTCAGCTTAGGACAGAGTCTAGGCTCCTAAGGTTTGCATGAAAATGAAGCTGACATAGAAGAATAAAGACTTAGAAAATATTAAAGCAAAACAAAGGCATAAATTCGACCGGACGAAGACGGAGTCCCATCACGGTCGCCAAAATTGTGATCATCGCAAAAATTTTCCTCTTTTGTGGTTTCTCTCTCTTCCTTTTCTTTTCCTTTTCCAACCTCTATTTTCCTCCTTTTTGAAGAGAGAAGAATAAAAGAGAGAAAAGAGAAAGAGAAGAGAAAAGAAAAGAAAGAAATAGAGAAGATGAACTCTTTTGCGCGGTCTCACTTGACCTTAATTTGAAAAATATTTAGAAATTTAACTCGCCTCCGTTTTGAAAAATTTGCGGGAAAATGAAGAGACGGGATTCGCTCGTCGGTACGAGGTTCGACCGTTCCTGGCGCCTTTATCAGGGGTAATCGAACCAAGGATCGAATCTATGCCTTTTGCTTTGCCTAAATATCGTCTAAGAATTTATCCCAACTCTAAATGCACAAAGAATCATACTTGTGCAATGCAAGGATGTATGCTCTTTTGAAAATTGATTTAGAAATTTCCAAGTATTCTGAGATGAACTTGGTAAAAGAGTGAAGAAAATGGTTGAATCTAACTTAGAACTTGAGATAGATCAGAGAAATTCTAAGTCTTTGAAATAATTTAGAGTTGGGAAAATAAATCTTTGATTTTTGGAAAAGAATGATTTGAAGGTGAGATAAAAGGAAAAAGAAAGGAAATCTTAAAGTCTGAAATGGACTTTGAATTTTGGACTTGGATTTAGGAGGGATAAATCTGTGGAAAGAGGAATTTAGAATTGAGACTTTCAAAGTCATAATGGACCTTTTGAATTTAGAATCGATTTTCAAGGGTCGATTTTGAATTCAATGTAGGAATTTGAATTTTGAATTCAGACTTGAGAAATAACATTGGCTTTTGAAAATAGAAGATGAATTTAGATTTGAAATGGGATCTTGATCTGATATTTGAGATGGAACTAGATCTGAGATTTGAAATAGAATTTGGATGTAAAATTTGAGATCCAGGATGGAATTGAATTTTGGATCCTAAAGAGAATTTGGATCTGAAGACTGAGATGGAACTGGATCTGGGATTTGAAATAGAATTTGGATGTAAAATTTGAGATCCAGGATGGAATTGAATTCTGGATCCTAAAGGGAATTTGGATCTGAAGTCTGAGATCCAAGGTAGAACTGGGTTCTGGATCCTAAAATGGATTTTGGATCTAGAATCTGAGATCCGAAGTGGCATTGGATTCTGGATCCTGAAATGGAAAATTGGATCTGAAGTCTAAGATCCAAAGTGAAATTGGTTCTGGATCCTATAAGGAAATTGGAGTTAAATTCAGAAGATGAATCAAGAACTTCCAAGTTTAAATTGAACTTGAAAAATGAAATTTAGAATTTGAATATACAGACGAATTTCAAAGTCAAATTAAACCTTGAATTTTTGAATTTGGAATTTAGAAGATGAATCAAGAGTCTCAAAGTTAAAATTGAACTTTGAGTTTTGATTAGAGTTTTGAATATAAAATGAATTTGGAATTTCAAAGTCAAATTGAACTTTGAAATCTGATTTGAATTTGAATATAACAATGACTTTGAAGTCTCAAAGTTAAATTAAACTTTGAGATTGAAAATGAAATTGAATTTGAAAATGAAAGGATGAATGAAGATAGATTGAGGAAGATATTTACATCACTTGGAGTTTTTGAAAAAGGGATTTTGAAAATATGATGCAGTTCTATCCTAAATGATGAATGAATTTGAATTTTTGAAATTTGGATTTTGAAAAGCTATTTCATTCTTTAGATGAATTAAAATAAGATTGAAGATATAATACATCCTTGACTATGGTCATTGAATATATTATATAATAATCTATATTTGGATTCAAGTGAAGAATAAAACACATTTGGTGTTTTTATAGAATTTAAAATGAAATTAACTCTCAATATACCCTGACTATGGCCATTGGTATATATTTTGATTTAATTTTAAGTTAAATTCTGATAAAAGAAGAAAATATTTAAGGAAAATATGATGAATTTTGAAAACGGATCCAGTGTTATTTCGTAAAAGACAAAAATCCTAAGTCTTGTTTACATCCCGACTATGGCCGTTGATGTAAATCATCAATTTAGGATTACTTTACCTCTTACAAAATGGTGCACGTGCCATTCATGTTGCCATTTGCGGAAATTTGAGAAATGAAGGCAAAAATGTATGAAAAACAAGTAATTCATGATATTTACAATGCTCATTCATTCTAATCTAAAATAGGAAATGTAAATTCTCATTTGAGGTCCACTTATTATATCCTTCAATGGAAATCAAAGTCCTACCCTAGAACCAACAAGTAGCACCTCTCTACATATTTTCTGCAAAATTGGGTCAGCACAGGACAACAGAAGGCAAAATATAAAGCAAAATCGAAAATGCTATATTAGAGCCAAAGATATACTCAAAATACCTATTCTAATGAAGAAAAGAATGTACCAGATGCAATGCTTAGCCAAAATAGAGAATGCATATGCATATATATTTTTTGCTAACAAAGATATATATATATATATATACACATATATATAGGTGATATTTTAGTCCAATGAAACCTGTATGTGAGAAGGCATACACAATGCCCTAATTTAATGAAAATTTGTGCAATGAATGATAAGTTTTGCAAATCACTGAAAAGGTGAGTGGTATGTTATGCATTTGCACAACAATATTCTAAAAAGGTGGGGGAGATATGCAGTACAGTGAGGGTGCAACAAACTACAACCATGCTTGGTACTGTTGTGTCTACTAGGAGGAAGGCCACAATACTGCCTGTCACCGTTGTAGGTATATAGGAAATTACAGCATGAGATGAGGACAAACAAAGCTTGACACATCAGTAGAGGTGCACGATGCTAACATGGGTAGTTAAGTGATGACAGGAGATGGACAGTGCCTTTTTGCAGAATATGCAGGTGGATGACATATATGGCAGATGATTCAATGATGCACTTATGAATGAGAATGTACAAAGAGTAGATAAACTTATGAATACGTTGAGAGTGAAATGCAAAACAGGAAAACAAGAGATATAGGTGCAATGCAATATTTGAAGTCCAGTTGGACCTGGTTTATGTGTTTGAATGAATGCTATGCCTAGTTACAGAGCACTCTGTATTTTAACAGAGACTTAAAATAATATACAGGTGCTATGTACAGAAATGACAGTAGGATGAGGTGAATGAAGTTTAACAACAAGTATGGTGGGTACGGTGGGTGCTGTGAAGAAAGTGCAGGAAAGGTGAACACATTGGTGGATAATGAACATGTGTACAAATGGGTATTCAAGTGCTGCAGGCAAAACGGATACTGTGTAGGTGGGCAAATAAGGTTATTGGAGGAGCTTGTTAATACAAGAAATGAACATAGTAAAAAAAAATGTCATTCACATCAGTTAAAATGAGGAAGATCATCTAAGAAGCCATGTCCTCTTATCAGGACTTTTATCCCAAACAATAAGCTTTTGCTCCTGGTTGTCTTTTAACAATGTGACTCAGACATACACAATAGATCAATCATCTATCCCCTGCGACAATAAGAGGGCACACAGCACGTCATTTGCAATACAATGAATTGACTTATTGAAAACCAATTACAACCAACCGACTTCATCAATTTCAGCAGTTGGGCTTCATCACATCACTGGTCTAATTTGTATATGCAGCTTCCAGTGGCCCTTATAGATATATATTTTATTGTCAGCACCAAACAATGTTGAATCACCCAGATCTTAACATTATGGGTAATATACCTCTACACCAGACTTCAAAAGGGAATGAGGTGGAAGGTTGGCATAAGGGTATATGTGGTAAGGGTATAGATGTAGTTGTGGGGGTTGTATTGTAGTAATGGTGAAGATGAGGTTATGAACTGAATGCTATGAGATATACAGAGGCGTGTGTGCATAGGAGGTGTGGCGATTGCAATCTTAATATTGAATTAACCCATGGAATGACCGACCATGATGATGTCTTTGGGTAACCTTTTCAGAGGCATCAGCCTCTTCTTTGGGTTGTACATTATGAGACTACATGTACTGATCAAGACCAGTTTCTTGATGTCAATCCACCTTTTCTTACCATTCATGATAAAACAAACACAGTCGATGCTTGACTAAATTTTTTTTTTTCAGACAACGCATATGACAGATAGGCCATGAGTATCATTAATGCAACTTCACTTTCTGTAGAATGCCTTCTGAAATACAACTTCTTTATTATATATGCACTTGGAAGTCCAACAATTACTCCAAATAAAGTGCCCATCACGAAGAAGTTGAGAACCAACTCTCAAGCAATGGTAGAGTTTGTGTGACTAAGGTCAGAATTCCAGATAACATTAAAAGCAACATTGAAATAGCATTATTCATAGCAATAATATCAACAAAATATCATCAAGCAAACAAACTTTCGGGTAATTCTGAAAATGGCTTTGTAGAGAGAGAGAGAGACCTCTTTCCTTTTTTTTTTTTAGAAAACAAACAAATCAGATCTGTAATTGGAACTTATTTCCCCCCAGCAAACTGAATCGGTTATTCAAATTCATTTCCATGGCGAATCAGATCTGCTATTACAGCAGCTCAGATCGACTCACAACATCTATAAATTGTGTGGGTTTCTGAACAGAGATGCTGAATAATGAATCGGCCAACAAAGCTATAAAGACTTTTTCAGACTAATAACTGAATGTAAAGGGGCCTATACAAATGAGCTGAAAGTATATGATTGCAGAAATGAGAATATCAGGGTATTCACAAACATACTTGGCGCCAGAAGAAAAAAAAATTATATATATATATATATATATATATATATATATATATATATATATATATATATATATATATATATATATATATATATATATATATATATATATATATATATATATATATATATATATATATATATATATATATATAAAAGGATAAAAGGGTATGGATATCGTACCTGTCAATAAATCAGCAAGCAATCCTTCACATATGGATTATCCTCTAGGCTTTTATTCCATATTCCCTGGAATACTAGGAGCTGGTTTTGGGAGAACTAGTTTACGAACTCCTGACAAACAGATTTTCAGAGTGTTAAACAATACATGGGTCCTTCTATTTAAGCGCAGGGTGAGTCGATCCCTGTTTGGGGAAAGATCTGGGTCACCGCAGGGTCGAGTGAAGTCCTCTGACGGCCAGACCCAACAAAGGATTCCTTTCATCTCAATCAGCATAAATCTCACGAAAAGGAGCTAGTCCTCTTCCTTTCCATGATCGCCACAAGCCCTTATAGTAAACTTCCATCGCAATGCTCATATCTAGAATATAACTTTACACCAGTTTAAAGGTTCATGTAAACCAACTGTTGAAGATTCATCAGATTATTCTGACAAATTAACCCAACGCGATGGGCTCGCTATAATGGGATTCTATCCATGCGACAAATTCAGATCTAAACCAGGGGAAACCGAATCAACACCTAATCAGATGAAAATAAGAACTCGCCCAAACAGTATTAGTGAATCATGAAGATAAACATATGAAAAAGATGACGCATATGAATGACATAAAATGGATGGCAAACAACTAAGATCAATGTTGAGTAGAGGAAAATGAAACAGATAAAGGTTGGAAATACCACCTTATGGATGTCGACGCTCACATGCACAAGAAAAGAGCAAACCATGAAACGGGAAACCGTATAACAATATAAGATGTACAAAGAATAAGAGAAAACATGTTGCAGAACATTTTATAACACAACAAACGCTCATATCTCTGAAATGAACATGCAAGGCATGCGCCAGTTGATGGGTATTAAAATGAGTATGAGAATATAGCCGATGAGCGCAGTAGAGGGCATGATGCCGACTCTGAATCCAATGCAAGTGGTGAATGCTTGAAAGAGTAAAACAATCTAAGGGAATGCAAAACAACTAATGGCGAGAATCTAAATTAATCTCGATTTAGAAGTCCCCTGTATAATGTACTTTTTAATGTAGGAGAGATATTTAAATAGTGAAAGTATAAAGCTAAATCAAACCAACATTGCTGAATCAAACAGTACTGCTGAGCATCCAGATTGTTGTTATGCCCAAAATAAAAGGGAAACAGAGGATCATTCAGAAGCTAAAAAGAAACCTGGTGTTGGCTGAATGGTCAGATGGTAACGGATCAAACAGAGTACAAAATCAAATATCCATCAGAAATCAAATGGGGACAGAATATCACACTGAGAACAACCTCAGATACGATGAACCATTAAATGCCAGAAGATGAAATACAACATTATGAACAGAATGAATAAAATGTAAATAAAAGATCAGTCGAACGTAATAGAAAATCAGATATAAACAGAAAATCGACTTATAATGGACAATCTAAGTATTTAAAAGCAAATGCAATTTACAGGAATAATCTTAAAATTAAAACTGGAAAGAAAAGATCAGACACAGACCAAAAATTAACAATGATAAACAAAGAAAATTTCAATGTACGGGGGATAAAGGAAGCATCGATATCACTAAAATTTAATAACAAAAAGAAGAAAAGAGGAAAAAGGAAAAAAAATGTGGGAATGAGGCCATTCCGTCAATGTCGCAATGGGTGGGTCGATCCTGCTACAGGCAGGCCGATCCCACCATTGTGCAAAAAAAAAAAAAAAGAAAAGTGAAGAAAAATGAAAGAGTAGAAAAAGAACAAAAAACCCAAAGAAAATAAGGTGATGCTATAAGAAGAAAAGGCAATTTCTGAAGGAATCAGAAAGAGGAGGGTTACTTACCTGCAATAATTTTTTTTTGGAATCGATCGACTTCTTTTGTTTTGCAAGGATTTCTCTATTGCAGTACTTGAAAGGGGGTTGAAGTTTCTTCGATCAATCAGGGAGGATCTGAGATTCTGAATCCAACTCGGTCATCTTTTCAAGAGGTGCCAATTACTGCAGGGGATGATCGCGTTGTTTCCTGTGACTACGGATACTATGTTGTCGCCTTCCTTTGATCCGATGGAAGAAAAACTCAGGAAATGGAAAAAAAAAAGAAAAAAAAAAGGAGAAGGGGAAGATGGACCAGGAGATGATGGGAACAATGGGGAAATGAGGAAGCAGTTGTTCAGAAGGGTGCGATGGTAGGATGAAGGTGGATTGGAAAGAATGAAGAAGGATGCTATGTACAGGAAAAGGGAGGGGTGAAGACAATTGGGGTTTAGAAGAGGTGCTGATGCGTGAACATGGAAAGGTGAAAAGTGGATCCGTGAAGGAGAAGAAGGTGGAGGGGTGATAACGGGTCGTCTTTCAGTTTTGCCTCTGCCGATTCTTAAAGAAGAGGAAGAAGCATCTCGAAGGGGGGGGTTGTTGTTGGAGATGAAGGGTGAATGGAGGTTTCGGTTGGTGATGGGTGGCTGCCTGGAGGCTTTGAGAGAGGCGGAGAAGAAGAAAAGGGGGGGAGGCGCCAACCGGCTGGCCTCTTTCCTTGTTTACGAAGGGTTTTTCAAACCCTAAAAAAGTTTCACAGAGGCGCCCCCCTGATTTTCGAGATTTTGCAAAAGAGGGGGCTCCTTTATGAGTTTTTCTGAAAAGGTGTTTCCTTATAAAAAAAAACTATTTATATATATATATATATATATATATATATATATATATATATATATATATATATATATATATATATTTGTTCTTTTCTTCATTTTCCACATTTTTTTTTGATATTTTTTGGAATAAAATCCTAAAATTTACAGAAAAACAAGGATTTAAACTAATTTTTTTGTATTTTTTGAGAAATATTTATAAAAGAAGGTTTTTCAAGGCTATTTTAGGAAAATTTCTTCAGAAAGTGGGTTTGGATCCAAGCTTTGCGGATTTATTCGAGTTTTAAACCTCGAATCGAGGAATATAGCACGATGGATCCAAACGGAGGTCGGAGGGATTGTCCGAGCTATTTAAAAACTATTTTTGGTATTTCTGTAATTTTAATTTGAAAGTTGGACAACGAGGCTCAGATTTGGATCTGGACAATAGATCCAGATCCGAAATCAATTTAAACATATAAAATGAATTTAATTTCAGTAAAACTTGAGAAATGAACTGGAATTTAGTTTTAAATGACTCATTTGCTCAAAAAATGAATTTATGTGCAAGAAGGGAATATTTAAAAGATTTTGTAAAATTTGGGGTGTTCACAGATGCCCCTCTTTGCTACTAAGCCTGTTGAAAGCCGAGCTTAGTGGCAAAGAAAACACTCCAAATTTTGAAAAAAATGCCCCAGTCAGAAGATCTGAACTGGGTGTGGAAGAATTTATTTGAAAGACATGGTTTTAGGTTTAATTCCTTATCCTGAATGGTTTGGGGGGATGAAATCTTTAAAAATGATATGATTGAGTAGAAAATGAGGAAATCGTGATGGGACTTTTGGGTGAAGGTCCCGAAGTGATGAAAGATCAAGTCTCATGAGTGAGACAAGATTAACTTTTTTTTTTTTTTTTGAATGAATGACTCAGGCTTAGCCCTTAACCTGGATGGGACGGAGATATATCAAGATAATCTGAATGGGGAAAGGAGTATGTGAGGACCCTGATGGGACATTTTGGAAAATGTCTCGTGAGATGAAGCTCAAGTAGGATCCTATCCTGGATGAATGTATAAAGCATGGATTCCTCGATGGGAAGAACCATGATGGGACTGGAGGAAAACACCTTGTCGAAACGAGACTCAGGTTTAACCCAAACCTGAAAAAGGAAAATACCTCGAGGGGTGAGGTTCAGGCTTAACCCTTAACCTGAAGGGGACGACCATACGGAATCTTTGGATGAAGAAATCGTGATGGGACAGGAGAGATACTTCAACTGAATGGGGTAACTCTTCTGGAAGATATAAACAACGCTAGGTTGCACAAAAATGGATATTGAATATTTATTTCATTCTTAGAATATCTAGAAAATTTTGCCAATAAGATAAATTTATAGTTGACTTCAACGCTTGAAAATGTGCACATGTGTGCAAAGGTATTCCCTCTTTTAACTAGAGTATTTCTTCCAACGAGGTTAACTCCTTGGTTTTAAGAGTCAAATTCAAATTTTAGCGCTGATGACTTTCTTCAAGGAGGCTATCCGTTTCCCTGATATGAGAAGAGAAGAAATATTCTTAATTTCATAAAAGTAAGTAGTGAAAAGACATTGATAAAAGATTTTTGCCTGAGAAAAGATGACTTCTGGCAATTTAGGCAGTTTGATATCTGGGTATTTTCTCATGATGATCTTCTTGCACTCTTTTTGAGTCATTGAACTTTTTCAGGCTTTTACATCATCCTTCATTTGGATGTGTCCTGACTTTTCTCTCTTTTTTTTCGGGGAAGGGCACGTCACAAACTCCTTCATCTTGGAGATGTTCCGATCCTTCATTTATCGCAGGAACTATATTGAGGATATTGACAAAAAAGGTCTTTTAGAGGATAGCAGAAATTAAATATCATTTAAGGTTTGTCGGTTGGTCTATCACACTCGCCTTCATCTTGACGGTGATATGAACTTTCCCTGGAAGGATCCATCACAAACTCCTTCATCTCGAAGATGATCCAAATCTTCTTTGGCCCCGGGGATCTGCTCGCCTTTTCGTCTTCATCTTGACGACAATTGAGAGATCTCTTTTGCAAATATTTGATTGCAACTTTTAATGAATAAGGAGATATGGGTCGAGTGGGTTCTTTTTATCGCTCAGGATATTTCCACTACCTAATTGCCAGAAAATCATTTTTAAACATGAGTCATAGCCATGATCAATATCAATTCACTTCTGGCTTTTCAACGTCATCGAATATTCATTTCGCCAATCATACCGAGGATATTTCTCTCATCCTTTTGGTTGATCAACAGGGAAAAGATTTGAATTTTACCTCTTTTGGCAAAAAGTTTCACCCTTTTGGAAAGAAATACTAGAGGTAAACAGAGGTGATTCTTTTGTGCAATAAGAATATTGGAATCAACAAATATTTTTAGCAAATTGGCAAGGTTTTCAAGCATCCTTTGTGAAATAATCACTCAATATAGATTTTGATGAAACCTTAAGTTGAAACTTGGGAAGGAATATTTAAATTTTTGTTTTGACCGACCAGCTTGAAAGCAAGAATTTTTTGTAAGTACCAGCTTGCAGGCAAGATTTGTTTGCCCGACCAGCTCGAAAGCAGGATTTTATTACCCGACCGGCTCGAAAGCAAGATTTGTTTGACTGACCAGCTCGAAGGCAGGATTTTGATGGAAGTACCAGCTCGAAAGCAGGATTTTGATAAAAGTACCAGCTCGAAAGCAGGATTTGATTGCCCGACCAGCTCGAAAGCAGGATTTGATTGCCCGACCAGCTCGAAAGCAGGATTTGTTTGACCGACCAGCTCGAAAGCAGGATTTTGATTGCCCGACCAGCTCAAAAGTAGGATTTTGATTGACCGACCAACTCGAAAGCAGGATTTTTGGAAGTACCAGCTCGAAAGCGGGATTTGTTTGGAAGTACCAGCTCGAAAGCAGGATTTGATTGCCCGACCAGCTCGAAAGCAGGATTTGTTTGCCCGACCAGCTCGAAAGCAGGATTTGTTTGACCGACCAGCTCAAAAGCAGGATTTTGATTGCCCGACCAGCTCAAAAGCAGGATTTTGATTGACCGACCAGCTTGAAAGCAGGATTTTTGGAAGTACCAGCTCGAAAGCAGGATTTGATTGATTGACCGACCAGCTCGAAAGCAGGATTTGTTTGCCCGACCAGCTCGAAAGCAGGATTTGTTTGACCGACCAGCTCGAAAGCAGGATTTTGATGGAAGTACCAGCTCGAAAGCAGGATTTTTGGAAGTACCAGCTCGAAAGCAGGATTTTGATTGACCGACCAGCTTGAAAGCAGGATTTTTGGAAGTACTAGCTCGAAAGCAGAATTTGTTTGGAAGTACCAGCTCGAAAGCAGGATTTGATTGCTCGACCAGCTTTAAAGCAGGATTTGTTTGCCCGACCAGCTCGAAAGCAGGATTTGATTGACCGACCAGCTCGAAAGCAGGATTTGTTTGCCCGACCAGCTCGAAAGCAGGATTTGTTTGCCCGACCAGCTCGAAAGCAGGATTTGTTTGACCGACCAGCTCGAAAGCAGGATTTTGATGGAAGTACCTGCTCAAAAGTAGGATTTGATTGCCCAACCAGCTCGAAAGCAGGATTTGATTGCCCGACTAGCTCGAAAGCAGGATTTGTTTGCCCGACCAGCTCGAAAGCAGGATTTGATTGACCGACCAGCTCGAAAGCAGGATTTGTTTGCCCGAACAGCTCGAAAGCAGGATTTGTTTGACCGACCAGCTCGAAAGCAGGATTTTGATGGAAGTACCTGCTCGAAAGTTGGATTTGATTGCCCAACCAGCTCGAAAGCAGGATTTGATTGCCCGACTAGCTCGAAAGCAGGATTTGTTTGACCGACCAGCTCGAAAGCAGGATTTTGTTGCTTGAAATAGTAAAATGATTGGCATTGATATTATTGTGACCCGAAGGTTTGAAAATGATGGATATTTGACGAGATTGTAACCCGAAGGTTTGAACTTTGATATACATTGATGAATTTGTAACCCGAAGGCTTTGAAGATGGTAAATATTGATGAAATTGTAACCCGAAGGCTTGATAATAAAAGACATTTGATGAGATTGATAGACATTTAATGAGGTTGATAGACATTTGATGAGATTGATAGACATTTAATGAGGTTGATAGACATTTAAATGAGGATTTAGGATATAATAGACAATGATTCAGGTTTATCCCTTAACCTGAAAGGGAAGGAGATTTTTTGAGGATATACTTGAGACTTGAATTTAGAAGAGATATGACAAGATTTATGATTTAGGATTTAGATGGATCAGCACATTTGGCTGTATGCGGTCCAATTTTCAGGATTAACCCCTTATCCTGAATAGGAAAAAGAATAAAATTTAAACAGATGGAAGGAAAATAAAATTTGATGAAATATTGATAAACAATGGAGAAAATTTTGAGGGAATTTATTTACTTTATAAAAGAATTCTCACAAGTAGCATTTGTTGCTCCTATGAGCGATCTCAGGATTATCCCTTATCCTGAGAAAAGAATTCCTCGAATGTCGAGGTTCAGGTTTATCCCTTAACCTGAAAGGGGAAAGAATAGAATTTAAGAAAAGAAATTTAGAAAATCAATTTGATGAGACTTGTATTTGCAAAAAGAATTCTCATAGGTAACACCATTGCCCCTACGGGAGGTCTCAGGATTATCCCTTATTCTGAGTGGGAAAAAGAATAAAATTTAAGAAAATTTAATGAAAGAAAATTGATATAAATCTACAAAGAATCAATAAAGATTGGCAAAACGTGTATTTACAAAAAGAATTCTCATAGGTAGCGTTATTGCTCCTACGAGAGGTCTCAGGAATATCCCTTATCCTGAATGGGAAAAAAAATAGAATTTAAGAAAATTTAACGAAGGGAAATTAATATAAATCTAGAAAATCAATAAAGATTGATAAAACTTGTATTTACAAAAGAATCCTCATAGGTAGCATTGTGGCTCCTACGAGGGGTTTCAGGATTTTCTCTTATCCTGAATGGGAACACCTCGGACAACGAGGGTCAGGTTTATCCCTTAACCTGAGGGGGAAAAGAATAAAAGAAAATACCTCATGGGAAAGAGGCATCAGGTTTATCCCTTAACGTGAAAGGGTAAAATTGATAAAATTTTAATAGAATTTGAGAAAATATTGATAAACTTGATAAAACATGATAAAATTGATGCAAACTTTGACAAAAATATGAATAAAATGAATGAAACTGATAAAGATATCCACATTAACTGAAAATTTATAAGATTTAAAAGGAAAAGGAGTTTTTCTGATCCTTCCTGCATATGGGATCTGAAAAAAAATTGTTTATTTAAAAGATAAGTGAGAAATCATTTTTGGGGAGAAAGTCCACTATAAGGAGAATGATCAGTGTGAGATCTGATCCTTTTAAAAGGAATCATCATGAGAGATCATCATGAGGGTTAATTTTGAAGATAATGGTTTAAAAACCCATTTTAAGAAAAATCAATGTGATAGTTTACTTTGAAGAAGATTTGATCAAAATATTGAATTTTTGGTGATCATGAAGAAGTTTTACAGAAATTCTCAAGATTTTTAAGATTTCGAAAATCCTCATAGGTAATATCATTTCTCTCATGATGATGTTTTTAGGATTGTCCCTTATTTTAAAAAGAATAGGAAAAATATGAATTTCTCAAAATAAATGCCCCATCGTGGCGAAGGATAGAAGTATTTGATATCAACAGGTATAAAGAAAATTTAACATTTTTCATTGATAAGAAAATATTGATAACAACGACTAAAATATTTACAAGCTTGTTGACCAAAGGTCACAAAAGACTGGGACTGAGTTGTCCCTATTAGGTGACTGAAAAAGAGAGAGAGCAGAAAAGTATTGACATGGTTCGGGAAGCTAGGCCAGGACGGGTAGCCACTCTTCTTCTTAATCTTCCACCAACAACTTTTTATCAATGCAGTCTTGGACGATGTTTTTGAAAACAAAGCAGTGCTTGATGTCATGCCCCATCGCCCGATGGAATTTGCAGAACTGATCCTTGAACCTTCCCATAGTCATAGGTGGATCTGCTACCTTGGGAAGTTTAATCATCTCTTTTGTTGTCATATACTCAAGAACTTCTTCAAGTGTTTGCTCTAAGGGTGTAAACTCATGGTCATATCCCCAACCATCGTGCTTTGGTTTTCCTTGAGGCTTTGACTCTAACTGGATGCTCGAGGGAGGGCTGTCATTCTGCTTGCTGATCCCACTCTTTTGACTGGAACAGTCATCTCTGCCTGACCCGCCAGTGTGGTTCTTTCTGCCACCTCTTTTGTTTTTGCCATTGTTGTTGGAGGAACTGGTAGAAAAGGTAAAGTTGGTTTTCTTTTTCACATCCTGACTGCCTCCTGCCAAGGTGATACCATGATAGGTTCCATTATCTAAGCCCATTTCGAGCCATTCCACTCGCTCTATTAACTTGATGAAAGATTTAGATGAAGAAGTAGAGATCAGACCCTTCAGAGGTTGAGAGAAATTGTTCAAAATTATTGAGAGTGCATGCCCCTCTGATATCGGATCTTTCACCCGGTTGCAGGTGGATCTCCATCTATGAATGAAATCTTTTGCCCTCTCATTGTCATTTTGCTTCAGATTGAATAGGTGGTTGAGGGTAGGCGGAGCCTTAGTATTGAAGAGAAACCTTTCAATGAACAAGTTGATGACTTTGTCAAATTCTCGCAGTTCAATCGGGTTGACATGGTCGGCGTACCATCTTGCTGCAACTCCCTCCAAACTGCGCGGAAAGCATAGGAATAAGGCCCTATTGTTCTTTCTGAATCGGTTGCAGTCGGCAAAAAATGTGGCCAGATGAGCCTTGGGGTTGCCGGTCCCATCAAACTTTATGAATTTACGAGGAAGATCTTCCCAGTTGTCATCTCCTTCTAGGCCGTCATAAAAATCTGCACCGGTGTAGATCTTTTTGCCTTTGTCCTGGGTTTGTAAGTCTTTGATTGCACGAGTCATTTCTCTCATTTGCTTATGCATTGGATCTTCTGCTGGGATCTTAAACTTGGTTTTGCTTGCCGACTCGTGCCCCTCATTGATTTTCTTGGGCCGATACAAGGGATTGTGAAAATATGACGGTTGCTCTTTCTCTGAATCCTCCTCTGCTGACTCTGAAGTGCTGTCATACTGAACTTGCTTCTTGCTGACTTTTCCCTTGGCTTTGCTTTTAGAAGATATTTTCTCAGGGTTTTCCTCAGCCTGTTCAGACATCATTTTGGCCATCACTTTCTGAAACAATTTGTATGTAGCTGAGTCAACATTGCTATCCGCTTCTTGGCCTTGCTGCTTGGATGACCTGATGGAGCTCATTTCTTCTCCTTCACTGTCACTTTGCTGGGGGCACTGTTTCCTTTCCAGTCCTTGTCCGAACCATGATGAAATGTCAATGTCCTCTCTGAAGGTAAGAATGGGATATTTAGAAAAAAAAATTGGAGGAAATTATGATAAAGGAGGAAATCAAAGTCTGATAATGAAAATATCCCATTACGAGGGATTGGGTTGTCACCAAAAGTTTGTGACAACCACATTGTTTTTCTGAAAAAAGATAAACAAATACTTAATTTTGAAAGGGACATATCCTGACAAAAATTTATTTTATCACAAAAGAATTTGAAAGAGGATATTTAAAGAAAAATTTGAAGAATTGCAGGCAGGATCAAAGAATTTGAAGAAATCAAAAGAATAAGGCAATACACCTGGGTTTTTAAAAGAGGGAATTTCAAATAATATATACCCAGGGTTTTGGGAAATATAAGGGAGATATAAAATATCATACGATCACAGATATACAAGCAAAGATGTAAAAAAAGCACTCCCTAAAGCTGACTCTATATGCAATATTTGAAATGGCAAATAGGACCTTAATCCTGACTCTAAGATTTAGATCATCTGATTCCAATCAAGGTATGCCGATATACTCAAGCCGAAGCTCAAAGTACGTGGCAAAAATATATTCCTCCGGTTCTAAGGTAATGGCTTCCCAACATCCTTGAGCACCTACCGATATACCTCGGACTATGGCCCTTAGGTACGTGGTAGGGGGGCGCGAACCCAAATAAGTGGTCCAGTTGTGAGGCTCTCTCCCGAACTATGGTTCAGTGAGACAGCCCAGCAACGTGAAGACCGGGACAATATAGGTAGGGATGTTTTCAAAATATGATCAACATGCAATAAAATCAGAAGGCTCTAATGCAAGTCCTAAAGAGATAGATTTAAATAAAGATAAGCATACACTTGCATACATTGTTTTGCATTAATCCCTAAAATTGAGGAGAGTTGTATTTAAGACCTAAGTCTAATGTGAACATGGAATAATCTCCTCAATATGGTCCTACCAAACCATACTTAGATCCTATATGCAATGATGTCAGCTTAGGACAGAGTCTAGGCTCCTAAGGTTTGCATGAAAATGAAGCTGACATAGAAGAATAAAGACTTAGAAAATATTAAAGCAAAGCAAAGGCATAAATTCGACCGGACGAAAACGGAGTCCCATCACGGTCACCAAAACTGTGATCATCGCAAAATTTTTCCTCTTTTGTGGTTTCTCTCTCTTCCTTGTCTTTTCCTTTTCCAACCTCTATTTTCCTCCTTTTTGAAGAGAGAAGAATAAAAGAGAGAAAAGAGAAAGAGAAGAGAAAAGAAAAGAAAGAAAAAGAGAAGATGAACTCTTTTGCGCGGTCTCACTTGACCTTAATTTGAAAAATATTTAGAAATTTAACTCGCCTCCGTTTTGAAAAATTTGCGGGAAAATGGAGAGACGGGATTCGCTCGTCGGTACGAGGTTCGACCGTTCCTGGCGCCTTTATCAGGGGTAATCGAACCAAGGATCGAATCTATGCCTTTTGCTTTGCCTAAATATCGTCTAAGAATTTATCCCAACTCTAAATGCACAAAGAATCATACTTGTGCAATGCAAGGATGTATGCTCTTTTGAAAATTGATTTAGAAATTTCCAAGTATTCTGAGATGAACTTGGTAAAAGAGTGAAGAAAATGGTTGAATCTAATTTAGAACTTGAGATAGATCAGAGAAATTCTAAGTCTTTGAAATAATTTAGAGTTGGGAAAATAAATCTTTGATTTTTGGAAAAGAATGATTTGAAGGTGAGATAAAAGGAAAAAGAAAGAAAATCTTAAAGTCTGAAATGGACTTTGAATTTTGGACTTGGATTTAGGAGGGATAAATCTGTGGAAAGAGGAATTTAGAATTGAGACTTTCAAAGTCATAATGGACCTTTTGAATTTAGAATCGATTTTCAAGGGTCGATTTTGAATTCAATGTAGGAATTTGAATTTTGAATTTAGACTTGAGAAATAACATTGGCTTTTGAAAATAGAAGATGAATTTAGATTTGAAATGGGATCTTGATCTGATATCTGAGATGGAACTGGATCTGGGATTTGAAATAGAATTTGGATGTAAAATTTGAGATCCAGGATGGAATTGAATTCTGGATCCTAAAGGGAATTTGGATCTGAAGTCTGAGATGGAACTGGATCTGGGATTTGAAATAGAATTTGGATGTAAAATTTGAGATCCAGGATGGAATTGAATTCTGGATCCTAAAGGGAATTTGGATCTGAAGTCTGAGATCCAAGGTAGAACTGGGTTCTGGATCCTAAAATGGATTTTGGATCTGGAATTTGAGATCCGAAGTGGCATTGGGTTCTGGATCTGAAGTCTAAGATCCAAAGTGAAATTGGTTCTGGATCCTATAAGGAAATTGGAGTTAAATTCAGAGGATGAATCAAGAACTTCCAAGTTTAAATTAAACTTGAAAAATGAAATTTAGAATTTGAATATACAGACGAATTTCAAAGTCAAATTAAACCTTGAATTTTTGAATTTGGAATTTAGAAGATGAATCAAGAGTCTCAAAGTTAAAATTGAACTTTGAGTTTTGATTAGAGTTTTGAATATAAAATGAATTTGGAATTTCAAAGTCAAATTGAACTTTGAAATCTGATTTGAATTTGAATATAACAATGACTTTGAAGTCTCAAAGTTAAATTGAACTTTGAGATTGAAAATGAAATTGAATTTGAAAATGAAAGGATGAATGAAGATAGATTGAGGAAGATATTTACATCACTTGGAGTTTTTGAAAAAGGAATTTTGAAAATATGATGCAGTTCTATCCTAAATGATGAATGAATTTGAATTTTTGAAATTTGGATTTTGAAAAGCTATTTCATTCTTTAGATGAATTAAAATAAGATTTAAGATATAATACATCCTTGACTATGGTCATTGAATATATTATATAATAATCTATATTTGGATTCAAGTGAAGAATAAAACACATTTGGTGTTTTTATAGAATTTAAAATGAAATTAACTCTCAATATACCCTGACTATGGCCATTGGTATATATTTTGAATTAATTTTAAGTTAAATTCTGATAAAAGAAGAAAATATTTAAGGAAAATATGATGAATTTTGAAAACGGATCCAGTGTGGATCTAGTGTTATTTCGTAAAAGATAAAAATCCTAAGTCTTGTTTACATCCCGACTATGGCCGTTGATGTAAATCATCAACTTAGGATTAATTTACCTCTTATGAAATGGTGCACGTGCCATTCATGTTGCCATTTGTGGAAATTTGAGAAATGAAGGCAAAAATGTATGAAAAACAAGTAATTCATGATATTTACAATGCTCATTCATTCTAATCTAAAACAGGAAATGTAAATTCTCATTTGAGGTCCACTTATTATATCCTTCAATGGAATTCAAAGTTCTACCCTAGGACCAACAAGTAGCACCTCTCTACATATTTTCTGCAAAATTGGGTCAGAACAGGACAACAGAAGGCAAAATATAAAGCAAAATCGAAAATGCTATATTAGAGCCAAAGATATACTCAAAATACCTATTCTAATGAAGAAAAGAATGTACCAGATGCAATGCTTAGCCAAAATAGAGAATGCATATGCATATATATTTTATGCTAACAAAGATATATATATATATATATACATATATATAGGTGATATTTTAGTCCAATGAAACCTGTATGTGAGAAGGCATACACAATGCCCTAATTTAATGAAAATTTGTGCAATGAATGATAAGTTTTGCAAATCACTGAAAAGGTGAGTGGTATGTTATGCATTTGCACAACAATATTCTAAAAAGGTGGGGGTGGTATGCAGTACAGTGAGGGTGCAGCAAACTACAACCATGCTTGGTACTGCTGTGTCTACTAGTAGGAAGGCCACAACAGTGCCTGTCACTGTTGTAGGTATATAGGAAATTACAGCATGAGATGAGGACAAACAAAGCTTGACACAGCAGTAGAGGTGCACGATGCTAACATGGGTAGTTAAGTGATGACAGGAGATGGACAGTGCCTTTTTGCAGAATATGCAGGTGGATGACATATATGGCAGGTGATTCAATGATGCACTTATGAATGAGAATGTACAAAGAGTAGATAAACTTATGAATACATTGAGAGTGAAATGCAAAACAGGAAAACAAGAGATATAGGTGCAATGCAATATTTGAAGTCCAGCAGAACCTGGTTTATGTGTTTAAATGAATGCTATGCCTAGTTATAGAGCACTCTGTATTTTAACAAAGACTTAAAATAATATACAGGTGCTATGTACAGAAATGACAGTAGGATGAGGTGAATGAAGTTTAACAGCAAGTATGGTGGGTACGGTGGGTGCTGTGAAGAAAGTGCAGAAAAGGTTTACACATTGGTGGATAATGAACATGTGTACAAATGGGTATTCAAGTGCAGCAGGCAAAACGGATACTGTGTAGGTGGGCAAATAAGGTTATTGAAGGAGCTTGTTAATACAAGAAATGAACATAGTAAAAAAAATGGTCATTCACATCAGTTAATATGAGGAAGATCATCTAAGAAGCCATGTCCTCTTATCAGGACTTTTATCCCAAACAATAAGCTTTTGCTCCTGGTTGTCTTTTAACAATGTGACTCAGACATACACAATAGATCAATCATCTATCCCCTGCGACAATAAGAGAGCACACAGCAGGTCATTTGCAATACAATGAATTGACTTATTGAAAACCAATTACAACCAACCGACTTTATCAATTTCAGCAGTTGGGCTTTAGCAGCATCGCATCACTGGTCTAATTTGTATATGCAGCTTCCAGTGGCCCTTATAGATATATATTTTATTGTCAGCACCAAACAATGTTGAATCACCCAGATCTTAACATTATGGGTAATATACCTCTACACCAGGCTTCAAAAGGGAATGAGGTGGAAGGTTGGCATAAGGGTATATGTGGTAAGGGTATAGATGTAGTTGTGGGAGTTGTATTGTAGTAATGGTGAAGATGAGGTTATGAACTGAATGCTATGAGATATGCTGAGGCGTGTGTGCAAAGGAGGTGTGGTGATTGCAATCTTAATATTGAATTCACCCATGGAATGACCGACCATGATGATGTCTTTGGGTAACCTTTCCAGAGGCATCAGCCTCTTCTTTGGGTTGTACATTATGAGACTACATGTACTGATCAAGACCAATTTCTTGATGTCAATCCACCTTTTCTTACCATTCATGACAAAACAAACACAGTCGATGCCTGACTAAATTTTTTTTTTCCAGACAACGCATATGACAGATAGGCCATGGATATCATTAATGCAACTTCACTTTCTGTAGAATGCCTTCTGAAATACAACTTCTTTATTATATATGCACTTGGAAGTCCAACAATTACTCCAAATAAAGTGTCCATCACAAAAAAGTTGAGAACCAACTCTCAAGCAATGGTAGAGTCTGTGTGACTAAGGTCAGAATTCCAGATAACATTAAAAGCAACATTGAAATAGCATTATTCATAGCAATAATATCAACAAAATATCATCAAGCAAACAAACTTTCGGGTAATTCTGAAAATGGCTTTGTAGAGAGAGAGAGACCTCTTTCCTTTTTTTTTTTTTAGAAAACAAACAAATCAGATCTGTAATTGGGACTTATTTCCCCCCCAGCAAAATGAATCAGTTATTCAAATTCATTTCCATGGCGAATCAGATCTGCTATTATAGCAGCTCAGATCGACTCACAACATCTATAAATTGTGTGGGTTTCTGAACAGAGATGTTGAATAATGAATCGGCCAACAAAGCTATAAAGACTTTTTCAGACTAATAACTGAATGTAAAGGGGCCTATACAAATGAGCTGAAAGTATATGATTGCAGAAATGAGAATATCAGGGTATTCACAAACATACTTGGCGCCAGAAGAAGAAAAAAATTATATATATAAATATATATATATATATATATATATATATATATATATATATATATATATATATATATATATATATAAAAGGATAAAAGGGTATGGATATCGTACCTGTCAATAAATCAGCAAGCAATCCTTCACGTATGGATTATCCTCCAGGCTTTTATTCCATATTCCCTAGAATACCAGGAGCTGGTTTTGGGAGAACTGGTATACGAACTCCTGACAAACAGATTTTCAGAGTGTTAAACAATACATGGGCTTCTTCTATTTAAGCGCAGGGTGAGTCGATCCCTGTTTGGGGAAAGATTTGGGTCACCGTAGGGTCGAGTGAAGTCCTCTGACGGCCAGACCCAACAATGGATTCCTTTCATCTCAATCAGCATAAATCTCACGAAAAGGAGCTAGTCCTCTTCCTTTCCATGATCGCCACAAGCCCTTATAGTAAATTTCCATCGCAATGCTCATTTCTAGAATATAACTTTACACTTGTTTAAAGGTTCATGTAAACCAACTATTGAAGATTCATCATATTATTCTGACAAATTAACCCAACGCGATGGGCTCACTATAATGGGATTCTATCCATGCGACAAATTCCGATCTAAACCAGGGGAAACCGAATCAACACCTAATCAGATGAAAATAAGAACTAGCCCTAACAGTATTAGTGAACCGTGAAGATAAACATATGAAGAAGATGACGCATATGAATGACATAAAATGGATGGCAAACAACTAAGATCAATGTTGAGTAGAGGAAAATGAAACAGATAAAGGTTGGAAATACCACTTGATGGATGTCGACGCTCACATGCACAAGAAAAGAGCAAACCATGAAATGGGAAACCGTATAACAATATAAGATGTACAAAGAATAAGAGAAAACATGTTGCAGAACATTTTATAACACAACAAACGCTCATATCTCTGAAATGAACATGCAAGGCATGCGCCAGTTGATGGGTATTAAAATGAGTATGAGAATGTAGCCGATGAGCGCAGCAGAGGGCATGATTCTGACTCTGAATCCAATGCAAGTGGTGAATGCTTGAAAGAGTAAAACAATCTAAGGGAATGCAAAACAACTAATGGCGAGAATCTAAATTAATCTCGATTTAGAAGTCCCCTGTATAATGTACTTTTTAATGTAGGAGAGATATTTAAATAGTGAAAGTATAAAGCTAAATCAAACCAACATTGTTGAATCAAACAATACTGCTGAGCATCCAGATTGTTGTTATGCCCAAAATAAAAGGGAAACAGAGGATCATTCAGAAGCTAAAAAGAAACCTGGTGTTGGCTGAATGGTCATAAGGTAACGGATCAAACAGAGTACAAAATCAAATATCCATCAGAAATCAAATGGGGATAGAATATCACACTGAGAACAACCTCAGATACGATGAACCATTAAATGCCAGAAGATGAAATACAACATTATGAACAGAATGAATAAAATGTAACTAAAAGATCAGTCGAACGTAATAGAAAATCAGATATAAACAGAAAATCGACTTATAATGGACAATCTAAGTATTTAAAAGCAAATGCAATTTACAGGAATGATGTTAAAATTAAAACTGGAAAGAAAAGATCAGACACAAACCAAAAATTAACAATGATAAACAAAGAAAATTTCAATGTACAGGGGATAAAGGAAGCATCGATATCACTAAAATTTAATAACAAAAAGAAGAAGAAAAGAGGAAAAAGGAAAAAAAATGTGGGAATGAGGCCATTCTGTCAATGTCGCAATGGGTGGGTCGATCCTGCTACAGGCAGGCCGATCCCACCATTGTGCAAAAAAAAAAAAAAAAGAAGAAAAGTGAAGAAAAATGAAAGAGTAGAAAAAGAACGAAAAACCCAAAGAAAATAAGGTGATGCTATAAGAAGAAAAGGCAATTTCTGAAGGAATCAGAAAGAGGAGGGTTACTTACCTGCAATAATTTTTTTTTGGAATCGATCGACTTCTTTTGTTTTGCAAGGATTTCTCTATTGCAGTACTTGAAAGGGGGTTGAAGTTTCTTCGATCAATCAGGGAGGATCTGAGATTCTGGATCCAACTCGGTCATCTTTTCAAGAGGTGCCAATTACTGCAGGGAATGATCGCGTTGTTTCTGTGACTACGGATACTATGTGGTCGCCTTCCTTTGATCCGATGGAAGAAAAACTCAAGAAATGGAAAAAAAAAAAGAGAAGGGGAAGATGGACCAGGAGATGATGGGAACAATGGGGAAATGAGGAAGTAGTTGTTCAGAAGGGTGCGATGGTAGGATGAAGGTGGATTGGAAAGAATGAAGAAGGATTCTATGTACAGGAAAAGGGAGGGGTGAAGACGATTAGGGTTTAGAAGAGGTGCTGATGCGTGAACATGGAGGAGTGAAAAGTGGATCCGTGAAGGAGAAGAAGGTGGAGGGGTGATAACGGGTCGTCTTTCAGTTTTGCCTCTGCCGATTCTTAAAGAAGAGGAAGAAGCATCTCGAAGGGGGGGGGTTGTTGTTGGAGATGAAGGGTGAATGGAGGTTTCGGTTGGTGATGGGTGGCTGCCTGGAGGCTTTGAGAGAGGCGGAGAAGAAGAAAAGGGGGGGAGGCGCCAGCCGGCTGGCCTCTTTCCTTGTTTACGAAGGGTTTTTCAAACCCTAAAAAAGTTTCGCAGAGGAGCCCCCCTGATTTTCGAGATTTTACAAAAGAGGGGGCTCCTTTATGAGTTTTTCTGAAAAGGTGTTTCCTTATAAAAAAAAAAACTATTTATATATATATATAGATATTTGTTCTTTTCTTCGTTTTCCACATTTTTTTTTGATATTTTTGGAATAAAATCCTAAAATTTACAGAAAAACAAGGATTTAAACTATTTTTTTTGTATTTTTTGAGAAATATTTACAAAAGACAGTTTTTCAAGGCTATTTTAGGAAAATTTCTTCAGAAAGTGGGTTTGGATCCAAGCTTTGCGGAATTATTCAAGTTTTAAACTTTGAATCGAGGAATATAGCACGATGGATCCAAACGGAGGTCGGAGGGATTGTCCGAGCTATTTAAAAACTATTTTTGGTATTTCTGTAATTTTCATTTGAAAGTTGGACAACGAGGCTCAGATTTGGATCTGGACAATGGATCCAGATCTGAAATCAATTTAAACATATAAAATGAATTTAATTTCAGTAAAACTTGATAAATGAACTGGAATTTAGTTTTAAATGACTCATTTGCTCAAAAAATGAATTTAGGGGCAAGAAGGGAATATTTAAAAGATTTTAAAAAATTTGGGGTGTTCACAGTGTACCGAGACCATTCTGTTGGTCAAGGTGTGTTGGCAACTCCACGGCATCAAAGAGTGCTCGTGGGAGCCTGAAGTGTGTATATGGGAAGACTATCCAGACTTTTGTGTTTATGATTTCGCGGACGAAATCCTTTTTCAGGAGGGTAGGATGTAAGACCCATGATATTTCTGAGAAAATTTGATATGAAATATGCTTTCAGTATTGGTCATTTCTGGTTTTCCCGCAAGAATTTCTCGTAAATATGCATATAGAGCTATACAAGGTCTTAAATCGCATAATTTTTATTTACGAAGCGATTAAGGACAACCTTGGCAAATTAAGGTCCGATATTCCTAAATTAGATTTATTATATATATAATTAGACTTACCTCAAATTTGGAACCTAAACGAGGATATTACCTCATTATTTTATGTAATTGGCAAAAAAGGGGTATATTGGTAAAATATGAGTCATAATGAGGATAAAATTCATCGAAGTTGAAAACCTAAGTAAATGATTTCAACACTTAGGTTGAATTTCAGGAAAAATAAGTTTGAAATAAGACATTTGAATTATTAAAAACCTATCTACTTAATTAAGAAAGCAAATTAGGGTTTTTAAATAACTAAATTGCAATTTTATAAAACATAAGTGAGACCTTTTTCAAAAATTGCAAAAAGGAGAGCTTGATCTTGGCATTATTAGAGAGTGGTTAGCATGGGGCCCACCTCATCCCATGCTACCTTAATTTAAATTAAAAAGAATTTCAAAAAAATGCACCTTATAAAATGCTTTTGAAAAGTTTGCAAAAAAATAAAAATTGGGTCTTATTTTGGAAAAAGAGGAAGTAGTTGGCTAAAGAGCCAACGTTTTTTTCCAAAGGACTGGGGAACCTCTTAGGGGGTAGCCCCAAGCTGCAATTAATGAAAAAAAAATAGTTTTTTGACCCAAGGTCAAAAAGGAGGGGACAAAGTAAAAATGAGATGAAACAAGCAATTATGAAAAATACATGCTCATACATTCTATTCTAAACTGAAAAGATAAAATTCTCATTAATATCTAATTATTACAACTTTGAATTGAAATTAAAATTAAAATCCCTAATCTAAGAGGGAGATCAACATTTTCCATGTATCTTCTGCAAAATACTGAGTTAGAAAAAGGTAAATGTAATGAAAGAAATTATGTTAAAATGCAAATGCAAATGCATATGCTTATGCCTATTCTAATGGAGAATGCATATGCAAAATGCTATTCTTATATTAAATTAGAAATGCATATGGCAACCCCTATATTAATGGGAAAATATGTATGTGTGTGCATGTGTAATACACTTAAGCAAATGAGAAAATAGGCATTAGATTGCTTATATGATATGCTATGTTGATGAGGAGATGCATGTCAGAATGCATATGTAATGCAATGCATAAAAAAAAATGCATACAAACATGCATGTGCAAGGCTAATTATTGATGGGAAGTGCATTATGAGGATACCGATGCACCTTGTAGGCAAAGAGAATAAAAGTGCCACTATGGGCAAGTGGAGGTGTGTTAGGTACAAATGTAGGTTCAGGTGCAGCAGAGGATTATAGCAATCAAGGGGGTGTAGACAAGTGAAGTGTTGTGAGGTTGCTGTTTGGAGGTAGCATGGGTGTAAGGGACATAGCAGGTAATCTGCGTGCTTGGTGAGAGCATGTTGTGATAACTTGGGAGATATGCAATAGTGAATGTTATGCTGCAAGATGTGTACAGGTGGTAAATCAAGTGCGATGTGGGTGAGCTGGAAGTGTGTAGTGTATGTGATGGCAGCTAGTGGTGCTGTAAATACTGTGTGGTAGGCGGGCGAAGACATTTACAGGGATGTAGCAGGTGAAAGGATGCTGAGTATAAAAGCAGTGCAAGTGGTAAGTGAAGTGGATGTGCTGTGTTATGTTGGGAATGAGGTGCAACAAGGTTACGGCAGGTGGAGGTGAGTGTTGGAAATGTAACAGTGAAGATGGTGAATGAATTATATGGATACAGAGAATGAAAGTTCAGTGGGATGATAGTGAAAGTGAATGTGGCTGAAGGTACTAATGCGACAGTGATGAGAGGTGATGGCACTGTATATGTGACTGTGTAAAGAGAGGTTGTGGTGGTTCTTTTGAACAAACTGAAGCACTTGATTGAAATGGTGATCCTTTGGGCTTTTGTTATTGGAACATGCTCATTGGGGATAAAATTCTTGAACATGGTGGAGTAGACTAATTCTCAGCCAGGGTATGCGCAACAACCAAGCTTTCAATCAGAATACACAACAACTAATCTATGATAGCATGTCTTCACAGGGACCTGCACCATAGTCCTATGGTCCACTAAGGGCAGCCCAGCCTGGGGAAATGCTGCAGCAGGGGTCAGCTCCTTATGATCAAGTGTGCCATTACAACATACCTATCTTTATCCATATGGATCAGCACCAACTATGAATAATGGATACAACAGGTGGTGATGAAGACATGCCTTGGGCAAATGTTGCAGTGTTGCTATACAACGGGAAAGTGTAGTAGGTGTTGTGTAACAGGTAGGTGTGGAAGGGTACTGTGGGATATGCAAAAAAAATATTATGCACTGGGATGTTACAGTAGAATATGCAGGTTCCCTGTGGAGATGTTGTGCAAGTAAAGTAAATGAGGGTGTTGGGTATGCTGCAAGGTGAGATGAAATGGTAGGAGATGAGGGAGTGAGTGTGATGGTGTAAGGGCAAGGTTGTATAGTGAGGATGGTGTGCAGGTGAGGTACAAAGGGTAGCAGTGTGAATGCAAGAGGGTGAGTGTAGGTGAAGGGAGTGAGTTGAAGTGCACAGGCATATGCTGTGTATAGGTGTTGTGTTGGTGTTGAAGATGGTAGATGAGTGTGAGATTATAGAATGACATCTTAAATTAGACAAAACATCAACTGCGGTGGCCCTAATTTTTTATCCAAACACACAAGAATCCCATTCATTCAACCAACAAAGAACCTCACGATTTGTCTTTTCATTACTTAAAAGATCATTGAGGAATCTTAGAGCATATTTACCTTCTCCTTAATTCAAGGAGAGTTGGTGTGGTCTATAGGCAAGGGTTGTTGAACCCTTGACCTAGGCTAATCTAGGTCCACCCATGTGGACCTAGAGCACCTAAGGGAGGCCAACCCATGAGGGGGGGGGGGGCGTGAGGATGGAGGACCCTCCATCCTCTCCATGGAATCTCATCCCTCCATCAAGTGGAGGGCCTATTTAAAGGGGCTGGAGGAGAGAGAAAATCCCATTCTCTTCTCCTCCTCCCAACGTTGTCTCTCTTCTCTCCCATTTTTCCTAGTGGTGGGAGTGAATAAGTAAGGCTTTGAGTGTGTAAGAGTGGCTCAGCCCCAGCTGAAGGAAAACCTCCATCGTCTTCCTCAAGGTGAGTTAAGGCCACCTTACGTGTTCCTTTTTTTGGTAAAATGTGAATGGTTTAGGCATGGAATCCGGTTTGCACTTGCAAAGTGCAAACCGATCCATGGTGATTTCGTGCCATGGTCGTGCTAAGCAAGCACTAGGCTTGCATTTGAAGCCATATGATATGCAAAAGAAATTTTTTTTATGGGTTGCCCTTGAAAACGTAACTAGTTGATTGATTTTGTTTCTCGTTTTTCCATGTCGTCAAAAAACCCTCCGGTAAAACAAGCGTATCTCCCTGGATACGCGTCGGATCGAAAAGTTCTTAAACATTTCAGAAAGCTCAGACAAAGCTCCACAACTTGGTAGTTATTCATTTTTGCTGGTTCAGCTTGCAAAGATGACTAAAAACAGAATCTTTGGCTGACACGTTTTTCCATCAGCAACCCAGGAACGTCCGGAGTGACGTCTGGTTTTTCAGCAATATCTCCCGAACCATCGGTTGGATTTCAGACTTCTTAGATTTTGTAGAAAGATAACAAAACTCTCTACGAGTTTTGTGTTTGGCATTTTTGATGAAACAATGCATAGACTGCTGGAAAATGGCAGCCTTTCGACTGTATTTTTGGAAAAATAAATATATATAACTGCTTTGTTTTGATTTGGTTCGTTGTTTCTAACGCTTCCTTCATTTTTTTTAGGACCGAGCTACCTGTTTGGTCTGCACCCATATGGGACAGACCCAACTAGATGCACCCTGGTCTGAGCACAGGCTCGACCAAGTGCACCCAGCTGGAACCTTTGGCGCGGCCGATGGGCGCTAGCCTTACCCGGCTAGCCCAGCCGGCCTAGGGGCCTGGCTGTGAGCTGGTTGCCCCTAGTTCCAACTGGTCTGAACCATGAGTTCATACCAGTGTGTCGACTTGGCCTGGTGGTCTGGTCCAACAGACCAGACCCCAACCCGTTTCTCCTTTTGGCCTTGGCACGACGGTGGGCGCCGGGTGCTAGTGTACCCGAGTAGCCTAGCCAGCCCCGTCTCCATTGACTCGGGCCACCCTGCACACTGCGTGCAGTGCCTGGTATGAGCCTTGTGGGCTCAGACCAGGGGTTGCAGCGATCCCGAGGTCTGATCCGAAGGACCAGACCACGCCCCTTTGGCCTTCGCTTTGGCACAATAGTGGGCGTCGGGTGACTCAAGCAGGTTGGCCACGGGCTGAGCTGCACCAAGAGTACAGTGTTCTGGGCATAGACCAGAGCCCTAGGTGACCCTTGTGATCTGGTTCGACAGACCAGACCAAGTGGTCCAGCCCGTTTTCCTCCCATTTTTTTCGCCAACCTACAAAACACGAAAAATAAAGTAAGAAATGAGAGAAAAGCAAGGAAAGGCAAAAAGGAAATTTTGGGACACCATGTGCACTGTCTAGCAGTCTCGGGTAGTAGTCTTGGCACTGATGGTGCATGATACAGATCCACAAATGTGGCCCCATGGGCCGCGGTTAGTGTATTGGACCCCCTTTTGGCACTTTGGTTGCTATTTCGGATTTTGCCTAGCGCATGGTCGGTCCAGAGTGATCACCATGGCCTTCTTTGCCTCATCATGGAAGTATTAATGGGTATAGCGTGGTGAGCGGTACACTGCCCACGTGTTGATACATGACTCCTACATAATGGGTTTTTGATCGTTTCATTAAAACCCATTATTTTGGCATTTTTGAGTTTTGCGAGCGCGGTGACACATCGTGGATGTGCAAATGTAATTCCCATGTGCATGGGATTACGCTTAAAAAGCATTTCTTAACATTCGTAGGTGTTGACATCGTGAATTTTCTAAGCGAATGGTCTCGCTACGTGTAACGAGCAGACATATGGCATTTAAAATAAGGGTATCCGGGAACTTAGTGTTCAAAGCTCGGGACACTCTATGCACGTACGATAGTGATCGTATATATAATTTTTGAGCCTCGTATCGCTCGAAGATATTGAAATGTGCCATTTATATAAATATAGGTTCGTATTGTAGCTTCCGCTCGATACTCGTACGAATGATTGAGGCTTCATGGCTTTCCTCGTTTTGCACATGCACTTTGGCACATCCTGACACGTATGTCACTGGTGTTGGTTTGTCGAGTATTACTTGTTTAGCCCATATTCGTATATTGATGAATATACGTCGCACCAGAGGCATGCTTTACACTCGATGCGACATACATTTGAACTGCTACACCATCTGGGTATTGGCACAGAACCCCTGTTGAGAGTTTTAACTTGGCTGGAGTCTTTGAGCGAGGGCCCCACGATCGTGAGAGAGCTCACGTACTGTGATACCCTAGAGATGGAAATGGTAGTGATGTGAGATCGCTTTCAACGACACGTGGTCTTCTTGGGTCAGGTGAGGCCGAGCACGTGGGTGACATGGCTAAGACCTCGCTGCGTACCCCGCGGGGACAACGAGGCATTTACAAAGTTTAAATTTGTGCAAGGAGGCACAGGTTGGATATGCTCGCATTGTTTTTACAAATACCAAATTATGATCACTTGTTTACTGCTGTGTGGAATGCCACTTAGCCCTTGGCACGTGTTCGCACGTGAATAGTAATGAGATACGTAAATATTAACATTTACGTTTGACGGTTGGGCAATTATACCTTGCAGTTATCGACATGTACGTCATATGGATCGTATGCGACATCGGTTCGCATACGTAAGTAGTGATTCACCCCTTTGCATTAAGCTAATGCTTTTCACATCTCTGAGTGTCATATATGGTTATCACCTGCGTTGGCAAGGCCTTTACTATGATAGTAATGCTGGAGCACGTAAATGTCTGAGTGTGATCTCGACATTTCTGCTCGTGTTGCCCTGCGAGGAACACCAGGCTGGATGGGCCTAAGTACCTCAAAAGGAGGAATTCTGGCTAGATACTCATAATTATGCTTAATTATGGTTGGCTTGCACGATGATTTTCATCATCGTAATGGCTCCACTATTAAATTGCTAACTGCCTAAATGTCTGGCTAGTTCGTGTATGGTTGCATGAGGCACGGTTTACCCGTGACCTTTGATCTGTCCTGAGAGGACTTATAGCACATTGACAAAAAAATATGCTTGTTTTGAGACGAGTTTTGGAGGTGATGAACTTCGTAGCGAGTTCTTGGGGGCGATAGACCCATCTCGTGAGTTGAGCTCACCTGTGCTAAGGATGTGTGGTTACACGTATTTTTCCTTGTAGTATATCTTGTGTGCTTTGAATATATATAATTGATGAACATTCATCGTCGCCCTGGAATGTGAATGCTAACCATTTGATCACGATAGTGCTGCTCATCCTTGATCGTGATGCTAGAGTTATAGCTTATTTGCTTACTCACTTAGATGGTTGTCGTCACTGTCTAAGTTGTTAGGGTTCGACACCGTCGCTTATCACTTGGAAGTATTCGTTACCTTGCTTACTTACTCAAATGTTTGACGTTACTATCTAAACATGTTAAGGCTTGACATTGTCGCTTATCACTTAGTATTATTTTTACTCCACTGCTTGTGTTGGTACTGTTCTTGCGCTTGTCTCATGCTTGGTTCCTTAGTCATTTCGTTGTTTCAGCAGTGGTTTGGCTCAGTCCTTTGTTTTGCTTAGTTCCCTCGTTTCGTTGTTCAGTAGTTGTTGGGCTTGTTTTCCTTGTTCAGTTCGTAGTAGTTGTTGTACTTGCTACTTTCACTGTTGCTTAGACTTGTAACACGTACACTTGCTGACTTGACACATGCACTTGTACTTTGTTTTAAATGTTTCTAACTGTTCCATCATGTTAGCAATATCCTGTTACTTGTAGTTTCCAAGCATGACATATCTGTTTCCTGTTTCATGCTTTATACCTTATGCTTTTCCTTAGAGATGATAAATGTATGGATGGTTTATCTCACCAGCTCGCAAGAGTACTGACCCCGTTTTATGGGGATACAGGTGTTTGGCTTCTAGTGGTGCGATGAAGCGCGATGTGCGGCGGGGGACTGAACCCACACTCTAGAACTTGAAGATCTTGGCAGTGGTCTTTGGAAAAGGGAAATGATGTATATTGCTCACATATCAATTTGTAATAAATAAAATGTTTCTTCCTGTGACCCGCTCAGAATTTCCAACTGTTTTCCCTTGCCAGTTTTCCTTTTTGCGCAATGCTTTAAAAAAAAATTTACTCTGAAAATTTAAGGATTTTCCAAGTTGGGATTTTTGGGTGTCACATTCTGGGGGTTGATTATTCTATGTATTTTAGATACCCCAGAGGCCTATTGACCCTATCCATAGTAGGGCAGTGTGTTTCAACTAGGAGAACCCTACTAGTCCCATATTCGGATGCATTCTCTACTTGCAGTAGTTGGGTTCAATCCTTAGATCTTAAGGATAACCACGACCCCAAAACCCATGAGTGACTGAGGCCATCGTGGACTATATCAGGTCCAAAGTAAAATATGTGTCATTCAAGGCTGTACCATCACTGTCATTCCGCAGTGAGCATAATTTCTGAAGGGGTCTGCCAGTCTTACAATTACTTGGACAGAATCTGCATGTCATTTAGGCAGCCCATGCCTTAGCACTACGGGAGTATGTACCCGACCCCATTCAGTCCACCCCAACACAGGCATTACTGAGGGGGTACCCCTAACACGATTTTCAACCGCGGGGTATGTGCAACCTTAAGTCTTATTCATATGCATGCATAACACCGCTCTTGGCACTACGACCACCGTGAGCATCACACCTCTTTTGGGTGAAAACAACACACTCTGGCTCTTTAGCCCTTACGAGTCTGGTTGCGTAACTGTTCTCAATGAGTATTCATATGACTCGATCTAAATAGATCGGCTACTCGGCGTATTTGTATGCAACGAGTCTAAACCTATTCAAGGCGCAACCTCTACTCCGGCTCAGCGGCCCTTACGAGCAAGGTGCCCTTGTAGGCACAAGGATACGAGTTGTTCTGGCATCGTTCCATCAACGGACATCATTATGCCGTTCAACTGGTTCCGGCAGCTCTTCTGCCAACCATTTCGTTAGCACCTCCCCTGCTCTATTGGCAGCGGTGCGACGAACCCTTCTACGTTGTAGAAGGCAACCATGAACTGGGTAGCACTCTGCTATATGTCAGAGTATCCTGCTACGTTCTTTCTGAGCTATTCTTAGCTTCTTCAGAAATTTCAGCAGCACTCCCTCTCTTTTATAGAGAAAACGTGCGTTTCTTTTATCCATTTCAGCGGCATCTCTCCTCTTTGGCTGGAAATCGCTATGCTTAATTCGGGAAATGAATGTGCACCGTTGTGCGTACTTTGCATCCATCAAGGTTGCAGGAACCCTGGGCCATAGTCAGGCCATACGTAATTGACTTAGTCTTTACGTCAAGAGCGTTTTGCCAAAAAACGAAGCCTTTCCAATAGGGGCTTCATTCGTCAAGCAGAATCTTGAACGAGGAGCGGTCAGGGAATCGCATTGGCGATTTGGAGTTGATCTCCATTTGAATGCTCATTTACGCACCATATATTTAGTATAAGCAGGAGCCTTAGTGTCATTCAACATGACGGCGTAAGTAAATACATTGCAGAAAGCAGGAGCCTTGGCATCATATGACGCGATGGCGTAAGTAAATGCATAATCGGAAGTGCAGTAATCGTAAATTGCAGAAAGCATGAGCCTTGGCATCATACGACGCGACGACAAAGGTAAATTACATAGCCTGTGCGATATAGGACGCGTCGGCAGAATCAACAGATATACACCTAGATCAGTATCCAACGATAGTTACGAGGCGAGCGGGTGAACACCGAAGTGTTCTGAAGGGCTCAACCAAGAACTAGGGCGAGATACCATTTTAAAACGCATATACTGCGTATTTGAATATAGATATATCTGACGATAGTTACGAGACGAGCGGGTGAACACCGAAGTGTTCTGAAGGGCTCAATCAAGAACTAAAGTAAGATACTACTTCTTTAAGTATATGCTATATACAAACAATCAAATACTTAAGAGAGATGGATCAACGAAGCGAGCTTACTTCAAATCGTGGAAGAAACGGCTCCGGGTTGCTTCTTTGGCTTCGAGCCTTCCTTCGAGAGGTCAGACTAAGTCAGATGAAGCTGACTTAGTTGAGAAAGAGGTAGAGTGGGTCAAGCTACTCAACCTAAGTGGTTTGAACCAAACAGGGTTCGATCCAAGTCAACTGGGTTCAACAGGTTCGAACTCAGCTCAAGTAGGCTAAGTCTGGGTTCAGAAATCCAAACCGAAATCTGGACAAAAAAGGACTTTGACTTTGACTTTAAACCCAACTAGGTTCAAGTCAACTCAACTAGGTTTGGACTAGGTCAAGTGGGTTCAGACCCAGGTCAGGTGAGCTAGGACCAGGTCAGGTGGGTTCAGGCCAGGTCAGGTGGGCTCAGACTCACTTGGACTCACTAGGGGAGGTTTAGGAGAGAGAGAAGGCAAGAGAGAGAGGAGGGGTCAAAATTATGAGAAGAAAGAGAGTGGGGAGGGCTATTTATAGCCCAAGCCCACCTCATTTAGGGATTTTTCATTCCCTTTTTGCCCCTTGGCTTTATTTTAATTTCAAGAGGTTCCTCTTGAGGTGGGGCCCACTAGATATTTTCATAGGATATTTTGTGGGTCTCACAAGATATTTTTTGAGGAATATTTCTGTAGGTCCCACCAACATTTCTGTGGGTCCCACAAAAATTTCGGGTTTTTGGAGATTTTTTTCCAAAAAATTCTGAGTACGCCATTCTCTTCGTATTGACGTAACCAAGAAAGTTGGCTCGAGGAAATCCTTTGATTTTGTTTAGGTAGGAAGTTATGGATTCCAGAGTGTTTAAGCATATATTCGCAAAGCGACGAATATCTTAAGTATAACTAGCTCGCAGGAATTGATTCGTTTCGCATTCTGAGAAAAATGTTATTTTTAGTGGTAAATGCCTCATGAATTTTATTGAGATATTTTCTCAAAAATTGCGGGTCTTACATCATTACCCCCTTAAAAAAATTTCGTCCGCGAAATTCAACTAAGAGTACAAAGTGAAGAGTTCAGGATATTTACCCCGCATATCCGATTCAGGCTCCCAAGTGCAATCATCGATTCCATGATGCTGTCACCTCACTTTAACAAGTGAAATGACCTACGTTCTTAGCACTTGCTCCCATCGGTCCATGATCTCTACTGGCCTTTCTTCCACAGTCATATCTGTAAACACCCCAAATTTTCATCATTCATTCTCAAATAACCCTCATCGTGCAGTGCCAACCCTGTTAGGTTAGTGTAGGAGTCAAACCCCGAGTCAGTTTCAGAAAATCACCACTTTACCCATTTTCACTAGGAAAAATACCATTTTACCCCTAGGTCATCCCGGACCCCAGTCAGTCGGAGTCAACCAAGCTCATTGGTCAGTTCAGAACATTTAGAATATAAGTCATTTCAAGCTCATTTGAGCTCACAGTGAGAAGGTCATTTTCATTTCTGACCATTCCTGCCAAAATGGGATCATTTCTTCAAAAATGAGCTCATTTCTCACTCAAATCCAAACCAATTGTCTTCGAGTCAGCCATTCTCAGTCAGTCATGTTCTTCATAGTCTAACTTGAGCTCACCAGGAGTTCAAGTGCTCCAGTTTCAATTCAAAACCATTTCCAAGTGTCTAGGAGCCCATTTTAGTCCATTTCAGCTCTTTCAACTGAAACTGAGCTGAGTTCAGTCAGTTGAGCTAGTGTTTGAGCCTCGATTTTAGTTCATCTCAGTATTACTGACCTTTGTTTCAGCTTAAACTCAGCTCAGATTCGTAATTCACTTCATTCCAGTGATCAATCCATACTATTTCTCTAAAAATTGTAGCTTTTCTTGAAAGCTTAGTCGGAAAGGTCAAGTGAGTCAGTGTCTGATCAGTTCATTTGAGTTCTGAAATTCTAGAATCCAGTTCAATCCAACTCATTTCAGTTCAATTCAGCTCAAACCCTAATTTTCAGTGTCACTCTAGCCCGAGAGAGCTCGAAAACCATTTCTTCAACCATTTTGCAAATTTTATCAATTTTAATGCTTTTTGAACTGGTACAGCTGCCAATCAAGGTTTAAAATCCAAAATTCTTCATTCAGGGTTAGCATTTCGCATAACATTTCATGTCATTTCTCATTATTTCATATCATTTCTCAGCATTTCATAACATTTCATTTCATTTTCGAAGTCCAGAACTCCAGTTTTATAAATTTTAATCCAGATCAAGTTTCAAAGGCTTTCAGAAATCAATTTCAAACCCCGGGTTTCAAAAATTGACATTTTTACCCCCGAGAGTGTAAATTTGGAAATATTTTCTCAAGAAAAATAATCTGGATTTATTTCAAACTCAAATTTTTGAATTCTACACTGGATTTGCTTCGCAATGGGGTATTGAACTTCAAAATCCGAGCTCGTTTAAAAAACTGCCAAAAATAGCTCGTTTCGTCTGGAAATTTTTTGAAAATATTTTCTCGAGAAAAACAATCTGGATTTCTTTCAAAATCAAATTTTTAAATTCTACACTGGATTTGCTTCGCAACGGGGTATTGAACTTCAAAATCCGAGCTCGTTTCAAAAACTGTCAAAAATAGCTCATTTCGTGTGGAAATTTTCTGAAAAGACTATTTTACCCCTTTAATCGTCAAAATGAATTTCAAAAGTGTAATTTGGACCCGCTCTGAGATGGACCATCCATTTGCATTTTCTTGTTTAAAATGTATAAGAAAAGAAAAAAAATTATCTTTTTCTTTATTTTTTGTTGTTTATTTTATTTTATTTTATTTATTTTTATTATTATATTCTTCCTAAGGTGGGACCCACAAATGGGTCAACCACCCTAGCCCACCTTCCAGCCCCACTTTCCATTTTTTTCTCATTTTTTTTTCCTTTTCCTTTTTCCCTCCTTTTCTTTCTTTCCTTTCTTTTTCCCTTTTCTTTCTTTTTTTTTCCCTTCTTTTCCTTCCTCTTTCTTCCTTCTCCAGCCATTCACGTAAACTCATTCCCCTCTCTTTCATTATCCCCTCTAAAACCCTAAGTCCACTCTCATTTAAAGACCTAAGTTTTGTTTTAACCAAAAAAAAAAAAGAACGGCTGCTCTCTTCTCTATTGGATCTTCACGGCTCTCTCTCTCTCTCTCTCTCTCTCTCTCTCTCTCTCTCTCTCTCTCTCTCTTCACCTCTTCTACACAGCAGCCTGCAGCCTAGGCGGCAGCCACCAAGGAGCACCATCACTGCAGCACTACTACAACTCCACCTTTGACCTCTGCAGCAACTCTAGCCTTCATCACCAACATGTCCAGCTACCTCGAGCTCCAGCCACCAGCTCACACCTCCAAAAGACGTCCAGCACATCTCCATTTCGGCCATTTATAGCCCTGGTACCGCCCCTCCATCACAGCGGCTTCATGAACCAACATCAAGGCAGCCTCCTTCAGCCCATTGATCCAGCAGCTTCAGCGCCACCATCTTCCCTTGATTCCAAGATACACCAATCTGCAGCCAACACCTTGCAGCAGTCTACTAACATCCATGTTGGTGGCTATCCCCAGTCAAACACCTCCATTGCAGCAGGGTTTCTAAGGTAAGATCGACCCTTGTTTTCATCTTCTATATTTATGTTGCACAGGTCGTGTAATATTTACCTTCGCAATTCGTTAAAAGGGAGATCCTTGAGTGATGTTTTTTAGACATCAACATGAAAACCAGTCCAAACTGGATTCACATTGATGAAATATAGCTTTTACAATTTTAAAAAGGTATGAAAAGATAGTCTTTCATAACAAGAGCCATCGGATGAAATGATTCATCCATTCCATGGATGAGATCTTTCATCTCAATAGCCAATATCAAAGTAGGTCATACCCCTGTTAGTTTTTTTATTTTATTTTCATATTTGATATAATTTCATGTTCAAATATTACATTTAATTTTATTTTATTATGCATGTTCTTTCATTTTCTATAGTCTTACTAATAGTTAGTTTAGAATCTACAAAATTTCAGTCTTAGGTAAAGTCCAGTCATCATTTTATGAATATATTTCCATTCAAAAATCCAAAAGAAAATTGTGATAACTTTAGTTGTATATCTTTGCTTTCTTGCCAAAAATTTGATGCAATTTGGGTTTAGGAACCTCTTCTAGGAAATCAAACCTTAAACTGAGATTTTTGTTCTCCAGAAACTCCAATTTCTGCTTTAGCAGAAAAGAACCTCCAGCACCACCCTCGTGGGAGATTTGGATTGTCCTTAAAAAATCACAGTGGATTCATAATTAAATATAATAGTGATCTATAAATTTTTAGGTTTTTCCAAGTAGTTTGGCCTCTGAAAAAAATCAGATTTTCCAGACTCCTGGGAAAATCTTGATTTTCCTTTGTCAGGGTATAGACAGACTTTAATGCACCGAGTCCATCCAATCTGTAATTTTTCTGCAAAAACATTCAACATTAAAGTTGTTCCTAACATAATTTCCTGTCATCTCAAAAAATTTGGGAATTTTTGAATCTGTTTCAGTATTTTTTATGGATTTTTAATTTCTATCTGACAGATTTCAATATCCAGAAATCTCAGAGATTTAGGTCTCTGATAACAGTATGGCCTTTTCCAAACCGTAACCCAAATCCCAATGGTGTCAAAAGATAAAACTTTTCACTGTTTGTCAGGAATAGTTTCCCACAATTTCAATCTTTTTCACATATGTTTACTATTTTTCCCACATTTGTTTACTGAAATCTGTCTGTTTCCCCAAATCCTAGAGTCGCCGGATTCCGATCCGACTTGCCGGAGTGGAACAGCTCCGACCATAGGTCAAACCCAGAAAGTGTAAAAAGCAAAAATCCTTTCCTTACTGTCTTCTGTCACCCCATAAAATTTGGGAAATTTTTATGGAAGTTTGATATCCTAAATCATCTTTAGAATCAACATTTTAGGCAAAAATCACAAAATTTAGGGTTTTTACTTGAATTTCCATATTTAAAAATATACAAAAGTTAGATTTTCGAGCTCCATTCTGTTTTTAGGGATATTTTAGGTGTCCATGCCAAATTTGGCTTAATTCCAAGTTCATTTGCTCCATGTGTTAGTTTATCTTTAAGTTCAGAAGCGAAAATCAGGTTAAATTTGATATTTTATGATATTTTCATCATTTTAAGGTTTTTATCATGTACATGAGCATATAAAATTATATTAGGGTTAATTTAAATGTCATTTGCATTTCACATTTTTCATTTTTGCAAAATTTATTTCAGAAAACCCTAGTTTCAAGGCCATAGTTTGTTATCGAGGGTATTTTGGTCATTTTGACCTAAATTTCGAAATTTCAATTTCTAATTCTCCAAAATTTCATGCATATCATCATATTTTATCATATTATGTTTGATTTATTTCATTTGATTTTCAAAATTCTAAAATTTACAAAAATTCTTTCAGAAAATCCTGATTTCAAGGTCATCAGGGGTATTTTGGTCATTTTGACCCCAATTTCGAATTTTCAAGTTTATTTTCAAAATTTATTCATTATTTATCATGTTTATATCAAAGGGGGGTATGATTTTGGGTTTATATCAGAATAATATCTGATAATTTCCCATATTTTCGGATAAATTCAGAAAAACCTACATTTTTGTGCTAACCTTGTTTTCTAGTTTTGCAGGAACATTCAAGAAGAAGATTTAGCTTTTATTTCAATTCAATATAAAAATCAATGTAATATTTGGAATAAGAGTTAATTTTCTGCTTAGAATTGGGTTGCATTGCATATAGTTTAATTTCTGCAAAATTCCAATATCTGATGTATGATCCATGTGCATTTATTTCAAATCCACTATGGTTTACACGAATGGCATGTGCACAAGCTTTTATGGAGTTTATAAACTCGGTGGGATTCGTATTTATGGCCATAATCGGAATACGAAGAAAACCAAGATTTATGATCTTTATATCAGCCACATTCAGCCTACACTCTTAGGCTAACTTCAAAATGCACTGCATTTCTCAAAGTTTTAAAAGGATTTCCCAATTCCTCAATGAAATTCCCTTTTCAAATTTATATTCATTCATTCATATCATTGAAATTGCATTATTTTCAAATTCATTTTCCAATTTCAATTTCAGAAAAATCAATTTTCTCAAGGATTTATCAAGTCTTTCTCAGGATTGGATTTTCCCAGAATTTTAAATTTTCAAATGAGATTTCAAAGTATTTCCCAAGTTCAAATCAATATTTTCCTATGTTTTAACATTCTCAAATTTCAAAATCCCTAGTTTTCAGAAATCCATTTTCTCAGAATTCCCGTTTTCCTGAGAATTCAATTTCCCTTTCAGACATCTCTTTTCCAATGAACTTCCTGATTTTCTCAAAATTTTCAAATCCATTTCCTCAGAAAAGCAATTCCAAATTTCAAAATCAATTTTCTAAAGTTCAAATTTTCTTGAGAAATCACTTTCCAATGCAAATTTCTGATTTTCAATGAAATTCAATGATTTTCGCAAGAATTCAATTTTCAAGTACTTTTCCAATCAATTTTCAAGCATATTTCAATTTTCCAAAGCAAACATCATATTTTCTCAAACTTGCATTATTTTCAAATTTTCATAGCACAAGCCTGATTCTTTGTGCATTCTAGGAAAAATAGAGCATAATTTAGCTATTTAAGTCGAGTTAAAGCACATAATTGGTCCTTGGTTCAATTACCCCTGGTAAAGGCGCCAGGAATGGTTGAACCTCGTACCGACAGGCGGATCCCATTCCACAGAATTTTCCTGCAAATTTTCAAAACGGAGGCGAGTTAATTTTTAAAACAATTTTCAAAACTTTGGTCGAGTTTGACTCGCGAAATTCGTTTCTCTCTCGCAAGGGAGGGGAAAAATTTTGCGATGATAACAGGTTTGGCGACCGAGATGGGACCTGTCTTTGCCTGATCAATTGTGTACTTGACTTTGTTCAAATTGTCAAAATCGTGTTCCATGGAATGTCAGCTTTTACTTTCTGTTATCATATGAGCCTAGTAGCCTAGACTTGAACCCAGCTGACATGGATTTCATGTAGACTAGGCATGGTTTGGTAGGACCATATTGAGGAGAATTATTCATGCTCACATAGACTTAGGTATAATACAACACTCCTCAATCTAGGACTTGTATGAAAACAATGTTTGCTTCTTCAAATATTTCAAAATTCTATCTCTTTAGAATTTAGAGCTCTCTATTTGTCTGCATGTGATCATTTTTCAAAAACCACCCCACCTATGTCTACCCGGTCTTCACGTTGCTAGGCTCTCTTCCAGAATCATAGTTCGGGACAGAGCCTCACAACTGGGCCACTTATTTGGGCTAACGCCCCCTGCCATGTACCAAGGGCCATAGTCCAACGTATATCGGCAGGCGCTCAAGGATGTTGGGAAAACACAAGCCTGGACCCGAAGATGAGTTTTATGCCACGTACATCGAGCCTCAGCTGGAGTATATCGGCATAGCATGATTGGACACAGTTGATCTGAGCCTAGAGTCAGGATTAGGGTCCTAAAGCTCTTTCAAAATCAATGCATTTAGAGTTGGCTTCTTAGGTATTGCTGTATATGCATAATTGTTTGTAATTGAATGTATGATATTCATTTTCTCTTTATTTTCTCATATTTTTCCAAAATACCAAACAATTTTCCAAAATACCTCATTTTTCATCTTTTATGAAATATCTCCTTTTTCTCAAAACCCTGGATGATTTTTTTTCAAATTATCCACCTTTTCTTCAAAACTCCAGGTTATTTTCCATTCTTTCATTCCTCTGGACTTAGAATTTCTAGCTTTTTATCCTGCCTGCGATTTTCAAAATTCTTGTATTTTTCTAATGTCTAAATTCCAATTTTCCTATCTTTCAGTCCAATGGCATCCAGTCAGCTCGACTTCATTTTTCCTGAGGGTCACATCTCCTACGAGGTACGACAAAGTCTTCCTGAGCATCGAGCTCTCAGCACCGGACCCTTCTTCCCCCGGTGGTACTATGTCTGGTTCAAAAACTTATTTCGTATGTTTCCGGACCACTTGAGTGATTGCGGGTTGGAACTAGCATCTGCAGTGGGAAAGTTGACAGTCAACGGCAATCTGATCCATGTGCTGGCAGAGCGATGGAATCTGCATACCTGCACGTTCTGGTTTCCGTGGGGCGAGATGACACTATTGATGGATGAACTTTCAGAGATCATGGGACTGCCTGAGCCAGCCGATCAGCCTGGAGATTCGTTAGAGCAGCAGTTTTTAATTAATGTCAAGGGTCTGGACACTAAAGATGTCGTGGCTCGCATGACAGGGCGTAAGTCTTGGCCACTGATTGAAGAAAATGGAAATGAGTACGTGAGCCTGATCGAGATCTACCGACAGTATGGAGAATTCGCAGAAGTCAGCTTGTTGTCCAGAACAGCTCGAGAGAGAATTCAGTATGCGATGGTTTTGTGTACTGTGGGACTTGCTTTCTTTCCAGACGAACAGAACTATGTGGATGTCAGAATAGTTCAGCTTCTGAGGAGATGGGGAAGTCGACAAACTAGTCGTCTTTTGATAGTCATGGCCGCGCTTGCTTTTCTATACAGAGGACTGACCCGCTTCACACTTGGAGAGTCCAGCCTAGTCGAGGGATGTACCTATGCTCTTCAGTCTTGGTTCCTTCAGCATGTGCCGACTAGAGCGAGTTCGTTCAGATACGACGTCAAGGAGCTCCTTCCAGTTGCGCGATATCGGTTCCTGATCGATTATCTGCAGGAAGTGGATGTGGTATGGGACTATTTTGATCGAGAATTATTGTCTTCCAGATACATCTATGCATATGGCAAGAGATTCAAGTTGCTTGGTCCATTCTTCTGTGCTTACTATCATCCAGAGCGGTGTGTTCGACAATTTTCTCAGAGACAGAAGCACATAGAGATGCGGCTGCTATCAGGAGTCGTGCTAGAGTTCGACCTTACATCAGCACAGTGGTCCGGAACATACCATTCTGCCAGATATGGCTAAGACTCTTTTGTTACTCTTCCACTTTTTCCCGACCCTCGTGTCTCTGCTAGTTATAAAGAGTGTTGGCAAATTGTCTGTCCACCCCCTCTTTCCCAAGTTTATTATTGATACAATCATGTTTTCCTTTCAATAAATAAAAATCTTGCAAATTCTTCAATTCTTGGTTTGACGACCTCGCCTAGGTAATAAGGCATAATTTTTAGTTGTTTATTTTCTTTGCAAAGGAATGACAACGCAATTGTCGTAATCCCAACGATGACTCAATCCCTAGTAATGGGATATTCTTTCAATTGGCTACCAAAATTCTCAGCAAATATTCTCTTCCAATCAAAATCTCTTTCAAAAGCGTAATCATCAATTTTGCCCTACAAAGAGCATTCATGATATTCGATGGTTCAGACAAGGTCAGGGAAGAAAACTGCACCAGTCGAAGGCATCGCATATTCAACAGCCTCGAACGAAGAGATGGATTCCCCGCGCTCGGGCAAAAATCAAGGGCAGCAGGTTGAGGATGACATGGATCCTCAGATATATGCCATGTTCAAAAAGATGATGAGCAAGATGCTGGCAGAACAAGCTGAAGTCAGTGCAAAGAAGACCCAAGTCAAGCAGAAGGCAAAGGGCCAGGTAGTCAAAAGGGTTTTAAAGTTGTCTAAGAAGCCTATTCAGGATGCTGATACAACAAATGAAGAGAAATCAGTAGAGGACACTGATGAAGAATATGAAGCTCAACAAGCATTTCAAAGATCCCCTCATAGACAAGGGATAGCCTATAAATTGAAGAGTCAAGCAATAGATGATCTAGTCCAAGTGCAGTTGAAGAAAATGGCTGAGGTGATTAAAAATTTGCAAGACTGTGACAAGGGCAAGAAGGTCTTCACGAGCAAAAACCTCTACGAAGGCATCACTTCTGTCAAGAATAATCAAGATCCAAAAAAGAAGATGAACTCCACCTTCTTTGTTAATGCCAACCGCGATGATTGCAAAGATAGCAAAGGCAATCATACAAGTCAGAAAGAGAAATCTTCTAAGCAGAGTGAAAAATTGAGTCAACAGAAAGAAAAGATAAAGCGGGACGGCTGGGGTTACGATCGCCAGTTTACTCCTCTTGAGCATTCTCTCGATGAAATCCTTGAATATATGTTGGCCAAAGAATTGGTAAAACTCCCAAAAGTCACAAATCCTCCCACAATCATGGGAAGATTTATGGACCAGTTCTGCAAATTCCATCGAGCGGTAGGGCATGATACCGACCACTGTTTTGTCTTCAAGAACATTGTCTAAGATTATATCGACAAGAATTTCTTCGTTGAGAATGAGAAAGAATATTGGTCAACTATCTCAGCCAAGTCTCAACAGAAGTCAAGCAATCAGCAAAAAGTACAACATGATGGTCGAAACTAGGACCGCAAGATGGCCCCATTGGATCAAATACTCGAGAGTTTCCTGGAATACATGCTCACAAAAGATATGGTCGGATCTCCAGAGGCTCACTTTACTCTTTTTGCCGATGATTGCAATCATGATAACTATTCAGAGGGATCTAAGGGCCAAAAAGGAAAGTTCTACAACAATGATAAGCCTTTTCAATCTAGTCCTCAACATAAAGAGAAAGGTCAAGAAAAGCCAAAGCACAAGGATTGGAGAAAGGATCGAAAGTTTACCCCTCTAGATCAGACACTAGAGAGTGTTCTGGAATACATGCTTGCAAAAGATATGATCCGTTTACCTAAAGTAGTTGATCCTGCAACAGTCATGGACAGATTCAAAGAAAAAATCTGTAAATTTCATCGGGCAGTATGGCATGACACTGAGAATTGTTTCGTCCTGAAGAACATCATTCAAGATCGCATCGACAAGATCCTTGTTGAAAATGAGGAAGATACCAGCTGACCATCCTGATCAAGTTTTCCAAGAAACTGATAATGTCAAGGCTATGTCATCTTTAATCATTTTGCTTTTGGTCATTTTAAAAGGACAATACAGTCCCAGTTTTCTTACCAACTTGTTATTTCTCTTCAATGATTGAATAAATTACCCATTTTCCTCATAAACTTGATGTCACCTTTTATTCTCCTTCTCTGCAAAATGTTCTTTCATGAAGAATGACCCTCTTTAGAGTCCCAGAATCAATCCAAAGTTAAAAAGCATTCTTCAAATATCAATTACTTATCCTTTCATCCAACTTCTCACTCCCTAGTTATACTGGGGCATTATTTTGAAAATTGTCTTCAAAACATCTTGTATGCAAGCAGGATCAAACAAATCTCTTATTTTGCATGCATGTGCATTCATTTACATCATTTTGCATACATTTGCATTTATATGCATTCATTTGCATCCATTTACATTCATTTGCATCAAATTCATTTCCCCTTCAGGTTAAGGGATAAACTTGAACTTCCCCTTCAGGTTAAGGGATAAATCTGAACTACCCATTCAGGATAAGGGATAAATCCTGAGACCCCAACATTTGTCCAAGTCATCGTGAGGATGAAGATTGAAAATCTTTCATCAAAATCAGTTGGGTAAAATTTTCTAAATCCAGTGTTCGTGCTGGTAAATTTTCAAAAAAAACAGTGTTCGTGCTGGTAAGATTTTCAAAATCCAATGTTCGTGCTGGTAAGATTTTCAAAATCCAGTGTTCGTGCTGAAAATTTTTTCTAAATCCAGTGTTCGTGCTGGTAAATTTTCAAAAAAAACAGTGTTCGTGCTGGTAAGATTTTCAAAATCCAATGTTCGTGCTGGTAAGATTTTCAAAATCCAGTGTTCGTGCTGAAAATTTTTTCTAAATCCAGTGTTCATGCTGGTGAATTTTCAAAAAAATCTAGTGTTCGTGCTGGTAAGATTTTCAAAATCCAGTGTCCGTGCTGGTAAAAATTTTCTAAATCCAGTGTTCGTGCTCGTAAATTTTCAAAATCCAGTGTTTGTGCTGGTAATTCTTTCAAAAATAGTATTCGTAATTATACTAGTTTATTTCCAAAATCCGGTATTCACACTGGTACATCTTTCAAAATCCAATTTTTATTGGTCAAACTTTCTAAATCTGGTTTACTGGTTATTGTTTTCAAACCTAATTCATGCTAGTCTAGTTTTTCTTCGGGATTCGAGTTCTGACTCGAATTTTCTTTCCTTCTAATTAGTCTAGTTTTTTTTCGGGATTCGAGTTCCGACTCGAATTTTCTTTCCTTCTAATTAGTCTAGTTTTCCTTCGAGATTCGAGTTCTGACTCGAATTTTCTTTCCTTCTAATTGATCTACTTTTTCCTTCGGGATTCGAGTTCCGACTCGAAATTTCTTTCCTTCTAACCGGTCTAGTTTTCCTTCAGAATTCGAGTCCAGACTCGAATTTTCTTTCCTTCTAATTAGTCTAGTTTTCCTTCGAGATTTGAGTTCCGACTCAAATTTTCTTTCCTTCTAATTGATCTACTTTTCCTTCAGGATTCGACTTCCGACTCGAATTGGTCTAGAAAATTAGAGTTCTGACTTGAATTTTCTTTCAAAACCCAATTCATTTAGTTTTTCCTTGAAGATTTGAATTTCGATTCAAATCTTTCCTCAAAACCCAGTTTAGCACCTTGTCCATTCAAAGCTCACAAGTTGAATCCTTACTTCTTAGACTGTGATTCCTAGGTTAAATTCCTATGGAATTGATAGTTCGTAGGTCAAACCCCTGCGGAACCAATGTGATTTGTAGGTTGAACCCCTTTTAAACCAGTCTCATCCTCAAAAATTCGATTTGTAGGTTGAATTCCTATTGATCCCCGATTCTTAGGTTGAACACCTTCGGAACTAATCCCACTGCCAAAAATTTGATCTGTAGGTTGAAGTCCTTCTGATCAAATATTCTTTACAGTCCTTAGGTCGAACTCCTTTTGGATTGGTATTTTTCAGATATTTGATCTATATGTTGAAGTCTTCCTGATCCACATTCTTAGGCTGAATTCCTATTGAACCCATGTTGTTCCCAATAAACTAATTTCCAATTTCGGCCTTCGGGTCAATCAATTTCAAAATTTCCAATTTCTAATTTCTAAATTCAAAATCCCAATTTCCAATTACCAATTCGGCCATCGGGCCACCCAATTTCCAAATTTTCAATTTCGACCTTTGGGTCAATCAATTCCAATTTCGACCTTCGGGTCAATCAATTTCCAAATTTCCAACTTCGACCTTCGGGTCAATCAATTTCCAATTTCCAATTTCCAATTTCCAATTTCCAATTTCCAATTTCCAATTTCCCATTTCCAATTTCCAAATTCCAATTTTCAAATTCCAAATTTCCAATTTCGACCTTCGGATCAATCAATTTCCAAATATCAATTTCCAAATATCATTTTCCAAATTCCAAATTTCCAATTTCCAATTTCCAATTTCCAATTTCCAATTTCCAATTTCCAATTTCCAATTTCCAATTTCCAATTTCCAATTTCCAATTTCAAAATTCAAAATTCAAAATTTCAAAATTTCAATTTCCAATTTCGACCCTCTTGGTCACCGAATACCAATTTCAATCATTTCCTCTTGCGAGAGACCCTTTTTATAGGGAGAGTTCAAGGGAGCTCGTTCTTTTTGCATGCTATCCTTTGTTCACCTAGCTCCTTTTCAAGGAGAGTTTGAAGGGACTCGTGTCTTTGTGAACCGTTTGCAAAATAAAATTTCAATTTCATGCAAGGAACCCTTAGTTCAGGGAGAGCTTCGACGGAAGTTCGCTTTCCTTGTGACCACAATTTCGTACTAGGCCATTTCATCATGAAGGACCTTCTTTTCAGAGAGAGTATGATGGATTCGCTCCTTCATGACCAATTCACCAACCTCACCATTATCGGCCCCCTTTCCATAAGAGAAGCCTAATGTTAGGAAGTTTTGACGAAAACTTAATTTCTCTTCGAAAGTTCGTTTTGGAAACACCTTCTCTTCAGAGAAGAGAGGAGTAATTTTTATTTCCAATTTCTGAATCTTCACCTTTGGGGAAAGGGGAAGAAAATTTTTGCCAGGTATGCGTTGAGTCGTGCTTCAAATGCTTGCTTCCACAATGGATTTCAAGAAAATTTTGCCAATTTGTTATTAAATATTTGTTGATTTCAAAATTTTTTATTACACAAAAACATTGCCTCAGAATACCTTCAGTATTACTTCCGAAAGGATAAAGCTTTCGCGAAAAAGGATTCAAAATTCAAGATCTTTCTATTGTCCAACCAAAAGGATGAAGAATAAATCCTCGATATGGCCAGCAAAGGAAATTCAATGTTGTTGCAAAGCCATAAGTGATCGGTATTGATCGCAGTCAATGACACATTTTTAAAGATCATTCTTGAAAAATAAAGCAGTCAAAATATCCTAGGTGATACAGAAAAATCCATTCAATTTCCATATCTCCTCAATCACCTAAGCTGCAATTAAATATCTGCAAAAGGGATCTCTCAATTGTCGTCAAGATAAAGAAAAGTTATGCAAGTTAGACCCCCAGGGCCAAAGAAGATTTGGATCATCTCCGAGATGAAGGGGTTTGTGACGGATCCTTCCAGAGAAAGTTTAGAGCACCGTCAAGATGAAGGTGACTGCGATGAGCCTCCCGACAAACCCTAAAGGATATTTAATTTCTGCTATCACCAAGAGATTTTCAATCAATAAGCCAATAACTGTCAATATAATCCCTGAAAAAAAAAGAAGGATCGGAGCATCTCTGAGATGAAGGAGTTTGTGACATACCCTTCCAAAAAAAAAGAGAGAGAAAAGTCAGGACATCTTCAAAATGAAGGATGATGTAATCCCCAAAAACCCAAGAAAGCTCTAATTCTGCCAAAAAAAAAAAAAAGAAGAGAAGAGTGGGCAGAAAGATCATCATGAAAAAAGAATCCCAGGATATCAGACTGTCGAATCTGTCAAGAATCCTCTTTAATTTTGTTAAATTCTACTGTCAATATTCTTTCACCAATTGCTTTCACAATATCAAGAATACTCTCTTTTCTGTTCGTATCAAGGAAATTGATAGCCTACTTGAAAGAAAGTCAATTGCAAGAAATTTGAATTCGAATCTTGATTCTACGGAGTTAAGCCCAGTCGAAGGTAATACTTCAGGTAGAAAAGAGGGAATATTTTCAAAATAATGTGCATCATTTTCAATTATTTTGAATCAATAATAATTTTCAACATTTTGACAATATTTTCTAGCTATCCTGGCGTGAAGCGAGAGCTTGAGGTTCATCTTTGGCGCATCCTGACATCAGTTGTTATCCCTTTTAAGGACTTGATAACGGGAGTTTTCAAGGTTCCTTCCCTTCTGTTGGTATAATCTAAGAGCATGGGCTATCAGATTCGCACACTTCCCTGTGTCCCCACTGTCCCACCATAGACAGTCCAATTTTGGCTTGAGGTTAAGCCACCAATCATTTTCTCGCAAAAGGTCATCAATTTTAAAAGTTATTTAGTCTCAGCAACGAGGCACCGAAAATCAAACCTCTTTTCAAGCTTTAGGGACTCCAATTTCATCCTTTTGCAAAACCCCTATCGGATTCATTGTGCGAAAATCCAAAGGTTCCATCATGGTTTCTTCCTTCGAGGATTCCATTCATTTTCCACCCAATCAAGATAAGGGTACAAACCTGAGTCTCCTTTGATGAGGTATTTTATTTTCTGAGCAGGTTAAGGGTTAAACCTGAACCTCATTTTGATGAGGTATTTCATTTCCCGGTCAGGTTAAGGGTTAAACCTGAACTTCGTTTCTACACGAGGTATTTCCTGTCCCATCCAGGTTAAGGGCAAAACCTGAATCTCACTTCTTTTGAGGTAAAATTTTTCTTATTTATTCTCCATTTCATATCTATCATTTTCATCAGGGCTAAATTTCTTCTCATCCAGTCAGATCCTTCTAACTGGTGCATTTTTATAGCCCAAATTTGGTGTGTTTTTCTTTGCCACTAAGCTCGTCCTCAAGCCGGCTTAGTAGCAAAGAGGGGCATCTGTAAACACTCCAAATTTTCATCATTCATTCACAAATAACCCTTCTCGTGCAGTGCCAACCCTGTTAGGTTAGTGTAGGAGTCAAACCCCGAGTCAGTTTCAGAAAATCACCACTTTACCCATTTTCACAAGGAAAATTACCATTTTACCCCTAGGTCATCCCGGACCCCAGTTAGTCGGAGTCAACCAAGCTCATTGGTCAGTTCAGAACATTTAGAATATCAGTCATTTCAAGCTCGTTTGAGCTCACAGTGAGAAGGTCATTTTCATTTCTGACCATTCCTGCCAAAATGGGATCATTACTTAAAAAATGAGCTCATTTCTCACTCAAATCCAAACCAATTGTCTTCGAGTCAGTCATTCCCAGTCAGTCATGTTCTTCATAGTCTAAATTGAGCTCACCAGGAGTTCAAGTGCCCCAGTTTCAATTCAAAACCATTTCCAAGTGTCCAGGAGCCTATTTTAGTCCATTTCAGTTCTTTCAACTGAAACTGAGTTGAGTTCAAGCAGTTGAGCTAGTGTTTGAGCCTCGATTTTAGTTCATCTCAGTATTACTGACCTTTGTTTCAGCTCAAACTCAGCTCAGATTCGTAATTCACTTCATTCCAGTGATCATTCCATACCATTTCTCTAAAACTGGTAGCTTTTCTTGAAAATTTAGTCGGAAAGGTCAAGTGAGTCAGTGTCTGATCAGTTCATTTGAGTTTTGAAATTCTAGAATCCAGTTCAAGCCAACTCATTTCAGTTCAATTCAGCTCAAACCCTAATTTTCAGTGTCACTCTAGCCCGACAGAGCTCGAAAACCATTTCTTTAACCATTTTGCAAATTTTATCAATTTTAATGCTTTTTGAACTGGTACAACTGCCAATCAGGGTTTAAAATCCAAAATTCTTCATTCAGGGTTAGCATTTCGCATAGCATTTCATGTCATTTCTCATCATTTCATATCATTCCTCAGCATTTCATAACATTTCATTTCATTTTCGAAGTCCAGAACTCCAGTTTTATAAATTTCAATCCAGATCAAGTTTCAAAAGCTTTCAAAAATCAATTTCAAACCCCGGGTTTCCAAAATTGACATTTTTACCCCCGAGAGTCTAAATTTGGAAATATTTTCTCAAGAAAAATAATCTGGATTTATTTCAAACTCAATTTTTTGAATTCTACACTGGATTTGCTTCGCAACAGGGTATTGAACTTCAAAATCCGAGCTCGTTTCAAAAACTGCCAAAAATAGCTTGTTTCGTCTAGAAATTTTTTGAAAATATTTTCTCGAGAAAAACAATCTGGATTTCTTTCAAAATCAAATTTTTAAATTCTACACTGGATTTGCTTCGCAACGGGGTATTGAACTTCAAAATCTGAGCTCGTTTCAAAAATTGCCAAAAATAGCTCATTTCGTGTGGAAATTTTCTAAAAAGACTATTTTACCCCTTTAATCGTCAAAATGAATTTCAAAAGTGTAATTTGGACCCACTCTGAGATGGCTCATCCATTTGCATTTTCTTGTTTTAATTTATAAGAAAAGAAAAGAAAATTATCTTTTTCTTTATTTTTTGTTGTTTGTTTTATTTTATTTTATTTATTTTTATTATTATATTCTTCCTAAGGTGGGACCCACAAATGGGTCAACCACCCTAGCCCACCTTCCAGCCCCACTTTCCATTTTTTTCTCATTTTTTTTTCCTTTTCCTTTTTCCCTCCTTTTCTTTCTTTCCTTTCTTTTTCCCTTTTCTTTCTTTTTTTTTCCCTTCTTTTCCTTCCTCTTTCTTCTTTCTCCAGCCATTCACGTAAACTCATTCCCCTCTCTTTCATTATCCCCTCTAAAACCCTAAGTCCACTCTCATTTAAAGACCTAAGTTTTGTTTTAACCAAAAAAAAAAGAACGGCTGCTCTCTTCTCTATTGGATCTTCACGGCTCTCTCTCTCTCTCTCCACCTCTTCTACACAGCAGCCTGCAGCCTAGGCGGCAGCCACCAAGGAGCACCTTCACTGCAGCACTACTACAGCTCCACCTTCGACCTCTGCAGCAACTCTAGCCTTCATCACCAACAGGTCCAGCTACCTCGAGCTCCAGCCACCAGCTCACACCTCCAAAGGACGTCCAACACATCTCCATTTCGGCCATTATAGCCCTGGTACCGCCCCTCCATCACAGTGGCCTCATCAACCAACATCAAGGCAGCCTCCTTCAGCCCATTGATCCAGCAGCTTCAGTGCCACCATCTTCCCTTGATTCCAAGCCACACCAATCTGCAGCCAACACCTTGCAGCAGTCTACTAACATCCATGTTGGTGCCTATCGCCAGTCAAACACCTCCATTGCAGCAGGGTTTCTAAGGTAAGATCGACCCTTGTTTTCATCTTCTATATTTATGTTGCACAGGTCGTGTAATATTTACCTTCGTAATTCGTTAAAAGGGAGATCCTTAAGTGATGTTTTATAGACATCAACATGAAAACCAGTCCAAACTGGATTCACGTTGATGAAAGATAGCTTTTACAATTTTAAAAAGGTATGAAAAGATAGTCTTTCATAACAAGAGCCATCAGATGAAATGATTCATCCATTCCATGGATGACATCTTTCATCTCAATAGCCAATATCAAAGTACGTCATACCCCTGTTAGTTTTTTTTTATTTTATTTTCATATTTAATATAATTTCATGTTCAAATATTACATTTAATTTTATTTTATTATGCATGTTCTTTCATTTTCTATAGTCTTACTAATAGTTAGTTTAGAATCTACAAAATTTCAGTCTTAGGTAAAGTCCAGTCATCATTTTATGAATATATTTCCATTCAAAAATCCAAAAGAAAACTGTGATAACTTTAGTTGTATGTCTTTGCTTTTTTGCCAAAAATTTGATGCAATTTGGGTTTAGGAACCCCTTCTAGCAAATCAAATCTTAAACTGAGATTTCTGTCCTCCAGAAACTCCAATTTCTGCTTTAGTATAAAAGAACCTCCGGCACCACCCTCGTGGGAGATTCGGATTGTCCTCCAAAAATCACCCTCGTGGGTTTAGGAACTCCTTCTAGCAAATCAAACCTTAAACTGAGATTTCTGTTCTCCAGAAACTCCAATTTCTGCTTTAGCATAAAAGAACCTCCAGCACCACCCTTGTGGGAGATTCGGATTGTCCTCCAAAAATCACAGTGGATTTATAATTGAATCTACTAGTGATCTGTAAATTTTTAGGTTTTTCCAAGTAGTTTTGATCTCTGAAAAAAATCAGATTTTCCAGACTTCTAGGAAAATCTTGATTTTCCTTTGTCAGGGTATAGACAGACCCTAATGCACCGATTCCATCCAATCTGTAACCTTTATGCAAAAATTTTCAACATAAAAGTTGTTCCTAACATAATTTCCTGTCATCTCCCAAAATTTGGGAATTTTTGTATCTCTTTCAGTATTTTTTATGGATTTTTAATTTCTGTCTGACAGATTTCAATATCCAGAAATCTCAGAGATTTAGGTCTCTGATAACAGTATGGCCTTTTCCAAACCGTAACCCAAATCCTAATAGTGTCAAAAGATCAAACTTTTCCCTGTTTGTCAGAGATATTTTTTCCACAATTTCAACCTTTTTCCCATCTGTTTACTATTTTTCCCACATTTTTTTATTGAAAGCTATCTGTTTCCCCAAATCCTAGAGTCGCCGGATTCCGATGTGACTTGCCGGAGTGGAACAGCTCTGACCATAGGTCAAAACCAGAAAGTGTAAACGGAAACAATCCTTTCCTTACTGTCCTCTATCACCCCATAAAATTTGGGAAATTTTTATGGAAGTTTGATATCCTAAATCTCCTTTAGAATCAACATTTTAGGCAAAAATCACAAAATTTAGGGTTTTTACTTGAATTTCCATATTTAAAAATACAAAAAAGTTAGATTTCCGAGCTCCATTCTGTTTTTAGAGATATTTTAGGTGTCCATGCCAAATTTGGCTTAATTCCAAGTTCATTTGCTCCATGTATTAGTTTATCTTTAAGTTCAGAAGCGAAAATCAGGCGAAAATCAGGTTAAATTTGATATTTTATGATATTTTCATCATTTTAAGGTTTTTATCATATACATGAGCATATAAAATTATATTAGGGTTAATTTCAATGTCATTTGCATTTCACATTTTTCATTTTGGCAAAATTTATTTCAGAAAACCCTGGTTTCAAGGCCATAGTCTTGTTATCGAGGGTATTTTGGTCATTTTGACCTAAATTTCGAAATTTCAATTTCTAATTCTCCAAAATTTCATGCATATCATCATATTTTATCATATTATGTTTGATTTATTTCATTTGATTTTCAAAATTCCAAAATTTACAAAAATTCTTTCAAAAAATCCTGATTTCAAGGTCATCAGGGGTATTTTGGTCATTTTGACCCCAATTTCAAATTTTCAAGTTTATTTTCGAAATTTATTCATTATTTATCATGTTTATATCAAAGGGGGTATGATTTTGGGTTTATATCTGAATAATATCTGATAATTTCCCATATTTTCGGATAAATTCAGAAAAACCTACATTTTTGTGCTAACCTTGTTTTCTAGTTTTGCAGGAACATTCAAGAAGAAGATTTAGCTTTTATTTCAATTCAATGTAAAAATCAATGTAATATTTGGAATAAGAGTTACTTTTCTGCTTAGAATAGGGCTGCATTGCATATAGTTTAATTTCTGCAAAATTCCAATATCTGATGTATGATCCATGTGCATTTATTTCAAATCCACTATGGTTTACACGAATGGCATGTGCACAAGCTTTTATGGAGTTTATAAACTCGGTGGGATTCGTATTTATGGTCATAATCAGAATACGAAGAAAACCAAGATTTATGATCTTTATATCAGCCTACACTCTTAGGCTAACTTCAAAATGCACTGCATTTCTCAAAGTTTTAAAAGGATTTCCCAATTCCTCAATAAAATTCCCTTTTCAAATTCATATTCATTCATTCATATCATTCAAATTGCATTATTTTCAAATTCATTTTCCAAATTCAATTTCAGAAAAATCAATTTTCTCAAGGATTTACCAAGTCTTTCTCAGGATTGGATTTTCCCAGAATTCTAAATTTTCAAATGAGATTTCAAAGTATTTCCCAAGTTCAAATCAAGATTTTCCTATGTTTTAACATTCTCAAATTTCAAAATCCCAAGTTTTCAGAAATCCATTTTCTCAGAATTCCCGTTTTCCTGAGAATTCAATTTCCCTTTCAGAAATCCCTTTTCCAATGAACTTCCTGATTTTCCCAGAATTTTCAAATCCATTTCCTCAGAAAAGAAATTTCAAATTTCAAAATCAATTTTCTAAAATTCAAATTTTCTTGAGAAATCACTTTCCAATGCAAATTTCTGATTTCCAATGAAATTCAATGATTTTCTCAAGAATTCAATTTTCAAGTACTTTTCCAATCAATTTTCAAGCATATTTCAATTTTCCAAAGCAAACATCATATTTTCTCAAACTTGCATTATTTTCAAAATTTCATAGCACAAGCCTGATTCTTTGTGCATTCTAGAAAAAATAGAGCATAATTTAGCTATTTGAGTCGAGTTAAAGCACATAATTGGTCTTTGGTTCAATTACCTCTAGTAAAGGCGCCAGGAACGGTTGAACCTCGTACCGACAGGCGGATCCCATTCCACAGAATTTTCCCGTAAATTTTCAAAACGGAGGCGAGTTAATTTTTAAAACAATTTTCAAAACTTTGGTCGAGTTTGACTCGCGAAATTCGTTGCTCTCTCGCAAGGGAGGGGAAAATTTTTGCGATGATAACAATATCTTCCCGGATGTCATTGTCTTCATGTTGAATGACGTGGGAAGGATCATGAACGTACTTTCTTAGCACTGACATGTGAAATACATCATGTATTTGCGCGTATTGCGGTGGCAATGCTACTCGGTAGGCAATCTCTCCGATTCGGTTCAAAATTTTGGAGGGACCAACGAATCTGGGGCTGAGCTTCCCCTTCTTTCCAAAATGAAACACACTCTTGGTTGGAGAGACCTTGATAAAAACCTTATCTCCAACCACAAAAGTGAGCTCCCTACGCCGTTGATCTGCGTAGCTCTTCTGTCGGCTCTGAGCAGTCAGTAGCTTCTTTCTGATCATGTATACCTGCTCAGTGTAATGCTGCAACACAATGGGCGAGTCCAAGGTTCGCTCACCCACTTCACCCCAATGGATTGGTGATCGACAGGGTCGCTCGTACAAGGCTTCATATGGTGCCATCCCAATGCTAGCGTGGTGGCTATTATTATAAGCAAATTCAGTCAACGCTAGGTGGGAATCCCAATCACCCTTCCATTCCAGCATACAGGCTCTTAGCATATCTTCAAGAGTCTGTATGGTTCGTTCTAATTGCCCATTTGTTTGGGGATGGAATGCTGTACTGAACTTGAGTTTTGTCCCCAGGGCTTTCTGAAGCTGCTCCTAGAAATGAGAGGTGAACTTAAGGTCACGATCAGATATGATCGATATCAGCACTCCGTGGAGTTTGACGATTTCTCGAATGTAGATTTCTGCCAATCGTTCAGTTAAGTATCGAGTGTTGATTGACAGGAGGTGAGCAGACTTGGTAAGTCTGTCCACGATCACCCAAATTGAATCATGTTGTCGCTTGGATCGAGGCAATCCAACGATGAAATCCATCGTAATGCCTTCTCATTTCCATTCTGAAATCTCGATCCGTTGCATTTTTTCACCAGGTCGTTGATGTTCGATCTTTACTTGTTGGCAGATCAAACACTTCGAGACAAACGTAGCCACATCACGCTTCATACCCCTCCACCAGTACTTTCTCTGCAAGTCCCGAAACATTTTTGTACCTCCAGGGTGGATAGTGTACTTGCTATTATGAGCCTCTTGGAGTACTTTCTGTCTTAGCTCAGGGTTATTTGAAACCCAAATCCTTTCTTCCATCCATATTCCTCCATCTTCTTTTAAATGGAAGAACGTATCATCCTTTTCAGCACGAGCTTTCAATTCCAAGTACTGGGGATCCTTGAACTGTTCGGCTACGATGCGATCGAGGATCTCGATGTGGATCGTCAAGCATGACAATTGGATTCTGCCAGAATCAGTCAAAAATGGCTTCCAGTTGACGAAATCCTCCATTAACTTCCATTGTCTGGTGAGGCTGGCCAGAGTGCCAACAGTCTTGCGACTAAGGGAATCTGCTACAACATTCGCCTTTCCAGGGTGATAGGAAAGCATGAATTCATAGTCTTTGAGGAATTTCAGTCATCGCTGTTGCCGCATATTGAGTTCTTTTTGAGAAAAGAGGTATTTTAAGCTTTTATGGTCCGACATGACCTCAAATTTCTCTCAATAAAGGTAGTGTCGCCAGATTTTAAGCGCGAACACCACCGTAGCAAGCTCAAGATCGTGGGTTGGATAGTTCTTCTCATGAACTCTCAATTGTCATGACGCATAGGCGATTACTTTTTCATGCTGCATTAACACACAACCCAGACCTGTTCCCGAGGCATCGGTATAAGCCACGAAGCCTCCCTGACCAGAAGGTAAGGTAAGGACAGGGGCAGTGATAAGTCTCTATTTGAGAACCTCAAAGTACTCCTTACACTGGTCAGTCCATTCGAACTTGACTCCCTTTTTCAACAGTTTCGTCATGGGTACGGCGATTCGGGAGAAGTCTTGTATGAACTTCCGATAATATCTAGCAAGTCCAAGGAAGCTATGGACCTCAGTGATATTTTCTGGCTGCTTCCAGTCCATCACAGCTTCCACTTTCGTTGGATCCACTGCAATTCCATCTTTCGAGATCACATGTCCAAGGAACATCACTTTATCTAGCCAGAATTCACATTTTGAAAACTTAGCATAGAGTTGGTTATCCTGAAGGGTTTTCAGGATGATCCTTAAGTGATCCACGTGTTGTTCCTTATTCTCTGAATATACAAGAATGTCATTGATGAAGACAATGACAAAGCTATCCAAATATGGTCTAAATATCTGGTTTATTAGATCCATAAAGGCAGCAGGCGCATTAGTGAGTCTGAAGGGCATTACTACGAACTCATAATGGCCATATCTCATTCTGAAGACAGTCTTAGGTATATCCTCTTCTTTAACTCTCAGCTGATGGTACCCAGACCTGAGGTCGATCTTGGAGAACACCCTCGTTGTTTTGAGCTGATCGAACAAGTCCTCAATTCGAGGCAACGGGTACTTATTTTTAACAGTTGCCTGGTTAAGCATCCGATAATCGATGCATAACCGAAGGGATCCATCCTTCTTCTTTACAAACAACACCGGGGCTCCCCACGGTGATACACTCGGACGGATGGATCCTTGTTTCATCAGTTCTTTCAACTGACATTTCAGCTCACTGAGTTCTGCAAGCGCCATTCGATATGGGGCTTTGGATATCGGCGTTGTTCCAGGTAAGGATTGAATTCCAAATTCAACCTCACGAAGTGGCGGAAGTCCTGACAATTCCTCAGGAAATACATCGAGAAACTCCCACACCACTTCTAAACTCTCAAGGGGCTGTTCGTTGGATTTTTACACCGAGAGACTCAATAGGAAGGCCACACAACCCTTCCTAAGGTATTTTTGTACCTTAAGTTCTGATATGAGCCTTTTCTGTGGAACTGATTTGGATAACCGATATTCCATCTTAGGCAATCTGGGTTGAGATAGAATCACTTTGCCCTCGCGGCATAGAATCTTGGCATTATTCTGAGTCAACCAATTCATTCCCAGAATGACATCGTACTGTATCATATCGATCAGGATGGCGTCGGTAGGCAAGTGTTGCCCTGCTATCTCAATATCCAAATTTTTCACACATCGGATACATTTGGTGCGTGAACCCAACGGGTTATACACTTTGATCATTTTATCAACCGGTTGCACTGAGGCGTGGAGTTGTTTGGTGAAATCGTCGGAGATAAATGTATGAGTAGCACCACAATCAAACAAGACGTAAGCTGCATGTCCATTAACAGGTACAGTACCTTCAATCAGGTCACCATTTTCGACTTGTTCAGTCGTTACAGCATATACATGACCTGCAGCAGACCTTTGTTCTACTCTAGGTGGAGGTCATTGAAACTGAGAACGTTGTGGTGCTGGTCGAGAGGGTCCGACAGATCCGACATTACTCCTCTGTTCATCTGCAACCTTTTTGGTGCAATCCCTTATAAAGTGGCCCATCTTGCCACAATAAAGGCAACCACCAATGTCACGAGGACATGGCTTTCCAGGGTGGTTCATACAACACCTTGGGCAACTGAAGTTGGACTGCTGACCATTCGGAGTTGTGTTCTGTCTTGGCCTCACGACTTATTGAGTGTTGTTCCCTCATTGAAACTTCTTCTTTTGAAAGGGTTGTCGTGAACCCTGGCCACTTGGGAACGTCCTTTTACGATTCTCACCATTCACTATGGGCTTCTTTGCTACGATCACTTTAGATCGCGCCCAATCCTCTTGGATTTTTGAAGCCGCTGCTACCGCAGCTTGAAAAGTCGAAGGCATGCTTGTTACCACTCTCGATCGCAGCCCTTCGCGTAGACCATTCACATATTTGTCGGCCCTTTCTTGGTCTGTTTTGAACAATCGAGAGTAGTAGCGCTCTAGATTCTGAAATTTGGTGGTATAGTCCATCAGACTCATACCGCCCTGTTCCAACTCCAGAAACTCCATCTTTTTCTTATTTCTGGAATACAACGGGAAGTAGTTATCCATAAAAGTCCTTCAAAAGTCAGTCCAAGGAATGACTTCGACTTGTGAGAACTGGATAAGTTTAGTGGTATCCCACCACTTCTGTGCATTATCTTTCAACCGGTACGTGCCAAAGTTGGTCTTCTTCTCTTCTGGTACTCACAGTACTGAGAAGGCACATTTCATCTCTTCGATCCAACTCTCTGCTAGTTCTGGATCAGCTTTTCCGATGAAAACTGGCGGGTCCAGTTTGAGGAACTTCTCATAGGTTATTCCTCCCAAGTTCTCATTTTGAGGTGCGATTGGTTCTGGCCTCGTCTCACGAATGGCAGTAACCAGGTTGTTAAGTGTTTCCAACAGGAATCCTTGCGTATGGGACTCCTCGCTCGGCATGGTTCTCTTCGTCGTAGGAGCCATTTATCTAATCACACACAAGCACTTGTTTTTAGTTTCTCGATGTATATGAGGAAGTAAAAAGCTTTATTTACTTATATACAATCATTTACATAAGCATCGCCTTAAACAAAACATCATGCCGTACTGGCATACTTAGGCGTTGAGAAACTATATACATGAGTCTACTGACTCAAAAGCATCACCAGTTTCTTTAAGACCTGGATTTCTTTGATGAGGATGAACTCATAAAGGTCCATCTATTGCCACATGTCCTTGATGCAGGCACAACTAGTTTTGGCTTGGGCAGCACTTCCGTACTCTCAAGCAAATATTGGGGATACATGAGGGAAGCCGGTCCACTCTCCCAGTCAGCAAGATCAAGACTCTGGGAGTCTGAAATTATGATCGGCGAACGAAAGGAATCCCCTCTTTCGTTCCTGCCATTCAAGCTCGGCGTATGTGATGCCGGATGGTAGCTTGGCAAGTGATTGACTTCCGCAGGGAAGTTTAAATCAAAATCCCTCAACCTTGGTAATCCTTTAGAAGATGTTGGGATATGGTTGCTCCCAACACTAGAGTGATGCGGTCCACTGACACGCGAAGTCTCATCCCTGAGACCCTTTGATGTCTGCCGACCCATATCGGCGGTATATTTCCTTTGGCACTCATTGGCGGAATGACCATCTTCGCCATAGTATTGGCAGTCTTGGACTTCATACCGGTATATCCACTCATCGTGCATGAACTTGCAACGATAGCAGTAACCGCGCGAGTCATGAGTTGCCATCTATACAAAGATGCACCCAGATCAGAATAAAAGTATAAAAACATATACTTACAATGCAATATCGTGACATGACAGATCTTGAACCGGGTTTCTCAGACACATGCTTTGATACCTATTTTGTAATGCCCCGGATTTCCAAAACAAAGCTAAGCAAAAAATTTCATGAATTTCTTTTTTTTGCTTTGCAGCGGAACTTAGAAAAGCTTTTAGTAATGGAATCAGACGATAATGAGTCGTCAGTTTTAGAAAACTCCGAGCACGTTGCAGGTATGTGGCCAAGCAACTCATTGACCACCGAAGTGTTCCATTTTATCGACAACCACATGTTTAATACAACATTACTGCTTGGAAAAGCAGTATAGGTTCAATAAAAGGAAGCAGTACAACTCTGTCTAGAGAAACCCTGAAACTCAATACTGCCTTGCTCCGCATATCGCCACGCAGGTCCAACACCTGAAATTCCCATTAAATGGGGTCAGAACCACTAATGGTCTGGTAAGCATGCAGTCATACATCCATTCAACTCAAGTACAAATAATGACCACTCAGAATCGCAATGCGCAATAACGACGCTCAAGCCTCCAAGACTTAGCGTATATCGCAAGAGCCTCAACAGTGAACATCCGCTCAAGTCTTCATGACTTAGAGCAAGCCTTTTCAGGGTTGTGATTTGGATAACCGCTTAAGTCTCCAGGACTTAGCCATGACCTCTTCCGGGTCTCAAAGGGATGTCTAGCTCAAGTCTTCATACTTGGCACATCCGTATCTCACGCATCTAAGGGCAGTTCCTCGAGCTTCGCTTAGTCGTGCGGATACAACACGGGACTTTGCCCAGTCGATCCAGTCATATACCGAACATGACACCTTCACAAAGGTTATGCTAGACTGACTCAACACGTCCATCCACTCATACATTCAAGCATCGCTGAACCTAAGCTAATGCATTGTTTCGATATTTAACCTCTTTCACCCTTGGTACGCGGGCAAAGCATTGTTCGGGCATCAACGCGACATTCTGGGGGTTGATTATTCTATGTATTTTAGATACCCAGAGGCCTATTGACCCTATCCATAGTAGGACAGTGTGTTTCAACTGGGAGAATCCTACTAGGCCTATATTCGGATGCATCCTCTACTTGCAGTAGTTGGGTTCAATCCTTAGATCTTAAGGATAACCACGACCCCAAAACCCATGAGTGACTGAGGCCATCATGGACTCTATTAGGTCCAAAGTAAAATATGTGTCACTCAAGGTTGTACCATCAGTGTCATTTCGCAGTGAGCATAATTCCTGAAGGGGTCTGTCAGTCTTACAATTACTTGGACAGAATCTGCATGCCATTTAGGCAGCCCGTGCCTTAGCACTACGAGAGTATGTACCCGACCCCATTCAGTCCGCCCCAACACAGGCATTACTGAGGGGGTACCCCTAACACGATTTTCAACCGCGGGGTATGTGCGACCTTAAGTCTTATTCATATGCATGCATAACACCGCTCTTGGCACTACGACCACCGTGAGCATCACATCTAAAACTATTTGCAGAAAATCCCGTTTCAGCCTCGCATTCATGGCCATATTGCCGTTTTCATATGCCATCCCTGTTTGCTTACAAGTTTTATGTTTAACAACAACATTGCCTCACTTTCTGTATCTCATTTTTTTATAGATACCCATATGATTTTAATAAGTATGTATGCATATCATTATGTCAAACGAGGTCAAGAAAGACTCATCGTATAGTAAAGGGTTCCCTTAACCCAGGCACTACATCTCTACTTTGATCATCTGTGTTAGTTCTATTGCTCGTAACATCATCTTGATGATTATCCATTATTGGCACCTTATCGATAGTATGGCATATCCGTATACAATGCATTTATCTCAGTCATTAGTAACCTGCCCTGCATACTATTCATCTGTCATCATATTATGGTTTTGGTTAAGTAGCTTCCTCCTTTGATCCATTTAATATTCAATTACCACGTCTCAGCTAATCTCCAGATTATTGCATTAGTTATACATTGTATTCTGCAAACTCCTTAAAATATATCTATAGATTTGGTAGTTTCAGGTTCATATATTTTGTTCCTGTAATAAATGAGAAGCCTGGATTTAGCTTAGGTGATGTTGATTATATGTGTATATACTGTATGAGTTTTAGGATCTATGTTTCTTGTATCATGGTATGCTACCCAATGTATATATGTCATCAGCTTAGGTATAATCCCTGTATACATTACATTTCATTTTTTTTTACCACATATGCTCTGCGTGTGTTATCACAATTTCAATTTTACTTTAGTCATCTGTGTTAATTCTACTGCCTGTAGCATTATCTTGATATTTATTCGTCATTTGCATAGTATAGTTCATCCTTATATAAAGTATTTATGAGTCCCCATTTCAGTTTTTAATAGTATACCCTGCTACTGTGTATCTGTTCATCATTGGTACCTATATATCTATATTCCACATCTCTTTATTGAACCAATTGTATTCTATATCATCATATTTCTCACAATAGATTGTTTATTCTTCATTATGTTGTATACTTCATAGCATCTTTTTTAGTTCATAGTAACTTCACATTTATCTCAATAGTGTTGCTTTTATAATACATCTGTACTTATTCATTTACGTTCCACTGTTACATATATATCGTCACTTGATGTAAAGGATATTATCAGGCGGTAGCATACCTTGACAGTATTGACAGCAATGTACATATATCATTGGTAGTTTTTTTTTTTATCATTCCCATCAATGTACTTCAAATTTTTTTTTTATATCAGTGACAGTATCATTTGTAAGTCCTTACACATTCTCGCATACATTCCACCTTTATCATACAACATTCTCTCATTTTAACTCTATTATGCTATTTACTGTAATCGAGTCATCCCCACAAGGCATCGGTTAGTCTCAGTCCATCTTAATGACTGAAATCAAGCTGATTACCGGGAACAAAGAGTCATTATTTCTGGTTTTACTATAGTCAACTGTAAATTCTTCATTTAGCAGTACAGTGAAATATGCTATGTCAAAAATGTGTTATGTCCTTGACTTATTTGTTGGATTTTCTATTGCAAAATGCACAGACATTTCCTTGATTTGCTGAGTGTTGGGTACAATAAACCACATATCGATATTTAGCATACCAACCAGTATAGTTATATTTGCATATTAATGTCATATCTGCATGGTATGTTTGAATATCAAGAGTGTATTTGTACAACCATTGAAGCATCTCCATATCTTGTCATTTTTTTTTGTATATTCACAATACCTCTTTCAATCTTTTATATCACATTAGTCAATATATCTGTAACATATCCTACATTTTCTTACAATATTAGTGGATTCTTCAATAGCACCATCTAGTTTATTATATACATTCTTTCATAAACCTCTTTTTCCTAATGTAAAGACTACATTTAGAAGGCATTGCATATATATATTTTTCCAGCATTTAGCTTAAGCATAGCTCTTTGTGCATGTCATATGCTTTCCTTATTTCATATATGTCGTAGATATTTTCACTTTACATATGTTATATGCATTTTCCAATCGGACATATCCTATGCATTTTCCCTTCCATTCTAGCATATCATATCCATTTCTCATCTAGCATAAGTAGTGTACTTAAGTATAATCTTAGACACCCTTCATTTAGTATAGGTATAATCTTCAGGCAATTGCATATATGTTTCATCATTAGCATAAATCTAATCACATATATTTCTTTATTTCAATAGGCCCAATCATATGTATTTAGTATAAATGTTGTGTTTCCAATTTCTCTTTATATATTGCATTTCCATTTTTGTGTGCTAACTCTCCTTGCAGGAAAAGTATGAAAGATGCCCATTCTTTGGATTCTCCTTTTTTTCATTTTTCTGTCATTTTACTTTATATCAGCAATGTAATAACTAAGTGTGATCTTGGAATAAGATTTATTTTTACTACTTAGATTAGGGTGCATATCATGTAGTTTGTTTTTGTAATATCCTAATAATATGAATCATGCATTTCCCTATGAAAATCACTATGGATGAACACGAATGGCACATGCACTAACTCTTAGGGAGTTGATGAACTCGGTGGAGTCCATATTTACGGCCCTAGTCGAAATATGGACGAGACCCAGATTCAACATCTTCCTACTAGTCACACCGAGCCTACACTATTAGGCTTTCTTCAAAATCACATCATATCTCCATTTTTGCTAAATATTGTGAAATTAAATCAATTAAATTCTAAACATGTTCACGGCCACAGTCAGAATATGTAAAGAATTTACTTTGATCTAATACACATTTTCCAATAAATCTCTCAGAAATTTCTTGAATATCTTTATCAAAGTGCTTTCATCCATTCAAATCATTGGCATCATGAAATTACATGCATTTCTCATGCTTTTTTTCAAGAAAATTTCATTCTAAGGAAATCGATTCCTCAAGAGACTCTGAAAATTTTCAAAATTGAAATTTCACAAGTTAAGTTTTCTATGATTTTCCTGGAAAACACTCCTTTCTTAGAATTCATTTTCAACTTTTCAAAAGGAAATTTTCTGTCATCTTCAAAAACTAAAAAAAAAACGATTTTCAAATACTTCAAGGCTAAGATTCTCCGAATTTCAATTTCCTGAGTTTTGATTTTCCTTCTCCAAAGAGTTTTCCTATGAATTTTCAATCATTTTCCAAAGAAAAATTTCAAAGCTGGAATTTTCCTAACAAACATTTTCCCTTTCAATGTTCATCTTTTTTCAAGAATTCTTTCCATTTCCCAGGATTTTCTCACATCCTTAGAAACTTTCTTATGATTTTTTAAATCCTTTTATTTGAGTTTTCCTGAGAAATTGATTTCCATCTTTTGCCTGAGAAATATTTTCCAACTCCAAAGCATACATCATGTTTTCCAATCTGCATTTTACATAGTTTCATAGCATATGCCTGAATTCTCTGTGCATTTAGGATAGAACATGATTTTGTTAATTTAGCTAAGTCAAGCACACTTTTGGTCCTTGGTTCGATTACCTCTGGTATAGGTGTCAGGAACGGTCAAACCTCGTACCGACAGGTTGAGTCTCATTCTTCAGAATTTTCCTGCTATTTTCAAAATGGAGGTGAGTATTTCAAAACAATTTTCAAACTCTGGTCAAGTTTGACTTGTGGAATCGTTTTCCCCTCTCTCCCGCAGGGAAGGGAAAATTTTTGCGACGATAACACCTGCCAAAGCCAATGCCATCATCGACATGTCACCCTCGACAAATCTCAAAGAATTGCGTAGTCTTTAGGGCCACATGCAATCAATTCGGCGATTTATTTCCAATTTGGCCATGAGATGTGAGCCTTTCAATCATTTACTCAGAAAAAGGGTGAAGTTCAAATGGGGACCAGAGTGTCAGCAATCATTCAATCGTATCAAAAAGTATCTCCTTAATCTCTCTATCTTGAAGCTGCCAGAATTAGGGAAACTCCTTTTGTTATATATTTTAGTTAATCAAGTCGCCTGCGGCGGATTTCTGACACAATATGAAGAAGGTAGCCTGATTGAGCACGCCATTTATTATGTGAGTAAGACTTTCATAGACTATGAAAAGAAGTACTCCCAAATAGATAAAACCTGCCTAGCTCTAGTCTAGATGTGCCAAAAATTAAGGCACTACTTGCTGGCATCTGAAGTTAAAATCCTGTCCAAACTCAATCCCCTCAAGTACATCCTAGAGCAACATTTTCTCAGCGAACAGATCGCCAAATGGCAAGTCTTACTGATGCAGTATGACTTAGAGTATGTCTCCTAGCAATCAATCATAGGCCAAACAATTGCAGATCAATTGACTGACTTTCCTTTGACAAAAGAAGTGAAAGCCGAAGATGATTTCCCTGATGAGCAAATATGCAATATTCAGCAATTTTCAGTCTGGAATTTATTTTTTGATGGGTCCAAAAACATGGCAGTAATAGGCATTGGGATCTTATTAATCACTCCTGAGAAGGAGATGATTCCATTTTCTCTCAAACTCGATTTTTCATGCACCATAATATGGCTGAATATGAAGCTCTGATACAAGGTCTAAAAATTCTACTAGACTTCAACGTCAAGAGAGTGCATGCTTATGGCGATTCATTGCTCGTTGTCAATCAAATCCAAGCTGAATGACAAGTCAAGGATCACAAACTGCTTCCCTATCAAAAGATTGTCTCAGCTCTTGCCAACAATTTTGAAGAATTTCAGCTCTTTCATATCAAGAGAGACTTTAATCAAGTGGCCGATAGCCTAGACAATCTAGGCTTTATTTTGGCATTCAAAAATGGAGAATCTTGTCGCTCCTTTGAAATTGGCAGACTTGATCAACCTGCCTTCCTTACAACGGAATGCATAAACCAGGCTGAGCAAAAGAAGAAGCCTTGGTATTACAATATCAAAAATTTCATAGAAACCGACGAATTTCCTCTAGAGCTCTCAAAGAAAGAGCAGCGAGCCATCCAGCGTGTGTCTACCCAATATTTAATTCTGGCCAATGTCCTTTATCGTCGTGGATTCAGTTCTGAGTATTCTAGATGCTTAGATGAAGATGAAGCCAAAGAAGTTGTATGAGAGGTGCACAAAGGCATTTGTGGTGGCCACTTTGGCTACCAAATGCTTGTCAAGCAAATCATCTGAGCAGGATACTATTGGAAGACTATGCAGCAAAACTGCTATCGATTTGTAAAGAACTGCGTGCAATGCTAGATTCATGCACCGGCTATCCACGCACTAGCTACATATCTGCAATCAGTTGTCTCTCCATGGCCATTTTCTATGTGGGCCTTTGATGTCATAGGTCCCATCACTCCTTATGCTTCAAATGGCCATAAATATTTTCTTGCCGCAACATAATACTTTACCAAATGGGTGGAAGCCATCACTCTCCGTATAGTAGAAGGTCGACACATAGTCTCATTTATACACAAGAACATCCTTTGTCGCTTTAGCGTGCCACATGATATCGTGTCAGACAATGACTGTCATTTCAAGAATAAAAGAATAAAGACCTTCTCCTCGAAGTTCAAAATTCATCATCATTTTTTTGCTCCCTACTATCCTCAAGGGAATGGTCAGGCAGAAGCCACCAACAAGATCTTAATTCGAATATTAGAGCGAACTGTAGAAACAGGCCGTGACTGGCATGAGAAGATCCACTACGCGTTGTGGGCATACAGGACCACCATTCACACTCCAACAAATGCTACTTCATCAGAGCTTGTTTATGGAATAGAAGTAGTATTGCCTTTGTATGTTTAGAAGCCCACTTTGAAATTTGCGTCACTTATAGAATTACCTCTCGATCAGTACCAACAGCAACGACTGATACAACTTGATTTGCTCGACGAGAAAAGGCTAAAAGCAGCGGAGCATGCTCAATCCTATCACCAAAGAATATCCAGACAGTACGCGAAGTCTGTCATTGATCGGAAATTCAGAGTCAATGATCTACTGCTTCGATCCACAGCTTATCTTAAGCATCGTCCCAGCGGCAAATGGTCACCAAATTGGGAAGGCCCCTATGTCGTCAAGGAAGCATTACCCCGGAATTCATATCAGCTCATCAATGCCGATGGGGTAGAATTATCAGATCCAATAAATGCTCAACATTTGAAAAAAATTTGTACTTAAAGCATCTACTCTTTTGTAACTTTCCAACTTCCTTCAATGATGATCAAAATTTTCATTCCCAGTTATATTGGGGCATTTTTAAATTGTTGTCTCTATCCCCAAAATATCATGTATGCAAGCAAGATACAAAAACTTGTCATTTTACACACTTGTGCACCCATGTGCATCAATTTGCATCCATTTACATTCAACTACATTAATATTAATTTGCCTAGTCAGTCTTGAGATTTCGGCAACTAGTCCCATCATAATTTTCAATTGTTATTCAAAATTGAAAGACAAACATTAGCACTGAATCATTTTCCAATGCTCATACTGATACATTTTCAAAATCCAGTATTCGTGCTAGTATATTTTTAAAATCCAGTGCTCATACTGATACATTTTCGAGATACAGTGCTCGTGCTGGTATGTCTGCAAAAGCTAGTGCTCGTACTGGTACTTTCCTAAAATCTAACCCTCGTGATAGGGTCCCATCAGTCGCATTAGTCAATCTTTTAGGTTCAGTCTTCGCACGAACCTCTCATCAACATGCAACCCCCAATTTCTACCTTCGGATCACTCTTGACCTCCAAGTCCATCAAACTCCTAATTTCGACCTTCGGGTCACTCGATCTCTAAATTTTTGACTTTCGGGTCATTCAATTTCCAAATTCCAATTTTCAGTTTTCAATTCCCAATTTCGACCTTCGGGTCACCCAATTTATAATCACCTAATTTCCAATCTCCAATCTCCAATTTCCAATTTTGACCTTCTGGTCACCCAATTTTGACCTTAGGGTCAACCAATTTTGACCTTAGGGTCATCCAACTTCAAACCTTCGGGTCAATCAATTCTATTTCAATCAATTTTGACACATGGGTCATATCTGCCAATCATGGTCATGCATCGGATTCATTCCGCCAATTGGCTCAAACATCAATCTCAATCATTTTCTCTTGCAAAAGACCCTGTTATAGGGAGAGTTCGAGGGAGGTCGTTCTTTTCGCATGCTATCATTCTTTGTTCACATAGCCCCTTTTTAGGGAGAGTTTGAAGGGACTTATGTCTTTGTGAACCGTTTGCAAAACAATCTTCCAATTTCACACAAGGAATCCTTTTTTATAGGGAGAGACTCGACAGAGACTCGCTTTTCTTGTAACCCCCCAATTTTCATACTAGGCCATTTCATCATGAAGAACCCTTCTTTCAGAAAGAGTGTGATGGACTTGCTCCCTTATGACCCAACTATTTATCTCACTTCTTTCGGCCGCTTTCAATAAGAGAAGCCTAACATTAGGGAGCTTTGACGAAAGCTTAATTTTTCTTTGAAAGTTTGTTTTGCAAACATCTCCTCTTCAGGGAAGAGAGGAGTATTTCCTACCTCTCATTTAGGTAAGGGCTAAGCTTAAACCTTCTCCTTTTGGGAAAGGAGAAGGGAATTTTCGTCGCAGAAGCGTTAAGTCGAATTTCAAATGCTCGCTTTCACCAAGGATTCCAGGAACATTTTGTCAATTTATCATCAAACACTTGTTGATTTCAAAGTCTTCATTGCACAAATCTTTTTCTTAGATTACCTTCAGCCTTACTTCCAAAAGAGCAAAACTTTTGTGAAGAAGGATTCAAAATCCAAATTTTTTCTATTGGCCAACCAAAAGGATGAAGAATAAATTCTCGATATCGCCAAACAAAGAAGATTCTATATTGTCGCAAAGCCATAAGTGATTGATATTGATCGCAGCTATGACACATCTTTAAGGGCCATTCTTATAAGAATGAGGCAGCGAAAATATCCTGAGCAGTAGAAAAGAAAGAATTCACTCAATTGCCATATCTCCCCAATCACTAGAACATCCGAAGCTGCAATTAAATATCTTCAAAAGGGATCCCTCAATTGTCGTCAAGTTGAAGACAAATATGCGAGTTAGATCCCTGGGGCCAAAGAAGATTTGGATCATCTCCAAGATGAAGGAGTTTGTAACAGATCCTTCTAGGGAAAGTTCAGATCACCGCCAAGTTGAAGGCGAATGCGATGAACCGCCCGACAATCCCTAAAAGATATTTAATTTCCGCTATCATCAAGATCTGCAACCAACGAGCCAATACTGTCAATATAATCCCTGAGGCAAAGAAGGATCAAAACATCTCCAAGTTGAAGGAGTTTGTGACGTACCCTTCCAAAAAAAAGAGAGAGAGAGAGAAAAGTCAAGACATCTCCAAAATAAAGGATAATGTAATAATCTTCCCCCGAAACCCAAGAAGAGTGCAAAAAGAGGGTCATGAAAAAGCCTCAAGATATCTCACTGCCAATTCTGCCAAGAATTTTCTTTAATTTTGTGAGATTTTGTTATCAATATTCTTTCACCAATTGCTTTCACAATATTAATTCTTTCTTTTCTGTTCATATCAAAGAAATTTATAGCTTCCTTGAAGAAAGCCAATTGCAAGCAATTTAAATTCGAATTTTGATTCGATGAAGTTAAGTCAAGTTGGAGGTAATACTTCAGGTAGAAAAGAGGAAATATTTTCATCAATGTACATCATTTTTCAAAATTCTTTAAATCAACAACAATTCTCGACATTCTGACAATATTTTCTAGTTATCCTGATGTGAAGTGAGAACTCTATGTTTGGTCCGACTTATTCCGACACCATTTCAATCCCTCTCTAGGACTTGATAACGGGAGTTTTCAAGATTCCTCTCCTTATTTTTGTAATCTGGGCGCACGAGCTCTCAGATTCGCACACTTCCCTGTGTCCCCACTGTCCTGCCATAGATAGTCTCATTTTGGTTCGACGTCAAACCAACAACCTGTAAACACCCCAAATTTTTACCCTCATCCAGTACTTACATTTCATGTGTCATTGCATATCATTGCATGCATTCGGCATACTATTTCATTGCATCGCATAGCATTGCATGTCATCCCATCTCATTTTCGAGATCCAGCATTCCTATTTCAAAACATTCAATCCAGATTTGAATTTTAAAGCTTTATTTCAAAATCAATTTCAAAACCTGGGTTTTTATTCAATACTCTGTCATTTTCCAACCCCAGGACTTTATATTTCGAAATATTTTCTCAAGGAAACAATCTGGATTCATTTCAAATTCAAATTTTAATCGATTCCAATTCACAGATGAGACCCATTGAGGTGGTGTCGCTTCTGAATTCCTCTATTCATCAAATTTTTCAAATTTTTGAAAGTTTCAGTCCGATCAGGACTCTGTCTCAGAGTCCTAATCCAGTCAGGAGTCTGTTTTTAAGTCTGTTTTACTTCCATTTTCAGTTTTTTTCGATTATTTTCAAAATTTAGGTTATTTTACAGAGTCCAGTTAGTTCAGAACTCTATTTTAGAGTTCGGTCGAGTTAGGAGTCTAACCCTGACTGTGTTTTCTGACTTATTTCATCATTTCTTGATAAAATCTTTTGAAAATTCTTTCATTTGGCTTTTAAAATCTAAAATCTCAGAGTCTTAAGAGTTCAGGACTCTAACCCGAAGTTCCAGTTCGTTTGAGACCCTATTTTCAAAGATCTTGAATTTTAATTATTAATTTTAACCCCTTTTCAAAGGTATTTTCAGTGTTTATTTCAAAATTTGCAAAACTCGATGTGGGCCCACTCAGTTGGTACCATATCTAGAGGAGTCCTTACCCAGTTAGGACCCTATGCCATTTCAAAAAATTTAATTTCAAAGTTTACTTTTGAAAATCTTTTGAAAACTTTCTCAATTTCAAGTTTTAAAATCATTTCAAAAAAAAAAACTCAAGTAGGGCCCACTCGGGGTGGTGCCATATTCGAGTCAGTCAGGGCTAGACTAGGGTTAGTGGATGTCTTGGTTAGTGTTAGAGGTTTAGAAGAGTCAAAACCATTTTGAAAAAAACTCATTTTGAAAGTTAGTTTTTAAAACTAGTGTTTTTAAAGGTTTTTAAAGGTTTTTAAAAAAAAAAAAAAAAAAAAGCCAAATGTAGAAAATGCCAAGTGGCATTACATTTGGGGATTTTTTAGGAGAGTCTAGGGGTTAATTAGGTATTAAATAGGATAATTTAGGCTAGGGGTAGGATAGTCTTTACACCCCAAAATCGCCCCCCTTAGAAGAGTCCAATTTTTTTAAAACATTTAATTTTTAACCTAAATTCTTTTATAAATAGAAGGCTATAGGGGGTCGATTTTCCCAATTGGATTTCCTTTGGATTCTTGGAGATTCTCTCTCCTCTCCAGCCCTTCTTCCATTGCAGCAACCTCAAGGTAACTATTTTCTCTAATTTTTAGTTTTTATTTAATGTTTTTCATTGTTTTAAACATGATTTAGCCATTGGTACCATCATCTTCATGGATTAAACCATGGATTCAACCTCAAGAACCATCAAGAATCAGAAAGAACAATCCAAGAAGGTGATCTAACCCTGTTTTGGGTGATTTACAGAGATTTTAATCCATTAGAATTGATTTTAATATGATTCTTTGCATTAATAACCAATAAAATATATGATTTGCTCTTTTTAATGGGTTAAATATATGTTTTAAAGGTGATATCAAATTCCAGCCATTGATTCCCTGTTTTTATTTTATTTTCATGGTTTATTCATGTTTGTTTTACGTTCTATAGCATAGAAATAAGTTTTATTTATTGTTTTATGGTTTATTTTATTTATTTACATTAGTTAATGCATGGTTTTTCAAGTTTCTTAAATTTCTGTGTGTTCTAGGTTTAGAACAGTAAAGATGATGTTATTTCGGATGGAAGCACTCATTTTTTATTTCTGATTTTTTTATATGTGGTGCATGCATGAGTTATTGAGTTACTGTAAAAAAATCAGAGGTTTTGGATCTCGGGAACCCTGTCAACAAAATCAGACATTAAATTGGGTTTTTAAAGCTTTAAAATCGTGGTTAAAATCAAGAAGGTAACTTGCTATTATGATATTTCTCTCATCTTATATCCGATTTTAGATCTGTAAAGTGCTATGGATTCACATTGAGTAGATCTGTCTGTTGTGAAATATTCGGATTTTTTTATCACTGTTTAGTATTTTTCCCCTTTCAGATAATCTATTTTTAAATTTAAAACTCGTTAGGGTTTACCAAAACCCTAATCAGACTTGTGTTAGTCATAAATCCCAAACCACAGATCCGATTTTAGATCTGTAAAACGTGAGTATTGTTATTTTTCTGTCTACTATTCACCACTAAAATTTCAAAAATTTTTGTTTAGGATTGCTATTTATTCCTGTATTTTCAATCTGGAATAGCTCTTTTAATCCCTGTTAAAAGTGATATATTTTAGCTCAGATTGCCGGAAGGGTTTCTCCCTAACCGAAGATGATTTTTCCGATCTGTAAATTGGGAAATCTCTGTTTTTATTTCTAGTTAGTCTCTGTAAAATTTCATAAATTTCCATGGAGATTTGACCCCTGGTTCAGGTCTGGGATTGAGACTGGTTGGTGAATTAGGTCAAAAATAGCATATTTTTAGGATTTAATGCAATTTTCGGATTAATTTAATGTCAAAAAATTATTTTTATAATTCCAATTCGACATTAGGGTTATAACAAGTGCAGGTACCAATTTTTATGGATTTTGGAATCCATTTGATGGCTGAATTAAGCAAATTGCAAAACCGGGTTCCTGAAAGATCCAAAAACACTGCTAAAATCACAGTTTTTATGATATTATTGGATTTTCGTGCATAAGCATATATTTTTAGGGTTTAATCATGTTCATAATCATATTAGGATGCTTTAGGTTTAATTTTGTGCTCATTTGATTTCATTTAGTGCATAAAACCTAAGTTTTTACCAAAATTTATTTCTAAAAACCCTGATTTCAAGGCCATAGTCTTGCTATTGGGGGTAATTCGGTCATTTGACCTAAATTTCGAAATCCCTAACCCTAATTTTTACATATTTAAGCATGTCATATCATATTTAGCTTAGTTTATTACATTCAAATTTCAAAACTTGCATTTTATCAAAATATCTTTTTAAAAAACCCTAATTTCAAGGCCATAGTCTTGTTATTAGGGGTATTTTGGTCATTTGGACCCCAATTTCGAAATTTCATATCTTATCTTCCTTATTTATTCAATTTTATTTCATATTTTATCATTTTGATTTAAGGGAATCATGGCAAAAAGGCTTATATCTAGCAAAATCCAACAATTTCCTGATATTGTTGGATAAATCTAGAAAAGCCAACATATTTTCATTAACCAAGTTTTCTAGTTTTGCAGGTACATTGAAGACTTTATTTTTCATGTATTTAAATTTCAATAGTGATGTAACTTGTAATTAAACTTTGGAATAAGAATTTACATTTCCTGCTTAGCTTAGGTTGCATTGCATATAGTTTATGTTTATAATGTTAATGTGTGATGGATGATGATTCATGCATATTTTTACAAATTCACCATGGTCTACACGAATGGCACATGCACCAGCTTCTATGAAGTTTATAAACTTGGTGGAATTTGTATTTATGGCCATAGTCAAAATACGAATGATACTCAGATTTATAATCTTCACATTAGCCACATTCAGCCTACACTCTTAGGCTAACTTCAAAAATGCACTGCATTTCTCAAAAATACAAAAAGTATTTCTCAATTCCTCAAAATCATATTCATTCATTTCATGCATTTGCCAATTCCAATTCAAAATTTCAATTCAAAGAAGTTCATTTTCTCAAAATCTCCTAAGTCTTATAGCAAAATCGATTTTCCCAAAAGCATTGAATTTCAAAGAATATTTCAAGTGTTTTTCTCAAGTTCATAAACTCAATTTTCCAAAGTTATGCAGTCAATTTCAAAGTTTGAAGTTAGAGAAATCAGAATTTTTCTAAGTCTTATTCAAAAGAATATGGATTTGCCAATGATATTTCAAGTATTTCCCAAGTTTCAAATTCAAATTTTCTAAGTTAGAATTTCAATTTCAAAGTTTGAATTCAGAGAAAGCAAGTCTCTCAGAGTCGATTTTCACCAAATGTCAAGAATTTCTCAAAATCGATTTTTATTTCTCTCAGAAGTATATTTCAAATCCCAATTCACGATTTTCCATGTGATACCTATTCTAAATATTTCAATCATTCAAAGCAAACATCATGTTTTCAAAATGTGCATTTTGTGAAAATTCATAGCACATGCCTGATTCTATGTGCATTTAGAAATTAGAATATGATTTAGACAAGTTGAATAGAGTAGAGCATAAGATTGATCCTTGGTTCAATTACCCCTGTTAAAGGTGGCAGGAACGGTTGAACCTCGTACCGACAGGCGAGTCCCATTCTACGGAATTTTCCCGCATTTTAAAACGGAGGCGAGTTATTTTCAAAAACTTTTTCAAAGGTCAGTTTGATTTGCAAAAGTAAAAATTTTGCGATGATAACACAACCTTTCTCCAGCAAAAGGCTACCAATTTCAAAAAGCTGATTTAGTCTCAGAAATGAGACGCCCAAGATCAACCCCTTTTCAAGCTTTAGGGACCTCATTTACCTTCCTTTTGCAAAACCCCTGTCGGACTTATTGTGCGAAATCCGAAGGTTCCATCATGGTCTCTTCCTTTGAGGATTCCATTCATTTTCCCAATCAGGTTAAGGGAATAAACCTGAGCCTCATTTTAATGAGATATTTTCATCTCCCAATCAGGTTAAGAGAATAAACCTAAGCCTCATTTGATGAGGTATTTCATTTCTGCCCAATCAGGTTAAGGGTACAAACATGAGCCTCATTTGATAAGGTATTTCATTCCCCAATCAGGCCAAGGGTTAAGCCTGAGCCTCGTATTTACCTGAGATATTTTCGTCCAATCCAGGTTAAGGGCAAAACCTGAACTTCACTGCCATAGAGTCAATATTTTCCTCTTTATTTTCCACATCATATCTACCATCTTCACCGGGCTAGCACTTCCACACCCAGTCGGATCCTTCTAACTAGGGCATTTTTTTATGTATATAGCCCAAAATTTGGTGTGTTTTTCTTTGCCACTAAGCTCGGCCACAATTCGGCTTAGTAGCAAAGAGGGGCATCTGTAAACACCCCAAATTTTCACTCACCTCCCCGACATTCTCACCAACCATCGCGAACCATCCCTAGAGATCTTTGAAGGGCAAAATGGTCATTTCTTGAGCTTGGACTCCACAGAAGTCCAAATCTCGCCCCCAATTCTCAAAATTTCTCTATTTTGGCTCGGAATTTACCTCCAGTCACGAATTTTCAAAGTCTTATTCATAGCAGAAGATTGAAATATCAAATCTTCCATGCAATATTGAATTCCCTCAGACAAGTGATTGCACATTATTGCACAAGCATTTTATATCATTTCACTACACAACATGCCATTTTGAGGTCCAGAACTCTTGATTTTAAAAATTTTCAATCCAGATTCGAGTTTTTACTATTTTAAAATTGATTTCAAATCCCTGGGTCTTTAAATTGCCAATTTCTCTCATTTTAACCCCAGGACCACGGATTTCAAAAAAAAAGTTTTCTCAGGAAAAAAATCTAGATAGTTTTCTATATCAATTTTCAAATTTTGTTAGCTGGACCGACTCTACCTGAAGAAGGGGACGAAGCTTTGAATTTCAAGATTTTTGCAAAAAGCCTTTGAATTTCATGAAATCCCTTTATTTTACCCTTTTTACTAATTTCAAAATCATTTTTTTACAAATATGCCCTGAGAGGGCAGCTTCTTTCAAAAATCTTCATAATTAGGTCAAATTTTGTTTCTTATTTGCCAGTTAATATAGGTTTTATGAAAATTCCAAAAAGAGGTTTTGCCTTTTACCTTTTAAGGCTTCATTTTTTCTTTTTATCCAATAAAAAGTGATGTGGGGCCCAACGAGAGGTGGCGCCACACAAAATTAGATCTTTTCTTTTATTTATCATTTTCTCTTTATTCAAAAAGTGGCCCTAGATGGTGACACATCTGAGCCCCTCCTCAAAAATAGCTGCTTTACCTAAACTTTAGGTAAAACAAACAAAAAAGAAATTTAAAGCTAGGAGTCGTCCCCTCCCAAATGGTGACATTTCAAAAAATTTCAAAAGTCAGTTTTAGAATTATCAAAACTTTCAAAAATCAGTTTGAAAACTTTCGAAAATCTCTGATTTTTTTAGGGAGGAATCCCTCCTTTTAAACAGACCCCCTCTTGATCGAGAGAGGGGATCGGATCTCCCGACTTTCTCTCTTGGTTTCTCCCTATCTCTCGAATCCCTCTTCTCTTCCTCCATTCTTCCTTTTCTTGTTCCTTCTCCCCTCATTGCTTCCTTCTTCCACCCTCCTTCAACAGAGTATTCAACAAGCTTGATCAAACCTGTAGGGCATTGAGCTCGTCTCTCTCAATAAATAAACTTTCAAGAGTCGGCATCCTCGAGATATCCAATTCACGCAATCAGGTGAGGAGTTGCTTTTCCTTTCTTTTTTATCTTCTGAGAAATCGGGTTGTAATGATCACATTAGAGTTGACATAGGCCAAATCTCATTTATTTTGCTATTTGTTGTCATATCTGTTCTATTTTATCTGATTTAATGGTTTAACTGCATCATATGATTATTTTGTTACCTACGTCTGCAATTTTGGGAATTATGTATCATACTCATGTCATATATATTGCAAATCCATTGCATCGGTTGATGTGGTTTGCATCCATGGTTGTCTCATACATTGAGGATCGATGATGCCTTGTAATGACATCATCGGTTCATCTGATTATCATGTTTTGACTGAGTTATCATCTCTTCCATGACATTTTACTTTATTTGTTTCAGCATTATAAGCACCATGGTTTTTTTTTTGAGACTCGTGTCTGTGTCATCCCATATCGCATATCATTGATCTCATCTATGCATTTAAAAGTTATTACTGTAAGAAATATCGATTTCATCAATGCTTTGGTTCCTGTAAATGCAGTGAATGAGACCTCATTTGATTTTTTGTTCATATGTGGCATCCCTTTTATTATAATCCTTTCTTTAAATCTTGTTGTTTTCACATACCTTCCTTTGTCTTCTTATATGTTTTATGTTTGACATCAGCATTGTCTAACTCTTCTGCATCTTACTAATTCCTACATACATGTATTGCTTTGATTAGGCATCAGCATTTCACTCCATCAAGCGATATCCGCAAGGATTTATCGTACAGTAAATAGTGCCATTAACTTAGGCACAATATTTAAATTCAGCATTAATTCTAGTTCTACTTCTTATAACATCCCATTTCACAATATTTCATTTCACAGTACCCCATCACTGTAATGTTCCATTTCTTGCAATATTTATCACATTTATAGTACTCATTTTGTTATATGTATCACCATCATCTTGTTTACTTGTTCACGCCGACATACTATCTACATCGGGCAGGGTAAAATCATTTGTTGCATTCCATCTGCATATCTCCAGTTCCTTATCATTTCTTCGTCCTGTATCTCATAGCATCTGTATTAGTTCAATCATTAACGCATATTAGCAATATCTATCGTTTGAGCATCATCAGATTTGTTTGCAGCAGCAACATAACATCATGCCTAGATTCAGAAAAACAAAACATGAGCTATGTTGCCTCACATTTTCAGACCCCTATTTGATCCAGTATTGGTGTCTTTGTTTATTGCACATTGTTACCCACATTATCTATCGTATTTTGATTCACATGATTTGCTGTGTGCTTTGATTTTCATTATCTACTGTGTTCATCCATTTGCATATTAGTCACTAGCATCACATCTCATACATTCTGAGCATCTGATTTTGGTTTAGGTTTTTTTTTTCTTTTGACTACCGTATCATGCCAGTATTTCTCTACATTATTTTGTGTTATATTTTTTACTTTTTATTGTCTAATTGGTTGCTTTCATCTGTATTATTGATGCTTCTGCTTCAGTAGATGTCCTTGTACATATGTTGTTGATTTAAAATCAAATGTATACTTATTTCACTATGGAATTTTCTGATTCCACTGTGAAACCTTTCATTTTCTGTGTCTAACTTATTGAGAGTTGGATCCACTGTGAAATCTCTCTTGCTTTCATCATGAATTCGTTTCGCCAAACTCTTTTCTTTGGGAAATCAAATTTAACCTGAATTTGCTGTCAAAAATCTTTTGCTATCAATTTTTTTTTTTACTACTGGAATACCTCTGTTACTGTGAAATTCTTGCTTGCTGTGAAGACCCTCTGCCCGAGATGTGCTCCTGAGAAACTTTCAAGAAAATTCTCGTGTTATGAGTTAAAGTATTACTTACAATTAGTGTAATACCTGTTCGTGAAGATACTTAAAAGTTAATTGGCAGATATATTTTACTTTAATTCTATCATTACTGATGATAGTAAAATCTGTAGAGGGATAATTTATTTGTGCTGGAATGACACCTGGTTGTTGATTGCTAAGATTGTTGGGGCTGTGCTTTGCCAAAATCTAGTCCATCTAATAACATTCTCTCCATGCCTCAACTACACTTAGCTTGCACCTAGGGCACTTATCTCTTGCAATTCAGCACTTCACTACATACCAACACAGTGTATCACTCTGCACTTGTGTGTCTACACCTGCACCTTCATCTGTTGCACCTTTACCTCCTGCACCTTGTCACAGTATGTATATTAGACTACATTCACTTTCCTACATGTAACATCTGTACATTGTCATTTCTTGTATATACATTCTATTCATGTTTTAAACATTACGTTTTCATTAATATATGCATTTTCACTATAGCCTAGGCATAATCATCTGCACATTAGCTTTAATGTGGAATTTTCAATTTCTTTTCTGTATTTTGCATTTCTTGTGCTAACTCATACTTGCAGGAAAGTTTGGAAGATGTTAATTCTTTTGGCTCTCCTTTTTCTATTTTTCTTTTATTTTGCTTTATGTCATCAATGTAAAAATTAAGTATAAATTTGGAATAAGATTTACTTTTATTGCTTAGACTAGGGCACATGGCATATAGTTTATTTTTGTAATATCCTGATTATGTGAATCATGCATTTTCCTTTAAAAATCACCATGGATGAACATGAATGACACATGCACCAACTATTAAGGAGTTAGTAAACTCGGAGGATTCTGTATTTGTGGCCCTAGTCAAAATACGAATGAGTCCCAGATTTACCATCTTTTTATTAGTCACACTGAGCCTACACTATTGGGCTATTTTCAAAATCACAACATATTTTATGTTTATAAAATATTTTAGAATTGAATAAGTTAAATTCCAAGCATATTTGCGGCCATAGTCAGAATATGTATTGAATTTACCTTAATTCAATTCTGTAATGCATATTTAAAGTGATTTTCTCAAAATATCTCTAGAAATTTGCATTCATTCATCTAGGATAGTTTGCATCATTTCATTTTGAAAAGAAGAAGAAGAAGAAAATCTCATGTCAAGGAAATCGATTCCTCAAAGATACTCTGGAAACTTTTTAAAGTTTGATTTTCTTAAGCTAAGTTTTCCACGATTTTCCCGAAAAATATTTCTTTCTTAGAATTCATTTTCAATTTTTTAAAGGAAGTTTTCCACCATTTTCACAAGCCAAAATCGCTTTCAAGTCTTTAAGGCTATAATTCTCAGAATTTCAATTTCCTAAGGTTTGATTCCCTTTCTCAAAAGGAGTTTTCCTATGAATTTCCAACCCTTTTCCAACAACAATTTTTGAGGTTAAAGTCTTTTTGACAGATATTTTCTCTTCAGGTGTTTATCTTTTCTCAAGAATTCATGCTATTTTCCAAGTATTTTCATTCATTCATGATTTTCCCAAATCTTAAGAGACTTTCTTAAGATTTTAAATTCCTTTTATCAGGGTTTTTCTAAGACATCGATTTCCATCTTTGCCTTAGAAACATTTTTCATTCCAAGACATTTTTTAAGCATATATCATGTTTTCCAACCTGCATTTTTATAAAATTTCATAGCACATGCCTAAATTTTCTGTGCATTTAGGATAGAACACAATTTTTGGTAATTTAGCTAAGCTAAGCACACATTTAGTCATTGGTTTGATTACCCCTGATAAAGGTGCCAGGAACGGTCGAACCTTGTACCGACAGGTCAAATCCCATTTTATGAAATTTTCCCGCTATTTTCAAAATGGAGGTGAGTTTTTCAAAACAATTTTCAAACTTTGGTCGAGTTTGACTCGCGAGATGTTTCCCCTCTCTCTCGCAGGGAAGGGAAAAGTTTTGCGACGATAACAACACCCAAAACTTTTCATTCATAATAGGTATTAGAATTAACACACCTGTACATAACCCTAATCTGGAATTTAACATGCATACCAAATGTAAAATTTCAGATTTAATTAACATCAAGTAATATATAGAAATACTCCTTTTTTTTTCATGTCACAGGCATCCTTTCATTCATGAACCATTCCCATTAAACATCTGAGCTTGAATGTCATTATGTATATGCAAAGCATAACTATCACCTGTATGCTCATACAGTAAAAAAATAACTCATGTAATTACACCTGGAATCATGCCTAGCATACTCATATCGAACATGGAAAAACTTCACACATAACACCAATGTTATAATCATAAACAAGTCTTATGCAAAAATGACAAATCTGGAAACCAGATCACAACATTAAACACATTCATTTTATGTGGACACTTGCACTTAAAACAACTTGAGATAACCCCTTGCTAAAGCTTATTATGTCAAGTTAAAACATGTGGAAGACATAAAAAAAACCAATTCTGAGCATGTATTAGACTCAAACCACATCCAGTAACAAAAGTTTGGAAGTTTATAAGATGGTCCATCACACCTAGGTATATATACACATTCAGTTTTTTTTTATGCACTGTTGCCCAGTCGAGCACCACTCGGCTGGGTCCAAAACGTCAGCCAGGTCTGGCAGACCAGGTCAGGCAAGACTGGTACACGCTGAGGCAGGTCTAACCAGCTTGGCTAGACCTCACAGGCCCCACACCTAACACAAAAAATATTTATTTTAATATATATACAAATACCTATAAAAAAAATTTGACAACTTACACCCAAATAGGTTGGACTGCTATTGGCTGGGCCTAACAGCACATGCACAGGCTCAGTCCGGGCCTGTGTGTGCTGTCAGGGCTGAACAACCACAACAAAACTCATTCCAAATCCCCTTTTTTTTGTTTGAATAGAAATGTGACCCACATAGCTCGGCCTATTAGGCCAGCCAAACTGGGTTCGGCTGGTCTGACAGTCAGCCTACAGAAAAAAGGATTTTTTTTTTTGTAAAGCAGTGTCAGCACCCAGTGGACTGGCTGGGCTTTGATCCAATCCAGCTGACTGAGTTGGCTAGGCCTGGAAAGGCACAATGGAGCGCAGGCTGAGCCTGCGCATCGCCAGCCAGAGTCTGGCAGTCAGCTGAGTATCACTCAATTGGCTGCCAGCCGACTTATACCCCAAACACATTTTTTTTGTGTTAACATGACCCACCCAAACATGCAGTTACAGAGAAGCCATCCATGGGGACGATCCATGGGTCATCCTCCATAACTCGTGGAGGAATCTACCATGGAAACATTTTCCCTTTTTTTTCCATGGATTCTGATGATGCATGAAATGCACATCATGTTAATAAGTTTTTCATGCATTTTGTAACAAGTTTAAGGTTTTAAACCCATGTTTAGATGTATTTTGATAGTAAGGGGTTATGGTTCGAATTTCAGAAAAATCGGAGTTAAAATGAGAGAGTTATGGCTATTTCAGTGTTGGACACAAATTTCGAGGTAGATCGGATCCATATCCGACCCAAATAGGTTATTTGGAATTTGGATCAACCTTTAGAAAGCCCAAAACCCAACCCACATGCCTATCTATATCCATTTCAAAAAGTTTTGCATAAAACCCCCCAGAAAGAAGCGCATAGAAAATATTTTTTTTATAACAGTGTTTCTGAAAACTATCAAAAGTATAAATAAAATATTCCAGCAAACCCTAGGCGTCTTTGGCTTGGATTGACGCCCCCTACAGTGCCTATAGCTCCAGCACCTCCTTCCCCTCCATTCTTCCACATTTTGGCCATTAAAGACCGGTTCATGCTTGGTTTCCAAGCATATTTTGATCTCTCTTGTGATTTCTATCTGTTTCTTCCTTTTTCCTTGCTGTTTTTCACCATTTTTCTGTGTTTTTGCAAGTGTAGCAGAGGTGGAGACTACTAACCTTGTGTGGGAGTGCGAAACACACCAACAAGGTGAGTCGGCCCTACCTCCATCCGGTTTTCTACACCCTCCGATCGAGAATCAGCGCATACTCCATCTTCGGTGGATCTCCAACGTGTAGCAGCTGCAAAAGTGCTGTTTTTGGTGAAGTCCAGCATTCTCGAACAGTTTGGGAAGTTATGATCAACCCACGGTCCGCTCTTCTTCATCCCCCCGGTCGTCGGATCACCCAAGAGGTAGGTCTTCTTCTCTCTTCTGTTTTAGCTAAAACCGAAATTGTGTGTTTGATTTTATTTTTTTATTTTCTGTGTGTTTCTTATTTTTCTTTTTGTTTCAACCTTAGAATAGATCCTGTGCACAGACCAGCACGTTAGTTTAGATTTATTTGATTGATTGATTCATTTGAATCGTGTTTTTTTTTAGATTTTTCAACCAAATCGTGAAAATCGGCTAGATCTTCATCTAGCCGATTCTTCAAGTTTGTCCAGTGTGTTCTTGGTTCTGTTTTACAGAAAATCCAATAAAAAATTCGTTCATTTTGATTCAAATTAATCGTTGGGAGTGTTCGTTATGTGTTTCTATTAAATTGAAAAGAAAAATACTAAAATCGGCTAGATTATTTCTAGCAGATTCTTGTGTTTTTATAAAAATGTTCATGTTTTTTTTTTTTTTGTAGTAGTGCTGTTTGTTGTGTGTGAGTTTTGTTTATTTCAGTACCTTTTATTTTTCGTTTTAGGAAAATGAATTTATTATGTGTCGCATAAAGGATTTTTGATAAAATCGTGAAGGAATGATTAAAATCTTGCAAGTGTAGATGCTTCTTTTGTGTCGTTTGTGTGATTTTCTGTTTGTGTGATTTTCTGTTTGTGTGTTAGTTAACAGTCTCTTAGAGTTGGGTGAGTCAAATTCATCGTTTTAGGGTTGTCTTAGTCCTTGTTTTTCTTTGTGTTTTCAATTTTTAGGTATTCTCTTTTGATTGAAAGAAAAAATTACAAAAATCGAGTTTTATTTTTTTTATGTTTTTAATGAATTTCAGCATAGTGTTGTTCATGTTTGCATTTGTGTAATTAGGAGTTTTTGATTATATTTTAACTTAGCTTTATCAAAGTATTTGTTACTTAGTTTAATCATTTTTTTTAGTTTGTATTTTTGTTTTTGTTGGTCTTCTTCTTCCCCAAGGTGGGCGGCAGCCATTAGAGCTCCAAATGAGCTCTAGGTCGATTTTTTTAGAAGATATTAAATGCAATTAGGTAGGTTAGGAAGGTGTCTAGATTCAATGTATTTAGGTTTAATTTTGTGCTCATTTGATTTCATTTAGTGCATAAAACCTAAGTTTTTACCAAAATTTATTTCTAAAAACCCTGATTTCAAGGCCATAGTCTTGCTATTGGGGGTAATTCGGTCATTTGACCTAAATTTCGAAATCCCTAACCCTAATTTTTACATATTTAAGCATGTCATATCATATTTAGCTTAGTTTATTACATTCAAATTTCAAAACTTGCATTTTATCAAAATATCTTTTTAAAAAACCCTAATTTCAAGGCCATAGTCTTGTTATTAGGGGTATTTTGGTCATTTGGACCCCAATTTCGAAATTTCATATCTTATCTTCCTTATTTATTCAATTTTATTTCATATTTTATCATTTTGATTTAAGGGAATCATGGCAAAAAGGCTTATATCTAGCAAAATCCAACAATTTCCTGATATTGTTGGATAAATCTAGAAAAGCCAACATATTTTCATTAACCAAGTTTTCTAGTTTTGCAGGTACATTGAAGACTTTATTTTTCATGTATTTAAATTTCAATAGTGATGTAACTTGTAATTAAACTTTGGAATAAGAATTTACATTTCCTGCTTAGCTTAGGTTGCATTGCATATAGTTTATGTTTATAATGTTAATGTGTGATGGATGATGATTCATGCATATTTTTACAAATTCACCATGGTCTACACGAATGGCACATGCACCAGCTTCTATGAAGTTTATAAACTTGGTGGAATTTGTATTTATGGCCATAGTCAAAATACGAATGATACTCAGATTTATAATCTTCACATTAGCCACATTCAGCCTACACTCTTAGGCTAACTTCAAAAATGCACTGCATTTCTCAAAAATACAAAAAGTATTTCTCAATTCCTCAAAATCATATTCATTCATTTCATGCATTTGCCAATTCCAATTCAAAATTTCAATTCAAAGAAGTTCATTTTCTCAAAATCTCCTAAGTCTTATAGCAAAATCGATTTTCCCAAAAGCATTGAATTTCAAAGAATATTTCAAGTGTTTTTCTCAAGTTCATAAACTCAATTTTCCAAAGTTATGCAGTCAATTTCAAAGTTTGAAGTTAGAGAAATCAGAATTTTTCTAAGTCTTATTCAAAAGAATATGGATTTGCCAATGATATTTCAAGTATTTCCCAAGTTTCAAATTCAAATTTTCTAAGTTAGAATTTCAATTTCAAAGTTTGAATTCAGAGAAAGCAAGTCTCTCAGAGTCGATTTTCACCAAATGTCAAGAATTTCTCAAAATCGATTTTTATTTCTCTCAGAAGTATATTTCAAATCCCAATTCACGATTTTCCATGTGATACCTATTCTAAATATTTCAATCATTCAAAGCAAACATCATGTTTTCAAAATGTGCATTTTGTGAAAATTCATAGCACATGCCTGATTCTATGTGCATTTAGAAATTAGAATATGATTTAGACAAGTTGAATAGAGTAGAGCATAAGATTGATCCTTGGTTCAATTACCCCTGTTAAAGGTGGCAGGAACGGTTGAACCTCGTACCGACAGGCGAGTCCCATTCTACGGAATTTTCCCGCATTTTAAAACGGAGGCGAGTTATTTTCAAAAACTTTTTCAAAGGTCAGTTTGATTTGCAAAAGTAAAAATTTTGCGATGATAACACAACCTTTCTCCAGCAAAAGGCTACCAATTTCAAAAAGCTGATTTAGTCTCAGAAATGAGACGCCCAAGATCAACCCCTTTTCAAGCTTTAGGGACCTCATTTACCTTCCTTTTGCAAAACCCCTGTCGGACTTATTGTGCGAAATCCGAAGGTTCCATCATGGTCTCTTCCTTTGAGGATTCCATTCATTTTCCCGATCAGGTTAAGGGAATAAACCTGAGCCTCATTTTAATGAGATATTTTCATCTCCCAATCAGGTTAAGAGAATAAACCTAAGCCTCATTTGATGAGGTATTTCATTTCTGCCCAATCAGGTTAAGGGTACAAACATGAGCCTCATTTGATAAGGTATTTCATTCCCCAATCAGGCCAAGGGTTAAGCCTGAGCCTCGTATTTACCTGAGATATTTTCGTCCAATCCAGGTTAAGGGCAAAACCTGAACTTCACTGCCATAGAGTCAATATTTTCCTCTTTATTTTCCACATCATATCTACCATCTTCACCGGGCTAGCACTTCCACACCCAGTCGGATCCTTCTAACTAGGGCATTTTTTTATGTATATAGCCCAAAATTTGGTGTGTTTTTCTTTGCCACTAAGCTCGGCCACAATTCGGCTTAGTAGCAAAGAGGGGCATCTGTAAACACCCCAAATTTTCACTCACCTCCCCGACATTCTCACCAACCATCGCGAACCATCCCTAGAGATCTTTGAAGGGCAAAATGGTCATTTCTTGAGCTTGGACTCCACAGAAGTCCAAATCTCGCCCCCAATTCTCAAAATTTCTCTATTTTGGCTCGGAATTTACCTCCAGTCACGAATTTTCAAAGTCTTATTCATAGCAGAAGATTGAAATATCAAATCTTCCATGCAATATTGAATTCCCTCAGACAAGTGATTGCACATTATTGCACAAGCATTTTATATCATTTCACTACACAACATGCCATTTTGAGGTCCAGAACTCTTGATTTTAAAAATTTTCAATCCAGATTCGAGTTTTTACTATTTTAAAATTGATTTCAAATCCCTGGGTCTTTAAATTGCCAATTTCTCTCATTTTAACCCCAGGACCACGGATTTCAAAAAAAAAGTTTTCTCAGGAAAAAAATCTAGATAGTTTTCTATATCAATTTTCAAATTTTGTTAGCTGGACCGACTCTACCTGAAGAAGGGGACGAAGCTTTGAATTTCAAGATTTTTGCAAAAAGCCTTTGAATTTCATGAAATCCCTTTATTTTACCCTTTTTACTAATTTCAAAATCATTTTTTTACAAATATGCCCTGAGAGGGCAGCTTCTTTCAAAAATCTTCATAATTAGGTCAAATTTTGTTTCTTATTTGCCAGTTAATATAGGTTTTATGAAAATTCCAAAAAGAGGTTTTGCCTTTTACCTTTTAAGGCTTCATTTTTTCTTTTTATCCAATAAAAAGTGATGTGGGGCCCAACGAGAGGTGGCGCCACACAAAATTAGATCTTTTCTTTTATTTATCATTTTCTCTTTATTCAAAAAGTGGCCCTAGATGGTGACACATCTGAGCCCCTCCTCAAAAATAGCTGCTTTACCTAAACTTTAGGTAAAACAAACAAAAAAGAAATTTAAAGCTAGGAGTCGTCCCCTCCCAAATGGTGACATTTCAAAAAATTTCAAAAGTCAGTTTTAGAATTATCAAAACTTTCAAAAATCAGTTTGAAAACTTTCGAAAATCTCTGATTTTTTTAGGGAGGAATCCCTCCTTTTAAACAGACCCCCTCTTGATCGAGAGAGGGGATCGGATCTCCCGACTTTCTCTCTTGGTTTCTCCCTATCTCTCGAATCCCTCTTCTCTTCCTCCATTCTTCCTTTTCTTGTTCCTTCTCCCCTCATTGCTTCCTTCTTCCACCCTCCTTCAACAGAGTATTCAACAAGCTTGATCAAACCTGTAGGGCATTGAGCTCGTCTCTCTCAATAAATAAACTTTCAAGAGTCGGCATCCTCGAGATATCCAATTCACGCAATCAGGTGAGGAGTTGCTTTTCCTTTCTTTTTTATCTTCTGAGAAATCGGGTTGTAATGATCACATTAGAGTTGACATAGGCCAAATCTCATTTATTTTGCTATTTGTTGTCATATCTGTTCTATTTTATCTGATTTAATGGTTTAACTGCATCATATGATTATTTTGTTACCTACGTCTGCAATTTTGGGAATTATGTATCATACTCATGTCATATATATTGCAAATCCATTGCATCGGTTGATGTGGTTTGCATCCATGGTTGTCTCATACATTGAGGATCGATGATGCCTTGTAATGACATCATCGGTTCATCTGATTATCATGTTTTGACTGAGTTATCATCTCTTCCATGACATTTTACTTTATTTGTTTCAGCATTATAAGCACCATGGTTTTTTTTTTGAGACTCGTGTCTGTGTCATCCCATATCGCATATCATTGATCTCATCTATGCATTTAAAAGTTATTACTGTAAGAAATATCGATTTCATCAATGCTTTGGTTCCTGTAAATGCAGTGAATGAGACCTCATTTGATTTTTTGTTCATATGTGGCATCCCTTTTATTATAATCCTTTCTTTAAATCTTGTTGTTTTCACATACCTTCCTTTGTCTTCTTATATGTTTTATGTTTGACATCAGCATTGTCTAACTCTTCTGCATCTTACTAATTCCTACATACATGTATTGCTTTGATTAGGCATCAGCATTTCACTCCATCAAGCGATATCCGCAAGGATTTATCGTACAGTAAATAGTGCCATTAACTTAGGCACAATATTTAAATTCAGCATTAATTCTAGTTCTACTTCTTATAACATCCCATTTCACAATATTTCATTTCACAGTACCCCATCACTGTAATGTTCCATTTCTTGCAATATTTATCACATTTATAGTACTCATTTTGTTATATGTATCACCATCATCTTGTTTACTTGTTCACGCCGACATACTATCTACATCGGGCAGGGTAAAATCATTTGTTGCATTCCATCTGCATATCTCCAGTTCCTTATCATTTCTTCGTCCTGTATCTCATAGCATCTGTATTAGTTCAATCATTAACGCATATTAGCAATATCTATCGTTTGAGCATCATCAGATTTGTTTGCAGCAGCAACATAACATCATGCCTAGATTCAGAAAAACAAAACATGAGCTATGTTGCCTCACATTTTCAGACCCCTATTTGATCCAGTATTGGTGTCTTTGTTTATTGCACATTGTTACCCACATTATCTATCGTATTTTGATTCACATGATTTGCTGTGTGCTTTGATTTTCATTATCTACTGTGTTCATCCATTTGCATATTAGTCACTAGCATCACATCTCATACATTCTGAGCATCTGATTTTGGTTTAGGTTTTTTTTTTCTTTTGACTACCGTATCATGCCAGTATTTCTCTACATTATTTTGTGTTATATTTTTTACTTTTTATTGTCTAATTGGTTGCTTTCATCTGTATTATTGATGCTTCTGCTTCAGTAGATGTCCTTGTACATATGTTGTTGATTTAAAATCAAATGTATACTTATTTCACTATGGAATTTTCTGATTCCACTGTGAAACCTTTCATTTTCTGTGTCTAACTTATTGAGAGTTGGATCCACTGTGAAATCTCTCTTGCTTTCATCATGAATTCGTTTCGCCAAACTCTTTTCTTTGGGAAATCAAATTTAACCTGAATTTGCTGTCAAAAATCTTTTGCTATCAATTTTTTTTTTTACTACTGGAATACCTCTGTTACTGTGAAATTCTTGCTTGCTGTGAAGACCCTCTGCCCGAGATGTGCTCCTGAGAAACTTTCAAGAAAATTCTCGTGTTATGAGTTAAAGTATTACTTACAATTAGTGTAATACCTGTTCGTGAAGATACTTAAAAGTTAATTGGCAGATATATTTTACTTTAATTCTATCATTACTGATGATAGTAAAATCTGTAGAGGGATAATTTATTTGTGCTGGAATGACACCTGGTTGTTGATTGCTAAGATTGTTGGGGCTGTGCTTTGCCAAAATCTAGTCCATCTAATAACATTCTCTCCATGCCTCAACTACACTTAGCTTGCACCTAGGGCACTTATCTCTTGCAATTCAGCACTTCACTACATACCAACACAGTGTATCACTCTGCACTTGTGTGTCTACACCTGCACCTTCATCTGTTGCACCTTTACCTCCTGCACCTTGTCACAGTATGTATATTAGACTACATTCACTTTCCTACATGTAACATCTGTACATTGTCATTTCTTGTATATACATTCTATTCATGTTTTAAACATTACGTTTTCATTAATATATGCATTTTCACTATAGCCTAGGCATAATCATCTGCACATTAGCTTTAATGTGGAATTTTCAATTTCTTTTCTGTATTTTGCATTTCTTGTGCTAACTCATACTTGCAGGAAAGTTTGGAAGATGTTAATTCTTTTGGCTCTCCTTTTTCTATTTTTCTTTTATTTTGCTTTATGTCATCAATGTAAAAATTAAGTATAAATTTGGAATAAGATTTACTTTTATTGCTTAGACTAGGGCACATGGCATATAGTTTATTTTTGTAATATCCTGATTATGTGAATCATGCATTTTCCTTTAAAAATCACCATGGATGAACATGAATGACACATGCACCAACTATTAAGGAGTTAGTAAACTCGGAGGATTCTGTATTTGTGGCCCTAGTCAAAATACGAATGAGTCCCAGATTTACCATCTTTTTATTAGTCACACTGAGCCTACACTATTGGGCTATTTTCAAAATCACAACATATTTTATGTTTATAAAATATTTTAGAATTGAATAAGTTAAATTCCAAGCATATTTGCGGCCATAGTCAGAATATGTATTGAATTTACCTTAATTCAATTCTGTAATGCATATTTAAAGTGATTTTCTCAAAATATCTCTAGAAATTTGCATTCATTCATCTAGGATAGTTTGCATCATTTCATTTTGAAAAGAAGAAGAAGAAGAAAATCTCATGTCAAGGAAATCGATTCCTCAAAGATACTCTGGAAACTTTTTAAAGTTTGATTTTCTTAAGCTAAGTTTTCCACGATTTTCCCGAAAAATATTTCTTTCTTAGAATTCATTTTCAATTTTTTAAAGGAAGTTTTCCACCATTTTCACAAGCCAAAATCGCTTTCAAGTCTTTAAGGCTATAATTCTCAGAATTTCAATTTCCTAAGGTTTGATTCCCTTTCTCAAAAGGAGTTTTCCTATGAATTTCCAACCCTTTTCCAACAACAATTTTTGAGGTTAAAGTCTTTTTGACAGATATTTTCTCTTCAGGTGTTTATCTTTTCTCAAGAATTCATGCTATTTTCCAAGTATTTTCATTCATTCATGATTTTCCCAAATCTTAAGAGACTTTCTTAAGATTTTAAATTCCTTTTATCAGGGTTTTTCTAAGACATCGATTTCCATCTTTGCCTTAGAAACATTTTTCATTCCAAGACATTTTTTAAGCATATATCATGTTTTCCAACCTGCATTTTTATAAAATTTCATAGCACATGCCTAAATTTTCTGTGCATTTAGGATAGAACACAATTTTTGGTAATTTAGCTAAGCTAAGCACACATTTAGTCATTGGTTTGATTACCCCTGATAAAGGTGCCAGGAACGGTCGAACCTTGTACCGACAGGTCAAATCCCATTTTATGAAATTTTCCCGCTATTTTCAAAATGGAGGTGAGTTTTTCAAAACAATTTTCAAACTTTGGTCGAGTTTGACTCGCGAGATGTTTCCCCTCTCTCTCGCAGGGAAGGGAAAAGTTTTGCGACGATAACAACACCCAAAACTTTTCATTCATAATAGGTATTAGAATTAACACACCTGTACATAACCCTAATCTGGAATTTAACATGCATACCAAATGTAAAATTTCAGATTTAATTAACATCAAGTAATATATAGAAATACTCCTTTTTTTTTCATGTCACAGGCATCCTTTCATTCATGAACCATTCCCATTAAACATCTGAGCTTGAATGTCATTATGTATATGCAAAGCATAACTATCACCTGTATGCTCATACAGTAAAAAAATAACTCATGTAATTACACCTGGAATCATGCCTAGCATACTCATATCGAACATGGAAAAACTTCACACATAACACCAATGTTATAATCATAAACAAGTCTTATGCAAAAATGACAAATCTGGAAACCAGATCACAACATTAAACACATTCATTTTATGTGGACACTTGCACTTAAAACAACTTGAGATAACCCCTTGCTAAAGCTTATTATGTCAAGTTAAAACATGTGGAAGACATAAAAAAAACCAATTCTGAGCATGTATTAGACTCAAACCACATCCAGTAACAAAAGTTTGGAAGTTTATAAGATGGTCCATCACACCTAGGTATATATACACATTCAGTTTTTTTTTATGCACTGTTGCCCAGTCGAGCACCACTCGGCTGGGTCCAAAACGTCAGCCAGGTCTGGCAGACCAGGTCAGGCAAGACTGGTACACGCTGAGGCAGGTCTAACCAGCTTGGCTAGACCTCACAGGCCCCACACCTAACACAAAAAATATTTATTTTAATATATATACAAATACCTATAAAAAAAATTTGACAACTTACACCCAAATAGGTTGGACTGCTATTGGCTGGGCCTAACAGCACATGCACAGGCTCAGTCCGGGCCTGTGTGTGCTGTCAGGGCTGAACAACCACAACAAAACTCATTCCAAATCCCCTTTTTTTTGTTTGAATAGAAATGTGACCCACATAGCTCGGCCTATTAGGCCAGCCAAACTGGGTTCGGCTGGTCTGACAGTCAGCCTACAGAAAAAAGGATTTTTTTTTTTGTAAAGCAGTGTCAGCACCCAGTGGACTGGCTGGGCTTTGATCCAATCCAGCTGACTGAGTTGGCTAGGCCTGGAAAGGCACAATGGAGCGCAGGCTGAGCCTGCGCATCGCCAGCCAGAGTCTGGCAGTCAGCTGAGTATCACTCAATTGGCTGCCAGCCGACTTATACCCCAAACACATTTTTTTTGTGTTAACATGACCCACCCAAACATGCAGTTACAGAGAAGCCATCCATGGGGACGATCCATGGGTCATCCTCCATAACTCGTGGAGGAATCTACCATGGAAACATTTTCCCTTTTTTTTCCATGGATTCTGATGATGCATGAAATGCACATCATGTTAATAAGTTTTTCATGCATTTTGTAACAAGTTTAAGGTTTTAAACCCATGTTTAGATGTATTTTGATAGTAAGGGGTTATGGTTCGAATTTCAGAAAAATCGGAGTTAAAATGAGAGAGTTATGGCTATTTCAGTGTTGGACACAAATTTCGAGGTAGATCGGATCCATATCCGACCCAAATAGGTTATTTGGAATTTGGATCAACCTTTAGAAAGCCCAAAACCCAACCCACATGCCTATCTATATCCATTTCAAAAAGTTTTGCATAAAACCCCCCAGAAAGAAGCGCATAGAAAATATTTTTTTTATAACAGTGTTTCTGAAAACTATCAAAAGTATAAATAAAATATTCCAGCAAACCCTAGGCGTCTTTGGCTTGGATTGACGCCCCCTACAGTGCCTATAGCTCCAGCACCTCCTTCCCCTCCATTCTTCCACATTTTGGCCATTAAAGACCGGTTCATGCTTGGTTTCCAAGCATATTTTGATCTCTCTTGTGATTTCTATCTGTTTCTTCCTTTTTCCTTGCTGTTTTTCACCATTTTTCTGTGTTTTTGCAAGTGTAGCAGAGGTGGAGACTACTAACCTTGTGTGGGAGTGCGAAACACACCAACAAGGTGAGTCGGCCCTACCTCCATCCGGTTTTCTACACCCTCCGATCGAGAATCAGCGCATACTCCATCTTCGGTGGATCTCCAACGTGTAGCAGCTGCAAAAGTGCTGTTTTTGGTGAAGTCCAGCATTCTCGAACAGTTTGGGAAGTTATGATCAACCCACGGTCCGCTCTTCTTCATCCCCCCGGTCGTCGGATCACCCAAGAGGTAGGTCTTCTTCTCTCTTCTGTTTTAGCTAAAACCGAAATTGTGTGTTTGATTTTATTTTTTTATTTTCTGTGTGTTTCTTATTTTTCTTTTTGTTTCAACCTTAGAATAGATCCTGTGCACAGACCAGCACGTTAGTTTAGATTTATTTGATTGATTGATTCATTTGAATCGTGTTTTTTTTTAGATTTTTCAACCAAATCGTGAAAATCGGCTAGATCTTCATCTAGCCGATTCTTCAAGTTTGTCCAGTGTGTTCTTGGTTCTGTTTTACAGAAAATCCAATAAAAAATTCGTTCATTTTGATTCAAATTAATCGTTGGGAGTGTTCGTTATGTGTTTCTATTAAATTGAAAAGAAAAATACTAAAATCGGCTAGATTATTTCTAGCAGATTCTTGTGTTTTTATAAAAATGTTCATGTTTTTTTTTTTTTTGTAGTAGTGCTGTTTGTTGTGTGTGAGTTTTGTTTATTTCAGTACCTTTTATTTTTCGTTTTAGGAAAATGAATTTATTATGTGTCGCATAAAGGATTTTTGATAAAATCGTGAAGGAATGATTAAAATCTTGCAAGTGTAGATGCTTCTTTTGTGTCGTTTGTGTGATTTTCTGTTTGTGTGATTTTCTGTTTGTGTGTTAGTTAACAGTCTCTTAGAGTTGGGTGAGTCAAATTCATCGTTTTAGGGTTGTCTTAGTCCTTGTTTTTCTTTGTGTTTTCAATTTTTAGGTATTCTCTTTTGATTGAAAGAAAAAATTACAAAAATCGAGTTTTATTTTTTTTATGTTTTTAATGAATTTCAGCATAGTGTTGTTCATGTTTGCATTTGTGTAATTAGGAGTTTTTGATTATATTTTAACTTAGCTTTATCAAAGTATTTGTTACTTAGTTTAATCATTTTTTTTAGTTTGTATTTTTGTTTTTGTTGGTCTTCTTCTTCCCCAAGGTGGGCGGCAGCCATTAGAGCTCCAAATGAGCTCTAGGTCGATTTTTTTAGAAGATATTAAATGCAATTAGGTAGGTTAGGAAGGTGTCTAGATTCAATGTATTAGGGTTTTATTACCTTAGCCGTTTTTAGGGGTCATTCAAGTAAGTTTTGGAATTAGGTTAGCATTTAATCCTAGAAAATCGTATTTCTATTTAAGTCCTTTTATTCTCTAGGTAGTTTTAATTGCATTAGCTTAGAAAGTAGCACCATTAGGGTTGGCGATTTTTGAAAAGGAAGGTAATTAAGGTAATTGAATTTGAAAAGTTTTTGGAAATAGTAGATTCTTCAAAAATCGTGTAAAGCATTTAAAGGAGCATTAAATTTTGAATGTGCATTAAAAGAAGGAGTTACTATTTAGCTTTGGAAAGTGTTTTTGAAATTAAACTAAATTTCCAATTTAGGTTCCACGATTTTCAGAAAGAAATAAATACCATTTACTTCAATCTGGGAAAGCAAAAATCGTGGGGTTTTCTAAGTTGGACTTTTCGTTTTCCAAAGTGAGCCTTTAAATATAATTAAGGAGTGTAACTCCCTCATTAAGTGGAGCGATTTTTGAGAATCCAAATCATTTCAAATTTTGAGCATTGATAATTATTACCTTATTTTTCCAACCTTCTACATTAAAATCGTTAGCTTTGAATTAATTTTAGGATAATTAATAGGTTACTAATTTAGTCGACCTAATTAAGTGAGTCAAACCCTAGTCTAAACCCACCCAAGTCTAGTCAAAACCGAGCCTAGCCTAAGTCAAATCATAGACCAAACCTCACCCAACCTTGAGTCAACCGAACCTACCTATTGAAACCTAACCTAACCTAGTCAACCTAGTTGACTTAGTTAGGTTTTCCATGTGCCTAACACAACTCGAATCCTAGCCCAAGTCAAACCCTAGGTTAAGCCTAGTCAAGTCAAACCTAACCTAAGCTTAGGAACCGAGTCCACCTAAACCAAACCGACCTTAGCTAAGTCAACTCGAGCCTAGTTGAGTTAACCGAGTAAACCTAACCCTAACCCTATCCTAAACCCACAGCCTTTGGTATTTAGTGTATTCATTTCATTTGGTTTTAAGTCATATTAAGTGTAGAATAATTAGTTTAGTTATTTACTTCATTGATCTAGTTAGATTGTAGAAACGTTTGTTCAAGTTGTAATTGATTCGTGTGATTCATTTTTGTAGTTCAATTATTCCAATAGTAGTTAGTTGGTAATAGCTGCATATCTTAATTTATGTAACTAGGTTTGTATCCCTTTGATTATTATAGTTGCATTTGCATCGTTAGTTAACGTAGCTTTAGTCATAATTTGCTTATCGTATTTCGTTCGTCATGCATTTAGCATAATTGTAATATTCATCTGCATATACACTGTCATTCAGTGTTATTTAGATTGCATTAGGTTTAATATGCATTTTTTAGAGTTTAAATAGATTTATAAAGTGAATAGTGTACTCAAAGAAAAACCCGATTTTTTCCCTGTCGCACAAGCATTATTTTATGTGCAAAAATTTTGAGTTTTCCAAAAATTCTTTTTCTGTTCACTTTATTGACGTGTTATCTGACTGAAGACCAAATTTCAGCTCTTTTGGAGTTGATTTGGTCTGATTTTTAAGCGTTTTGCGAAAACCACTTTTTCTGGTTTTAAAATTACAGGACTTTCAATATCCTGATTTTTCCCAGTTTTGAAACACTTATATCTGGAGTTCCAGATATCGTTTTTTCATTCTGTAAAAACTGTCAGATTATTTAATCTGTTAGTTACAGAAAAGAACAAGTTTCGGGAAAATCAGACCTCGTTTTCTCTGTCAAACAGTAGTTTTCTGATAACCTGTCAGAAATCTATTTTACACCAGTTAGGGGCATTTTCGTAATTTCCTTAGTTTCGGCATTTTAGGACTGTTTTTAGTATTTTCTGCATATTAGGTACTGCATCTGCATCATATAGTATTGTTAGAATTAAATTAGTTGATTTTTGAATTAGTTTAATATTTTAATTAATTACTTTAGTGTAATTAGGAATTATTTTGCTAATTGCTTGAAAATTAGGTTTAGTTGCATTTTCAACTTGCATTATTAGAATAAATTGCTAACTCTGCATTTTCCTTTGTTCTTAGGTTGAAAAGCATAATCATTATCCAGGGTTATTGTCCAAATGAGAAGAGTGAATAATTGGTGAAAAGACAGAAATACCCTTGGTGTGGATCAGAAGACTTAGCTGCTTTTCTATTTTCATTTTAGTGATTAATTGTAGTTGTATTAGCTTTGTAATTGTAGATTGATATTTGTAATTAATAAATTAAATTTTACAGAAATATCTTGATTAATTCTTGTTCCCTGAGGATTCGACCCGTACTTACCACTTTGTGGAAAGTCGGTTTTTATACTTTTGGTTGACGATTTTCCAAAGTTTTATTGAAAATAATTGTTTTAAAAAGATCATTTCAAAATATCAACCAGATTCTATAAAAAAAAGCATAAAATTGAACCAATGTTTGATTTCTCATATATTTTCAAAGGAGAGGACCCGTAACTCAGAATCGGTACTTGGGGGCTGCGACAGTTGCAACAAGGAGAGTGCTTCCACTGGCGTCGACTGCTCTGATGCCGTGAAGGGGATTCTGAGAGGAAGAGAGAGAGAAAAGTTGAGAGATAGCGAGAGGCGAGGTCGACAGAGAGAGAGGAAGAGAGGAGAGTGAGGGAAACCAACACGGGATCCCCCTTTTGAAGAGGAAAGCCCTGAAAGGGAGGAGACGACCTACGTTCCGGCAGCTGCGCTTCGACCCCCCCTCCCCATTATGATTTCCTTCTTGTGGGGTTAGGGTTCACTCTGCACCCTAACCCTCTCTTTTTTATCGAGCAATCCGTATCGGGTTGCCTTTACCTACCTTTTTTTTTTAAGCGGGGCACGGTCCGGGTCCAAGACCCGCGAACCTGCCATGGTCTGAATCAGCTGTGTGGATCGGTAGGTTGGATCCAACTGCGGATCCCTGCATTAAGTAGGTGATTATTATTATATATATATTTTTGTTTATAATTTATTATTGTTTCCTTTTTTCTATATATATATATATATCAGTTATTATACGTATATATATGAATTTGTTATGGATCCGAAACGTGAATCCCAGGCCCAATTTATAGAATTATGAAAACAAATTTTCCAATTAATTAGGAAATTTTTTGGTTATTACAATATATGTGGCCATTATCGATGTATCATTAATGACGACATATGTGGCTGCTAAATATTATTGTTAACCCACTTTTATGTTTATATTTAATGGCCACTAAATGTCGTTGTTATAGGTTTTACTCTATAATAATGATATTCAGGTGTCACCATTATAGGGTTTATAATTGGGCTCAAGTATCATGCCCTAATTCTTATTTTTTCTCTGTCTCTCTTCTTCTGCAATCTCTGTCTATTGTCGGACCACCGCCGGACCACCTCCTCCCTCCCTATTCAGGTGACACCACCTGACCGCCGTCGAACTGAGGATCAATCCTCTCTCTCTTTGATTTATCTAGGTGACACTACCGCCCACCACCTCCAATCTATGCACAGGGTGACACTGCCAGAGGATATCCACTCTCTCTCTATGATTTCTCTGGGTGACACTGCCGGCCACCACCTTCGATCTCTGCTCGGGTGACATTGTCGGACTGCCATCCCTTTCTCTGTCTCTGCGATCTCTTTCCTCTCTGCTCGGGCGACTATGATGGTTGCAAAATTTTTCCTTTTCTTTTTTCTCTCTTTCCTCTTCTTTTTCCTTTCCGCCCTTTTCCCTTTTTGAAGGGGAAAAAGAAAGAAAGAAGAAAAAGAAAGAAAATAAACTCTTTTGCAAGGTCTCACTTGACCTTTATTTGAAAAAGATTTGAAAATTACTTGCCTCCATTTTTGAAAATTTTGCGGAAAAAGATGGAGAGATGGGATTCGCTCGTCGGTACGAGGTTCAACCTTTTCTGGTGCTTTTACCAGAGATAATTGAACCAAGGATCGACTTAATGCCTTTTGCTTTGCCTAAATTTGTCTAAATGATTATTCTGAAATCCTAAATGCACATTGAATCATGCTTGTGCAATGCAAATGCAAAGATGTATGCTTTTGAGAAGAGCTTCAAAAATTTTGGATTTTTCCAAGTGATTTTGAAATAAGTTTGAAAACATCTTTGAAGAGATGGTTCAAAAATTGAATTTGATTTGGAAAATTGAATTTTGAATCTAAACTTGGAATTTGAAAAGGAAGATTTGAAATTTTGAGGTTGAAATAATAAAAGATTGAAATAGATTTGAATTTGAATTAAAGAAGGAAGATTTGAAAATGATGAGATTTTGAATTTGAAGTGAAATCTTGAAAATGGAACTTGAAAATAAGAGTTGAATTTGTAATTGATACTGAAATTGAGATTTGAACATTGAAATGGAATTTGAAAATTAGAATTTTGGATTGATTCTAAAGATTGATTTAGAAATTCAAAGTAAACCTCAAAACTTGATTTGGATTTTCAAAGTGAATTTCAAAATTCTGACTTGGAGTTGAATTAAAACTTAGGATATTGAAATGGAGTTCAAAAATAAAGAACTTGAATGAAATTTGAAGTTAAAATATGAAATTTAGAAAGGTAAAATTCAAAAATAAGAATTGAAAGTTGGAATTTGAAATAAGATGGAATTTGAGAATAAAAGATGAATTTGAATTTACAAATAAGAGTTGAAAAATGATTCTAAATTCAGAAATGAAAACTGTATTTTGAAAACTTATCTTAAAAATCACATGGAATTTTGGAAAATGATTTGAAATAATTTAAGAAAGAATGCAATTCTATCCTAAATGATGAATGCTTTGAAAGAATTTAAAGATTGGAATTTAAAAACATATTTTATTCTTTAATAGAATTGAAATAAGATTAAATCATAATACATTCATGACTATGGTCACAAACATATTATAATCTAATTTATATTTAAATTCTAATAAAAACTAAAATAATTTTTTGTGCCTCTATAGGATTTAAAATGAAATTAACTTTTAATATATCCATGACTATGGCCACAAATATATCTTGAGCTAATTCACATATTAAGTTCTGATAAAGGAAGAAAAGAATATTTCAGAAAAATATGATGGAAATCAAATATTATTCCATAAAAGATAAAAATCCTAAGTATTGTTCACATTTTGACTATGGCCATAAATGTGAATCATTACTTCGAATTATTTACTCTTATTAGAAAGGTGCACGTGCCATTCATGTTTCACCATTGTGGATTTTTAAAATAAAAATGAGAATAAGATGGGATGTCATAGGCAATTATGAGAACTATATGCTCATACATTCTATTCTAAGCTGAAAAGATAAAATTCTCATTAGTATCCACTTATTACAGCCTTAAATTGAAATTGAAATTATAAAATTCCTAATCTAAGAAAGGAAATCTAAGTCTTTCATGTTTTTTTTGCAAAAACGAGTTAGTACAAAGCAAAATATGCAAAATGTAGAAGAAAATAGAAATGCCATGTCAAAACCAATCATGAATAGGGTTATGCCTATTCTAATGAAGGAAGGAATATGTAAAATGCTATACTTAAGCTAAATGAAAAATATATATGCATATGCCTAATGCTAATGAGAGAATGCATCCATAGATATACAAGGTGTGGAAATAAAACACTATCATACTGTAATGAAGGACACATATTTATATGCAAAATGCAGAAATGAAACACATGCCTTATGCTGAAAGAAAAATGCACTTATAGGTATGTAAAATGTAGAAATGTTGGATGTCAGGGTGTAGGAAGCCACAACAGCCTTTGGGCTGCTGTGCTAGGTAATCACAAGAAGCTACAACAGCCCGTAGGGCTGATGTGCTTATGAAAGTACAAGAAGCTACAGCAACCTACCGGGCTGCTGTGCTATAGCAGCCATTGGGCTGCTGTGCTAAGTAAATGCAAGAAGTTACAGCAGGGAATAATGAAGAAGGTGCAGCGGGTACTGTGAAAATGTTGTTGGGTGAGTGTCATGTAGCAAGTGCATGGAAGTGAGGAAGTGCAGTGGAATTTCTATGTACAGGGCATGAGGATGTTGCACAAGGATGGTGCTGTGAAGGAGGGATGATATACAAGTGTGGAGGTGTGGTAAGTGAGGATGAAGTGTAGGTGGACAAGTAGTGAAGATGGTGTGGGTGCTAATGTAACAGGTGAAGCAGGGGTGCCTAAGCAAGTGTACAACAGGTAAGTGTTATGCTGAAGAGGGTCGGTGTTGCAGGTGGAGTGTTTCAGCAGCTGTGGCTGTGACATGGGGGTGAGATGCTGTGCAGAAACAAGTGGCGAAGTGTTGAAGGGATGATGCTGTAATGAACATATGTGTTGAAGTGGTGTGTGACAAAAGACATGAGTGTTGAAGGTGAATTAGTAGGAAAGTGTGAAGCAATGGTGATGTTGTGAATGCAGCAGTGGCTAGACCATGATTTAACATGCTCAGCGACACACCAATACTATGAAGATGCAATAAATGCTATTGAAGATAACATCTATGTATGACTTACGAAATGAAGTCATTCACTGTATTGGGAGTGGGTGTTGTGCTGTCGGTGACACAGAAACAATATGCAACAGGTGTGGGGTTGTCATCAATGTTATACAAATTAATATGCCAATGCAATGACATATATAGAAAAGATCGACTAATATAGATACATGGATTAATGAAAATACTACACAGCCTATAAACCTCAAGCACTAAATAAGACTTACACCCAATTATAGTAATTTGATAGCAACTTAGTCCCTGCAAAAGGACTGTTCAGATTGATAGTATATGGTATAACAAATTGGTTCTGAACAGTACGCAACACCCTCAGGGTTCTGGAAAAGATCCACAAACACAAAAGGATCAACACAGTTTGATTTCGATCCTGAAGGAGGCCCTCTGCCACCAGCTTTTGATTCACGCCCAACATTAAGAAACATAGGGACATATAAATATGAAACCATCAGTTCTGTAGATTGATTTTAAGAAAGGGGTTTTACAAACTATACCACATGGCCAATATAGCATTCACCAACATTAGCTTAGCCCTATCAATCCAACATTAACGGGCCAAACTATCTAACAATAATTATGTTACAAAAATGAATGGTATGTAATTACAGGAAATGTACAGGGGTGAACAGGTGTTTGATATGTCCGGTAATGGACAAGTATGTGGCTGGACTAAACATATGTATAAAAAATTATATACAGTATATAGTGAACACATGAAAATGAAAAAGGTAGGTGCTCTGCATTTTATGGCTGGTGTTTGCAGCAGTTTGAATATGATCCAGACCAAACTACTCTCGATTACATTTGAGGATCTTGCAAGTACCGAAGCGCCATATGTGCATTTCCTAAGCCCTCCTCCCTCATATCAGCATTGATACATATAACAACAGTGTTTGGATGAGATGGCCTTGCTAGGAATGGCTCTACTGTCAGCTTTCTGCTCCTTCTCCTGCTTCTACTCTACAAAATCTATGTCAAGAGAGAGAGAGCCATGCTTCTAAGATCAGACTTGCGCGAAGCCAATGAAAGATATGAAGGTGTGTGAAGAAGATGAGATGAGCTTTATTCTAGAGGAAGTTGAGGAGAGGTTTCAAGTGGGTATCAACTAAAACTTCCCTGTATCTAGAAAAAGGTGAGTGATAGGGATGTTCAAGGTAGCTGAGGAAAGGACAACAAAATCTGCAAGGATGTTATCAGTGGCAAGAACAAAATGGTGGTAGGAATTGTTAGAAAGTGAATGTAGTAGTTCAGGTGCTAAGGTTCAGAATAGGAATGTACGACATAGAAAGTATATTTATTAAATCATAGCAAGATATACTAAATGAAGTCCAAATGCATCATGATCTATATAGGCAATGCAAGAGCACGCAGGAGATGCAATAAATTCCACTCAATCAGAGGGAGTTTAGTAGAGACATCATTTAATCAACTTTATAAAGCCGTGTAAAATGTTAAAACTGATTTCATAACAAGGAAAAAGCCTTTTCATAGTAATTGTTAGCCGATTTTTACAGCAAATAAGATTTTATTGCAATAAATTTTGATAGCAAGGGAAATTAGAATTTGCAGTAAATGAAATAGGAATTTACAGTAAATCAAATGTAGACATCGATCCTTTGAACTCAATGTAGTAAACTGATTAGCAAATCAATTTCAAATATCAGATTCTCGAAATTCAAAGTAATGAATTCATTAGCCAATCAATTTCAAATATCAGACTATCAAAATTCAAGGCAGTAAATAGATTTCTGCTGCTTAGGCGCACAGTAAGTCGATTTCTGCTTAGTGCATGGCAAATCCAACCTGCTAGACCATGGTTTGGAGGGAGAACAAATCAACACAGAGTCCATTTTCATGGCAAGCAAAAGGGATTTTATTATGTACAATGATGATGATCCAATTGCCATGCTCTATTTATTTTCTTCCTCGTTTGTCCATTCTCATTTAGAGATAGAAGCATTTTATTAGGTGTACCACATCTATTTTTTCGAAACCTCAGACAGTTCACAAAGCATCGTGTATTTCTTCAGCCCAAGAATACCTTCAATTGACTATTCTTATGGTCTACTTAATGAACCGGATCAGGAATTCTTCCTCTGTCAAGACTATTCTTGAAATCGAAAATCAATCCAATGTTTCTGTAAAAGATGCATAGATAGAGGATGCTATGCAAAATCTGTGGTTGTGGCAGAAATTGAAGGTGTTGCTGGAGGTTGTGGTGGAGGTGGTATAGGGGAACACATGTGAGATGAAATGCAGGACAAGCAGGGGATATGACGACCAAATGTTGTTATGCGATGCAATAGGATATCAAAATAAAATAGGAAACCCAGATCAACAAACAATCAAAACGAAAACAGGAACTCAAAAGTCAAAAGGTGATCAAAACACAAACCGATTATTAAAATGGAACAAAAAATCAGATGCAAAAGCAAAACAGAAATAAGAAAGGGAAATTGAAACAAAATAGGATACGATTGGAATGCAACGTAAGCGAAACAGTAGAATACAAAAGAAAAATGAAGAAAATATGTTGGAATAGGACCATTCCGATGATGTTTCACATATGTGGATTGATGTTGCTATCAGCAAATCAATGCCACAAGGAATGCTTTAACGGGGCGATAAACAGAAAAACCCAAAAAAAACTGAATAAGAGGAGGAGGAATCCTTACCGTAGCCTTATGCTATAGGGATGGGCGATCTCCTTCAGGCAATTGGAGAAGACCAAAGGAAGAAAGAGAAATAGGGAGAAGAAAAGTAAGAAAGGGGAAGGAGAGGATGTGAGAGTTTTATGGGGAAGATCGAATGAATAGTGGATTAAAGGGGAAGGGGTGAAAACGGATGAGGAGAAGAGGGTTTGAAAGGCAGAAGAAGGCAAATGGTGGGGTGAAAGGCGATGAAAGAAGTTGACTCCCCTGTGTTTTCTTTTATAACAAGAAGCCATTGGGGAGTATTTCAAAAGCGGTTCCTTGATTTTCAAGAAATTTCAGAAAGGCTGTTTTGAAAAGAGTTTTTTCAAAAATGATGGTTCTACTTATAAAGTTTTTTTAGAAAAGAAGATAAAGCTTTTTTATAAAAAAATTCTTTTACATTTTTTAAAAGAAAAACCTAACTTTACAAGGAATTTTAAGGGGGACCTTAAAGGAGATGGGGTCCAGACAAGGTTTAGAAGTTTTTATAAAATATTTGTTTTAAAAAATGAGTTTTTTTACAAAAGAAGATTTTATGAAAATACAAGGTTAAATTTCAGAAATTAGGTTTCAAAAATGGATCTGGATCCAATATTTTGAGAAAATATTGAGTTTAGATCTTGAATTGAGACTAAATCCAGATAAAATATCTGAGAAAAATACAAAGAATTTTTTTTTTGAATTTTTGAAAAATAGAAGATCTGGGATCAGAATCAAATTTGGATCCGAGATTGGGTCAGATATGAAAATAAGATTTGGATTTCGGATCTTTAACAAGTGAATCCGAGAAATGAATGGAATTTGATCAAAAGTTGACCCAATTTATTTAGAGGATGGGGGTAAGGGGCAAAAGAGAATTTTTGAATTTTTTAAAAAATTTAGGGTGTTCACAGATGCCCCTCTTTGCTGCTGAGCTGGTTGAAAGCCCAACTTAGTGGCAAAGAAAATACACCAAATTTTAAAATGCCCCAGTTAGAAAATCTGAACTGGGTGTGGAAGAATTGCTTTGTAAAAACTATTTTCAGGTTTTGCACCTTATCTCGAATGGCTTTGGCAAGAAACAAAATCCTCGAGAATGAAATAATTGGACAAAAGGAAATGAGGAAATCGTGATGGGACTTTGGGATAAAGATCCCGAAATTGTGAAAAAATGGAGATTTTGAATGGATGAAGGTCTCATGGGTGAAACCAAATAAACTTTTTGGAAAGACTCAGGTTTAGCCCTTAACCTGGATGGGACGAAGATATTTTAAAATGAATTTCAGGTTTAGCCCTTACAAGAATGGAGATGAAAATATTTCAAAATGAATTTCAGGTTTAGCCCTTATCTGAATGGGGACAAAAATGCATGAATTCCTTGTCAGAATGAGGAAAACATGATGGAGACATTTTTGAAAAATACCTCGTGAGACGAGACTCAGGTAAAATCTTTACTTGAATGGATATGAAAAATATGGATTCTTCGCCAAGATAGGAAAAAACCAAGATGAGACTGGAAGAAATACCTTATCAGAATGAGGCAACTCTTTTTTGTAAACCATGCTAGGTTACATCAAAATAGACATTGAGTATTTATTTCATTTTTAGATAGCCAAAAAATTTTGCCAATAAGATAGAATAGTAGTTGATTCAAAATGTTTGAAAATGTGCACGTGTGTGCGAAAGATATTCCATCTTGTACCTAGAATATTTCCTCCAAATGAGATTAACTCCCTGGTTTCAAGAGTCAAATTCAAATTTTAATGCTGGTGATTTTCTTCAAGGGAGCTATCCATTACGTTGATATAAAAAGAAAAGAAACATTCTCAATTTCATAAAAGCAAGCAGTGAAAAGATATTGATAAAAGGATTTTGTATAAGAAAAGATGATTCTTGACAATTTTGGCAATTTTATATCTGAGATATACATTTTACACTTTCTGAGACATAAAAAATGAATTCTTTTGTTGAGGATTTGGCGAGAATTTCATCACATCAACCTTCAACTTAGAGATATTCCGATTTCCTCTAGAAGAACACTTCCTACTCCAACTTGGAGATAATCAGGGTCTTCATGGTCCCCGACAATTGATAAAGATGTCTCTTTTGATTGAAATCTTTTGATAGTATGAATCAAATATCTTTTAGGGCTTGTTGGGAGGTCCATCGCATCAACCTTCAACTTGGTGATGGTTTGAACTTTCCCTAGAAGGATAGATCACATACTCCTTCAACTTGGAGATGATCTGAATCTTCTTTCTCCTCGGGGATCTAACTCGCATATTCGTCTTTAACTTGACGATAATTGAGAGATTCCTTTTGCAGATAATCAATTATACTTGCTTTATTGGGAGATTAAATGAACTTTTTATTGCTCAGAATACTTCCATTGCTTTATTGCCAAAAGAATCGTCTTTTAAAATGCACCATGGCTATGATCAATATCAATTTGCTTCTGGCTTTTCGACATCATCAAAATTTCTTCGCTCATCATACCAAGGATATTTCTTTCATCCTTTTGGTTGATCAACAGGGAAAAAGTTTTGAATTTCGCTCTTTTTCGCAGCAAGTTTCACCTTTTAGAAAAGAATACTAGAGATAATCCGAGGTGATTCTTATGTGTAATGAAATATTGAAATCAATAATGTTTTTAGCAGATTGGAAAAATATTCGAGAATCTCTTATGAAACAACTACTCAATATCAATTTTGATGAGACCTTGAGTTTAAAAATTAGACTTCAAAATTTCGACCAGTAAAACTGGATTTTGAAAGACTGACCAGCGAGAGTTAAAACTTTTGACTTGCCAACCAGTGGAAAACTGGAACCTTTTATTTAACGGCTAGGGAAAGCTGGAACCTTTGATTTACCGACCAGTGAAAAACTGGAACCCTTGAAAAGATTGACCAACGAGAGGTGGAACTTTTGACTTGCTGAGCAGTGAAAAAGTTGGGACCTTTGATTTATTGACCAGCGAAAGAGCTGGGACCTTTGATTTAATGACCAACGAAAGTTGGAACCTTTGATTTACCGACCAGTGAAAAATGGGACCTTTGTATTAATGACCAACGAAAGCCGAAACCTTTGATTTAATTACCAGCGAAAGAGCTGAGACCTTTGATTTAATGACCAACGAAAGTTGGAACCTTTGATTTAATGACCAGCGAAAGAGCTGGGACCTTTGATTTAACGACCAACGAAAGTTGGAACCTTTGATTTAATGACCAGTGAAAAAGCTGGCACCTTTGATTTAACAACCAACGAAAGTTGGAACCTTTGATTTACTGACCAACGAAAGAGTTGGCACTTTTGATTTAACAACAAACGAAAGTTGGAACCTTTGATTTACTAACCAGTGAAAGAGTTAGGACTTTTGATTTAACGACAAACGAAAGTTGGAACCTTTGATTGAACTTTGGAAGGAATAATGTGAAAACACTGGATTTTAAAATCCTGACCAGTGATAACTGAATTTTGATAATCCTGACTAGTGAAAACACTGGATTTTAAAATCCCGACCAGTGAAAACACTGGATTTTGAAATCCCATCCAGTTATAAGAACTAGATTTTGAAATCCCGACCACTAAAAACATTGGATTTTGAAATCCTGACTAGTTATATAAACTAGATTTTGAAATCCCGACTAGTGAAAACACTGGATTTTGAAATCCCGACCAGTTATAGAAACTGGATTTTGAAATCCCGACCAGTTATATAAACTGGATTTTGAAATCCTGACCAGTGAAAACACTTAATTTTAAAATTCTGATCAGTTATAAGAATTGAATTTTAAAATCCCAACCAGTTATATAAACTGAATTATGAAATCCTGACCAGTTATAAGAACTGGATTTTGAAATCCTGACCAATGAAAACACTGGATTTTGAAATCCTGACCGGTGAAAACACTAGATTTTGAAATCCTGACCAGTTATAAGAACTGGATTTTGAAATCCCGACTAGTGAAAACACTGGATTTTAAAATCCCAACCAGTTATAAGAAACTAGATTTTGAAATCCTGACCAGTTGTATAAACCAGATTTTGAAATCTTAATCAGTGAAAACACTGAATTTTGAAATCCCGACCAATTATAAGAACTGGATTTTATAATCCCGACTAGTGAAAACACTGGATTTTGAAATCCCGACCAATGAAAATACTGGATTTTGAAATCCCGACCAGTTACAAGAAACTGGATTTTTGAAATCCTAACCAGTTATAAGAACTGGATTTTGAAATCCCGATGTGATCGTAGCAAAATTTTTTCTCTTTCTCTCTCTTCCTCCTTTTTGAAGGGAAAAAGAAAGAAAAGAAGAGGAAACACTTTGTAAGGTCTCACTTGACCTTAATTTAAAAAAGATTGTTTGAAAAAATTAACTAGCCTTCGTTTTTGAAAATTTGTAAGAAAATTGGAGAGATGAGATTCGTTCATTGGTACGAGGTTTAATCGTCCCTGACGCCTTTTTTATCATCACTACCATTCTTTTCCTCATTTGTATTTCATTTTTTTTTGCCAAGTTGTACCATTTGATTCCTTAGAGCTATCAATTGTACCAAAATGAGCTCCTTTTCAATCACTGAAAGAGTCTTTGTTTTATACATAAGACAAAGTAGGTTTCAAGAAAAACATCGGCTCCTCTGATAAGGTAGTGTTATCATCGCAAAATTTTACTTTTGCAAGTGAAACTGACATTTGAAAAAGATTTTGAAAATAACTCACCTCCGTTTTAAAATGCGGGATAATTCCGGAGAATGGGACTCGTCTGTCGATACGAAGTTCAACCGTTCCTGGCGCCTTTACCAGGGGTAATTGAACCAAGGATCAAAAGTGTGCTTAGCTTTGCTCAACTTGTCTAAATCGTATTCCATTTCCTAAATGCACAAAGAATCAGGCATGTGCTATGAATTTTCTGAAAATGCAAATTTGAAAACATGATGTTTGCTTTGAGATTTGAAATACTTGGAAAATTCTTGGAAAAAAAGTCCTTTGAAACTCGTGAATCATGATTGAGAGAATGTTTCTGAGAAAGTAAAAATCAATTTCTGAAGAAATATAAGGGTTTTGTGAAAATTGATTGTAAGAAATTTCAAATAACTTTGGAGAAACTTGATTTCTCCGAATTCAAACTTTGAAATTGAAAATATAACTTAGAAGATCAAATTTTGAACTTGAGAAACACTTGAAATATCCTTTGAAAACTCAATGTTTTTGAGAAAATCGATTTCTGAGTAAGACTTAGAAAATTTTGAGAAAATTGATTTCTCTGAGCTGGAATTGGAACTTGCAAATGAATGAAATGAATGAATATGAATTTGAAAGACTTGATTTTGAGGGATTGAGAAAATTCTTTTGTATTTTTTGAGAAATGAAGTGCATTTTTGAAGTTAGCCTAAGAGTGTAGGTTGAATGTGGCTAATACGAAGATCACAAATCTGGGTCTCATTCGTATTCTAACTATGGCCATAAATACAAATTCCATCGAGTTTGTCAACTCCAAAAGAGCTAGTGCACGTGCCATTCGTGTAGACCATGGTGGATTTGTAAAAATATGCACATGAATGATACATTCATCAGATATTAAAAGTTGCAGAATTAAACTATATGCAATACAAATCCTAATCTAAGCAGAAATTGAAATTCTTATTCCAAAGTTTACATTTAATTTACATCACTAATTGAATTTAAATATAGGAAAATAAAGGAAAGTAAAGTCTTCAATATCCCTGCAAAACTAGAAAACTTGTTAGTGAAGATATGTTGGCTTTTCTAGATTTATCTAGTAATATCTAGAAATTACTGGATTTTGCTAGATACAAGCTTTTTCCCATGATTCTCTGAGATAAACATAATGAAATAAGAAATAAAATTGAAGAAATATGAAATTGAGATTTGAAATTTTGAAATTTGGGTCAAAATGACCAAAATACCCCTGATAGCAAGACTATGGCCTTGAAATCAGGGTTTTCAGAAAGATATTTTGTAAAATGCAAGTTTTGAAATTCAAATAAGGATAAATCAAACCAAATATGATATGACATGATTAAAAACATGAAAATTAGGGTTTAAAATTTCGAAATTTAGGTCAAATGACCAAATTGCCCCTGATAGCAAGACTATGGCCTTGAAATCAGGGTTTTCAGAAATAAATTTTGGTAAAAACTTTGGGTTTAGGATTGAAACAAACACAAAATAGACCATGAACCATCCTAATATGATTTTAAATATGAATAAACCCTAAAAACATGAACTTATATACGAAAATCAAGAAATATCATGAAAATCATGATTTTAGCAGTGTTTTGGGATCTTGCGGGCACCCTGTTTTGCAATTTGATAGATTCAAGCATCAAATGGATTCCAAAATTGAATCATAAAAATATATTTTTGAGATTATTCCAATTCAAAAAATTGCATTAAAACCCTAAAATAAGCTATTTTTATCCATGGTCACAGACCAGTTTCAGAGTTAGACCCGAATCAGGGATCAATACACCATAGAAATTTTTGAAATTTTACAGAGGTAAACTATACAAAAAAACAGAGAATCTCCTTTTTACAGATTGGAAAAATCATTTTCGGTTAGGGAGAAACGCTTCCGACAACCTGGATCGAAATTTAATATAAATAAAATTGCTAAGAACAGATACTTTCGGTTGAAAATACAGAAATAAATAGAAAACTTAATAAATTTTTTTTGATATTTCATCAATGAATAGTAGACACAAAAATAATGAACTTCCTTTTTTACAGATCATGAATCGGTTCTACGGTTTTAGATCTATGATCATTACAAGTCTGATTAGGGTTTTAATAAATCATAATGAGTTTTAAAAGATAAATCTGACTTTCTGACAGAGGAAAAATATCAAACAGACGCAAAAACTGATGAACATTTTACAGTAAATATTTCACATTAACACTAAGCTACTTCACTTTACGGATCTCAAATCGGATATTGGATGAGAGAAATAACACATCTGCAAGTTATACTTGAAATTAAACAACGATTTTAATCGACAGAAATCTCGATTTGACTTTGTATTTTATTAACAGAGTTTTTGAATCCCAAAACGTCTTATTTTTTTACAGTAATTCACTGACATATTCGTGAACAATATATAACAAAATCAGCAATTTATAACAAATATTTTAATGTGAAATAACATGATTATCACAGATCTAGAATCAAAACACATGAAAATCCAATAAAACATTAAAAAAACATGATTTAACAATGAAAAACAATAAAAAAACACCTAAAGAGAAAAACAAAATTAAATTTAATGTTGAAACACAAGAAATGAGCATTAATATGATAAAAAAATAAATAAAACACAGGGAATCCATGGCTGATTTTGATTTACCCATTAAAAGATGGATTCAACCCATTAAACGGGTTAATCGTAATCTTTTTCGGGCGTTTAGCATAATAAATAAAAATAAAACATTGTTAATGGATCAAAACGTATAAGGCACCATCAAACATCAGCTTAACATCATCTTGAGGTCCTCACATGATTTTTTTTTTAAATAAAAGAAAAGAAAAAGGATGCTAAAAGAGGTGATAATGGTTATTTTAATGAAATAAAGTAATAAAATGATAAAAATAATAAAATAAATTAAATAAAGCCTTACCTTGGGGCTGCAACAATGGAGGAAGGAGAAGTGCTGGATATAGGAGGGAGACTACAAAAAGTTAAGAGAAAAACAGCTCCCTTTGACCTCTTGAAGTCCCTCTTTTATAGGTTTTCAAAAAGTCCCTTAATTAGGGTTAATTAAGAGGTTTTTCTTTTTTTCAGGACTCTTTCTAATAAATCCACTAAGGGCAATGATTTTTTGTGATTTCCTAACCCTAAATGAACTCTAACTAAACCCTAATTAACACCTAATTAAACCCTAGAAAGTCCAAATGTGGCACCACCTAGTATGGACCCACATTTGGTTTTTAAAACTTGAATTTAAAACCTTTAAAAACCAATGGTTTAAAACTTAAATAAAATGGGTTTTTAAAATTGCTTTTGACTCCTCTAAACCCCTAACCTAACTAGGACAATGACTAACCCTAGTCTAACCTTGACTTCTTTAAATGTGGCGCCACCCCTAGTGGGCCCCACTTGAATTTTCAAAAACGATTTTAAAACTTGAAAATGAGAGGTTTTTCAAAAGAGATTCAAAAGTAGACTTTGAGATTGAAAGTTTTGAAATGGTACAGAGTCTTGACTGAGTCAGAACTCCTCTGGATATGGCGCCAACTGAGGGGGGCCCACATCGAAGTTTTGAAAATTTGAAATAAACTGAAAATGACTTTGAAAAGGGGTTAAAATCATAGTTGAAATTCAAAGTTTTGAAAATAGAGTTCTAAGCAAACTGAAACTCTGGACTAGAGTTCTGAATTTTTAGGACTCTGAGAATTTGGATTTTAAAAGCCAAATGAAGGAGTTTTTGAAAGATTTTATAAAAAAAAAATAGTGAAACAAGTCAGAAAATACAATCAAGGTTAGACTCCTAACTCAATCAGAACTTTGAAATAGAGTTTTGAATCAACTGGGACTCTACAAAATGACCTAATTTTTTAAAACAAATGGAAATGATAAAAAATAGAAGTGAAAACAAACTTCAGAATAGACTTCTAACTGGATTAGGACTCTTGGATAGAGTCCTGATCGAACTGAAACTCTAGATTTTTTTTGGTATTTTCTGAAAAACAGATGAAAGAACTTGTGAAAACAGTGAAAACAATAACAAATATTGAAATAAAACAAAGTCCTGATTCAACTGGGACTCTGGGAACAGAGTCCTAATTGAACTAGGACTCTCAGATTTTTGGATTTTCTGAGAAAACAAATGAGAGAATTTTGAAAAATAGTTAAAAACAGGATAAAATTAAAGTTTTGGTTCAGAGTCCTGATTTGATTAAGACTCTGAGAAAGAGTCCTAATTCGATCAGAACTCTAAGAATTTTGGTTTTCTGATAAGCAAATGATGAAATTTAAGCAAAGCTTTTGAAAACCAGTGAAAATGAAGTGCGAAAACCAACTTTGGATTGAGTCCTGATTTGATCAGGACTCTGGGATAAAACCTCAGAATTTTGAAATTCTTTGATAAAAGTGTAACAGTTTTAATAGATGAAAAGAATTTTGAAAGATTCTCTCAAAATTGAAATCAGGATCAGAGTCCTGATCCAACTAGGACTCTCTAAACAGAGTCCTGTTTTGACTGAAACTCTGAGTTTTGACTAATTTTGTAAGATTTGGTTAAAAACAAGTAAAAATAGTGAAAAAAGACAGAGTCCTAGTCCGACTGGAACTCTAAAGAAGAGTCCTAATCCAACTGGGATTATTGAAGAAGAGTCCTAATTCAACTAGGACTCTGGGATTTTGGCCAAAACAGAAGATTTTGAAAGGTTTTCTCCAAAACAGGTAGAAAATGTAGTAAAAAGTAGAGTTCTGATCCGACTGGGACTGTAGAAAAAGAGTCCTGATCCAACTAGGACTCTAATATTTTGGCCAAAATGGAGAAAATCGACAAGGGATGTGACCATAACTGGTTTAAAATCAAAATGGAGTTTTGAAAATGTTTTAAAAAGATAAAAAGATAAAAGATAGAGTCCTGATCCAACTAGGACTCTGAAATTTTTGAGAAGTTTGATAAATGAAGGAATCCATAAGCGACACCACCTAAATGGGTCTCATCTAAGAATTGAAATCAGTTGAAAATTGAGTTTAAAACGAATCCAGATTGTTTTCTGAGAAAAATATTTCAAAATATAAGGTCCCGGGGGTTGGCAAATGACAAAATGTTGATTAAAAACCCAGGTTTTAAAATTGATTTTGAAGGAAAAGTTTTAAAACTCGAATCTGGATTAAATAGTTTAAAAACAGGAGTGCTGAATCTCGAAAATAAGATGCAATGCAATGAAATGGCATGCTGAATGCATGCAATGATATGCAATGACACATGAAATGTAAGCACTGGATAAGAGTGAAAATTTGGGGTGTTTACAGATGCCCCTCTTTGCTACTAAGCCGGTTGGAAGCCGAGCTTAGTGGCAAAGAAAAACACACCAAATTTGGGCTATAAATAAAATGCCCCAGTTAGGAAAATCTAACCGGGTATGAAAGAATTAGCCCTGACAGTGATTATGATAGGTATGAAATGGAGAATAAAGAAGAAGATTTACCTCATCGAAATGAGGCTCAGGCTTAGCCCTTAACCTGGATGGGACGAAAGATGAAATACCTCATCAGAGTGAGGCGCAGGTTTAACCCTTTGACCTAATCGGGGACGATACCTTGTGGAAAAATGAGGTTCAGGCTTAACCCTTAACCTGAAAGGGGACGATACCTCGTGGAAAAACGAGGTTCAGGCTTAACCCTTAACCTGAAAGGGAACGATACCTCGTGGAAAAATGAGGTTCAGGCTTAACCCTTAACCTGAAAGGGGACGATACCTCATGGAAAAACGAGGTTCAGGCTTAACCCTTAACCTGAAAGGGGACGATACCTCGTGGAAAAACGAGGTTCATGCTTAACCCTTAACCTGAAAGGGGACGATACCTCATGGAAAAACGAAGTTCAGGCTTAACCCTTAACCTAAAAGGGGATGATACCTCATGGAAAAATGAGGTTCAGGCTTAACCCTTAACCTGAAAGGGGACGATACTTCATGGAAAAATGAGGTTCAGACTTAACCCTTAACCTGAAAGGGGACGATACCTCGTGGAAAAATGAGGTTCGGGCTTAACCCTTAACTTGAAAGGGGACGATACCTCATGGAAAAACGAGGTTCAGGCTTAACCCTTAGCCTGAAAGGAGACGATAAACAAAATCCTCAAATAAAGAAACCATGACGGGACCTTCGAATTTTGCATAATAAATCCGAGAGGGGTTTGCAAAATGAAGAAAGGCGGTTCCCTAAAGCTTGCAAAGGGATTGATCTTGGGCGTCTCATCGGTGAGACTGAATGGCTTTTAAGACAGATGACCTTTTTGCAGAAAATTCAGGTTTAACCCTTACCCTGAACGGGAACTGTCTATGATAGGACAGTGGAGAACACAAGGAAGTGTGCAAATCTGAGAGCCCAGGCACTCAGATCAAAACAAGAAGGGAAGGATCTTGGACAACTCCCATCATCCGATCCTAAAAGGGATAACAACAACGCCTGGATACATCAGAATAGACATCAAGTTCTCACTTCATGTCAGGATAACTTGAAAAGATTGCCAATAAGATAAAAAGTGTAGTTGATTGAAAAGTGATTGAAATGTAAGTATATTTATATGAAAAACATTCTTTTTTTTCTACCTGAAGTATTACCCCCAACTGGACTTAACTTCGTAGAATCGAGATTCAAATTCAAATTACTTGCAATTGACTTTCTTTCAAGGAGGCTATCAATTTCCTTGATATGAACAAAAAAGAGATTATTCTCATTGTAAAAGCAATTGGTGAAAGGATATTGATAAAAAAATTTCACAAAATTAAAGAAGATTCTTAGGAGATTTGACAGTTTGATATCCTGGGATTCTTTTCTCATGATGGTCTTTCTACCTGTACTCTTTTTTTTTTCGACAGAATTGGAGCTCTTTTGGGTTTTTAGGGAGTTTATTACATCATCCTTCATTTTAGAGATATCCTAGCTTTTTCTCTCTTTTTAGAAAGGTACATCACAAACTCCTTCATCTTGAAGATGTTCTGATCCTTCTTTGCCTCAGGGATGATATTGATGATATTGGCTCATTGGCTGGTGGTCTCTTGATGATAGCTGAAATTAAATATCTTTTAGGGATTGTCGGGAGGCTCATCGCAGTCGCCTTCATCTTGACGGTGCTCTAAACTTTCCCTGGAAGGATCCGTCACAAACTCCTTCATCTCGGAGATGATCTAAATCTTCTTTGGCCCCGGGGGTCTAACTCGCATAATTCATCTTCATCTTGACGACAATTGAGAGATCCCTTTTGCAAATATTTAATTGCAACTTGGGTGATTGAGGAGATATGGAAATTGAATGGATTTTTCTGTATCACCCAGGATATTTTGACTGCCTTATTTTTACAAGAATGATCTTTAAAAATGTGCCATTGACTGCGATCAATATCGATCACTTATGGCTTTGTGACAACATTGAATTTTCTTTGCTGGCCATATTGAGGATTTATTCTTCATCCCTTTGGTTGGCCAATAGAAAGAATTTGGATTTTGAATCCTTCTTCGCAAAAGCTTCGCTCTTTTCGAAGTAATATTGAAGGTAACTTGAGATAATTCTTTTGTGTAATAAAAGATTTTTGGAATCAAGAACTATTTTTCATAACAAATTGGCAAAATATTCTTGGAATCCTTGGTGAAAGAAATCGCTTGAGGTCTAAATGACACATCTGTGGCTAGATTCTCCTCTTCTTTCCCCAAAGGAGAGACTCAGGCTTGACCCTTACCTGAACGGGTAACAAAAAGATACTCCTCTCTTCCCTAAAGAGGAGGTGTTTGCAAAATGAACTTTCGAAGAGAAATAAAGTTTTCGTCAAAACTCCCTATTTCTAGGCTTCTCTTATGGAAAGGGGGCCGCTAACAAAGGTTGGAAGGATATCATAGAGGAACGAGTCCATCACACTATCCCTGGAAAAAGGGTCCTCGACGACAGGGGTGGCCTAACAAAAGACATTTAGGGTTACAAGGAGGACGAGCTTCCGTCGAAACTCTCCCTGGAAAAAGGGTTCCTTGTATGACAATAAAGATTGTTTTGCAAACTGTTCGTGAAGCACGAGTCCCTTCAAACTCTCCCTAGAAAAAAGGGTTCAACGAACAAACAATAAAGACATGCGAAAAGAACAAGCTCCCTCGAACTCTCCCTGGAAAAAGGGTCCCTCGCAAGAGAAAATGATTGATGATTGATTCTAAATTAACTGGCAGACGGATTCGACATAAAAGTCGAATCCTGAAAGACTATGATTGCAGGATACGACTCAAAGGTCAGACAAATATGATTGACATTGATAAGATTTGATAACCCAAAGGTTTGCTTGGTAAAATGGATGACCAGAGGTCTGACAAAATTGGTGGCCCGAAGGTCACATCAACAGAATAGAGTGACCCAAAGGTCTGATAAAGATTGTTTGGTTCGCAGATCTGAAGATTGAGTCTGAACCTCAATGTGAGATTTATGTTGCGACCAGTATGAAGACTGAACTTTGACAAAGTATCAATACGAGCACTGGATTTTTAAAGGATACCAGTACGAGCACTGGATTTTAAAAGACTACCGGTACGAGCACTCGATTTTGAAAGATTACCAGTACGAGCACTGGATTTTTGAAAGATTATCAATACAAATACAAGATTTGGTAAAGCAACCAAGGCGAGGTTGGATTTCATAATAGGACCAATTTGAAAATTGGATTTAACCGGACCGGTGGAAAACTAGGCTCGGTTAGAAGCTTTGAATCCAAAATTCAAATCTTCAAGGAAAGACTAGACGAATTGGATTTTGAAAGAGAATTCGAGTCGGAACTCGGATCTTCTAGACTAATTGCTAAATTTGCAAGAAAGTTTGAGTGGAAGTTCAAACTTTCAAAGGAAAGCTAAGCGAATTGGATTTGAAAGAAAATTCAAGTCGGAACTCGAATCTTCTAGACCAATTCAAGACATTTGAAGGAAATAAAGCTAGATGAATTGGATTTGGAAGAAAATTCGAGTCAGAACTCAGATTTTCTAGACCAATTCTGAATTGGATTTGAAAAAAAACTCGAGTCGAAACTCGGATCTTCTAGACCAATTCTAGAATCTGAAGGAAAGAAAATTAGATGAACTAGATTTGGAAGAAAATTTGAGTCGGAACTCAGATTTTCTAGACCAATTCTGAATTGGATTTGAAAGAAAATTCGAGTCGGAACTCGGATCTTCTAGACCAATTCTAAAATTTGGAGGAAAGAAAATTAGATGAACTGGATTTGGAAGAAAATTCGAGTCGAAACTCGAATTTTCTAGACCAATTCTGAATTGGATTTGAAAGAAAATTCGAGTCGGAACTCGGATCTTCTATACCAATTCTGAATTGGATTTGAAAGAAAATCCGAGTCGGAACTCGGATCTTCTAGACCAATTGCTAAATTTGCAAGAAAGTTAGAGTAGAAGTTCAAACTTTTAAAGGAAAGCTAAGCGAATTGGATTTGAAAAAAAATTCGAGTCGGAACTCTGATTTTCTAGACCAATTCTGAATTGGATTTGGAAGAAAATTCGATTCGGAACTCGGATCTTCTAGACCAATTCAAAACATTTGAAGGAAATAAAGCTAGATGAATTGGATTTGGAAGAAAATTCGAGTCGGAACTCGGATTTTCTAGACCAATTCTTAATTGGATTTGAAAGAAAATTCGAGTCGGAACTCGGATCTTCTAGACCAATTCTAGAATCTGGAGGAAAGAAAATTAGATGAACTGGATTTGGAAGAAAATTCGAGTTGGAACTCGGATTTTCTAGACCAATTCTGAATTGGATTTGAAAGAAAATTTGAGTCAGAACTCAGATCTTCTAGACCAATTCTGAATTAGATTTGAAAGAAAATTCGAGTCAGAACTCGGATCTTCTAGACCGATTCTAGACATTTGAATTGGATTTGGAAGAAAATTTGAGTCGGAACTCTAATTTTCTAGACCAATTCAGAAGACAAAGAAAACTCCGGGCGAAACTCGAATCTTCAAAGGAAAACTAGATCCATTGTAGAAGGAAAAGAAATTCGAGTCGTAACTCGAATCCTCAAGGAAAAGTAGATGAATTTGGAAGGAAAAGAAACCCGAGTCGGAACTCGAATCCTAAAGAAGAAAAAAATAGATCAATTTGGAAGGAAAAAAAATTCAAGTCGGAACTCGAATCCTGAAGGAAAGGTAGATTAATTAGAAGGAAAGAAAATTTGAGTCGTAACTCGAATCCCAACGGAAAAATAGATTAATTAGAAGGAAAGAAAATTTGAGTCAGAACTTGAATCCCGAAGGTAAGCTAGACCGGTTAGAAGGAAAGGAAATTCGAGTCGAAACTCAAATCCTGAAGGAAAACTAGACTAATTAGAAGGAAAGAAAATTCGAGTCGGAACTCGAATCCCGGAGGAAAACTAGACCGGTTAGGAGGAAAGGAAATTCAAGTCGGAACCCGAATCCCGAAGGAAAAGTAGACCAATTAGAAGGAAAGAAAATTTGAGTCGGAACTCGAATCTCGAAGGAAAACTAGACCGGTTAGAAGGAAAGGAAATTCAAGTCGAAACCCGAATCCCGAAGGAAAACTAGACCAGCATGGATTAGGTTTGAAAACATTAGCCAGTAAACCAGATTTATAAAGTTTGACAAATAAAAATTGGGTTTTGAAAGTCTAACCAATAACAATTGGATTTTGAAAGATGTACCAGTGTGAATACCGGATTTTGGAAATGAACCAGTATAAGTACTGGATTTTGAAAATGGATCAGTAGAAATATTGTTTTTGGAAGAATTACCAGCACAAACATTGGATTTTGAAAATTTACCAGCACGAACACTGGATTTAGAAAATTTACCAGCACGAACACTATTTTTTTTTTTTTTGAAAATCTTACCAGCACGAACACTAGATTTTTGAAAATTTACCCAACTGATTCTGATGAGAGATTTTCAATCTTCATCCTCATGATGACTTAGACAACTGTCGGGGTCTCAGGATTCATCCCTTATCCTGAATGGGAATTTGATACAGATGTAAAATGGATGCATGCAAATGCAAATGAATGCAAAATGATGTAAATTGGTGCATATGTATGCAAAATGAGATATTTGTTTGATCCTGCCTGCACACCAGGTATTTTGAATGGAAGACGAGTTTATAACAAAATGCCCCAGTATATTCTGGGAAGAAAAAGAGTATTCAGATAAAAACATAATCAGTCATTTATTGGAGAAAATTTATTAAAGAATACAGAAGTTTTCTAAGTGTAGAATTTTTTCAAGTGTCAGGCATTGATAGGATCGGGTAATTCTACCCCGTTTGCATTAATCAGACGATATAAATTACGTGGTAGTGCTTCTTTCACCACGTAGGGTCCTTTCCAGTTTGGTGACCATTTGCCACGTGGATGGTGCTTGAGATGAGCCTTTGATCTAAGGACCAGGTCATTAACTTGGAATCTTCTTTCGATGACTGACTTGGCGTATTGCCTTGCTATCCTCTGACGATAAGACTGGGCATGCTCTGCTGCTTTAAGTCTTTTCTCATCGAGTAGGTCTAGCTGTACCAATCTCTGTTGCTGATACTGATCGAGTGGTAGCTCTAGAAGAGATGCAAATTTAAGAGCGGGTTTTTAAACATGAAGAGGTAGCACCACCTCGGTCCCATAAACAAGTTCTGAGGGAGTTGCATTGGTTGGGGTTCGAATGGTGGTTCGATATGCCCAGAGTGCATCATGGATTTTCTTGTGCCAATCACGACCCGTCTCAACGGTTCTTTCCAAGATGCGGATCAAATTTTTATTTGTCGCTTCTGCTTGGCCGTTCCCTTGGGGATAATAAGGAGTTGAGAAATGATGATGAATTTTGAATTTCGAACAAAAGATCTTCATTCTCTCATTCTTGAAATGAGTATCATTATCTGACATAATGTCGTGCGGTATACCGAAACAACAAAGAATGTTCTTATGAATGAACGAGACTATATGTCGACCTTCCACCGTACGCAAAGTGATGGCTTCAACCCACTTGGTGAAGTACTCTGTAGCGGCAAGGAAATATTTATGACCATTGAAAGCGGAAGGAGTGATGGGTCCCACGACATCGAAGGCCCACATAGAGAATGGCCATGGAGACACGACTGATTGCAAGTACGTAGCTGGCGCATGAATAAAAGGTGCATGCACCGAACATAGAACACACTTCTTTACAAAGTGATAGCAATCTTGCTGCATGGTTTTCCAATAATATCTTGCTCGAATGATCTGCTTAACAAGGGTTTGGTAGCCAACATGACCACCGCAAATGCCTTCATGTGCTTCTCGCACGACTTCTTTGGCTTCTTCTTCGTCTAAGCACCTAAAGTACTCAGAACTGAACCCACGACAATAAAGAACATTGGCAAGAATAAAATAACGGGCAGACATATGCTGAATCGCTTTTTGCTCCCTCTTTGATAATTCTGGTGGAAGCTCACCAGTTTCAATGAATTTTTTAATATCTTGGTACCAAAGCTTCTTTTTCTGTTCCGCCTGATTAACTTGCATTACTGGAATGAAGGCAGGTTGATCAAGTCTGCCAATTTCAAAAGAATGACAGAATTCTCCGCTTCTAAAAGACATAATGGAGCCTAGGCTGGCCAAACTGTCAGCTATTTGATTAAACTCTCTTTTGATATGGAAAGGCTGAAATTCATCAAAATTGTTGATGAGGGCTAGAACAATCTTTTGGTAAGGAAGCAACTTTTGGTCTTTTACCTGCCATTCAGCTTTGACTTGGCTGACGATGAGCAATGAATCACCGAAAGCGTGTACTCTCTTAGCATTGAAGTCTTGCAGAATTCTCATACCTTATATTAAAGCTTCATACTCAGTAATATTATGGGTACATTGAAAATCCAAATTTAGAGAAAAGGGGATCATCTCTTTCTCTGGTGTGATCAGTAAGATTTCGATTCCTATGCCGACCATGTTCTTGGATCCATCGAAAAATAAATTCCAAACTGGAGACTGTTGAATATTGCAGATCCACTCATCGGGGAAATTATCCTCAGCTTTAACATCTTCTGTCAAAGGAAAATCTGCCAATTGGTCTGTAATTGCTTGGCCTTTGATAGATTGCTGAGAAACATATTTCAAGTCATACTGCATCAAAAGGACTTGCCACTTGGCAATCCGTCCACTAAGGAATGGTTGTTCGAGAATATACTTTAGAGGATTAAGTTTTGAGAGAATCTTGACTTCTGATGCTAACAGGTAATGCCTCAACTTCTGACACATCCAAACCAGTGCTAGACATGTCTTCTCTATCTGAGAGTACTTCTTCTCGTAGTCAATAAAAGTCTTGCTTACATAGTAGATGGCATGCTTAATCAGACTGCCTTCCTCATACTGTGCCAAGAATCCGCCACAAGCAACTTGGTTAACTGAGACATACAGCAAAAGAGGCTTTCCCAATTCCGGTGGCTTCAGAACGGGTGGGTTAAGAAGATATTTCTTGATACGATCAAATAATTGCTGACATTCTGGTCCCAATTCAAACTTCACTCCTTTTTTGAGTAAATGATTAAAAGGCTCACATCTCATGGCGAGATTGGATATGAATCTCCGAATTGATTACATACGTCCCTGAAGACTACGCAATTCTTTGAGAGTGGTTGGAGGTGACATATCAATGATGACCTTTGCTTTGGCGGGATCTATTCCTATTCCCCTTTTGCTGACCAAGAAGCCTAATAACTTGCCTGATTCAACTCCGAAGACACACTTTTGAGGGTTGAGTCTTAGCTTATAAAGAATGAGTCATTTGAAGACCTGGCTTAGAGCATCGATATGGTTTTCTTCTTCCTTGGATTTGACTAGGATATCATCAACGTATGCATCCATGGTCTTGTGCATCTGGTCATGGAATATGACGGCCATTGCACGTTGATAGGTTGCTCCGGCATTCTTGAGCCCAAACGGCATGACTGTGTAACAGAAAGTGCCCCATGGCATAGTGAAGGATGTTTTGGATTGGTCACAAGCGGCCAGTTTAATTTGATTATATCCGGAGTATCCATCTATAAAAGTGAACATGGCATGATCGGTCGTTCTATCGACCAAAAGATCAATATTTGGGAGCTGATAGTCATCCTTTGGAGTAGCCTTATTGAGATCACGAAAGTCGATATAGATTCAAACTTCACCATTCTTCTTGTAAACTACTACGATATTCGTCAACCAATCCGGATAATCTATTGCTCGAATGAACCCTGCTTTAAGCAAATCCTCAAGTCCTTCTTTGACCTGCTGCTCGATTCAAGGATCCATCTTCCTTAACTTTTGCTTAACTGGTTTTGCATCAGGTTTCAAAACGAGGCGATGTTCCACCAATTTAGGATCTAACCCTGGCATATCCTCATAAGTCCATGCGAACACTTCTTGATATTGTTACGACAATGAAGCCATACATGATACTTCAAGTACAAGGTTTTGATGATGAGCAAGTAGAATCAACTTCATTTCAGCTAAGGCTATGAAGAAATTGAAGAATTCAGTGAAGAATCCTTGAAGACTAGTGTGCAAATGTTTAATTCATTAAAAGTCTTAGATTCTTGTAAGAGCCTTACTTAGAGTTTATAATTAGGTTGCATTTCACCTTAAAAGTCTTTAGAAAAACTTTTCTAAAAGAAACTCTTTTGAAAATCTTTTTAGAAAACTCTTTTCTTAAATTTTCATGTTTATTAGTCGACCAATAGACTTATAAGTCGACTAATCCTTTCGCGCCATATTTTCTAAAAAGTCATTCTTGTCAAATTAGTCGACCGAAGGTTTTATCAGTCGACTGGACAGAATGTCTGTTTTCTGGAAAATTAGCAGCAGTCGACTAATGATTTTTCAGTCGACTGAACAGAACATGTGTTTTCTGAAAAATTTAGCAGCAGTCGACTAATGCTTTTTATCAGTCGACCGAACAGAATGTTTGTTTTTCAGAAGTTTTTAGCAGCAATCGACTAAAAGGTTTTTCAGTCTACTGATGATATTATCAGTCGACTAACTTTTCTCCAGTTGACTAAGTTTCAAAAGTTCAGATTTTCAAACGGCTTGATTAACAGATCAGTCGACCGACGATAACTGTCAGTCTACTAATAACTAACTATTAGTCGACTAACTGATGTTTCAGTCGACTAATTTTGCCGTTTTCCTGAAACTTCAAAAAGGTGTGTCTTTTCATTTTTCAAACGTTTTGATCGTTCAAAATGGACAGTTTTGACACCCTTTCATACTCTCAACGTATGGAATCTTTTAACTATAAATATGAGTGCATTTTACACTAAAAAACAACAATTCAATCGATTTAAATCTTGCTTTTCACTCTTATTCAGTCAAGTATTTGTTTTCTCACTCACGTGATATTTTCACTTCAGTTTTTCACTCAAATCACTTTGAGAGATAGTGAATTCGTGAGTAGAGTGTTTTCAACAACCTCAAAAGCCAATTGCATCTCATTTGCATTCAAAAGGAAGGCTCATAGGTTGTATTGTAAGTGGTTATTTATTTTCTGTAAAAAGAAGGACTCCTTGGTGTAAAGGAGTTGTTTGCTTTCAGTAGGATTGTTACTGAAAGTGGGACCTGTTATGGTCTGTGTGATCTTGTAGTTTACAAGGTTGATAGTGGAAAATCTCAAGCGGGTTTTGCTTGGGGACTGGATGTAGGTCGGGTTTGACCGAACCAGGATAAAATCTTGTGTTCTTTGTGTGTTTGCTTTGAGATTTACAAAATCCTTCAATATTCCGCAGAAATTTTTAAAAGCACTATTCACCCCCCCTCTAGTGCTCGTTGCCTCGATCCTAGTGCACTTTCATTTGGTATCAGAGCACAGGTTTGCTATTACTTTGATTTGACCATCATCTAGCATGGCAACTACAACATCTCAGCACAAAGAAGGAAGCTCCTCTGTTCGTCCTCCTCTCTTCGATGGAACAAACTATGGATACTGGAAAGTAAGAATGACAATATTCCTGCAATCCATGGATCTCGATATCTGGAGAGTTGTTTCAAAAAAGTACCAAACTCCATCAACTGATTTCAGCCGATGGACCGATGAAGAAAAGAAGATTGCTTCACTTACTGCCAAGGCAATGAATGCCTTATATTGTGGCGTTGACAAGGTAGAGTTCAATCACATCTCTCAATGCTCTACAGCTAATGAAATCTGGCATACTCTTCTCGTAACACACGAAGGTACGTCAAAGGTAAAGGAATCTAAAATTGCTTCTTTAGTTCATAAATTTGAATTGTTCAAAATGAAGCAAAATGAATCTATATCGGACATGGTAACTAGAATGACCGATATAACTAACACTTTGAAATCCCTTGGAAAAGAATATTCACAAGTGGATTTAGTCAGAAAAATTCTAAGGTGTTTAACTCCTGAATGGGAGAGAAAAACCACTGCTATTGAAGAAGCAAATGATCTCAATACTCTCACTCTTGAAGACTTAGTTGGTAACCTAATGGCATATGAGGTCCAACTTCAAGACAGACAAGAAGAAGAGCCTAAAAAGAAATCTCTTGCTTTTAAGGCTACTTCTGACTCAGAAGATTCTAAAGAAGATGAAGATGAAGATATTGCCCTCATCACAAGGCAATTCAGAAGATTCATCAAAAAGGGAAGATTTCAAAGAAAGGCAAAGAAAGCAGATTCTTCCATTCCCAATGAAGTAAAGTGATTTAACTGCAAAAAGGCAGGACATATCAAGAAAGATTGTCCTCTTCTCAAATTCAAGCTCAAGGACCAATTCAAGAAGAAAAAGGCATTTCAAGCATGTTGGGATGATAGTGACTCCTCTTCCGATGAAGAATCAAATGAAGAAGTCGCCAACATGTGTTTTGTAGCACAAGAAGATTCGGTAAGTCAATTTAACTATGATGAGTTATTTGAAGCATTTAATGATTTATATGCTAAATTTAAGAGTCTTAGTTCTAAAAATAAAGAGTTAAAAACTGAAAATTTAACTCTTGACTCTCAAAATAAAGTGTTGCTTCAAGAAATAGAAGATCTCAAGAAGGAAAATTCTTGCCAAGCACTTGAGATAAAAGAAATTGGAGTTAGAACCAATCTCTTACAAAAAGAAATATCTAGTCTTAAAGAAAAGTCAAATGATCTTCTTTCTATAGTGACCAAATTCACAAATGGTCAAGAGAATCTAGAAAAACTTCTTGGTTCTCAAAGATGCTCGGTTAATAAAACCGGATTGGGATATAGCTTCTTTGATACTCAAAATAGACCAAACTATGTGGTGAAAAATCAAAGACATTATTCTCAACCTTTCGTTCATAAAACTAAATTTTCTAGTTCTAATAGAAATGCATCTAGAAATGTTTATTCTAAATCCTTTTATAGAAAGAATACTTATTATCAAAGGAAACCAAAATCCAAATGGATATGGGTTCCTAAGACTAACTCTCATGGACCCGAAAATAGAAAGGGGTCAAATGCTCTGTTTTCTGATTTTGTTGTAGGTACACAACATAAGGAGCAAATGGATATTGGACAACGGTTGTTCCAAACATATGACTGGAAGGCCGGAGTTATTTTCCACCCTCCAAAATAAGGATGGAGGAACCGTCACCTTTGGTGACAATAACAAGGGAAAAGTGATAGGTATTGGTAATATTGGTAATCCAAAATTTCCCTTGATAGAAAATGTTCTTTTAGTAGATGGTTTAATGCATAATTTAATATCTATTAGTCAATTATGTGATAAAGGTTTTCATGTTTCTTTTGAAAATGATTTATGCTTAATTTCTGATTTTCAATCTAAAAAGATCATTTTTAAAGGTAAAAGAAGAAACATTGTGTATGAACTATATCTAGATGAATTACCCTCTTTTAATGAAAAATGTTTTATTGTTTCAAATGAAATTCAATGGTTATGGCACAAGAGACTTGGACATGTTAATTTTAAAATTATTTCAAAATTATCCAAGAATGATCTTGTAAGAGGCCTACCTAGAATACCATATAAAAGGATCACTTATGTGATGCTTGTCAAAGGGGTAAACAAATCAAGAGTTCTTTTAAAACTAAAGATATAGTTTCAACAAAACGTCCTCTTGAACTTTTACATTTAGATCTATTTGGACCATCTAAAATTCAAAGTTTGAATGGTAGCAAGTATGCTTTTGTTATAGTAGATGATTATTCTCGGTTTACATGGTGATTTTTCTAAAAAGCAAAAATGATGCTTTTTCAGAATTTTCTAAACTTTGTAGAACAATTACAAATGAAAAATCTACATCTATTATTAAAATTCGTAGTGATCATGGTGGTGAATTTGAAAATGAATCTTTTCTAAAGTTTTGTGATTTACATGGTATATCTCACAACTTTGCTTTTCCTAGAGCGGCTCCACAAAATGGAGTTGTTGAAAGAAAGAATAGAACCTTGCAAGAATGTGCTAGAACCATGCTTCAAGATAAAAATTTACCAAAATATTTTTGGGATGAAGCAATTAATACAACATGTTATGTCTTAAATCGTGTTCTTATTCGACCAATTTTACATAAAACATGTTTTGAATTGTATTATGATCGTATACCAAAGATCTCATATTTCAAAATTTTTGGTAGTAAATGTTTCTTATTAAATACCAAAGATAATCTTGATAACTTTGATTCAAAATCAGATGAATCAATATTTCTTGGATATTCTTCTAGAAGTAAAACATATCGTATTTTCAATAAAAGAACATCTTGTATTGAAGAATCTTTACATGTTGCATTTGATGAGAATTGTGAGCAGGTTATTCCTCTAAGCGAAGAAGAAGAAGCAATACTTCAAGAAGAACCCTTGATAGAGAGTACTTCTCAAGAAAATATTCCTCTTCAACCGGTTTGGAAAGAAGTTCCTAATCATCCACATGAACAAGTTATTGGTGAAATAAAGAGTGGTGTCCAAACTAGAAGGCAGTTAGAAAAATATATTGCAAATGTTGCTTTCATATCTAAATTAGAACCAAAGAATATCAATGAGGCATGTGATGATGAATTTTGGCTTTTAGCCATGTCTGAAGAACTTAACCAATTTACTAGGAATGATGTTTGGGATCTAGTTGATAGACCAAAGGAGCATCCAGTAATTGGAACAAGATGGGTCTTCCGAAATAAGCTGGATGAAAATGGTGAAGTCATTCGTAACAAAGCAAGGCTAGTGGCACAAGGCTATAATCAAGAAGAAGGCATAGATTTTGATGAAACCTATGTACCAGTGGCTCGATTAAAGTCAATTCGTATGATGCTTGCTTTTGCTAGTTACATGAACTTCAAGTTATATCAAATTGATGTTAAGAGTGCATTTTTAAATGGACACATCAATGAAGAAGTTTATGTAGAGCAACCTCCAGGCTTTGAAAATAAGAAATATCCAGAAAAGGTCTACAAATTGAAAAGAGCTTTGTATGGACTCAAACAAGCACCAAGAGCGTGGTATGAAAGACTACGAAATTTTCTAGAACAATCTGGTTTTTCCATTGGTCGAGTAGACTCCACTTTATTTATTAAACATTTTAATTCAGATATTCTTATTGTGCAAATTTATGTTGATGACATAATATTTGGTTCTACTAATGATTCTCTTTGTAAAGAATTTGCTAAGGCTATGCAGAAAGAGTTTGAAATGAGCTTGATGGGCGAATTAAACTATTTCCTTGGACTTCAAATAAAGCAAACTGAAGAAGGAATCTTCATCAATCAGGGTAAGTATACAAAAGAACTTCTCAAGAGATTTGGGATGGACTCATCGAAATCAAGAAGGAATCCTATGAGTACAACTACTTCTCTTGATAAAGATGAAAATGGTAAAAGTGTAGATACTAAGCTCTACAGAGGTATGATCGGATCTCTATTATACTTAACTGCTAGTCGACCTGATATTATGTTTAGTGTTTATATGTGTGCAAGATTTCAAGCTTATCCAAAGGAAACTCATTTAACTGCAGTAAAACAAATTCTTCGTTATTTGAAAGATACTTCAGATTTCGGTTTGTTTTACCCAAAATCATCTTCCTTTGATTTAGTTTCATATAGTGATGCAGATTTTGCAGGAAGTAAATCTGATCGCAAGAGTACTAGTGGAACTTGTCATTTCTTGGGAAATTCCTTAGTCTCTTGGTTTAGTAAAAAGCAAAATTCAGTATCACTCTCAACAACTGAAGCTGAATATATAGCGGCTAGTTTAGCATGTTCAGAAGTACTTTAGATGAAACAGACCTTAAAAGATTTTGGTTTAAACTACTCCACAACAACTATTTATTGTGATAACACTAGTGCTATAAATCTTTCGAAAAATCCTATTCAGCACTCAAGAACTAAGCATATTGAAGTTAGACATCATTTTTTAAGAGATCATGTGTTAAAAGGAGATATTTCGTTAAATTTTATTTCCACTAAAGAACAACATGCCGAAATCTTCACTAAACCTCTTAAAAATGAAGATTTTATGAGAATTAGGAGAGAACTAGGTATTTGCTCGTTTTTGGATTTATAAAAATGCTGATTTTTGAACAAAATCTCAAAATCGCACTATTTTAGTCGACCGATAAAATTTTAGTCGACTGGTGTTTTATATTTTGGAATGTATCGCACTATATTAGTCGACCAATATATTTCTAGTCGACTGATGATATTTTTAGAATAAGTCGCACTTTTTTAGTCGACCGATAAAGTTTTAGTCGACTAAATTTTTTTTAAAAAAATTTAAGTGAAGGGACCCGACACCCCTTGGATTTGTTTAAAAACCCGTTTTTTTTTTTTAAAAAAAACAAAAGAGGCATCGTTTCACTTCGTACCTTTTCATTTTTTTTTTAAAAAACGAAACCCTTAAACCAAAAAACCCCTCTTTCTCTTTTGCCTCTCTCTCTCTCTTCCGAAAAACCCTCGGAGTGTCGTTCGACTCCATCATTGCCGGGATTTTCTTACCGTAACAGGGAGACGCCGGAATCTTGTGGCCGTAATCTTCAAACGCCGGAATCCTCTTGTAGTGACTGGCGCATCTTCAAAAACACGCCGGAACTCTCTTGCCATGACAGTGCATTGCCAGAATCCCCTTTTGGCCGACCTCTCCTCACCGTCAGCCACCGCATCGTCCTTTGACGTTATTTGGAAGCTGAAATTTTGGTAACCATGCCTCGCACGAAGTCTGCATCTGCAAAAGGTTTAGGTTCTCCTCCTCCTACACCTACTTCAAGACATGGTTTTTCACTAAGATTACTTCGCAACCCTCTTCTCTATGACACTTTTGGATCAATTTCTGCACTACCTATTTTACCAGGCCGAAATGTTCTATTTCACTTGTTTTCTCGTTACAAAATAAGAGAATTATTTCCTGGTATTTCACATCTTTTTGATGCTTGTGCAGATACCCTTCACTATCCTTTTCTCATTCACTTGTTTTACACAAATTTACAAATGAATCATGAAACTGGAGTTTTGTCTTCTCTTGTTCGTGATGTTGAAATCGAGCTTGATTCGAAATTGCTTGGAGAAATTCTTGAAATTCCACTTTCAAACACTCTTTTCAACACTATTGAATTGAATGATGAAAGAGTTTTTTAACAAATTCTTCTTCCAGAAGCACCTCACTGCCCTCCTTTCAAAAATACTAATCTTCAAACTCGTGCACGCATTGTTGGATGAATCCTTGCCCACAATGTTCTACCCAAAACTGGTTCTTTTGATTATTATTCCACAGATCTATCTACGACTCTTTATGTTTTATTTGGAAATATTTTTGTCAACTGGGCCAATGTGTATTTTACAAACTTGTGGAAACAAAAACCATTTCTTCCTTATGGTTGTCTTTTAACCCGTATTTTTAGACATTTTAAAGTTCCTTTAACAAATGAAAAGTACATTGAGCAAAAAGAGTTATTTGATCAAACAATTTTTAAAAGAATAAAAATTAAATATCTGCCTCCCTTAAATGTTGATCAAACTGAACCATCTGATCCTAATGAACCATCTATTTCTGAACCTTCACCTTCTGCAACACCTTCATCTCATGCAAAAAGAAAGAAATTTTCGACAAATCAAGACCATGATGAAGTTATGCAGAGACTGGAAGCTTTGGAGCTGCATCAACACACCTTTCGTGAAGATGTGACTCAACAACTTGCTTCAATTCAGAAGGATGTAACTGTCATTAAGGATTTGCTAAACTCTCTTTTCTGATCTTTGATCTTTGAAAAACATACTTTATGGGTTGTAATATTTTAAACTTATCTCTATTTCTGCTTATGCTATTTTTGCCCTCACTCTTTTTGATTCTGACAAAGGGGGAGAAAAAGATAAAGATAGCATTACTTTGAAATTGCAGGGAGATCTTGAGAAAAAGATGATAGCAATTACATTACAGGAGATCTTGCATGAGAAATGCAAAATTAAGAGAAAAAGAAAGCTTTGAATGAATGTATTTCTAAATGCATGAAGAGATGATGAATGGAAATGCAAACCAATCAATATGTATTATATGTGCTTTAAATGTGCTAACTTTTAATGTTTTGCAGCATATTGATAGGGGGAGTAAAATCTCCATCTATGCATCTAAATGCTTCATCTTTGATTAAGTTTGTCATCATAAAAAAGGGGGAGATTGTTACGACAATGAAGCCATACATGATACTTCAAGTACAAGGTTTTGATGATGAGCAAGTAGAACAACTGCATTTCAGCTAAGGCTATGAAGAAATTGAAGAATTCAGTGAAGAATCCTTGAAGACTAGTGTGCAAATGTTTAATTCATTAAAAGTCTTAGATTCTTGTAAGAGCCTTACTTAGAGTGCATAATTAGGTTGCATTTCACCTTAAAAGTCTTTAGAAAATCTTTTTAGAAAACTCTTTTCTTAAATTTTCATGTTTATTAGTCGACCAATAGACTTATCAGTCGACTAATCCTTTCGCGCCATATTTTCTAAAAAGTCATTCTTGTCAAATTAGTCGACCGAAGGTTTTATCAGTCGACTAGACAGAATGTCTGTTTTCTGGAAAATTAGCAGCAGTCGACTAATGATTTTTCAGTCGACTGAACAGAACATGTGTTTTCTAAAAAATTTAGCAGCAGTCGACTAATGCTTTTTATCAGTCGACCGAACAGAATGTTTGTTTTTCAGAAGTTTTTAGCAGCAGTCGACTAAAAGGTTTTTCAGTCTACTGATGATATTATCAGTCGACTAACTTTTCTCCAGTCGACTAAGTTTCAAAAGTTCAAATTTTCAAACGGCTTGATTAACAGATCAGTCGACCGACGATAACTGTCAGTCTACTAATAACTAACTATTAGTCGACTAACTCATGTTTCAGTCGACTAATTTTGCCGTTTTCCTGAAACTTCAAAAAGGTGTGTCTTTTCATTTTTCAAACGTTTTGATCGTTCAAAATGGACAGTTTTGACACCCTTTCATACTCTCAACGTATGAAATCTTTTAACTATAAATATGAGTGCATTTTACACTAAAAAACAACAATTCAATCGATTTGAATCTTGCTTTTCACTCTTATTCAGTCAAGTATTTGTTTTCTCACTCACGTGATATTTTCACTTCAGTTTTTCACTCAAATCACTTTGAGAGATAGTGAATTCGTGAGTAGAGTGTTTTCAACAACCTCAAAAGCCAATTGCATCTCATTTGCATTCAAAAGGAAGGCTCATAGGTTGTATTGTAAGTGGTTATTTATTTTCTGTAAAAAGAAGGACTCCTTGGTGTAAAAGAGTTGTTTGCTTTCAGTAGGATTGTTACTGAAAGTGGGACCGGTTATGGTCTGTGTGATCTTGTAGTTTACAAGGTTGATAGTGGAAAATCTCATGCGGGTTTTGCTTGGGGACTGGATGTAGGTCGGGTTTGACCGAACCAGGATAAAATCTTGTGTTCTTTGTGTATTTGCTTTGAGATTTGCAAAATCCTTCAATATTCCGCAGAAATTTTTAAAAGCACTATTCACCCCCCCTCTAGTACTCGTTGCCTCGATCCTAGTGCACTTTCAGATATTGCTTGAGAGAATCGATGAGCTTTTCCTTCTCATCTGTGCTTAGGCTAGTACCGATCTTGAGAATTTTAGGATTGTCCTCTGAACCAATATTGATGTCTTCAGTTGGATCCTGAACTAGGGTCGATGGCTCATCTTGTTTCTGAATTGTTGCAAATTCTGGCAACTCTAGAAGTGATGAATCAAATGCTGCCATTTCTTCTGGCTGGTTTGTGGCCTTACTGTCTTCCGCTCTTGCCTTGACCTGATAAATCTTTGCAGTTTTCGGTGCGATTAAAGAATTGATGACTAATCTCCTTATTGATTGGGAAGACATTCTGATTTTTTTTGAAAAGGAATAGCTTTTTAGAAAAAGTTTATTCATTATGGCATAAATTATATGAAGTGAAGAAGGGTAAGAACAAAGAATTTTGAAGACAAATCGCAGAGGAGTAAGAGAAAGATGACATCCAGATAAACGAGAAAATTGATAGCTTTATTGAAGACTTAAAATGGAATGACGACATAAACTGAAATGGGACATTGTCCCTACAAACTGCAAAAAATGAATGAAAAGAAGAAAGACATATGGTAGAAGCTTTTAATGAATACCTTTAATGAAGACAGTATTTTTGTGAGATCTTTTGCCTATGAATCCCAATCCTGCTTTGCACGGATGATAGTTAGGGATCACTGGCTCTAGCCAGCCATCTCCGTTCTTGCCCAAGCCTTTGAAAGGCTGATAACCATGCTTTAATAGCAGGTCAAACCCTTTCTTGGTTCTTATAAACTGCAGAAAAAAAGGATGGTCCTTGAAAGTGCTGTAGTCGAGGCGACCTCCAATTTTAAAGAAATATGGCCCTTGCCATTGGACCATTGCTGCGGTATGCTTTGCCTCTGGAGCTGCCTCTAATCTTAACATTTTCAGACTTTCACTGAGGATAACTTCTTCACTTTCCCTGATGCTAGGAATATCAGCAGTACAAGTCGGTCGAGGAATCATAGGCTGAGGCAGCCTCTCTTCTGGATCTTCCCCCAGGACAGTAGTGATTATGCCACCTTTAGACCACTTAATACACTGGTGTAGGGTGGATGGCACTGCATTGGCATTGTGAATCCATGTTCGCCCCAGTAGAAGATTATACGTTGGCGGCACATTGACAACATGGAAAAATACTGTGTGAACAGAGTAGTTGATAAATATTTCCAAGAAAATATTGCCCTTTGTTGTCTGTCCATGATTATCAAATCCATAAATGGTGATCGGATCCGGCGTGTATTCTTCTTCTTTTATGCCCAGAGCCTTGGTAGTCATTTCAGGACAAATGTCGAGGCTACTACCTCCATCTACAAGCACATGGGGTACAGTCATTCCCCGGGTTCGCACTACAATGTACAAAGCATTGTTATGAAATGTTTGAGGCTTGGGTAGATCCTCATCTGAGAAAGTTATGGGAGCATTGGTCATGGTCTGATTAACGATCTGAGCCATGTCTTCAGGCGTGGTGCCTGGCTTGACCTTGATTTTTTACAATAAATCGTCCAGGATTTGCTGATGCTTGGGAGAGGCACACGCCAACTCAAGAATAGGGATATTAGAGAGGGCAGTAATTGGTCTTTGCACTGTATCGACCTTCTCTTCTGATATTTTTCCTTTTCCAGAAACATATTTGATAAAGATTTTGGGGAACCATGGCATTCTTTTGGTCACCTCTGGAGATACCCCAGCAGGTTCCTTCGAAACTTTTAGCTTGTTGAAGGCAGAGACAAGGTCCACCTTCTGAGAATTGGACTGGGCCTTATGTAGTACTAATACCTGATGTTGTATATCGATATCGTTGTTAGGGCAGGGTTGGATATGATCTTCTGGCTGAAAAGGATGATCAGATATCACTGTAGTTGAATGCTGGAAGAACGACTGACTTAGTATTTCCATTTTCTCATCTTCGGCCCCTTCCACCAATAAGTTTTTATCAATATAATCTTGTATGATCTTTTTTAGAATGAAACAGTTCTCAGTGTCATGTTCCACTGTTCGGTGGAACTTGCAGAATCTATCCTTCATTTTACCCATAACTGCTGGTGGATCGACTACTCTTGGGAGCTTAATCATGTCATTGCCAAGCATATACTCTAGTACTGTTTCGAGAGACTGATCAAGAGGGGTAAACTTGCGATTATAACTCCACCCTTCACGCTTTGGCTTTTCTTGAGGTCTCGACCCTTGATCAAGAGTCTGCTGTGGTTGTCGGTCATACTGAGGGACCAATTTGCCTTTCTGATCATTTTTGTTGGGATTTGACCCTCCTGAACCATAACTGTGATCTTTCCCATTACCTTTGTTCTGATTCTTGCTGTTATTGGCAGAGTATGTGAAATGGGTTTCTTTCTTTGATTCCTGCTGACTATTGCTTTTGGCGAACATGAAACCTTCATAAGATCCATTTTCCATACTCAACTCAAGCCATTCGGCTCGTTCTGTCAGTTCTATGAAGGTTTTGGATGGGGAAGTGGAAATTAGTCTCCTTAGGGGTTGCGAGAAGTTACTCAAGATCAAAGATAGTGCGTGTCCCTCTGATATCGGATCACGCATCTTGTTGCAAGCGGATCTCCACCTATGAATAAAGTCTCTGGCTTTCTCATTTTCTTTCTGCTTCAGACTGCAGAGGTGGCTGAGAGTCGGGAGGGCTTTGACATTGAATAAAAAGCGCTCAATAAACATATTGACCACTTTGTCAAACTCTTTCAGCTCTATAGGGTTAATGTGTTTTGAATACTATTTTGCTGCAATACCCTCCAAACTGCGGGGAAAACAAAGGAACAGGGCTCGATTATTCCTTTTAAACTTGGAACACTCTGTAAAGAAAAGGGCGAGGTGTGCCTTTGGGTCACCCGAACCATCGAATTTGATAAATTTCTTGGGGTGATTGTCAAGATCATCATCCCCATCCAGTCCGTCATAAAAATCTTCACTTGTGAAGACCCTTTTGCCCTTGTCATGGGCCTGCAGATCCTTGACCATCTTCATCACATCTCGGAGTTGTGGCTGAGTAGGGTCATTGACAGACTGATTCCTAGATTTATAAGCTGACCTCTACCTTTGAGTAGACTTTCTAACTGCTTGGTGAGTTTCATATTCCTCATCAATATCTCCCGCTGATTCTGCCTCATTAAAGGTTTCTTCATGATGACTCTGCTTTTTGGTGATCTTCACATTCTTTTTCACTATTCGACCTCTGACCTTTTTCTTATTGTGGGCCTTTCCTGAGCTGGCCCCTATTTCCTCAGGCAATAACTTACTCAGCATTTTCTGAAACAACGAATACATCTGTGGGTCGATGCCATCATTAGCTTGCTGACTTCCGTTTCCGACGGATTGTGAAGAGGCCATTTCTTGTACTAAAGCTGACGGAGAACTGATAAGATGGACTGACGTGGTTTTCCTTCTGGACCTCGTCTGAACCATGTAAGGATGCAAGTGCTCTCTACATGGCAAAATTGAAGATTAGCTGCTGAAAATTGTTTTGAATAGGAAGTATTTGTTGAATATCTGGTAGACAATTTGAAGGATGTCCCATTACTAGGGATTGAGTTGTCGCTGAAGTCACGACAATTGCGCTGCTATTCTTTCCAAAATAAACAACTGAAAATACGCCTTGTTACCTAGGCAAGGTCGTCAAACCAAGATAGGATGAAAATTAAAGGAATTTTATTATAGGAAAAAGACATGATTTTATTAATAATATACTTGACAAAGGGGAGGGGACAAACAATTTTCCACCACTTCTGATAATCAGAGGACACTCAAGGACTAGGAAAAATAGTGAGAGTAACAAAAGAATCTCAGCCATGTCTGGCAGAATGGTATGCTCTGGACCACTGATCTGATGTGAGATCGAACTCTGGCAAGATCCTTGATAGTAGACTGTTATCATCACAAATTTTTTACTTTTTGCGAGTCAAACTGACCTTTGAAAAAGATTTTGAAAATAACTCGCCTCCGTTTTAAAAAGCGGGATAATTCCGAAGAATGGGACTCGTCTGTCGGTATGAGGTTCAACCGTTCCTGGCGCCTTTACCAGGGGTAATTGAACCAAGGATCAATTATGTGCTTAGCTTTGCTCAACTTGTCTAAATCATGTTCTATTTCCTAAATGCACAAAGAATCAGGCATGTGCTATGAATTTCTGAAAATGCATATTTGAAAACATGATGTTTGCTTCAAAGATTAGAAAATATTTGGAGATTCTTGGAAAAGATATCACTTGAAAATCGTGAATCATGATTGAGATATTTGAGAAAATGAAAATCGATTTCTGAAGAATCTAGAGGTTTTTGTGAAAATCGATTTTGAGAAATGTGAAATAACTTTGGAAAACTTGATTTCTTTGAATTCAACTTTGAAATTGAAAATATAACTTATAAAATCGAATTTGGAACTTGGGAAATACTTGAAATATCATTGGCAAATCAATATTTTGAGAAAATCGATTTTTGAATAAGACTTAGAAAAATTTTGAGAAAATTGATTTCTCTGAATTGAAACTAGAATTTGTAAATGAATGAATTAAATGAATATGGATTTGAAAGACTTGATTTTGAGGAATTGAGGAAATCCTTTTTTGTATTTTTGAGAAATGCAGTGCATTTTGAAGTTAGCCTAATAGTGTAGGCTGAATGTGGCTAATACGAAGATTACAAATCTGGGTCTCATTCGTATTCTGACTATGGTCATAAATACAAATTCCACCAAGTTTGTCAACTCCATAAGAGCTAGTGCACATGCCATTCGTGTAGACCATAGTGAATTTATGAAAATATGCATGAATGATACATTTATCAGACATTTAATATTTGCAGAATTAAACTATATGCAATGCAATCCTAGTCTAAGTTGAAATTTAAATTCTTATTCCAAATTTAATTTAATTTACATCACTATTGAATTTAAATACATGAAAAATAAAATCTTCAATGTACCTGCAAAACTAGAAAAACTGGTTAGTGAAAATATGTTGGCTTTTCTAGGTTTATCTAGTAATATCTAGAAATTACTGGATTTTGCTAGATATAAGCCTTTTTCATGATTCCCTTAAATCAAAATTGATAAAATATGAAATAAAATTGAATAAATATGAAAATGGAATTTGAAATTTCGAAATTGGGGTCAAAATGACCAAAATACCCCTAATAGCAAGACTATGGCCTTGAAATCAGGGTTTTCAGAAAGATATTTTATAAAATGCAAGTTTTTGAAATTCAAATGAAGATAAATCAAACTAAATATGATGTGACATGATTAAAAATATGAAAATTAGGGTTAGGGATTTCGAAATTCAGGTCAAATGACCAAATTGCCCCCAATAGCAAGACTATGGCCTTGAAATCATAGTTTTCTGAAATAGATTTTGATAAAAATTTGAGATTTATGATGGAAATAAACACAAAATCAAACATGAAATACCCTAATATGATTCTAGACATGAACAAACCCTAAAAACATGAAATTATATACGAAAATCAAGAAATATCACAAAAATTGTGATTTTATCAGTGTTTTTGGATCATTCAAGTATCCTGTTTTGCAATTTGATTAATTCGGACATCAAATGAATTTTAAACTTCATAAAAATTGACACAGACACTTTTTATAACCCTAAAATCAGATTGGAATTGCAAAAATAATTGTTTGATATTATTTTAATCTGAAAATTGCATTAACAACCTAAAATAAGCTATTTTTAACCTAGGTCACCAACCAGTTTCAGAGTTAGACCCGAATCAGGGGTCAATACTACATAAAAACTTCTGAATTTTTACAGAGATAAACTAGAAAGAAAAACAGAGATTCCCAATTTACAGATCAGAAAAAGCTTCTCCGGTTAGGGAGAAACCCTTCTGGCAATCTGAACTAAAATCTAACAAATTTAACAGGGGTTAAAACAACTACTTCAGATTGAAAATACAGACATAAATAGCAAACTTAATCAAAAAATTCTGAGCTTTTAGAAGTGAACAGTTGACAGAAAAATAATAATACTAACGTTTTACAGATCATGAATCAGACCTGTGGTTTGGGATTTATAAACAACACAAGTCTGATTAGGGTTTTGGTAAACCCTAACAAGTTTTAAATTGAAAATCAGAGTCTCTGACACAGGAAAAATACTAAACTGTGATAAAAAATTCTGAACATTTTACAGTAGATAGATCCAATCAATATGAATCCATGTAACTTTACAGATCTCAAATCGGATATAAGATAAGAAAAATATCATAACAGCAAGTTACTGTCTTGATTTTAACAACGATTTTAAAGTTTTAAAAACCCGATTTGATGTCTGATTTTTCTGACAGGGTTCCCGAATCCCAAAACCTCTGATTTTTTTACAGTAGTTTAATTACATATACATGTATCACATATAAAAAAATAAGAAATTAACAGTAAATATTTCAATCCGAAACAGCATGCTCTTTTCTGTTCTAAACTAAAAACACACAGAAATCTAAGAAGCTTGAGAAAACATGCATTAACTAATGAAAAACAATAAAATAAACACTAAAACAGTAAAATAAAAATTATTTCTATGCTGGAAAACGTGTAATAAACATGGATAAACAAATAAATAAATAAAATACAGGGAATCAATGACTGAAATTTGATGTTACCTTTAAAAGCATGGATTTAACCCATTAAAAGGGTAAATCATATGTTTTATTGGTTAATAATATAAAAAAATAATGCAATAAACGATTTTAATGGATTAGAATCATGAAAAACAGCATGGAATAGAGTTAGATCATCTTCTTGAATTGATTTTGGGGTTCTTGGATGAAATCCATGGTTAAATCCATGAACACAAGAGTTTCCATGGTGAAATCTATTGAAAAATCATAAAAAACTAATAAAAATAATAATAAAATAATATTAAATAACTCACCTTGGGACTGCAGCTGCAATGGAGGAAGGTAGAGGTGCTGGAGAGGAGAGAAAAGCCACAAAAATTTGAGAGAAAAAGAGCTCTCTTTGACCCCCTTTAGGTCTCCTATTTATAGATTTTATTTTTTTGATTTGTTTAGGAAGAGTTTTGATTTTTTTGGACTCTTTTTAATTGTTTTTGATAAACCACATGGGGAGGACGATTTTTTTGAAGAATTCTAACCTAAGTGCACTCTAATTAATCCTTAATTAACACCTAATTAAACCCTAGAAAGTCCAAATGTGGCACCACCTAGTATGGACCCACATTTGGTTTTTAAAACTTGAATTTAAAACCTTTAAAAACCAATGGTTTAAAACTTAAATAAAATGGATTTTTAAAATTGATTTTGACTCACCTAGACATCTAACCTAGGTAGGACATTGACTAATCCTAGTCTAACCTTGACTTCTTCAAATGTGGCACCACCCCGAGTGGGCCCTACTTGAAATTTCAAAAACGATTTTAAAACTTGAGAATGAGATGTTTTTCAAAAGAGATTCAAAAGTAGACTTGGAATTAAAAGTTTTTGAAATGGCATAGAGTTCCAACTGGATCAGAACTCCTCTGGATATGGCTTCAACTGAGTAGACCCCACATAAGAGTTTTGAAAATTTGAAATAAATATTGAAAATGGCTTTGAAAAGGGGTTAAAATCAATAGTTGAAATTCAAAGTTTTGAAAGTAGAGTCTCAAGCGAACTGGAACTCCGGGTTAGAGTCCTGGATTTTTAGGACTCTGTGATTTTGGTTTTTAAAAGCCAAATGAATACGTTTTTGAAAAGATTTCATCAAAAATAGTAAAACAAGTCAGAAAATACAGTCAGGGTTAGACTCCTAACTCAATTAGAACTCTGAAATAGAGTCCTGAATTAACTGAACTCTGCAAAATGACCTAAATTTTGAAAACAAATAGAAAGAAATGAAGATGGAATTAAAAACAGACTTCAAAACAGACTCTTGACTGGACTAGGACTCCAAGACAGAGTCCTGATCGGACCGAAACTCTAGATTTTTTTTTGGTATTTTCTGAAAAACCGATGAAAGAACTTGTGAAAGCAGTGAAAACAATAACAAGTATTGAAATAGAACAGAGTTCTGATTCAACTGAGACTCTGAAGACAAAGTCCTGATTGAACTAGGACTCTCAAATTTTTGGATTTTCTGATAAAATAAATGAGAGAATTTTGAAAAGGATAAATAATTGATATTTGAGGAATGTTCTCTAAAGATAAGAGTGAAAAGATTGACGATGTGCTTCTTGATGAATTCGGGAGACACTCTGAAAGAGGTTACTCGTAAAAAGACATTTTGTAAAGAAGGAGAAATACAAAAGATGATGCCAAACTATGAGGAAGATTGATAATTTTATTGATGAAAGAGATGAGACCATGCCATCCATATAAAATGACGAAAGCAAAATGCAAGAATGAAAGAGTGATGGCCTTGTCGCTCTTTGGGTGCTGATGAGCTGGCTGCTTTATCTTCTTCTTTGCCTTCCACAAGGTTATTTTTATCGATATAGTCTTGAATAATATTCCTGAGAATGAAGCACTACTCGGTATCATGCCCCATGGCCCGATGAAACTTGCAGAATTGATCTTTAAATCTTCCCCTAGTGATAGGAGGATCATCGACTCTTGGGAGCTTAATCATCTCCTTGGCCAACATATATTCAAGGATTTCTTCACGCGGTTGATCTAGGGGAGTAAAGTCACGTTTAAAACTCCAGTTGTCATACTTCGACTTTTCTTGAGGTCTCGACCCTTGCTCAAAAGATCGCTGAGGTTGCTTATCATACTGGGGAATCGACTCACCTTTTTGCTCATTTTTGCTGAGGTTTGGTCCCCCTGGGCCAGAGCTGTGATCTTTCACATTTCCCTTATAATGGTTCTTGTTGTTGCTGGTAGAGTAGGTAAAATGGGTTTTCTTTTTAGATTCCTGTTGACTGCTACTTTTGGTGAACATGAAACCTTCATAAGATCCATTTTCCATACTCAACTCAATCCATTCAGCTCGTTCTGTCAGTTCTATGAAGCTCTTCGATGGAGATGTAGAAATCAGTCCCCTCAGGGGTTGCGAGAAGTTGCTCAGGATCAAAGATAGTGCGTGTCCTTCTGCTATTGGCTCACGCATCTTATTGCAAGCGGATCTTCATCTATGAATGAAATCCCTAGCCTTCTCGTTTTCCTTCTGCCTCAGACTGCAGAGATGACTGAGAGTCGGGAGTGCTTCAGCATTGAATAAAAAGCGCTCAATAAACAAATTGACCACTTTATCAAACTCTTTCAGCTCTATGGAATTAATATGCTCTGAATACAATTTTGCTGCAATACCCTCCAGACTGCAAGGGAAACAAAGAAATAAGGCTCGGTTATTCCTCCTAAACTTGGAACACTCTGCAAAGAAAAGGGTGAGGTGTGCCTTTGGGTCACCCAAACCATCAAACTTAATGAATTTCTTGGGGAGGTTATCGAGATCATTATCCCCATCCAATCCGTCATAAAAGTCTTTGCTTGTAAAGACCCTTTTACCCTTGTCACGAGCTTGAAGATCCTTAACCATCTTCATCACATCTTTCAGTTGTGACTGCGTAGGGTCGTCAACAGACTAATTCTTGGATTTGTAGGCCGACCCCTGCCCCTGAGTCGACCTTTTGAATTCTTGCTTGTTTTCATACTCTTTGTCAGTATCATCTGCTAATTCTGACTCATCAGACATTTCCTCATGGCGATTCTGCTTTTTAATGATTTTCACTTTCATGGTTGTGTGATCCCTATCCTTCTGGTTTGATCTGAGTCTGTTCAGCACTGGCTTCAATTCGCTCTGCCAGCATCTTGGTCATCATTTTCTTGAACATGACGTACATTTGGGGATCCACGTCATCCTCTGCTTGCTGACCCTGACTACGGGGTGAGTCCATTTCCTCTTCTGATGCGACTGAGTATGCGATGCCTTCAACTGATGTGGTTTTCTTTCCGGATCTTGTATGAATCATTGAATGTCACGACAACTCTCTGGAGGTTGTTAACGCTCTCTGCAGAGCAGAATTGATGGTTAGGCTTTTGAAAGAAATTTGGTTTGGAGGAAGATATTTGTTGAGAATTTTGGTAGACAATTGAAAGAGTATCCCATTACTAGGGATTGAGTCGTCGCTAGAGTTACGACAATTGCGTTGCTATTCTTTGCAAAATAAACAACTGGAAATATGCCTTGTTACCTAGGTGAGCTCGTCAAACCAAGGTGAAATGTAGAATAAAGGAATTTTATTGAGGGGAAAAACATGATTTTATCAATAATACACTTGACAGAGGGGAGGGGGACAAACAATTTTCCACCACACCGGATAATCAGACGACACCCGAGGGCCAGGAAAAATAGTAAGATTGACAAAGGAATCTCAGCCATGTCTAGCAAAATGGTATGCTCCGGACCACTGATCTGATGCGAGGTCGAATTCTGGCAGAACCTCTGCTGGTGGACGAATCTCTATGCGCATCTGCCTCTGAGAGAACTGCCTGACACACCGCTCTGGATGATAGTACGCGCAGAAGAAGGGGCCAAGTAGCCTCAACCGCTTGCCATAAGCGTAAGTATATCTGGGAGGTGATTCCTGACGATCAAAGTAGTCCCATGCGACTTTTTCCTTCTGAAGGTTGTCGATCAAGAACCGGTATCGCGCAACTGGCAAAAGCTTTTTACCATTGTATCTAAAGGAACTGGCTCGGGCTGGCACATGCCGGAGGAACCAAGACTGCAACGCGTAGGTGCACCCTTCGACTAGAATTGATTCTCCGAGTGTGAAACGAGTCAACCCTCTGTGTAAAAAGGCGAGTGCGGCCATGGCTATCGAGAGGCGGTTGGTCTGTCGACTTCCCCACCTCCTTAGAAGCTGAACTATTCTGATATCCATATAATTCCGTCCATCGGGAAAGAAAGCTAATCCCACCGTGCACAGAACCATCGCGTGCTGAATTCTTTCTCGAGCTGTTCGAGACAACGAGCTGACTTTCACAAATGCCCCATACTGTTTATAGATTTCGAGCAGGTCCACATATTCGTTTCCATCCTCCTCGATCAATGGCCAAGACTTACGCCCTGTCATGCGAGTTAAAGCATCTTTAGGGTCCAGACCCTTGACATTAATCAAAAATTGTTTCTCTAATGGATCTCCAGGCTGACCGGCTGGCTCGGGCAATTCCATGATTTCTAAAAATTCATCTATCTGCACTGTCATCTCGCCCCATGGGAACCAGAAAGTAGAAGTGCTCGGATTCTATCGTTCTGCTAGTGCATGGATTAAATTGCCGTTGACTGTCTGCTTTCCCACTGCGGACACCAGTTCTAACCCACAATCGTCCAAGTGGTCCGGAAACATACGAGAGAAATTCTTGAACCATAAATAGTACCACCGGGGAAAGAAGGATCCGGTGCTGAGGACTCGATGCTCGAGAAGACTTTGTCGCACCTCGTAGGAGATGTGACCCTCAGGGAAGACTGAATCAAGCTGACCGGATGCCATCAGACTGGAAAACATGGAAAATTAGAATAAGACTTGGGAAAATACAAGAAATTTTAGGAAAATGCATGCAGGATAAAAATAAAGCAGAAAATTCGAGATCTAGAAGAAAGAAAGATTGGGAAATCACCTGGAGTTTTGAAGAAAATGGAGGGAAATTTGGAAAATCGTCCAGGGTTTATTGAAATATAAAGAAGTACTTCAGAAAAATGAAGTATTTGAAAATCGTCAAGGATTTAAAACGTGGACAGTACATGGACATAGATTGGGGAACTTTTGAGAAAATCGTCCAGTATTTTAGAAAATTGAGAAAATATGGAAAATAAAAAGGAAATGACTATTTAATTACATTCTGCATAAACAAGTATGCACATACAACATTCCTTAAAAGCTGACTCTAGATGCACAAATTTTGAAATAGCTGTAGGACCTTAATCCTAACTCTAAGGCTCAGATTATCTGTGTCCAATCATGCTATGCCTATATACTCAAGCCAAGGCTCGATGTACGTGTAATAAAATCAATTTCTTCGGTTCTAGGTTCAAGTTTTCCAACATCCTTGAGCACCTGCCGATATACGTTGAACTATGGCCCATGGTACGTGACAGGGGAGTTTTCACCCAAATAGGTGGCCCAGTTGTGAGGCTCTGTCCCGAACTATGGTTTTGGAAGAGAGCCCAACAACGTGAAGACCGGGACAATATAGGTAGGGTGGTTTTTTGAAAACATGATCACATGCAAGAAAATCAGAAGGCTCTAAAACCTAAAGAGATAGAGATTTTAAAATTTTTGAAGAAGCAAACATTGTTTTCAATCAAGCCTAGATTGAGGAGGGTTGTATTAGACCTAAGTCTATGTGAGCATGAATAATTTCCTCCTCAATATGGTCCTACCAAACCATACTTAGTCTACATGCAGTCTATGTCAGCTGGGTTCAAGTCTAGGCTCCTAGGTTCACATGATATTATAAAGTAAAAGCTGACATTCCATGGAACACGATTTTGACAATTTGAACTAAGTTAAGCACAATTGATCAGGCGAAGACAGGTCCCATCACGGTCGTCAAACCTGTTATCATCACAAATTTTTTTTACTTTTTGCGAGTCAAACTGACCTTTGAAAAAGATTTTGAAAATAACTCGCCTCCGTTTTAAAAAGTGGGATAATTCTGAAGAATGGGACTCGCCTGTCGGTACGAGGTTCAACCATTCCTGGCGCCTTTACCAGGGGTAATTGAACCAAGGATCAATTATGTGCTTAGCTTTGCTCAACTTGTCTAAATCATGTTCTATTTCCTAAATGCACAAAGAATCAGGCATGTGCTATGAATTTATGAAAATGCATATTTGAAAACATGATGTTTGCTTCAAAGATTAGAAAATATTTGGAGATTCTTGGAAAAGATATCACTTGAAAATCGTGAATCATGATTGAGATACTGTATTTGAGAAAATGAAAATCGATTTCTGAAGAATCTAGAGGTTTTTGTGAAAATCGATTTTGAGAAATGTGAAATAACTTTGGAAAACTTGATTTCTTTGAATTCAACTTTGAAATTGAAAATATAACTTATAAAATCGAATTTGGAACTTGGGAAATACTTGAAATATCATTGGCAAATCAATATTTTGAGAAAATCGATTTTTGAATAAGACTTAGAAAAAATTTGAGAAAATTGATTTCTCTGAATTGAAACTAGAATTTGTAAATGAATGAATTAAATGAATATGGATTTGAAAGACTTGATTTTGAGGAATTGAGGAAATCCTTTTTTGTATTTTTGAGAAATGCAGTGCATTTTGAAGTTAGCCTAATAGTGTAGGCTGAATGTGGCTAATACGAAGATTACAAATCTGGGTCTCATTCGTATTCTGACTATGGTCATAAATACAAATTTCACTAAGTTTGTCAACTCCATAAGAGCTAGTGTGCACGTGCCTTTCGTGTAGACCATAGTGAATTTATGAAAATATGCATGAATGATACATTTATCAGACATTTAATATTTGCAGATTTAAACTATATGCAATGCAATCCTAGTCTAAGCTGAAATTTAAATTCTTATTCCAAATTTAATTTAATTTACATCACTATTGAATTTAAATACATGAAAAATAAAATCTTCAATGTACCTGCAAAACTAGAAAAACTGGTTAGTGAAAATATGTTGGCTTTTCTAGGTTTATCCAGTAATATCTAGAAATTACTGGATTTTGCTAGATATAAGCCTTTTTCATGATTCCCTTAAATCAAAATTGAAAAAAAAAATGAAATAAAATTGAATAAATATGAAAATGGAATTTGAAATTTCGAAATTGGGGTCAAAATGACCAAAATACCCCTGATAGCAAGACTATGGCCTTGAAATCAGGGTTTTCAGAAAGACATTTTATAAAATGCAAGTTTTTGAAATTCAAATGAAGATAAATCAAACTAAATATGATGTGACACGATTAAAAATATGAAAATTAGGGTTAGGGATTTCGAAATTGAGGTCAAATGACCAAATTGCCCCCGATAGCAAGACTATGGCCTTGAAATCAGGGTTTTCTGAAATAGTTTTTGATAAAAATTTAAGATTTATGATGGAAATAAACACAAAATCAAACATGAAATACCCTAATATGATTCTAGACATGAAAAAACCTTAAAAACATGAAATTATATACGAAAATCAAGAAATATCACAAAAATTGTGATTTTATCAGTGTTTTTGGATCATTCAGGTATCCTGTTTTGCAATTTGATTAATTCAGACATCAAATGAATTCTAAACTTCATAAAAATTGATAAAGACACTTATTATAACCCTAAAATCAGATTGGAATTGCAAAAATAATTTTTTGATATTAATTTAATCCAAAAATTACATTAACAACCTAAAATAAGCTATTTGTAACCTAGGTCACCAACCAGTTTCAGAGTTAGACCCGAATCAGGGGCAATCCTCCATGAAAGCTTCTGAATTTTTAAAGAGATAAACTAGAAAGAAAAACAGAGATTTCCCAATTTACAGATCGGAAAAAGCCTCTCCGGTTAGGGAGAAACCCTTCCGACAATCTGAACTAAAATCTAACAAATTTAACAGGGGTTAAAACAACTACTTCAGATTTAAAATACAGACATAAATAGCAAACTTAATCAAAAATTTCTGAGCTTTTAGAAGTGAACAGTTGATAGAAAAATAATAATACTCACATTTTACAGATCATGAATTGGACCTGTGGTTTGGGATTTATAAACAACACAATTCTGATTAGGGTTTTGGTAAACCCTAACGAGTTTTAAATTGAAAATCAGAGTCTCTGACAGAGGAAAAATACTAAATAGTGATAAAATTCTGAACATTTTACAGTAAATAGCTCTAATCAATATGAATCCATGGAATTTTACAGATCTCAAATCGGATATAAGATGAGAAAAATATCATAACAGCAAGTTACATTCTTGATTTTAACAATGATTTTAAAGTTTTAAAAACCCGATTTGATGTCTGATTTTTCTAACAGGGTTCCCGAATCCCAAAACCTCTGATTTTTTTACAGTAGTTCAATTACATATGCATGTATCACATATAAAAAAATAAGAAATTAACAGTAAATATTTCAATCCGAAACAACATGCTCTTTTCTGTTCTAAACTAAAAACACACAGAAATCTAAGAAGCTTGAGAAAACATGCATTAACTAATGAAAAACAAAAAAATAAACACTAAAACAGTAAAATAAAAATTATTTCTATGCTGGAAAACGTGTGATAAACATGGATAAACAAATAAATAAATAAAATACAGGGAATCAATGGCTGGAATTTGATGTTACCTTTAAAAGCATGGATTTAACCCATTAAAAGGGTAAATCACATGTTTTATTGGTTAATAATATAAAAAAATAATACAATAAACGATTTTAATGGATTAGAATCATGAAAAACAGCATGGAATAGAGTTAGATCATCTTCTTGATATGATTTTGGGGTTCTTGGATGAAATCCATGGTTAAATCCATGAACACAAGAGTTTCCATGGTGAAATCTATTGAAAAATCATAAAAAACTAATAAAAATAATAATAAAATAATATTAAATAACTCACGTTGGGGCTGCAGCTGCAATGGAGGAAGGTGAAGGTGCTGGAGAGGAGAGAGAAGCCATGAAAATTTGAGAGAAAAAGAGCTCTCTTTGACCCCCTTTAGGTCTCCTATTTATAGATTTTATTTTTTTGATTTGTTTAGGAAGAGTTTTGATTTTTTTGGACTCTTTTTAATTGTTTTTGATAAACCACATGGGGAGGACGATTTTTTTGAAGAATTCTAACCTAAGTGCACTCTAATTAATCCCTAATTAACACCGAATTAAACCCTAGAAAGTCCAAATGTGGCACCACCTAGTATGGACCCACATTTGGTTTTTAAAACTTGAATTTAAAACCTTTAAAAACCAATGGTTTAAAACTTAAATAAAATGGATTTTTAAAATTGATTTTGACTCACCTAGACATCTAACCTAGGTAGGACATTGACTAATCCTAGTCTAACCTTGACTTCTTCAAATGTGGCACCACCCCGAGTGGGCCCCACTTGAAATTTCAAAAACGATTTTAAAACTTGAGAATGAGATGTTTTTCAAAAGATATTCAAAAGTAGACTTGGAATTAAAAGTTTTTGAAATGGCATAGAGTTCCAACTGGATCAGAACTCCTCTGGATATGACTTCAACTGAGTAGACCCCACATAAGAGTTTTGAAAATTTAAAATAAATATTGAAAATGGCTTTGAAAAGGGGTTAAAATCAATAGTTGAAATTCAAAGTTTTGAAAGTAGAGTCTCAAGCGAACTGGAACTCCGGGTTAGAGTCCTGGATTTTTAGGACTCTGTGATTTTGGTTTTTAAAAGCCAAATGAAGGAGTTTTTGAAAAGATTTCATCAAAAATGGTAAAACAAGTTAGAAAATACAGTCAGGGTTAGACTCCTAACTCAATGAGAACTCTGAAATAGAGTCCTGAATTAACTGAACTCTGCAAAACGACCTAAATTTTGAAAACAAATAGAAAGAAATGAAGATGGAATTAAAAACAGACTTCAAAACAGACTCCTGACTGGACTAGGACTCCAGGACAGAGTCCTGATCGGACCGAAACTCTAGATTTTTTTTTGGTATTTTCTGAAAAACAAATGAAAGAACTTGTGAAAGCAGTGAAAACAATAACAAGTATTGAAATAGAACAGAGTTCTGATTCAACTGAGACTCTGAAGATAGAGTCCTGATTGAACTAGGACTCTCAAATTTTTGGATTTTCTGATAAAACAAATAAGAGAATTTTGAAAAACAGTTAGAAACAGGATGAAATTGAAGTTTTGGTTCAGAGTCCTGATCTGATTAGGACTCTAAGAAAGAGTCCTGATTCAATCAAAACTCTAAGAATTTTGGTTTTCTGATGAGAAAATGATGAAATTTGGGCAAAGCTTTTGAAAACCAGTGAAAAAATCAATTTTGGATAGAGTCCTGCTTCGATCAGGACTCTGGGGTAGAATCCTGATTGGATGAAGACTCTAGGATAAAACCTCAGAATTTTGAAATTCTTTGATAAAAGTATAATAGTTTTGATAGATGAAAAGATTTTTGAAAGATTCTTTCAAAATTGAAATCAGGATCAGAGTCCTGATCCAACTAGGACTCTCTGAACAGAGTCCTGCTTTGACTAAAACTCTGAGTTTCTGACTCCTTTTGAAAGATTTGATTGAAATATATAAAATAGCTGTAAAAGATTAGAGTCCCAATCCAATTGAAACTCTAGAGAAGAGTCCAGATCCGACTGGACTCTTGAAGAAGAGTCCTGATCCAACTAGGACTCTGAAATTTTTGGAGATTTTTTACAAGTAAAGGAATCAAGAAGCGACACCACCTAAATGGGTCTCATCTGAGAATTGAAATCAATTGAAATTGAGTTTAAAATGAATCCAGATTGTTTTCTGAGAAAATATTTCGAAATATGAGGTCCTGGGGTTGGAAAATGATAGAATGTTGACTAAAAACCCAGGTTTTGAAATTGATTTTGAAAGAAAGCTTTAAAACTCAAATCTGGGTTGAATGTTTTGAAAACAGAAGTGCTGGATCTCGAAAATGGGATGCAATGAAATGCAATGCAATGAAATGGTATGTCGAATTCATGCAGTGGTATGCAATGACACAAGAAATGTAGACACTGAATGAATATGAAAATTTGGGGTGTTTATAGATGCCCCTCTTTGCTGCTAAGTCGGTTAGAGTCCGAGCTTAGTGTCAAAGAAAAACACACCAAATTCAGACTATAAAAATGCCCCAATTAGATAAATTTGACTGAGTATGAAAGAATTATTTCAAATGATGGTGGTAGATATATAGCATAAAGAATAAAGAAAAAATTAACCTCATCGAAATGAGGCTCAGGCTTAGCCTTTAACCTGGATGGGACGACAAATGAAATACCTCATCAGAATGAGGCTCAGGTTTTACCCCTTGACCTGATCGGGGACGATACCTCATGGAAAAATGAGGTTCAGGCTTAACCCTTAACGTGAAAGGGGACGATACCTCGTTGAAAAACGAGGCTCAGGCTTAACCCTTAACCTGAAAGGGGACGATACCTCATGGAAAAACGAGGCTCAGGTTTAACCCTTAACCTGAAAGGGGACGATACCTCGTGGAAAAACGAGGCTCAGGCTTGACCGTTAACCTGAAAGGGGACGATACCTTCTGGAAAAACGAGGTTCAGGCTTGACCCTTAACCTGAAAGGGGACGATACCTCGTGGAAAAACAAGGCTCAGGCTTAACCCTTAACCTGAAAGGGGACGATACCTCGTGGAAAAACGAGGCTCGGGTTTGACCCTTAACCTGAAAGGGGACGATACCTCGTGGAAAAATGAGGCTCAGGCTTAACCCTTAACCTGACCGGGTTGAAAATGGAATACCTCATCAAGGGAGGCTCAGGTTTGTACCCTTGACCTGATTGGGTGGAAAATGAAATACCTCATCAAAGGAGGCCCAGATTTATACCCTTAACCTGATTGGGCAGAAAATGGAATACCTCATCAAAGGAGGCCCAAGTTTATACCCTTAACCTGATTGGGCAGAAAATGGAATACCTCATCAAAGAAGGGCCAGGTTTATACCCTTAACCTGATTGGGCAGAAAATGAAATACCTCATCAAAGGAGGCCCAGATTTATACCCTTAACCTGATTGGGCAGAAAATGGAATACCTTATCAAAGGAGGCCCAGGTTTATACCCTTAACCTAATTGGGCAGAAAATGAAATACCTCATCAAAGGAGGCCTAGGTTTATACCCTTAACCTGATTGGGCAGAAAATGAACGGAATCCTCGAAAGAAGAGATCGTGATAGAACCTTCGGATTTCCGCACAATGAATCCGATAGGTGTTTTGCAAAAGGAAGGAAATTGGGGTCCCTAAAGCTTGAAAAGGGTTTGATTTTGGGGGTCTCATTGCTGAGACTAAATAGCTTTTGAAATTGCCTTTTGCTGAAATTGGTGGTTTAATCTCAAGCCGAAATTGGACTGTCTATGGTGGGACAGTGGGGACACAAGGAAGTGTGCGAATCTGAGAACCCAGGCGTTCAAATTATACCAAAGAAGGAAAGGAATCTTGAAACTCCCGTTATCAAGTCCTAAAAAAGGATGATGTCAGGATGCGCCAAAGATGAACCCCAAGCTTTCGCTTCATGCCTGGATAGCTAGAAAATATTGTCAAAATGTTGAAAATTGTTGTTGATTCAAAATAATTGAAAATGATGCACATTGTTTTGAAAGCATTCCCTCTTTTCTACCTGAAGTATTACCTCCGACTGGGCTTAACTCCGTAGAATCAAGATTCGAATTCAAATTGCTTGCGATTGACTTTCTTTCAAGGAAGCTATCAATTTCCTTGATATTGCGAGAGCTATTAGTGAAAGAATATTGATAAAAGAATTTCACAAAATTAAAGAAGATTCTTGATAGATTTGGTAGTCTGATATCCTGGGATTCTTTTCTCATGATGATCTTTCTGCACTCTCTTTTTAACAGAATTGGAGCTCTCTTGGATTTTTCGGGAATTACATCATCCTTCATTTTGGAGATGTCCTGACTTTTCTCTCTTTTTTTTTTTTTTTGGAAGGGTATGTCACCAACTCCTTCATCTCAAAGATGTTCCGATCCTTCTTTTCTCTCAGGAATTATCTTGACGATTATTGGCTCATTGGTTGAGAATCTCTTGATGATAGCGGGAATTAAATATCCTTTAGGGTTTGTCGGTAGGCTCATCACACTCGCCTTCATCTCGACGGTGATCTGAACTTTCCCTGGAAGGATCCGTCACAAACTCCGTCATCTTGGAGATGATCCAAATCTTCTTTGGCCCCGGGGGTCGACTCGCTTAATTTGCCTTCATCTTGATGACAATTGAGAGATTCCTTTTGCAGATATTTAATTGCAGCTTAGGTGATTGAGGAGATATGGAAATTGAGTGGATTTTTCTGTATCACCCAGGATATTTCGACTGCTTTATTCTTCAAGAATGGTATTTAAAAATGTGTCATTGACTGCGATCAATATCAATCACTCATGGCTTTGCAACAACATTGAATTATCTTTGCTGGCCATATTGAGGATTTATTCTTCATCCTTTTGGTTGGCCAATAGAAAGATTTTGAATTTTGAATCATTTTTCGCGAAAGCTTTGTCCTTTCGGAAGTAATACTAGGGGTATTCTGAAGTAATAATTTTGTGCAATAAAGATTTTTGAAATCAACAAATATTTGATGACAAATTGGCAAAATTTTCTTGAAATCCTTTGTGAAAGCGAGCATTTGAAGCACAACGCAACACATCCGTGACAGAAATTCTCTTCTCCTTTCCCCAAAAGAGAAGATTCAGAAATTGGAATTAGAAACTACTTCTCTCTTCCCTGAAGAGGAGGTGTTTGCAAAACGAACTTTCGAAGAGAAATTAAGCTTTCGTCAAAACTTCCTAACATTAGGCTTCTCTTATGGAAAGGGGGTCAGAATTGGTGAGATTGGTAAATTGGTCATGAAGGAACAAGTTCATCACACTCTCCCTGAAAAGAGGGTCCTTCATGATGAAATGGCCTAGTCTGAAATTATGGGGCCACAAGGAAAGCAAGTCTCTGTCGAGTCTCTCCCTATAAAAAGGGTTCCTTGTGTGAAATTTGGAATTTTGTTTTGCAAACGGTTCACAAAGACACGAGTCCCTTCAAACTCTCCCTGAAAAGGGGCTAAGTGAACGAATTGGATAGCATGCGAAAAGAGCGAGCTCCCTCAAACTCTCCCTATAAAAAGGGTCTCTCGCTAGAGAAAATGATTGAAATTGGGTATTGGGTGACACAAAAGGGTCGAATTTTGGAATTTGGAATTTTGGATTCTGAAATTTGGTATTTGAAAATGAAAGTTGGAAATCTGGAAATTGGAAATTTGAAAGTTTGAAATTTGAAATTGGAAATTGAAAACTTGGAAATTTGAAATTTGGTAATTGGGAATTTAGAAATTGGGAATTGATTGACTCAAAAGGTCGTCATTTGAAATTTGAAATTTGAAATTTGAAATTTGAAATTTGAAGTTCGAAATTTGAAATTTGAAATTGGATGATCTGGAGGTCAAAATTGTGAATTGGGTTACTAGGAACGACATGGGTTCTGTATGGATTCAGCCTAAGAACAACATTGGTTCCATTGAGAACGACATTGGTTCCGCAGGGGTTCGACCTACGAACTATCAATTCCACAGGGATTTAACCTAAGGATCATAGCTTAAGATGGAATAATTCCAACTTGTGAGCTTTGAATGGACCGGGTGCTAAACTGGGTTTTTGAGGCAAGATTCGAATCAGAATTCAACTCTTCAAGGAAAACTAGATGAATTGGATTTTGAAAGAAAATTCGGGTCGGAACTCGGATCTTCTAGACCAACTTGCAGGGTAGTTTGAGTAGAAGTTCAAACTTGTAAAGGAAAGCTAAGCGAATTGGATTTGAAAGAAAATTCAAGTCGGAACTTGGATTTTCTAGACCAACTCTGAAGGAACAGAAAACTCGAGTCGGAACCCAAATCTTTGAAGGAAAACCAGGTCCATTATGGAAGGAAAAGAAATTCGAGTCGGAACTCGAATCCTGAAGGAAAGGTAGATCAATTCGGAAGGAGAAAAAATTTGAGTTGGAACCCGAATCCCAAAGGAAACTAGATCAACTAGAAGGAAAGAAGATTCGAGTCGGAACTCGAATCATGAAGGAAAACTAGACCGGTTGGAAGGAAAAGAAATTTGAGTCGGAACTCGAATCTCGAAAGAAAACTAGATTAATTAGAAGAAAAGGAAAGTCGAGTCGGAACTCGAATCCCAAAGGAAAACTAAACCGGTTAGAAGGAAAAGAAATTCGAGTCAGAACTCGAATTCCTGAGGAAAACTAAATTAATTATAAGGAAAGGGAATTCGAGTCGAAACTCGAATCACAAAGGGAAACTAAATTAGAGGACACTGAATTTTAAAGTGTACCAGTGCAAACACCGGATTTTGAAAATGTGCCAATACAAGCATTATGTTTTGAAAAATTACCAGTACGAATACCGGGTTTTGGAAGATTACCAGTACGAGCACTGGATTTAGGAAGATTACCAGTATGTGCACTGGATTTTGAAAGATTATCAGTACAAGCACTGGATTTTTAAAGGATACCAGTGCGAGCACTGGACTTTAAAAGGCTACCAGTACGAGCACTGGATTTTGGAAGGATACCAGCATGAGCACTGGATTTAAAAAGTACCCGCATGAACGCTGGGCTTTGAAAAAGTCTGACCAGTGAATAATGAATTTAGAGGGTTCGACTAGTAAAAACCAGATTCAGGAAGTTCGACCAGTGAAAACTGGATTCAGGAAGTTCGACCAGCGAAAACTGGATTTAAGAAGTTCGACCAGTGAAAACTGGATTCTGGAAGTTCGACCAGTAAAAACCGGATTTAGGAAGTTCGACCAGTGAAAAATGGATTCTGGAAGTTCGACCAGTAAAAACCGGATTTAGGAAGTTCGACCAGTGAAAACTGGATTCAGAAAGTTCGACTAGTGAAAACCGGATTTAGGAAGTTCGACCAGTGAAAACTGGATTCTAGAAGTTCGACCAGTAAAAACCGGATTTAGGAAGTTCGACCAGTGAAAACTGGATTGAAGAAGTTCGACCAGTAAAAATCGGATTTAGGAAGTTCGACCAGTGAAAACTGGATTCTGGAAGTTCGACCAGTAAAAACCGGATTTAGGAAGTTCGACCATTGAAAACTGGATTCTAGAAGTTCGACCAGTAAAAACCGGATTTAGGAAGTTCGACGAGTGAAAACTGGATTCTGGAAGTTCGACCAGTGAAAACCGGATTTAGGAAGTTCGACCAGTAAAAACTGGATTCAAGAAGTTCTACCAGTAAAAACCGGATTTAGGAAGTTCGACTAGTGAAAACTGAATTCAAGAAGTTCGACCAGTAAAAACCGGATTTAGGAAGTTCGACCAGTGAAAACTGGATTCTGGAAGTTCGACCAGTAAAAACCGGATTTAGGAAGTTCGACCAGTGAAAACTGGATTCAGAAAGTTCGACCAGTGAAAACCGGATTTAGGAAGTTCGACCAGTGAAAACTGGATTCTGGAAGTTCGACCAGTAAAAACCGGATTTAGGAAGTTCGACCAGTGAAAACTGGATTCAGAAAGTTCGACCAGTGAAAACCGGATTTAGGAAGTTCGACAGGTGAAAACCGGATTTAGGAAGTTCAACCAGTGAAAACTGGATTTAGAAAGTTCGACCAGTAAAAATTAGATTCAAGAAGTTCGACCAGTAAAAACCAGATTTAGGAAGTTCGACCAGTGAAAACCGAATTTTGGAAGTTCGACCAGTAAAAACCGGATTTAGAAAGTAGGCTTCACCTGAAAGTTGACCGGTAAAAATGGTTTTGATAAAAACTCGGCCCAAAGGACGAACTTGAAAAAGGTTGGTGTTTAAAAAGCGCTTGATGATTGTAATGTGAGATTTTCAATCTTCACCCTCACGCTGACCTAGACAAATGCCACGAGTCTCAGAATTCATCTGTTATCCTAAATGGGTATTGGATTGATGCAAGTTGATGTATGCAAAAGTGCAAATGAATGCATGCAAATGCAAAATGATGTAAATGAGTACACATGTGTGCAAAATGAGAGATTTGCTTGATCCTGCCTGCGTACAGGATGTTTTGAAGACAATTTTTAAAATAATGCCCCAGTGTAATGGGGGAGTAAGATATTGGATGAAAGGATAAATAATTGATATTTGAGGAATGTTCGCTGAAGATAACAGTGGAAAGATTGACGATGTGCTTCTTGATGAATTCGGGAGACACTCTGAAAGAGGTTACTCCTTGTAAAAAGACATTTTGTAAAGAAGGAGAAATACAAAAGATGATGCCAAACTATGAGGAAGATTGATAATTTTATTGATGAAAGAGATGAGACCATGCCATCCATACAAAATGACGAAAGCAAAATGCAAGAATGAAAGAGTGAAGGCCTTGTCGCTCTTAGGGTGTTGATGAGCTGGCTGCTTTATCTTCTTCTTTGCCTTCCACAAGGATATTTTTATCGATATAGTCTTGAATAATATTCCTAAGAACGAAGCAGTACTCGGTATCATGCCCCATGGCCTGATGAAACTTGCAGAATTGATCTTTAAATCTTCCCCTAGTGATAGGAGGATCATCGACTCTTGGGAGCTTAATCATCTCCTTGGCCAACAAATATTCAAGGATTTCTTCACGCGGTTGATCTAGGGGAGTAAAGTCACGTTTAAAACTCTAGTTGTCGTGCTTCGACTTTTCTTGAGGTCTCGACCCTTGCTCAAAAGATCGCTGAGGTTGCTTATCATACTGGAGAATCGACTCACCTTTTTGCTCATTTTTGCTGAGGTTTGGTCCCCCTAGGCCAGAGCTGTGATCTTTCACATTTCCCTTATAATGGTTCTTGTTGTTGCTGGTAGAGTAGGTGAAATGGGTTTTCTTGTTAGATTCCTGCTGACTGCTGCTTTTGGTGAACATGAAACCTTCATAAGATCCATTTTCCATACTCAACTCAATCCATTCAGCTCGTTCTGTCAGTTCTATGAAGCTCTTCGATGGAGATGTAGAAATCAGTCCCCTCAGGGGTTGCGAGAAGTTGCTCAGGATCAAAGATAGTGTGTGTCCTTCTGCTATTGGCTCACGCATCTTATTGCAAGCGGATCTCCATCTATGAATGAAATCCCTGGCCTTCTTGTTTTCCTTCTGCCTCAGACTGCAGAGATGACTGGGAGTCGGGAGTGCTTCAATATTGAATAAAAAGCGCTCAATAAACAAATTGACCACTTTATCAAACTCTTTCAGCTCTATGGGATTAATATGCTCTGAATACCATTTTGCTGCAATACCCTCCAGACTGCAAGGGAAACAAAGAAATAAGGTTCGGTTATTCCTCCTGAACTTGGAACACTCTGCAAAGAAAAGGGCGAGGTGTGCTTTTGGGTCACCCGAACCATCAAACTTAATGAATTTCTTGGGGAGCTTATCGAGATCATCATCCCCATCCAATCCGTCATAAAAGTTTTCGCTTGTAAAGACCCTTTTACCCTTGTCACGAGCTTGAAGATCCTTAACCATCTTCATCACATCTTTCAGTTGTGACTGCGTAGGGTCGTCAACAGACTGATTCTTGGATTTGTAGGCCGACCCCTGCCCCTGAGTCGACCTTTTGAATTCTTGCTTGTTTTCATACTCTTTGTCAGTATCATCTGTTGATTCTGACTCATCAGACATTTCCTCATGGCGATTCTGCTTTTTAATGATTTTCACATTCATGGCTGTGTGATCCCTATCCTTCTGTTTGATCTGAGTCTGTTCAGCACTGGCTTCAGCTTGCTCTGCCAGCATCTTGGTCATCATTTTCTTGAACATGACGTACATCTGGGGATCCACGTCATACTCTGCTTGCTGACCCTGACTACGGGGTGAGTCTATTTCCTCTTCTGATGCGACTGAGTACGCGATGCCTTCAACTGATGTGGTTTTCTTTCTGGATCTTGTATGAACCATTGAATGTCACGACAACTCTCTGGAGGTTGTTAACGCTCTCTGCAGGGCAGAATTGATGGTTAGGCTTTTGAAAGAAATTTGGTTTGGAGGAAGATATTTGTTGAGAATTTTGGTAGACAATTTAAAGAGTATCCCATTACTAGGGATTGAGTCATCGCTAGAGTTACGACAATTGCGTTGCTATTCTTTGCAAAATAAACAACTGGAAATATGCCTTGTTACCTAGGTGAGGTCGTCAAACCAAGGTGAAATGTAGAATAAAGGAATTTTATTAAGGGGAAAAACATGATTTTATCAATAATACACTTGACAGAGGGGAGGGGGACAGACAATTTTCCACCACTCTGGATAATTAGACGACACCCAAGGGCCAGGAAAAATAGTAAGATTGATAAAGGAATCTCAGCCATGTCTGGCAGAGTGGTATGCTCCGGACCACTGATCTGATGCGACGTCGAATTCTGGCAGAACCCCTGTTGGTGGACGAATCTCTACTCGCTTCTGCCTTTGAGAGAACTACCTGACAAACCGCTCTGGATGATAGTAAGCTCAGAAGAAGGGTCCAAGTAGCCTGAACCGCTTGCCATAAGCGTAAGTATATCTGGGAGGTGATTCCTGACGATCAAAGTAGTCCCATATGACTTCCTCCTCCTGAAGGTTGTCGATCAAGAACCGGTATCGCGCAACTGGCAAAAGCTTTTTACCATTGTATCTGAAGGAACTGGCTCAGGCTGGCACATGCCGGAGGAACCAAGACTGCAATGCGTAGGTGCACCCTTCGACTAGAATTGATTCTTCGAGTGTGAAACGAGTCAACCCTCGGTGTAAAAAGGCGAGTGAGGCCATGGCTATCGAGAGGCGGTTGGTCTGTCGACTTCCCCACCTCCTTAGAAGCTGAACTATTCTGATATCCATATAATTCCGTCCATCGGGAAAGAAAGTTAATCCCACCGTGCACAGAACCATCGTGTGCTGAATTCTTTCTCGAGCTGTTCGAGACAACGAGCTGACTTCCACAAATGCCCCATACTGTCTATAGATTTCGAGCAGGTCCACATATTCGTTTCCATCCTCCTCGATCAATGTCCAAGACTTACGCCCTGTCATGCGAGCTAAAGCATCTTTAGGGTCCAGACCCTTGACATTAATCAAAAATTGTTTCTCCAATGGATCTCAAGGCTGACCGGCTGGCTCGGGCAATCCCATGATTTCTAAAAATTCATCTATCAGCACTGTCATCTCGCCCCATGGGAACCAGAAAGTAGAAGTGCTCGGATTCCATCGTTCTGCTAGTGCATGGATCAAATTGCCGTTGACTGTCTGCTTTCCCACTGCGGACGCCAGTTCTAATCCACAATCGTCCAAGTGGTCCGGAAACATACGAGAGAAATTCTTGAACCATAAATAGTACCACCGGGGAAAGAAGGATCCGGTGCTGAGGACTCGATGCTCGGGAAGACTTTGTCGCACCTCGTAGGAGATGTGACCCTCAGGGAAGACTGAATCAAGCTGACTGGATGCCATCAGACTGGAAAACATGGAAAATTGGAATAATGTAAACACCCCAAATTTTCACTCACCTCCCCAACATTTCCACCAAGCATCAACATCCAGCCTCTGAAATCGCTGGAGGGCAAAATGGTCATTTTCAGAGCCCAGACCTTGCAAAAGTCTAAATTTCATCTGAAACTCTCAAAATTTCTCTAATTTTAACTCAGATATTCAAAAATTTAGTCCTGACAGGAGACAGACATCTCCAAAGTCTTGGGTCAATATTATATTGCATAAGACATGACATTGCATATCATTGCATGAGCATTTCATATCACTGCACTGCACAGCAGGTCATTTCGAGGTCCAGAACTCTTGATTTCAAAATTTTCAATCCAGATTCGAATTTTAACTATTTTCAAAATTGATTTCAAAACCCTGGGTCTTCAAAATTATCAATTCTTCCCATTTTACCCCCAGGACTCTGAATTTCAAAATATTTTCTCAGGAAAACGATCTGGATAGTTTTTAATGTGGATTTCAGTCACTTCACCTCAGATTTTGCCGTTTTTGACAATTTCAAATATCTTCCTTTTACAAAATCGCCCTACAAGGGCCAACTCTTTCCAAAAAAAAATTTATTTTACCAATTATTCCAGATTTTATGAAAATTCCAAAAAAAAGAAGTTGTGGTTTTATCCTTATTTCAATAAAGAAGCAATGTAGGACCCACACTGGGGTGGTGTCACACAAGCTTTTCTTTTGAAAAATTTGAATTTTGAAAAAACCCAAAAATATAGGAGCCTTGTCCCCTGGATTGGTGCCACTTGTCCTTTCTCTCTCCTCTCATCTACATGCCAAATGTCAGTGTGGGGCTACCCTAAGAAGCCGCCACATGTCATCCCATTTTATCTACCATGTGTCACCCTATCCATCCTGCGCCATGTGTCATTACAGAGACTACCAGGAGATGCCAAGTGTCATAAGTTGTCCTGTCTAGAAAAGTGGAGCTTGTCTCCTCTGAGGTGGCGCCACTTGGAGTGTGTCTCCTGCAGGGGACACGTGTCAACCTCTCCCTCCTTCTAGAAAAGTAGCCTGACACATGTCTCTTCCTACTTTTCTCAGAAAAGTAGGAGACATGTGTCACTCCTAAATTCCTACAGAAAAGGTAGGCTTGTCTCCTCTGAGGTGGCGCCATCTGGAGTGTGTCTCCTGCAGAGGACACGTGGCAAGCTCTCATTTCCTCAGAAAAAGCAAGTGCCATGTGTCATTTCCTGCTTTCTCCAGAAAAAGCTAGAATTTAAACATTCAAATCTCCTCATAGGTGGCGCAGATCCTGAACTCCTACCTTTTTCATCTTGTCTGAGATGGCGCCACATGGCTTGGCCCACCTTCTCTCCCCTCTGCCACGTGTCATTCTCTGCTTCTTTCAGAAAAAGTAGAGGACACATGTCTTCTCCCTACCTCTTTCAGAAAAGTAGGAGACACATGTCACTCCTGGCCTTCTTCAGAAAAAGCAAACCATTTAAAATTCAAACAAGGCATTAGGTGGCAAAAATCCAGAGCTCTGATTTTTCCAGATGGCCTATGAGGGCGCCACATGTCCCTTCCCTCCTTCTCATCCCTCTGCCACGTGTCATCTTCTGCTTCTTTCAGAAAAAGAGGGTGACACATGTCTCCTTCTCATTCCTTCAGAAAAAGTAGAGGACACATGTCCTCTCCCTATTTTTTTTCAGAAAAGTAGGAGACACATGTCACTGCCCTCTTTTTCCTCCCTCTTGCCACATGGCATTGTAGGAGCCACCCTGAGGTGGCGCCACATGTCCATCCTCCATTCCTCCAGGGCCAACCTCCATTTGAAATTCAAATTCTCCTCTGAGGTGGTGCCATTTGAGAAGGCCTCTCCAGATAGCTGACACTTGTCCGCCACATGTCCAGACCTCCCTGCATCAGAAAAAGTAGAAACCCCCCCCCCCCTATGAGGTGGCGCATTTTGCTTCCTCCCTTCATGTTCTCCTGTCACATGGCATCGTAGGAGCCACTCTGAGGAAATGCCACATGTCAGCCTCTCCTTTCCTGCATAAAAGTAAAATTTGAATTCCTCTGAGGTGGCACAGTCTGCTTCCTCCACTCCTGGCCTTCTGACACATGTCAAGAGCCTCCAGAGGTGGCGCCACATGGCATGCTCCTACTGCTTCCAACTTTACACCTCAGAACACCTTTTGAGGTGGAGCCAATCCAGAGTCCCACTTGGCTTCAAATTTTATTTTTATTTTATTTTTAATAAAAGTAGCCCACCATGAGGTGGCGCCACCTGAGGGCTCCCTGCAGAAGACAAATTCGAATTTCAAACCCCTCAAATGGCACCCTCTGAGATGGCGCCACATGGAGGGCTCAGATTGAGCCTGTTTGAATTTCAAAAATTTTTCAGAAAATTTATAAAAACAAGGGTTCACGCCCAGCCTGAAGGGGATCATTTTTTTTAGCTCTTGTGAACTTGGAAAATCCGACCTAGCCTTCCTAACATCTGATTTTGAACCTTGGAAATCATGCCCCCTTTGGCCCATTGAAGAAGGTGGAGTAAAGCTCGTGCAGTGGCCAATTCGATTCAAGCGGAGGTCAATTTGGGTGAACCATCCGAAGCCCGAAGCGAAGGACGAAGGAAGCTCATGATAGCTGCCCCTTTCAAGAGCTCCTACGCTGCATAACGAAGCAAGGTGCACTTCTTTTCCCCTTGATGTGATTCTATAATCCGAATCGGGAGTTGTTTGAAGAAAGAGCTCATCCGAGAGATGGATTGAGCTATTCTCATAAAACGACATATATAAAAATGTTTAATTATGCTTCCTTGATGATTTTTAACATTCATATAGTTAGCTAGGTTTAATTTGCATTTTATTTCATTCATTTAGCATATTTCATGAATTAATTAGGATTAATTTAGCCTTTATTTCAATTCTGCTTATTTTCAGTAGGTCTCTGTTTTTGTCAGTCAGTCCACACGTCATTTCATGCATTTGGTTTTTATTAAAAATCCCATAAAAATCACGGAATGCGCCCTTAGGTGTCCCTGAAATTTTGCAAAAAATTCGGAGGCATTTGAATTTGTTTACTATGGTAAACATTTAAAATGGAAAGTCGTGTTTTTTTTACCCGGGATGCGTTTTGAAAATCATTTGCCTATTTGTAAAATCGAGATATACCTCATGGGAGATCCGATTCTCGATCCGAAAAATTTTCTGAGCTCGGGAGAATGTCTAGTTTTTAATGTGATTTTTTCAGATTTTTACGATTTTTTTGTATGTCTGAAAAAAATCCGAGAGTTCGGGACACGTGTCAGAGCCTAATTTGGGCCTCTGAGATCTTGGATCCACTTAGGGCTATGGTTTCTCTTTGTGTGTTGCTCCAAATCCAAAACTGTAAAAAGTGAAAGTAGTGTCCGAGATGTCCTATGTTTGAATATAAAATCCTGTAATTTTTAGAGCAGTTTTGACCCCTGATTCGGATTTTTCTTGTCAGCCCCCTGTTTTTCTACATTTGTCTGTTCTGTTAGTTTAGGCAGAAATAGTTATATTTTTATCTGTGTTTCCGTTGATCAAATGCCAAAGTCATAAACATAAAAGTTGTTCATGTAGGTGTCTTGCATGACTCTGATTAATTTCATAAATTTCCATGGCATCTTTATATTTGTTTGGCATTTTTCATCAGATTAGTATGATTTTTACCTCTGTCAGAACTAAATCACTGTTATTGAACTCCCCATGGCTCAAATCCCGAGGCTATAAAAACCAAAAATGTTCCATTTTGGGTCTTTTAGCAGTCTGCAAAATATCAGAAGTTTTCATGGTGTAAATATTGCATTATCATATTAGGCATTGCATTTGGTTCGGATCCATAGGCAAAATCCATCATTTTTAGGACTTTCCTTGAATTTTAGCATTTAAATCATATCATTTCATGATTTTTAGCATTCTAGGTTGTTTATCAGAGTGTTTAGATGCTTCATACCGAAATTGGTGCAATTTGGAATTCATTTGAGGTTCGGATCATCCATAATACCAAAACAGGGTCCCGCAGGACCCGGATCCAAGCGAAAATCGTTATTTTTGATAAATTGCAAAATACCAAATTCTGATTTTACAGTCTTAATGTGTCTAGCAGCATGTCATCATATCTCTTACTGCATTTTATCATCATTTGATTCAATTTGAACTTCAAAATCTCAATTTTACCAAGTTTTCCTTCAAAGAACCCTGATTTTAAAGGTGTAACTTTAATTTTAGGGGTATTTTGGTCATTTTAACCTCAATTCCGAATTTCAAATTGTTTTCTACTGAATTTCTAGCATTTTCATCATTTCAAAATATCAAGGAAGCATGAGAATAGGGTTTATATCCAATTAAATCCAATAATTTCATAATATTATTGGAAAATCTTGGAAAAACCCACATATTTGAGCTAACTTTATTTCAAGCTTGGCAGGGACATTCCAAAGAAGGAGCTGAAGTCTGCAAATTTCTTTTATTTCCTTTATTTAGTGATGTAATAATGTAAATTTTGGAATAAGAGATTTAATTTCCTGCTTAGACTAGGATGCATATCATATAGTTTGAATTTATGCAATATCCTGTTTCTATGATTCATGCATTTTATTTCAAAAGCACTATGGATGTTCACGAATGACATGTGCACCAACTCTTAGGGAGTTGATGGACTCGGTGGGATCCATATTTACGGCCCTAGTCGGAATATGGACGAGACCCAGATCCATCATCTTTCTACTAGTCACATTGAGCCTACACTCTTAGGCTATCTTAAAATGCACATCATATTTCCAAAGTTTTCAAAAATCATGTGCATCAAATCAACCAAGTTTTGAACATATTCATGGCCACAGTCAGAATATGTGAAGGACTTATTTGGACTTAATGCATATTTTTCCAACAAATCTCTTAGAAAATCTTTTCAAAGTGCATTCATTCACTTATGTCATTTGCATCATAAAATCATTGATTTTCTCAAGAAAACTTCATTCTCAAGAAATCGATTTCCAAGTATTTCAAAAGGTAAAATTCCCAGGATTTCGATTCCCCAAGTTTTGAATTTCCTTCTCCAAAGAGTTTTCCTATAAATTTTCCATCATTTTCCTAAGAAAACTCTCAAAGTCCAAGTTTTCCTAAGAAGTGTTTCCCTTTTCAGAAAGTTCATCTTTTCTCAAGAATCACTTCCATTTTCCCAGGATTTTCAACTATTCCTGATTTTCTCCCATCTTTATAAACCTTCTCATGTTTTCAAAAACCCTTTTTATCTGAGTTTCCTGAGAAATTGACCTTTTTCCTGAGAGATTCTTTCCAACTCCAAATGTTTTCTAAGCATACATCATGTTTTCCAACTTGCATTTTCCAAAATCTCATAGCACATGCCTAAATTCTCTGTGCATTTAGGATAGAACATAACTTTGATAATTTCGCTAAGTCAAGCATAGTTTTGGTCCTTGGTTCGATTACCCCTGTTAAAGGCGGCAGGAACGGTTGAACCTCGTACCGACAGGTCGAGCCCCATCCCATGGATTTTCCCGCAATTTTTAAAACGGAGGCGAGTAATTTCAAAACAATTTCCAAAATCCGGTCAAAGTTTGAATCATGAAAGCGTTTCCTCTTTCTCTCTTCCGCAAGGAAGGGCAGACGGGGAAAAAAATTTCGCGACGATAACAGGTTTGGCGACCGTGATGGGACCTGTCCTTGTCTGACCTAAATTATGCTTGACTTAGTTCAATTATCAAAATTATGTTCATAAAATGTCAGCTCTTTTACTTTCAATATCATGTGAGCCTAGGAGCCTAGATTCTGACCCAGCTGACATTGAATGCATATAGCTTAGGCATGGTTTGGTAGGACCATATTGAGGAGATATTTTCATGCTCACATAGACTTAGGTCTAAATACAATCCTCCTCGATTTAGGATCTGAATGCAAACAATGTATGCTTCTTTAAAATTTTCAAAAATCTATCTCTCTAGGACTTAGAGCCTTCTATTTCTTACATGTGATCATTTTTTCAAAACCCCCATTACCTATATTGTCCCGGTCTTCACGTTGCTAGGCTCTCTTCCAGAACCATAGTTCGGGACAGAGCCCCACAACTGGGCCAACTATTTGGGTTAACACCCCCCTACCACGTACCGCGGGCCACAGTCCAAAGTATATCGGTAGGCGCTCAAGGATGTTGGAAAACCTTACCTTAGAACCGGAGTTGAAATTCTATGCCACGTACCTTGGATTTCAATTCGGGTATATCGGCATAACTGGATTGGACAAAGATGATCTGAACCTAGAGTTAGGATTAGGGTCCTACAGCTGTTTTCAATTGATGCATCTAGAGTCAGCCTTTTAGGGAGTGCTGAATGTGCATAAATGTTTGTGCAGGATGTGATTGTATGTGTATGATTTTCTTAATTTTTTATATTTCCCAATGTTTTCCAACTTCTTAGGCCTTTTTCAAAACATCTTTATTTTCCATAAGATGTTTTCTCAAACCCTGGATGATTTCCTCAAATATCCAATTTCTTTCAAAACTCCAGGCGATTTTACATTCTCCATTTTTACTGGATCTCGAATTTCTAGCTGCATTTTTATCCTGCCTGCAAAATTTTTGAAAATTTCTCATATTTTCCTAAGTCTCATTCTGAGTCTTTCATAGTTTTCAGTTCGATGGCATCCAGTCAAATCGATCCTATCTTTCCTGAAGGTCACATCTCCTTCGAGGTGCGACAAGGTCGTCCTGAACATCGAGCCCTTAGCACCGGAACTTTCATTCCCCGGTGGTATTATTCCTGGCTAAAGAGCTTTTCCCGAATGTTCCCGGACCATTTGAGCGAGTGCGGATTAGAGTTGGCGTCAGCAGTCGGAAAACAGACCATCAACGGCAACCTGATCCATGCAATGGCGGAGCGATGGAATCCTCGAACGTGTACCTTCTGGTTCCCGTGGGGAGAGATGACTGTTTTAATGGATGAATTTTCAGAAATCATGGGGTTGCCAGAACCAGCCGGTCAACCAGGAGACCCCTTAGAGCATCAATTCCTTATCAATGTCAAGGGTTTGGACCCCCGAGACTCCTTAGCTCGTATGACAGGCCGCCGATCTTGGCCCCTGATCCAGTTAGAAGGAGATGAATATGTTGACCTACTTGAGTTGTACCGCCAGTACGGGACCTTCGTCGAAGTCAGCTCGCTATCAAGAACAGCCAAAGAAAAGATTCAGAATGCAATGGTTCTATGCACTGTAGGACTGTCCCTTTTCCCAGATGGACAGAACTACATGGACATCAGGATAATCCAACTTATGAGAAGATGGGGAAGTCGGCAAACCAATCGCCTCTCCATAGCCATGGCAGCGCTCGCCTTCCTTTATCGAGGTCTGACTCGATTCTCACTCGGAGAGTCCATTTTAGTTGAAGGATGCATCTACGCACTTCAGTCCTGGTTTTTCCAGCCCGAGCAAGCTCTTTCAGATACAATGGTCAAGAACTCCTTTCAGTGGCGCAGTACCGGTCTATGATCAACAACATTCAAGAGGATGACGTTGTTTGGGACTATTTTGATCGACAAATATCTCCTTTCAGATATACCTACGCTTATGGCAAGCGGTTCAAGTTGCTGGGACCTTTCTTTTGCACTTACTACCAACCAGAGAGATGTGTTCGGCAGTTCTCCCAGAGACAGCAGTATGTTGAAGCCCGACTGTTATCAGGAGCTATGGCAGAGTTCGATCTCACCTCCGCACAATGGTCCGGGGCATATCATTCTGCCCGCTACGGCTGGGATTCTTTTGTTTCTCTTAAAATCTTTCCTGGTCCTAGAGTGTCTGCCGACTATCGTGAATGGTGGCAAATTGTTTGTCCCCCACCTCTTTGTCAAGATCAATAAAATCTTATTCTTTTCATTTTAATAAAATTCTCTCTTTCCATTGTGGTTTGACGACCTCGCCTAGGTAACAAGGCATATTTTCGTTGTTTATTTCTTTTGCAGAAAGAATGACAACACAATTGTCGTGATTCTCACGACGACTCAGTCCCTAGTAATGGGACATTTTTTCCAAATTGTCTACCATATTTTCAGCAAATATTTCTTCCAAAAGCTAATTCCTTCATAATCTAATCCGGTCTTTGCCCTGCAGAGAGCATCCATACCATTTGATGGTTGAGACAAGGTCAGGCAAAAGAACCACGGCATCCCAGTACTCGTCAGCCTCGGAAGAAGAGATGAGTTCCCCTCGATCTGAGAAGAGTCGAGAGCAGCAGCAAGAAGACGATGGCATAGACCCTCAAATGTATGCCATGTTCAGAAAAATGATGAATAAGATGATGAATGAGCAGCCCGGGACCAGCTCAGAAAGGAATCCATTCAGAGAAAGGTTCCATGGTCGCAGGAGTAAGAAGGCTCCCAAGAAGCAAATCCAGCCAGAAGAGATTTCAGATGAATCAGATTCCACTGAAAACACAGATGAAGAATATGAGGTGCCTCCGGCATTTCAGAAGCGGGGCCAAAGTAAAAGCCGCAGATCAAAGAGCAGAGATAAAGAAGAGCCTTTGCAAGCGCAGTTTAAAGAAATGGCCCGAGTTGTCAAAGATCTGCAAGCCCGCGACAAGGGCAAGAAAGTCTTCACCAGTGAGGACTTCTATGACGGCTTAGAAGGGGATGATGATCTGGAGAATCTCCCCCGTAAATTCATCAAATTCAATGGTTCCGGCGACCCAAAAGCGCACCTCGCCACTTTCTTTGCTGAATGCTCTCGGTTTAAGAGGGATAACCGAGCATTGTTTCTATCCTTCCCCCACAGCTTGGAAGGAGTTGCCGCCAAGTGGTATGCTGAGCATATCAACCCCATCGAGCTCAAGGAGTTCGATAAAGTTGTAAATCTCTTTATTGAACGCTTCTTGTTCAACACAGAAGCGCTGCCTACATTAAGTCATCTCTGCAACTTAAGGCAGAACGAGAATGAAAAAGCACGGGACTTCATTCACAGATGGAGATCAGCCTGTAACAAGATGAGAGATCCTATCTCGGAAAGGCATGCATTGTCCTTAATCCTCAACAATTTCTCGCAGCCGTTAAGAGGATTAATCTCCACAGCGCCGTCCAGGACCTTCATTGAGTTGACTGAACGAGCTGAATGGCTCGAGCTAAGTGTGGAAAATGGAGTCTATGAAGGCTTCACCTTTTCCAAGAACAACTCCCATGGTGAGCAGAAAAAGAAAGCTCACTTCACTTATTCTGCCAACAACAACAGCAAAGGCCGAAATCAACACAAAGGGCAGAAGAAAGATTACTGCTACAGCTCCGGCAGTTTGAACAACAAGGATCAGAAAGCAAAGCCTGCTCCTCAGTACAGCAAGCCTCCTCAGCAGGATCAAGGGCCGAAACTGCGTGAGAAAGCTAAACATGAAGGATGGAGCTACGACAGAAAGTTTACTCCCCTTGACCAATCACTCGAGGATGTGCTCGAGTACATGCTATCGAAAGAGATGGTCAAATTGCCCAGATTGGCCGATCCCCCTATGCCCATGGGGAAATGGAAAGATCAGTTCTGCAAGTTCCACAGGACAGTGGGACACAATACCGAAAACTGCTTTGTTCTCAAAAACATCGTGCAAGATCTCATTGAAAAGAATCTATTAGTAGAAGGAGAAGAAGAAGAGAAAATGGACATTCTCAATCACCCCTTCCCTTCACACACCACAGCGGTAGTGTCTGCATAACCATTTCTGCCGCATGAACATATCAAGCCATGTTCTGCGCAAGATCTTCAAGTTCAGCATCAGGTAACGGTGCTACGACAAGCAGCTCCAGATTCCAAGAAGATGGACTTAATTTCAGCATTCGGTAAAATGAAAGTTGCGGAAGCACCTGTGAAGTCAATTCCCAAATCAAAAGGGACTCCTGATTTCTTCAAGCAAATCGTTAGACCTAGGCCAGAGAATTCAAGTCAGAAGCCTCTGACCGCTTTATCCAATGTCACCATCCTTGACTTGGCCAAGAATTCTAGCAAGCACCAGCAAGTACTGGAGGATTTACTCAAAAAAATCAAAGTTAAGCCCAGCACTACTCCTGAAGACATGGCACAGATTGTGAACTCCGCCATGACCAATGCACCAATCACTTTTTCGGATGAGGACCTTCCAAAGCCTCATTCCTTTCATAATAATGCCTTGTACATTGTTGTTCGAGTCAGAGGAATGACGGTTCCCCATGTGCTGGTCGATGGAGGCAGTAGCCTCAACATATGTCCCGAAATGACCGCAAAGGCATTAGGGATCAAGGACGAGGAATACATCCCAGATCCCATCACTATCTATGGGTTTGACAATCATGGTCAAACGGCCAAGGGCAAGATATTTCTGGAAGTGTTTATCAACTATTCGGTGCACTCCATCCTTTTCCATGTGGTTAATGTACCACCAACCTACAACTTGCTGCTCGGTAGGACGTGGATTCACAATGCTAATGCAGTGCCTTCTACCCTCCATCAATGTGTAAAGTGGTCAAAAGGTGGAATGATTACCACAATACTGGGAGAAGACCCAGAAGAAAGGCTCCCGCAGCCCATGATTCCTCGGCCATCATTCAATGCAGATATTCCCAGCATCAGGGAAAGTGAAGAGATCAATCTCGGGGAGAATCGAGAAATACTTCAGGCACCATCAGAGCCATCTCTGCACACAGTAGCCACAACACGATGGAAAGGTCCTCAATTCTTCAAGGTTGGAGGTCGAATCGACTACAGCACCATTAAGGATCATCCCTTGTTTCCTCAATTCATGAAGTCAAGAAAGGGATTTGATTTACTCCTGAAGCATGGCTATCAACCCTTCAAGGGACTCGGCAAAATGAAGATGGCCGCATCGAGCCAATGATCCAGAAACATCGTCCCCACAGGGCAGGATTGGGGTTCTCCGGAGGAAGCTCATCAAGGAAGACTGTTTTTGTCAAAGGGGCACAATGAAGACCATTTGTTATTTCCTTTCTATTCTTTTCCAAATAAATGTCTCATTTTACCAATGTCATTGATCAATTCAATCAATAAAATTCCAAGTTTCTTTGTCTATACGGATGCCATCTACTCCCTTTTTGTCTGTCTCACCATTTTATAATTCAATGCCATTTTATGTATGGTTCTCTTCAAATGATTGCTTGTCTTACTATAGGTCAATTTGTCTGAACCAAATTTCTTCTCCAAAATTTCAGAATGACTTCTCGGACAATCAAGAAGCTCGTTCTCAATCCCAAGGCCTTTCAGAAGTCGACAGCAATTCACAGAATCAAAGCAAGCACCGTAAATGACAAGAGTGCAAAGTAGTCGGATGATTGTGCAGAATATGATCAGTCTCTTCAGGAATTACCGGAGTTCGCCGCAGTTCAGAAACAGGACGAACCATCTCCTCTAGTACAAGATCCAACTGAAGGTGTCAATATCGGTTCAGAGGAAGATCCAAAAATTCTCCAGATCGGAACCAGTCTGAATCCGGAAGAAAAGAAAAGACTTACAGATTTTCTCAAGCGACATGAAGAAGTGTTCGCATGGACATATGAAGACATGTCGGGCTTAGACCCCAAATTAGTTGAACACCGTCTTGTCTTAAAGCCGGATGCTAAGCCAGTCAAGCAGAAGCTGAGAAAAATGGATCCCAGAATAGAACAACAAGTCAAGGAAGGACTTGAAGATCTGCTCAAAGCAGGATTTATTCGAGCTATTAACTACCCAGATTGGTTAGCCAATATCGTCGTTGTCCCAAAGAAAAGTGGCAAAGTAAGGATCTGCATAGACTTCAGAGACCTCAATAAGGCAACTCCGAAGGATGACTATCCACTTCCAAGCATCGATCTTCTAGTCGATAGCACGGCAGGACATGCCATGTTCTCTTTCATGGACGGGTGTTCCGGCTACAATCAGATTAAGTTGGCCGCCCGCGACCAATCAAAAACTTCTTTTACTACGCCTTGGGGCACTTTCTGCTACACGATTATGCCTTTTGGGCTCAAGAATGCTGGAGCAACGTATCAACGGGCAATGGCTGTCATCTTTCATGATCAGATGCGCAAAATCATGGATGCGTATGTTGATGATATTCTTGTGAAATCTAAAGAGGAAGAAGATCACCTCGAAGCACTTGATCAAGTCTTTAAGAGACTCATTCTTTACAAGTTAAGGCTTAACCCGCAAAAGTGTGTCTTTGGAGTCGAATCAGGTAAACTGTTGGGTTTTCTGGTCAGCAAAAAGGGAATTGAAGTTGACCCGGCCAAAGCCAAGGCTATCATTGATATGCCTCCTCCGAAGAATCTCAAAGAACTACGTAGCCTTCAAGGACGTATGCAGTCAATCCGGCGATTCATTTCCAATTTGGCAATGAGATGCGAGCCTTTCAACCACTTGCTCAGAAAAGGAGTGAAGTTCGAATGGGGACCAGAGTGTCAGCAATCGTTCGATCGGATCAAGAAGTATCTTCTTAATCCTCCCATCCTGAAGCCGCCAGAATTGGGAAAACGTCTTTTATTATACATCTCAGTTAATCAAGTTGCATGCGGTGGATTCTTGGCACAATACAAAGAAGGCAGCCTGATAGAGCATGCTATCTATTATGTGAGTAAGACTTTCATAGATTATGAAAAGAGATACTCTCAAATAGAGAAGACCTGCCTAGCTCTGGTATGGATGTGTCAGAAGCTAAGACACTACCTGCTAGCATCAGAAGTCAAAATTTTGTCTAAACTCAATCCCCTCAAGTATATCTTAGAACAACCTTTCCTCAGCGGACGAGTTGCCAAATGGCAAGTCTTACTGATGCAGTATGACTTAGAATATGTCTCGCAGCAATCAATCAAAGGCCAAGCAATTGCAGATCAATTGGTGGATTTTCCTCTGGCCGAAGAAGTGAAAGCCGAAGATGACTTCCCTGATGAGCAAATTTGCAATATCCAGCAATTTCCAGTCTGGAATTTATTTTTCGATGGTTCTAAGAACATGGCGGGAATAGGCATCGGGATCCTATTAATCACTCCTGAAAAGGAGATGATTCCATTTTCTCTCAAGCTAGACTTTCAATGCACTCACAATATGGCTGAATACGAAGCCCTGATTCAAGGTCTAAAGATTCTATTAGACTTCAATGTTAAGAGAGTACATGCCTACGGTGACTCATTACTTGTTGTCAATCAAGTTCGAGCCGAATGGCAGGTCAAAGATCAGAAGCTATTCCCCTATCAGAAAATTGTTTCAGCTCTTATCAGCAAGTTTGAAGAGTTCCAGCTCTTCCATATCAAGAGAGATTTCAATCAAGTGGCCGATAGCCTAGCCAGTTTAGGCTCCATTATGGCATTCAGAAATGGAGAATCTTGTCGCTCTTTTGAAATTGGCAGACTTGACCAACCTGCTTTCATTCCAGCGGAACAAGTAAACCAGGCTGAGCAAAGGAAGAAGCCTTGGTATTACAACATCAAAACTTTCATAGAAACTGGCGAATTACCTCCAGAACTCTCAAAGAAAGAGCAGCGAGCAATCCAGCGTATGTCTACTCGATACTTCATTTTGGCCAATGTCCTCTATCGTCGTGGATTCAGTTCCGAGTATTCCAGATGTTTAGATGAAGACGAAGCCAAAGAAGTCGTGCGAGAAGCACACGAAGGCATCTGTGGTGGTCACATTGGCTACCAAACCCTTGTCAAGCAAATCATAAGAGCAGGTTACTACTGGAAGACTATGCAACAAGACTGTTATCATTATGTGAAGAAGTGTGTGCAATGTCAGATACACGCACCTTCTATTCATGCTCCGGCAACTTATTTACAGTCTGTTGTCTCTCCATGGCCATTTTCCATGTGGGCCTTCGATGTCGTAGGTCCCATCACTCCTTCAGCTTCAAATGGCCACAAATACTTCCTTGCCGCAACAGAATATTTCACCAAGTGGGTAGAAGCCATCAGTCTCCGCACAGTAGAAGGCCGACATGTGGTCTCTTTTATTCACAAGAACATCCTTTGCCGTTTCGGCATCCCACATGACATTGTGTCAGACAACGGCAGTCATTTCAAGAATGAAAAGATGAAGACATTCTGCTCAAAATTCAAGATCTATCACCATTTTTCCGCTCCATATTATCCTCAAGGGAATGGTCAGGCAGAGGCCACCAACAAGATTTTAATTCGTATTTTGGAGCGAACTGTGGAAACAGACCATGACTAGCATAAGAAGATCCACGATGCACTGTGGGCCTACCGGACCACTATTCGTACACCAACGAATGCTACCCCATCAGAACTGGTCTATGGAACAGAAGTAGTATTGCCGCTACATGTTCAGAAGCCCGCTTTGAAATTTGCTTCACTTCTGCAATTACCTCTTGATCAATACCAGCAGCAGTGACTAGTGCAGCTAGACTTACTCGACAAGAAAAGGCTAAAAGCAGCAGAGCATGCTCAATCCTATCGCCAGAGAGTAGCCAGGCAATATGCGAAGTCTATCATCGAAAGAAGATTCAAAGTCAATGATTTAGTACTTCGATCCACAGCTTATCTCAAGCATCGTCCCGGCGGCAAATGGTCGCCAAATTGGGAAGGTCCCTATGTTGTCAAAGAAACATTACCCCGCAACTCATATCGGCTCATCAATGCCGATGGTGTAGAATTGCCAGATCCTATTAATGCTCGACACTTGAAAAAGTTTTATACTTGAAACATTTATCCTTCTCTTGTAATCCTTCCTGTTTCCTTCAAATAATGATCCAACTTTCTTTCCCAGTTACACTGGGGCATTTTAAAATTTTGTTCTATATGCAGGCAGGATAAACAAATCCCTCATTTCATGCACTTGTGCATTCATATGCATCAATTCATATTCATTTGCATTCAATTACATTAACAACAATCTGGTCAGTATGGGGATTTCAACAAACAGTCCCATCACAATTCCTAATGATTCAAAATCAAAAGGTCATCACCAATACTGAACCAAAATCCAACGCTCGTACTGGTATTATTCCAAAATCCAGTACTCAAACTGGCACATTTTCAAAATTCCAATTTTTCAGAAAACCGAGTTTCGACTCAGGTTTTATTTTCAAATCATTTTCATTTGCTGATCCGGGTTCCGACTCGTGATCTCATTACATCATTCGAGCTCTGACTCGAACTCTTCATTCTCTTTTGTTGATCCGGGTTCCGACTCGTGATCTCTCTACTTCATTCGAGCCTTGACTCGATTTCTTTATTTTCCTTTGTTGATCCGGGTTCCGACTCGTGATCTCTCTACTTTATTCGAGCCTTGACTCGAACTCTTCATCTTCCTTTGTTGATCCGGGTTCCGACTCGTGGTCTCTCTACCTTATTCGAGCCTTGACTCGATTCCTTCATTTTCCTTTGTTGATCCAGGTTCTGACTCGTGATCTCATTATCTTATTTGAGCTCTGATTCGAGCCTTCCATTTTCCTTTGTTGATCCGAGTTCCGACTCATGATCTCTGTATTTTATTCGAGCTCTGACTCAAACTCATTATTCTCCTTTGTTAATCCAAGTAATTTCAATCATCAGGGTCCATCAATTGCTCGAATTTGACATTTTGCCCTCCAAATTTCAATTTAAATCCTCAAATCAGGCAATTCTCCAATTTCGACCTCTGGGTCACCCGATTTCCAATTCTCAATTTCAATTACCAATCTCAATTTCGACCTTCGGGTCTATCAATTTCCAATTTTCGACCTTCGGGTCAATCAAACTCCAATTTTCGACCTTCGGGTCAATCAATTTCCAATTTTCGACCTTCGGGTCAATCAATTTCCAATTTTCGACCTTCGGGTCAATCAATTTCCAAATTTCGACCTTCGGGTCAATCAATTTCCAATCTTTGACCTTCATTTCCAAATTTTGACCTTCGGGTCACCCAATTTCGACCTTTTGGTCAATCAATTCTCAATTTTGACCTTTTTGGTCAAATCAATTCTCAATTTTGACCATCAGGTCATCCAATTTCGACCTTCGGGTCATTCAATTTTCAGCAACCAATTTTCCAATTTTCAATTTCGACCTTCGGGTCAATCAATCTCAATATCCAATTTCAATCATTTTCTCTTGCGAGAGACCCTTTTTAGGGAGAGCACGAGGGAGCTCGTTCTTTTCGCATGCTATCCAATTTGTTCACTTAGCCCCTTTCAGGGAGAGTTTGAAGGGACTCGCGTCTTTGTGAACCGTTTGCAAAACAATTTCCAATTTCACACGAGGAACCCTTTTGATAAGGGAGAGGCTCGACGGAGACTCGCTTTTCTTGTGATCCCCCAATTTCATACTAGGCCATTTTCGTCATGAAAGACCCTCTTTGCAGGGAGAGTGTGATGGACTCGTTCCTTTCATGACCCAATTTTCAGACCTCACTATTATCGCCCCCCTTTCCATAAGAGAAGCCTAATATTAGGGAGCTTTGACGAAAGCTCAATTTCTCTTCGAAAGTTCGTTTTGCAAACACCTCCTCTTCAAGGAAGAGAGGAGTATTTCCCAATTCCCATTCAGGTAAGGGCTAAACCTGAGTCTCTCTTTTTGGGGAAAAAGAGAGGAGAATTTTCGTCACGGATGTGTTGAGCCGTATTTCAAATACTCATTTTCACCAAGGATTTCAAGAAAATTTTGTCAATTTGTCAATCAATTGTTGATTTTTATGGTACAAATCTTTATCTCAATTTACCTTCAGCATTACTTCCAAAAGAGTGAAGCTTTTGCGAAAAGAGATTCAAAATTCAAATTCCTTTTATTGGCCGACTAAAAGGATGAAGGATAAAGTCCTCGATATGGCCAGAAAAGAAGAATCAATGTTATTGAAAAGCTGTAGATGATCGATGTTGATCGCAGTCAATGATGCAACTTTAAGGATTATTCTTGTAAAGACAAGGCAGTGGAAATATCCTGAGTGCTAGAAAAGAGAGCATTTACCCAAGCCCTGTCCACTCAAAATCACCTAAGCCGCAATTAAATATCCGCAAAAGGGATCTCTCACCTGTCGTCAAGATGAAGGCGAATTAGGCGAGTAGACCCCCGGGGCCAAAGAAGATTCGAAACATCTCCAAGATGACGGAGTTTGTGACGGATCCTTCCAGGGAAAGTCCAAAGCACTGTCGAGATGAAGGCAGATGCGATGAACCTCTCGACAATCCCTAAAAGATATTTAATTTCAGCTATCGCCCAAAGATCTCTGAACCCATCATCCAAGAAGGATCGAAACATCTCCAAGTTGAAGGAGTTTGTGACGTACCCTTTTCCCAAAGAGAGAAAGAGAGGAAAAAGAAAGAGAGAAAAAGTCAGAACATCTCCAAAATGAAGGAGAATGTAGCAAAAACCCAGAAAGCCAAAAGAGTGCAGAAAGATTATCAAGAGAGAAGCTCTCAAGATATCAAACTGCCAAATTTATCAAGAATCATCTTTAAATTTGTGAAATTCTATTATCAATATTCTTTCATCAACTGCTTTCATAATATCAAATTCTCTTTCCCGCTCATATCAAGGAAATTGATAACTTCCTTGAAGAAGGCCAATTGCGAGCAATTTGGATTTCAAGTCTTGATTCTACGAAGTGAACCTTGTTTGGAGGTAATGCTTTGGCTAGAAAAGAAAGAATATCTTTGCAGCCATGTGCAACATTTTCAAAAACTTGGAATCAACAACAAAATTCTCAATATTTTGATAATATTTTCTAGCTATCCTGACGTGAAGTGAGAGCTCGATATCCGTCTTCGATGCATCCTGACACCAATTTTAAATCCCTCCTAAGGACTTGATTCCTTCCCTTCTTTGAGAGCATGAACTCTCAGATTTGCACACTTCCCTGTGTCCCCACTGTCCCACCATAGACAGTCCCATTTCGGTTCGAGGTCGAACCACCAATCATTTTCTCGCAAAAGGCAATTTCAAAAGCTGATTTTAGTCTCAGCAATGAGACGCCCAAAACCAATCCCTTTTCAAACTTTAGGGACCCCATTTTCCTTCCTTTTGCAAAACACCTGTCGGATTTACTGTGCAAAATCCGAAGGTTCCATCGTGGTCTCTTCCTTCGAGGATTCCATTTCATTTTCCGCCCGATCAGGATAAGGGTACAAACCTGAGCCTCAATCAAAGAGGTATTTCATTTTCCGCCCGATCAGGATAAGGGTACAAACCTGAGCCTCATCCAAAGAGGTATTTCATTTTCCACCCGATCAGGATAAGGGTACAAACCTGAGCCTCCATTCAAAGAGGTATTTCATTTTCCGCCCGATCAGGATAAGGGTACAAACCTGAGCCTCGATCAATGAGGTATTCCCATTTTCCACCCGATCAGGATAAGGGTACAAACCTGAGCCTCGATCAATGAGGTATTCCCATTTTCCACCCGATCAGAATAAGGGTACAAACCTGAGCCTCGATCAATGAGGTATTCCCATTTTCCACCCGATCAGGATAAGGGTACAAACCTGAGCCTCGATCAAAGAGGTATTTCATTTTCCGCCCGATCAGGATAAGGGTACAAACCTGAGCCTCACTCAAAGAGGTATTTCATTTTCCGCCCGATCAGGATAAGGGTACAAACCTGAGTCTCATTTCAATGAGATATTCCATCCCCCAATCAGGTTAAGGGTCAAACCTGAGCTTCGTTCCATGCGAGGTATTTCTGTCCCATCCAGGTTAAGGGCGTAAACCTGAACTTCACTCTCATAGAGTGAATCTTTTCTCTCCATTCTTCGCTTCATATCTACCATCCTCCTCGGGCTAATTTCTTCACACCCAGTCAGATCCTTCTAACTGGGGCATTTTTTCGTATAACCCAAATTTGGTGTGTTTTCTTTGCCACTAAGCTCGGCCATGAGCCGGCTTAGTAGCAAAGAGGGGCATCTGTAAACACCCCAAATTTTCACTCACCTCCCCAACATTTCCACCAAGCATCAACATCCAGCCTCTGAAATCGCTGGAGGGCAAAATGGTCATTTTCTGAGCCCGGACCTTGCAAAAGTCTAAATTTCATCTGAAACTCTCAAAATTTCTCTAATTTTAACTCAGATATTCAAAAATTTAGTCCTGACAGGAGACAGACATCTCCAAAGTCTTGGGTCAATATTATATTGCATAAGACATGACATTGCATATCATTGCATGAGCATTTCATATCACTGCACTGCACAACATGTCATTTCGAGGTCCAGAACTCTTGATTTCAAAATTTTCAATCCAGATTCGAATTTTAACTATTTTCAAAATTGATTTCAAAACCCTGGGTCTTCAAAATTATCAATTCTTCCCATTTTACCCCCAGGACTCTGAATTTCAAAATATTTTCTCAGGAAAACGATCTGGATAGTTTTTAATGTGGATTTCAGTCACTTCACCTCAGATTTTGCCGTTTTTGACAATTTCAAATATCTTCCTTTTACAAAATCGCCCTACAAGGGCCAACTCTTTCCAAAAAAAAATTTATTTTACCAATTATTCCAGATTTTATGAAAATTCCAAAAAAAAAGAAGTTGTGGTTTTATCCTTATTTCAATAAAGAAGCAATGTAGGACCCACACTGGGGTGGTGTCACACAAGCTTTTCTTTTGAAAAATTTGAATTTTGAAAAAACCCAAAAATATAGGAGCCTTGTCCCCTGGATTGGTGCCACTTGTCCTTTCTCTCTCCTCTCATCTACATGCCAAATGTCAGTGTGGGGCTACCCTAAGAAGCCGCCACATGTCATCCCATTTTATCTGCCATGTGTCACCCTATCCATCCTGCGCCATGTGTCATTACAGAGACTACCAGGAGATGCCAAGTGTCATAGGTTGTCCTGTCTAGAAAAGTGGAGCTTGTCTCCTCTGAGGTGGCGCCACTTGGAGTGTGTCTCCTGCAGGGGACACGTGTCAACCTCTCCCTCCTTCTAGAAAAGTAGCCTGACACATGTCTCTTCCTACTTTTCTCAGAAAAGTAGGAGACATGTGTCACTCCTAAATTCCTACAGAAAAGGTAGGCTTGTCTCCTCTGAGGTGGCGCCATCTGGAGTGTGTCTCCTGCAGAGGACACGTGGCAAGCTCTCATTTCCTCAGAAAAAGCAAGTGCCATGTGTCATTTCCTGCTTTCTCCAGAAAAAGCTAGAATTTAAACATTCAAATCTCCTCATAGGTGGCGCAGATCCTGAACTCCTACCTTTTTCATCTTGTCTGAGATGGCGCCACATGGCTTGGCCCACCTTCTCTCCCCTCTGCCACGTGTCATTCTCTGCTTCTTTCAGAAAAAGTAGAGGACACATGTCTTCTCCCTACCTCTTTCAGAAAAGTAGGAGACACATGTCACTCCTGGCCTTCTTCAGAAAAAGCAAACCATTTAAAATTCAAACAAGGCATTAGGTGGCGAAAATCCAGAGCTCTGATTTTTCCAGATGGCCAATGAGGGCGCCACATGTCCCTTCCCTCCTTCTCATCCCTCTGCCACGTGTCATCTTCTGCTTCTTTCAGAAAAAGAGGGTGACACATGTCTCCTTCTCATTCCTTCAGAAAAAGTAGAGGACACATGTCCTCTCCCTATTTTTTTTCAGAAAAGTAGGAGACACATGTCACTGCCCTCTTTTTCCTCCCTCTTGCCACATGGCATTGTAGGAGCCACCCTGAGGTGGCGCCACATGTCCATCCTCCATTCCTCCAGGGCCAACCTCCATTTGAAATTCAAATTCTCCTCTGAGGTGGCGCCATTTGAGAAGGACTCTCCAGATAGCTGACACTTGTCCGCCACATGTCCAGACCTCCCTGCATCAGAAAAAGTAGACCCCCCCCTATGAGGTGGCGCATTTTGCTTCCTCCCTTCATGTTCTCCTGTCACATGGCATCGTAGGAGCCACTCTGAGGAAATGCCACATGTCAGCCTCTCCTTTCCTGCATAAAAGTAAAATTTGAATTCCTCTGAGGTGGCACAGTCTGCTTCCTCCACTCCTGGCCTTCTGACACATGTCAAGAGCCTCCAGAGGTGGCGCCACATGGCATGCTCCTACTGCTTCCAACTTTACACCTCAGAACACCTTTTGAGGTGGCGCCAATCCAGAGTCCCACTTGGCTTCAAATTTTATTTTTATTTTATTTTTAATAAAAGTAGCCCACCATGAGGTGGCGCCACCTGAGGGCTCCCTGCAGAAGACAAATTCGAATTTCAAACCCCTCAAATGGCACCCCCTGAGATGGCGCCACATGGAGGGCTCAGATTGAGCCTGTTTGAATTTCAAAAATTTTTCAGAAAATTTATAAAAACAAGGGTTCACGCCCAGCCTGAAGGGGATCATTTTTTTTAGCTCTTGTGAACTTGGAAAATCCGACCTAGCCTTCCTAACATCTGATTTTGAACCTTGGAAATCATGCCCCCTTTGGCCCATTGAAGAAGGTGGAGTAAAGCTCGTGCAGTGGCCAATTCGATTCAAGCGGAGGTCAATTTGAGTGAACCATCCGAAGCCCGGAGCGAAGGACGAAGGAAGCTCATGATAGCTGCCCCTTTCAAGAGCTCCTACGCTGCATAACGAAGCAAGGTGCACTTCTTTTCCCCTTGATGTGATTCTATAATCCGAATCGGGAGTCGTTTGAAGAAAGAGCTCATCCGAGAGATGGATTGAGCTATTCTCATAAAACGACATATATAAAAATGTTTAATTATGCTTCCTTGATGATTTTTAACATTCATATAGTTAGCTAGGTTTAATTTGCATTTTATTTCATTCATTTAGCATATTTCATGAATTAATTAGGATTAATTTAGCCTTTATTTCAATTCTGCTTATTTTCAGTAGGTCTCTATTTTTGTCAGTCAGTCCACACGTCATTTCATGCATTTATTTTTTATTAAAAATCCCATAAAAATCACGGAATGCGCCCTTAGGTGTCCCTGAAATATTGCAAAAAATTCGGAGGCATTTGAATTTGTTTACTACGGTAAACATTCAAAATGGCAAGTCGGCTTTTTTTTACACGGGATGCGTTTTGAAAATCATTTGCCTATTTGTAAAATCGAGATATACCTCATGGGTGATCCGATTCTCAATCCGAAAAATTTTATGAACTTGGGAAAATGTCTAGTTTTTAATATGATGTTTTCAGATTTTTACGATTTTTTTTTATGTCTGAAAAAAATCCGAGAGTTCGGGACACGTGTCAGAGCCTAATTTGGGCCTCTGAGATCTTGGATCGACTTAGGGCTATGGTTTCTCTTTGTGTGTTGCTCCAAATCCGAAACTGTAAAAAGTGAAAGTAGTGTCCGAAATGTCCTCTGTTTGAATATAAAATCCTGTAATTTTTAGAACAGTGTTGACCCCTGCTTTGGATTTTTCTTGTCAGCCCCCTGTTTTTCTACATTTGTCTGTTTTGTTAGTTTAGGCAGAAATAGTTATATTTTTATCTGTGTTTCCGTTGATCAAATGCCGAAGTCATAAACATAAAAGTTGTTCATGTAGGTGTCGTGCATGACTCTGATTAATTTCATAAATTTCCATGGCATCTTTATATTTGTTTGGCATTTTTCATCAGATTAGTGTCATTTTTACCTCTGTCAGAACTAAATCTCTGTTATTGAACTCCCCATGGCTCAAATCCCGAGGCTATAAAAACCAAAAATGTTCCATTTCGAGTATTTTAGAAGTCTGCAAAATATCAGAAGTTTTTATGGTGTAAATCTTGCATTATCATATTAGGCATTGCATTTGGTTCGGATCCATAGGCAAAATCCATCATTTTTAGGACTTTCCTTGAATTTTAGCATTTAAATCATATCATTTCATGATTTTTAGCATTCTAGGTTGTTTATCAGAGTGTTTAGATGCTTCATACCGAATTTGGTGCAATTTGGAATCCATTTGAGGTTCGGATCATCCATAATACCAAAACAGGGTCCCGCAGGACCCGGATCCAAGCGAAAAACAAGCGAAAATCGTTATTTTTGATAAATTACAAAATACCAAATTCTGATTTTACAGTCTTAATGTGTCTAGCAGCATGTCATCATATCTCTTACTGCATTTTATCATCATTTGATTCAATTTGAACTTCAAAATCTCAATTTTACCAAGTTTTCCTTCAAAGAACCCTGATTTTAAAGGTGTAACTTTAATTTTAGGGGTATTTTGGTCATTTTAACCTCAATTCCGAATTTCAAATTGTTTTCTACTGAATTTCTAGCATTTTCATCATTTCAAAATATCAAGGAAGCATGAGAATAGGGTTTATATCCAATTAAATCCAATAATTTCATAATATTATTGGAAAATCTTGGAAAAACCCACATATTTGAGCTAACTTTATTTCAAGCTTGGCAGGGACATTCCAAAGAAGGAGCTGAAGTCTGCAAATTTCTTTTATTTCCTTTATTTAGTGATGTAATAATGTAAATTTTGGAATAAGAGATTTAATTTCCTGCTTAGACTAGGATGCATATCATATAGTTTGAATTTATGCAATATCCTGTTTCTATGATTCATGCATTTTATTTCAAAAGCACTATGGATGTTCACGAATGACATGTGCACCAACTCTTAGGGAGTTGATGGACTCGGTGGGATCCATATTTACGGCCCTAGTCGGAATATGGACGAGACCCAGATCCATCATCTTTCTACTAGTCACATTGAGCCTACACTCTTAGGCTATCTTAAAATGCACATCATATTTCCAAAGTTTTCAAAAATCATGTGCATCAAATCAACCAAGTTTTGAACATATTCATGGCCACAGTCAGAATATGTGAAGGACTTATTTGGACTTAATGCATATTTTTCCAACAAATCTCTTAGAAAATCTTTTCAAAGTGCATTCATTCAATTATGTCATTTGCATCATAAAATCATTGATTTTCTCAAGATTTTCTCAAGAAAACTTCATTCTCAAGAAATCGATTTCCAAGTATTTCAAAAGGTAAAATTCCCAGGATTTCGATTCCCCAAGTTTTGAATTTCCTTCTCCAAAGAGTTTTCCTATAAATTTTCCATCATTTTCCTAAGAAAACTCTCAAAGTCCAAGTTTTCCTAAGAAGTGTTTCCCTTTTCAGAAAGTTCATCTTTTCTCAAGAATCACTTCCATTTTCCCAGGATTTTCAACTATTCCTGATTTTCTCCCATCTTTATAAACCTTCTCATGTTTTCAAAAACCCTTTTTATCTGAGTTTCCTGAGAAATTGACCTTTTTCCTGAGAGATTCTTTCCAACTCCAAATGTTTTCTAAGCATACATCATGTTTTCCAACTTGCATTTTCCAAAATCTCATAGCACATGCCTAAATTCTCTGTGCATTTAGGATAGAACATAACTTTGATAATTTCGCTAAGTCAAGCATAGTTTTGGTCCTTGGTTCGATTACCCCTGTTAAAGGCGGCAGGAACGGTCGAACCTCGTACCGACAGGTCGAGCCCCATCCCATGGATTTTCCCGTAATTTTTAAAACGGAGGCGAGTAATTTCAAAACAATTTCCAAAATCCGGTCAAAGTTTGAATCACGAAAGCGTTTCCTCTTTCTCTCTTCCGCAAGGAAGGGAAGACGGGGGAAAATTTTTCGCGACGATAACAAATAAGACTTGGGAAAATACAGGAAATTTTAGGAAAATGCAGGCAGGATAAAAATAAAGCAGGAAATTCGAGATCCAGAAGAAAGAAAGAATGGGAAATCACCTGGAGTTTTGAAGAAAATGGAGGAAAATTTGGAAAATCGTCTAGGGTTTATTGAAATATAAAGTACTTCAGAAAATAAAGTATTTGAAAATCGTCCAGGATTTAAAACGTGGACAGTACATGGACATAGATTGAGGAACTTTTGAGAAAATCGTTCAGTATTTTAGAAAATTGAAAATGAAAGTGCACTAGGATCAAGGCAACGAGCACTAGAGGGGGGGTGAATAGTGCTTTTAAAAATTGTCTGCGGAATATTAAAGGATTTTGCAAATCTCAAAGCAAACACACAAAGAACACAAGATTTTATCCTGGTTCGGTCTAACCCGACCTACATCCAGTCCCCAAGCAAAACCCGCTTGAGATTTCCACTATCAACCTTGTAAACTACAAGATCACACAGACCATAACTGGTCCCACTTTCAGTAACAACCCTACTGAAAGCAAACAACTCCTTTACACCAGGGAGTCCTTCTTTTTACAGAAAATAAGTAACAACTTACAAAACAACCTATGAGCCTTCCTTTTGAATGCAAATGAGATGCAATTGGCTTTTGAGGTTGTTGAAATACTCTACTCACGAATTCACTATCTCTCAAAGTGATTTGAGTGAAAAACTGAAATGAAAATATCACGTGAGTGAGAAAACAAATACTTGAATGAATAGGAGTGAAAAGCAATAAGTAAATGATTCAAATCGATTGAATTCTTGTTGTTTTTTAGTGTATAATGCACTCATATTTATAGTTAAAGTTTTCTATACGTTGAGGGTATGAAAGGGTATCAAAACTGTCCATTTCGAACGATCAAAATGTTTGAAAAATGAAAAGACACGCCTTTTTGAAGTTTCAGGAAAACGACAAAATTAGTCGACTGAAACATCAGTTAGTCGACTAATCGTTAGTTATTAGTAGACTGACAGTTATCGTCGGTCGACTGATCTGTTAATCGAGCCGTTTGAAAATCTGAACTTTTGAAACTTAGTCGACTTGAGAAAAGTTAGTCGACTGATAATATCATCAGTAGACTGAAAAACCTTTTAGTCGACTGTTGCTAAAAAATCTTCTGAAAAACAAACATTTTGTTCGGTCGACTGATAAAAAGCATTAGTCGACTGCTGCTAAATTTTTCAGAAAACACATGTTTTGTTCAGTCGACTGATAAAACCATTAGTCGACTGCTACTAATTTTCCAGAAAACAGACATTCTGTCTAGTCGACTGATAAAACCTTCGGTCGACTAATTTGACAAAAATAACTTTTTAGAAAATATGGCGTGAAAGGATTAGTCGATTGGTAAGTCTATTGGTCGACTAATAAACATGAAAATTTAAGAAAAGAGTTTTCTAAAAAGATTTTCATGAGGGTTCTTTTTTGAAAAGTTTTTTCTAAAGACTTTTAAGGTGAAATGTAACCTAAATATGCACTCTAAGTAAGGCTCTTACAAGAATCTAAGACTTTTAATGAATTAAACATTTGCACACTAGTCTTCAAAGATTCTTCATCGAATTCTTCAATTTCTTCATAGCCTTAGCTGAAATGCAGTTGATTTCACTTGCTCATCATCAAAACCTTGTACTTGAAGTATCATGTATGGCTTCATTGTCGTAACAATCTCACCCTTTTTGATGATGACAAACTTAATCAAAGATGAAGCATTTAGATGCATAGATGGAGATTTTACTCCCCCTATCAATATGCTGCAAAACATTAAAAGTTAGCACATTTAAAGCACATATATCACATATTGATTGGTTTGCATTTCCATTCATCATTTCTTCATGCATTTAGAAATACATTCATTCAAAGCTTTCTTTTTCTCTTAATTTTGCATTTCTCATGCAAGATCTCCTGCAATGTAATTGCTATCATCTTTTTCTCTCCCTTTGTTAGAATAAAAAAAAGTAAGGGCAGAAATAGCATAAGCAAAATAGAGATACAAGTTTAAAATATTACAACCCATAAAGTATGAAAGTTCAGACAACAAAGATTAGAAAAGTGAGTTAAGCAAATCCTTGATTGAAGTAATCTCTTTCTGAATCGAAGATAGTTGTTGAGTCACATCTTCACGAAAAGTATGTTGATGCAGCTCTAAAGCTTCTAGTCTCTGCATAACTTCATCATGGTCTTGACTTGTCGAAAATTTCTTTCTTTTTGCATGAGATGAAGGTGTCGCAGAAGGTGAAGGTTCAAAAATTGATGGTTCATTAGAATCAGATGGTTCAGTTTGATCAACATTTAAAGGAGGCAGATATTTAATTTTCATTCTTTTAAAAATTGTTTGATCAAAGAACTCTTTTTGCTCAATGTATTTTTCATTTGATAAAGGAACTTTGAAATGTCTAAAAATACAGGTTAAAAGACAACCATAAGGAAGAAATGGTTTTTGTTTCCACAAATTTGTAAAATACACATTGGCCCAGTTGACAAAAATATTTCCAAATAAAACATAAAGAGCCGTAGATAGATCTATGGAATAATAATCAAAAGAACTAGTTTTGGGTAGAACATTGTGGGCAAGGATTCGTCCAGCAATGCGTGCACGAGTTTGAAGATTAGTATTTTTGAAAGGAGCGCAGTGAGGTGCTCCTGGAAGAAGAATTTGTTCAAAAACTCTTTCATCATTCAAATCAATAGTGTTGAAAAGAGTGTCTGAAGGTGGAATTTCAAGAATTTCTCCAAGTAGTTTCGAATCAAACTCGATTTCAACATCACGAACAAGAGAGGATAAAACTTCAGTTTCATGAAACATTTGTAAATTCGTGTAAAACAAGTGAATAAGAAACGGATAGTGAAGGGTATCTACACAAGCATAAAAAAGATGTGAAATTCCAAGAAATAATTCTCTTATATTGTAACGAGAAAATAAGTGAAATAGAACATTTTGGCCTGGTAAAATAGGTAGTGCAGAAATTGATCCAAAAGTATCATAGAGAAGAGGATTGCGAAGTAATCTTAGTGAAAAACCATGTCTTGAAGAAGGTGTAGGAGGAGGAGAACCTAAACCTTTTGCAGATGCAGACTTCGTACGAGGCATGGTTAAAAAAATAGAGTTACCAAAAACAATGACGACTTCCAAATGATTTCCGGCAGAAGTAGAATGATGTCCGACGATGTGAAACAGAAACAGAGGAGGATACAATGGCTGACGGCGAGTGAAAAGTCGGCCACAAGGGGATTCCGGCAATGGCGGAAAATACACTGTCACGGCAAGAGAGTTCCGGCGTGTTTTGAAGATGCGCCAGTTACTGCAGGAGGATTCCGGCGTTTCAAGATCACGACCAGAAGATTCCGGCGTCTCCTTGTTACGGTAAGAAAATCCCAACGAAAATGGGATCGAACGACACTCCGAGGGTTTTTCGGAAGAAAGAGAGGCAAAAGAGAAAGAGGGTTTTCGTTTTTAAGGGTTTTGTTTTTAAGAAAAACAAAAAAATACGAAAACAAAGTGAAACGATGCTTATTTTAAAAAGAACGGGTGTTTTAAAAAACTAAGGGGTATCGGGTCCCTTCATTTAAAAATTTTAAAAAATTTTAGTCGACTAAATCTTTATCGGTCGACTAAGAATATGCGACTCATTCTAAAAATATCATCAGTCGACTATAAATATATCGGTCGACTAATATGGTGTGATACATACCAAAATTTAAAACACCAGTCGACTAGAATTTTATCGGTCGACTAATATAGTGCGATTTTGAGATTTTGTTCAAAAATCAGCATTTTTATAAATCCAAAAACGAGCAAATACCTAGTTCTCTCCTAATTCTCATAAAATCTTCATTTTTAAGAGGTTTAGTGAAGATATCGGCATGTTGTTCTTTAGTGGAAATAAAATTTAACGAAATATCTCCTTTTAACACATGATCTCTTAAAAAATGATGTCTAACTTCAATATGCTTAGTTCTTGAGTGCTGAATAGGATTTTTCAAAAGATTTATAGCACTAGTGTTATCACAATAAATAGTTGTTGTGGAGTAATTCAAACCAAAATCTTTTAAGGTCTGTTTCATCCAAAGTACTTGTGAACATGCTAAACTAGCCGCTATATATTCTGCTTCAGTTGTTGAGAGTGATACTGAATTTTGCTTTTTACTAAACCAAGAGACTAAGGAATTTCCTAAGAAATGACAAGTTCCACTAGTACTCTTGCGATCAGATTTACTTCCTGCAAAATCTGCATCACTATATGAAACTAAATCAAAGGAAGATGATTTTGGGTAAAACAATCCGAAATCTGAAGTATCTTTCAAATAACGAAAAATTTGTTTTACTGCAGTTAAATGAGATTCCTTTGGATTAGCTTGAAATCTTGCACACATACAAACACTAAACATAATATCAGGTCGACTAGCAGTTAAGTATAATAGAGATCCGATCATACCTCTGTAGAGTTTAGTATCTACACTTTTACCATTTTCATCTCTATCAAGAGAAGTAGTTGTACTCATAGGATTCCTTCTTGATTTCGATGAGTCCATCCCAAATCTCTTGAGAAGTTCTTTTGTATACTTAGCCTGATTGATGAAGATTCCTTCTTCAGTTTGCTTTATTTGAAGTCCAAGGAAGTAGTTTAATTCGCCCATCAAGCTCATTTCAAACTCTTCCTGCATAGCTTTAGCAAATTCTTTACAAAGAGAATCATTAGTAGAACCAAATATTATGTCATCAACTTAAATTTGTACAATAAGAATATCTGAATTAAGATTTTTAATAAATAAAGTGGAGTCTACCCGACCAATGGAAAAACCAGATTGTTCTAGAAAATTTTGTAGTCTTTCATACCACGCTCTTGGTGCTTGTTTGAGTCCATACAAAGCTCTTTTCAATTTGTAGACTTTTTCTGGATATTTCTCATTTTCAAAGCCTGGAGGTTGCTCTACATAAACTTCTTCATTGATGTGTCCATTTAAGAATGCACTATTAACATCAATTTGATATAACTTGAAGTTCATATAACTAGCAAAAGCAAGCATCATTCGAATTGACTCTAATCGAGCCACTGGTGCATAGGTTTCATCAAAATCTATGCCTTCTTCTTGATTATAGCCTTGTGCCACTAGCCTTGCTTTGTTACGAATGACTTCGCCATTTTCATCCAGCTTATTTCGGAAGACCCATCTTGTTCCAATTACCGGATGATCCTTTGGTCTATCAACTAGATCCCAAACATCATTCCTAGTAAATTGGTTAAGTTCTTCAGACATGGCCAAAAGCCAAAATTCATCAACACAAGCCTCATTGATATTCTTTGGTTCTAATTTAGATATGAAAGCAACATTTGCAATATATTTTTCTAACTGCCTTCTAGTTTGGACACCACTCTTTATTTCACCAATAACTTGTTCATGTGGATGATTAGGAACTTCTTTCCAAACCGGTTGAAGAGGAATATTTTCTTGAGAAGTACTCTCTATCAAGGGTTCTTCTTGAAGTATTACTTCTTCTCCTTCGCTTAGAGGTATAACCTGCTCACAATTCTCATCGAATGCAACATGTAAAGATTCTTCAATACAAGATGTTCTTTTATTGAAAATACGATATGCTTTACTTCTAGAAGAATATCCAAGAAATATTGATTCATCTTATTTTGCATCAAACTTATCAAGATTACCTTTGGTATTTAACAAGAAACATTTACTACCAAAAATTTTGAAATATGAGATCTTTGGTATACGATCATAATACAATTCAAATCATGTTTTATGTAAAATTGGTCGAATAAGAACACGATTTAAGACATAACATGCTGTATTAATTGCTTCAGCCCAAAAGTATTTTGGTAAATTTTTATCTTGAAGCATGGTTCTAGCACATTCTTGCAAAGTTCTATTCTTTCTTTCAATAACTCCATTTTGTGGAGCCGCTCTAGGAAAAGCAAAGTTGTGAGATATACCATGTAAATCACAAAACTTTAGAAAAGATTCATTTTCAAATTCACCACCATGATCACTACAAATTTTAATAATAGATGTAGATTTTTCATTTGTAATTCTTCTACAAAGTTTAAAAAAATCTGAAAAAGCATCATTTTTGCTTTTTAGAAAAATCACCCATGTAAACCGAGAATAATCATCTACTATAACAAAAGCATACTTGCTACCATTCAAACTTTGAATTCTAGATGGTCCAAATAGATCTAAATGTAAAAGTTCAAGAGGACGTTTTGTTGAAACTATATCTTTTGCTTTAAAAGAACTCTTGATTTGTTTACCCCTTTGACAAGCATCACATAAGTGATCCTTTTTATATGGTATTCTAGATAGGCCTCTTACAAGATCATTCTTGGATAACTTTGAAATAATTTTAAAGTTAACATGTCCAAGTCTCTTGTGCCATAACCATTGAATTTCATTTGAAACAATAAGACATTTTTCATTAAAAGAGGGTAATTCATCTAGATATAGTTCATACACATTGTTTCTTGTTTTACCTTTAAAAATGATCTTTTTAGATTGAAAATCAGAAATTAAGCATAAATCATTTTCAAAAGAAACATGAAAACCTTTATCACATAATTGACTGATAGATATTAAATTATGCATTAAACCATCTACTAAAAGAACATTTTCTATCAAGGGAAATTTTGGATTACCAATATTACCAATACCTATCACTTTTCCCTTGTTATTGTCACCAAAGGTGACGGTTCCTCCATCCTTATTTTGGAGGGTGGAAAATAACTCCGGCCTTCCAGTCATATGTTTGGAACAACCGCTGTCCAATATCCATTTGCTCCTTATGTTGTATACCTACAACAAAATCAGAAAACAGAGCATTTGACCCCTTTCTATTTTCGGGTCCATGAGAGTTAGTCTTAGGAACCCATATCCATTTGGATTTTGGTTTCCTTTGATAATAAATATTCTTTCTATAAAAGGATTTAGAATAAACATGTCTAGAATAATCATATCTAGATGCATTTCTATTAGAACTAGAAAGTTTAGTTTTATGAACAAAAGGTTGAGAATAATGTCTTTGATTTTTCACCACATAGTTTGGTCTATTTTGAGTATCAAAGAAGCTATATCCCAATCCAGTTTTATTAACCGAGCATCTTTGAGAACCAAGAAGTTTTTCTAGATTCTCTTGACCATTTGTGAATTTGGTCACTATAGAAAGAAGATCATTTGACTTTTCTTTAAGACTAGATATTTCTTTTTGTAAGAAATTGGTTCTAACTCCAATTTCTTTTATCTCAAGTGCCTGGCAAGAATTTTCCTTTTTGAGATCTTCTATTTCTTGAAGTAACACTCTATTTTGAGAGTCAAGAGTTAAATTTTCAGTTTTTAACTCTTTATTTTTAGAACTAAGACTCTTAAATTTAGCATATAAATCATTAAATGCTTCAAATAACTCATCATAGTCAAATTGACTTACCGAATCTTTTTGTGCTACAAAACACATGTTGGTGACTTCTTCATTTGATTCTTCATCGGAAGAGGAGTCACTATCATCCCAACATGCTTGAAATGCCTTTTTCTTCTTGAATTGGTCCTTGGACTTGATTTTGAGAAGAGGACAATCTTTCTTGATATGTCCTGCCTTTTTGCAGTTAAAGCACTTTACTTCATTGGGAATGGAAGAATCTGCTTTCTTTGCCTTTCTTTGAAATCTTCCCTTTTTGATGAATCTTCTGAATTGCCTTGTGATGAGGGCAATATCTTCATCTTCATCTTCATCTTCTTCTGAATTTTCTGAGTCAGAAGTAGCCTTAAAAGCAAGAGATTTCTTCTTAGGCTCTTCTTCTTGTCTGTCTTGAAGTTGGACCTCATATGCCATTAGGTTACCAACTAAGTCTTCAAGAATGAGAGTATTGAGATCATTTGCTTCTTCAATAGCAGTGGTTTTTCTCTCCCATTCAGGAGTTAAACACCTTAGAATCTTTCTGACTAAATCCACTTGTGAATATTCTTTTCCAAGGGATTTCAAAGTGTTAGTTATATCGGTCATTCTAGTTACCATATCCGATATAGATTCATTTTGCTTCATTTTGAACAATTCAAATTTATGAACTAAAGAAGCAACTTTAGATTCATTTACCTTTGATGTACCTTCGTGAGTTACTAGAAGAGTATGTCAAATTTCATTTGTTGTAGAGCATTGAGAGATGCGATTGAATTCTACCTTGTCAACGCCATAATATAATGCATTCATTGCCTTGGCATTAAGTGAAGCAGTCTTCTTTTCTTCATCGGTCCATCAGCTGAAATCAGTTGATGGAGTTTGGTACTTTTCTGAAACAACTCTCTAGATATCGAGATCCATGGATTGCAAGAATATTGTCATTTTTACTTTCCAGTATCCATAGTTTGTTCCGTCGAAGAGAGGAGGACGAACATAAGAGCTTCCTTCTTTGTGCTGAGATATTGTAGTTGCCATGCTAGATGATGGTCAAATCAAAGTAATAGCAAACCTATGCTCTGATACCAAATGAAAGTGCACTAGGATCAAGGCAACGAGCACTAGAGGGGGGGTGAATAGTGCTTTTAAAAATTGTCTGCGAAATATTAAAGGATTTTGCAAATCTCAAAGCAAACACACAAAGAACACAAGATTTTATCCTGGTTCGGTCTAACCCGACCTACATCCAGTCCCCAAGCAAAACCCGCTTGAGATTTCCACTATCAACCTTGTAAACTACAAGATCACACAGACTATAACTGGTCTCACTTTCAGTAACAACCCTACTGAAAGCAAACAACTCCTTTACACCAAGGAGTCCTTCTTTTTACAGAAAATAAGTAACAACTTACAAAACAACCTATGAGCCTTCCTTTTGAATGCAAATGAGATGCAATTGGCTTTTGAGGTTGTTGAAATACTCTACTCACGAATTCACTATCTCTCAAAGTGATTTGAGTGAAAAACTGAAATGAAAATATCACGTGAGTGAGAAAACAAATACTTGAATGAATAGGAGTGAAAAGCAATAAGTAAATGATTCAAATCGATTGAATTCTTGTTGTTTTTTAGTGTACAATGCACTCATATTTATAGTTAAAGTTTTCCATACGTTGAGGGTATGAAAGGGTATCAAAGCTGTCCATTTCGAATGATCAAAACGTTTGAAAAATGAAAAGACACGCCTTTTTGAAGTTTCAGGAAAACAGCAAAATTAGTCGACTGAAATATCAGTTAGTCGACTAATAGTTAGTTATTAGTAGACTGACAGTTATCGTCGGTCGACTTATCTGTTAATCGAGCCGTTTGAAAATCTGAACTTTTGAAAGTTAGTCGACTTGAGAAAAGTTAGTTGACTGATAATATCATCAGTAGACTGAAAAACCTTTTAGTCGACTGTTGCTAAAAAATCTTCTGAAAAACAAACATTCTGTTCGGTCGACTGATAAAAAGCATTAGTCGACTGCTGCTAAATTTTTCAGAAAACACATGTTCTGTTCAGTCGACTGATAAAACCATTAGTCGACTGCTGCTAATTTTCCAGAAAACAGACATTCTGTCCAGTCGACTGATAAAACCTTCAGTCGACTAATTTGACAAAAATAACTTTTTAGAAAATATGGCGCGAAAGGATTAGTCGACTGGTAAGTCTATTGGTCGACTAATAAACATGAAAATTTAATAAAAGAGTTTTCTAAAAAGATTTTCATGAGGGTTCTTTTTAGAAATGTTTTTTCTAAAGACTTTTAAGGTGAAATGCAACCTAAATATGCACTCTAAGTAAGGCTCTTACAAGAATCTAAGTCTTTTAATGAATTAAACATTTGCACACTAGTCTTCAAAGATTCTTCATCGAATTCTTCAATTTCTTCATAGCCTTAGCTGAAATGCAGTTGATTTCACTTGCTCATCATCAAAACCTTGTACTTGAAGTATCATGTATGGCTTCATTGTCGTAACAGAGAAAATATGGAAAATAAAAACGAAATGACTATTCAATTACATTTTGCACAAACAAGTATACACATACATCATTCCTTAAAAGCTGACTCTAGATGCACAAATTTTGAAATAGCTGTAGGACCTTAATCCTAACTCTAAGGCTCAGATCATCTGTGTCCAATCATGTTATGCCTATATACTCAAGCCAAGGTTTGATGTACGTGGCATAAAATCAATTTCTTCGGTTCTAGGTTCAAGTTTTTCAACATCCTTGAGCACCTGCCGATATACGTTGGACTATGGCCCTTGGTACGTGAGAGGGGGGTTTTCACCCAAATAGGTGGCCCAGTTGTGAGGTTCTGTCCCGAACTATGGTTTTGGAAGAGAGCCCAGCAACGTGAAGACCGGGACAATATAGGTAGAGTGGTTTTTTGAAAACATGATCACATGCAAGAAAATCAGAAGGCTCTAAAACCTAAAGAGATAGAGATTTTAAAACTTTTGAAGAAGCAAACATTGTTTTCAATCAAGCCTAGATTGAGGAGGGTTGTATTAGACCTAAGTCTATGTGAGCATGAATAATTTTCTCCTCAATATGGTCCTACCAAACCATACTTAGTCTACATGCAGTCTATGTCAGCTGCGTTCAAGTCTAGGTTCCTAGGTTCACATGATATTATAAAGTAAAAGCTGACATTCCATGGAACACGATTTTGACAATTTGAACTAAGTTAAGCACAATTGATCAGGCGAAGACAGGTCCCATCATGGTCGCCAAACCTGTTATCATCGCAAATTTTTTTTACTTTTTGCGAGTCAAACTGACCTTTGAAAAAGATTTTGAAAATAACTCGCCTCCATTTTAAAATGCGGGATAATTCCGAAGAATGAGACTCGCCTGTCGGTACGAGGTTCAACCGTTCCTGGCGCCTTTACCAGGGGTAATTGAACCAAGGATCAATTATGTGCTTAGCTTTGCTCAACTTGTCTAAATCATGTTCTATTTCCTAAATGCACAAAGAATCAGGCATGTGCTATGAATTTCTGAAAATGCATATTTGAAAACATGATATTTGCTTCAAAGATTAGAAAATATTTGGAGATTCTTGGAAAAGATATCACTTGAAAATCGTGAATCATGATTGAGATACTGTATTTGAGAAAATGAAAATCGATTTCTGAAGAATCTAGAGGTTTTTGTGAAAAACGATTTTAAGAAATGTGAAATAACTTTGGAAAACTTGATTTCTTTGAATTCAACTTTGAAATTGAAAATATAACTTATAAAATCGAATTTGGAACTTGGGAAATACTTGAAATATCATTGGCAAATCAATATTTTGAGAAAATCGATTTTTGAATAAGACTTAGAAAAATTTTGAGAAAATTGATTTCTCTGAATTGAAATTGGAATTTGCAAATGAATGAATTGAATGAATATGGATTTGAAAGACTTGATTTTGAGGAATTGAGGAAATACTTTTTGTATTTTTGAGAAATGCAGTGCATTTTGAAGTTAGCCTAATAGTGTAGGCTGAATGTGGCTAATACGAAGATTACAAATCTGGGTCTCATTCGTATTCTGACTATGGTCATAAATACAAATTCCACCAAGTTTGTCAACTTCATAAGAGCTAGTGCACGTGCCATTCGTGTAGACCATAGTGAATTTATGAAAATATGCATGAATGATACATTTATCAGACATTTAATATTTGCAGAATTAAACTATATGCAATGCAATCCTAGTCTAAGCTGAAATTAAAATTCTTATTCCAAATTTAATTTAATTTACATCACTATTGAATTTAAATACATGAAAAATAAAATCTTCAATGTACCTGCAAAACTAGAAAAACTGGTTAGTGAAAATATGTTGGCTTTTCTAGGTTTATCCAGTAATATCTAGAAATTACTGGATTTTACTAGATATAAGCCTTTTTCATGATTCCCTTAAATCAAAATTTATAAAATATGATGTAAAATTGAATAAATATGAAAATGGAATTTGAAATTTTGAAATTGGGGTCAAAATGACCAAAATACCCTTGATAGCAAGACTATGGCCTTGAAATCAGGGTTTTCAGAAAGACATTTTATAAAATGCAAGTTTTTGAAATTCAAATGAAGATAAATCAAACTAAATATGATGTGACATGATTAAAAATATGAAAATTAGGGTTAGGGATTTCGAAATTGAGGTCAAATGACCAAATTGCCCCCAATAGCAAGACTATGGCCTTGAAATCAGGGTTTTCTGAAATAGATTTTGATAAAAATTTGAGATTTATGATGGAAATAAACACAAAATCAAACATGAAATATCCTAATATGATTCTAGACATGAACAAACCCTAAAAAGATGAATTTATATACGAAAATCAAGAAATATCACAAAAATTGTGATTTTATCAGTGTTTTTGGATCATTCAGGTATCCTGTTTTGCAATTTGATTAATTCAGATGTCAAATGAATTCTAAACTTAATACAAAATTGACACAGACACTTATTATAACCGTAAAATCAGATTGGAATTGCAAAAATAATTTTTTTATATTATTTTAATCCAAAAATTGCATTAACAACCTAAAATAAGCTATTTTTAACCTAGGTCACCAACCAGTTCCAGAGTTAGACCTGAATCAGGGGTCAATACTACATAAAAACTTCTGAATTTTTACAGAGATAAACTATAAAAAAAAACAAAGATTTCCCAATTTACAGATCATAAAAAGCTTCTCCGGTTAGGGAGAAACCCTTCCGACAATCTGAACTAAAATCTAACAAATTTAACAGGGGTTAAAACAACTACTTCAGATTGAAAATACAGACATAAATAGCAAACTTAATTAAAAATTTCTGAGATTTTATCAATAAACAGTTGACATAAAAATAATAATACTCACTTTTTACAGATCATGAATCGGATCTGTGGTTTGTGATTTATAAACAACACAAGTCTGATTAGGGTTTTGGTAAACCCTAACGAGTTTTAAATTGAAAATCAGAGTCTCTGACAGAGGAAAAATACTAAACAGTGATAAAAAATTCTGAACATTTTACAGTAGATAGATCTAATCAATATGAATCCATGGAATTTTACAGATCTCAAATCGAATATAAGATGAGAAAAATATCATAACAGCAAGTTACCTTCTTGGTTTTAACAACGATTTTAAAGTTTTAAAAACCCGATTTGATGTCTGATTTTTCTAACAGGGTTCCCGAATCCCAAAACCTCTGATTTTTTTACAGTAGTTCAATTACATATGCATGTATCACATATAAAAAAATAAGAAATTAACAGTAAATATTTCAATCCAAAACAGCATGTTCTTTTCTGTTCTAAACTAAAAACACACAGAAATCTAAGAAGCTTGAGAAAACATGCATTAACTAATGAAAAACAATAAAATAAACACTAAAACAGTAAAATAAAAATTATTTCTATACTGGAAAACGTGTAATAAACATGGATAAACAAATAAATAAATAAAATTCAGGGAATCAATGGTTGGCATTTGATGTTACCTTTAAAAGCATGAATTTAACCCATTAAAAGGGTAAATCACATGTTTTATTGGTTAATAATATAAAAAAATAATGCAATAAACGATTCTAATGGATTAGAATCATGAAAAATAGTGTAGAATAAAGTTAGATCATCTTCTTGAATTGATTTTGGGGTTCTTGGATGAAATCCATGGTTAAATCCATGAACACAAGAGTTTCCATGGTGAAATCTATTGAAAAATCATAAAAAACTAATAAAAAAATTAATAAAATAATATTAAATAATTCACCTTGGGGCTGCAGCTGCAATGGAGGAAGGTAGAGGTGCTGGAGAGGAGAGAGAAGCCACGAAAATTTGAGAGAAAAAGAGCTCTCTTGGACCCCCTTTAGGTCCCCTATTTATAGATTTTTTTTTTTTTGATTTGTTTAGGAAGAGTTTTGATTTTTTTGGACTCTTTTTAATTGTTTTTGATAAACCACATGGGGAGGACGATTTTTTTGAAGAATTCTAACCTAAGTGCACTCTAATTAATCCCTAATTAACACCTAATTAAACCCTAGAAAGTCCAAATGTGGCACCACCTAGTATGGACCCACATTTGATTTTTAAAACTTGAATTTAAAACCTTTAAAAACCAATGGTTTAAAACTTAAATAAAATGGATTTTTAAAATTGATTTTGACTCACCTAGACATCTAACCTAGGTAGGACATTGACTAATCCTAGTCTAACCTTGACGTCTTCAAATGTGGTGTCACCCCGAGTGGGCCCCACTTGAATTTTCAAAAACAATTTTAAAACTTGAGAATGAGATGTTTTTCAAAAGAGATTCAAAAGTAGACTCGAAATTAAAAGTTTTTGAAATGGCATAGAGTTCCAACTGGGTCAGAACTCCTCTGGATATGGCTACAACTGAGTGGACCCCACATAAGAGTTTTGAAAATTTGAAATAAATATTGAAAATGGCTTTGAAAAGGGGTTAAAATCAATAGTTGAAATTCAAAGTTTTGAAAGTAGAGTCTCAAGCGAACTGGAACTCCGGGTTAGAGTCCTGGATTTTTAGGACTCTGTGATTTTGGTTTTTAAAAGCCAAATGAAGGAGTTTTTGAAAAGATTTCATCAAAAATGGTAAAACAAGTCAGAAAATACAGTCAGGGTTAGACTCCTAACTCAATGAGAACTCTGAAATAGAGTCCTGAATTAACTGAACTCTGCAAAATGACCTAAATTTTGAAAACAAATAGAAAGAAATGAAGATGGAATTAAAAACAGACTTCAAAACAGACTCCTGACTGGACTAGGACTCCAGGACAGAGTCCTGATCGGACCGAAACGCTAGATTTTTTTTTTTGTATTTTCTGAAAAACAAATGAAAGAACTTGTGAAAGTAGTGAAAACAATAACAAGTATTGAAATAGAACAGAGTTTTGATTCAACTGAGACTCTGAAGACAGAGTCCTGATTGAACTAGGACTCTCAAATTTTTGGATTTTCTGATAAAACAAATGAGAGAATTTTGAAAAACAGTTAGAAACAGGATAAAATTTAAGTTTTGGTTCAGAGTCCTGATCTGATTAGGACTCTAAGAAAGAGTCCTGATTCGATCAAAACTCTAAGAATTTTGGTTTTCTGATAAGCAAATGATGAAATTTGGGCAAAGCTTTTGAAAACCAGTGAAAATGAAGTGAAAAAATCAATTTTGGATAGAGTCCTGCTTCGATCAGGACTCTGAGGTAGAGTCCTGATTGGATGAGAACTCTGGGATAAAACCTCAAAATTTTGAAATTATTTGATAAAAGTATAATAGTTTTGATAGATGAAAAGATTTTTGAAAGATTCTTTCAAAATTGAAATCAGGATCAGAGTCTTGATCCAACTAGGAGTCTCTGAACAGAGTCATGCTTTGACTAAAACTCTGAGTTTCTGACTCTTTTTGAAAGATTTTGAAAGATTTGATTGAAATAGATAAAATAGCTGTAAAAGATTAGAGTCCCAATCCAATTGAAACTCTAAAGAAGTGTCCAGATCCGACTGGACTCTTGAAGAAGAGTCCTGATCCAACTAGGACTCTGAAATTTTTGGAGATTTTTTACAAGTAAAGGAATCCAGAAGCGACACCACCTAAATGGGTCTCATCTGAGAATTGAAATCAATTGAAATTGAGTTTGAAATGAATCCAGATTGTTTTCTGAGAAAATATTTTGAAATATGAGGTCCTGGGGTTGGAAAATGATAGAATGTTGACTAAAAACCCAGGTTTTGAAATTGATTTTGAAAGAAAGCTTTAAAACTCAAATCTGGATTGAATGTTTTGAAAACAAGAGTGCTGGATCTCGAAAATGGGATGCAATGACATGCAATGCTATGCAATGCAATGAAATGGTATGTCGAATTCATGCAGTGGTATGCAATGACACAAGAAATGTAGACACTGAACGAGGATGAAAATTTGGGGTGTTTACATAGACGAATTTCTATGCGCTTCTGTCTCTGAGAGAACTGCCTGACACAACGCTCTGGATGGTAGTATGCGCAGAAGAATGGCCCAAGTAGCCTGAACCGCTTGTCGTATGCATAAGTATATCTGGGAGGTGATTTCTGATGATCAAAGTAGTCCCATACGACTTCTTTCTCTTGAAGGTTGTCGATTAAAAACTAGTATCGCGCAACTGGCAGAAGCTTTTCACCATTGTATCTGAATGAACTGGCTCAGGCTGGCACATGTTGGAGGAACCAAGATTGCAATGCATAGGTGCACCCTTCGACTAGAATTGATTCTCTGAGCGTGAAACAGGTCAACCCTCGGTACAGAAAGGCAAGTGCAGCCATGGCTATAGAGAGGCGGCTGGTCTGTCGACTTCCCCACCTTCGCAAAAGTTGAACTATCCTGAAATCCATGTAATTTCGTCCATCTGAAAAGAGAGCTAATCCCACAGTGCATAAGACCATCGCATGCTGGATTCTCTCTCGAGCTGTTTGAGATAAGGAACTGATTTCCACAAATGCCCCATATTGTCTGTAGATTTCGAGCAGGTTCACATATTCATTTCCATTCTCCTCCACCAATGGCCAAGACTTGCATCCTGTCATCCGGGCTAAAGCGTCTCGGGGATCCAGACCCTTGACATTGATAAAAAATTGTTTCTCCAATGGATCTTCTGGCTGACCAGCTGGTTCAGGTAATCCCATAATCTCCGAGAATTCGTCCATCAATAAAGTCATTTCTCCCTATGGAAACCAGAAGGTACTAGTGCTCGGATTCCACCGCTCTGCCAGTGTGTGGATCAAATTGTCGTTGACTGTCTGCTTTCCCACTGTGGATGCCAGTTCCAATCCACAATCGTCCAAATGGTCTGGAAGCATACGATAAAAGTTCTTGAACCATGAATAATACCACCAGAGAATGAAGGATCTGGTGCTGAGGACTCGATGTTCATGAAGACCTTGTCACACCTCGTAGGAGATGTGACCCTCAGGAAAGACTGAATCAAGTTGATTGGATGCCATCAGACTGAAAAAAATGGAAAATTTGGAATAAGACTCAGAAAAATACATAAATTTTGAAAAATTACAGGCAGGATGAAAATAAAGCAGGAAATTCGAGATCCAGAAGGAAGGAAGGATAGAAAATCACCTGGAGTTTTGAAGAAAAATAAAGGAGGATTCAAAAAATCGTCCAGGGTTTTGATAAAATACAAAGAAATCCTTCATAAGTTGGAAAATGAGGTATTTGAAAAATCGTCCAATATTTTGAAAAAACTGGGAAAAATATGGAAAAATAAAGAGGAGATGACCACAACATATCCAATCACATCCTGTACAAACAAGTATGCACATACAACATTCCCTAAAAGCTGACTTTGGATGCACAAATTTTGAAATAGCTGTAGGACCTTAATCCTAACTCTAAGGTTCAAATCAACTGTGTCCAATCATGCTATGCCTATATACTCGAGCCAAGGCCCGATGTACGTGCATAAAATCAATTTCTTGGGTGCTAGGTTCAAGTTTTCTAACATCCTTGAGCGCCTGCCGATATACGTTGGACTATGGCCTTTGGTATGTAGCAGGGGGGGTTTCACCCAAATAGGTGGCCCAGTTGTGGGGCTTTGTCCCGAACTATGGTTCTGAAAGAAAGCCCAGCAACGTGAAAACCAGGTAAAGATAGGTGGGGTGATTTTTGAAAACATGAGCATATGCAAGCAAACAGATGGCTCTAAGTCCTAAAGAGATAGAATTTTGAAATATTTGAAGAAGCAAGCATTGTTTTCATACAATTCCTAGATTGAGGAGTGTTGTATTAGACCTAAGTCTATGTGAGCATGAATAATTCTCCTCAATATGGTCCTACCAAACCATGCCTAGTCTACATGCAATTCATGTAAGCTGGGTTCAAGTCTAGGCTCCTAGGTTCACATGATATCATGGAATAAAAGCTGACATTCCATGGAACACGATTTTGACAATTTGAACTAAGTTAAGCACACAATTGATCAGACAAAGACAGGTCCCATCATGGTCACCAAACCTGTTATCATCGCAAAATTTTACTTTTGCAAGTCAAACTGACCTTTGAAAAAGATTTTGAAAATAACTCACCTCCGTTTAAAAATACGGGATAATTCCGAAGAATGGGACTCGCCTGTCGGTACGAGGTTCAACCGTTCTTGGCGCCTTTACCAGAGGTAATTGAACCAAGGATCAAAAGTGTGCTTAGCTTTGCTCAACTTGTCTAAAGCGTATTTTATTTCCTAAATGCACAAAGAATCAGGCATGTGCTATGAATTTTCTGAAAATGCAAATTTTAAAACATGATGTTTGCTTTGAGATTTGAAATACTTGGAAAATTCTTGAAAAAGAAGTCCTTTGAAACTCATGAATCATGATTGAGAGAATGTTTCTGAGAAAGTAAAAATCAATTTCTGAAGAAATATAAGGGTTTTCTGAAAATCGATTCTAAGAAATTTCAAATAACTTTGGAGAAATTTGATTTCTCTGAATTCAAACTTTGAAATTGAAAATATAACTTAGAAAATCGAATTTTGAACTTGAGAAACACTTGAAATATCCTTTGAAAACTTAATGTTTTTTAGAAAATCGATTTCTGAGTAAGACTTAGAAAATTTTGAGAAAATTGATTTCTCTGAGCTGGAACTGGAATTTGCAAATGAATGAATATGAATTTGAAAGACTTGATTTTGAGGAATTGAGAAAATCCTTTTGTATTTTTTGAGAAATGCAGTGCATTTTTGAAGTTAGCCTAAGAGTGTAGGCTGAATGTGGCTAATACGAAGATCACAAATCTGGGTCTCATTCGTATTCTGACTATGGCCATAAATACAAATTCCACCAAGTTTGTCAACTCCAAAAGTGCTAGTGCACGTGCCATTCGTGTAGACCATGGTGGATTTGTAAAAATATGCACATGAATGATACATTCATCAGATATTAAAAGTTGCAGAATTAAACTATATGCAATGCAAATCCTAATCTAAGCAGAAATTGAAATTCTTATTCCAAAGTTTACATTTAATTTGCATCACTAATTGAATTTAAATAAAGGAAAGTAAAGTCTTCAATATCCCTGCAAAACTAAAAAACTTGTTAGTGAAGATATGTTGGCTTTTCTAGATTTATCCAGTAATATCTAGAAATTATTGGATTTTGCTAGATACAAACCCTTTTCCATGATTCTCTGAGATAAACATAATGAAATAAGAAATAAAATTGAAGAAATATGAAATTGAGATTTGAAATTTCGAAATTGGAGTCAAAATGACCAAAATACTTCTGATAGCAAGACTATGGCCTTGAAATCAGGGTTTTCATAAAGATATTTTGTAAAATGCAAGTTTTGAAATTCAAATAAGGATAAATCAAACCAAATATGATATGACATGATTAAAAACATGAAAATTAGGGTTTAGAATTTCAAAATTTAGGTCAAATAACCAAATTGCCCCTGATAGCAAGATTATGGCTTTGAAATCAGGGTTTTCATAAATAAATTTTGGTAAAAACTTTGGGTTTAGGATTGAAATAAACACAAAATCAACCATGAAGCATACTAATATGATTCTAAACATGAATAAACCCTAAAAACATGAACTTATATACAAAAATCAAGAAATATCATGAAAATCATGATTTTAGCAGTGTTTCGGGATGTTGCGGGCACCCTGTTTTGCAATTTGATAGATTCAAGCATTAAATGGATTCCAAAATTGATACAAATCGGTACCTGCACTTTTTATCACCCTAAAACCAGATTGAAATCATAAAAATATATTTTTGAGATTATTCCAATTCAAAAATTGCATTAAAACCCTAAAATAAGCTATTTTTACCCATGGTCACAGACCAGTTTTAGAGTTAGACCCTAATCAGGGACTAATACACCATAGAAATTTTTGAAATTTTACAGACGTAAACTAGACAAAAAAACAAAGAATCTCCTTTTTACAGATCGGAAAAATCATCTTCGGTTAGGGAGAAACCTTTCCGAAAACCTGGACCGAACTTTAATATATATAAAATTGCTAAGAACAGATACTTTCGGTTGAAAATACATAAATAAATAGCAAACTTAATAAAAAAAATTGATATTTCATCCGTGAATAGTAGACACAAAAATAATGAACTTCTCTTTTTACAGATCATGAATCGGATCTACGGTTTTAGATCTATGATCATTACAAGTCTGATTAGCGTTTTAATAAATCATAATGAGTTTTAAAAGATGAATTTGACTTTCTGACAAGGGAAAAATATCAAATAGAAGTAAAAAATTATGAACATTTTACAGTAAATATTTCACATCAACACAAAGCTATTTCATTTTACAGATCTTGAATCGGATATTGGATAAGAGAAATAACACATCTGTAAGTTATACTTGAAATTAAACAACGATTTTAATCAACAGAAATCCTGATTTGACTTTGTATTTTATTAACAAGGTTTTCGAATCCCAAAACATCTGATTTTTTTACAGTAGTTCACTGACATATCCGTGAACAATATATAAAAAATCAGCAATTTCTAACATATATTTTAAATGTAAAATAACATAATTTTCACAGATCTAGAATCAAAACACATGAAAATCCAATAAAACATAAAAAAAAAATGATTTAACAATGAAAAATAATAAAAAAACACTTAAACAGCAAAACAAAATTAAATTTAATGTTGAAACACATTCAATGAGCATTAATATGATAAAAAAATAAATAAAACACAGGAAATCTATGGCTGATTTTGATTTACCCATTAAAAGATGGATTCAACCCATTAAACGGGTTAATCGTAATCTTTTTCGGGTGTTTAGCATAATAAATAAAAATAAAACATTGTTAATGGATCAAAACGTGTAAGGCAGCATCAAACATCAGCTTAACATCATGTTGAGGTCCTCACATGATTTTTTTTTTAAATAAAAGAAAAGAAAAAGGATGCTAAAAGAGGTGATAATGGTTATTTTAATGAAATAAAGTAATAAAATGATAAAAAATAATAAAATAAATTAAATAAAGCCTTACCTTGGGGCTGCAACAATGGAGGAAGGAGAGATGCTAGAGAGAGGAGGGAGACCACAAAAATTTAAGAGAAAAACAGCTTCCTATGACCTCTTGAAGTCCCCCTTTTATAGGTTTTCAAAAAGTCCCTTAATTAGGGTTAATTAAGAGGTTTTTCTTTTTTCAGGACTCTTTTTAATAAATCCACTAAGGGCAACGATTTTTTGTGGTTTCCTAACCCTAAATGAACTCTAACTAAACCCTAATTAACACCTAATTAAACCCTAGAAAGTCCAAATGTGGCACCACCTAGTATGGACCCACATTTGACTTTTAAAACTTGAATTTAAAACCTTTAAAAACCAATGGTTTAAAACTTAAATAAAATGGATTTTTAAAATTGCTTTTGACTCCTCTAAACCCCTAACCTAACTAGGACAATGACTAACCCTAGTCTAACCTTGACTTCTTCAAATGTGGCACCACTCCGAGTGGGCCCCACTTGAATTTTCAAAAACGATTTTAAAACTTGAAAATGAGAGGTTTTTCAAAAGAGATTCAAAAGTAGACTTTGAAATTGAAAGTTTTGAAATGGTACAGAGTCTTGACTGAGTCAAAACTCCTTTGGATATGGCACCAACTAAGGGGGGCCCACATCGAAATTTTGAAAATTTGAAATAAACTGAAAATGACTTTGAAAAGGGGTTAAAATCATAGTTGAAATTCAAAGTTTTGAAAATAGAGTTCTAAGCAAACTGGAACTCTGGACTAGAGTCCTCAATTTTTAGGACTGAGAATTTAGATTTTAAAAGCCAAATGAAGGATTTTTTGAAAGATTTTATCAAAAAAATGGTAAAACAAGTCAGAAAATACAATCAGGGTTAGACTCCTAACTCAATTAGAACTCTGAAATAGAGTTTTGAATCAACTAGGACTCTATAAAATGACCTAATTTTTGAAAACAAATGGAAATGAATAAAAATAGAAGTGAAAACAAACTTCAGAATAGACTTCTAACTGGATTAGGACTCTGGGACAGAGTCCTGATCGAACTGAAACTCTAGATTTTTTTTGGTATTTTCTGAAAAACAGATAAAAGAACTTGTGAAAACAGTGAAAACAATAACAAATATTGAAATAAAACAGAGTCCTGATTCTATTGGGACTCTGGGGACAAAGTTCTAATTGAACTAGGACTCTCAGATTTTTGGATTTTCTGAGAAAACAAATGAGAGAATTTTGAAAAACAGTTAAAAACAGGATAAAATTGAAGTTTTGGTTCAGAGTCCTGATTTGATTAGGACTCTGAGAAAGAGTCCTTATTTGATCAGAACTCTAAGAATTTTGGTTTTCTGATAAGCAAATGATGAAATTTAAGCAAAGCTTTTGAAAACCAGTGAAAATGAAGTGCGAAAATCAACTTTGGATAGTGTCCTAATTCGATCAGGACTCTGGGGTAGAGTCCTGATTTGATCAGGACTCTGGGATAAAACCTCAGAATTTTGAAATTCTTTGATAAAAGTGTAACAGTTTTGATAGATGGAAAGAATTTTGAAAGATTCTCTCAAAATTGAAATCAGGATCAGAGTCCTGATCCAACTAGGACTCTCTAAATAGAGTCCTGTTTTGACTGAAACTCTGAGTTTTGACTCATTTTGAAAGATTTGGTTAAAAAGAGGTAAAAATAGTGACAAAAGACAGAGTCCTAGTCCGATTGGAACTATAAAGAAGAGTCCTAATCCGACTGGGATTCTTGAAGAAGCGTCCTAATCCAACTAGAACTCTGCGATTTTGGCCAAAACAGAAGATTTTGAAAGGTTTTCTCCAAAATAGGTAGAAAAGGTAGTAAAAAGTAGAGTTCTGATCCGACTGGGACTCTGAGAAAAGAGTCTTGATCCAACTAGGACTCTAATATTTTGGCCATAATGGAGGAAATCGACAAGGGATATGACCATAACTAATTTAAAATCAAAATGGAGTTTTGAAAATGTTTTAAAAAGATAAAAAGATAAAAGATAGAGTCCTGATCCAACTAGGACTCTGAAATTTTTGAGAAGTTTGATAAATGAAGGAATCCAGAAGCGACACCACCTAAATGGGTCTTATCTGAGAATTGAAATCAGTTGAAAATTGAGTTTAAAACGAATCCAGATTATTTTTTAAGAAAAACATTTCAAAATATAAGGTCCTGGGGGTTGGCAAATGACATAATGTTGATTAAAAACCCAGGTTTTAAAATTGATTTTGAAAGAAAAGTTTTAAAACTCGAATCTGGATTAAATAGTTTAAAAACAGGAGTGCTGGATCTCGAAAATGAGATGCAATGACATGCAATGCAATGAAATGGCATGCTAAATGCATGCAATGATATGCAATGACACATGAAATGTAAGCACTGGATAAGAGTGAAAATTTGGGGTGTTTACAGGTAGCACCGAGCTCTTTGGCATGAGCAGTATAGCTCCTGCCAACAACAACAATCTTGGTCCCTAGACTCAAAATCATGCTCCCTGCTGAAGCTATCACATTCCCTCACAAGCAACCCAACAAGCTACTTTGTTAACCGAAACTATAATCTAATCCAGCAAAATAGAGACGGTGATGATACAAATTACATTAAAGCACACCCATTAAATGGATGACCACTTCGGATGGATGGACTCAACCGATGAAAATGGATGAATGCATAGGTGAAAAGAAAAGATACTGAGTATATGTTACACAACAGTACAAGTAAATAGTATGCAGCAGGGATTGAGAGAGTGAAAAGTGCAGAGGATGCAAATGAAGCCCATTAAACTAATAAAGTGCTAGAATCTGTAGATCCCGTAGAGTTTTCGTAACATCACTGAAGAAACTATGATTCTTTCTCTAGGATTTAGAGAGAGGTGTGATCCTGCCTTCTTCTATTTCAGCAGCTGGCGATAGACAAATGAGAGACAACAAACGTATTTGCCTATCTGGGCCCCTCATGCGCAGGGGATGATAAAACATGCCATGATATTATGTATATGCACAGAATATGACTAATATGTTGGTGGGACCAAACTTATGGCAAATCAATGATATGAATCAGTAAAACAAAATGGGATGTATTAGGCTCTTTAATCTAACCATGGAGACTGTTCTTCCATGAGACTACTCTCAGAGGTTATGTTCTAGTATGAATCAATCAGATATCATTTACGATTTTGATTCAGTGAAGCAAAGATGATTCAAAATAAACAAGGTTCAGAAACAACAATGATCAAATGCTATCAAAACAAGGAATCAGATGCAACAAACAATCAAAGGGGAAACATGAAATTAGACGTAAACATGGAAACCAAAAGCGAATTGAAAAAAAATAACAATAGAAAAAGAAAGAAAGAAAAAAAGAAAAGAAAAAGCAAGGATTGAAGCCAATAAATCGGCTATTGCTACAGGGGATATTAGTGCATAAATTCCTAGCAGCTTCCTTGTAACGATAAGGTTTAGCACTAAATTTTACCGTGAATCTGAATCGGTTCACAGTGGAATCGATGCGATCTAACATAACACACCATAAAACACGATGTTGCTAAATCAAACTAAAGGATTGAATAAAACAAAAGATAGAATCAGATCTTATAACAGAGAGTATGAACAAAAATCAAATTGGGATTCAGATAAACTACAAAGGATCATTGAATCTAAATAGCATAAACACATATTTAGACTTACATAAACTGAAAAAAATCAAAATAAATTACAAAATAGAGAGAAAATGTCAGAATGTAACATTCCAGTGATGTTGCACATAGGTAGATCGATTTGTACTAAGGGTTCCATGATAAAAAAATGGAAAAAATCAAGAAAACCAAGGGAAAAGAAGAAGAGGAAGGGCACTTACCGTATTTCTGCTGCAGGGATAGTTGACCTCTTTCAATCGGTTGGGGAAAAACCAGAGAAGATAAATAAGAGGAAGAAGAAGAGGAGAAAGGGGAAGAAGAAAGAAGAAGAAGGAAGGCAAGAGGGGAAGAGGAGAGGGATATGCGATCGGATGAGAATGGAGGCTAATGGATGGATTGGCGATGTTAATGGATGCCTTTGACCCCCCCCCCCCTTGCAACGGTTTTATAAGAGAAAATCGTTGCAAATTTTTCAACAGGGGTCCCTTAAAATTTTGGATATTTTTGAAAAGAGGGTCTAAAAGAAAAGAGTTTTAAAAATGAGGGAGAAAGCTTGTTTTATGGAAAGTTCTTCTTTTAAATTTTTGAAAGAAAACCCTAAGAATATGAGATAGATGAAAATTTTTACAAAGTTTTTGTGAGATATTTATTTTGAAATCTAATGTTTTTTTTTTTTAAAATGAGGTTTTTGGAGTATACTTTGTAAAATATTTGTTTTAAAACTTGAAGTTTTTACAAAAGAAGATTTTGTGAAAATATATTATTAAATTTCAGAAATTGGGTTTAACAAAATGGATCTAGATCCAAGATTTTGAGAAAACATTTGAGTTTGGATCTCGAATTGAGAAACAAAGAACAGTGGATCCAAATGCATGCAATTATTTTTGTATTTTTAGATTTTGAATTTGAAAATTGGATAATAGGGCTCAAAATTGGATTTGGATATTTGATTTGGATCCGAGATTTGGTCAGATATGAGAATGAGTTTGGATTTTGGATATTCAACCAGTGAATCTGAGAAATAAATGTAAATTTTAATAAAAAATTGACCTAATTTATTCAGAAGTTGAGGGTGAGGGGTAAAAAGGGAATTTTTAATTTTTTTGAAAAATTTAGGGTGTTCACAGATGCCCCTCTTTGCTGCTAAGCCGGTTGAAAGTCGAGCTTAGTGGCAAAGAAAACACACCAAATTTTTAAAAAAAATGCCCTAGTTAGAAAATCTGAACTGGGTGTGGAAGAATTGTTTTGTGAGACATTATTCTCAGGTTTAGCACTTTATCCTGAATGTCTTGGAAAAAGAGACGAAATCCTCAAGAAGGAAATAATTGGACAAAAAGGAAATGAAGAAATCATGATGAGACTTTTGGATGAAGATCCTAAAATTATGAAAGAGAGATTTTGATGAAGTCTCATGGCTGAGACAAAAATAAGCTTTGTGGAATGGTTTCAGGTTTAGCCCTTATCCTGGATGGGCCTAAAATATTTCAAAATGAATTTAAGGTTTATCCCTTACCCGAATGAGGAATGGATTACATGAATTCCATGGGACAGAATGAGGAAAACATGATGGGATATTTTTTAAAAATACCTCATAAGACTAGGCTTAGGTACAATCCTTTCCTGAATGAATATAAAAGGCATGGAGTCCTTGCTAGGGAAACCATGATGGGACTGGAAGAAATGCCTTGTCAGAACAAGGTTCAGGTTTAACCCTTACCTGAACGGATATGAAAAATACCTCATGAAAGAACGAGGTTTAGGTTTGACCCTTAACCTGAAAGGGACGATACCTCATGGAAAAATGAGGTTCAGGTTTGACCCTAAACCTGAAAGGGACGATAACTCATGGAAGACGAGGTTCATGCTTAACCCTTAACCTAAAAGGGACGATACCTCATGGAAAAATGAGGTTCAGGCTTAACCCTTAACCTGAAAGGGACGACACCTCATGGAAAAATAAGGTTCAGGCTTAACCCTTAACTTGAAAGGGACGACACCTCATGGAAGTTGAGGTTCAGGCTTAACCCTTAACCTGAAAGGGATGATGGAATCCTTGAAAGAAGAAACCATGATGGAACCTTCGGATTTTGCACAACAAATCCAAGAGGGGTTTGCAAAAGGAAAAAAATGGGGTTCCCTAAAGCTTGAAAATGGATTGATCTTAGGTGTCTCATTGCTGAGACTAACTGGCTTTTAAAATAGATGACCTTTTATAGAAACTGTAAGACCCACTATATTTTTGAGAAAATTTTATATGTCATATGCTTTAATGTTGGTAATTTCTTGCTTTAACGCGAGAATTTCTTGAAATTTGTGCTTATATAGCTATACGAGGTCCGGAATCACATAAATTTGCTTTACGAGACGATTCAGGGCAAACCGTGATGAATTGAACCACGATATTTTTAGGCTTGATTTATATTATACCTAATTAAATTCGCTCCAAATTTGGAACCTAAACGAGAAAAATATCTTGTTATTTTATGTAATTTGGCAAAAAAGGGTATATCTGTAAAGTACGAGTCGTAACGAGGTCCAAATTTGTCGGAATTGGAGATCTAAATACATAATATTAAAATTTAGGTCTTAATTCATGAAATATAAGTTTGAAATAAAACTTTTGAATTATTTAAAACCTATTCATTTAAGAAGAAAGCAAATTGGGTTTTTCTAGAGAGAATTGTAACTTTCACAAAACCTAAATGAGGTTTTTCAAAAAAATTTAAAAAAGGAGGCTTGTTTGGGCATTTGTGAGAAGTAGTTGCCATGGGCCCACCTCAGACCATGCTAAATCAAATAAAAACAAAAAGGTATTTAAAAAAAAATAATTTTTAAAAGGCTTTTTGAAAAGCATGTAAAATGCAAAATTTAGAGGTTTGATTTGGCATTTCAAAGAGTGGGTGGGCCAAACCCCATGATTTTTGGGATGGGTTGGGCACCCTTAGAAGGTAGCCCCTACCCCAATTAATAACATTAAAAAAAAATATTAAATGCTTGAAATTAAAAAAAAATGGATTCATGAGGGAGGCTTGGTCTTTGACAAGTCAAAGAGCAACTCCCCCTAAATCAAGGAGTGATTTAGGGGGAGTGGTTGGGGGTGGTGGGGAGCCAGCCCCTTGACCCCTTGACCCTATACACCCTAGAGAGGGGGGTAGGGTGGGGCGTGGGAATGGAAGGCCCTCCATCCTCCCCCATTCATTCCCCACCCTCTATCTTGCTTCCCCTCCTCCCCCCCCCTTTATTTTAACCCAAGAGAAAGAGAGGAGAGAGAAAGGAACGACTCCTCTCTTCCCCTTCACCGTCTCACCTCTCCACTTCCACACTAGTGTGTGTGTGTGTGTGTGGGGGGGGGGGGGTGGACTGAGTGTAGCAGCCACACCAGTTGAGAAGGACCTCAGCCTCCACCTCCTCCATCAAGGTGAGTCAACTATGATCATTCCTTCTCTCTTTTCCTCCTCTTTTTTCTTTCTAGCCTCTGTTTCTCTTTTTGAAGGGGAAAATAAAAGACAGAAAAGAAGAGAGAAAAGAAAAGAAAAGAAGAGAGAGAGAGAGAGAGAGAGAGAAACTCTTTTTCGAAGGTCTCACTTGACCTTGATTTTGAAAAGATTTTGAAAATTTTACTCGCCTCCAATTTTGAAATATTGCGAAAAAATAGAGATACAGGATTCGCTCGTCAGTACAAAGTTTGACTGTTCCTGGCGCCTTTACCAGGGGTAATCGAACCAAGGATCGAACTTATGCCTTTTACTTTGCTAAAATATTATCTAAAAAATTATTTTAAGCCTAAGAATGCACAAAGAATCATGCTTGTGCAATGCAAATGCAGAAATGTATGCTTTTGAGAAGAATGATTTAGAATTTTTGGGATTTTCCAAATGATCTTGAAATGAATTTGAGAATATGATGAAGAAATGGTTTTTGAAAGTCAAAGATGGACTTGGAGAAGTTAGATTTTCTAATTTAAGATTCAGAATATATCTTAAGTTTTGAAATAATCAAAGATTGAGATGAACCTGAATTTGAAGGAGTTTAGAAAATAAGAATTGAAAGTTGAATATAGATTTCAAAAATGGAGTTTAGAATTGAAAGTCAAGATGGAATTTGAAAATAGAGTGAAATTCTAGATTTAAAGTTTTAAAAACAGAATGAAAGTTGGATGAGTTTTGAGAAATCTAGATGGGATTTGGAATTGGATTTTGCAATCTGGAATCTCAGATGGGTTTGGATTTGAAAATCTGGGATCAATATGGAATTAGAAGATGGATCTAGATTCTGGGAATCCAGATAGAATTTTATTTCAATAAATCCAGATAGAACTTGAAAATGGATTTGAGAAATCCAAAATGGAATTTGAAGATAGAATTGGATCTTGGAAATCTAGATGAAACTTTGACATTGGATCTGAGAGATCCTAGATCGATTTTTGAAATTTTGGAAGAAGGATAGAGAATGAAACTTGATTTTCAAACTTGAATTTTGAAATCAGGAGATGAATCTGAAAATTTCAAAGTTAAATTGAACTTTTGAAATTTGATCTGAAATGCTAATTTGAATTTGAAGTTGAATCCTGGAAATGAAAATGAATTTGAATTTTCAAAGTTGAATTGAACCTTGAAATTGAACTTAAATTGGAAATTGAATTCGGAATATAGAAGTGAATTTGAATTTTCAAAGTCAAATGGGACTTTGAAATTGAATTTTGAATATAAAATGAATCTGAAATTTCAAAGTCAAATTGGACTTTGAAATTAAAGTTTAAATTTTCGAAATAAGATAGTATTTGAGAATAGAAAGGAGAATTTGAATTACAAATGAGAATTGAAGATTGATCTCAGAAGTGAAGAAGATATTTGAAAAATATATCTCAAAAATCACTTGGATTTTGAAAAAGAATTTTAAAAATATGATGTAATCCTATCCTAGATGATGAATGAATTAAAAGAATTTAAAATTGGATTTTGAAAAGCATATTTCATTCTTTAAGTAAATTAAAATAAGATTGAAGATATAATACACTTCTGACTATGGTCATAAAATGTAGTATATAATAATCATATTTAAATTCAAATAAAGAATAAAACATATTTTTGGTGCCTTTATAGAGTTTAAAATGAAATTAACTCTCAATATATCCTGATTATGGCCATTGATATATATTTTGAGTTAATTTTAATCTAAACTCTGATAAATGAAAAATATTTAGAAAATATGATAATTTTTTAAAGAGATCCAGTGTGGATCCAATGTTATTCTATAAAAGATGAAAATCATAAGTTTTGTTCACATCTTGACTATGACCATTGATGCAAATTGTCAACTTTGGGTTTAATCACCTTTTATTAGAATGGTGCGCGTGCCATTCGTGTTTCACCATTGTGGATTTTGTGAAAATAAAAGCAAAGATGGTATGAAACAAGAAATTTTATGCTCATACATTCTACTCTAAGACTGAAAAATGTGAACTTCTCATTGATATCTAGCTATTACATCATTAGAATTGTATTTGAAATTCAAAATTTTTAATCTAGAAAAGAGAATTCAACTATTTACATCTTCCCTGCAAAATAGAGTTAGTAAAATATAATATACAAAAGAGAGGAAAAATGCTATCTTGGAAATAAGATGGACAGGCTCATGTCTACATGATAAAAATGAGCATTAGACTACTTATATGACATGCTAGTCTAATGAGAGAATGTGGATTAGAATGCATATGGATGTACTAGTATATGTTTAGAATGCAAGACTAATGATGAAAGTTCAGAAACTTGATAGAGAAATTGTGAAATGATACATGAGGATGATGTTGGGAATGAAGTGTATTTGTAGTGTGGAGAAGGTGCACATAAGTGAAGGTGGGTGCTGTGTTGAAGAAGGTGTTGAGTGAAGGGGCAGCATAGGTATTGAAACACAGGGTGGAGCTGGGACAAGGTTGGCAGCCAGCGTGCAGATGAGTACGCAAGGGATAGGATGAAGTGAATGTATAGCTATGTAGTGATCGTAAGTGTGGTGGAGTGTTATCACAGCAATGTGGGATGTGGTTAGAGGTACCTATCTAACTGTAACAAGAAGCCTATAAGATTATAGGTTTTAATAGGGAATGGATATCTAATAGCTAGGAGAAAATAACTCAGCAGATGATCATTGGAATTTTGGGCAAAGTTAGGCTACAGGGGAAATGAAGGAGGGTGAATATACAACAATGGAATTGAAGGTACATGGGTGTGTCTGGTGTTTTGTGAAGATGATGATAGGATGTTACTGTAATTATAATAGGTTATGAGGATGCTGCGGGAGGGTAGTGGATTGCTATTATGTATATCATGTTGTAGATAGCTGTTGGTGAAGGCTGTGAAGTGGGTAAGATCTGGGAAAAGTGTGGACAGTAGGGTGTATTTATGAAAGAGATGCACAGGGGTGTGAGGAAGTGTAAATTACAACAAACAGTGTTTACAGTGTGATAGGGTGTGCTAAAAAGATAGTGATGAAGGCGAATGCTAGTGTGAGAAGTGGAATAAAAATGTGAGAGATGAATGTAGCATAAGGTATACAGGGGTGTAAATGATAAGTGCAGGGGAAGACATACAATAGTAGGAGATGCAGTGGGTTGGTTTGTGAGGGGTGTAATAGACAGGCTGGGATGACTATAAGGAAATGGTCTTATTGTGAAATGGATGTTGGTTAGTGTAAATGGACATGCAGCAAGCAATGATATCAACGAGAAGAATGAATTCTTTAAAAAAAAATGATCTCTGTAACACCCTCGATGGCGCCATCAATTGTTCCAGTGTGGTCTGAAGTTGTGCCAAATTCCAACTCCTTTGGAATCTAGTTTGAAGCTTGTACAGCAAAACAAAATCCCATAGTTAATTGTGACTACATGGACCGAATCCCCTGCTAAGGTTGCAGCCACTGAATCTACAACATTGTGTGCTAGTAGTATAGCTCCTGTAAACAGGACTATAGCAGGGGTTTAAATAGTGGCACTATGGCTAATGACAGCAGGATGTTGGCTGATGATAATGGTGGAAGTATGACAGGTAGGTTTGATATGTGCAGAAGAAGGGTGACAGAGGGGGTGGCAAGTTGCAATAGTGATTTCAGAAGTATCACAGGGATGATTCTCCATGACCGAGCATATGTATGAAAGTTGTCAGCAAAACAGAACAATGATGCAGAAGGTATCAACTGAAACATAGTAAAATGCTAATGTGTGTCTGCTAATGATGAAACAAAGTTTCAATGTATTGCTAACAAAATCAACGGAATGTTATAAATGAAGCAGAAATAGTGAAACCCAAAGCACATACAGTATAGATGGCGGCAGTGAATACAAAAGGATGCAAAATGAAGGGATGCGAAAAAAGTTGCTAACATATACCGGATGCAAATCTATTGTAATATACAGGAAAACACACGGATGTGCATGATGAAGAAGATAGATGCAATGAATTGACAGAAATTGAAAACAAAATAAAAATGAAATGAGAGGGGTAGATCGGATCACCAATCAGAAAGAAGATACAAACAGAAAATTAGAAACCAAAGGGGAAATCAAGGTATAAACTGATTATCTAGAATAAACCAAAACATTTGCAGGAAATTCTTGATGAGATACCCAAAAGCATGAGAATTAATGCTACATGATAAGAGCAATGTATTGAAAAGAAACTATCTGATGGTAATATTACGTAATATCAAAGATACGAACTCCTGTAGATGCAATGGTGAGGGCTAATATTAATATATATGAGAACATAACAATTCTGACTTCATGCTTTAGTCAATTATTGATGTTGAATGAAGGATGAGATTAACAGGAGAAGGATGTTGCTAATTAAACAGAAGAATAGAGACATTTTGTAAAATATGACCCCCAACCCTGATGCTACTTACCTTCAGGCCCAGACCACGACCAGTATCATCAAGGAGAACGAGATACCCTCGAATGACGTTCGCCTGGTCTGAGACCAATATCCATGCCAGTTTTTGTCCCCTCAAGGAAGCCTTAGGACTCTTAGAGATGTCGCAACCCCGATAGCCTCATCAATCTGGTTATAATATCGTTCTTAACCCCCAGCAACAGTCGTATGATCCAGAATGGATAGTTTCATATCTTTGAGAACCTTCTGAAGGTCCTCAACTAATAACCATATCCTCCTCTTTTTAGTTCAAGTCTAAACAATAGAGAATCAAAACCACTTGTGTGATCTGATCTCAGATTATCAAATATTGCATCTACTTGTGGAGCAGATCGATCTCTGCGGCTCTCATGCTTTTCAAAAAATGATGGACAAAAAACAATCGGGCGAAGGACCCATCGAACTCATCATTAAAGAGAATATGCATAAAAGATAATAGAATGCTGGAGGCAAAATATAGAGTGAGAAATGGCAACAAAAACCAGATACTAAATGTCGATATATATATAAAAAAAAGAGACATGAGAATGCCATCGGGTAACATCCAAAACGAGAGACTAAACATAGCTATGAAATCATAAAACAGAACATTTTGAAATAAAAAGAGGAATCTGAAATGATACAGGAAACATACGACGATGATCCAATGGATTGGATGATAAAAACGGAAATGCAATGCCATAATAATACCCAGGTATGATTAAAGCAAACTAAATATTACAAACAACAGAGAGAGATGAAATTTGTGCATCATTAAAATGCTAAAGGGAAACGAGGAATCGAAAAAGAAATTGGAAAAATGCACAATCAAAGGTCATGTTGGAATGCAAGCATTCCATTAATATCACATAGAGAGGCATTGAGGTTGCTATAGGCGACCCAATTCCCTCAAGGGTGCGTTAATGGAAAAAAAATTTACAGAAAATCAAGAGTAAAACAGAGAGAGTGAAAGGAAAGAGTAAATCTAGATGGATCGGCGATGCCATTACGAGGCATCGTTGATCATCAACATGTAGGAAAAAGATTCAACAAAAATTGAAAAATCTACAGAAATGAACATTAGAAATCAAAATTGTGGACGACGAAGGAGAAAATAGAGGAAATCGGGCTCTAAATATACATTGAAATTCAAAGAAATCCATTAAAAAAATAGAAATAAAAGGGGGTTTCTTACCTCGATTTTGGAGGAATTCTGAAGGAGGAAGGAAGGATCTTCTTTCGTAGAGAAGGGAAACACCAGGGGAGGAAGGGATCGAGAAGAAGAAGCCAGGTATGGTGGGGTGAAAAGCGGTGAGGAGGAGTCGACCCTCGATCGTGTTTTTATAACGGGAAACCGTTATGGTTTTTACCATAGGGGTCCCCTATGTTTTCCAAAAATTTCAAAAGAGGGTTTTTAGAAAAGTGTTTTGTAAAAAGGGGTTTTTAGCTAATAGAGGGGTTTCAGAAAAGGCGGGCAAACTGATTTTCTGAAATTTTTGAAGGAAAGACCCAAAAGTGTAAGGAAAATGGGAGGATTTTAACAAGCAGGACCCAAATGAGGTTTTTGAAGCACTTTTATAAAATTTTTGTTTTAAGGCTTTAAGATTTCTCTAAAATGAGATTTGTTGAGAAAAGTAGGGTTAATTTTGGAAATTGAGTTTCAGAAATGGATCTGGGTTCAGGATTTTTGATAAAACATTAGAATTCAGATTTTGAATTAAGATCAGACCCTGAACTGAGAAAAACCTCTGAGAAAATCTAAAGAATTTGAAATTTTTGATTTTTTGGAACAATAAGAGATTCAGGATCAGAATTGGATCCAGATATCCGATTTGGATAAAAAATTGGGTCAGAAATGAAGATTGAGTCTAGATTCCAGTGAATCCGCGAAATGAATGGAAATTTGATTAAAAATTGACTCGATTTATTCAAAGAAAGGAACCCAGGGGCAAAAAGGGATTTTTTTTGGATTTTTTGGGAAAATTTGGGGTGTTCACATCAACCCCCTTACAACTCGTTTTCTTTGGGATGAGCATGGGTGGCATGCTAAGGGCTTGGAATCGGTTTGCACTTGTAAGGTGCAAACCGATTCATAGTGGCTTCAAGCCATGAATATATTGAATGGAAACACCCAATTTCCAATTCCTTTTATTTTCAATTGAGCCATGTATCATGTTGCATAAGTTTTTTTTTTTTTTTTGCTCCCTTAAGATGTGTTTTTCTTGTTTTCGGTGGAAATGCCCCTTGAGGGGCGGTGTGGTTAGCTGCTGGGCTGGGCTCTTTTGTAGCCAGCCCAGGCCCTTGTGGGACTACATTGGGCCCCATGGCCTTTTTAGTGTTGCTGCAACCCTCACAACAAGGTCCCTGACTGACCAAGGGACGGTCAGCCCAGGGCACTTTCTTGTGCGCCCCCTTCCCCTTGTACGGGTTGGGTATGTGGCTACATCAGCCTCAATTGGGCTGCTGCTGCAGCCCCCTAGTAGTGGTTGGTTGGTCTGGGCTACGATGGGACCCAAACCCAGCTAGGTCTGGTCGTCGATGGACCAAACCCTGTTAGGTGGTCTTGGCCCATCCTTATGGATGTTCAGCCTAGCCGAACCCATTTTTGGGGCTCTAGACCTAGCCGGGTGCTAGGGCACTCGGGTGAGCTAAGTGCTGGTTACTTGGGCCAGTGCTACAACCGAACAACACTTGGTCTGCACGTGGGGTGCAGACCAAGGTTGACGGGGGCCTAGTGGCCCAGCCATGCAACCGGCCCCTTATGGGCTTTGGTTTTTCCCCTTGGCCTCACCTTGGCATCGGGTGCTAAGGCACCCGGCAACGCTCACTGCCATTAGCACAACCATGGGCTGGACTAGCCTCCACAACCCATGGTCGGAGCCACATACGAGCTCAGACCCGTTGGCCGTGACCCGTTGAGTTTCCCGTGAAAGCTCACCAGTGGTGGCAACTGCCTCTTCGTTGCCGCCAACCTATAAAACAGAGAAATTAGTGGTAAAGCGAGGAATCTCGCTTGTGAGCAACGAGACCGTTGCAGCCTTGGGCATTGTATGCTCGTGCCCCGTTGTCCCATCATGGCAGCAAGGTGGTTGAGCTTGTGACATGTGTCACGCTATATGCTTGCGTGTATTTCTCCCATTTTTGTCATACCCTCCTGACAGATAGTCTTGTTCGGGCCCCGTTTGCGCAGGCAAAGCATGACTACGTATTTAGAATTGATAATATAATTCCAATACGTATGGGATTTAGCTAAGTCTCATTCTCGACACTCGTGAGTGTCAATTTTGCAATGGCCCTCTACAGAAGGCTTCGCTACATGAGATTTGTTGCTATACGATGGTTGGAATACGTGTATTCGAAAAAATATGTATTCCAGGCTCTGGACACTCTTCGCGTATACAATAGCTATTGTATATGCATTTTGAGCCTTGTGCCACTCAAAAATAGTGATTTGTGCAATTTTAAATTTATATTGTTGTATCGTTGCTCATTGCATGATACTTGTGTGAATCTGAGACTTTGTGGTTTTCCCTATTGTCGCACGTGCACTTTGGCACATCCTGACACGTATGTCACTGGTTTTGGTTTGTCGAGTATCACTTGTTTTGGCTCACTTTCGGATATTGATGGATATACGATGCACCGGAGGCGTGCTTTGCACTCGACGTGACATACACTTGAAAACTAAAACACCATGAGGGTATAGCACAGTTTGACCTATTGAGGTTTGGGACTCTGTTGGAGTCTTCGGACAATGGCCCCGTGTTCGTGAGAGAGAGTGCTCACGTATTGTGTTACCCTAGGCATAAAATGAAAATGGTGTTGGATTCATCTTCACAAGCGATGTGCTCTCTTGTGGTCGTGTGAGGCTGAGCACGTGAATGGGTAGGCTAAATCCTCGTTTGCGTACCCCGTAGGTACCACAAGGCATGACTACCTCTAGAGGAGGTATGGCGTGATGAATGAGTCTAAATAAGATAAACCTGCCATGCCCCATTCACAAATTGGTCACCTAGGGAGAGAGTGAATGGTACAACCCTGAGTGACATGTCGTTACTACGACCCGTTCTTTTGAGGAGCCGAAGTGCCCTCTGACCTCCAGTCACTCGGAGTTAGGGAAGTCGAAGTTACCCTCTTCAGGGACCTCTACTACTGCAGTAGTATGGATTGCAATCCTTTTCCCATGCGAAAGGTTATTTCTAGTTGTGCGCTGCCCGCAGGTGGTTGACTCGGTCTGTAGCATCCCCGGTTATCATATTACAAATTGAATAACAGACACCGGGTGCATGTCTCACAAAATATGAGGTTCCTTCGCGTACCCGAAGGAGTAATCGGAAGAACATAAGTATTAACCAAACAGACTGACGTACTGTAGTTGTCTACTTGCTTTAGCACTTCTCGTACTTATGTTTAGTTGTTGTACTTGGCTACTTAGTTCTCGTTCTATTGCTGTAGTTGTTGCACTTGCCACTTACTTTGTTGTTTTATAGTCTTGTAGCACGTGCACCTACCTGACACGCACTTATACTTTTATTTCAAATGTTTCTAACTGTTCCATCATGCTGGTCATAGCTTGTTACTTTGCATAATTGTATCATACTGCTTACTGTATACTTTTCCATAAAAATGATAATGTATGGATGGTTTATCTCACCAACTCGCAAGAGTACTGACCCCGTTTTATAGAGATACAGGTAATGTGTAGACTCAGCAGCGATGCGACGGCGCACAACAGGAGACTTGAGACCTACACTCAGCAGCAGATCTTGACTCTGTCTGGTTTTGAGGTTTGAAGGGTTTTTCCTCTCATTTTGAGAGACTGCTTCATTTTGTTGTAATCAGTCTCATTTTATAATTTCGTAAACATTATAGTAATAAAATATATTTTGGTTGACTTGTGGTTTGCTTTACTTACTGTGGCTCGCTCAGACTTGCGGGCTTTGTTTTACCCTGGTTTCCCTTCTGTACTTCCACTGGTTGGTTTTAAACTACTTACCTTCAAAAAAAAAAAATTGCTCAAAAACCAAAGGTTTTTATAAGGTCAGGGTTTGGGCCGTCATAGAGATTGGTATCAGAGTAGAGCTGCAATGTTAAGTGTGGTCCAAGACTCCAGCGTGCCTCGTCCATCACATTGTAAGTATGTTCTGTGTAGTTGCTTTTGTTGTTTACTGGTGATTTCTGCTATATTTAGTTTTGCATAATTAATTAGTTACATAACTTGTTAGATGTCTGTTGATCCGAGAAATGAGCGAATGCTCGGAGCTCTTATTGACTTGATCTAAGGTGTAGAGGGCCTTGATCAAGTGGTTCAGTGGATTGTGCGGAGTGCATAGATACTTGCACATCCAACACCTCCATGTGGGAGATGTGAGCAGTACCACGTAGGACATATTTGTCCACATGCTTTGAGCGATTGCCCCTACTTTGGTCTTAAGGGTGTTATCATCGCGAAATTTTTCCTCGTCTTCCCTTCCTTGCGGAAGAGAGAAAGACGAAATGCTTTCGTTCTTCAAACTTGACCGGATTTTGGAAATGTTTTGAAATACTCGCCTCCGTTTTGAAAATTGTGGGAAAATCCATGGGATGGGGCTCGACCTGTCGGCACGAGGTTCGACCGTTCCTGCTGCCTTTAACAGGGGTAATCGAACCAAGGACCAAAATTGTGCTTGACTTAGCGAAATTATCAAAGTTATGTTCTATCCTAAATGCACAGAGAATTCAGGCATGTGCTATAAGATTTTGGAAAATGCAGCTTGGGAAAACATGATGTATGCTTGGAAAATATTTGGAGTTGAAAAGATTCTCTCAGGAAAAAGCTGAAAGTCAATTTCTCAGGAAACTCAGATGGAAAAGATTTGAAATCTCAGGAAAGTTCATAAAGACTTGGGAAAATTATGAATGGTTGAAAATCCTGGGAAAATGGAAGTGATTCTTGAGAAAAGATGAACCTTTTGAAAAGTGAAACACTTCTTAGGAAAACTTGGACTTTGAGAGTTTTCTTAGGAAAATGATGGAAGATTTATAGGAAAACTCATTGGAGAAGGAAATTCAAAACTTGGTGAATCGAAATCCTGGGAATTTTACCTTTTGAAATACTTGGAAATCGATTTTGGATCTTGGAGAAAGATTGGAAAACTCTTTTGAATCTCTTAAGAAAATATCATTTTCCTGGGAAAACTGTGGAAAAACTTGTCTTTGGAAAACCGATTTTGAAAAATCCTTAGAGTTTCTTGAGAAATCAATTTCTTGAGAATGAAGTTTTCTTGAGAAAATCTTGAGAAAATCAATGATTTCATGATGCAAATGACATGAGTGAATGAATGCACTTTGAAAAAATTTTCTAAGAGATTTGTTGGAAAAATATGCATTAAGTCAAGATAAATCCTTCGCATATTCTGACTGTGGCCATGAATATGTTCAGAATTTAGTTGATTTGATGCACATGATTTTGAAAACTTTGGAAATATGATGTGCATTTTAAGATAGCCTAAGAGTGTAGGCTCAATGTGACTAGTAGAAAGATGACAGATCTGGGTCTTGTCCATATTCCGACTAGGGCCGTAAATATGGATCCCACCGAGTCCATCAACTCCCTAAGAGTTGGTGCACGTGCCATTCGTGAACATCCATAGTGCTTTTGAAATAAAATGCATGAATCATATAATCAGGATATTGCATAAATTTAAACTATATGATATGCATCCTAGTCTAAGCAGGAAATTAACTCTCTTATTCCAAAATTTACATTATTACATCACTAAATAAAGGAAATAAAAGAAATTTGCAGACTTCAGCTCCTTCTTTTGAATGTCCCTGCCAAACTTGAAATAAGGTTAGCTCAAATATGTGGGTTTTTCCAAAATTTTCCAATAATATTATGAAATTATTGGATTTAATTGGATATAAACCCTATGATCATGCTTCCTTGATATTTCAAATGATGTAAATGCAGGGAATTCAGTGGAAAACAGTTTGAAATTCGGAATTGGGGTCAAAATGACCAAAATACCCCTAAAATTAAAGTTACACCTTTAAAATCAGGGTTTTTTTGAAGGAAAACTTAGTAAAATTGGGATTTCGAAATTCAAATTGAATTCAATGATGATAAAATGCAGTATGGCATGCTGCTAAACACATTAGGGCTGTAAAATCAGAATTTGACATTTTGCAATTTATCTAAAATAATGAATTTCGATTGTTTTTTGCTTGGGTCTGGGTCCTACGGGACCCTGTTTTGGTATTATGGCTAGTCCGAACCCCAAATGGATTCCAAATTGCACCAAATTCGGTATGAAGCATCTACTTACTCTGATAAACAACCTAGAATGCTAAAAATCACGAAATGATATGATTTAAATGCTAAAATTCAAAGAAAGTCCTAAAATGGTGGATTTTGCCTATGGATCCGAACCAAATGCAATGCCTAATATGATAATACAAGATTTACACCATGGAAACTTCTGATATTTTGCAGACTGCTAAAAGACCCGAAGTGGAACATTTTTGGTTTTTACAGCTTTGGGATTTGAGCCATGGTGAGTTCAATAACAGAGATTTAGTTCTGACAAAGGTAAAAATCACACTAATCTGATGTAAAATGCTAAACAAATATCAAACTTCCATGGACATTTATGAAATTAATCAGAGCTACTCAAGACACCTACATGAACAACTTTTATGTTCATGACTTCGGCATTGGATCAACGGAAACACAGATAAAAATATAACTATTTCTGCCTAAATCAACAGAACAGACAAATGTAGCAAAACAGGGAGCTGACAAGAAAAATCTGAAGCAGGTGTCAACACTGTTCTAAAAATCACAGGCTTTCAGATTCAAAAAGAGGACTCCTCGGACATAACTTTCAGTTTTTACAGTTTTGGATTTTTAGTGACACACAAAGAGAAACCATAGCCCTAAGTCGATCCAAAATCTCAGAGGGACAAATTAGGCTCTGACATGTGTCCCGAACTCTCGGATTTTTGTCAGACATTACTAAAAATCAAAAAAATCTGAAAAAATCATATTAAAAACTAGACATTCTCCAGAGTTCATAACAATTTTCGGATCGAAAATCGGATCTCCCATGAGGGATATCTCGATTTTACAAGGCGGCAAATGATTTTCAAAACGCATCCCGGGTAACAAAACCCGACTTGCCATTTTGAATGTTTACCGCAGTAAACAAATTCAAATGCCTCCTAATTTTTGGAACTATTTTAGAGAAACCTAAGGGCGCATTGAGGGATTTTTTTGGGATTTTTAATAAAAAATAAATGCATGAAATGACGTGTGGACTGACTGACAAAAACAAAGACCTACTGAAAATAAGCAGAATTGAAATGGATGCTAAATTAATCCTAATTAATTCATGAAATGTACTAAATGAATGAAATAAAATGCAAATTAAATCTAACTAACTATCTGCATGTTAAAAATCATCAAGGAAGCATAATTAAACATTTTTATATATGTCGTTTTATGAGAATAGCTCAATCCATCTCTCGGATGATCTCTTTCTTCAAACGACTCCCGAATCGAATCATGGCATCAAATCAAGGGGAAAAGAAGTGCACCTTGCTTCGTTACGCAGCGTAGAAGTTCTTGAAAGGGGCGGCTATCACGAGCTTCCTTCGTCCTTCGCTCCGGGCTTCGGATGGTTCACCAAAATCGACCTATGCTTGAATCGAATTGGCCACTGCACGAACTTTACTCCACCTTCTCCAATGAGCCAAAGGGGGCACGATTTCTAAAGTTCAAAATCAGATTTTAGGGAGGCTAGGTCGGATTTTCAAGTTCACAAAAATGGTCTCCAAAGATGCTCTTTTCTTCTGGGCGTGGAGCCTTGTTTTTATAAATTTTTTGAAGAAATTTGAAATTCAAACAGGCTCAATCTGAGCCCTCCATGTGGCGCCATCTCAGGGGGTGCCATCTAGGGGTTTGAAATTCGAATTTGGCTTTTGCAGGGAGCCCTCAGGTGGCGCCACCTCATGGGGCTATTTTGATTTTTGAGAAAAAATAAAAAAATGGAAATTTTGTGGGTGAGACACCTCAGCAGGGGAATTTGGAATTTTCTCAAAAGCTTGCTTGATTCTCTCTGCAGGGAACTCCCAGATGGCACCACCTCAGAGGGTGCTCTCTTGGAATTTGAAATTCAAACTCACCTTTCGTAGGGAGTCCTCAGGTGGCGCCACCTCATGTTGGGATACTTTTATTAAAAATAAAATAAAAATCAAAATGGAGCCAAGTGGAGTCCTGGAATGGTGCCACCTCAAAAGGTGTTTGACACATGTCAGAAGGACAGAGCAGTGGGCTCAGAAGGCGCCACCTCAGAGGAATTTGAATTCTACCTTTTCTGGAGAAAGGAGATCTGGACATGTGGCAGTCCAGGATGGTTCCAAGTGTCAGCCTGCTGGAGGAGGTTCTTCAGATGGCGCCACCTCAGAAGAGAATTTGAATTTCAAATGGAGGTTGGCCCTGGAGGAATGGAGGATGGACATGTGGTGCCACCTCAGGGTGGCTCCTACGATGTCATGTGGCAAGAGGGAGGGAAAGGACATGTGGCGCCACCTCAGGCCATCTGGAAAAATCAGAGCTCAGGATTTGCGCCACCTAGGCCCTGTTTGAATTTTTGAATGGTTTGCTTTTTCTGAAGAAAGCCAGGAGTGACATGTGTCTCCTACTTTTCTGAAAAAAAGTAGGGAGAAGACATGTGTCCTCTACTTTTTCTGAAGGAGTGAGAAGGAGACATGTGTCACCTGCTTTTTCTGAAAGAAGCAGAAGATGACACGTGGCAGAGGGGTGAGAAGGAGGGCCAGGCCTTGTGGCGCCATCCCAGACAACATGGAAAAGGTAGAAGTTCAGGATTTGCGCCACCTATGAGGAGATTTGAACTTTTGAATTCTAGTTTTTCTGAAGAAAGCAGAAAACGACACATGGCGTCTACTTTTTCTGAGAAACTGAGAGATTGCCATGTGTCCTCGACAGGAGACACACTCCAAATGGCACCACCTCAGAGGAGACAAGCCTACCTTTTCTGGAGGAAGCTAGGAGTGACACGTGTCTCCTACTTTTCTGAGAAAAGTAGGGAGAGACATGTGTCAGGCTACTTTTCTAGAAGGAGGGAGAGGTTGACACGTGTCCCCTGCAGGAAACACACTTCAAGTGGCGCCACCTCAGAGGAGACAAGCTCCACTTTTTCTAAACAGGACAACCTATGACACTTGGCATCTCCTGGTGTTCTTTGAAATGACACATGGCGCAGGATGGATAGGGTGACACATGGCAGATAAAATGGGATGACATGTGGCGGCTTCTTAAGGTAGCCCCACACTGACACTTGGCATGGAAATGGGAGGAGAGAGAAAAGACAAGTGGCTCCAATCCAGGGGACAAGGCTCCTATATTTTTGGGTTTTTTCAAAACTCAAATTTTTCAAAAGAAAAGCTTGTGTGACACCACCTCAGTGTGGGTCCCACATTGCTTCTTTATTGAAATAAGGATAAAACCACTTCTTTTTGGAATTTTCATAAAATCTGAACTAATTGGTAAAACAGGAATTTTTGGAAAGAGTTGGCCCCTATAGGGCAATTTTGTAAAAGGAAGATATTTGAAATTGTCAAAAGGGCAAGATCTGAGGTGAAGTGGCTGAAATCCATATTGAAAACTATCCAGATCGTTTTCCTGAGAAAATATTTTGAAATTCAGAGTCCTGGGGGTAAAATGGAAAGAATTGATAATTTTGAAGACCCAGGGTTTTGAAATCAATTTTGAAAAGAGTTGAAATTCTAATCTGGATTGAAAATTTTGAAATCAAGAGTTCTGGACCTCAAAATGACATGCTGTGCAGTGCAGTGATATGAAATGCTTATGCAATGATATGCAATGCCATGTCTTATGCAATATAATCTTGAACCAAGACTTGGAGATTCCTGTCTTCTGTCAGGAACAAAATTTTGAACATCTGAGCTAAAAATAGAGGAATTTTGAGAGTTGCAGATGAAACTTAGACTTTTGCAAGGTCCGGGCTCAGAAAATGACCATTTTGCCCTCCTAACGATTTCAAAGGCTGAATGATGATGCTTGGTGGAAATGTTGGGGAGGTGAGTGAAAATTTGGGGGTGTTTACAGATGCCCCTCTTTGCTACTAAGCCGGCTCATGGCCGAGCTTAGTGGCAAAGAAAAACACACCAAATTTGGGCTATACATAAAAAATGCCCCAGTTAGGAGGATCTGACTGGGTGTGAAGAAATTAGCCCGAGAAAGATGGTAGATATGAAATGGAGAATGAAGAGGAAAGATTTGCTCTATGAGAGCGAAGTTCAGGTTTATGCCCTTGACTTGGATGGGACAAAAATACCTCGCATGGAACGAAGCTCAGGTTTTAACCCTTGACCTGATTGGGGAATAGAATATCTCATCGAAATGAGACTCAGGTTTGTACCCTTAACCTGATCGGGCGGAAAATGAAGTACCTCTTTGAACGAGGCTCAGGTTTATACCCTTATCCTGATCGGGCGGACAATGGAATACCTCTTTGATTGAGGCTCAGGTTTGTACCCTTATCCTGATCGGGCGGAAAATGAAGTACCTCTTTGATTGAGGCTCAGGTTTGTACCCTTATCCTGATCGGGCGGAAAATGAAGTACCTCTTTGAATGAGGCTCAGGTTTATACCCTTATCCTGATCGGGCGGACAATGGAATACCTCTTTGATTGAGGCTCAGGTTTATACCCTTATCCTGATTGGGTGGAAAATGGAATACCTCTTCGAAGGAAGAGACCATGATGGAACCTTCAGATTTTGCACAATAAATCCGACAGGGTTTTTTTTTTGCAAAAGGAAGGAAAATGGGGTCCCTAAAGCTTGAAAAGGGATTGATCTTGGGCGTCTCCTTGTTGAGACTAAAATCAGCTTTTGAAATTGCCTCTTGCGAGAAAATGATTGGTGGTTCGACCTCAAACCGAAATGAGACTGTCTATGGTGGGACAGTGGGGACACAGGGAAGTGTGCAATCTGAGAGTTCATGCTCTCAAAGAAGGGAAGGAATCAAGTCCTTAAGAGGGATTTAAAATTGGTGTCAGGATGTATCAAAGGCGGACATCAAGCTCTCACTTCACGTCAGAATAGCTAGAAAATATTATCAATCTGTTGAGAATTTTGTTGTTGATTCCAAGTTTTTGAAAATGTTGTACATGGCTGCAAAGATATTCTTTCTTTTCTACCCAAAGCATTACCTCCAAACAAGGTTCACTTCGTAGAATCGAAATTGGAAACCCAAATTGTTTGCAATTGACCTTCTTTAAGGAAGCTATCAATTTCCTTGATATGAACAAGAAAGAGAATTTGATATTATGAAAGTAATTGATGAAAGAATATTGATAATAGAATTTCACAAAGTTAAAGAGGATTCTTGATAAATTTGGCAGTTTGATATCCTGGGAGCTTCTCTCATGATGATCTTTCTGCACTTTTTCTTTTTTTCTTTTTTTTTTTTTGACTCTCTGGTTTTTTTGGCTACATTCTCCTTCATTTTGGAGATGTTCTGACGTTTTTTCTCTCTCTTTTTCCTCTCTTGCTCTCTTTTGGGAAGGGTACGTCACAAGCTCCTTCAACTTGGAGATGTTTCGATCCTTCTTGGACGATGGGTTCATGTTGATGATATTGGCTAATTGGCTGGGGATTCTTTGGATGATAGCTGAAATTAAATACCTTTTAGGGATTGTCGAGAGGTTCATCGCATCTGCCTTCATCTCGACAGTGCTTTGGACTTTCTCTGGAAGGATCCGTCACAAACTCCGTCATCTTGGATATGTTTCGAATCTTCTTTGGCCCCGGGGGTCTACTCGCCTAATTCGCCTTCATCTTGACGACAAGTGAGAGATCCCTTTTGCGGATACTTAATTGCAGCTTAGGTGATTTTAAGGAGACAAGGCTTGGGTAAATGCTCTCTTTTCTAGCGCTCAGGATATTTCCACTGCCTTGTCTTTACAAGAATAATCCTTAAAGATGTGCTATAACTGCGATCAATATCAATCATCTACGATTTTTCAATAACATTGAATCTTCTTTTCTGGCCATATCGAGGACTTATCCTTCATCCTTTTGGTTGGCCAATAAAAAGAATTTGAATTTTGAATCTCTTTTCGCAGAAGCTTCACTCTTTTGGAAGTAATGCTGAAGGTAAACTGAAATAAAGATTTGTACAATAAAGATTCTGAAATCAACAATTGATTGACAAATTGACAAAATTTTCTTGAAATCCTTGGTGAAAATGAGTATTTGAAATCCGGCTCAACACATCCGTGACGAAAATTCTCCTATCTTTTTCCCCAAAAAGAGAGACTCAGGCTTAGCCCTTACCTGAATGAAAAATGAGAAATACTCCTCTCTTTCCTAAAGAGGAGGTGTTTGCAAAATGAACTTTCGAAGAGAAATTGAGCTTTCGTCAAAGCTCCCTAATATTAGGCTTCTCTTATGGAAAGGGGGCCGATAAATAGTGAGGTCAGAAAATTGGGTCATGAAAGGAATGAGTCCATCACACTCTCTCTGCAAAGAGGGTCCTTCATGATGAAGATGGCCTAGTATGAAATTGGGGGTCACAAGAAAAGCGAGTCTCCGTCGAGCCTCTCCCTATCAAAAGGGTTCCTCGTGTGAAATTGGAAATTGTTTTGCAAACGGTTCACAAAGACGCGAGTCCCTTCAAACTCTCCCTAAAAAGGGGCTAAGTGAACGAATTGGATAGCATGCGAAAAGAACGAGCTCCCTCGAACTCTCCCTAAAAAGGGTCTCTCGCAAGAGAAAATGATTTGAAATTGGATATTGAGATTGATTGACCCAAAGGTCGAAATTGGAAATTGGAAAATTGGTTGTTGAACATTGAATGACCCAAAGGTCGAAATTGGATGACCTGACGGCCAAAATTGAGAATCGGTTCGACCAAAAAGGTCAAAATTGAGAATTGGTTGACCGAAAGGTCGAAATTGTGTGACCTGAAGGTCGAAATTGAGAATTGATTTGACCAGAGGTCGAAATTTGGAAATTGATTGACCCGAAGGTCGAAAATTGGAAATTGGTTGACCCGCAGGTCGAGAATTGGAAATTGAGAATTGGAAATCGGGTGACCCAGAGGTCGAAATGGGAGAATTGCCTGATTTGAAGATTTAAATTGGAATTTGGAAGGCAAAATGTCAAATTCGAGCAATTGACAGACTTTGATGATTGAAATGACTTGGATTAATCAAAGGAGAATGATGAGTTCGAGTCAGAGCTCGAATAAAATTCAGAGATCACGAGTCGGAACCCGGATCAACAGAAGAAAATGAAGCGCTCGAGTCAAGGCTCGAGTAACTAAAGAGATCTCGAGTCGGAACCCGGATCAACAAGGGAAAATGAAGAGCTTGCATCTGAGCTCGAAATGAGATCACGAGTCGGAACTCGGATCTACAGAGAAAAAAAAATAAAGAGCTCAAATCAGAGCTCAAGTGAATAGAGAGATCACGAGTCGGAACCCGGATCAACAAAAGAGAATGAAGAGCTCGCATCTGAGCTCAAATAAATAGAGAGATCTCGAGTCAGAACCCGGATCAACAAATGAAAAATGAAGAGCTCGAGTCAGGGCTCGAGTAAGGTAATGAGATCACGAGTCGGAACCCGGATCATCAAAAGAACATGATTTGAATAAAAAACCTGAGTCAGAACTCGATTTTCTGAAAAATTGTGATTTTGAAAATGTGCCAGTTTGAGTACTGGATTTTGAAATAATACCAGTTCGAGCACTGGGTTTTGGTTCAGTATTGGTGATGACCTTTTGATTTTGAATCATTAGGAATTGTGATGGGACTGTTTGTTGAAATCCCAATACTGACCAGATTGTTGTTAATGCAATTGAATGCAAATGAATATGAATTGATGCATATGAATGCACATGTGCATGAAATGAGGAATTTGTTTATCCTGCCTGCATATAGAACAAAATTTTAAAATGCTCCAGTGTAACTGGGAAAGAAAGTTGGATCATTATTTGAAAGAAACAGGAAGGATTACAAGAGAAGGATAAATGTTTCAAGTATAAAATTTTTTCAAGTGTCGAGCATTAATAGGATCTGGCAATTCTACTCCATCGGCATTGATGAGCCGATATGAGTTGCGGGGTAATGCTTCTTTGACAACATAGGGACCTTCCCAATTTGGCGACCATTTGCCGCCGGGACGATGCTTGAGATAAGCTGTGGATCGAAGTACTAAATCGTTGACTTTGAATCTTCTTTCGATGATAGACTTCGCATATTGCCTGGCTACTCTCTGGCGATAGGATTGAGCATGTTCTGCTGCTTTTAGCCTTCTCTCGTCAAGTAAGTCTAGCTGCACTAGTCGTTGTTGCTGGTATTGATCAAGAGGTAATTGCAGAAGTGAAGCAAATTTCAAAGCGGGCTTCTGAACATGTAGCGGCAATACTACTTCTGTTCAATAGACCAGTTCTGATGGGGTAGCATTCGTTGGTGTACGAATGGTGGTCCGATAGGCCCACAGTGCATCGTGGATCTTCTCATGCCAGTCACGGCCTGTTTCCACAGTTCGCTCCAAGATACGAATTAAAATCTTGTTGGTGGCCTCTGCCTGACCATTCCCTTGAGGATAATATGGAGCGGAAAAATGGTGATAGATCTTGAATTTTAAGCAGATTGTCTTCATCTTTTCATTCTTGAAATGACTGCCATTGTCTGACACAATGTCATGCGGGATGCCGAAACGGCAAAGGATGTTCTTGTGGATAAAAGAGACCACATGTCGGCCTTCAACTGTGCGAAGAGTGATAGCTTCTACCCACTTGGTGAAATATTCTGTTGCGGCAAGGAAATATTTATGGCCATTTGAAGCTGAAGGAGTGATGGGACCTACGACATAGAAGGCCCACATGGAGAACGGCCATGGAGAAACAACAGACTGTAAATAAGTTGTCGGAGCATGAATAGAAGGTGCATGTATCTGACATTGTATACACTTCTTCACATAATGATAACAGTCTTGTTGCATAGTCTTCCAATAGTACCCTGCTCTTATGATTTGCTTGACAAGGGTTTGGTAGCCAACGTGACCACCACAGATGCCTTCGTGTGCTTCTCGCACGACTTCTTTGGCTTCGTCTTTGTCTAAACATCTGGAATACTCTGAACTGAATCCTCGATGATAGAGGACATTGGCCAAAATGAAGTACCGAGTAGACATACGCTGGATTGCTCGTTGCTCTTTCTTTGAGAGTTCTGGAGGAAATTCGCCAGTTTCTATGAAAGCTTTGATGTTGTAATACCAAGGCTTCTTCCTTTGCTCAGCCTGGTTTACTTGTTCCGCTGGAAGGAAAGCAGGTTGGTCAAGTCTGCCAATTTCAAAAGAGCGACAAGATTCTTCATTCTTGAATGCCATAATGGAGCCTAAACTGGCTAGGCTATCGGCCACTTGATTAAAATCTCTCTTGATGTGAAATAACTGAAATTCTTCGAACTTGCTGACAAGAGCTGAAACAATTTTCTGATAGGGAAATAGCTTCTGATCTTTGACTTGCCATTCGGCTCGAACTTGATTGACAACAAGTAATGAGTCACCGTAGGCATGTAGTCTCTTGACATTGAAGTCTAATAGAATCTTTAGACCTTGAATCAGGGCTTCATACTCGGCCATATTGTGAGTGCATTGAAAGTCGAGCTTGAGAGAAAATGGAATCATTTCTTTCTCAGAAGTGATTAATAAAATTCCGATGCCTATTCCGGCCATGTTCTTAGAACCATCGAAGAATAAATTCTAGACTGGAAATTGCTGGATATTGCCAATTTGCTCATCAGGGAAGTCATCTTCGACTTTCTCTTCTTCGGCCAGAGGAAAATCCGCCAATTGATCTGCAATTGCTTGGCCTTTGATTGATTGCTGCGAGACATATTCTAAGTCATACTGCATCAGTAAGACTTGCCATTTTGCGACTCGTTCGCTGAGGAAAGGCTGCTCTAAGATGTATTTGAGAGGATTGAGTTTAGACAAGACTTTGACTTCCAATGCCAGCAGATAGTGTCTTAGCTTCTAACACATCCACACCAGAGCTAGGCAGGTCTTCTCTATTTGAGAGTATCTCTTTTCATAATCTATGAAAGTTTTACTCACATAATAGATGGCGTGCTCTATCAAGCTGCCTTCTTTGTATTGCGCCAAGAATCCGCCGCATGCGACTTGATTGACTGAGATGTATAACAGAAGAGGTTTTCCCAATTCTGACAGCTTCAGGATGGGAGGATTAAGAAGATACTTCTTGATTCGATCGAACGATTGTTGGCATTCTGGCCCCCATTCGAACTTAACTCCTTTTCTGAGTAAGTGGTTGAAGGGTTCGCATCTCATCGCCAAATTGGAAATGAATCGCTGGATTGACTGCATACGTCCTTGAAGGCTACGTAGTTCTTTGAGATTCTTCGGGGGTGGCATATCAATGATAGCCTTTGCTTTGACAGGGTCAACTTCAATCCCCTTTTTGCTGACCAGAAACCCCAACAGTTTGCCTGATTCGACTCCAAAGACACATTTTTGCGGGTTAAGCCTTAACTTGTAAAGAATAAGTCTTTTAAAGACTTGATCAAGTGCTTCGAGGTGATCTTCTTCCTCTTTAGATTTCACGAGAATATCATCAACATACGCATCCATGATTTTGCGCATCTGATCGTGAAAGATGACAGCCATTGCCCGTTGATATGTTGCTCCAGCATTTTTGAGCTCAAAAGGCATAACTGTGTAGCAGAAAGTGCCCCAAGGCGTAGTAAAGGAAGTTTTTGATTGATCGCGGGTGGCCAACTTAATCTGATTGTAGCCGGAATACCCGTCCATGAAAGAGAACATGGCATGTCCTGCCGTGCTATCGACTAGAAGATCGATGCTTGGAAGTGGATAGTCATCCTTCGGAGTTTCCTTATTGAGGTCTCTGAAGTCTATGCAAATCCTTACTTTGCCGCTTTTCTTTGGGACAACGACGATATTGGCTAACCATTCTGGGTAGTCAATAGCTCGAATAAATCCTGCTTTGAGCAGATCTTCAAGTCTTTCCTTGACTTGCTGTTCTATTCTGGGATCCATTTTTCTTAGCTTCTGCTTGACTGGCTTAGCATCCGGCTTTAAGACAAGACGGTGTTCGACTAATTTGGGGTCTAAGCCTGGCATGTCTTCATATGTCCATGCGAACACTTCTTCATGCCGCTTAAGAAAATCTGTAAGCCTTTTCTTTTCTTCTGAACTTAGACTGGTTCCGATCTGGAGAATTTTTGGATCTTCCTCTGAACCGATATTGACACCTTCAGTTGGATCTTGCACTAGAGGAGATGGTTCGTCCTGCTTCTGAACTGTAGCGAACTCCGGTAATTCCTGAAGAGACTGATCATATTCTGCACAATCATCAGACTGCTTTGCATTCTTGTCATTTCCGGTGCTTGCTTTGATTCTGTGAATTGCTGTCGACTTCTGAAGGGCCTTGGGATTGAGAACGAGCTTCTTGATTGTCCGAGAAGTCATTCTGAAATTTTGGAGAAAAAAAAAATCTGGTTCAGGCAAATCGGCCTATAGTAAGACAAGCAATCATTTGAAGAGAACTATGCATAAAATGGCATTGAATTATAAAATGATGAGACAGACAGAAAGGGAGTAGATGGCATCCGGATAGATAAAGAAACTTGGAATTTTATTGATTGAATTGATCAGTGACATTGGTAAAATGAGACATTTATTTGGAAAAGAATAGAAAGAAAATAACAAATGGTCTTCATTGTGCTCCTTTGACAAAAACAGTCTTCCTTGATGAGCTTCCTCCGGAGAACCCTAGTCCTGCTCTGTGGGGACGATGTTTCTGGATCATTGGCTCGATGCGGCCATCTTCGTTCTTGTCGAGTCCCTTGAAGGGTTGATAGCCATGCTTCAGGAGTAAATCAAATCCCTTTCTTGACTTCCTCAATTGTGGAAACAAGGGATGATCCTTAATGGTGCTGTAGTCGATTCGACCTCCAACCTTGAAGAATTGAGGACCTTTCCATCGGGTTGTGGCTACTGTGTGCGGAGATAGTTCTGAGGATGCCTGGAGTATTTCTCGATTTTCTCCGTGACTGATCTCTTCACTTTCCCTGATGCTGGGAATATCTGCATTGAATGATGGTCGGGGAATCATGGGCTGCGGGAGCCTTTCTTCTAGGTCTTCTTCCAGTATTGTGGTAATCATTCCACCTTTTGACCACTTCACACATTGATGTAGGGTGGAAGGCACTGCATTAGCATTGTGAATCCACGTCCTTTCGAGCAGCAAGTTGTAGGTTGGTGGTACATTAACCACGTGAAAAAGCACTGAATGCACTGAATAGTTGATGAACACCTCCAGGAATATCTTGCCCTTGGCCGTTTGACCATGATTGTCAAACCCATAGATAGTGATGGGATTCGGAATATATTCTTCATCCTTGATCCCTAATGCCTTTGCGGTCATTTCAAGGCAAATATTGAGGCTACTGCCTCCATCGACCAACACATGCGATACTGTCATTCCTCTGACCCGAACGACAATGTAAAGAGCATTATTATGAAAGGAATGAGGCTTTGGAAGGTCCTCATCCGAAAAAGTGATTGGTGCATTGGTCATGGCAGAGTTCACAATCTGTGCCATGTCTTCTGGAGTGGTACTGGGCTTAACTTTGATTTTCCTGAGTAAATCATTCAGTACTTGTCGGTGCTTGCTAGAATTCTTGGCCAAGTCAAGGATGGAGACATTGGATAAAGCGGTCAGAGGCTTTTGACTTGAATTCTCTAGCCTGGGTCTAACGATTTGCTTGAAGAAGTCAGGAGTTCCTTTTGATTTGGGGGCTGACTTCATAGATGCTTCTGAAACTTTCATTATGTCGAATGCTGAGATTAAGTCCATCTTCTTGGAATCTGGAGCTGCTTGTCGTAGCACTGTCACCTGATGCTAAACTTGGAGATCTTGCGCAGAACATGGCTTGATATGCTCATGCGGTAGAAAGGGTTATGCAGACACTACTGCTGTGGTGTGCGAAGGGAAGGGGTGATTGAGAATGTCCATTTTCTCTTCTTCTTCTCCTTCCACTAGAAGATTTTTTTCAATGAGGTCTTGTATGATGTTTTTGAGAACAAAGCAGTTCTCAGTGTTGTGTCCCACTGTCCTGTGGAACTTGCAGATCTGATCTTTCCATTTTTCCATAGGGATAGGGGGATCGGCCAATCTGGGCAACTTAACCATTTCCTTTGATAGCATATACTCGAGCACGTCCTCGAGTGATTGGTCAAGAAGAGTAAATTTTCTGTCGTAACTCCATCCTTCATGTCTAGTCTTCTCACGCAGTTTCAGCCCTTGATCCTGCTGAGGAGGCTTGCTGTATTGAGGGACAGGCTTTGCTTTCTGATCTTTGTGGTTCGAACTGCCTGAGCTGTAGCAGTAATCTTTCTTCTGCCCTTTGTGCTGATTTCGGCCTTTGTTGTTGTTGTTGGCAGAATAAGTGAAGTGAGCTTTCTTCTTCTGCTCACCATGGGAGTTGTTCTTGGAAAAGGTGAAGCCTTCATAGACTCCATTTTCCACACTCAGCTCGAGCCATTCGGCTCGTTCAGTCAGCTCAATGAAGGACCTGGACGGCGCTGTGGAGATTAATCCTCTTAACGGCTGCGAGAAATTGTTGAGGATTAAGGACAATGCATGCCTTTTCGAGATAGGATCTCTCATCTTATTACAGGCTGATCTCCATCTGTGAATGAAGTCCCGTGCTTTTTCATTCTCATTCTGCCTTAAATTGCAGAGATGACTTAGTGTAGGTAGCGCTTCTGTGTTGAACAAGAAGCGTTCAATAAACAGATTCACAACTTTGTCGAACTCCTTAAGCTCGATGGGGTTGATATGCTCAGCATACCATTTGGCTGCAACTCCTTCCAAGCTGCGAGGGAAGCATAGAAACAATGCTCGGTTATCCCTCTTAAACCGAGAGCATTCAGCAAAGAAAGTGGCGAGGTGCGCTTTTGGGTCGCCAGAACCATCGAATTTGATGAATTTTCGGGGGAGATTTTCCAGATCATCATCCCCTTCTAAGCCGTCATAAAAGTCCTCATTGGTGAAGACTTTCTTGCCCTTGTCGCGGGCTTGCAGATCTTTGACAACTCGGGCCATTTCTTTAAACTGCGCTTGCAAAGGCTCTTCTTTATCTCTGCTTTTTGATCTGCGGCTTTTACTTTGGCCACGCTTCTGAAATGCCGGAGGCACCTCATATTCTTCATCTGTGTTTTCAGTTGAATCTGATTCATCTGAAATCTCTTCTGGCTGGATTTGCTTCTTGGAAGCCTTCTTACCCCTGTGACCATGGAACTTTTCTCTGAATGGGTTCCTTTCTGAGCTGGTCCCGGGTTGCTCATTCATCATCTTATTCATCATTTTTCTGAACATGGCATACATTTGAGGGTCTATGCCGTCATCTTCTTGCTGCTGCTCTTGACTCTTCTCGGATCGAGGGGAACCCATTTCTTCTTCCGAAGTTGATGAGTACTGGGATGCCGTGGTTCTTTTGCCTGATCTTGTCTCAACCATCAAATGGTATGGATGCTCTCTGTAGGGCAAAGACCTGATTAGATTATGAAGGAATTAGCTTTTGGAAGAAATATTTGCTGAAAATATGGTAGACAATTTGGAAAAGATGTCCCATTACTAGGGACTGAGTCGTCGTGGGAATCACGACAATTGTGTTGTCATTCCTTCTGCAAAAAAAATAAACAACGAAAATATGCCTTGGTACCTAGGCGAGGTCGTCAAACCACAATAGAAAGAAAGAGAATTTTATTAAAATGAGAAGAATAAGATTTTATTGATCTTGACAAAGAGATGGGGGACAAACAATTTGCCACCATTCACGATAGTCGGCAGACACTCTAGGACCTGGAAAGATTTTAAGAGAGACAAAGGAATTCCTGTTGAGAAACTCGGTTTTGTGTCACATAATATGATACACTGTCTTATTTAATTTTGTATGATATGATAATATGTTCTCTTGAAATAATGTTATATTATGACTAAATATGCTTTGCCTTAAATCTAACGAGTATTTGATGCAAGGATATCTCACCCAATAAGGATGGAGACTTCCTGTTCAAGTACAACTATGGTGCAATCATACTCCTTGAAGAAAAAGCTTGATGAGCCATGCTTTCCTAAAGTTCAAATAAAGAAATCGGCTACCTCAAGTTGAAGATTTTTTTCTTCTTTAGAGTCATATGTAACAGAACCTTCAGGAACTTGCATATTGCATATTACATACTCATTCATACATACTATATCATAAAAGTATACGATAGTTTCAAAAAGGTTCTTTTTTGAAAACCAACAAGTGTACCTTCTTACAACCTTTTATGAAAAAGATATTTTGTCATATAATAATTGTACCTTCTTACAACCTTTTATGAAAAAGATATTTTGTCATATAATAATTGTACCTTCTTACAACCTTTTATGAAAAAGACATTTTGTCATTATACCTTACACTATATACAAGACAACATAAAATCGGCTACATAAGAAAAACAAATAAAATATGTTTTTGAAAAGACTTAAGTTATCTTCTTTAATGAAATGTTTCTTAATACAAGAAGAAGACAAAAACATAAATCGGCTACACAAAAGAAAAACAAATAAAATATGTTTTTAAAGGACTCTAGTTACTTTTTCTCATAACCATAGAATGTCGACTTACTTGAAGTCATCATTCTCTTTACAAAGCATTAAATGCCTTCTGTAACAAATCCTTTCTAAATATCCTTCCCAAAGAATGTCGACCTTCTTTTTGGATCCTCATTCTCTCTGGAGACTTTAAAATACACTACATAAAGAACACACTTGACATGACTATGTACAAATAAATATCTCAAAGCACTCATAGTACTTACACTCATTTAAAGTAAAGAAGTACTAATGTACCTCAAATCATTAATTAGAATAAAGACAAAACTACAACCCAACGTTCAAATGTACTATTGTAAGAAATAGACTTTCTTACATAAAAAATGTATTACCTAAAACACTACAACGACTAGTGTACCCTCTATCTTACTCTTCTGGAGAAAGGCATTCTCGATCTTCTCTAATAGATATTTTTGAAAAGACATAACATTTCATATTTCAAAAAGTTACAATTCCAAAATGTAACGACTACTTTTTATAAGCTATATAAACACACACACATAAACTATTCAAACAAGAGAGGAATAAAATAGACGTGTGAGCTTACAAAGAGAAAAATATTCTATTCATGATTTGAAAAGAGAGCCTTGAAAAAGAAAGAGAAAAAGAAAAAGAAAGAAAAGAGAAAAAGTCAAATCCAGCTCTTTGACAAAGAGTATCTTCTGAGTGACAAACAGAACATTCTTAGAATCCTTCATTTGTGCATTCATATCATTCTGAAGGTTCTATAGGAAGTATTGTAACTCTGTTTATTCACTGTACTCCTTCTTTGTTTAAAGAAGCAGACCTCTGTGAAAGAGGGTGTTGCCCTTCTCTGTTGAGAGAAGAAGACCTCTTGGGAAGAGGGTGTGCCCCTTCTCTGTTGAGAGAAGAAGACCTCTTGGGAAGAGGGTGTTGTACTATTTATCCGGTAACTCGGATGTTATAGTGGAATCTCAAGTGGTTTGCTTGGGGACTGGATGTAGGTCTGGAAATTGACCGAACCAGTATAACTTCTGTGTTTTATGTGTTGTGCCTTATTGCTTAATTATTTTATTTTATCGATCATTATCATATTTCACTATTCACCCCCCCCTCTAGTGGAATTTCATTTGGTATCAGAGCAGGTTTGCTGGTTTCGACGTAACAAGTCTTTCAGCACAAATGGCATCTACCTCTTATGCTCGTGATATTGAAGGTCAACACGCATCTCGTCCTCCCTTCTTCAATGGCTCCAACTATGGATATTGGAAGTGCAGAATGGTTATCTTTCTCAAATCCATAGACTTTGCTGTATGGAAAATTGTTGAGCATCCATACACATCTCCATCCGCAGACTATAACTTATGGTCTGATGAAGAAAAGAAAATGGCAAACTTAAATGCAAAGGCTATGAATGCCTTATATTGTGCCATTGATCAAAATGAATTTAACAGAATATCTATATGTGAATCTGCATATGACATTTGGCATTCCTTGGAGGTGATTCATGAAGGAACCAACAAAGTTAAAGAAGCCAAAATATCATCTCTTGTTAGAAAATATGAGTTGTTCAAAATGAACAAAGATGAACTCATCACAGAGATGTTTACCAGATTCACCAACATCACCAACGATCTGAAATCTCTGGGTGTAACATATTCCCAGACTGAAAAGGTGAAGAAAATCTTGAGATCTCTCACAACTGATTGGGAGAGAAAGACCACTGCTATTAAAGAAGCTCAAGATTTATCTAAGCTTACATTGGACGACTTAATAGGCAATCTTATGGCCTATGAAGTCCACATGAAAGAAAGAAGGGAAGAAGAGCAACCAGTAAAGAAAACTCTAGCTTTCCCAGCCCTATCTGAGAATGAAGACTCAGATAAAGAATCAGAAATTGCGCTACTTACCAGAAAATTCCAGCGCTTCATGAGAAGGAACCGGCTTCCAAACAAGCACAAGGAAAGAAAAGATCTTAAAGAAGATCCTATGTGCTTTCAGTGTAATAAGCCAGGGCACTTAAAACGTGACTGTCCCCTTCTCAAAAGAAAGTCCAAGACTGAGGAACCAAAGAAGAGGTTCTTCAAGAAAAATGCTCTACATGCTCTACATGCTCAATGGGATGATTCAGAACCATCCACTAGTGAAGAGTCAAGTGATGATGAAGCCGAAACTGCAAATATGTGCTTCATGGCAAACGAAAGTTCGGTAAGTGAAATCTCTGATTTTTCCTTTGAAGAACTTCTAGATGCTTTTCAAGAACTATTTGAAGAATCTAGAAAATTGAGTTTCAAAAATAAAGCTTTAAAATCTGAAAATTTAGAGCTTTCTCAAGAGAATGAAAAACTCAGCAGTAAAAATTCTGAGTTGAAAAAGAAAAATCTTTTGCTTATATCTGAAATTTCTTCTACTAGCTCCAAAACTAAAGATATGCAAGTAGAAGTTTCAGAGCTAAAAAGTAAAACTGAGAACCTCATGAAAACGGTTTTCAAGTTTACTAAAGGTAAAGAGAACTTGGATAAACTCTTATCCTCTCAGAAGGTCTCCTTTTACAAGAATGGGATTGGCTATTCTCATTTCAAAAAACCTTCTTGTATAAATCAAAAGACCACATTTGTGAAAAGTTCATCTGAACCAAATAAGGAGTATTATATTGATAATCTTTTTAACTCCTCTAAAGAGATAGACAAACCCAAATCCAAATGGATATGGGTTCCAAAGTCTAACAAAAAAGGACCCAATTGGGTACCAAAAAGAAGATTTACTTAATGTTTTGCAGGCTTCAAAGAAGAACAGATGGATACTAGATAGTGGATGTTCAAAGCACATGACAGGACATCCAGACCTTTTTGCTGTTCTTCATCATAAAGAAGGAGGAACCGTCACCTTTGGAGATAACAACAAAGGTTTGATAATTGGTATTGGAAATATTGGTAACATAGACAAACCTCTTATCAAAGACGTTCTCCTTGTTAAAGGCTTAAAACATAACTTACTAAGTATCAGTCAAATGTGTGACACAGGTTATAATGTTAGCTTTAATCATGATGCATGCCTCATAGGTGACACAAATGAAAACATCATCTTAAAAGGTATAAGAAAGAATAATATATACGAACTATACCTAGAAAACATCACAGAACATTGTCTTATAGCTAATAATGACACTCAACATCTATGGCACATGAGAATGGGCCATGTCAATTCAAAATACATGTCCAAACTAGCTAAAAATAAATTAGTACGTGGGTTACCCAACATATCTTTTAAAAAGGATTATTTTTGTGATGCATGTCAATTAGGAAAATTGTCAAAATCTCCTTTCAAATCAAAAAATGTCATCTCAAGTAAAAGACCTTTAGAGCTTCTCCACCTGGACCTTTTTGGTCCTTCTAGGGTAGCTAGCCTTAATCATAATAGATATGTTTTTGTCATTGTAGATGATTACTCAAGATTTACTTGGGTAATATTTTTGAAAAACAAAAGTGACACGTTTTGTCAGTTTGAAATCTTATGTAAAAAATTACAAAACGAAAAATCATGTTCTATTGTTAAAATCCGTAGTGACCATGGAGGAGAATTTGAAAATGAACTCTTTGAAAATTTTTGTAACTTGCATGGTATTTCTCATAACTTTGCCTTCCCTAGAGCTGCACCTCAAAATGGTGTAGTAGAAAGAAAGAATAGAACCCTTCAGGAATCTGCCAGGACTATGCTCCAACACAATAATCTTGTAAAATCTTTTTGGGCAGAAGCTGTTAATACTGCATGCTACATAACAAATAGAGTTCTCATTAGACCCTTATTAAATAAAACTCCCTATGAACTATTCTATGACAGAACTCCAAGAATAGACTACTTCAAAGTCTTTGGATGTAAATGCTTTATCCTAAACACAAAAGATAGCCTGGATAAGTTTGATGCTAAATCTGTTGAAGGCATATTCTTAGGATATTCAAGTCATAGTAAAGCATACAGAGTTTTCAATAAGTGTCATAATACTATTGAAGAATCTATGCATGTTAGTTTTTGTGAATCTATTGATCAATCTGTTCATATACAAACTAATGATGATGTTGAAAGTACAGATTTATTTTTAGATAACACAGCTAAATCTAATGAAGATGATCACCAAAGAACCTTTGTCGATATCAAAGATCATCCTCAAAAGCAGATTTTGGGAGAACTAACAAAGGGGGTTCAAACTAGAGCTCAGCTAGAACGGATTGCAAACATGGCATTCATTTCTCAACTTGAACCAAAGAAGATTGATGAAGCCATCATTGATGAGTTCTGGATGCTAGCCATGACTGAAGAACTGAATCAATTCCAAAGAAATGACGTTTGGGATCTTGTGCCGAGACCAAAGGATCATCCAATCATTGGGACAAGATGGATCTTCAGAAACAAGCTAGACGAAACAGGTAATGTTATAAGAAACAAGGCCAGACTAGTAGCTCAAGGATACAACCAGGAGGAAGGTATTGACTTTGATGAAACATTTGCTCCTGTTGCTCGACTTGAATCTATTAGAATGCTCTTAGCATATGCAAGCTATATGGATTTCAAATTATTTCAAATGGATGTTAAAAGTGCTTTCTTAAATGGTTTTATAAATGAAGAAGTCTATGTAAAACAACCTCCAGGATTTGAAAATGAACAATACCCAGATCATGTTTTTAAACTCAAACGTGCTTTGTATGGTTTAAAACAAGCACCTCGTGCTTGGTACGAAAGACTTAAAACCTTTTTATTAAAAACTGGTTTTTTTGTTGGCAAAGCAGATTCTACACTATTTGTCAAAGTAGTGGATAATCATACCCTAATTGTTCAAATCTATGTCGACGACATCATCTTTGGATCCTCTAACAACACTCTCTGTGAAGATTTTTCTAAGTCCATGCAGAAGGAATTCGAAATGAGTATGATGGGAGAACTCACCTACTTTCTTGGACTGCATATTAAGCAAACCAAGGATGGAGTTTTCATCAACCAATCTAAGTATGCTCATGAACTTCTGAAGAGGTTCAACATGAACTCAACTGCTTTAAAATCCACTCCTATGAGCACTACTACTGTGTTGGACAAAGATGAAGATGGTAAGACTGTTGATACAAAGGTATACCGAGGTATGATAGGATCACTTCTTTATTTAACTGCTAGCCGTCCAGATATAATGTTTAGTGTTTGCTTGTGTGCTAGATTCCAGTCAAACCCAAAAGAATCACATCTTAAAGCTGTAAAAAGAATAATGAGATATTTAAAAGACACAGTTGATTTTGGATTATTCTATTCAAAATCCTCTACATTTGATCTAATCTCATACAGTGATGCTGACTTTGCTGGAAGTAAATCTGACAGAAAAAGCACAAGTGGAACATGTCACATGCTAGGGCACTCACTGGTATCATGGTTCAGTAAGAAACAAAATTGTGTATCATTATCAACTACTGAAGCCGAATACATTGCTGCTAGCCTAGCTTGTACTCAAGTTATCTGGATGAAACAAACATTAAAAGATCTTGGTTTAAATTTTGAAAATACAACTATTTTTTGTGATAATACAAGTGCTATAAACTTATCTAAGAATCCTATTTTACACTCACGAACTAAGCACATTCAAATAAGACACCACTTCTTAAGAGAACAAGTCTTAAACAACATAATTAAACTAGAATTCATATCCACTAATCAACAGTTAGCAGACATATTCACTAAACCATTAAGACATGAAGACTTCACACGAATTAGAAGAGAACTAGGAATATGTAAACTAAGTGACTTATAAATTAATCTTAATATAATACTTCTTATAAGTTTTGTTAAAATCTTATTTTAAAAGTCTTTTTCTTCTTATCGATTTTTGTTAGTCAAACTAGGTTTCCATATTCACGTATACTCTAAACTCTTATAAGAAACATTCTGTGTCTTTCAACTTGTCATCTTTCAAGTACACATCCATAATGACTCCTTGTCCTATCTCCTTTCACTCATATCCATAAGAACTAATCATATTAAAAGCTATCATGACATTGTTCACATCACTCATCTCATATCTCCTTTATTATTTGTTGTCCTTTTATGAAAACTTCTCTTACGATAAGTTGATCCTTCAACATGATAACATATTATTTTATGAGAAATCTTACTTTTCAAATTTTAGTCAAAATCGAATGATTTTTTTTTGTTCTTTTTACCCTCTTCTTCTAAAGATCTAGTTGCTATGTTTTTACGTATAAATTTTACTATATCATTTGTTATATCATATAGTATGTACACTCTATTTTTATCATGTCTTCCTTTCATCCTATCGACACTTCACTAAGACATTAATGCCCTTCATGAAAAATTCAAATGATTATCCTCTCGTACCACCTTTTAAGTTATTATATTTCACATAAATTTTTACTATATCATCTATTATATCACAGCCTAAGAACAATCTATTATCATCTCTTCATGGTTTACATCTTTTACGAAAAAGTACGGTAAAATTCTCTTTTCAAAAACTTGTACTCCACTCATTAGTACGTTTTTGTATCACCATTTTATCTCTCTCTCTACATTATACGAAGTTCCTTTTCATCCGTGACCATGACTCTTTCATATATTTTATATCTCTCTCCAATCGAGATTCATTAAAACCTTGTCCTTCACTCCACTTTATGTCATACAATTTCTATCCAACTTCAACTGATTGGTGTCCTTTATGACCACTCTCATTTCTTTTACATATCCGTAACACCCTCCTTTATATCTATTCCCACTCCTTTCACGTATATCAAAATATACACTTCTTAAATAAGAAATTATTGCATTTTCTCATACTCTCATGTTTGTCCTATTCCAAACTCCCTCTTCACGATTTTGGAATGCTTTCACATAAAGTAAATTCTTGAAAAAAGTTGTTTGTTCTTATTAGGCCATTATTCACTCTCTATTCTTCATGATCTTCACGAAAAACTTTAAAAACTCTTGAATCATTCTTTCTCTTACGTTTAATATGACACTCCATACTCAATTCATGACTATTCTCACTATCCAACAAGATTGCCCATAGTAAATTTGTTACATATATAGAAAAATTATTTCAAAACTATGTCCTTCTTAATATCTATGCTAATATAATACACTCTCTTCCAAAATTGATTTGATTTGTCATTCACAAGTCTCTTATTTTACAACTCACGCATTTCCTCATTTCATATCAACAATTATTTTCTTCCTTCTATTTAATCAATTGGTTCATCTCCTAGCATTCCATTCGATCTTTTCTATCCTTATACAAAATTTCTCTCGGTTCTAGCTCCTTTCTCTCCTAGTGCTTTATTTTCAAGACACTCGAAAATGGCTTCCTCTTCTACCAATGTGATCACCTCCACCGATCTAAGGTATCTTGATTTGTTTCACACCTACACCTCACTCTGCTCTCGCCCCATTCATGAAGGAAAATTGATCAACTTTGACGACTTCATGTTCTTTGACTTAGACACCTATCTCCCCGAACTCAAACCTCTCATAGGATCTTCATCCCCAGCCGCCTATTATCCTGAACTAGTTCGACTGTTTTATACCAACTTCTCTTCTGATCATGAACAAACCTCAATCACCAGCAAAGTCCGAGAACAACTGATGATTTTCAATGCTTCCGACCTAGGTAGAATTCTAAATCTACCTTCCACCGGTACCGACCTTAATGCCATAGTACCAATCGACCGATTGGTACTTCGAAAAATACTTCTTTGCACCAACTGCTACCAACTTCCGTGGCACATGAGGAATCTCCAACCTCAAGCTCAGCTACTTGCCCAGATTCTTCTCCACAACCTCTATCCCAAGCATCCCCGCCAGGGATTAGTTCCTCGAAAAATCTCTCTTCTTATCTACGCAATCCTTTCTTCTATTTCGATAAATTGGTCATCCATTATTTTCGACCTTTTTATTCGTTATCAGAAATTTGAGCCTCTTCTTTTTGGGTGTTTTATAACTCCCATTCTCAAATACTTTCAAGTACCACTTCACAACGAAGTCATCCTCCGACCCTCTCATGTCCTCGATGCTACCACCTTCAATCTAAGGTCCCTGCACATGCCCGGCTCTGATGAAGCAGATCCACTGTCCTCCTTCAATTACTTTTCTGCTATGATGGATATCGAGCAAACTCAAGATCGAATCCTTCGTAATCAAGCCCTGTTGCAGCAGACTCGCAAGCGGAATCGTGTCAACCGGACAACTTCACCTTCTCCACCTTCGAGATAGACTCATTTTTTATTATTATATTTGGTACTTTCGGTCTGTAATAATTTTTTATTACTCTAATCCCTCCTTTTTGTCCATGACAAAGGGGGAGAAAACCTGTCTCTTTAAACATTATTTCACCTTTTTTATCATATTATTATTTCTATGCATAATGTCTTTTTGACAGGGGGAGCATATTTTGTCATCATCAAAAAGGGGGAGAATGTTGAGAAACTCGGTTTTGATGTCACATAATATGATACACTGTCTTATTTAATTTTGTATGATATGATAATATGTTCTCTTGAAATAATGTTATATTATGACTAAATATGCTTTGCCTTAAATCTAACGAGTATTTGATGCAAGGATATCTCACCCAATAAGGATGGAGACTTCCTGTTCAAGTACAACTATGGTGCAATCATACTCCTTGAAGAAAAAGCTTGATGAGCCATGCTTTCCTAAAGTTCAAATGAAGAAATCGGCTACCTCAAGTTGAAGATTTTTTTCTTCTTTAGAGTCATATGTAACAGAACCTTCAGGAACTTGCATATTGCATATTACATACTCATTCATACATACTATATCATAAAAGTATACGATAGTTTCAAAAAGGTTCTTTTTTGAAAACCAACAAGTGTACCTTCTTACAACCTTTTATGAAAAAGATATTTTGTCATATAATAATTGTACCTTCTTACAACCTTTTATGAAAAAGATATTTTGTCATATAATAATTGTACCTTCTTACAACCTTTTATGAAAAAGACATTTTGTCATTATACCTTACACTATATACAAGACAACATAAAATCGGCTACATAAGAAAAACAAATAAAATATGTTTTTGAAAAGACTTAAGTTATCTTCTTTAATGAAATGTTTCTTAATACAAGAAGAAGACAAAAACATAAATCGGCTACACAAAAGAAAAACAAATAAAATATGTTTTTAAAGGACTCTAGTTACTTTTTCTCATAACCATAGAATGTCGACTTACTTGAAGTCATCATTCTCTTTACAAAGCATTAAATGCCTTCTGTAACAAATCCTTTCTAAATATCCTTCCCAAAGAATGTCGACCTTCTTTTTGGATCCTCATTCTCTCTGGAGACTTTAAAATACACTACATAAAGAACACACTTGACATGACTATGTACAAATAAATATCTCAAAGCACTCATAGTACTTACACTCATTTAAAGTAAAGAAGTACTAATGTACCTCAAATCATTAATTAGAATAAAGACAAAACTACAACCCAACGTTCAAATGTACTATTGTAAGAAATAGACTTTCTTACATAAAAAATGTATTACCTAAAACACTACAACGACTAGTGTACCCTCTATCTTACTCTTCTGGAGAAAGGCATTCTCGATCTTCTCTAATAGATATTTTTGAAAAGACATAACATTTCATATTTCAAAAAGTTACAATTCCAAAATGTAACGACTACTTTTTATAAGCTATATAAACACACACACATAAACTATTCAAACAAGAGAGGAATAAAATAGACGTGTGAGCTTACAAAGAGAAAAATATTCTATTCATGATTTGAAAAGAGAGCCTTGAAAAAGAAAGAGAAAAAGAAAAAGAAAGAAAAGAGAAAAAGTCAAATCCAGCTCTTTGACAAAGAGTATCTTCTGAGTGACAAACAGAACATTCTTAGAATCCTTCATTTGTGCATTCATATCATTCTGAAGGTTCTATAGGAAGTATTGTAACTCTGTTTATTCACTGTACTCCTTCTTTGTTTAAAGAAGCAGACCTCTGTGAAAGAGGGTGTTGCCCTTCTCTATTGAGAGAAGAAGACCTCTTGGGAAGAGGGTGTGCCCCTTCTCTGTTGAGAGAAGAAGACCTCTTGGGAAGAGGGTGTTGTACTATTTATCCGGTAACTCGGATGTTATAGTGGAATCTCAAGTGGTTTGCTTGGGGACTGGATGTAGGTCTGGAAATTGACCGAACCAGTATAACTTCTGTGTTTTATGTGGTGTGCCTTATTGCTTAATTATTTTATTTTATCGATCATTATCATATTTCACTATTCACCCCCCCCTCTAGTGGAATTTCAATCCCAGCCGTAGCGGGCAGAGTGATATGCCCCGGACCATTGTGCGGAAGTGAGATCAAACTCTGCCATAACTCCTGATAACAGTCGGGCTTCGACATACTGCTGCCTCTGGGAGAACTGCCGAACACATCTCTCTGGTTGGTAGTAAGTGCAAAAGAATGGTCCCAGCAACTTGAACCGCTTGCCATAAGCGTAGGTATATCTGGGAGGAGACAACTGCCGATCAAAATAGTCCCAAACTATGTCATCCTCTTGAATGTTGTTGATCATAGACCGGTACTGCGCCACTGGAAGGAGTTCTTGACCATTGTATCTGAAAGAGCTTGCTCGGGCTGGAATGTGCTGGAAAAACCAGGACTGAAATGCGTAGATGCATCCTTCAACTAAAATGGATTCTCCAAGTGAGAATCGAGTCAAACCTCGATAAAGGAAGGCGAGCGCTGCCATGGCTATAGAGAGGCGATTGGTTTGCCGATTTCCCCATCTCCTCATAAGCTGGATTATTCTGATGTCCATGTAGTTTTGTCTATCTGGGAAGAGGGATAATCCTACAGTGCATAGAACCATTGCATTCTGAATCCTTTCTTTGGCTGTTCTTGAAAGCGAGCTGACTTTGACGAAGGTCTCGTACTGGCGGTACAACTCAAGTAGGTCAACATACTCATTTCCTTCCAACTGGATCAGGGGCCAAGATCGGCGGCCTGTCATACGAGCTAAGGAGTCTCGGGGGTCCAAACCCTTGACATTGATAAGAAATTGATGTTCTAATGGGTCTCCTGGTTGACCGGCTGGTTCTGGTAACCCCATGATTTCTGAAAATTCATCCATTAAGACGGTCATTTCTCCCCATGGGAACCAGAAGGTACACGTCCGAGGATTCCATCGCTCCGCCATTGCATGGATCAGGTTGCCATTGATGGTCTGCTTTCCGACTGCTGATTCTAGCTCTAATCCGCACTCGCTCAAATGGTCCGGGAACATTCGGGAAAAGCTCTTTAGCCAGGAAAAATACCACCGGGGAATGAAAGTTCCGGTGCTAAGGACTCGATGTTCAGGACGACCTTGTCGCACCTCGAAGGAGATATGACCTTCAGGAAAGATAGGATCGACTTGACTGGATGCCATCGAACTGAAAACAGAGAAAGACTCAGAATGAGACTTAGGAAAATGTGAGAAATTTTGAAAAATTTTGCAGGCAGGATAAAAGTGCAGCTGGAAATTCGAGATCTAGTAGAATGGTAGAATGTAAAATCGCCTGGAGTTTTGGAAGAAATGGGATATTTGGAAAAATCATCCAGGGTTTGAGAAAAAGACCTTGTGGAAAATAAGGATTTTGGAAAAAGACCTAATGAGTTAAAAAACATTGGGAAACATAAAGAGTTGAGAAAATCATACAATCACATCCAGCACAAACATTTATGCACATTCAGCACTCCCTAAAAGGCTGACTCTAAATGCATCATTTTGAAAATAGCTGTAGGATCGTAATCCTAACTCTAGGTTCAGATCATCTTTGTCCAATCCAGTTATGCCGATATACTCGAACCAAAATCCGAGGTACGTGGCATAAAATTTTAACTCTGGTTCTAAGGTAAGGTTTTCCAACATCCTTGAGCGCCTACCGATATACTTCGGATTGTGGCCCGCGGTACATGGTAGGGGGGTGTTAACCCAAATAGTTGGCCCAGTTGTGAGGCTCTGTCCCGAACTATGGTTCTGGAAGAGAGCCCAGCAACGTGAAGACCGGGTAATGATAGGTAATGGAGATTTTGAAAAATGATCACATGCAAGAAATAGAGGGCTCTAAATCCTAGAGAGATAGATTTTGAAAACTTTGAAGAAGCATACATTGTTTGCATTCAGATCCTAAACTGAGGAGGGTTGTATTTAGACCTAAGTCTATGTGGGCATGAAAATTTCTCCTCAATATGGTCCTACCAAACCATGCCTAAGCTATATGCAATCAATGTCAGCTAGGTCAGAATCTAGGCTCCTAGGTTCGCATGATAGCAAAAGTAAAGAGCTGACATTTTGTGAACATAATTTCGATGATTGAACTAAGTCAAGCACTACTTTGACCAGACGAGGACAGGTCCCATCACGGTCGCCAAACCTGTTATCGTCGCAAAATTTTTCCTCGTCTTCCCTTCCTTGCGGAAGAGAGAAAGAGGAAATGCTTTCGCGCTTCAAACTTGACCGGATTTTGGAAATGTTTTGAAATACTCGCCTCCGTTTTGAAAATTGCGGGAAAATCCATGGGATGGGGCTCGACCTGTTGGTACGAGGTTCGACCGTTCCTGCCGCCTTTAACAGGGGTAATCGAACCAAGGACCAAAATTGTGCTTGACTTAGCGAAATTATCAAAGTTATGTTCTATCCTAAATGCACAGAGAATTCAGGCATGTGCTATGAGATTTTGGAAAATGCAGCTTGGGAAAACATGATGTATGCTTGGAAAATATTTGGAGTTGAAAAGATTCTCTCAGGAAAAAGCTGAAAGTCAATTTCTCAGGAAACTCAGATGGAAAAGATTTGAAATCTCAGGAAAGTTCATAAAGACTTGGGAAAATTATGAATAGTTGAAAATCCTGGGAAAATGGAAGTGATTCTTGAGAAAAGATGAACCTTTTGAAAAGGGAAACACTTCTTAGGAAAACTTGGACTTTGAGAGTTTTCTTAGGAAAATGATGGAAAATGTATAGGAAAACTCATTGGAGAAGGAAATTCAAAACTTGGGGAATCGAAATCCTGGGAATTTTACCTTTTGAAATACTTGGAAATCGATTTTGGATCTTGGAGAAAGATTGGAAAACTCTTTTGAATCTCTTAAGAAAATATCATTTTCCAGGGAAAACTTTTGAAAAACTTGTCTTTAGAAAACCAATTTTGAAAAATCCTTAGAGTTTCTTTAGAAATCGATTTCTTGAGAATGAAGTTTTCTTGAGAAAATCTTGAGAAAATCAATGATTTCATGATGCAAATGACATGAATGAATGAATGCACTTTGAAAAGATTTTCTAAGAGATTTGTTGGAAAAATATGCATTAAGTCAAGATAAATCCTTCGCATATTCTGACTGTGGCCATGAATATGTTCAGAATTTAGTTGATTTGATGCACATGATTTTGAAAACTTTGGAAATATGATGTGCATTTTAAGATAGCCTAAGAGTGTAGGCTCAATGTGACTAGTAGAAAGATGACGGATCTGGGTCTCGTCCATATTCCGACTAGGGCCGTAATTATGGATCCCACCGAGTCCATCAACTCCCTAAGAGTTGGTGCACGTGCCATTCGTGAACATCCATAGTGCTTTTGAAATAAAATGCATGAATCATATAATCAGGATATTGCATAAATTTAAACTATATGATATGCATCCTAGTCTAAGCAGGAAATTAACTCTCGTATTCCAAAATTTACATTATTACATCACTAAATAAAGGAAATAAAAGAAATTTGCAGACTTCAGCTCCTTTTGAATGTCTCTGCCAAACTTGAAATAAGGTTAGCTCAAATATGTGGGTTTTTCCAAAATTTTCCAATAATATTATGAAATTATTGGATTTAATTGGATATAAACCCTATGATCATGCTTCCTTGATATTTGAAATGATGTAAATGCAGAGAATTCAGTGGAAAACAGTTTGAAATTCGGAATTGGGGTCAAAATGACCAAAATACCCCTAAAATTAAAGTTACACCTTTAAAATCAGGGTTTTTTTGAAGGAAAACTTAGTAAAATTGGGATTTCGAAATTCAAATTGAATTCAATGATGATAAAATGCAGTATGGCATGCTGCTAAACACATTAGGGCTGTAAAATCAGAATTTGACATTTTGCAATTTATCCAAAATAATGAATTTCGCTTGTTTTTCGCTTGGGTCTGGGTCCTGCGGGACACTGTTTTGGTATTATGGCTAGTCCGAACCCCAAATGGATTCCAAATTGCACCAAATTCGGTATGAAGTATCTACTTACTCTGATAAATAACCTAGAATGCTAAAAATCACGAAATGATATGATTTAAATGCTAAAATTCAAATAAAGTTCTAAAATGGTGGATTTTGCCTATGGATCCGAACCAAATGCAATGCCTAATATGATAATGCAAGATTTACACCATGGAAACTTCTGATATTTTGCAGACTGCTAAAATACTCGAAATGGAACATTTTTGGTTTTTACAGCCTCGGGATTTGAGCCATGGTGAGTTCAATAACAGAGATTTAGTTCTGACAAAGGTAAAAATCACACTAATCTGATTTAAAACGCTAACAAAATATCAAACAGCCATAGAAATTTATGACATTAATCAGAGCTACTCATGACACCTACATGAACAACTTTCATGTTCATGAATTTGGCATTTGATCAAAGGAAACACAGATAAAAATATAACTATTTCTGCCTAAATCAACAGAACAGACAAATGTAGCAAAACAGGGGGCTGACAAGAAAAATCCAAAGCAGGTGTCAACACTGTTCTAAAAATCACAGGCTTTCAGATGCAAATAGAGAACACCTCGTACATAACTTTCACTTTTTACAGTTTTGGATTTAGAGCGACACACAAAGAGAAACCATAGCCCTAAGTCGATCCAAAATCTCAGAGGCCCAAATTAGGCTCTGACACGTGTCCCAAACTCTCAGATTTTTGTCGGACATTAAAAAAAATCAGAAAAATCAGAAAAAATCATATTACAATCTACACATTCTCCCGAGTTTCGAACAGTTTTCGGATCGAAAATCTGATCTCCCATGAGGGATATCTCGATTTTACAAGTCGGCAAATGATTTTCAAAACGCATCCCGGGTAACAAAACCCGACTTGCCATTTTGAATGTTTACCGCAATAAACAAATTCAAATGCCTCCAAATTTTTGGCACTATTTTAGGGACACTTAGGGCGCATTCCGTGATTTTTGTGGGATTTTTAATAAAAAATAAATGCATGAAATGACGTGTGGACTGACTGACAAAAACAAAGACCTACTGAAAATAAGCAGAATTGAAATGGATGCTAAATTAATCCTAATTAATTCATGAAATGTACTAAATGAATGAAATAAAATGCAAATTAAATCTAACTAACTATCTGCATGTTAAAAATCATCAAGGAAGCATAATTAAACATTTTTATATATGTCGTTTTATGAGAATAGCTCAATCCATCTCTCGGATGAGCTCTTTCTTCAAACGACTCCCGAATCGAATCATGGCATCAAATCAAGGGGAAAAGAAGTGCACCTTGCTTCGTTACGCAGCGTAGAAGTTCTTGAAAGGGGCGGCTATCACGAGCTTCCTTCGTCCTTCGCTCCGGGCTTCGGATGGTTCACCAAAATCGACCTATGCTTGAATCGAATTGGCCACTGCACGAACTTTACTCCACCTTCTCCAATGAGCCAAAGGGGGCACGATTTCTAAAGTTCAAAATCAGATTTTAGGGAGGCTAGGTCGGATTTTCAAGTTCACAAAAATGGTCTCCAAAGATGCTCTTTTCTTCTGGGCGTGGAGCCTTGTTTTTATAAATTTTTTGAAGAAATTTAAAATTCAAACAGGCTCAATCTGAGCCCTCCATGTGGCGCCATCTCAGAGGGTGCCATCTAGGGGTTTGAAATTCGAATTTGGCTTTTGCAGGGAGCCCTCAGGTGGCGCCACCTCATGGGGCTATTTTGATTTTTGAGAAAAAATAAAAAAATGGAAATTTTGTTGGTGAGACACCTCAGCAGGGGAATTTGGAATTTTCTCAAAAGCTTGCTTGATTCTCTCTGCAGGGAACTCCCAGATGGCACCACCTCAGAGGGTGCTCTCTTGGAATTTGAAATTCAAACTCACCTTTCGTAGGGAGTCCTCAGGTGGCGCCACCTCATGTTGGGATACTTTTATTAAAAATAAAATAAAAATCAAAATGGAGCCAAGTGGAGTCCTGGAATGGTGCCACCTCAAAAGGTGTTTGACACATGTCAGAAGGACAGAGCAGTGGGCTCAGAAGGCGCCACCTCAGAGGAATTTGAATTCTACCTTTTCTGGAGAAAGGAGATCTGGACATGTGGCAGTCCAGGATGGTTCCAAGTGTCAGCCTGCTGGAGGAGGTTCTTCAGATGGCGCCACCTCAGAAGAGAATTTGAATTTCAAATGGAGCTTGGCCCTGGAGGAATGGAGGATGGACATGTGGTGCCACCTCAGGGTGGCTCCTACGATGCCATGTGGCAAGAGGGAGGAAAAGGAGGGAAAGGACATGTGACGCCACCTCAGGCCATCTGGAAAAATCAGAGCTCAGGATTTGCGCCACCTAGACCCTGTTTGAATTTTTGAATGGTTTGCTTTTTCTGAAGAAAGCTAGGAGTGACATGTGTCTCCTACTTTTCTGAAAAAAAGTAGGGAGAAGACATGTGTCCTCTATTTTTTCTAAAGGAGTGAGAAGGAGACATGTGTCACCTGCTTTTTCTGAAAGAAGCAGAAGATGACACGTGGCAGAGGGGTGAGAAGGAGGGCCAGGCCATGTGGCGCCATCCCAGACAACATGGAAAAGGTAGAAGTTCAGGATTTGCGCCACCTATGAGGAGATTTGAACTTTTGAATTCTAGTTTTTCTGAAGAAAGCAGAAAACGACACATGGCGTCTACTTTTTCTGAGAAACTGAGAGATTGCCATGTGTCCTCTGCAGGAGACACACTCCAAATGGCGCCACCTCAGAGGAGACAAGCCTACCTTTTCTGGAGGAAGCTAGGAGTGACACGTGTCTCCTACTTTTCTGAGAAAAGTAGGGAGAGACATGTGTCAGGCTACTTTTCTAGAAGGAGGGAGAGGTTGACACGTGTCCCCTGCAGGAAACACACTTCAAGTGGCGTCACCTCAGAGGAGACAAGCTCCACTTTTTCTAGACAGGACAACCTATGACACTTGGCATCTCCTGATGTTCTTTGAAATGACACATGGCGCAGGATGGATAGGGTGACACATGGCAGATAAAATGGGATGACATGTGGCGGCTTCTTAAGGTAGCCCCACACTGACACTTGGCATGGAAATGGGAGGAGAGAGAAAAGACAAGTGGCTCCAATCCAGGGGACAAGGCTCCTATATTTTTGGGTTTTTTCAAAATTCAAATTTTTCAAAAGAAAAGCTTGTGTGACACCACCTCAGTGTGGGTCCCACATTGCTTCTTTATTGAAATAAGGATAAAACCACAACTTCTTTTTGGAATTTTCATAAAATCTGAACTAATTGGTAAAATAGGAATTTTTGGAAAGAGTTGGCCCCTGTAGGGCAATTTTGTAAAAGGAAGATATTTGAAATTGTCAAAAGGGCAAGATCTGAGGTGAAGTGGCTGAAATCCATATTGAAAACTATCCAGATCGTTTTCCTGAGAAAATATTTTGAAATTCAGAGTCCTGGGGGTAAAATGGAAAGAATTGATAATTTTGAAGACCCAGGGTTTTGAAATCAATTTTGAAAAGAGTTGAAATTCTAATCTGGATTGAAAATTTTGAAATCAAGAGTTCTGGACCTCAAAATGACATGCTGTGCAGTGCAGTGATATGAAATGCTCATGCAATGATATGCAATGCCATGTCTTATGCAATATAATCTTGAACCAAGACTTGGAGATTCCTGTCTTCTGTCAGGAACAAAATTTTGAACATCTGAGCTAAAAATAGAGGAATTTTGAGAGTTGCAGATGAAACTTAGACTTTTGCAAGGTCCGGGCTCAGAAAATGACCATTTTGCCCTCCTAACGATTTCAAAGGCTGAATGATGATGCTTGGTGGAAATGTCGGGGAGGTGAGTGAAAATTTGGGGTGTTTACAAAGGGGCACATCGAGATTGAGTGTCAGCGTAAGTTGGATGATGAACTCGCAATGGGTAACACTAAGACCATAGAGAATGAGGCTTCTGAGATCGGTCAGGCACAGTCAGTAGTTGACCCGATGGGAGACGCACATGTTACACCAGGTTCTCTCGAGTACACGTCAGCTTCCTACTCACGTTCAGTTTCTCCCGAGTACACACTAGCTTTACCTCCGTTGTCTCAAGCAGTGAGTCCTTCTGAGTACACACCTTCTTCCCCTCCTCGTCCGATGCAGAGACGATGCAGAAATCAGAACACCTACCACAACTACTACACTCGTAGGCAGTGGTGATCATGTTCGTTCGGATGCGAACATTTTATGGTTCAAACACTAAGTCAATATTCACTTTGGTTAGACCTGCTTTTGTTCCTTGTTGCGGTGGAATGTGATTTGTAACCCTGTTATAGAAGGGTAATTTTGGCTTATACGGAATATATATGTATGCTCCTTTTATTTCATGCAATGAAATTTTGTTTTGAGGACTTATTCTTTTGCTTATACGAGTTTTTCTTCTATCTAAGATGGCCTGGCGCGAGCGCTGCAACGATATCATGGACACCCTCAACAACCTGGGAGAGGTTGTTGGCAGGCAGGCTGAGGCCATGCGTGCCATGGGTGAGAATCTACAAGCCTCTCAGGGATGAGAGACTCTTGTTCCTACTCCTTCTCCAGTTCAAGCGACAATGGCAGTGCCCTACAAGCAGTTCATAAGTATGAACCCTCCATCCTTCGATGGAATGTCTACACTAGAGGTAGCCGAAGACTGGATATGGGAGATCGAGCGAATCTTTCGAGTGTTGCAGGTCAGTGACGACCGGAAGGTAGATTTTGGCATGTACAAACTTCAGAAGGATGCCGAAAGGTGGTGGGCGACCACGTTAGACATCAAGTTCATGGGCAGAGCGGTTACTTGGGAGCAGTTTGTAGAGGTTTTCTACGTAGCATACTTCTCGACGCATGAGCGCAGTTGGAAGATGCAAGAGTTCCTCGACCTTCAGTAGGGGAACTCTACCCTGGCTGACTGCGTTACGAAGTTTAGAAGCCTGGAGTGTTTCTGTCCATATGTTTATGTGACTAAGAAGGAACGAGCAATGAATTTTGCTCGTGGCCTGAAACCAGCTTTACGTATGAGGATGATTACACGTGCCCCTGTGACTCTTGAGGAAGCCCTGGAGACTGCTACACTTTTGGAGCAGGAATGGATAGAGTCACAGAAGACACAACATCAATCTGCCCATAATTGCTGGGGGATCAACGACTTTAGGCAACCGGACAATGTCTTTCGCAAGCATATACTCCAGGATACTCTCGAGTGTCTGATCCAGAGGGGTGAATTCTCGATCAGTGCTCCAGTCCTTGCGCTTTGGTTTTTTTTTATCTTTCTCCTTATGTTGAGGGCTGGATTGGAGAAGTTTATCATTGTTGACATCCTTCCCCTTTTGCCTTTTGAATCTCTCCAAACTGTTACCATGATTATTCTTGTTGCCTTTGTTATTATTGAAAGATTTGGCCAAAAAAAGTGAAGTGAGCTTTCTTTTTGGCATCTTGACTGTTTCTTGCAATGGCAATGCCCTCATAGACCCCATTTTCCATTCCCATCTCGATTCATTTGGCTCGTTCAATGAGTTCAATGAAAGACTTGGAGGGTGAGGTAGAAATGAGACTCCTCAAAGGCTGTGAAAAGTTGTTCAGGATAATTTGGAGTGCATGCTCCTCTGAAATTGGGCTCCTCATTTTATTACAGGTCTCTCTCCATCTGTGAGTGAAGTTCCTGGCTTTTTCACTGTCTCCCTGCTTCAGATTACAGAGGTGATTTAACGTTGGTAGCACTTCAGTGTTGAACAGAAATCACTCAATGAATAGGTTGACCACCTTATCGAACTTTCGTAGTTCGATTAGATTGATATGCTCGGAGTACCACTTGGCGGTAGGGCCTTACAGGCTACGAGGAAAATTGAGAAATAGGGCCCTATTGTCTTTCTTGATTTTGGAGCACTCAACAAAGAACATGGCGAGGTGGGCTTTGGGATCACCAGAACCGTCGAATTTGATGAACTTACGGGGAAGATTCTCCAGATTATCTTCTCCTTCTAAGCCATCGTAGAAATCTTCACTTGTGAAGACTTTCTTATTCTTGTTGTGTGCCTGCAGATCTTTTATTACTCTAGCCATTTCTTTGAACTGCGCTTGAAAAGGATCTGTCACTGCTTGAACCTTTGGCTTGCGAGTAATTTCTGGGATGATCTCGCATTCTTCATCTGTATCATCTGTATCATCTGTTGATTCTTCTGAAGTATCCTCTGGTTGAACATATTTCTTAGAAGACTTGGTGGACTTCTTGGTTACATGATCTTTGAGTTTCTGGCTAAAGGGATTCTTCTCTGAACTGGCGCCAGCTTGCTCGCTCATCATTTTCTTCATCATCTTCTGGAACATGGCGTACATCTGAGGATCTATGCCATCATCTTCTTGCTGTTGACCTTGACTTCTGACGGATCGGGGTGAATCCATTTCTCCTTCCGAGGCTGAGGAGTAAATAATGCGTTGAGATGATGTTTTTCTTCCGGATCTTGTCTCAACCATCAAATGCTGCGAAGGCTCTCTGTGGGATAAAGTCTTGATTAAACTCTAAGAAAATTTTGGATTGGGAGAAAAATTATTATTGACGATATGGTAGACAATGAAAAGAATATCCCATTACTAAGAATAGAGTCGCCGCTGAAATCACGACAATTGTGTTGTCATTCTTTGCAAAAGAAATAAACAACAGAAAATGTGCCTTGTTACCTAGGCGAGGTCGTCAACCACGAGGAAAATACCATTTTTTGAAGAAAAGAGATATCTCTTGGAAAAATAATCCGCTAACGGATTTAGAATAAGGAGACAGTAAGAGGGAAGGTGGATAAACAATTTCCCTTGCAATAATCAAGGTATGCACGAGGAAAATAAGGTGAAGAATTTTGCAAATAAACAAAAGGATTGAAAATCCAATGAGAGAAAACATATGATTTTGGAAAATTGCAGGCAGTATAAAAATACAGCTGGAAATTCGAGATCCAGTAGAACGGAAGAATGAAAAATCACCTAGAGTTTTGAGAAAAAAGTAGATGGTTTGGAAAAATTATCCAGGGTTTGGATAAAATAAGAGAAATATTTTGTGAAAATGAAAAAATAAGGATATTTGGAAAATGGTCTAATAGTTTGGGAAAATGGAAAATATGAGGAATTGAGAAAGATAAAGTACAATCACATCATGCACATACATTCATGCACATACAATACTCCCTAGAATGCTGACTCTAGATGCATCATTTTGAAAAGCAGTTGTAGGACCCTAATCCTAACTCTAGGTTCATATTATCTTTGTCCAATCCAGTTATGTTGATATACCCTAACCGAAATCTGAGGTACATGGCATATAATTTCAACTCCGGATCTAAGTTTAAGTTTTCTCAACATCCTTGAGCGCCTACCGATATACTTCGGACTGTGGCCCTTAGTACGTAGTAGGGGGTGTCAACCCAAATAGTGACCCAATTGTGAGGCTCTGTCCCGAACTAGGGTTCTGGAAGAGAGCCCAGCAACGTGAATACCGGGTAAAGATAGGTAAGGGGGGGTTGGAAAAATGATCACATGCAAGAAATAGAGGGCTCTAAGTCCTATAGAGATAGATTTTGAAAACTTTTGAAGAAGCATACATTGTTTGCATTCAGATCCTAAATTGAGGAGAGTTGTGTTTAGACCTAAGTCTATGTGAGCATGAAAATATCTCCTCAATATAGTCCTACTAAACCATACCATAGCTATATGCAATCAATGTCAGCTAGGTCAGAATCTAGGCTCCTAGGTTCGCATGATATCAAGAAGCAAAAGAGCTAACATTTTGAGAACACAGTTTTGACAATTGAACTAAGTCAAGCACATTTTTTATCAGACAAGGACAGGTCCCATCACGGTCGCCAAACCTGTTATCGTCGCAAAATTTTTTTCCTTCCTTGCGGGAGAGAGGGGAAACCTTCCGTGAGTCAAACTTGACCAGAGTTTTGAAAATTGTTTTAAAATACTCGCCTCCATTTTGAAAATAGCGAGAAAATCCATAGGATGGGGCTCGACCTGTCGGTACAAGGTTCGACCGTTCCTGCCCCCTTTAACAGGGGTAATCGAACCAATGACCAAATGTGCGCTTAACTTAGTTAAATTATCAAAATTGTGTTTTATCCTAAATGCACAGAGAATTCAGGCATGTGCTATGAAATTTTATAAAATGCAAGTTGGGAAAACATGATGTATGCTTGGAAAATGTTTTGAAGTTGGCAAATATTTCTAAGGCAAAAGATGAAAATCAATTTCTCAGGAAAACTCCGATAAAAGGATTTGAAATCTCAAGAAAGTTTATAAAGATTTGGGAAAATCATGAATGGATGAAAATCTTGGGAAAGTAGAAATAATTCTTGAGAAAACACTTGAAGATGAACTATTTGTCGGGGAAAATTCAACTTTGGAAATTTTCTTTGGAAAATAATTGAAATTTATTAGAAAACTCTTTGGAGAAGGAAAATCAAAACTCAGAAAATTGAAATCCTGAGAATCTTAGCCTTGAAGTATTTGAAAATCGAATTTGATTCTTGAGAATGATGAGAAACTCCTTCTGAAAATGAATCCTAAGAAAAGAACATTTTCCAGGGAAAATCTTGGAAAACTTGACTTGGGAAAATCCATCTTTGAAAACCTTTTCAGAGCATCTTGAGAAATCGACATCCTTGAAATGAAATTTTTACAGAAATGCACATGATTTCATGATGTGAACTATCCTGAATGAATGAATGTCTTTTTATGAAAGCTTCTTTTCAGGAAAGTATGCAATTTTAGAATTAAACTAAGGTAAGATTACCACATATTCCGACTATGGCCGTAAATATGCTTGTAATTTACTTAGTTAATTCTAAAATATTTTGTAAAAATCAAAGATGTGCAATGAATTTTTAGAAGATAGCCTAAGAGTGTAGGCTCGGTGTGACTAATAGAAAGATGTTGAATCTGGGTTTCGTCCATATTCCGACTACGGCCGTAAATATGAACTCCACCGAGTTCATCAACTCCCTAAGAGTTTATGCATGTGTCATTCGTGTACATCCATAGTGATTTTGAAATATAATGCATGAATTACATAATCATGATATTACAGAAATTCAAATTATATGATATGTATCCTAATCTAAGCAAAAAAGTAAAGCTTTTATTCCAAAATTTATATTATTACATCACTAAATAAAATGAAATAAAGACAATTGCATACTTCAGCTCCTTCCTTTAAATGTCGCTGCCAAGCTTGAAATGGGGTTAGCTCAAATATGTGGGTTTTTCTAAGATTTTCCAATAATATCCTGAGATTATTGGAATTATTGGATATAAACCCGATTTTCATACTTCTTTGATATTTGAAATAATTCAAATGCAAGAAAATCCAGCAATAAATAGTTTGAAATTCGGAATTGTGGTCAAAATGACCAAAATACCCTAATATTGAAGTTATACCTTTAAAATCAGGGTTTTTTGAAGGAATTTTGACAAAATTTGAGATTTTTGAAATTTGAATTGAACCAAATAATGATGAAATGCATGATGAGACATGATGACATACTGCTAAACATATTAGGACTGTAAAAATCAGAATTGATGTTTGAAACTTGGCCAAAATAACGAATTTCGCTTGTTTTTTGCTTGGATTAGGGTCCCGCGGGAACCCTGTTTTGATGATACGGTTAAACCGGTCATCAAACGGTACTCGAATCATGCCAAATTTGATAAAGAATGTCCCTATACCCTTAGAAACAAAATAGAATGATAAAAGTCATGAAATGATATGGCCTAGATGCAAAATTTCAAAGAAAACTCTAAAATAAGCAAATTTCGCATACGGGTATGAACCAAACATAGCATTTAACGCAATAATGCAAAAATACACCATGGAAATGTCTGATATTTTTCAGGCTGCTAAAGGACATTAAAATTAACATCTTTGGCTTTTACAGCATCAGAATTTGACCTACAGTGAATTCGGTAACAGAGATTTGGTTCTGACATGACTAAAATCAATAGAATTTGATGTAAAAATGGATAAAAAATGATCATTGACCACCAAAATTTCCAAAAATTAAATGAGGAACTACTGACATGCATATAAACAACTTTCATTTGTATGGATTTAACATTTTACTAACTAGATGAAAAATAAAAATATGACATTACACACATAAACCAGAAGAACAAATATAAATACTAAAACAGAAGACCGAAATAAAAAATACAAAACTGGCATGAAGACTGTCCCAAAAATTGCAAAAATTCCAAATCAAATAGGGAACATTTAGAACATAAAGTTCACTTTTTATAGATCTGGATTTGGAGCAATATTCAGATAGAACCAGTCGACTTAAGTCGATCTAGAGTCTCAGAGACTCAAATTAGGCTCTGACACGTGTCCCAAAATCTTAGATTTTTTTTAGACATAAAAAAAATAAAAAAAATGTGATAAACTCATATTAAATAATATATTAAATCCCGAGTTCAGGGCATTTTTTGGATCGAAAATAGGATCTAATATGAGAGAGATATCAATTTTACTGGTTGAGACCAAATGTTTTGAATGTTTCCCGGGTCATAAAACCCGACTTGGAATTTTGAACTTTGAACATAGTAAATGAATTCAAATGATTCCGATTTTTTTGCAGATTATCAGGGACAACTATGGTCACATAAAATAATGAGTGGACTGACTGACAAAAACAGAGAATTACAAAAACTAAACAGAATTGAAATGAATGCTAAAAATAATCTGACTAATTCCTAAAATATGCTAAATTAATGAAATAAACTACAAATTAAATATAATTAATGCATGAATGTTAAAAATCATCAAGGAAGCATAATTATTTTTTATATATGTCATTTTATGAGAATAGCTCAATCCATCATTCGGATGAACCCTTTCTTTAAAACGAAAAAAAAAACCATGGGACGAGAATATTATTTCAATGGCATCAACTCGAATGGGAGCTTACCTTGTATTCTTTTGCTGTTTTGAAACCTCAGAGACGGGCGGCTACGGCATGACTCCTTGAGAATGGACTCCAGAGAGGGCGTGAATTCAGAGGAAAACAAAAGAAGCTAAAAAAATGGAATTCTGAGTTGAAGTTCAGATCTAACAAATGAGCTCCCTTCACTGGGCGTGGGCTAGGGTATTTATAGAATTTTTGGAGATTTTTGAAATTCAAACAGAGTAAATCTGGACCTTCCATGTGGCGCCATCTCAGAGGATGCTACTTTGGATTTTTGGAATAAAATAAAATGCACATTTTGTAAATAAGACACCTCAGCAGAGTTTGAAATTTTTTAAATTGAGGTTGACTTGATTTTCTTTGTAAGAGCTTCTCATGTGGCGCCACCTATGTGTGGGCCCACTTTGGGATTTTGTAAAGCAAATAAAAAATAAATTTAAAGAGGAAAATTCTGGATTTGTGCTACCTCAATATGGAATTTGAATATTTGAACTCTGGCTTTTTCTGAAGGAAGCAGCGACAGACATGTGGCGCCACCTCGGGGTGGCTCCACACTGCCATGTGTTAGAGGGCAGGAGCAGAGGAAACAGATGGCGCCACCTCAAATCAGATAAAAAATGAAATTAAGGAGGAAAATTCAGGATTTGCGCCACCTCAGCCTAGAGTTTAAATATTTGAATTGTTGTTTTTTTCTGAAGGAGGCAAAGAGAGACATGTGTCATTTGCTTTTCCTGAGGAAAGCAGAGAGAGACATATTTCACTTGCTTTTTCTGAGGAAAGAGAGAGAGACATGTGTCACTTACTTTTTTTGAGGAAAGCAGAGAGAGACATGTGTCACTTGCTTTTTTTGAGGAAAGCAGAGAGAGACATGTGTCACTTGCTTTTTTTGAGGAAAGTACAAAGAGACATGTGTCACTTGCTTTTTCTCAAAAGAGTAGAGCTTGACATGTGTCAGCTGCAGAAGAAAACATTTCAGATGGTGCCACCTCAAAGGGGGGACAATTCTACTTTTTCTGGAGAAAGGAGAGATGGACACGTGGTGACTCAGGGTGACCCCAGAGTGCCATGTGGCAAGGGAGAGAGAAATAAAGGTGGTGGACATGTGGCGCTACTTTTGGGAAGCTCCACAATGACATATGGCATGAAATAAAAGAAGATGACTGAAGACATGTGACGTCACCTCAGAGTGATTTCACATAGACAAATGGCAAAGAAATGGAAGGTGAGAGAAAATGACATGTGGCGCCACCTCTGGGTGAACCCCACATGGCAGAGGATGGAAGTTGAGAGAAAGAGCCCAGTGACAAGGCTCATATATTTTTGGGTTTTTCGAAATCCAAGTTTTACAAAAGGAAAGCCTATATGGCGCCACCTCAGGGGGGACCCACATCGTTTCTTTATTGAAATAAAAACAAAGAAATTAAAACAAAGAAATTAAAACCGCTTTTTGGAATTTTCATAAAAACTTAGACTAACTGGCAAATAAGAAATACTTGGCCTGATCGCAGAGATTTTGAAAAGGGGTGGCCCCTGTAGGGCAATTTTATAAAAGAATAATATTGGAAATTGTTGACAAAAGGGCAAAATCTGAGATAAAATTGCTAAGTTCAAAGCTAAAACCCATATTGAAAACTATCCAGATCATTTTCCTGAGAAAATATTTTGAAATTCAGAGTCTTGGGGGTAAAATGGGAAGGATTGACAATTTTGAAGACCCAGGGTTTTGAAATCGATTTTGAAAAGAGTTGAAATTTGAACCTGGATTGAAAATTTTGAAATCGAGAGTTCTGGACCTCGAAATGACATATTGTGCAGTGCAGTGATATGAAATGCTCATGCGATGATATGCAATGACATGTCTTATTAAATGTAATCTTGAACCAAGAATTTATAGATTTTCGTCTCCTGTCAAGCATAAAACTTTGAACATCTGAGCTAAAATAGAGAAATTTTGAGAGTTGCAGATGAAATTTGGGCTTTTGCTAGTTTCAGACTCAGAAAATGACCATTTTGCTCTCCGACGATCTCAGGGGATGAATTGTGATGTTTGGTGGAAATGTCGGGGATATGGGTGAAAATTTGAGGTGTTTACAAAGTGGTCTAAAGGTGGCATGATCACTACGGTCCTAGGTGAAGATCTAGAAGAAAGGTTGTCGCAGCCAATGATTCCCCGATCAACGTTTATGGCAAAAATCCCTAGCATCAGAGAAAGTGATGAAGTCATTCTCAGTGAAAGCTTAAAATTGTTGAAGCTAGAAGAGGCCTGACCCACTGAGAATAGTGCAACAATGGTTTGATGGCAAGGACAATATTTCTTCAAGATCGGAGGTCGTCTTGATTATATCACCTTTAAAGATCATCCCTTATTCCTTCAGTTTGTAGAAGTCAAAAAGGGATTTGATCTTTTATTGAAGCACGGCTATCAGCCTTTTAAAGGCTTGGGCAAGAATGAAGACGACCGATTAGAGCTAGTAATTCCTATCCATCATCCGTGCAGAGCAGGATTGAGATTCACGGGCAGAGGATGTCACAGAAGTACCATCTTTGTAAAGGAGATACATTAAGAGCATATGTCGTCACCCTCTTTCATTTTATTCTTTTGTTTTCCTGATTTTGTAGGGATGATGTCCCATTTTATTGTTTTTCCTTCATTGTCATCATTTTATTCAAGTCTTCAATAAAGTTATCAATTTTTCTCATTTGTCTATCCTTCTTTTCTTTTTCTGCAATTTGTCTCTGTAGTTCACTGTTATCATCTCTTTTATTTTTACAATATGTCTTATGATGGTGGATTTTTCTGAATACTATTCTTTTCCAAGATTTTCAGAATGTCTTTCAAATCGATAAGGAAGCTCATCGCTAATCCAAATATTCCTTCAATTGTTCTGAAACTCGTGAGGATTCATCAGGTCAAAGCAAGAGCGAAGGACAGTAAGGCCGCGAAGCAGTCAGAAGAGTCTGCAGAGTTCGACTCATCTCTCCAAGAATTACCAGAGTTCGTGTTGATCCAGAAGCAAGACAAGCCATTGTCCCTAGTTTAAGATCCGACCGAAGATATTAATACTGGTTTAGAGGACAGTCTGTAGATTCTCAAGATCGGCACGAGTCTGAGCGCAGATGAGAAGGAAAGGCTCATCTATTTTCTTAAGCAGCATCAAGAAGTATTTGCATGAGCTTATGAGGATATGCCGGGTTTGGATCCCAAATTGGTTGAGCATCATCTTATTTTGAAGCCAAATGTTAAGTCAGTCAAGCAGAAGTTGAGAAAAATGGATCCTCGAATTGAGCAACATGTCAAGGAAGGACTTACTCAAAATTGGATTCATTCGTGCCATAGACTATCCAGACTGACTAGCAAATATCGTGGTGGTTCCTAAGAAGAACAACAAAGTTCGAATTTGCATCGACTTTTGAGATCTCAACAAAGCTACTCCCAAGGATGATTATCCACTTCCCAACATTGATCTTCTGATCGACAGCACGACAGGTCTTGTCATGTTCTCTTTTATGGATGGATATTTCGAGTATAATCAGATCAAGCTGACCGCTCGTGACCAGTCCAAAACATTCTTCACCACATCTTGGGGCACCTTTTATTACACAGTCATGCCATTTAGGCTTAAGAATGCTGGGGCAACCTATCAGTGTGCAATGACTGTCACTTTCCATGACCAAATGCATAAAATCATAGATGCATATGTCGATGATATCCTGGTCAAATATTCAAGCGACTCATTCTATATAAGTTGAGACTCAATCCTCAAAAATATGTTTTCAGAGTAGAGTCAGGTAAACTGTTTGTCTTCATGGTTAGCAAAAAGGGGATAGAAGTAGATCCCGCTAAAACAAAAGTCATTATTGATATGCCACCTCCGACCAATCTCAAAGAGCTGCGTAGTCTTCAGGGATGCATTCAGTCAATTCGATGATTCATATCCAATTTGGCCATGAGGTGTGAACCTTTCAATCATCTACTCAGAAAAGGAGTGAAGTTCGAATGGGGACCAAAGTGTCAGCAGTAGTTTGGGCCTATTAAGAAATATCTTCTCAATCCACTTGTTCTAAAGTCGCCAAAATTGAGAAAGCCTCATTTATTATATGTCTTAGTTAATCAAACCGCTTGTGACAGATTCTTGGTGCAATATGAAGAAGGCAGTCGAGTGGAGCATGTCGTCTACTACGTGAGCAAGACCTTCATTGATTATAATAAGAAATATTCTCAAATAGAGAAGACATGTTTAGCTCTGGTCAGGATGTGTTAAAAATTGAGACATTACTTGTTAGCATCAAAAGTCAAGATTTTATCAAAGCTTAATCCTCTCAAAGATATTCTTGAATAACCGTTTCTCAGTGGACGGATTGCCAAATGGCAAGTTTTGTTGATGCAGTATGACTTAGAGTATGTCTCTCAAAAGTCAATCAAAGGTCAGGCTATCGCCGACCAGTTAGCAGATTTTTCTTTGGCAGAAGATGTGAAAGTCGAGGATGATTTCTCTAATGAGCACATCTATAATGTCTAGCAGTCTCTAGTTTGGAGTTTATTTTTCGATAGTTCCAAGAATATGGTTGGCATAGAGATTAAGATCTTATTGATCACACCTGAGAAGGAGATGATCCCTTTTTCCCTCAAACTTGATTTTCAATGTACTCATAACATGGCCGAGTATGAAGCTTTAATACAAGGTCTGAGAATTCTGCAAGACTTCAACGTCAAGAGAGTGCACGCCTTTGGTGACTCATTGCTCGTAATCAGCCAGGTCAAAGCTGAATGCCAGGTGAAAGATCAGAAACTACTTTCTTATCAGAAGATTGTTTTAGCTCTCATAGATAGCTTCAAAGAATTTTAGCTTTATCATATAAAAAGAGAGTATAATCAAATATCTGACTGTTTAGCCAGCCTAGGCTCCATTATGTCCTTTAAAGATAGTGAATCCTGTCATTCTTTTGAAATTGGCAGACTCGATCAACCTGCCTTCATTCCAATTATGCAAATCAATCAAACAAAGCAAAAAAAAGAAGCCTTGGTACCAAGATATCAAAAAATTTATTGAAACTGGTGAGCTTCCACCAGAATTGCCAAAGAGGGAACAACGAGCGATTCAACGCATGTCTGCCAAATATTTCATTCTTGCCAATGTTCTTTATCGTCGTGGGTTTAGTGCTGAGTATTCCAGATGCTTGAACGAAGATGAAGCCAAGGAGGTCATTCGAGAAGCGCACAAATGCATTTGTGGTGGCCACATCGGTTATCAGACCCTTGTTAAGCAGATCATTTTAGCTGGATACTATTGGAAAACCATGCAACAAGACTGCTATCATTTTGTGAAGAAGTGTGTCTAATGTCAGATGCACACACCTTTCATTCATGCGCCAGCCACATATTTACAATCAGTCGTATCTCTCTGGTCATTCTCCATGTGGGCTTTCGATGTTGTAGGCCCAATTACTCCTTCTGCTTCTAATGGCTACAAATATTTTCTTGCTGCAATAGAGTATTTTACTAAATAGGTTGAAGTTGTTACTTTACGTACAGTGGAAGGCCAACATGTGGTCTCATTCATCCACAAGAATATTCTTTGTCGTTTTGACATACCACGCGACATTGTCTTAGATAATGGTAGTCATTTCAAGAACGAGAGAATGAAGATCTTTTGTTCAAGATTCAGGATTCATCATCATTTTTTAGCTCCCTATTACCCTCAAGGAAACGGTCAAGCGGAAGCCACCAATAAGATCCTGATCCGCATCTTGGAAAGAACCGTTAAGACGGGTCGTGATTGGCACGAGAAAATCCATGATGCACTCTAGGTGTATCGAACCACCATTCGAACCCCAATCAATGCTACTGCTTCAGAGCTTGTCTATAGGACCGAAGTGGTATTACCTCTTCATGTTCAAAAGCTCACTCTCAAGTTCGCATTGCTTTTAGAGCTACCACTCGGTCAGTACCAGCAACAGAGGTTGGTACAACTTGATCTGCTCGATGAGAGGAGACTCAAAGCAGTGGAGCATGCTCAATCTTACCGTTAGAGGATAGTCAGGCAATATGCCAAGTCAGTTATTGAAAAAAGATTTCAAGTTAACGATCTGATCTTCAAATCAATGGCTCATCTCAAGCACCGTCCGCGTGGTAAATGGTCATCGAATTGGGAAGGTCCCTACATGGTCAAGGAAGCGTTATCACACAATTCATATCGTCTAATCAATGCAGATGGAGTAGAATGGACAGATCCCATCAATGCCCTGCATTTGAAGAAATTCTATACTTAGAACATTTGTTCTATTTTTTGTAGTCTTCAAAGAGTTTCCTTCAATAATGATCAATGATCCTTTCATCTAACATTTTCCTCCCAGGCTATATTGGGGCATCTTTTGTTATAAAAACTCGTCTTTTATTTTAAATGTCATGTATGCAGGCAGGATCAAGCAAATTTCTTCATTATCAAGCATTATTATTAAGCATTATCTTTTATTGTCTTTTATCATCAATTTGCATCGATTCACATCATTTTGCATCGATTTGCTACCCATTCAGGATAAGGGATAAATCATAAGACCCCGGCAGTCATTCATGAGAATTCATCGAGAAAGTCAATTGAAAATTTCTATCACAATCTTCAAATATCTTCAAAGCATCGACCTCTGTCCAAATCCAGTGCTCATATTGGTACTTTATAAAAAACCAGTGTTTGTACTGGTGCTTGTTCAAACCCAGTGCTTCTGCTGGTATTTTATAAAAAACCAGTGCTCGTACTGGTTGATTTTCCAAATCCAGTGCTTGTGCTAGGACTTCATCAAAATCCAGTGTTGGTGCTTTTTCAAAATCTAGTGCTCGTACTGGTGCTTTTTATAAAAAAAACAATGCTTGTACTGATTGATTTCCAAATCCAGTGCTCATACTGATATTTTATCAAAATCTAGTGCTCGTACTGGTCATTCTTTCAAGTTCAGTACTCATACTGGTTGCTCTTTCAGATCCAGTCCTTATACTGGTTCTGCATAAAGATTCAGGCTCAACACCAACTTTCAGACCTCCGGATCAACCAATTTTATCAAGAAAACCTTCAGGTTATCAATATTATCAAAGTTTATCATTTGCCAACCTACGGGTTGCATTTGCCAATCATGGTCTTTCAGGATTCGACCCTCGTGTCGAAATCATTTGCCAATTAGATTCTTATCAAATATCAATCATCTTTCTTGCAAGGGACCCTTTTTTAGGAAGAGCTTGAGGGAGCTCATTCCTTTTGCATGCCATTATTGTTCGTTCACAGGAACCCTTTTTCCAGGGAGAGTTTGAAGGGACTCGTTTCTTCGTGAACAGTTTGCAAAACAATCTCTATCGTTACACAAGGACCCTTTTTTTTACAGTGAGAGTTTTGATGGAAGCTCGTTTTCCTTGTGCCCCCCCCCCCCCAATATCTTTTTTTTAGGACAACCCCATCATCGAGGACCCTCTTTCCAGAGAGAGTGTGATGGACTCGCTCCTCTATGACAATTTATCGACTTTATCCAATCAAACACCTTTCTATAAAAGAAGCCTAAAGTTAGGGAGTTTTGACGAAAACTTAATTTCTCTTCGAAAGTTTCATTTTGCAAACACCTTCTCTTCAGAGAAGAGAGGAGTATCTTTTATTACCCGTTCAGGTCAAGGGTCAAGCCTGAGTCTCTCATTTGGGAAAATAAGAGAATAATTCAGTCATGGATATGTCAATCGGATGTCAAGTGATTTCTTTCACCAAGGACTTCAAGAATATTTTGCCAATTTGCTATAAAAAATAGTTGTTGATCTCAAGCTTTTATTGCACAAAATTTTACCTCGTATTACCTTTAGTATTTTTTTTCAAAAGGGCAAAGACTTTTGCAAAGAAAGACTCAAAATTCAAATCCTTTTGTTGGTCAACCAAAAGGACAAAGAAAAATCCTCGATATGATCGGTAAAGGAAAATCCAATGATGTTGAAAAGCCATAAGTGAAGTGATATTGATCATAGCTATATGGCATATTTTAAAGACCATTCTTCTGGCAATATGGCAGTGAAAATATCCTGGGTGATAAAAAGAATTTACTCAATCTCAATATATCCTCAATCATTCAAGCTGCAATTAACTATCTGCAAATAGGATCTCTCAATCATCATCAAGTTGAAGACTGATGTATGAGTTAGACTCCCGGAGCCAAATTTGACTCAGATCATCTCTGAGTTGAATGAGTATGTGACGTGTCCTTCCAGGAAAAGTTCAAATCATCGTCAAGTTGAAGGCTGATGCAGTGAACCTCCTGTCAATACCTAAAAGGTATTTGATCACTGTCATTATCAAGAGATTTGAATCAAAGAGACAATGTTATCAATCTAATTCCTTGAACCAAAGAAGACTCTAATCATCTCCAAGTTGAAGGAGTACGTGATGTGTCCTTCCAGGGAAATTCAGAACATCACCAAGTTGAAGATTGATGTGATGAAATTCTTGTCAAGCCCCAAGAGAGCTCAATTTTATGTCTCAAAAGAGTGCAAAAAGAACATCATGGGTAAACCCCAGATATCAAACTGCCAAATCTGCCAAGAATTATCTTTATTCATATGAAATTCTTTTATCAATATCCTTTCATAAATCACTTTTATGATACTGAGAACAAATTCCTTTCTTTTCGTATCAAGAAAATGGATAGTTTTCTTGAAGAAACCCAATAACAATAATTTGATTTTGATTATTGATTCTATGGAGTTAACTCAGTTGGAGGTAATACTTTAGGTAGAAGAGGGAATATTTTTGCACAAACGTGCACATTTTTCAATTATTTTTTAATCAACTATAATTTTTATCTTATTGGAAATCTTTTCAAGCTATCTCAACATGAAGCAAAGACTTTGATGTCCATTTTGACATATCCTGGTGTTGTTGTTATCCCTCTTTAGGACTTGATAACACGAGTTTTCAAGGTCCTTTCCTTCTTTTTAATCTGAGCGCTTGGGCTCTCAAATACGCACACTGCCTTGTGTTCACCATTGTCCCGTCATAGATAGTTCATTTTTTGGTTCAAGGTTGAGCCAACATTTATATTTCCAGCAAAAGGTTACCTTTAAAAGATATTTAGTCTCAGCAATAAGGCGCCCAAGATCAATCCCTTTTCAAAGCTTTAGGGAACCCCATTTTCTTTCTTTTGCAAATCCCTCTCGAATTTATTGTGTGAAATCTGAAAGTTCCATCATGGTTTCTTCTTTCAAGGATTTCATTTCCCCGTTCAGGTTAAGGGGGATAAGGGTTAAACCTGAATCATTTTTGTAAAAAGGCTATGGAATTAGCAGCAAGGCCAAAAGAGTGGGCCTAAGAAGAGATCATTCCAGCAGAATCTCGGTGAAAAGAAATCCACTCCACCAGTGAAGAAGAACCATCATCAGAACAACAACAACCGCCAACAGCAGCAAAGACAGGTGGTGGCAACATTAGGTTGCCCGAAGTGTCGTATGGATTATCCTAGGCGACCGTGTCCTCATGACGTCAGAGGAAACATCTATTGTGGCAAGATGGGCCACTGCATCAGAAATTGTCAGAAGAAACAGTCGGACGATTTGAAGCAGAATACGCCTGGATCATCACAACCGACCTACCAGCGACCGCCTCAGCAGCAATCATACCTGCAACAACAATCTTCCCAGCAGAAGACGGGTAACCAGAAGACGGTGGCTGGATGAGCCTATGCAGCCACTGTGGAGCAGGTGACCAAAGGAGAGTTGGTCCAAGGTACTATTCCAGTCGCTGGACATGCAGCTTTTACTTTATTTGACTGTTGTGCTCCGCATTCATTTATTGCTACTAGATTTGTTAGATCTTTGCCTATGTTTGCTGTATTGTTGAATTACCCATTGAAGGTTCGTACTTCGATTGGCGATCAGTCTTTATGTACTTTGTACAGTCCAAGCATTGAGGTGTCAATGGCAAGTTAGAACTTGTCAGCTGATGTGATCTTCCTAGATATGACAAAGTTTGATGTCATTCTAGGTATGGATTGGTTGTTCAAGTATCATGCTCAAGTTCTGTGCAGAGAGGGCAAGGTAGTTTTGTACCCTCCTGATTGTCCGATTTTGGAGATCAGCCTTGCTTGACCCATTCGAGATAGTCGTTTGATTTTGTCTTTTAAAGTTCATAAGTACTTGCAGAATGAGGGTACTGCATTCTTGGTCAGTATCGCCCCAGTTGAACCAGTGTTAACCCTTATCGAGGATCTTGACGTAGTTCAGGAGTTCTCCGATGTGTTTCTTGAGGAACTGCTCGGATTACCTCCGAAGCGTGAGATCGAGTTTTGTATCGAGTTGTTACCTGGAACAACTCCGATCTCAAAGGCACCGTATCGTATGGCTCTAGCAGAACTAAAAAAACTGAAGCAATAGTTGGAAGAGTTGATGGAGCAAGGGTTCATCAGAAATAATGCATCGCCGTGGGGTGCACCTGTTTTGTTCGTAAAGAAGAAAGACGAAACCTTGAGGTTGTGCATCGACTAAAGAATGATCAACCAAGTGACAATTAAGAACAAGTATCCATTGTCGAGAATCGAAGATCTCTTTGATCAGTTGCAGAGAGCAAAGATATTCTCGAAGATCGACCTCAGATCGGGTTATCATCAACTCTGGATCAGAGAGGAAGATGACTCGAAGACAACATTTCAAACTAGATACGGGTTGTATGAGTTCGTTGTGATGCCATTTGGGCTCACGAATGCACTAGTAGCATTCATGGATTTAATTAATCATATCAAGATGACTCGAAGACAACATTTCAAACTAGATACGGGTTGTATGAGTTCGTTGTGATGCCATTTGGGCTCACGAATGCCATTTGTCATCGTATTCATTGATGACATCTTGATCTACTCAGAGACTCCTGAGCAGCACCGAGAGCATCTGCATATCGTTTTGGGAGTACTTCGGGAGCACAAATTGTTTGCCAACTTCTCTAAATGTGAGTTTTGGCTCCGGCGAGTCATGTTCTTGGATCACGTGATATCCAGTGATAGAGTATCAGTTGATCCTACGAAAGTCGAAGCAGTGTTGGACTGGAAGCAGCCTCAGTCTGTTACTGATATCCGCAGTTTTCTCGGGTTAGCTGGTTACTACCCGCGTTTCATCCAGGATTTCTCTAGAATTGCACTTCCATTGACGAAGCTTTTGCGTAAAGGAGTCAAGTTTGAGTGGACTGACTCTTACGAAGAGTTTCCAGATCCTGAAGACAAAGCTGACTACCTCTCCGGTGTTAGCTTTACCTTCTGGCAGAGGTGGTTTTGTGGTGTACACAGATGCCTTAGGTACAAGATTGGGATATGTGCTAATGCAGCACGGTCGAGTTATTGCCTATGCTTCACGACAGCTGAAGATTCACGAAAGGAATTATCTGACTCACGATCAGGAGTTAGCAGTTATAGTATTCGCCTTGAAGTCATGGCAACATTATCTGTACGGAGATACATTCGAGGTCTTTTGTGACCACAAGAGTCTCAAGTATTTATTTTCTCAAAAGAAATTAAATATGAGACAACATCGTTGGCTCGAGTTTATAAAAGATTATGAGTTCATGTTGTCTTACCACCCTGGTAAGGCGAACGTCATGGCAGATGCGCTCAGTCGCAAATTGAGCGGTGTTCTAGCTAGTCTAGTGTGGAGCCAGAAGTTGATTGAAGATTTCGTGCCTTGGAAGCCATTCTCGATTGGAGGCAGATCGATCAGATTGTCTAGTCTGACCATTCGATCAAAGCTTTTGCTTAAGGTTATTGAGGCACAGAAGCGAAACTCCTAGTATCAGAAGTTCATCGATCGAACTCGTGAAGAGGGCTCATTTTTTCGTATTGAGAATGACGAGTGTATCTGTATGAAGGATTGACTTTGGGTGCCAGATGACCCTGAGTTGAGGAAAGAGGTTCTTGATGAGGCACATTTGTTAAAGTACACCATTCATCCTGGTGGTACTAAGATGTTCAAGGATCTTCAACAAAAGTATTGGTGGAACGGGATTAAGTGTGAAGTCGCAGTGTATGTATTGAGGTGTTTGACTTGTCAGCAAATCAAGATCGAGCACCAATGTCTCAAAGGTTCCATGCAGAGGATCGAGATTCTTCAGTGGAAATGGGAAGATATCATGATGGATTTCGTGGTAGGTTTACCGCAAACCAGTGTTGTTCATCGCAAAAAAATTTCCCCCTCCCTCTACGAGAGTGAGAAGAAATGATTCTGCGAGTCAAACTCGACCAAAGTTTTGAAAATTGGTTTTGAAAATTACTTGCCTCCGTTTTGAAAATTTGTGGAAAAATACTGTGGAATGGGACCGCTTGTCGGTACGAGGTTCAACCGTTCCTGGCGCCTTTACGAGGGGTAATCGAACTAAGGATCAATTGTGTGCATTAACTTGACTCAAATATCTAAATTATGCTCTATTTTTCTATAATGCACAAAGAATCAGGCATGTGCTATGGAATTTTGAAAAGAATGCATATTTGAGAAATATGATGTTTGCTTTGGACAATTGAGATGTACTTGGAAAATGACTGGAAAAGTGCTTGAAAATGGAATTCTTGGGAAAATCATTGAATTTCATAGAAAATCAGAAATTTGCATTGGAAAATGGATTCTCAGAAAAACTTGGACTTCGGGAAAATCGATTTTGAGATTTAGATTGCTTTTCTAAGGAAATGGATTTGAGAATCTTGAGAAAGTCAGGAAGTTCATTGGAAAATGATTTTTGAAATGGAAAATGGGTTCTCGGGAAAATCAGATCTTTGAGAGAATCGATTTTGGGATTTTAACATGAAATTGAGAATGTGGAAATCTTGGGAAATCATGATTTGAACTTAGAAAATACTTGGAATCTCACTTGAAAATCCAGAATTCTGAGAAAATCAAATCCTGAGAAAGACTTCGAAATTTTTGAGAAAATCGATTTCTCTGAAATAAAATTGGAAAATGAATTTGAAAATAATGCAAATTGAATGAATGAATGAATTTGAAAGATAATTCTTTGAGGAATTGGGAAATCCTGTTGAAATTTTCAGAAATGCAGTGCATTTTTGAAGTTAGCCTAAGAGTGTAGGCGGAATGTGGCTAATACGAAGATCATAAATCTTGGTTTTCTTCGTATTCTGACTATGATCATAAATGCGAATCTCACCAAGTTTATGAACTCCCTAAGAGCTTGTGCACGTGTCACTACTGGCAACCATAGTGATTTTGAAAAATGTGCATATGCAGCATACATCAGATATTGAATTATTCAGAAATCAAACTATATGCAATGCAGTCTTATTCTAAGCTGAAAAGTAACTCTTATTCCAAATTATTACATTCGATATTACATTGAATTGAAATAAAAGAAAATAAAAATCTTCTTCCTGGATATTCCTGCAAAACTAGAAAACAATGTTAGCACAAAAATGTAGGTTTTTCTAAATTTATTCGAAAATATTGCAAATTATCGGATATTATTCAGATATAAACCCAAATTCATACCCTCTTTGATATAAACATCATAAATAAGTAATATAATTCGAAAATAAACATGGAAATTAGAAAATGGGGTCAAAATAACCAAAATACCCCTGATGACCTTGAAATCAGGGTTTTCTGAGAGAATTTTTGTAAAATTTGGAAATTTAAAAATCAAATAAAATAAAATCAGACACAATATAATGAAATATGATGATATGCATGAAAATTGAAGAAATTGAAGTTTGGAATTTTGAAATAGAGGTCAAAATAACCAAAATGCCCCTGATAACAAGACTATAACTTTGAAACCAAGGTTTTCTGAAATAAATTTTGCAAAAAATGGGAAATTGAAATGCAAATGACATTGAAATTAATCCTAATATGACATGACATGCTTATTTACATGATAAAAACCCTAAAATGGCAAAGATATCACAAATTATCGAATTTAACTTGATTTTCGCTTTTGAATTTAAAACTAAACTAACACATAAGATAAATGAACTTGGAATTGAACCAAATTTGGCATGGACACCTAAACTAACTAAAAATGTGGAAAATAACTAAAAATCTATTTTTTTAATGTGGAAAATAACTAAAAATCCTAAAAATATATAGATTTTGCCTAAAATACTAATTCTAAATTAGATTTCGGGTACTAAACTTCCATAAAAATTTCCCAAATTTTATAAGGTGATAGGGGACAGTTAGGCAAAGATTTTTTCCTTTTACAGATTCTGGTTTTGTCTTATGGTCGGAGCTTGACAGCTCCGGCAATTCGGATCAGAATCTGGTGACTCTAGGATTTAGGGCAGACAGATAGGTTTTGCGAAAAACTATAAGAAAAATAGTAGACAGATGAAAAAATGGCCAAAATTCTGGAAAAATGTCCTTGACAAAGAGAGTAAGATTTTCTATTTTTACAATATTGGGACTAGGGTTATGGTTTGGGAGAGAGCAGAGAATTATCAAAGACCTGAATCTCTAAAATTCTTAGACATTGGAATTTGACAGACAGTGAAATTAATTTCGGGAAAAATATCTAGGATTCTTTTAAAATTCTAAAATTTTGGGGAATGACATAGGGAATAGTGTGTAACAACTTCTTTGTTGGAAGTTTTGACATCCAGCCTATGGGTTGAATGGACATGGTGGATTAGGGTCGGTCTAGACCCTGACAAGGAAGAAGTGAGATTTTCTTAGGGGACTGAGAAAATGGATTTTTAGCAGAGATCAAAACTACTTAGAAAAAGCTGGAAAAAAACTGAAAAACAGTAGACTCTAACAAGGACTCACTATATTTTTTTGAGGAAATTTGAATTGTCCATCTAGAAGATCTCGGAGGTTCTTGTCTGCTAAAACAGAATTTGAAATTTCGGGAGGGTTCAAAACCCGATTTAGGTTCTGATTTATTTTACAGAGTTCAAGAACTCAAATTAATTCATATTTTTGGGATGAGATCAGTAACAAACGTAAGCACACATAAATAATTTTTTCAAGAATTTTTGACCAGAATTTAAACATGAAATAATAAATTGACTAGGCATGGATTTAAAAAAAAAACTATAAATATCGACAAGAGCTAGACTAAATGAACAAAATTATCATAAGACTATGAAATAAACTAAACATGGGGCCTATAGACACAAAAATTTATATGATAATGATGAGAAAACATAAGATCACCAGGGAGATATGCACAAATTTTCATATTGGCTATTGAGATGAAAGATCTCATCCATGGAATGGATGAATCATTTCATCCGATAGCTCTTGTTACGAAAGACCATCCTTTCATACCTTTTAAAATCGTAAAAGCTATCTTTCATCAACGTGAATCCAGTTTTGGAATGGTTTCTATGTTGATGCCTACAAAACATCACTCAAGGATCTCTCTTTCAATGAATTATGAAGGTAAATATTACACGACCTATGCGTAATAAATATAGAGGATGAAAACAAGGCTTTATCTTACCTTAGAGACCCTATTGCAATGGAGGTGTTTTGCTGGAGGTAGGCACCAAAGTGGATGCTAGTAGACTACTACAGAGTGTTTGTTGCGGATTGGTGTGGCTTGGAGACAAGGGAAGATGGTGCTAGAGGAACCTCAAAGGGGCGGTTGTACTGGAGTTGTCACCACGGTTGGGGATTAAAAATGGCCGCTGCAGATGATTGTTGAAGAGAAGGCTATTGGCTGGAGTAGTGGTTGATGCTGTTATTGATTGAGGCTGCAATGGCTGGAACCCAAGTTGAAAGGCTGTTGTGTAAGGAGGTGAAGAGGTATTAGACGTGAATAGGATAGAAGATGGGCAGCCGTGTAATGGTTGTTTGTTTGTTTGTTTTTTCTTTAACAGGAGACTTAGGTTTTTTTCAATTAGGGCTAAGGTTGAGAGGTGTTAATGAGAGGGAGCTTGAGAGAAAACTGGTTCACGTATGGTTGCCTTGGGATTTATAAAGGAGCTAAGGGGTAATAAGGTGGCTGGATAATAAGGAAAGGGGAAGAAAGAAAGAAAAGGGAAAGAAGAAGGAAAGAAAGAAGAAAGAAAGAAAAGGAAAGAAGAAGGAGAAGAGAAAGGAGGAAGAAGAAAAAGAAAAGAAGGATGGAGACGTGATACGTGAGTGCGCTGGACCAAGGAGAGAAAGGAAGGAAGGAAGAAAGAAAAGAAGAAAAGAGAAGGAAGAAAGAAAAGAAAGAAAGAAATAAAAGGAAGAAAGAAGGAAAAGAAGAAAGAAAAGAAAGAAGAAGAAGGAAAGGAGAGGAAGAAAGAATGGAAAGAAGATGAGGGGAGAGAGGTCTGGTCGACCCCTCTTGTGGGTCCCACCTCTAAAAAAAAGAAATAATAAATAAATAAAATAATTAAAAAAATGATAAAATAAAGCAAAAGAAATGCTTTTTTTTGTTAAGAAAATACAAGTAGATAAGCCATCTCAGAGTGGACTCACTTTCCAAATATGAAATTCATTTTGAAGATCATAGGGGGAGAATAGTCTTTTTAGAAAATTTCTGGACAAAATGAGCTATTTTTGGTAGTTTTTAAAATGAGTTCAAAATTTGAAGTTTAATACCCCGTTGCGAAGCAAATCCAGTTTAGAACTTGAAAATTTGAGTTTGAAAGAAATCCAGATTATTTTTCTCGAGAAAATGTTTCCAAATTTAGAATCTTGGCGGTAAAAATGTCAATTTTGGAATCTCAGGGTTTGAAATTGATTTCTGAAAACTTTTAAAACTCAATCTGGATTAAAATTTATAAAACTGGAGTTCTAGACTTCGAAAATGAAATGAAATGTTGTGAAATGCTGAGAAATGATATGAAATGATGAGAAATGACATAAAATGCTATGTGAAATGCAGACCCTGAATGAAGAATTTGGATATTGGACTTTGATTGACACTTGTATCAATTCAAAAAGTATTAAAATTTGCAAAATGGTTCGAGAAATGATTTTCGGGTTCTACCGGACCAGAGTGACATTGAAAATTGGGGTGTGAGCTGGATTGAACTTAGATAAACTGAATTGAGCTGAGTTTTAGGGTTTCAGAACTCAACTGGACTGACAAGACACTGACTCAACTGAACTCCTCAACTGAATTATCAAGAAAAGCTGCCATTTTTAGAGAAATGGTCACTGGAGTGAAGTGAATTACAAACCAGAACTGGGTTCGAGCTGGAACAAAGATCAGTAATACTAATATGGACTAAAATTGAAGCTCTAACACTAGCTTAACTGACTGACTTAGCTCAATTTGAGCTGAAAGAGCTGAAATGACCTAAAATAGGCTCCTAGACACTTGGAAATGGTTTTGAATTGAAACTGGAGCACTTGAACTCCTGGTGAGATCAAGCTAGACTCTGGGGAATAGGATTGACTGAGAATGACTGACTTAGAGACAATTGACTAGGATTTAAGTGAGAAATGAGCTCATTTGTGAAGAAGTGATCCCATTTTGACAGGAATGGTCAGAAATGGAAATGGTCTGTTCATTGTGAGCTCATATGAGCTTGAAATGAATGATATTCTAACTGTTCTGAACTGACCAATGATCTTGGTTGACTCCGACTGACTGGAGTCCAGGATGACCTAGGGGTAAAATGGTAATTCTCCTAATAAAAGTGGGTAAAATGGTAATTCTCCTGATCTACCAGGGTTGGCACTGCACGAGGGGTGTATTCGAAAATGGATTAGAAAAATTTGGGTTGTTTACAAATGCGTCTTTTTGCTACTAAGCGGCTTGAGGACGAGCTTAGTGGCAAAAAAAATACACCAAATTTGGGCTATAAAAATGCTCCAGTTAGAAGAATTTGACTGAATATGAAGAAATTAACCCTGATGAAAATGGTAGATAGAAAATGGAGAGTAAAGAAGAAAAATTTACTTCAAAGAAGTGGAGCTCAAGTTTTGCCCTTAACCTGGATGGGACAAGAAGTACCTCGTATAAAAATGAGGCTCCAGTTTGACCCTTAACCTGACCGAGAAATGAAATATCCCATCAAATGAGGCTCAGGTTTAACCCTTAACCTGACCGGGAGATGAAATACCTCCTCAAAATGAGGCTCAGGTTTAACCCTTAAACTGACTGGGAATTGAAATACCTCAACAAAATGAGGCTCAGGTTTAACCCTTAACCTGACCGGGAGGTGAAAATGATGGGATTCTCGAAAGAAGAACCCATGATGGAACCTTTGGACTTCCGCACAATGAATCCGATAGAGATTTTGCAAAAGGATGAAATTGGAGGTCCCTAAAGCTTGAAAAGGGGTTTGATTTTGGGTGCCTCATTGCTGAGACTAAATAACTTTTAAAATTGATGACCTTTTACGAGAAAATGATTGGTGGCTTAACCTCAAGCCGAAATTGGGCTTTCTATGGTGGAACAGTGGAAACACAGAGAAGTGTGCGAATCTGAGAGCCCAGGCACTTAGATTATATCAACAGAAGGGAAGGAATCTTGAAAACTTCTGTTATCAAGTCCTAAAATGGATGACAAATGGTGTCTGGATACGCCAAAGATGAACTTCAAGCTCTCGCTTCACGCCAAGATAGCTAGAAAATATTGTCAAAATGTTTAAAATTATTGTTGATTCAAAATAATTGAAAATGATCCACATTGATGTGAAAATATTCCCTCTTTTCTACTTGAAATATTACCTCCAACTAGACTTGACTTCGTAGAATCAAGATTCGAATTCAAATTGCTTGCAATTGACTTTCTTTCAAGGAAGCTATCAATTTCCTTGATATAAACAGAAAAGAGAGTATTCTTGATATTGTGAAAGCAATTGGTGAAAGAATATTGATAATAAAATTTCACAAATTTTAAAGAGGATTCTTGGCAGATTTGGTAGTCAGATATCTTGGCATTCTTTTCTCATGATAATCTTTCCGCACTTTTTTTTTTGACAGAATTGAAGCTTTCTTGCTTTTTTCTTTTTTTTATGATTACATCATCCTTCATTTCGGAGATGTTCTGACTTTTCTCGCTTTTTTTGGGAAGGGTATGTCATAAACTCCTTCATCTCAGAGATGTTCTGATCCTTTTTTACCTCAGGGATTATCTTGACAGTATTGGTTCTTTGGTTAGAAATCTCTTGCTGATAGCAGAAATTAAATACCCTTTAGGGTTTGTCGGGAGGTTCATCGCAGTCGCCTTCATCTTGACGGTGATCTGAACTTTCCCTAGAAGGATCCGTCACAAACTCCTTCATCTTAGAGATGATCCAAATCTTCTTTGGCCCCGAGGGTCTAACTCGCATAATTCGTCTAAATCTTGACGACAATTGAGAGATCCCTTTTGCAGATATTTAATTGCAGCTTAAGCGATTGAAGAGATATGGGAATTGAGTGGTTTTTTCTATATCACCCAGGATATTTTGACTGCATTATTTTTCAAGAATGATCTTTAAAAATGTGTCATTGACTGCGATCAATATCGATCACTTATGGCTTTGCAACAACATTGAATTTTTTTTGTTGGCCATATCGAGGATTTATTCTTCATCCTTTTGGTTGGCCAATAAAAATGTTTTGAATTTTGAATCTTTCTTCGTGAAAGTTTTGTCCTTTCGGAAGTAATACTGAAGGTATTATGAGGTAATAAATTTTTTTTTTGCAATAAAGATTTTGAAATCAACAAGCATTTGACAACAAATTGGCAAAGTGTTCTTGAAATCCTTGGTGAAAGAAATTGTTTGAGGTCTAATTGACACAACCATGACTAAATTGAGTCCTGAAAAGACTCAGTAAAAGACCAACTTGAAAGTTGGGTTTTGTTTTGACTTATAAGCTCGAAAGCAGGTTTTTGTTGACCGACCAGCTCAAAAGCAGGATTTGTTGACCGACTAGCTCGAAAGCAGGATTTGTTGACCGACTAGCTCGAAAGCAGGATTTGTTGACCGACCAGCTCGAAAGCAAGATTTGGGTTGACCGACCAGCTCGAAAGCAGGATTTGTTGACCGACCAGCTCGAAAGTAGGATTTGGGTTGACCGACCAGCTCGAAAGTAGGATTTGTTGACCCACCAACTCGAAAGCAGGATTTGGGTTGACCGACCAGCTCAAAAGCAGGATTTGTTGACCGACCAGCTCGAAAGTAGGATTTGGGTTGACCGACCAGCTTGAAAACAAGATTTGTTGACCGACCAGCTCAAAAGCAAGATTTGTTGACCGACCAACACGAAAGCAGGATTTGTTGACCGACCAGCTCGAAAGCAGGATTTGATTGAAAGATTGAATTTTAGGATTTGAAAATGATCGGCATTGATAAAGTTGTAACCCGAAGGCTTGAAAAGTGATAGATATTGATAAAGTTGTAACCCGAAGGCAGGAAAATGACAGATGTTGGTAAGATTATAACCTGAAGGCTTGAATTTGAGAATCTGGTAAAGTGGGCGGCCCAGAGGCCTGATTGACAAAATTAGTTGACCTAAAGGTCGACATTGAGAATTAAATGACCCGAAGGTCAAAATTGAGAATCGAATGACACAAAGGGTCGAAATGGGAAATCAAAGATCGAAATTTGAGGAATTAAATGACTCAAAGGTCGAAGTTGAGAATTTGAATGACCGAAGGTCAAAATTGGGAAATTGAGTGACCCGAAGGTCAAAATAAAGGATTGGGTGACCTGGAGGTCGAAATTGAAAATTGAAAATTGAAAATTGAAAATTGAAAATTGAAAATTGAAAATTGAAAATTAAAAATTGAAAATTGAAAATTGAAAATTGAAAATTGAAAATTGAAAATTGAAAATTGAAAATTGAAAATTGAAAATTGAAAATTGAAAATTGAAAATTAGAAATAGGAAATTGGAAATCGTAAATTGGAAATTGGAAATTAGAAATTGGATGACCTGAAGGTTGAAATTGGGAATTTGGAAATTGGGTGACCCGAAGGTTGAAATAAAAAATTGGGTGGCCTAAGGGCTGAAATTGGTATAGAGCTTGAATTCTGATGAATGATCGGCACGAAGACTAAACCCAAGAGGTCGACTGACATGACCAATCAGTGAGACACTAACACAAGTGCTCAATTTTGAAAGAGTACCAGTATGAATACCGGGTTTTGAAAATGTATAAATATACACATTGAATTTTGAAAATATACCTGTTCGAGCACTGGGTTTTGAAAATGTACCAGTTTGAGCACTGGGTTTTGAAAAATGTAACAGTTCGAGCACTGGATTTTGAAAATGTACCAGTTCGAGCACTGGATTTTGAAAATCTACCTTGTTTTTAAATTGAGACTTGAATTTTATTGAAAGAGACCAACGCTCTCAAAATATTTGGGAATTGGAATTAATATAAAGATTAAATTTAAAAGAATGACAAATACACATATAGAAACTGGTAAAATAAACAATGTGAGGTTTACATTTTGTAAAAAGACCAATTTGAAGATTGAATTTGGAAATCACTGATGCTAAACCGGATTTGGAAGGACCAATTCTAAGCTTGGTTTTTGGAAAGGACCGATGTTAAACCGGATTTTGGAAGGACCCATTCAAAAAATTCGTTTAGAAGGACGATGTGCTAAACTGAGTTTTGAAGGAAGATTCGAATCGGAATTCAAATCTTTAAGGGAAAACTAAATGAATTGGGTTTTGAAAGAAAATTCGAGTTGGAACTTGGATCTTCTAGACCAATCACTAAATTCCAGAAAAGTTTGAGTAGGAGTTAAAACCCTTAAAGGAAAGCTAAGCGGATTGGATTTAGAAGAAAAATTAAGTTGGAACTCTAATTTTCTACACCAATTGTAGACATTTGAATTGGATTTGGAAGAAAATTCGAGTCGAAACTCTTATTTTCTAGACCAATTCTAGACATTGGATTTGAAAGAAAATTTGAGTCAGAACTCTAATTTTCTAGACCAATTCTAGACATTTGAATTGGATTTAGAAGAAAATTTGAATCAGAACTCTAATTTTCTAAACCAATTCTGGACACTTGAATTAGATTTGAAAGAAAATTTGAGTCGAAACTCTAATTTTCTAGACCAATTCTGGATAATTGAATTGGATTTCAAAGAAAATTTGAGTCGGAACTCTAATTTTCTAGACCAATTCTGGACAATTGAATTGGATTTGAAAGAAAATTCGAGTCAAAACTCTAATTTTCTAGACCAATTCTAGGATCTGAAGGAAGGAAAATTAGACTAAGATAAATTGGATTTGAAAGCATTGACTTAGAAGAAAATCAAAATCGGATTTAAGAATTTCAACCAGTAAAACAGGATTTAGAAAAATACCAGCATAAGCACCGGATTTTGAAAGAGTACCAGCACGAGCATTGGATTTTGAAAAAGCATCAGCACGGATACAAGATTTTCAAAGATTACCAGTACGAACACTAGATTTGAAAAATTACCAGTACGAACACTGGATTTTTTTAAAAAATTACCAACACAAACACTGGGTTTGAAAAGAGTACCAGTTGATTCTGATGGAAGATTTTCAGTCTTCATCCTCATGCTGACTTAGACAACTGTCAGGGCCTAAGGATTATCCCTTGTCCTGAATGGGTAACTCTGGTTTATCCCTTAACCTGAAGGGGAATGAGTTTGATGCAAATGAATGTAAATGAATGCGAATGAGTGCATGCAAATGTATGCAAATGAATGCAAAATGATGTAAATGGATGCACATGCATACAAAATAAGAGATTTGTTTGATTCTACCTGCATACAGGATGTTTTGAAGACAATTTTCAAAATAATGTCCCAATATAATAGGGGAAGGAAATTTGGATAAAAGGAAGATAATTGACAAAGCGATTGGCTTCTTAATTGATTAGAGAGAGGTCATTCCTTATAAGAGACGTTTTGCATAGAAGAAGAACAAGCTTATGAGAAAAATTGATAATTTTATTAACGCATTGAAGGAAAGATGCCAAATCAAGAAAAGATAAATGGGATTGCATTATCCCTTCAAAAGATGCTAGCTTCGTCAGCTTCTTGAATGATTGAGGAAAGAGCTCAGGCAATATGACTAACCCTCATTTTCATCTTTAATGAGGAGATTCTTATCAATGCAGTCTCGAACAATATTCTTGAAGATGAAACAATGCTCGATATTGTGACCCATTGTCCGATGAAACTTGCAGAACTGATCTTTAAACCTTTCCATGATTACTGGAGGATCCGCTATCTTGGGGAGTCTAACCATCCCTTTGGCTATCATGTATTCCAGAACTTGCTCGAGCGGCTGTTCTAAGGGAGTAAAATTGCGGTCGTATCTCCAACCATCATGCTTTGATCTCCCTTGGGATTTTAATTCTAGTTGGATGCTCGCGGGAGGGCTATCATTCTGCCTATTGATTTTGTCCTCTTGCCTTGTATGATCATCTATGCCAGGATTTAGGTTCCCTGATCCGCCGGTATGGTTCTTTCTGCCACCCCTTTTGCTTTTGCCATTGTTGTTGCCCAGAGCATTCACAGAGAATGTGAAGTTTGACTTATTCTTGGTATCTGAATTGCCCTTTAAGAGTGTGAGGCTCTCATATACTCCATTCTCTATTCCCATATCAAGCCATTGAGTTCGTTCTATCAATTCGATGAAAGATCGTGCTGGGGAAGTAGAGATCAGGCCTCTCAAAGGTTAGGAGAAATTATTCAGGATGACCGACAACGCACGCCCTTCTAATATCGGATCCTTCATTTGATTGCAGGTGGATCTCCATCTGTGGATAAAGTCTTTGGCCTTTTTAGTGTCCTTCTGCTTCAGATTGTAAAGGTGATTTAGGGTGGGTAGCACCTCTGTGTTGAACAAAAATCGCTTAATAAAAAGATTGACCACCTTGTCGAATTCCTTCAACTCAATGGGATTGATGTGCTCTGAATACCATTTGGCGGTGGTGCCCTCTAGACTGCGAAGAAAACATCTAAACAAAGCGTGATCGTCTCTCTTGAATCTATTGCATTTTGCATAGAACATAGCCAGGTGAGCCTTGGGATTGCCAGTTCTGTCAAATTTGACAAATTTGTAGGGGAGATCTTCTAGTCTGTCATCCCCTCCAGACCATCATAGAAGTCTTCACTGGTGAAGACTTTCTTCCCCTTGTTGCGGGCTTGCAGATCTCGAACCATCCTGACCACATCTCTGAATTGTGGTTGGTCAGAATCATTAGCAGACTGATCTTTAAACTTGTGGGCCGACACTTGTCCCTGGGTTGATTTCTGAAATGCCTACTGGGTCTCAAACTCTTCATCGGTGTCACCAACCGATTCTTGGATATCTTCAGCTGTATCTCCATGCTGGATACGCTTCTTGGATATCTTCAGCTGTTTCTTCAAAGTTTAGCCCTTGATCTTTTTCTTGGTAGGAATCTGGCTGGAACTGACCCCTGCTTGCTTTGCCATCATCTTACTCGTCATCTTTTGAAATATGGCATACATCTCGAGATCGACATCATCATTGGCTTGTTGATTTTGTTTCTTGGCAGATCGTGGTGAATCCATTTCTTGCTCGTTGCCATTGCTAGGGTGTTAAGGCGACACTGTTTTCTTCTCGGATCTGGTCAGAACCATTCCACAATGCCAAAATTCTCTATGGGACAAAAGAATGGTTTGGATTGAAGAATTTTTTAAGAGAAAGGTAAATGATGAAGAAAATATTAAGGATTATGAAAGAGATGAAAATTTTGAATAGAATTTGGAAGATAAAATTGGAATATTTGAAAAATTGCAGGCAGGATCAAAATAAGGCTGGAAATTTGAGATCTAGAGGAAAGGTAGGAAAAGGGAAATCGCCTGGACTTTTTTGAGGAAAAATATGAGGTTTTTGAAAATCGTCTAGGATTTTGATAAAATTGTTGGAAAAATAGATGAAATTTGGAAAAGAATGTAAAAGAGAAATAAATGAAAGCATTCAATCATATCTTGCACAAACAATTTATGCACATACAACATTCCCTAAGAAACTGACTCTAAAATGCATCAATTTTGAAAGAGTTGTAGGACCCTAATCCTTACTCTAAGCTTAGATCAGTTGTGTTCAATCATGCTACGCAGATATACTCAAGCCAAGGCTTGATGTACGTGACATAAAAATTCATCTCTGGTTCTAGGCTTATGTTTTCCCAACATCCTTGAGCGTCTGCCGATATACGTTAGACTATGGCCCTTGGTACGTGGCAGTAGGGCGTTAGCCCAAATAAGTGGCTCAGTTGTGAGGCTTTGTCCCGAACTATGGTTCTGAAAGAAAGCCTAGCAATGTGAACACCAGTTAGACATAGGTGGGGTGGTTTTTGAAATATGAGCACATGCAAGCAAATATATGGCTCTAAGTCCTAAAGAAATAGAATTTTGAAAATTTTGAAGAAGCAAACATTGTTTTCGTACAAATTCTAGATTGAGGAGTGTTGTATTTTCAGACCTAAGTCTAAGTGAGCATGAATAATTTTCTTCAATTTGGTCCTACCAAACCATGCCTAGTCTATATGCAATTCATGTCAGTTAGGTTCAAGTCTAGGCTCCTAGGTTCACAGGATATCAGAAAGTAAAGCTGACATTCCATAGAACATGATTTTGAGAATTAAGCTAAGTCAAAGCACACAATTGATTAGACGAAGATAGGTCCCATCACGGTCGCCAAATCTATTGTTCATCACAAAATTCCCCCCCCCCTCCCTCTATGAGAGTGAGAGAAGAAACAATTTTGCGAGTCAAACGCGACCAAAGTTTTGAAAATTGGTTTTGAAAATTACTCGCCTCCGTTTTGAAAATTTGTGGGAAAATTCCGTGGAATGGGATCCGTTTGTCGGTACGAGGTTCAACCGTTCCTGGCGCCTTTACTAAGGGTAATCGAACCAAGGATCAATTGTGTGCTTTAACTTGACTCAAATATCTAAATTATGCTCTATTTTTCTAGAATGCACAAAGAATCGGGCATGTGCTATGGAATTTTGAAAAGAATGCACATTTGAGAAATATGATGTTTGCTTTGAAAAATTGAGATGTACTTGGAAAATGACTGGAAAAGTGCTTGAAAATGGAATTCTTGTGAAAATCATTGAATTTCCTTGGAAATCAGAAATTTGCATTGGAAAATGGATTCTCAAGAAAACTTGGACTTTGGGAAAATCGATTTTGAGATTTGGATTACTTTTCTAAGGAAATGGATTTGAGAATCTTGAGAAAGTCAGGAAGTTCATTAGAAAATGATTTTTGAAATGGAAAATGGGTTCTCAGGAAAATCAGATCTTTGAGAGAATCGATTTTGGGATTTGAACATGAAATTGAGAATGTGGTAATCATGATTTGAACCTGGAAAATACTTTGAATCTCATTTGAAAATCTAGAATTCTGAGAAAATCAAATCTTGAGAAAGACTTGGAAATTTTTGGGAAAATCGATTTCTCTGAAATGAAATTGGAAAATGAATTTGAAAATAATGCAAATTGAATGAATGAATGAATTTGCTAGATAATTCTTTGAGGAATTGGGAAATCCTTTTGAAATTTTGAGAAATACAGTGCATTTTTAAAGTTAGCCCAAGAGTGTAGGCTGAATATGGCTAATACGAAGATCATAAATCTTGGTTTTCTTTGTATTCTAACTATGTCCATAAATACAAATCTCACCAAGTTTATGAACTCCCTAAGAGCTTGTGCACGTGTCATTCGTGCCAACCATAGTGATTTTGGAAAATGTGCATATGCATTATATATCAGATATTGAATTTTTCAGAAATCAAACTATATTCAATGCAGTCTTATTCTAAGTTGAAAAGTAACTCTTATTCCAAATTATTACATCTGATATTACATTGAATTGAAATAAAATAAAATAAAAATCTTCTTCCTGGATATTCCTGCAAAACTAGAAAATAATGTTAGCATAGAAATGTAGGTTTTTCTGAATTTATCCGAAAATATTGAAAATTATCAGATATTATTCAAATATAAACCCAAATTCATACCCACTTTGATATAAACATGAGAAATAAGTAATAAAATTCAAAAATAAACTTGGAAATTCAAAATTCGGATCAAAATGACCAAAATACCCCTAATGACCTTGAAATCAGGGTTTCTGAGAGAATTTTTGTAAAATTTGGAAATTTAAAAATCAAATGAAATAAAATCAATTACAATATGATGAAATGTGATGATATGCATGAAAATTTGGGAAATTAAAGTTTGGAATTTTGAAATAGAGGTCAAAATAACCAAAATGCCCCTGATAACAAGACTATGACCTTGAAAACAGAGTTTTCTTAAATAAATTTTGCAAAAATGGGAAATTAAAATGCAAATGACATTGAAATTAATCCTAATATGACATGACATACTTATTTACATTATAAAAACCCTAAAATGGCAAAGATATCACAAATTATCAAATTTAACTTGATTTTCGCCTGATTTTCGCTTTTGAATTTAAAAATAAACCAACACAAAAGGTAAATGAACTTGGAATAGAGCCAAATTTGGCATGGACACCTAAAATAACCCTAAAAACAGAATGAAACTCGAAAATCTATTTTTTTGTTATTTTTTTAATGTGGAAAATAACTAAAAAACCTAAAAAATATAGATTTTGCCTAAAATACTAATTCTAAATTAGATTTCAGGTACTAAACTTCCATAAAATTTCTCAAATTTTATGGGGTGACAGGGGACAGTTAGGCAAAGATTTTTGCCTTTTACAGATTCTGGTTTTGACCTATGGTCGGAGCTTGACAGCTCCGACAAGTCGGATCGGAATCTGGTGACTCTAGGATTTAAGGCAGAGAGATAGGTTTTGCAAAAAACTATGAGAAAAATCGCAGCCATATGAAAAAATGGCTAAAATTCTGGAAAAATGTCCTTGACAAAGAGAGTAAGATTTTCTCTTTTTACAGTATTGGGATTAGGGTTATGGTTTGGGAGAAAGTAGAGAATTATCAAAGACCTGAATCTCTGAAATTCTTAGACATTGGAATTTGACAGACAGGGAAGTTAATTCCGGGAAAATACCTAGGATTCTTTTAAAATTCTAAAATATTGGGGATTGACATAAGGAATGGTGTGAAACAACTTATCTGTTGGAAGTTTTGACATCCAACCTATGGGTTGAACGGACACGGTGGATTAGGGTCGGTCTAGACCCTGACAAGGAAGAAGTGAGATTTTCCCAAGGGACTGGAAAATTAGATTTTTAGCAAAGATCAAAACTACTTAGAAAAAGCTGGGAAAATATTGAAAAAACAGCAGACTCTAACAGGAACTCACTGTATTTTTTTGAGGAAATTCGGATCGTCCATCTAGGAGATCTCGGAGGTTCTTGTCTGCTAAAACAGAATTTGAAATTTCATAAGGGTTCAAAACTCGATTTCGGTTATGATTTATTTTACAGAGTTCAAGAACTCAAATTAATTCATATTTTTGGGATGAGATCAGTAACAAACGTAAGCACACATAAATAATTTTTTCAAGAATTTTTGACTAGAATTTAAACATGAAATAATAAATTGACTAGGCATGGATTTAAAAAAAACTATAAATATCGACAAGAGCTAGACTAAATGAACAAAATAATCATAAGTCTATGGAATAAACTAAACATGGGGCCTATAGACACAAAAATTTATTTGATAATGATGAGAAAACATAAGATCACTAGGGAGATATGCTCAAATTTTCATATTGGCTATTTAGATGAAAGATCTCATCCATGGAATGGATGAATCATTTCATCTGATAGCTCTTGTTACGAAAGACCATCCTTTCATACCTTTTAAAATCATAAAAGCTATCTTTCATCAACTTGAATCCAGTTTTGGAATGGTTTCCATGTTGATGCCTACAAAACAACACTCAAGGATCTCCCTTTCAACGAATTACGAAGGTAAATATTACACGACCTATGCGAAATAAATATAGAGGATGAAAACAAGGGTCGATCTTACCTTAGAGGCCCTGCTGCAATGGAGGTGTTTGGCTGGAGGTAGGCACCAAAGTGGATGCTAGTAGACTCCTACAGGGTGTTTGCTGCGGATTGGTGTGGCTTGGAGACAAGGGAAGATGGTTGTAGAGGAACCTCAAAGGGGCGGCTGTATTGGAGTTGTCACCACGGTTGGGGATTAAAAATGGCCGCTGCAGATGATTGTTGAAGAGGAGGCTATTGGCTGGAGTAGTGGTTGATGTTGTTATTGAATGAGGCTGCAATGGCTAGAACCCAAATTGAAAGGCTGTTGTGTAAGGAGGTGAAGAGGTATTAGACATGAATAGGAGAGAAGATGGGCAGCCGTTTGATGGTTGTTTGTTTGTTTTTTTTTTCTTTAACCAGAGACAGGTTTTTTTCAATTAGGGCTAAGGTTGAGAGGTGTTAATGAGAGGGAGCTTGAGAGAAATCTGGTTCACGTATGGGTGTCTTGGGATTTAGAAAGGAGCCAACAGGTAATAAGGTGGCTGGATAATAAGGAAAGGGAAAGAAAGAAGGAGGGAAAGAAAGAAGGAAAGAAAAGGGAAAGAAGAAGGAGAAGAGAAAGGAAGAAGAAGAGAAAGAAAAGGAGGAAGGAGGGGTGATACGTGAGTGGGCTGGACCAAGGAGAGAAAGGAAGGAAGGAACAAAGAAAAGAAGAAAAGAGAAGGAAGATAGAAAAGAAAGAAAGGAAGAAAGAAGGAAAAGAAGAAAGAAAACAAAAGAAAGAAGAAGGAAAGGAGAGGAAGAAAGAATGTTAAGAAGAGGAGGGGAGAGGGGTCTGGTCGACCCCTCTTGTGGGTCCCACCTCTAAAAAAAAAAAAAAAAAAAAATAATTAAAAAATGATAAAATAAAGCAAAAGAAATGTTTTTTTTTAAAGAAAATACTAGTTAAGCCATCTCAGAGTGGACTCACTTTCCAAATTTGAAATTCATTTTGAAGATCATAGGGAGAGAATAGTTTTTTTAGAAAATTTCTGGACAAAACAAGCTATTTTTGGAAGTTTTTGAAATGAGCTCGAAATTTGAAGTTTAATACCCCGTTGCGAAGCAAATCCAATTTAGAATTTGAAAATTTGAGTTTGAAAGAAATCCAGATTGTTTTTCTCTAGAAAATATTTCCAAATTTAGAATCTCGGGGATAAACATGTTAATTTTGGAATCTGAGGGTTTAAAATTGATTTCTGAAAACTTTTAAAACTCAATCTGGATTAAAATTTATAAAACTGGAGTTCTGAACTTCGAAAATGAAATGAAATGTGATGAAATGTTGTGAAATGCTGGGAAATGATATAAAATAATGAGAAATGCTATGTGAAATGCAGACCTTGAATGAAGAATTTGGATATTGGACTTTGATTGACACTTGTACCAGTTCAAAAAGTATTAAAATTGATAAAATTTGTAAAATGGTTCGAGAAATGATTTTCGGGTTCTACCGGACTAGAGTGACACTGAAAATTGGGGTGTGAGCTGAATTGAATTGAGATGAACTGGATTGAGCTGGGTTTTAGGGTTTCAGAACTCAACTAGACTGACAAGACACTGACTCAACTGAACTCCTTGACTGAATTATCAAGAAAAGCTGTCATTTTTAGAGAAATGGTCACTGGAGTGAAGTGAATTACAGACCAGAGCTGGGTTCGAGCTGGAACAATGATCAGTAATACTAATATGGACTAAAATTGAAACTCGAACACTAGCTCAACTGACTAGACTCAGCTCAATTTCAGTTAAAAGAGCTGAAATGGCCTAAAATGGGCTCTTGGACACTAAAAAATGATTTGGAACTGAAACTGCAGCACTTGAACTCCTAGTGAGCTCAAGCTAGACTCTAGGGAATAGGATTGACTGGGAATGACTGACTCAAAGACAATTGGCTTGGATCTGTGTGAGAAATGAGCTCATTTCTGAAGAAATGATCCCATTTTTGCAGGAATGGTCAGAAATAGAAATGGTTTGTTCATTGTGAGCTCAGATGAGCCTGAAATAACTGATACTCTAACTGTTCTGAACTGACCAATGAGCTTGGTTGACCCCGACTAACTGGGGTCTAGGATGACTTAGGGGTAAAATGGTAATTCTCCTAATGAAAGTGGGTAAAATGCTAATTTTCTGACACAAACTTGGGGTTTGACTCCTACACTGATCTATCAGGGTTGGCACTGCACGAGGGGTGTGTTCGAAAATGGATGAGGAAAATTTGGGGTATTTACAGATGCCCCTCTTTGCTACTAAGCCGGCTTGAGGACGAACTTAGTGGCAAAGAAAAATACACCAAAATTGGGCTATAAAAATGCCCCAGTTAGAAGGATCTGACTAGATATGAAGAAATTAACCCTGATGAAAATGGTAGATAGGAAATGGAGAGTAAAGAAGAAAAATTTACTTCAAAGAAGTGGATCTCAGGTTTTGCCCTTAACCTGGATGGGACGAGAAGTACCTTGTGTAAAACCGAGGCTCCGGTTTGACCCTTAACCTGACCAGGAAATGAAATACCTTTTCAAAATGAGGCTCAGGTTTAACCCTTAACCTGACTGGGAGATGAAATACCTCCTCAGAATGAGGCGCAGGTTTAACCCTTAACCTGACTGAGAATTGAAATACCTCATCAAAATGAGGCTCAGTTTTAACCCTTAACCTGACCGGGAGGTGAAAATGATGGGATGCTCGAAAGAAGAACCCATGATGGAACCTTTGGACTTCCGCACAATGAATCCGATAGAGGTTTTGCAAAAGGATGAAATTGGGGGTCCCTAAAGCTTGAAAAGGGGTTTGATTTTGGGAGCCTCATTGCTGAGACTAAATAACTTTTGAAATTGATGACCTTTTGCGAGAAAATGATTGGTGTTTTAACCTCAAACCAAAATTGGACTGTCTATGGTGGGACAGTGGGGATACAAAGAAGTGTGCGAATCTGAGGGCCCAAACGTTCAGATTATACCTGTAGAAGGGAAGGAATCTTGAAAACTTCCGTTATCATGTCCTAAAAGGGATGACAAATGGTGTCAGGATACGCCAAAGATGAACCTCAAGCTCTCGCTTCACGCCAAGATAGCTAAAAAATATTGTCAAAATGTTGAAAATTATTGTTGATTCAAAATAATTGAAAATAATCCATATTGATGCAAAAATATTCCCTCTTTTCTACCTGAAGTATTACCTCCAACTGGGCTTGACTTCGTAGAATCAATATTTGAATTCAAATTGCTTGTAATTGACTTTCTTTCAAGGAAGCTATCAATTTTCTTGATATGAAGAGAAAAGTGAGTATTCTTGGTATTGTGAAAGCAATTGGTGAAAGAATATTGATAATAGAATTTCATAAATTTTAAAGAGGATTCTTGGCAGATTTGGCAGTCTGATATCCTGAGATTCTTTTCTCATGATGATCTTTCTGCACTTTTTTTTGGCAGAATTGAAGCTTTCTTGGGTTTTTTTTTGGAGGGGGGATTACATCATCCTTTATTTTGAAGATGTCCTGACTTTTTTCACTTTTTTTTTGGAAGGGTACGTCACAAACTCTTTCATCTCAGAGATGTTCTGATCCTTCTTTGCCTCAGGGATTATCTTGACAGTAATGGTTCTTTGGGTGGAAATCTCTTGCTGATAGCAGAAATTAAATACCCTTTAGGATTTGGCGGGAGGTTCATCGCAGTCACCTTCATCTTGACGGTGATCTGAACTTTCCCTTGAAGGATCCATCACAAACTCCTTTATCTTGGAGATGATCCAAATCTTCTTTGGCCCTGAGGGTCTTAGTCGCATAATTCGTCTTCATCTTGACAACAATTGAGAGATCCCTTTTGTAGATATTTAATTGCAGCTTAAACGATTGAAGAGATATGCGAATTGAGTGGTTTTTTCTATATCACCCAGGATATTTCGACTGCCTTATTTTTCAATTATGATATTTAAAAATGTGCCATTGATTGCGATCAATATCGATAACTTATGGCTTTGCAACAACATTGAATTTTCTTTGCAGGCCATATCGAGGATTTATTCTTCATGCTTTTGGTTGGCCAATAGAAAAATTTTGAATTTTGAATCTTTCTTCGTGAAAGCTTTGTCTTTTCGGAAGTAATACTCAATGTATTATGAGGTAATATTTTTTTTTTGCAATAAATATTTTGAAATCAACAAGCCTTTGACAACAAATTGGCAAAGTGTTCTTGAAATCCTTGGTGAAAGAAATTGCTTGAGGTCTAATTGACACATACATGACTAAATTGAGTCCTGAAAAGACTCAGTAAAAGATCAACTTGAAAGTTGGGTTTTGTTTTGACTTACCACCTCGAAAGCAGGATTTTTGTTGACCGAGTAATTCGAAAGCAGGATTTGGGTTGACCGACCAGCTCAAAAGCAGGATTTGTTGACCGACCAGCGCAAAAGCAGGATTTGGGTTAACCAACCAGCTTGAAAGCAGAATTTGTTGACCGACCAGCTCGAAAGCAGGATTTGGGTTGACCGACCAGCTCAAAAGTAGGATTTGTTGACCGACCAACTCGAAAGCAGGATTTGGGTTGGCCGACCAGCTCAAAAGCAAGATTTGTTGACCGACCAGCTCGAAAGCAGGATTTGGGTTGACCGACCAGCTCGAAAGCAGGATTTGTTGACCGACCAGCTCGAAAGCAAGATTTGTTGACCGACCAACACGAAAGCAGGATTTGTTGACCGACCAACTCGAAAGCAGGATTTGATTGAAAGATTGAATTTGAGGATTTGAAAATGATCGACATTGATGAAGTTGTAACCTGAAGGCTTGAAAAGTGATAGATATTGATAAAGATGTAACCCGAAGGCAGGAAAATGACGGATGTTGGTAAGATTATAACCTGAAGGCTTGAATTTGAGAATCTGGTAAAGTGGGCAGCCTAGAGGCCTGATTGACAAAATTAGATGACCTGAAGGTCGACATTGAGAATTAAATGACCCGAAGGTCAAAATTGAGAATCGAATGACACAAACGGTCGAAATGGGAAATCAAAGATCGAAATTTGAGGAATTGAATAACCCGAAGGTCGAAGTTGAGAATTTGAATGACCCAAAGGTCAAAATTGGGAAATTGAGTGACCCGAAGGTCGAAATAGAGGATTGGGTGACCTGGAGGTCGAAATTGGAAATTGGAAATTGGAAATTGGAAATTGGAAATTGGAAATTGGAAATTGGAAATTGGAAATTGGAAATTGGAAATTGGAAATTGGAAATTGGAAATTGAAAATTGGAAATTGGAAATTGGAAATTGGAAATTGGAAATTGGAAATTGGAAATTGGAAATTGGAAATTGAAAATTAGAAATTGGAAATTGGAAATTAGAAATTGGATGACCTGAAGGTTGCAATTGGGAATTCGGAAATTGGGTGACCCGAAGGTCGAAATCGAAAATTGGGTGGCTTGAGGCTGAAATTGGTATAGAGCTTGAATTTTGATGAATGATCGGCACAAAGACTAAACCCAAGAGGTCGACTGACACGACCAACCAGTGAGACACTAACACAAGTGCTCAATTTTGAAAGAGTACCAGTATGAATACCTGGTTTTGAAAATGTATCAATATAGGCACTGAATTTTGAAAATATACCCGTTCGAGCACTTGGTTTTGAAAATGTACCAGTTCGAGCACTGGGTTTTGAAAAATGTAATAGTTTGAGCATTGGGTTTTGAAAAATATACTAGTTCGAGCATTGGATTTTGAAAATCTACCTTGTTTTTAAATTGAGACTTGAATTTTATTGAAAGAGACCGACACTCTCAAAATATTTGGGAATTGGAATTAATATAAAGATTGAATTTAAAAGAATCATCAATACACATATAAGAACTGGTAAAATAACTAATGCGAGGTTTACATTTTGTAAAATGACCAATTTGAAGATTGAATTTGGAAAGGACCGATGCTAAACCAGATTTGGAAGGACCAATTCTAAGCTTGGTTTTTGGGAAGGACCGATGTTAAACCAGATTTTAGAAGGACCCATTCGAAAAATTGGTTTAGAAGGACCAGGTGCTGAACTGAGTTTTGAAGGAAGATTTGAATCGGAATTCAAATCTTTAAGGGAAAACTAAATGAATTGGGTTTTGAAAGAAAATTCGAGTCGGAACTTGGATCTTCTAGACCAATTACTAAATTCCAGAAAAGTTTGAGTAGGAGTTAAAACCCTTAAAGGAAAGCTAATCGGATTGGATTTGGAAGAAAATTTAAGTCGAAACTCTAATTTTCTACATCAATTCTAGACATTTGAATTGAATTTAGAAGAAAATTCGAGTCAGAACTCTAATTTTTTAGACCAATTCTAGACATTGGATTTGAAAGAAAATTTGAGTCAGAACTCTAGTTTTCTAGACAAATTCTAGACATTTGAATTGGATATGGAAGAAAATTTGAATCCGAACTCTAATTTTCTAGACCAATTCTGGACACTTGAATTGGATTTGAAAGAAAATTTGAGTCGAAACTCTAATTTTCTAGACCAATTCTGGACAATTGAATTGGATTTGAAAGAAAATTTGAGTCATAACTCTAATTTTTTAGACCAATTCTAGGATCTGAAGAAAGAAAATTAGACCAATATAAATTAGATTTGGAAACATTGACTAGGAAGAAAATCAAAATCGGATTTAAGAGTTTCAACCAGTAAAACAGGATTTAGAAAAATACCAGCATAAGCACCAGATTTTGAAAGAGTACTAGCACGAGCACTGGATTTTGAAAAAGCATCGACACGGATATGGGATTTTCAAAGATTACCAGTAGAAACACTAGATTTGAAAAATTACCAGTACGAACACTGGATTTTTTAAAAAAACTACCAGCATGAACACTGGGTTTGAAAAGAGTACCAGTTGATTCTGATGGAAGATTTTCAGTCTTCACCCTCATGCTAACTTGGACAACTGTCGGGGCCTAAGGATTATCCCTTGTCCTGAATGGGTAACTCACGTTTATCCCTTAACCTGAAGGGGAATGAGTTTGATGCAAATGAATGTAAATGAATATGAATGAGTGCATGCAAATGAATGCAAAATGATGTAAATGGATACACATGCATGCAAAATGAGAGATTTGTTTGATTCTACCTGCATACAGGATGTTTTGAAGACAATTTTCAAAATAATGTCCCAATATAATAGGGGAAGGAAATTTGGATAAAAGGAAGATAATTGACAAAGAGACTGGCTTCTTAATTGATTAGAGAGAGGTCATTCCTTATAAGAGACATTTTGCAGAAAAGTAGAACAAGCTTATGAGGAAAATTGATAATTTTATTAACGCATTGAAGTAAAGATGCCAAATCAAGAAAAGATAAATGGGATTGCATTATCCCTTCAAAAGATGCTAGCTTCGTCAGCTTCTTGAATGATTGAGGAAAGAGCTCAGGCAAGTTGACTAGCCCTCCTTTTCATCTTTAACAAGGAGATTCTTATCAATGCAGTCTCGAACAATATTCTTAAAGATAAAACAATGCTCGGTATTGTGACCCATTGTCCGATGAAACTTGCAGAACTGATCTTTAAACCTTCCCATGATTATAGGAGGATCCGCTATCTTGGGGAGTCTAACCATCCCTTTGGCTATCATGTATTCCAAAACTTGCTCAAGCGACTGTTTTAAGGGAGTAAAATTACGGTTGTATCCCCAACCATCATGCTTTGATCTCCCTTGGGATTTTAATTCTAGTTGGATACTCGCGGGAGGGCTATCATTCTGCCTGTTGATTTTGTCCTTTTGCCCTGTATGATCATCTCTGCGAGGATTTAGGTTCCCTGATCCGTCGGTATGGTTCTTTCTGCCACCCCTTTTGCTTTTGCCATTGTTGTTGCCTGGGGCATTCACAGAGAATGTGAAGTTTGACTTCTTCTTGGTATCTGAATTTCTCTTTAAGAGTGTGAGGCTCTCATATACTCCATTCTCTATTCCCATCTCGAGCCATTCAGTTCGTTCTATCAATTCAATGAAAGATTATGCTGGGGAAGTAGAGATCAGGCCTCTCAAAGGTTGAGAGAAATTATTCAGGATGACCGACAACGCATGCCCTTCTAATATCGGATCCTTCATTTGATTGCAGGTGGATCTCCATCTATGGATAAAGTCTCTGGCCTTTTTAGTGTCCTTCTGCTTCAGATTGTAAAGGTGATTTAGGGTGGGTAGCACCTCTGTGTTGAACAAAAATTGCTTAATAAAAAGATTGACCACCTTGTCAAATTCCTTCAACTCAATGGGATTGATGTGCTCTGAATACCTTTTGGCAGTGGTGCCCTCTAGACTGCGAGGAAAACATCTAAACAAAGCATGATTGTCTCTCTTGAATCTATTGCATTTTGCAAAGAACATATCCAGGTGAGCCTTGGGATTGCCAGTCCCGTCAAATTTGACAAATTTGTAGGGGAGATCTTCTAGGCTGTCATCCCCTTTCAGACCATCATAGAAGTCTTCACAGGTGAAGACTTTCTTTCCCTTGTTGCGGGCTTGCAGATCTCGAACCATCCTGACCACATCTCTGAATTGTGGTTGGTCAGAATCATTAGCAGACTGATCTTTAAACTTGTGGGCCGACCCTTGTCCCTGGGTTGATTTTCGAAATGCCTACTGGGTCTCAAACTCTTCATCGATGTCACCAACCGATTCTGACTCGTCAAATGTATCTTCATGCTGGATACGCTTCTTGGATATCTTCAGTTGTTTCTTCAATGTTTAGCCCTTGATCTTTTTCTTGGTAGGAATCTAGCCGGAACTGGCCCCTGCTTGCTTTGCCATCATCTTACTCATCATCTTTTGAATTATGGCATACCACACGAGATCGACATCATCATTGGCTTGTTGATTTTGTTTTCTGGCAAATCGCGGTGAATCCATTTCTTGCTCGCTGCCACTACTAGGGTGTTAAGGCGACGTTGTTTTCTTCTCAGATCTAGTCTGAACCATTCCACAATGCCAAAATTCTCTGTGGGACAAAAGGATGGTTTAGATTGAAGAATTTTTTGAAAGAAAGGTAAATGATGAAGAAAATATTAATGATTATGAAAGAGATGGAAATTTTGAATAGAATTTGGAAGATAAAATTTGAATATTTGAAAAATTACAGGCAGGATCAAAATAAGGCTGAAAATTTGAAATCCAGAGAAAAGGTAGTTAAAGGGGAACCGCTTGGACTTTTTTTAGGAAAAATATGAGGTTTTTGAAAATCGACCAGGGTTTTGATAAAGTTGTTGAAAAAATAGATGAAATTTGGAAAAGAATATAAAAGGGAAATAAAAGAAGGCATTCAATCATATCCTGCACAAATAATTTATGCACATACAACATTCCCTAATAAACTGACTCTAAAATGCATCATATTTGAAAGAGTTGTAGGACCCTAATCCTAACTCTAAGTTGAGATCAGTTGTGTCTAATCATGCTATGCCGATATACTCGAGCCGAGGCTTGATGTACGTGACATAAAAATTCATCTTTGGTTCTAGGTTTGTATTTTCCCAACATCCTTGAGCGTCAGACGATATACGTTGGACTATGGCCCTTGGTACGTGGCAGGGAGGGCGTTAGCCCAAATAAGTGGCCCAGTTGTGAGGCTTTGTCCCGAACTATAGTTTTGAAAGAAAGCCTAGCTATGTGAAGACCGGTTAGACATAGGTGGGGTGGTTTTTGAAATATAAGCACATGCAAGCAAACAAATGGCTGTAAGTCCTAAAGAGATAGAATTTTGAAATTTTTGAAGAAGCAAATATTGTTTTCATACAAATTTTAGATTAAGGAGTGTTGTATTTTCAGACCTAAGTCTAAGTGAGCATGAATAATTCTCCTGAATTTGGTCCTACCAAACCATGCCTAGTCTACATGCAATTCATGTCAGCTGGGTTCAAGTCTAGGCTCCTAGGTTCACATGATATCAGAAAGTAAAGCTGACATTCCATAGAACATGATTTTGATATTTGAGCTAAGTCAAAGCACACAATTGATCAGACAAAGACAGGTCCCATCACGGTCGCCAAACCCGTTGTTCATCACAAAATTCCCCCCCCCCCCCCCTCCCTCTACGAGAGTGAGAGAAGAAACGATTCTGAGAGTCAAACTCGACCAAAGTTTTGAAAATTGGTTTTGAAAATTACTCACCTCCGTTTTGAAAATTTGTGGGAAAATTCCATGGAATGGGATCCGTCTGTCGATACGAGGTTCAACCGTTCCTGGCGCCTTTACCAGGGGTAATCAAACCAAGGATCAATTGTGTACTTTAACTTTACTCAAATATCTAAATTATGCTCTGTTTTCCTAGAATGCACAAAGAATCAGGCATGTGCTATGGAATTTTGAAAAGAATGCACATTTGAGAAATATGATGTTTGCTTTGGAAAATTGATATATACTTGGAAAATGACTGGAAAAGTGCTTGAAAATGGAATTCTTGGGAAAATCATTGAATTTCATTGGAAATCAGAAATTTGCATTGGAAAGTGGATTCTCAAGAAAACTTAGACTTTGGAAAAATCAATTTTGAGATTTGGATTGCTTTTCTAAGGAAATGGATTTGAGAATCTTGAGAAAGTCAGGAAGTTCATTAGAAAATGATTTTTGAAATGGAAAATGGGTTCTCGAGAAAATCAGATCTTTGAGAGAATCAATTTTGGGATTTGAACATGAAATTGAGAATGTGGAAATCTTGGGAAATCATGATTTGAACTTGGAAAATACTTGAAATCTCATTTGAAAATCTAGAATTCTGAGAAAATCAAATCTGAGAAAGACTTGGAAATTTTTGGGAAAATCGATTTCTCTGAAATGAAATTGGAAAATGAATTTAAAAATAATGCAAATTGAATGAATGAATGAATTTGCAAGATAATTCTTTGAGGAATTGGGAAATCCTTTTGAAATTTTGAGAAATGCAGTGCATTTTTTAAGTTAGCTTAAGAGTGTAGGATGAATGTGGCTAATACGAAGATCATAAATCTTGGTTTTCTTCGTATTCTAACTATGCCCAAAAAAACGAATTCCACCAAGTTTATGAACTCCCTAAGAGCTTGTGCATGTGTCATTCGTGCCAACCATAGTGACTTTGGAAAATATGCATATGCATCATATGTCAGATATTGAATTTTTCAGAAATCAAACTATATGCAATGCAGTCCTATTCTAAGCTGAAAAGTAACTCTTATTCCAAATTATTACATCCGATATTACATTGAATTGAAATAAAAGTGTAAACACCCTAAATTTTCACCCTCATCCCGTGTTTACATTTCATGAGTCACTACAGGTCACTGCATGCATTTGACATGTCATTTCATTGCATTGCATCTCATTATCGAGATCCAGAACTCTTGTTTTCAAAAAATTAATCCAGATTTGAGTTTTAAAAACTTTTCTTTCAAAATCAATTTCAAAACCTGGGTTTTAAATCAACATTTTTGCCATTCGCTAACACCCAGGAACTTATATTTTGAAGTGTTTTTCTCAAAAAGCAATCTGGAATCATTTTAAACTCAATTTCAATTCTCAGATGAGAGCCATGTAAGTGGTGTCGCTTCTGGATCCCTTTATTTATCAAAAATCTCAAAAATTTTAGAGTCCTAGTCGGATCAAGACTCTGTATTTTCATCTTTTTTAATCTTTTTGAAACTTCATTCTGATTTTAAACCATTTGTGGTCATATCCTTGCTCATTCTCATCATTTTTGGCCAAAATTTCAGAATTCCAGTCCAATCAAGACTCTTTTTTCAGAATCCTAGTTGGATCAGGACTCTTTTTCTAAAGTCCTAGTCAGATCAGAACTCTATTTTTTACTACCATTTTTACCTGTTTTTGAGAAAGCTTATCAAAATCCTTTGTTTTTTGCCAAAATTCTAGAGTCCCAGTCAAGTTAGGACTCTTTCTCAAAGTTCTAATTGAATCATGACTCTATCCTAATTTCATCTGTTACTCCTGTTCTTCACTTATTTTCAAAACCTTCTCATCTGATTAGCCAAAATTCTAGAGTTCTAACTGGATTAGGACTCTTTCTTAGAGTCCTAATCGAATCAGGACTCTATCTTTCATCATTATTCTTACTTGTTTTTAATCAAATCTTTCAAAGAGAAGTCAAAAACTTAGAGATTTAGTCAAATCAGGACTCTGTTTAAAGAGTCCTAGTTGGATCAGGACTCTGACCCTGATTTTAATTTTGAGAGAATCTTTCAAAAATCCTTCTATTTATCTCTTCAGGAATCAAAATTGTTATACCTTTATTATGGAATTTCAAAATTTTGGGATTTTATACCAGAGTCCCGATCGAATCAGGACTCTGTCCAAAGTTTGTTTTCTCACTTCATTTTCACTGGTTTTCAAAAGCTTTGTTTAAATCTCATCATTTGTTTCTCAGAAAACCAAAAAATTTTAGAGTCCTAGTCAAATTTGGACTCTTCTTCAGAGTCCTAATCAGATCAGAACTCTAAACCAAACTTCAATTCTATCTTGTTTTCACTTGTTTTTCAAAATCCTCTCATTTGTTTTCTCAAAAAATCCAAAATTTTGAGAGTCCTAGTTCAATTAAAACTTTGTCCCTAGAGTCCCAGTTGGATCAGAACTTTGTTTTGATTTCAATATTTGTTATTGTTTTCACAAGTTCTTTTATTTGTTTTTCAGAAAATATCAAAAAAATTTAGAGTTTTAGTCTGATCAGGACTCTGTCCCAGAGTCCTAATCCTGTCAGGAGTCTGTTCTAAAGTTTGTTTTTACTTCCATTTTCATTCTTTTTCATTTGTTTTTTAAAAATTAGGTCATCTTATAAAGTCCAGTTAATTCAGGACTCTATTTCGTAGCTTCAGCTGAGTTAAGACTCTAACCTTGACTGCATTTTTTAACTTGTTTTTACCGATTTTGATGAAATCTTTCAAAAACTTCTTCATTTGGCCTTGAAAATTCTAAAAATTTCAGAGTCCTAATTATTTCAGGACTCTAGTTCAGAGTTCCAGTTCGCTTAGAACTCTATTTTCAAACCTTTCAAGTTCAACTATTGATTTTAACCCCTTTTCAAAGCTATTTTCAGTCTTTATCTCAAATTTTCCAAAACTCTGATGTGGGGTCCACTTAGTTGGTGCCATATCTAGAGGTGTTCTGACCTAGTCAGAACTCTGTGTCATTTCAAAATCTTCAATCTCAAGGCTACTTTTGAATATCTTTTGAAAAACCTCTCAATTTCAAGTTTTAAAATCGTTTTTGAAAATTCAAGTGGGGCCCACTCTGGGTGGTGCCACATTTGCAAAAGTCAGGGTTAGACTAGGGTTAGTCATAGTTCTAGTTAGTTTAGAGGTTAGAAGAGTCCAAGTTGATTTCAAAATTCTATATTGATTAAGCTTTTAATTAACAATTTTTAAAGTTTTAAATCAAAAAGCTTTAAAAACGCAAATGTGGGCCCACACTAGGTGGAGCCACATTTTAAAGTTTTCTAAGTCAATTAGGAGTCTAGTTAGGGCTTAACTAGGTTAGGTTAGGAATCTATAAGAGTCCAAACTTGATTTTAAAAAACATATTTTTTTACTTTAGATTTTAACCTTGATTTTAAAGTTTTAAATTATGGTTTTTGAAAAACGCCAAGTGGCGCCACATTTGGCAAGTTCTCTAAAACATTTCAAAGTTTAATTGGGGTTAGTTAGGGTCCCTTTAGGGTTAGGAAACCACCAAAAATTGTCCTCCCCATTTAGCCTATCTTGATAAACTCCAAAAAATTTAAAACTCTCCAAATTAGCCCTAATTACATGGATTTTCAAAAATCTATAAAAAGGGGTCTTTAGAGGGGTCAAAAGAGGCTCTTTTTCTCTCCCAATTTCGTGGCCTATCACTCCTTTCCATCACCTCCACCTTCTTCCATTGCAGCTGCATCCCCAAGGTGAGTTATTTAATATTATTTTATTATTTTTTATTAGTTTTTTTATGATTTTTTTTATAGATTTCACCATAGAAACCCTCTTTCATGGTTTAAACCATGGAATCACCATCAAAAACCTCAAGATCGGTCCAAGAAGATCATCTAACATTATTCAATGCTATATTTTGAGATTCTAATCCATTAGAATCGTTTCGTTTTTCATATTTTTAACCAAGAAAGCATGATATTTATCCGTTAAACGAATTAAATCTATGATTTCAAAGGTAAAAAACTAATTCCAGCAATGGATTCCCTGTTTTATTTTTATTTTTTAGCATATTATTGTTTATTACATGTGTTCCAGCATTGAAATCAATTTCATTTTACTGTTTAGATATTTTTATGGTTTTTTATTGATTAAATCATGTTTTTTTTACAGTTTCTTAGATTTCTGTATATTTTCATCTTGGATCCATAGAAAACATGTTAGTTCGTATTGAAATTTTTGTTAGAAATTAATGACTTTTTTATATGTGGTGCACAGATATGCTATTGAGATTCTGTAAAAAAATCAGACATTTTGGGATTCGAGAACTCTGTCAAAAAAAATAAAAGATCGAACTGTGATTTTCAATCATTAAAATCGCTATTGAAATTCATAGGTAACTTGCAGTTGCGTTATTTCTTTTATCCGATATTTGATTCGAGATTCGTAAAATGCAGTAGCTTTGTGTTAATGTCAACTATTTATTGTAAAATTTTCAAATTTTTTTGCTATTGTTTGATATTTTTCCTTTGTCAGAAAGTCGGATCCATGTTTTAAAACTCGTTATGATTTACTAAAACCCTAATCCAACTTATACTGATCATAGATCTTTAACCATAGATTCAATTCATGATCTGTAAAAAAGGAAGCTATTTATTTTTCTATCTATTATTTACTGCTGAAATCTCATAAGCTTTTTATGAAATATGCTATTTTTCCTTGTATTTGCAACCGAAAGTACCTGTTTTAATCAATTTTATATTTGTTAAATTTAAGTCCAGATTGCTGGAATAATATTTCTCTAACTGAAGATGATTTTTCTGATCTTTAAAAAGGATATTCTTTTTATTTCTGTCTATTTTGTCTCTATAAAATTTTAGAAATTGCTATGGTGAATTGCCTCTGATTCGGGTCTGACACTGAAACTGGTACGTGACCGTGGGTAAAAATAACTTATTTTAAGGTTTTAATGCAATTTTCGAATTGGAATAATGTCAAAATATAATTTTATGATTCCAATCTAATTTTAGGGTGATAACAAGTGCAGGTGCTGATTTTTATCAATTTTAGATCTCATTTGAAGCTTGAATGTATTAAATTGCAAAACAGGGTGTCCGTAGGATCTCGAAACACTGCCAAAATCATGATTTTTGTGATATTTTTTGGTTTTTTATGCATAAGTTCATGATTTTAGGGTTTGTTCGTGTTTATAATCATGTTAGGATGCTTCATGGTCGATTTTATGTTTATTTGATTTCATTTAAACCCTAAATCCCAAGTTTTCAACAAAATTTATTTCAAAAAACCCCGATTTCAAGGCCATAGTCTTGCTATCAGGGGCATTTTGGTCATTTGACCTCATTTTCAAAATTCCTAACTTGGATTTTCTTATTTCCAATCATGCCACAACATCTTATGTTTGATTTATTTTCATTTGAATTTCAAACCCTCATTTTCCAAAATATATTTCTGAAAAAAAACCTGGTTTCAAGGCTAGTCTTGCTATTAGGGGTATTTTGGTCATTTTGGCCCCAATTTCGAATTTTTAAATTCCATTTTCATATTTATTCAATTTTATTTCTTATTTCATTATGTTTATTCCAGGGAATCATGAAAAAAGCTTATATCTAGCAAAATCCAATAATTTCTAGATATTACTGGATGAATCTAGAAAAACCAACATATTTTCACTAACAAGTTTTCTAGTTTTGTAGGGATATTGAAGACTTTATTTTTCTATATTTAAATTCAATTAGTGATGTAAATTAAATGTAAACTTTAGAATAAGAATTTAAATTTTTGCTTAGATTAGGACTTGCATTGCATATAGTTTAATTATGCAAATTTTACTATCTGATGAATGCATCATATATGCATATTTTTTTACAAATCCACCATGGTCTACACAAATGAAACGTGCACAAGCTCTTAGGGAGTTGACAAACTCGGTGGAATTCGTATTTATGGCCATAGTCAGAATACGAATGAGACCCAGATTTGTGATCTTCGTATTAGCCACATTCAGCCTCACTCTTAGGCTAACTTAAAAATGCACTGCATTTTTCAAAACTCAAAATTCTAATCATTCATTTGCAAAGAAATATCTTTCAAATTCATATTCATTCATTTCATTCATTTGCAAATTCTAATTCCAGCCCAGAGAAATCGATTTTCTCAAAATTTTCCAAGTCTTACTCAGAAATTGATTTTCTCAAAATTTTGAGCTCTCAAATGGTATTTCAAGTATTTTATAAAGTTCAAAATTTGATTTTCTAATTTATATATTCAATTTTAAAGTTTAAATTTAGAAAAATCAAGTTTTCCAAAGTTACTTAAAATCCCTCAGAAATCCATTTTCACAAAACACTTGGATTATTCAAAAATCGATTTTCATTTTCCTCAAAAATATTCTTTCACCATGATTCACGATTTTCCAAGTGACATCTTTTCCAAGAATTTTTCAAATATTTCAAATCTCAAAAGCAAACATCATGCTTTCAAAATTGCATTTTCAGAAAATTCATAGCACATGTCTGATTCTTTGTGCATTTAGGAAATAGAACATGATTTAGACAAGTTGAGCAAAGCTAAGCACACTTTTGATCCTTAGTTCGATTGCCTTTGGTAAAGGCGCCAGGAACGGCTGAACCTCGTACCAACAGGCGAGTCCCATTCTTGGGAATTATTCTGCATTTTAAAATAGAGGCGAGTTATTTTCAAAAACTTTTTCAAAGGTCAGTTTGACTTGTAAAAGTAAAATTTTGTGATGATAACAGGTTTGGCGACCATGATGGGACGTGTTTTCGCCTGATCAATTGTGTGATTGACTTAGTTCAAATTGTCAAAATCGTGTTCCATGGAATGTCAGCTTTTACCTTCTGTTATCATGTGAACCTAGGAGCCTAGACTTGAACCCAGCTGACATAGATTTCATTTAGACTAGGTATGGTTTGGTAGGACTGATTGAGGAGGTTTATTCATGCTCACATAGACTTAGGTCTGAAATACAACACTCCTCAAACTAGGATTTATATTAAAAACAATGTTTGCTTCTTCAAATATTTCAAAAACTCTATCTCTCTAGGTCTTAGGGCCCTCTGTTTGCTTGCATGTGCTCATTTTTCAAAAAACCACCTCACCTATGTCTACTCGGTCTTCACATTGTTGGGCTTTCTTCCAGAACCATAGTTCGGGACAAAGCCTCACAACTGGGCCACCTATTCGGGTGAAAACCTCCCTGCCATGTACCAAGGGCTATAGTCCAACGTATATCGGTAGGCGCTCAAGGATGTTGGAAAACCTGAACCTAGAACCAGAAAAATTGATCTTATGCCACGTACATCAAGCTTTGGCTCAGGTATATCGGCATAGCATGATTAGACACAGTTGATCTGAGCCTAGAGTCAGGATTAGGGTCCTACAACTCTTTCAAAATTGATGCATTTAGAGTTAGCTTCTTAGGGAGTGTTCTATGTGCATAATTGTTTGTGCAGGATATGATGGAATGCCTTATTTTATTTCCCTTTTATATCATTTTTCAAATTTCATCTATTTTTCCAACAGTTTTATCAAAACCATGGACGATTTTCAAAAACCTCATATTTTTCTTCAAAAAAGTCTACGCGATTTCCCTTTCCTACCTTTCATCTGGATCTCGAATTTTTAATCTTATTTTGATTATGCCTGCTATTTTTCAAATTTTAAATCTTAACCATCTATTTTCAATCTTTTTCATATCTTCTAGTGTATATCCTGATTCTGTTTCTAAAATTCTTGTTTACCTTTTCACAATAAAATCTCTTTTCAAAGAGATATCCTTTTAAAAAAATAGAATTTTCTTTTATATTATAATTATTTATTCTTCCCCATGGAGGAACAACATAATTGTCGCAAATTTTGTGATGACCCAATCCCTGGTAATGGGATATCATTTTTTATCTACCTGATTTCTTCTTTTGTCAAAATTTCTTTCAATTCTTTTTCTAAATATCTCATTTTTAAGTTCTCCTATTTTCTAAAATAGCATTTTTCAAATATTATTCTTTCTTCTCAGTTATACTAGGGCATTTTTTTTATTATAAAAATTCATTCTTTTTAGAAACTCTGTATGCAGGCAGGATCAAACAAATCTCGCATTTTGCACGCTTGTGCACCCATTTTGCATTCATTTGCATCCATTTGCATCAAATTCATTTTTCCCCTTCAGGTTAAGGGATAAACCTGAGTTGCCCATTCATGATAACAGATAAATCTTGAGACCCCGACAGACGTCCAAGTCGTCGCAAGGGCGAAGATTGAAAATCTCCCATAGCGACCAACAAACACTTTTCAAAACACCAATCTTTTTCAAATTCGACCTTCAAGTCAAGTCTTTTTATCAAAACCATTTTTGCCAATCTTGTCAAAATCAACCTTCAGGTTAAGCCTTTTTCCAAACCCAGTTCGCACTGATCTAGTTTTCCTTCAGGATTCGAGTTTCAACTCAAATTTCTTTTCATTCCAAATTGATCCAGTTTTCCTTCAGGATTCGAGTTCCGACTCGAACTTCCTTTCCTTCAAATTTGAATGGGTCTAGTTTTCCTTCGAGGATTTGAGTTTCGACTCAAATTTTCTTTTCTTAAAAACCAAACTTTCTAGTTTTCCTTTGAAGACTCGAGTTTCGACTCGAATTTTCAACTTTTCCTTACAGGATCTGAGTTTCGACTCGGTCGTTCTTTCACAACCAACCTTTGAGTTGGACTTACCTTCAAAATCCAATATTGTGCTAGGACTTACCTTCAAAATTCTAATTTCGCATTGGATTTACTTTTAGAGTTAAGGTTCGTGTTGGACTTTCATCTAGAATCCCATTAATGTGTTAACTCGATATCAAGCAATCTCTTTCACTAGGGATTCCAAGAACATTTTGTCAATTTGTCATTAAATATTTGTTGATTTCAAAAACCTTTATTGCATAAAGAATTACCTCAAAATTACCTTTAGTATTTACTTACAAAAGGATAAAGCTTTTGCAAAGAAGGATTCAAAATCTAAATTCGTTCTATTAACCAACCAAAGGGATGGAGAATAGATCCTCGATATGACCAGCAAAGAAAATTCAATGTTGTTGCAAAGCCATAAGTGATCGATATTGATCGCAGTCAATGGCATATTTTTAAAGATCATTCTTGTAAAGACAAGGCAGTCGAAATATCCTAGATAGGAAAGAAAAAACACTCAATACATATCTCCTCCTTCATTTAAGCTACAATTAAATATCTGCAAAAGGAATCTCTCAATTGTCATCAATATGAAGACGAATTATGTGAGTTAGACCCTCGGGGCCAAAGAAGATTTTGATCATCTCCAAGATAAAAGAGTTTGTGACGGATCCTTCTAGGGAAAGTTTAGAGCACTGTCAAGATGAAGGCGACTGCGATGAGCCTCCCGACAAACCCTAAAAGATATTTAATTTCAGCTACCATCAAGAGACCACCAGCTAGTGAGCCAATATCGTCAATATAATCCTTGAGTCAAAGAAGAATCAGAACATCTCCAAGATGAAAGAGTTTGTGATGTACCCTTCCAAAAAAAAGAGAGAGAGAGAAAAGCGAGGACATCTCCAAAATAAAGGATGATGTAATGAATTCTCCCAAAGAAACCCAAAAAGCTCCAATTCTTTCGAAAAAAAAAGAGAGTACAGGCAGAAAGACCATTCTGAGAAAAGAATCCCAGGATATCAAACTGCCGAATCTGCCAAGAATCTTTTTTAATTTTGTGAAATTCTTTTATCAATGTCCTTTCACCAATCGCTTTCACAATATCAAGAATACTCTTCTTTCTGTTCATATCAAGGAAATTGCTAGCTTCCTTGAAGAAGGACAACTGTAAGTAATTTGAATTTGAATCTTGATTCTATGGAGTTAGCCCAATTGAAGGTAATACTTTGGGTAGAAAAGAGGAAATATTTTCATACCAATATACATCAGTTTCAAGTATTTTGTAATCAACAAACAATTTTTAATATTTTGACAATATTTTCTTGTTGTCTCGAGATGAAGTAAAGAGCTCGATATCCATTTTGACACATCCTGGTATCACCTTTTGCCTCCTTGAGAAAGTAACCTATCATCTTTCGCATTGTTGAAAGATTAGCCATCTCCCCGAAAGGATAGCCTTTATCGTCTTTCGCATTGTTGAAAGATTAGCCTTCTCTCCGAAAGGATAGCCTTTGTCATCTTTTGCATTGTTGAAAGATTAGCCTTCTCTCTGAAAGGATAACCTTTATCGTCTTTCACGTTGTTGAAAGATTAGCCTTCTCTCTGAAAGGATAGCCTTTGTCATCTTTCGCGTTGTTGAAAGATTAGCCTTCTCTCCGAAAGGATAGCCTTTATCGTCTTTCACATTGTTGAAAGATTAGTCTTCTCTTTGAAAGGATGGCCTTTGTCGTCTTTCGCACTGTTGAAAGATTAGCCTTCTCTCCGAAAGGATAGCCTTTGTCGTCTTTCGCGTTGTTGAAAGATTAGCCTTCTCTCTGAAAGGATAGCCTTTGTCATCTTTCGCGTTGTTGAAAGATTAACCTTCTCTACAAAAGGATAGCCTTTGTCATCTTTCGCATTGTTAAAAGATTCACCTCTCTTCTCTCCGAAAGGATAGCCTTTGTTGTCTATCGCGTTGTTGAAAGATTAGCCTTCTCTCTGAAAGGATAGCCTTTGTCGACTTTTGCGTTGTTGAAAGATTAACCTTCTCTTCGAAAGGATAGCCTTTATCATCTTTTGCATTGTCGAAAGGATTCATCTTTCGCGTTGTCGAAAGAATCGCCCTGCTCCTTTGGATCGCCTTTGTCATCTTTCGCGTTGTCAAAAAGATTTATCTTTCGTGTGGTCGAAAGAATCGCCCTGCTCTTTTGGATCTTTGTCATCTTTCGCGTTGTCGAAAGGATTCATCTTTCACGTTGTCAAAAGAATCGCCTTGCTCCTTTGGATTGCCTTATTCATCTTTCGGGTTGTCGAAAGAATCACCTTACTCGTGTGGATCACCTTATTCATCTTTCGCATTGTCGAAAGAATCGCCTTGCACCTTTGGATCGCCTTTGTCATCTTTCGTATTGTCGAAGAAATTCATCTTTCGCATTGTCGAAAGAATCGCCTTGCTCCTTTGGATCGCCTTTGTCATCTTTCGCGTTGTCGAAAGGATTCATCTTTCGTGTTGTCGAAAGAATCACCCTGCTTCTTTGGATTGCCTTTCTCATCTTTTGCATTGTCGAAAGGATTCGTCTTTCGCGTTGTCGAAAGAATCGCCTTGCTCCTTTGGATCGCCTTATTCATTTTTCGCATTGTTGAAAGAATCGCCTTGTTCCTTTGGATCGCCTTGTCATCTTTCGCGTTGTTGAAAGAATCGCCCTGCTCCTTTGGATCACCTTTGTCATCTTTCGCGTTGTCTAAAGAATTCATCTTTTGCGTTGTCGAAAGAATCGCCTTACTCCTTTGGATCGACTTTGTCATCTTTCGCGTTGTCGAAAGAATCACCCTGCTCCTTTGGATCATCTCATTCATCTTTCGCGTTGTCGAAAGAATCACCTTGTTTCTTTGGATCGCCTTTGTCATCTTTCGCATTGTCGAAAGAGTTCAGCTTTCGCGTTGTCGAAAGAGTTCAGCTTTCCCGTTGTCGAAAGAGTTGCCTTATTCTGCTTCAAAAAAGTTGTCTTATTCGTCATCCAACTTACCGTTTTCTATCTTTCTGTTCAGGTTAAGGGTTAAACCTGGTTTTTTCTGCAAAAGGTCATCTGTTTTAAAAGCCATCTAGTCTCAGTAATGAGACGTCCAAGATCAATCCATTTTCAAGCTTTAAGGAACCCCCTTTATTCCTTTTGCAAACCCCTCTTGGATTTATTGTGCAAAATTCAAAGGTCCCATCATGGTTTCTTCATTTGAGGACTTCGTTTATTGTCCCCTTTCAGGTTAAGGGTTAAGCCTGAGCCTCATTTTTCCATGAGGTATCGTCCCATCCAGGTTAAGGGTCAAGCCTGAGCCTCATTTCGGAGAGATGAATTGTCTTCTTTATTCTCCATTCCACATCTACCATTTTTCATCATCCGATCCTATTCCTTCATACCCGATCAGATTCTCCTAAATGGGGCGTTTTTATATTCCAAATTTGGTGTGTTTTTCTTTGCCACTAAGCTCGGCCTTCAATCGGCTTAGTAGCAAAGAGGGGCATCCATAAACACCCCAAATTTTCACCCTCATCCAGTGTTTACATTTCATGAGTCAGTACAGGTCACTGCATGCATTTGACATGTCATTTCATTGCATTGCATCTCATTATCGAGATCCAGAACTCTTGTTTTCAAAATATTAATCCAGATTTGAGTTTTAAAAACTTTTCTTTAGAAATCAATTTCAAAACCTGGGTTTTAAATCGACATTTTTGTCATTCGCTAACACCCAGGATCTTATATTTTGAAGTATTTTTCTCAGAAAGCAATCTGGATTCATTTTAAACTCAATTTTAATTGATTTCAATTCTCAGATGAGACCCATGTAAGTGGTGTCGCTTCTAGATCCCTTTATTTATAAAAAATTTTAGAGTCCTAGCCGGATCAGGACTCTGTATTTTCATCTTTTTGAAACTCCATGCTGATTTTAAAACAGTTGTGGTCATATCCTTGCTCATTCTCGTCATTCTTGGCCAAAATTTCAGAATCCCAGTCCAATCAAGACTCTTTTTCCAGAATCCTAGTTGGATCAAGTCTCTTTTTCCAGAGTCCTAGTTCGATCAGAACTCTATTTTTTACTACCCTTTTTACCTGTTTTTGAGAAAGCTTATCAAAATCCTTTGTTTTTGGCCAAAATTCTAGAGTCCCAGTCAAGTTAGGACTCTTTCTCAGAGTTCTAATTGAATCAGGACTCTATCCCAATTTCATCTGTTACTCATGTTCTTCACTTATTTTCAAAACCTTCTCATCTGATTTTCAAAATCTTTCATTTTAGCCAAAATTCTAGAGTTCTAACTGGATTAGGACTCTTTCTTAGAGTCCTAATCGAATCAGGACTCTATTTTTCATCGTTATTCTTACTTGTTTTTAATCAAATCTTTCAAAGAGAAGTAAAAAAATTAGAGATTTAGTCAAACCAGGACTCTGTTTGAAGAGTCCTAGTTGGATCAAGACTCTGACCCTGATTTCAATTTTGAGAGAATCTTTCAAAAATCCTTCTATTTATCTCTTCAGGAATCAAAATTGTTATACCTTTATTATGCAATTTTAAAATTTTGGGATTTTATACCAGAGTCTCGATCGAATCAGGACTCTGTCCAAAGTTTGTCCTGATCAAATGAGGACTCTATCCAAAGTTTGTTTTCTCACTTCATTTTCACTGGTTTTCAAAAGCTTTGTTTAAATCTCATCATTTGTTTCTCAGAAAATCAAAAATTTTTAGAGTCCTAGTCGAATTAGGACTTTTCTTCAGAGTTCTAATCAAATCAGGACTCGTAATCAAACTTCAATTCTATCTTGTTTTCACTTGTTTTTCAAAATCCTCTCATTTGTTTTCTCAGAAAATCCAAAATTCTGAGAGTCCTAGTTCGATTAGAACTCTGTCTCTAGAGTCTCAGTTGGATCAAAACTTTGTTTTGATTTCAATATTTGTTATTGTTTTCACTGTTTTCACAAGTTCTTTCATTTGTTTTTCAGAAAATACCAAAAAAATTTAGAGTTTTAGTCTGATTAGGACCCTGTCCCAGAGTCCTAATCCTGTCAAGAGTCTGTTCTAAAGTTTGTTTTTACTTCCATTTTCATTCTTTTTCATTTGTTTTCCAAAAATTAGCTCATCTTGCAGAGTCCAGTTAATTCAGGACTCTATTTCGAAGCTTCAGTTGAGTTAGGACTCTAACAAAATGTTTGGACTTTGAAGAGTTAACATCATCCTCCCTTTTCTAGATGGAGGATATTTTTTTTCTTTCTCAAATCATCAATTCCCTTTTCTGGATGGAGGATATTTTTGTCCTTTTCTCGAACCGTCGTTTCATGGTGGGAAAGGGTACTTAAGTCTTTGCAACAGCACCAGATTCCGACGCTAAGTGATGCCGACATACATGGAGAAACAAGCCCCATGTGCTTATATACGTGGAGCTCATTCAAACCCCCGAACACACACTTGCGTCTTCGGGGGGGGGGGACATATAACCTTATTCGAAGACAGGGAGATGTCACCAACGTATGTTCACCAGAGAAATATGGGTTGATTTTAAATCATGTGATTCGAAATCACACCCCTACCTATTCAAGTGATTTCACGTGAGCCCAAATCCCATGTTCGGTTGAGCATGAAATTTGGGGCCCAATGAGAATCACTTTCATTTGTATGAGAAGGTGAATCTCATGTTGTATAATCTATTTGATTCTGGTTTCAGCACCTGATCGAATGTGAACCTCGATATCTAGGTTTAGAAAAAAATGCCATGCATCCCTAAATCAATCCAAGTAACATGTACTACATGTGGGTTGGGTTTAAGCTATAATTTCTATAGGATATCTGACCCAAGCATTTTCTTATATATATATATATATATATATATATATATATATATATATATATATATATATATATATATATATATATATTCATAATTTAAAAACAATCCAGGTTGATCCAGTGACTTGATTGACTCAGCCCGGATCACCCATAGTAAAAACCCAGGTTGAATTCAACATTAACAAAACTCGAGCGAGTCATGGTGAGTTATGCATATATATACATATATAATATATTTTATATATAATTATATATATTATATGAAATATGATATAAATATTATGTATTTTATATAAAAATATGATTATACATGTAAATATATTATAAAAATATCATATAATGTATATTATATACAATATATTGGTAAAATACTATAAAATATAGATAATAATCATAATATATACATATATTTATATATTTTATATAAAATATTAAGTTAGCATGACCCGACTGACTCATGAGTCACTCAAGAACGAGTCAAGTGATGAGTCACCAAGTTTTGAAACCTTGATATTTTTATGTATGAGCATATTGCACCAAACTTTGCAGGACCCGCCCTACTTGCCTCATCCCAAATCTCTCTCTCTCTATGTCTCCTACACACACATTCTACTTAATTGAACCCTGATCGGCTACTTATCAGACAACTTGATCGATAGGAGTGGTTTGGAGTCTGCGACTGTTGTGTAGTTCAGGAAAGTGTTGGTGGTTTATTGGTGTCTGAAGGAGGAAGAAGTGTGTTGTTTTGTGAGATATGGGTGGGTCTTTCTGTTTTGCAGCAATGGGGAGGGGTTTTTTTCTGCAACTTGGTGGGGTGGTGTTTTTGTGTAATTAAAACTCAGAAGAGTTTGAGTTTTATTGCTTTTGTTCACGAGTGGCCTGTTCTGGTGATTATCTTGGTAGACCTTAATGGTCTGGTTTTGGTTGGAGCTCTCAATTTGTGGATTGCACTCATAGTTGAAACTTGATAAGAACAAGTAAAATAAAAAACCATCACCAGGACAACCCACTAAATATTTCATCAACAAGCACATAAAATGTGTGTTCGTGTGTGAGTAGGGTGTTAGAAAAATATAAACAGTGGGTCTGACAAATTGACAATTGAGTAGGCTCGGAGGCACGCGTTCAGCACAATATCTTTAATTTAAGAGTTTCCCCTCTAGAATTAATGCCTTCAGTGCAATGGGCTTCAACACAACTCCACTTTCAGGATACAATCAAGCTTTGCCTTCTCAAGAAATCTATGCCCTACACTAGGTGAGACTGTAAAACTTGAGGCAATCACCATGAACAACCTCTTTACTAACAAAGATAAGACTCGAGAAAGCACAAAGCGGAACAAGTCTATGAGTCCAAAAGACAAAATGGGAGAGAGTGAGAGAGCTTGAAGTTGAAAGTGGTGCAAAATGGTGTTGGTTATGGCTATATAATGCCCCAACCCCACCTCCCAAGAGAAAGCTAATTGGGGCATAATAAGTGGTGGCCACCCAAGAAAGCCAATAAAAAATGGCCTCTCACCATGGCCAATAGTATTGGGGTTGTCCATCCAACAAGTCCAATAAGAAATGTAAGACCCATAAATTTTCTGGTATTTTAATACAATAAAGAGAAATTTTAAATGTGAAAATGTTGATTCTATATATTGCTTATATTTCTAGAATATAGAGTTTTTATGTTAATTTAATACTTATTTGTTAAATTTAATTTAAAAAGCAAGGTCTAATTAATTTTAGAATAGCTAGTTATTTCTTAACTATGCCTTAAGCCATGATTTCATTTAATGAAAAATAAATTGCAGTATTTATGAAAAGTTTTTAACCTAGTTGACTAGATCAAGCTAGAAGGTCCAAAGTAGAAAAATAATGACTCAGAATGGAATTCTAGAAAAATAAAGACTCAAAATGGAATTTAAAAAAAATAAAAACTCAAGATGAAATTTCAGAAAAATAAAGACTCAATATAGAATTTTGAGAAAAATAAGATCTATTATGGAATTATCATGAATTGAGGTTGTTAAGTGGAGTATCAATAAATAATAAAAATAATAATTAAATAAAGTAAAGAGATAAGGTAACTAGGTAGTTAAGATAGTTTGAATTGAACTAAATAAAAGTACAACAAGGAGGGGGCGATGTTGTTTATAATGATGACATTGGATTTGAAATCCAAGTGAGTGAGATCCATAAAATCTCAAAAAAATCCTAGAAGCTAGCATCTTTAGCTTGGTGTAGGTTTCCAAATTAGGAAAAATCTTTATAGTCAAGGGTTATGCATAGGAGAATTTTTTTTAGAATTGAGATGATTTGATCTCAACCCTTTATTTCTTGTAATAGATCCAAGACGCACATCTTGGATGTAATCATTACCTTAACCCTATAAATACCCCATCAAATTGTAAAGGAGAGACATCCAAAAGTTTACAAACTCTTTCTCTCTCTTGTTTTCTTTCTCATTCATGATTTTTACAATTCTTCTCTTTCTTCACTTTAGTGTAGTGAAGGTTGCCATTTAAGGAACTCTCCTCTACACCAATAGTGAGTTGAAAGATCCAAGGTGAAGAAGAAGATCAAAGCCTAGTTGCATTTCACAAGTCAAGGTAAGTGGATTTATGATTTATGCATATTGATAATTATTCAAACCCTCATGTTTCTTCTATCATCTTTCTCTCCTCAAACCATATAAGCATGTGTTTCCAAAACACATGTGGATATGGCAAAATAATTTGCATATTATTATCTCTTTCCCCCATATATCTCTTTCTTAAACCACACGATTTTGGCAATGTTCATGTTTGAAATGGAGAAACACCAATTTCAATGGTGTTTCTCATTTCAAGAACTATGATCAATGTTATCTTTGCAAAATTTTACTTTTGCAAGTCAAACTGACCTTTGAAAAAGATTTTGAAAATAACTCGCATTCGTTTTAAAATGCAGGATAATTCTGAAGAAGGGGACTCGCTTGTCGGTACGAGGTTTAACCATTGCTGACACCATAACCAAAGGTAATCGAACCAAGGATCAATCATGTGCTTTGCTTTGCTCAACTTTTCTAAATAGATATTCTATTTCCTAAATGCATAAAGAATCAGACATGTGCAATGACTTAGAAAGATTTTGACTTGAAAAACATGATGTATGCTTGAAATACTTTGAAATATTTGGAAAAGGAGATACCTTGAAAATCGTGAACCATGTTGTGAGAACCTTTCTAAAGAAAAGAAAATCAATTTCTAAAGAAATCTTGATGTGTTGTGAAAATCAATTTTTGAGGAAAATATAGCAACTTTGAGAAAATTGATTTCTCTCAGGTGAATTTGTGAAGTAAATCAGAAGAAGGGGCGTGTGACCCTATGAAATATTTTCATGATGCAATCTAAACCTAAGTGATGCATGAATGTTATTTTGAAAAAAAAACATTTTTTGAAGAACTTTTGAGAAAATTATTTGAAAAAGGAAGTTTATGTGCCTTATAGAATTTCAATAGAACAAATCCGCCTTATATCCTTGACTATGGCCACAACAATAGATTGAATATAATCCATTTAATTCTAAAAGGGAAAATATTTGAAAAAACTTTGAAATATGCAATGATTTTCGAAGATACCTAAGAGTGTAGGCCATTTGTAGCTTAGAAAAAGATGATAAATCTGAGTTTCGTTCGTATTCTGACTATGGCCACAAATACGAAACCCACTAAGTTTATCAACTCCTTAGAAGCTAGTGCACGTGTCATTCGTGTAGACCATGGTGGATTTGAACATGCATGAATCATCATCCATCACACATCAATATTATTAAAAATAAAAAAATAAACTATATGCAATGCAATCCTATTCTAAGTAGGAAAAGTAAATTCTTATTCCAAATTTATAATTAATTTACATCACTAATTGAATTGAAATAAAAGAAAATAAAGGAAAATACAATCTTGAATATCCCTGCAAAACTAGCAAAATTGTTAGTGAAGATATGTCGGCTTTTCTGGATTTATCCAACAATATCTGAAATTGGGGGATTTAACTAGATATAAGTCATTTTCCATGTTTTCCTAAAATAAATATAATAAAAGATGATATAAAATTTAAAAAATAATAAAAATAAACACTTTTGAAATTTAGAATTTTGGAAAAAATGACAAAAATGCCCCTAAAAACAAGACTATGGCATTGAAATCACGGTTTTGAGAAAAGATTTTTATAAAACTTTGGATTTAGGGCTCAAATGAATTCAAATAAACACCAAATTGGGTGTGAAGCACCCTAGCATAGTTATAAACATGATCAAACACTAAAAATATAAAAATTTTCCTAAAAAAACTAAAATATCATGAAAATAATTATTTTTGCTAGTGTTTTACTCGAATCAGGACTCCGTGGGCACCCTGTTTTTATGATTTAATCAAATAATATATCAGACAAATTCAAAAATTAACAAAAATGGACACTTATGATAACCTTAAAATTAAACTAAAATAAAAAAAAATATGTTTTTGGCATTATTTTAATATGAAAATTGCATAAAACCCTAAAATATGCAATTTTGCCTGTGGGCACGTATCTGTCACAATGTCAGACCCAAATAACAATTTTAAAACTCTAAAAACAAAGGGGTTAAAATGATTTTTCTAAAAAACTTTAAAAGGACACCTAAACTAACTAATATATTTTTGTAATTTTGAAATATGAAAGATATAAAATGAGATAAAATTAAAAATTAGGGTTTTGCACCCCTGCAGGGTGGGCCCGACTTGAAGAAAGTTGAAAACTGATTTAAAAATCAACTTTTTGAAATAAAGGGTTTTAAAAAAGAAAGTTTGAAAATAAAACTGAAGTTCTAAATCAACTAGAGTCTTAAATGTATTGAAACTCTTCCAGATGTGGTGCCAACTGTGTGGACCCATATCAGTGTTTTGAAAAAGTTGAAATAAAGACTGAAAAGGGTTTCAAAACGGGGTTGAAATCGCCAGATGAGAATCAGAAGTTTTAAAAATAGATTCCTAAATTAACTGAAACTCTAAAACAGAGTCCTGAAATTTTAAAACTCTTAAATTTTAGGTTCTTGAAAGACAAACGAAGAGATTTTGAAAGACCTTCTTAGGGATTAGTGAAAATAAGCAAAATACGAGAACAAGAACAGAGTCCTAATCAACTGGGACTCTAGGATAGAGTCCTGAAATTTTGAAACTCTTAGAACTGAATCTATTTTCGAAAAACAAGTAAAATAAAAGTAAAAAGAGGAAATCAGAGTAGAGTCTTGGACTGATTGAAACTCTGGGGTAGAGTCCTAAAATTTTGAAACTCTATAATAAAGTCTTGAAATTTTGAAATTTGATTGTTTGAAAGATAAATGAAGAAGTATTTGAAAGATTCTCTAAAAAATGAAGTCAGGATTAGAGTCCTAATTCAACTGAAACTCTGGGACAGAGTCCTGATCCGACTAAAACTCTAAAATTTTGACTTCTTTTGGAAGGTTTTGAAAGATTTTCTTGAAAACAGGTGAAAATAGCAACGAGAAATAGAGTCCTGATCCGACTGAAACTCTAGGATAGAGTCCTAGTCTAACTAAAACTCTAGAATTTTGAATGAAATAAAAGATTTTGACAGATTTTGTTGAAAATAAGTAAAAATGGAGATGAGAGACAGAGCCCTAGTCCGACTGAAACTCTGTGATAGAGTCCTATTTCGACTGAAACTCTAAGATTTTTGTCCTTTTGAAAGTCAGATGAGAAGGTTTTTGAAAACAAGTGAAAAACAGGAATAAGGATGAAATCAGGATAGAGTCCTAATCCGACTAAAACTCTGGGACAAAGTCCTAGTCCAACTGAAACTCTAAAATTTTGGCCAAAATGAAAGATCTTGAAAGGTTTTCTCAAAAACAAGTAAAAATAAAAGTGAAAGGTAGAGTCCTGATCTGACTAGAACTCTGAAAAAAAGTCCTAGTCCAATTGAGACTCTGAGATTTTGGCCAAAATAAAAGGAATAGACAAGGGGCATGACTACTTTTGGTTTAAAATAGAAATAAAAATAAAAATTTGAAAATGGTTTAAAAAGTAAAAAGATAGAGTCCTAATCCAACTAGGACTCTAAAAATTTGAGAAATCCAGATGAAAGAAGAGATCAAGAAGTGACACCACCTAGATGGGTCTCATCTGAGAATCAAAATCAATTAAAAATTGAGTTTAAAATGAATCCAGACTGCTTTCTAAAGAAAATGTTTTCAAATAAAGGAATATAAGATTCTAGGGGTTAACAAATGGCTAATATCGATCTGAAAACCCAGGTTTTCAATTTGATTTCGAAAGAAAAGTTTTAAAATTTGAATCTGGATTGAAAGATTTTGAAAAAATAGAGTGTTGGATCTCGAAAATGAGATGCAATGACTTGCAATGCCATGAAATGATATGAGGTGGTATGAGATGATATGCCAAATGCATGATGTGGCATGCAATGACACATGAAATGCAAACCTTAGGTGAGGAACTTGGAATCCCGAACCACTGGCAGAAACAAAGAATTGAACATTTCTATTCGGGGGTAAAGATTGATGATTGAAATTGAGTCATAATGGAGATTGTCTTTTGGAATATTTGGATTTGGGGCAAAATTCGGGCTCTAAATGACCTTGGCTCAGATATCGACCAACTAGTTTCCTGAAGGATTTAGAGAGTGAATCCCAGTAGCAAGGGAAAAGAGTTTGTGAGCGAAGGTAGAAAATTTAAGGTATTTACAGATGTCCCTCTTTACTACTAAGTTGGCTGAAAGCCGAGCTTAGTGGCAAAAAAAATACATTAAATTTGGACTATAAAATGCCCCAGTTAAAAGAATCTGACTAGGTATGAAAGAATTGGCTTGGATGATAGTCGTAGATATGAGATGGAGAATGAAGAAGAAAATTTACCTCATCGGAATGAGGCTCAGGCTTAGCCCTTAACCTGGATAGGATGAAAAATACCTCATGGAAGAACGAGGCTCAAGCTTGACCCTTGACCTGAACGGAAAAAAAGAATGGAGAAGAAAATTCACCTCATCAAAATAAGGCTAAGGCTTAGCCCTTATCCTGAAGGGGACAAAAAAATGGAATCCTCAAATGAAGAAACCATAATGGAACCTTCGAATTTTGCACAATAAATCTGAGAGAGGTTTGCAAAAAGAAGAAAATGGGGGTCCATAAAGCTTGAAAATGGGTTGATCTTGGGCGTATCATTGCTGAGACTCAATGTCTTTTAAAACAGATGACCTTTTGTAGAAACAATTTAGGTTTGACCCTTACCTTGAACGGGAACTGTCTATGGTGGGACAATGGGGAACACATGAAAGTGTGTGAATCTGAGAGGCTAGGCGCTCAGATTAAAAACAGAAGGGAAAGATCTTGAAAACTCCTGTTATCAAGTTTTAAAGAGGGATAAAAATAATGCCAGAATATATCAAAATAGACATCAAGCTCTCACTTCATGTCGGGATAACTTGAAAAGATTGTCAATAAGATAAAAATTATGATTGATTAAAAAATGATTGAAATGCAAGCACATTTGTTTGAAAGATATTTCCTCTTCTACCTATAGTATTACCTCCAACTGAGCTAACTCCATAGAATCCAGAATCAAAATCAAATTTATTGTTGTTGAGTTTCTTCAAGGAAGCTATCCATTTCCTTGATATGAAAAGAAAGAAATTTGTTCTCAGTATCATAAAAGCAATTGATGAAAAGGATATTGATAAAAAAAATTCACATACAGAAAGATAATTCTTGGCAGTTTGATATCTGGGGTTTACCCCTGATGATCTTTTTGCACTCTTTTGAGACATAGAGATTGAGCTTTCTTAGGGTTTGGCTAGATTTCATCACATCAACCTTCAACTCGATAATGTTTTGATTTTCTCTAGAAGGACACATCACATACTCCTTCAACTTGGAGATGATCTGAGTCTTCTTTGGTCTCAAGAATTATATTGATAATATTGTGTCTTTAATTGAAATCTCTTGATAGTCTTTTAAACTCTTTTGAAACATAAAAAATAAGCTCTCTTGGGATTTAACGAGAATTTCATCACATCAGCGTTCATCTTGGTGATGTTCTGATTTTCCCTAGAAGGATACGTCACATGCTTTTTCAACTTGGAGATGATTCACATCTTCTTTAGTCCCATGAATTATATTGACAAAAGTGTCTTATTGGATTGAAAATCTCTTTATAATAGCAGTGATCAAATATCTTTTAGGGATTGGCGTGAGGTTCATTGCATTAGCCTTCAACTTGACGATAATTTGAACTTTTCCTAGAAGAACACGTCACATACTCCAACTTAGAGATGATCCAAGTTTCCTTTGGCCCCAGGGGGTCTAACTCATCCATCAGCCTTCATCTTGACGATGATTGAGAAATCCCTTTTGCAGATAGTTGATTATAGCTTGATTAATTGGAGAGATATTGAAATTGAGATTGAGTGAATTCTTATATATCGCTCAGGATATTTTCACTGCTTTATTACCAGAAGAATGGTCTTTAAAATGTGTCATAGCTATGATCAATATCAGTTCACTTATGGCTACTCAACATTATTGCATTTTTCCTTTGTCGATCATATCGAGAATTTTTCTTCATCCTTTTGGTTGACCAACAAAAAAGGGCTTGAATTTTCTTCTTTCTTTGCAAAAGTCTTGTCCTTTTAAAAAAAATACTGAAGGTAATCTGAGGTAAAATTTTGTGCAATAAAGATTTTGAGATCAACAGCTGCTTTTTATGACAAATTGGCAAAATATTCTTGGAATCCTTGGTGAAAGAAATCGCTTGAGGTCCAATAGACATATCCATGGCAAAATTCTCCTCTCCTTTCCCCAAATGAGAGACTCAGGCTTGACCCTTACCTGAATGGGTAATAAAAAAAATACTTCTCTCTTCCCTAAAGAGGAGGTGTTTGCAAAATGAACTTTCGAAAAGAAATAAAGTTTTCGTCAAAACTCCTTATCTCTAGGCTTCTCTTATGGAAAGGTGGCCAATAACAAAGGTCAAAAAAAATATCATAGAGAAGTGAGTCCATCACAGTCTCCCTGGAAAAGGGCCCTCGATGACGGGATGGCTTAACAAAAAATATTGGGGGGGGGGGGGGGGGGAGGGGAGGCATAAGGAGAATGAGCTTCCGTCTAAACTCTCCCTGGAAAAGGGATTCCTTGTGTGATAATAAAAAATTGCTTTACAAACTGTTCGCGAAACACAAGTCCCTTCAAACTCTCTCTAAAAAGGGGTTCAACAAACCAACAAAAATTGAATGCGAAAAGAACGAGTTCCCTCAAACTCTCCTTATAAGAAAGGGTCACTCGCAAGAGAAATGATTGATAATTCATTTTGAGCCAATTGGCAGACGAGTTCGACACAAAGGTCGAATCTTGAAAGACCATGATTGACGGATGCAACCCAAAGGTTGGAAAATGATTGACTTTGATAGAGTTGGCAACTTGAAGGTTTGCTTGATAAAATTGATGACAAGAGGTCTGACTGACAAAATTGGTGAAATGGGCGACCCAGAGGTCTAATTGATAAAACTTGATTGATAAGAATTGATTGACCCGGAGGTCTGATAAAGATTGTTTAGGCTAGGATCTTAGTGAAATATCGGATCATAAGGGATGGTTCAAAAGGGGATTCACATTGGTTCCATAAGAACAGCATTGGTTCACTTAAAAACAACATCAGTTCACTTAAGAACACCATCGATTCAACTAAGAACAACATTGGTTCAATTAAGAACAACATAGGTTCACTTGGAACAACATCGGTTCAACTAAGAACAACGTCAGTTCAATTAAGAATGATATAGGTTCTCTCGGAACAACATCGGTTCAACTACGAACAACATTGGTTCAATTAAAAACAACATAGGTTCGCTTGGAACAACATCGGTTCAACTAAAAACAACATTTGTTCAATTAAAAACATCATCAGTTCACTTAAGAACAACATCGGTTCACTGAAGAACATCAGTTCAACTAAGAACAATATCGGTTCAATTAAGAACAACATAGGTTAGCTTGGAACAACATCGGCTCAACTAAGAACAACATCAGTTCAATTAAGAACAACATAGGTTCACTTGGAACAACATCAGTTCAACTAAGAACAACATCGGTTCACTTAAGAACAGCATCGGTTCACTGAAGAACAACATCAGTTCATTGAAGAACAACATAGTTTCAATTAAGAACAACATAGGTTCGCTTGGAACAACATCGATTCAACTAAGAACAACACCAGTTTAATTAAGAACAACAAAGGTTCGCTTGGAACAACATCGGTTCAATTAGAACAACAACAGTTCAATTAAGAACAATATAGATTCGCTTGGAACAACATCAGTTCAACTAAGAACAACATCGGTTCAATTAAGAACAACATCGGTTCACTGAAGAACAACATCAGTTCAACTAAGAACAACATCGGTTCACTGAAGAACAACATCGGTTAAACTAAGAACAACATCAGTTCAATTAAGAACAACATAGGTTCGCTTGGAACAACATCAGTTCAACTAAGAATAACATCAGTTCAATTAAGAACAACATCGATTCACTTAAGAACAACATCGGTTCACTGAAGAACAACATCGGTTCAACTAAGAACAACATAGGTTCACTTAAGAACAACAATTTTGAGAAATAGAATCAGTACGAGGACTGGATTTTAAAAATGAGTTTGATCTAAGATCAATAATTTTTTAAAATGGCCCAGTACTAGGACCAGGTTTTGAAATAGGTATAGTTCTCAATAAAATGTGCTTGATCCACAGATTGGATTTGTGAAAGACTGGTTTTGCAAAGGATTCGACTTGCAGGCTGAATTTGGTAAAATGACCAACGTGAGGATGGATTTTGAAAATAAGGAAATTCGAGTCGGAACTCAAATCATCAAAGAAAAACTAGACAAATTGGATTTGGAAGAAAGTTCAAGTCAGAACTCAAATTTCTAGACCAAATCTTAAATTTAAAAGAAGGAAAATTAGATGAATTGGATTTGGAAGAAAGCTCGAGTTGGAACTCAAATTTTTTAGACAAATTCTGGAATTTAAAAGAAGGAAAATGAGATGAATTGGATTTGGAAGAAAGCTCAAGTTGGAACTTGGATTTTCTAGACCAATTCAGGAATTTGAAGGAAAGAAAATTCGAGTCAGAACTCGAAGTTTTAAAGGAAGATTAGACCAATTAGGATTTAAAGGAAAGAAAATTTGAGTCGGAACTCGAATCCCAAAAGAGATTAAACCAATTAGGTTTTAAAGAAAAAAAAATTTTAGTCGGAACTCGAATCCCGAAGGAAAACTATACCAATTGAAGGAAAGAAAATTTGAGTCAGAACTCGAGTCTTTAAAGAAAAACTAGACCAGTGTGGACTAGGTTCAAAAACATTACCGAGTAAAAACCGAATTTCGAGAGTTCAACCTCTAAAAAGTGGATTTAAAAAAAAGGTTTAACCCGAAGGTTGATTTTGGCAACACCAGTAAAAATGGTTTTAATAAAAGACTCAACCCGAAGGTCGAATTTGAAAAAGATTGGTGTTTTGAAAAGTGCTTGTTGATTGTGATGGAAGATTTTCAATCTTCATCCTCGCAATGACTTGAACAACTTGTTGGGGTCTGAGGATTTGTCCCTTATCCTGAATGGATATATAAATTTGATGTAAATGCAAATGGATGCAAACAAATGCCAATGAGCGCAAATATATGTAAATGAATGCAAAATACAAATGAATGCAAATAGATGGAAAGAGATTTTGTTTGATCATGCCTACATATAGGACGTTTTGAAGAAAAAACAAATTTTCAAAAGATGCCCCAGTGTAATTAGGGGGTAAGATATTGGACAAAAGGATAAATAATTGATATTTGAAGAGCGTTCTCTGAAGGTAACAGGGCACAAACTTCTTGATTGATTCGGGAGGCACTTTAAAAGAGGTCACTCTTAGCGAGAAGATATTTTGCAAAGAAGGAGAAAGTAAGAAAAAAATGATATTTTTATTCATGTATTTGAAGAAAGAATGATAAATTGAGGAGAGAAACGAGACTAAATTATTCCTTAAAAAGAAAAATGAAAGGCAAGAGAAAACATTGGCATTGTCAGTTTCAAGGAAAAGCTCGATCAAGATGGTTGATTAGTGTCTTCTTCATCTTTGATAAGGAGATTTTTGTCAATGCAGTCTTGAATGATGTTCTAAAGGACAAAGCAGTTCTTTGTGTCATGCCCTACTGCTCGGTGAAACTTGCAAAACTGTTCTTTGAATCTGCCCATAATTGTTGGGGGATCAATGACTTTAGGCAAACGGATCATATCTCTCGCGAGCATGTATTCCAGAACACTCTCAAGTGTCTGGTCCAGAGAGGTGAACTTGCGATCAGTACTCCAGTCCTTGCGCTTTGGTTTTTCCTGAATTTTCTCTTTATGTTGGGGACTGGATTGGAGAGGCTTATCGTTGTTGAAAAACTTTCGTTTTTGGCCTTTGAACCCCTCTAAATTGTAACCACGATAATTTTTGTTGCCTTTGTTATTGTTCGAGGAATTGGCAGAAAGAGTGAAGTGAGTTTTCTTCTTGGCATCTTGACTACCTTTTAAGAGTGTGAGGCTCTCATATATACCATTCTTTATCCTCATCTCGAGTCATTTTGCTCGTTCTGTTAATTCAATGAAAGATCGTGATGGAGAGGTAGAAATGAGGTCCCTTAGAGGTTGGGAGAAATTATTTAGAATCACTGACAATGCATTATGATATTTTTCCCATTTTAGGGTTTTTATCATGTGAATAAAAATATAGAATCATACTAGGGTTAATTTCGATATCATTTGCATTTTATATTTCAACTTTTTGCAAAATTTATTTCAGAAAACCTTGATTTCAAGGCCATAGTCTTATTATCAAGGGCATTTTGGTTATTTTGACCTCAATTTTGAAATTCCAAACTTTAATTTTCTATATTTTTGTGCATATCATCATATTGCATCATATTATGTTTAATCCTATTTCATTTGATTTTCAAATTTCCAAATTTTATAAAAATTCTCTCAAAAAACCTTGATTTCAAGCTCATCAGGGGTATTTTGGTCATTTTTAGTCTAATTTTGAATTTTCAAGTTTGTTTTCAAATTTTATTACTTATTTCTCATGTTTATATCAAAGGCGGTATGAATTAGGGTTTATATCTAAATAATATACGACAATTTCCAATATTTTCGGATAAATCCAGATAAACTGACATTTCTGTGCTAACTTGTTTTCTAGTTTTGCAAGGATATTCAAGAAGAAGATTGCGTTATTTTATTTCTTTTCCTTTATTCAATTCAATGTAATATCAGATGTAATAATTTGGAATAAGAGTTACATTTTCTACTTAGAATAGGATGCCTTGCATATAGTTTGCTTTCGTAATTCCAAATATCTAATGTATCATTCATGCATATTTTTTCAAATCCACTATGGTTGACACGAATGGAACGTGCACAAGCTCTTAGGGAGCTCACAAACTCGGTAAAAATTTTATTTTTGGCCATACTCAGAATACGAATGAAACCCAGATTTGTGATCTTCATATTAGCCACATTCAGCCTACACTCTTAGGCTAACTTAAAAAATGCATTGCATTTCTTAAAATTTCAAAAGGACGTTCCCAATTCCTCAAAGAATTTTCTTCCAAATTCATATTTATTCATTCAATTTGCATCATTTTCAAACTCACTTCCCAATTCCATTTTAGAGAAACTGATTTTCTCATAATTTTATAAGTCTTTCTTAGGATTTGATTTTCTCAGAACTCTGAGTTTTCAAATGACATTTTAAAGTATTTTCCAAGTTCAAATCATGATTTTCCAATGTTTTAACATTCTCAATATTATTTTCAAAGTTTAAAAACGATTTTCTCAAAGATCTAATTTTCCTGAGAATACATTTTCCATTTCAAAAGTCATTTTCCAATGAACTTCCTGATTTTCTCAGAATTCTCAAATCCATTTCTTAAAAAAAACAATCAAAATCTCAAAATCGATTTTCTCAAAGTTCAAGTTTTCCTGAGAATCCATTTTTCATTGCAAATTTTTTATTTCTAATGAAATTCAAAGATTTTCTCAGGAATTCCCTTTTCAAACACTTTTCTAATCATTTTTCTTAATTTTCCAAAGCAAACATCATATTTCTCAAACTTGCATCTTTTCAAAATTTCATAGCACATGCCTGATTCTTTGTGCATTCTAGGAAAATAGTGCATAATTTAGATAATTTAACTTAGTCAAAGCACACATTTGATCCTTGGTTCGATTACCTCTGGTAAAGGTGCCATGAACGGTTGAACCTCGTATCGACAGGCGGATCCCATTCCACGAAATTTTCCCACAAAATTTTAAAATGGTGGCAAGTAATTTTCAAAACCAATTTTCAAAACTTTGGTCGAGTTCGACTCGCAGAATCATTTCACTCTCTCGCAGAGGGAGGGGTAAAATATTTGCGATGATAATAGGTTTGGCGACCATGATGGGACCTGTCTTTGTCTGATCAACTATGTGCTTTGACTTAGCTCAATTATCAAAATTGTGTTGTATGGAATGTCAGCTTTTACTTTTTGATATCATGTGAACCTAAAAGCCTAGACTTGAACCTAGCTGACATGGACTGCATGTAGACTAGGCATGGTTTGCTAGGACCAATTGAGGAGAACTATTCATGCTCACTTAGACTTAGGTCTGAAATACAACACTCTTCAATCTAGGATCTGTATGAAAACAATATTTGCTTCTTCAAGATTTTCAAAAAACTCTATTTCTTTAGGATTTAGAGCCCTCTGATTGCTTGCATGTGCTCATTTTTCAAAAACCTCCCCACCTATGTCTACTCGGTCTTCACGTTGTTGGGCTCTCTTCCAGAACCATAGTTCGGGACAGAGCCTCACAACTAGGCCACTTATTTGGGCTAACGCCCCCCTGCCATGTACCAAGGGCCATAGTCCAACGTATATCAGCTGGCGCTGAAGGATGTTGGGAAAACACAACCCTAGAACCAGAGATAAATTTTTATGCCAAGTATATCGGCATAGCATGATTGGATACAGTTGATCTGAACCTAGAGACAAGATTAGGGTTCTACAGCTATTTCAAAATTGATGCATTTAGAGTTAGCTTCTTAGGGAATGTTGTATGTTCATAATTGTTTGTGCAGGATGTGACTGAATACATTCTCCTTTATTTCTCATTTTTCTTTTACATTATTCTCCAAACTTCATCTATTTTTCCAACAGTTTTATCAAAACCCTGGACGATTTTCAAAAACCTCATATTTTTCTTTAAACAGTCCAGGCGATTTTCCTTTTCCTACCTTTCCTTTGGATCTCGAATTTCCAACCTTATCTTGATCATGCCTGCAATTTTTTAAATGTTCAAATCTTGTCTTCCAAATTCTATCCAAAATTTTCATCTTTTTTATCATCCTCAATATCTCCCTTATCAGTTACCTTTCTCCCAAAAAATCTTCAATCTAAACCATCCTTTTGTCCTACAAAGAATTTTGGCATTGTGGAATGGTTCAGACCAGATCCGAGAAGAAAACAATGTCGCATCAACACCCTAGAAGTGGCAGCGAGCAAGAAATAGATTCTCTGTGATCTGCAAGGAAACAAAACCAACAAGCCAGTGATGAAGTGGATCCACAAATGTACTCATTATTTTAGAAGATGATGAATAAGATGGTGACAGAGCAAGTAGGGGTCAATTCCTGGCAAAAAGAAGATTAAGGGACGTATTCTGAAAAAGCACCCAAAAATTTTAAATAAAAGAGTTCAACAGGAGGATATTTCAGAAGAAACTGAGTCAAAGGGCGACATTGATGAATAATGTGAAGCTCAACAAGTTTTTCAGAAGATGGCTCAGGGGTAGGGGTCAGCCAATAAGCTAAAAGATCAATCTGCTAATGACCCTGACCAACCACAACTCAGAGACGTGGTAAAAAAGGTTAAGGATCTACAAGCCCGCGACAAGGGCAAAAGGATTTTCACAAGCGAAGATTTCTACGATGGTCTGGACAGGGATGACAACCTAGAGGATCTCCCCTGTAAATTTATCAAATTTGATGGGACTGGCAATCCCAAGGATCGCCTGGCCATGTTATTTGCGAAATGCAATCGATTCAAGAGAGATAATCGTGCTTTATTTAGATGTTTTCCTCGCAGTCTGGAGGGCACCACCGCCAAATGGTATTCAAAGCACATCAATCCCATTGAGTTGAAGAAATTCGACAAGGTGGTTAATCTTTTCATTGAGCGATTCTTGTTCAATACCGAGGCACTTTCGACCTCAATTATCTCTACAATTTGAAGCAGAAAGAAAATGAAAAAGCCAGAGACTTTATCCACAGATGGAGATCCACTTGCAATCAAATGAAGGATCCGATATCAGAAGGGCATGCATTGTCGGTCATTCTGAATAATTTCTCTCAACCTTTGAGAGGCCTGATCTCTACTTCCCCGACACAATCTTTCATCGAATTGATAGAACTAGTTGAATGGCTCGAGACAAGAATAGAGAATAGAGTATATGAGAGCCTCACACTCTCAAAGAGCAATTCAGATACCAAGAAGAAGTCGAACTTCATGTTCTCCACGAATGCCACCGGCAACAGCAATGGCAAAAGCAAAAGGGGTGGCAGAAAGAACCACACTGGCAGATCCGAGAATCTAAATTCCAGCAGAGATGATCATACAGGACAAGAGGACAGAATCAGCAGGCAGAATGACAGCCCTCCCGCGAGCATCCAACTAGAATTAAAACCCCAAGAAAGACCAAAACATGATGGTTGGGGATATGAGCATGAATTTACTCCCTTAGAACAGCCGCTCGAGCAAGTTCTGGAATATATGATAACCAAAGGGATGGTTAGACTCCCCAAGATAGCGGATCCTCCTGTGACCATGGGAAGGCTTAAATATCAGTTCTGCAAGTTTCATCGGACAATGAGTCACGACACCGAGCATTATTTTGTCTTCAAGAATATTGTTCAAGACTGCATTGATAAGAATCTTCTCGTTGAAGATGAAATGGAGGACAAGTCATCCTGACTGAGCTTTTTCCTCAATCATTCAAGAAGCTGACAATGCTAGCATTTTCCCATTTCTCATATTGCTTTCATTATTTTGAAGGGATAATGCAATCCCATTTATCTTTCCTTGATTTGTCATCTTTCCTTCAATGCATTAATAAAATTATCAATTTTCCTCATAAGCTTGTTCTTCTTCTCTGCAAAACGTTTCTTATAAGGAATGGCCTCTCTCAGGGTGTCTCTCTAATCAATCAAGAAGCTAGTCGCTTTGTCAATTATCTTCCTTTTATCCAAAATTTGTTTCCCCTATTACATTGGGGCATTTTTTTTGAAAATTTGTTTTTACTTTAAAATGTCCTGCATACAGGCAGGATCAAACAAATATCTCATTTTGCACACATGTGCATCCATTTACATCATTTTGCATACATTTGCATTCACATCCATTTGCATCAAATTTATAACTTTCCCTTCAGGTTAAGGGATAAACCTGAGTTAGCCATTCAGGATAAGGGATAATCATGAGATCTTGACAATTATTCTGGTCATAATTCGCAAATATCTCTAGAGCGCCAGTCCCTTTTCAAAAAAAAATCAAATTTCAAACACTAGTTGATTTTCAAAATCCAGTGCTCATACTTCTTCATTTTCATAATTCAATTTTTGCACTAATACATTTCTAAAATCCAGTGCTTGCACGGGTATATTTTCAAAATCCAATGTTTATAGTGATACGTTTTCAGAACTCGGTGCTCGTACTGGTACTCTTTCAAAATCTAACACTCGTGTTAGTGTCTTGCCCATTGGTCGCGTTAGTCGATCTCTTAGGTGCATTCTTTGTGTTGACCTTCCATCAAAATTCAAGTTCAATATCAATTCTATCAATTTCGACCTTCAGGTCATCCAATTTCCAATTTCCAATTTCCAATTTCCAATTTCCAATTTTTAATTTCCAATTTTTAATTTCCAATTTCCAATTTCCAATTCCGGGTCACTTAATTCTCTATTTCGACCTTCAGGTCACTCAATTTCTAATTTTGACCTTTGGGTCATTCAAATTCTCAACTTCGACCTTTGGATCCTTTAATTCCTTAAATTTCAATCTTTGATTTCCCATTTCGACCTTTTGTGTCATTCGATTCCCAATTTTGACCTTTGGGTCATTTAGCTCTCAATTTCGACCTTCAGGTCATCTAATTTTGTAAATCAGGCCTCTAGGCCGCCCACTTTATCAGATTCTCAAATTCAAGCCTTCGAATGGGTTACAATCTTACCAACATCAGTCAGTTTCCTGCCTTCGGGTTACAACTTTATCAATATCTATCACTTTCTAACCCTTTGGGTTACAACTTCATTAATGTCAATCATTTTCAAATCATCAAATTCAATCTTTCAACCAAAATCCTACTTTCAAGCTGGTCAGTCAACAAATTCTGCTTTCGAGCTGGTCGGTCAACAAATCCTGCTTTCGAGCTGGTTGGTCAATAAATCCTGCTTTCGAGCTGGTCAGTCACTAAATCCTACTTTCGAGCTGGTCGGTCAACAAATCCTGCTTTCGAGCTGGTTGGTCACCAAATCCTGCTTTTGAGCTGATCGGTCAAGCAAATCCTGCTTTCGAGCTGGTCGATCAACAAATTTTGCTTTCGAGTTGGTCGATCAAACCAAATCCTGCTTTCGAGCTGGTCGGTCAAACAAATCCTACTTTCGAGCTGGTCAATCAACAAATCCTGTTTTCGAGCTGGTCGATCAACAAATCCTGCTTTCGAGCTGGTCGGTCAACAAATCCTGCTTTCGAGCTAGTCGGTCAACAACTCCTACTTTCGAGCTGGTCGATCAACAAATCCTGCTTTTGAGCTGGTCGGTCAACCAATCCTGCTTTCGAGCTGGTCGGTCAACAAATTCTGCTTTCGAGCTGGTAAGTCAAAACACAAATCCGGATCTTGATCCGGTAAGCTAAAGAAGATTTGGATCATCTCCAAGATGAAGGAGTTTGTGACAGATCCTTTCAGGGAAAGTTCAGATCACTGTCAAGATGAAGGCGACTGCGATGAACCTCCTGACAAACCCTAAAAGATATTTAATTTCTGCTATCATCAAGCAATTTCCAACCAATGAGCCAATACCATCAAGATAATCCCTGAAGCAAAGAAGGATCGAAACATCTCTGAGTTGAAGGAGTTTGTGACATACCCTTCCAAAAAAAAAGAGAAAAAACTCAGGACATCTCCAAAATGAAGGATGATGTAATCCCCAAAAACCCAAGAGAGCTCCTATTCTGCCAAAAAAAAAAGAGTGCAGAAAGTTTATCATGAGAAAAGAATCCCAGAATATCAAACTGCCAAATCGGCCAAGAATCCTTTTTAAATTTTATGAAATTCTATTATCAATATTCTTTCACCAATTGCTTTCACAATATCAAGAATATATTCTTTTCTGCTCATATCAAGAAAATTGATAGCCTCCTTGAAAGAAAGTCAATTGCAAGCAATTTGAATTCGAATCTTGATTCTACGGAGTTAAGCCCAATCGGAGGTAATACTTCTGGTAGAAAAGAGGGAATATTGTCGCACCAATGTGCATCATTTTCAATTATTTTGAATCAACAATAATTTTCAACATTTTGACAATATTTTCTAGTTGTCCTAGCATGAAGCGAGAGCTTGAAGTTCATCATTGGTGCATCCTGACACCATTTGTCATCCCTTGTTAGGACTTGATAACGGGAGTTTTCAAGATTTCTTCCCTTCTTTGGTATAATCTGAGTGTCTGGACTCTTAGATTTGCACACTTCCCTGTGTCCCCACTGTCCCACCACAGACAATTCAATTTCGGCTTGAGGTTAAGCCACCAATCATTTTTTTTGCAAAAGCTCATCAATTTTAAAAGTTATTTAGTCTCAGCAATGAGGCGCCCAAAATCAAATCCATTTTCAAGCTTTAGGGACCCCCAATTTCATTCTTTTGCAAAACCCCTATCGGATTCATTGTGCGAAAGTCTGAAGGTTCCATCATGGATTCTTCTTTCGAGAATCCCATCATTTTCATTCCCGGTCAGGTTAAGGGTTAAACATGAGTCTCATTTTTTATGAGATATTTCATCTCCCGGTCAGGTTAAGGGTCAAATCTGAGCCTCGATTCTATACGAGGTATTTTTCGTCTCATCCAGGTTAAGGGCAAAACCTAAATCTCAGTTCTTTGAAGTAAATTTTTCTTCTTCATTCGCCATTTCATATCTACCATTCTCATCAGGACTAATCTTCATATTCAGTCAGATCCTTCTAATTGGGGCATTTTTATAGCCCAAATTTGGTGTGTGTTTTTTTTGCCACTAAGCTCGGCCCTAAACTGGTTTATTAGCAAAGAGGGGCATTTGTAAACACCCCAAATTTTCCTCATCTGTGCTCAGACAACCCTCCTCATGCAATGCCAACCCTATTAGGTCAGTATAGAAGTCAAACCCCAAGTTTGTGTCAGAAAACTACCATTTTACCTACTTTCATTAGAAAAATTATCATTTTACCCCTAGGTCATCCTAGATCCCAGTCAGTTGGAGTCAACCAAGTTCATTGGTCAGTTCAAAACAGTTAGATTGTTAGTCATTTCTAGCTCACCTGAGCTCATGATGAACAAACCATTTTCATTTCTGACCATTCCTGCCAAAATGGGATCATTTCTTCAGAAATGCGCTCATTTCTCACTCAAATCCAATCCAGTTGTCTCCAAGTCAGTCATTCACAGTCAGTCATATTCCCTTGAGTCTAACTAGACCTCATCAGGAGTTCATGTGCTCCAGTTTCAGTTCAAAACTACGTCCAAGTGTCGAGGAGCCCATTTAAGCTCATTCAGCTAAAACTGAGTTGAGTCTAGCCAATTGAGCTAGTGTTTGAGCTTCAATTTTAGTTCATCTCAGTATTACTGATCTTTGTAGTTTTAGTTCAAAACTACATCCAAGTGTCTAGGAGCCCATTTAAGCTCATTCAGGTGAAATTGAGCTGAGTCAAGCCAGTTGAGCTAGTGTTTGAGCTTCAATTTTAGTTCATCTCAGTATTACTGATCTTTATCCTAGCTCGAACCCAGCTCTGGTCTGCAATTCAGTTCACTCCAGTGACCATTTCTCTAAAAATGACAACTTTTCTTGACAATTCAGTCTGAGAGTTCAGTTGAGTCAGTGTCTTGTCAGTCTAGTCAAGTTTTGAAACTCTAAAACCCAGCTCAATCCAGTTCATTTTAGTTCAAATCAGTTCAAACCCTAATCATCAATGTCACTCTGGCTCGGTAGAGCCCAAAAACCATTTCTTAAACCATTTTGCCCAATTTTATCAATTTTAACACCTTTTGAAATGGTACAAGTGTCAATCAAAGTCCAATATCCAAAATTTTTCATTCAGAGTCTGCATTTCGCATAGTATTTCATGTCATTTCTCATCATTTCATAACATTTTATCATATTTCATTTCATTTTCGAAGTCCAGAACTTCAGTTTTATAAATTCCAATCCAGATTGAGTTTTAAAAATTTTTAGAAATCAATTTCAAACCCTAGGTTTCCAAAATTGACATTTTTATCCCCAGGATTGTAAATTTGGAAATATTTTCTCAAGAAAAACAATCTGCATTCCTTTTAAACTCAAATTTTCAAATTCTAAACTGAATTTGCTTCACAACGGGGTGTGAAACTTCAAATTCAGAGCTCATTTCAAAAACTGCCAAAAATAACTCATTTCGTCAGAAATCTTTTCTGAAAAAACTATTCTACCCCTCTGATCCTCAAAATAAATTTCAAAGATGGCTCCTTCATTTACATCTACATTTTCATTTTAAAATTAAAAAAAAAAATATTTTTCTTTTCTTTATTTTCTTTCATTTTATTTATTTTTTAATTTGTTTATTTTTTTTATAAGAGGAGGTGGGACTCACAAGGAAGTCGACCCTCCTTCATCCTTCTTTCCTTTTCTTTTGCCCTTTTCTTTCCTTCTCCTTCTTTCTCTTCTTTCCTTTATTCTTTTTCTTCTTTCTTTTCTTTTTTTCTTTCTTTCCCTTTTCCTTCTTTCTTCTTCTTTCTTCCCTTTCCTTCCCTCTTTCTCATTCACATACAACTCTTTTTTCCCCTATTCTTTCTTCCTTCTCTTCTTCTTCTTTCCTTTTCTTTCTTTCTTCTTTCTTTCCTTCTTTCCTCTTTCTTTCCTTTCTTCTTTCCCTCCTCCCTTCTTATTCCTTTTCCTTCTTTCTAATTCCCCTAATAAGAAGAATCACACAGTGGAGCCTCTCTCCTCTCTACAGCTCTCTCTCATTCTCTCAAAATCCCTCATTCCCTTCTCATTAGCCCTAAAAAACCTTGGTCTATCTTTGATTAAAACCTAGGTTTTGTTTTAACAAGACAAATACGATGGAGCCTCTCTCTCTCTCTCTCTCTCTCTCTCTTTCTCTTGGTCCCTTAGTGGCTTCAGCCACCGGTCCCCTTGTAGCTGCAGTCACCATCACCTCCAGCAGCAGCCACATCATCAACCTCTTCCTTCAATCGTGATGCAGCTCCTCTAATCGGCTTCCACCCCTTGACAACATCACCTCCAAAGTAGCTCCAGCCGACGCCTCTTCTTTACTTTGGCAGCACGCCCCCATCTCATTCACTTGTCACAGCAAGGCCCTAAGGTAAGACTTTGACTCCTTGCTACTGCGATATCCTTCATGATTCCAGCATGAATCCAGTTTAAAAACTGGATTCACCCAGTTACAAAGGTGATTTTATGAGGTTATAGCTATGATTAAGGTTGTACCGAATAGAGGGATCCATCTGATTGATGGATTGGATCCCCCATTCCGATTAGCCAATATTAAAGAGGATCAGATTCCTCTGGTTATTTTCTTTTCTTTTTATCTTCATATTTCGTGTGATTTCATATTTTAAAGATGGCATCTAGATTAGTTTTAATATTCATTCTATTTATTTTACTATCTTGCTTTTATTAACTTAGAATCATAGATTTTCCAGTTATATGCAAAATCTAGTTGTTATTTCATGCATGTATTCTTGTTCAAAAATCCCATAAAATCCATTTGTGATTTCCTCTGATTGTCTGTGATGTTCTGTTAAAAACCTAGATCCATTTAGGTTCTAGAACCATCTCTAATAAATCAGATTCCAAACCAAGTTTTGAACCCTCTGGAAATTTCGAATTCCATCTTAGCAGACTTGTGGATCTCTTATCTCCATCATGGGCGATTCGATTCATCTCCAAAAAAATATAGTGGATCCCTGCTAGAAACTATTGTTTTCCAGCATTTTCATAGATTTTTCTAAGGAGATTTAGTTCCTGCCAAAAATCTAATTTTTCAAACCCCTATGAAAATCTCGATTTCTCCTTGTGAGGGTTTGGACGACCCTAATTTTTTGTGACGCTTCAATCTGTAGGTTGAGTGTCAAAACTTTCAACGTAGGAATTGTTTCTCATAATTTCCCAAAATTTGAGAATTTTAGGAGCATTTTGAGTGTTTTCCCCATAATTAAACTTTCTGTCAGTCAAATTCTAGTATCTGAGAATCACAGAGATTTAGATCTCTGATAATTCTCTACTCCCTTCCAAACCATAACTCGAATTCTAATACAGTCAAAAGAGGAATTGTTCCCCTATTTGTCAGGGCCATTATCCCAAAATTTCAGTCATTTTATTCATGGTTTGCTATTTTCCCCATAATTTTTACCGAAACCTATCAGTTTTCCCTAAGTTCTAGAGTCACCGGATTCTGATCCGACTTGTCGGAGCTGTCAAGCTCCGACCATAGGTCAAAATTAGAATCTGTATATAGAAAAAATCTTTGCATAACTGTCCTCTGTCACCCCAAAAAAAATGGGGAATTTCCATGGTAGTTTAGTACCCGAAATTCAGTTTAGATTTAGAATTTTAGGCAAAATCTTGATTTTTAGGTTTTTTAGGATTTTTAGTTAATTTTCTATATTAAAAAATATCTAAAATATAGATTTTGGAGTTCCATTCTATTTTTAGGGTTATTATAGGTGTCCATGCCAAATTTGGCTCAATTTCAAGCTCATTTTCCTTGTGTGTTAGATAATCTTTAAATTCAGAAGTGAAAATCAAGCAAAAATCCAGTTAAATTCAATATTTTGTGATATTTTTGCCATTTTAGGGTTTTTATCATGTGAATAAGCATATAGAATCATACTATGGTTAATTTTAATATCATTTTCATTTTATATTTCAACTTTTTGTAAAATTTATTTCAGAAAACCTTGGTTTCAAGGCCATAGTCTTGTTATCAAGGGCATTTTAGTCATTTTGATCTCAATTTTGAAATTCCAAACTTCAATTTTCTATATTTTTGTGAATATCATCATATTGCATCATATTATGTTTAATCCTATTTCATTTGATTTTCAAATTTCTAAAATTTCTCTCAAAAAACCCTGATTTCAAGCTCATTAGGGGTATTTTGGTCATTTTTACTCCAATTTTGAATTTTCAAGTTTGTTTTCAAATTTTATTACTTATTTCTCATGTTTATATCAAAGGCAGTATGAATTAGGGTTTATATCTAGATAATATATGACAATTTCCAATATTTTCGGATAAATCCAGATAAACCTACATTTCTATGCTAACTTGTTTTCTAGTTTTGCAGAGATATTCAAGAAGAAGATTGAGTTATTTTATTTATTTTCCTTTATTCAATTCAATGTAATATCAGATGTAATAATTTGGAATAAAAGTTACATTTTCTGCTTAGAATAGGATGCCTTGCATATAGTTTGCTTTCGTAATTCCAAATATCTAATGTTTCATTCATGCACATTTTTCCAAATCCACTATGGTTGACACGAATGGAACGTGCACAAGCTCTTAGGGTGCTCACAAACTCAGTAAAATTTGTATTTTTGGCCATAGTCAGAATACAAATGAAACCCAGATTTTTGTTCTTCGTATTAGCCACATTCAGCCTGCACTCTTAGGCTAACTTAAAAAATGCACTGCATTTCTCAAAATTTCAAAAGGACTTTCCCAATTCCTCAAAGAATTTTCTTCCAAATTCATATTCATTCATTCATTCAATTTGCATCATTTTCAAACTCACTTCCCAATTCCATTTCAGAGAAACTGATTTTCTCAGAATTTTATAAGTCTTTCTTAGGATTTGATTTTCTCAGAACTCTGAGTTTTTAAATGACATTTTAAAGTATTTCCCAAGTTCAAATCATGATTTTCCAATGTTTTAACATTCTCAATATTATTTTCAATGTTCAAAAATCGATTTTCTCAAAGATCTGATTTTCCTGAGAATCCATTTTCCATTTCAAAAGTCATTTTCCAATGAACTTCCTGATTTTCTCAGAATTCTCAAATCCATTTCCTCAGAAAAGCAATCAAAATCTCAAAATCGATTTTCTCAAACTCCAAGTTTTCCTAAGAATCCATTTTCCAATGCAAATTTCTGATTTCTAATGAAATTCCAAGATTTTCCCAGGAATTCCATTTTCAAACACTTTTCCAATCATTTTCCTCAATTTTCCAAAGCAAACATCATATTTCTCAAACTTGCATCTTTTCAAAATTCCATAGCACATGCCTGATTCTTTGTGCATTATAGGATAATTTAGATAATTTGACTTAGTCAAAGCACACATTTGATGCTTGGTTCGATTACCCCTGGTAAAGGCGCGAGGAACGGTTGAACCTCGTATCGACAGGCAGATCCCATTCCATAGAATTTTCTTACAAATTTTCAAAATGGAGGCGAGTAATTTTCAAAACCAATTTTTAAAACTTTGGTCGAGTTTGACTCGCAGAATCGTTTCTCTCTCTCGCAGAGGGAGGGGAAAAATTTTGGGATGATAACAGCTAGGATGGTGAGGAACTGATAAGTGAGGTAGGTAGTAAGGTGTTGTGTAGTAAATGGCAGGTGATGCTGGAAGTGGGGTGTTGAAAGGCATTGTGCAAGAATGAACGAATGAACTGTGGGCATCGGGTAAAATCAATTGACAAGTGAAGGGAGCATAAAATACAGGTATGAAAGGAATGCTGGGTACAGAGACTAGTGAAGGAGAGGTTATGAACAAATGGGATGATCCAAACCATAACTGTGCCTAGACTATAGTGAGGCATACTAAAGGTTGCTCATTATGAGATAAAATTTTAATCATAACATGATGTGCGGTGATATACAAAGATGGTTAGATGAGTATATTGTTGTTGTTACTGGGATGACAATTAATGAAAACTCATAACATTTGCACAAATCTCATGGCCATGATCATTGGATGTAGTGCAGAAATCCGGGCTTGCAGACAAGAACATCTCATCTCTTGCATTCTTCCTTTCAACATATGTTCGATGGCTTTGACAATTTGGGCGTCCAATGACAGATCAAATGCGATCCGGGAACATACTGGAATGAAAATAATCAATGCTAATTTGTTGTTGCTATACTCTGTATTGGAGTTTCTCACATTAAAAAGCTTATCAATAATGAAAACATGTCTCAAAGCTCAGCTTTCCTATGTCTTGGGGGTAATGAATCTACAAACACAAGATACTAAGTGTGCGTTGATAGCATTATCTTCTGAAAGTGTTTCAGGGAAAGCATTGTAACAGACCATGGTAGCCTCTTCATTATCATACAGGGAACAACAAAAGAAAAGAAGTAATAAACATAACATTGTAATAAGTTTTATCAAACCTTGATGTTAGAGCGCAGCAATCACCTAAAATGCTTAAATTCAAACCTGTCAAACCATATAATGCAGATCCTTACCTTATCAGATGGACATGTATGTTATGCAGTGGTGTGAACACCCCAAATTTTTCAAAATCTTTTAAATATTCCATTTTTGCCCTGATATCATTTTCTGAGCAATTGAGTCGCTTTTAAATCTAAATTCCAGTTTATTTCTCAAGTTTTACTGAAATTAAATTCATTTTATATGTCTAACATGATTTCAGATCCGGATCCATTGTCCAGATCCAAATCTGAGTCTCGTTGTCCAACTTTTAAATTAAAATTACAGAAAATACCAAAAATAATTTTTAAATAGCTTGGACAGTCCCTCCGACATCCATTTAGATCCATCATGTTGTATTTCTCGATTCGAGTGTCAAAACTCAAACATTTTCTCAAAAACCTGGGTCCAAACCCATTTTCTGAAGAAATTTCCCCAAAATAACCCTGATTTTTCATAAAAAACCCTTCTTTTGTAAATATCTTAAAATTTTGTAAAATCAGTTTAAATTCCTTAGTTTTTAGAGTTTTGTTTTCAAAAAATACAAAAAAATGTAGAAAATTCAAGAAAAGAACAAAAAAATAAGAAAATCGAAAAAAGAAAACAATAGAAAAATTCCAAAAATTCAGAAAAATATGCAATTAAAACTCTTTTTGAAAACGGTTTTGTTAAAACCCTCTGTTAAAAGCCTTTTTTGGGAAATTCTTAAAAGGGAGCCCCCTTAGAAATTTTAAGAAAATTGCAACAGCTCCTTCCCACGCACCCGCCTTCTCATATCTCTGCCGCTGATCTCAAACAAACCTCCTGGGAATCCCTCATTTTCTACCTTCCATCGCCAACTGAACTTGTCTCGAACTATCATCTTCTTCTTTAAAAGGGGAGCATACAGACGAAGCAAGGGATCTGTTTTCCACCCTTCCCCTTCTCTCTTTCCTTCAGAAGCATCCATTCTTGATCTCTCCACTTGATCGGTTTTCTTCTGAAGGAACCACTTCAATCCATTTTCCATCCATTCGATCCCACTCGAAGCACTCATCCATTATTCACGATCCATCTCCTACTTCTCCTGGCTGAGATCCATCTTCAACCTCCAGAGGGAACATCGCTGCTCAATCGCATAAGTCACCTGTCTTCACCCCATCGGAACTGTGGTAAGTGCTTTTTCCCCTTCCTCTTTTCATTTTTTTATCTTCGATTTTTCTTATTTTAGTCCCCATTAATGCATCTCTCAAGGACTGGGATTGCTTGTAGCAATACCGATCCCTCTATCATGCAAAAACCAACGGAATGGATACATTCCTACATTTTGTTTTATTTATTTTTTTATTTCTTTTTTTTTTTTGCAACTTTCTACAAATTTCCTTTTCGCACATTTCAAATGTCTGTTTATAACCGATGTTATGTCTTTCGCTTTTCATTTCTTTACCAGTACTTTTAAATTTCTAAGCTCATTTTGATTTCTGATTCCCCATCTCCTGCATATTTCATACTATGTACCCAGTGATTCACGTATACGATTAGTAATTTATAGTTGATTTGATGCATCATCCATCTCTTACTATACATCAATTCCTTATTGTGATAGCACCCACATCTGTTAAAAAAAAAAACGCCCCTCCATCAGTCATTCAACTTCTCAATCGAATGATCCATTGTCTTTAAATGGAAGCCGATCATTCATACATTTGTGGCCTGCTTAATCCAGAATCCTTTATAATAGTGGAAGGACATGGAACGAATCGATCCAGAATTTGACCAAAATACTTTGAATCTTCTGGATTTGTTCCAATCGACAGTATATTTCCAAGACTCACATGGTTTTATAACCGTGATCTGGGCCTTGTTGTTTATTTCTAAAAAAAAAAATGGAATGGCATCATGTACGAACTGAATTTCCTCGTTCACAGGTGGTGGAGTTGAATAAGAACCAGGGCAAATGGATGTGAATATAGATCACAAAACCTTAGTTTAACTTAAATTGAACTATCTTGGTAACCCATCACGTTTACCCAAATAATTCCCAAAACTCTATTACATCTAATGATAATCAGAAGAAAGCAGGTAGGGCAGCTAACGACCCTCTTGATTCTATACCAGGTTTGCTCATTTCTGTGCTTCAACCATACCATCTCTCTCCCAATTATTGAAAAGAAATGACAGTTGATTCTCTCATGGTTGGCTTGTCTTCCTTCCAGAGCATATGTATCGAACTGTATTTTATCTTTTTATATTCATTCGTTCTCCATTTATTTATTTATGTTTTATTTTTTTTGGTAGTCATTTATATGTATATTTGTGTTCTGGGCTTTATCATCATGGGAGGACTAAGAAATCTGGGTTCATCCAGATTAGTTTCTGTATACTCTGTACATTTCATATATTATTTTTCATAGTATGGTGTTAGGGGTTATTGCAATTATAAGTTTATGATCTGATATAATCTGAGAATTTTCTGTGGAGTCCTGGATTATCCTGGAGCAATTAGGCTTATGAGCTTACAGAAGAGCCGGATGTGATTAGGATATTTCTGCGATAATAGGGGCTTCCGATTGCTGAGCACGTGTGATATTTGTATAGAAGAAAATAACTCTTAACCATCTTCTAGAGTTACTTGGCAAGGATCAGTTGCTACATGCAATCAAATCGTTGCAATTTGTCATTTTGCTGTTGATGAGAGGAGAATTCATTACTTTATTATGTATCTTTTGGTTGCTGTAAAGTCATCTTCAAGAATTAAATGGGCAGTCATGTTCTTACGATTGTGGGCAAATTACGTATCTGTTTCAGGTATTATTTTGAACTCATTCTCTAAATAATGTCTCTGTTGATATCTGCATGTCAAGGCAAAGCATGGCGTTAGTGTGTTAATGAAATATATTGGTTATGTTAGGATAGGTTACTTAAAATTTCATAACATATCAATGGATGCTACATATTACGCTCATCTCACATTCACATTTTTTTTTTACCTTGGTGTCACTTGCTGGGCAGTGTATGTCACCCTATCCACTCTCACTCCCTGTGCACTATCAATAGCATCTCCTAAATGTACATGCCACATCACCTACATGGCTTCATCATATCAACACGCTGCTGATATGCTTCATCCATCATTGTCACAACAACACTCATCGTTTTTTATTTACCACTCACCTGTATAGATTACTGGCACTTCCTGCACTTGTGTAGCCACTATGTTTCCCTACATTCCAGCCGCTCTGAATAGATACTATCTAACCACCCGGCTATATCCTTCATTAACAAACATCAGCACCATTTTGGCACCATTTTGGCACCATTTGTTGTTCCCATTACAACATCTCCTCCTTTCAGAAGGATCTTATGATGGCTCTACAACATATGCATACAGTACATCACATGCTTGTCATACGGCACCATCCTGTTGTGATTTTCTGCTGCAAATCATCCCACCTTATCTGCCATTTTCATTATACTTCTTCAATTTTAATGTCACCATAGCTCCTTCTTCATTAACATCATGTCTCTCATCCTTTCCAGCTCTTGCACTTCATCTTTACCCCTGACATTTCATATGCCTATACTCACTGTTAACTTACCTACAACTCTACTCCCCCTGTCACTAACCATCTCCGACACCTGCCACATAGCACCACACTGTTGTGACCACCTCCCTCATTTCATCTCTTCATCCTCCATTTCTTGTTCATCACATCTCCATTCTCATCAACAGTCTCTTCACCTTGCTGACTCCACTTGCCCGGCCCTGTCAACATTATTGCACCTCATCAGTAGCATATAGTTCTCGCCCTTATCATGTAGTGCACACCATACCTCGGTAGCCTACAGGTCAGTATTTTCACTCCTTACCTACACCAAGGCACTGCTTTCAGCTGATTTGGGAATCACTGATATTATGTAGTGATCAGCTGGATCAGCTGAAAGTATGGTATATGTTAATAGGCATCAGAACTCCACCTATAAGTAGTGATCAGCTGAAGCTTCCCGTTTCCCTAGCTAGAAAATTCTACCTGTGAATTTCCATACCACCTTCTCATAGCATGTCATTTCACCTTCACTACCCATACCCATTTATCACTTGCTGGCCACCCTAATGCCTTCACTTCTTCTGCCCCTCATTCATATCACCTGTATGCTCTACTGTTGCACAAAAATATGTCCCTCTACTTTCATTTTACCACACTGCTATACCTCCACTCTTGTCATATGCCATACACCAATGTAGTATCCCAGCTATCTACAAATCATTCCCTATACTGCCACCTACTTCCCAAACATCTCCTGCTATCATCTACCTATGTTGCATATATGCCATATATATATATATATATGCATGTTCATGTATATATATATAAGTATATACATCACTTTTTCTCCATTTTAAACCATGAATATCGTGGCATGTGGGCATCTCACCATTGTCATCTTTGAAATCAATGTGATATGTTCAATTCTCTTTCATACTAACTAAGTGTTTTGCAGGGAATACGTGGAAAGGGCCATTTCTCGGATTTGTATTTCAATTTTCAATATTGTAATAAGTTAGGCCTTAATGAGAATTTGCATTTCCTGTTTTAGATAGAATGAATGAGCATTGTAAATTTCATGAATTCTTTGTTTTCATATCATTTTTCCAAAAATCTCACAATGGTGAAACACGAATGGCACGTGCACCATTCTAATAGGAGGTGATTAATCCTAAGTTGATGATTTGCATCAATGGCCATAGTCAGGATGTGAACAAAACTTAGGATTTTCATCTTTTATGGAATAACACTGGATCCACACTGGATCCTTTTCAAAATTCATCATATTTTCTTTAAATATTTTCCTCTTTTATCAGGGTTTAATTTAAAATTAATTCAATATATATACCAATGGCCATAGTCAGGGTATATTGAGAGTTAATTTCAATTTAAACTCTATAAAAGCACCAAAATATGTTTTATTCTTCACCTGAATTTAAATATAGATTATTATATAATACATTCAATGACCATAGTCAAGGATGTATTATATTTTCAATCTCATTTTAATTCATTTAAAGAATGAAATATGCTTTTTAAAATCAATTTTCAAAATCTTTAAATTCATTTCATCATTTAGGAATAGAACTGCATCATATTTTCAAAATTCCTTTTTAAAATCCAAGTGATCTCAAATATCTTTCTTCAATCTCTATTTTAATTCATTCATCTATCTTATTTCAAAGATTTAAACTTCAATTTTAAAGTCCAATTTGACTTTGAAATTTCAAATCCAATCTTTATATTCAAAATTTCATCTTCCCATTCAAAATTCTACTTCAAAGTCCAATTTAACTTTAAAGTTTCTGATTCATCTTCAAATTCAAAATCAAGCTTATCTTCCTATCTTCAAATTAAAAATCTAAGTTTGAGATTGATTCTGAATCTCAAAGCTTGACCCTTCCTAAATTTTAAATTCAATTTGGGTTTTTAAACCCCGATCCATATTCAAAAGTCCCATTTTGACTTTCAAAAGCCCAAATCTAAAATTAGATCAACTTGGATCCAGTTTTCTAAATACAATTCTACTTTTGGATCTTAGACTCCAGATCCAAATTACATCTTGGATTCCAGACCTTGGATCCAAATCCATTTTAGGATCCAGAACCCAATTCCATCTTGGATCTCAGACTTTAGATCCAATTCTATTTTAGGATCCAGAATCCAATCTCATCTTGGATCTCAGACTTCAAATCCAATTCCATTTAGGATCCAGAATCCAATTCCACTTTGGATCTCAAACTTCAGATCCAATTCCATTTTAGGATCCAGAATCCAATTCTACTTTGGATCTTAGACTTCAGATCCAAATCCATCTTAAGATCCAGACTTCAGATTTGAATTCCAAATTTCAAATCAAATTCTATTTTCAATTCCAACTTTTAAATCCAATTCCATTTCATTTTCAGATTTCAAATCCAATTCCATCTTCAGATCTCATCTGAACTTCCTAAATTCAATTCTATTTGTAAAATACCATTTGATTTTCTCAAATCCATCCTGACTTCAAATTTTAAATCTAGAATTCAATATCATTTCAAATTTCATCTCCTTCTCTTAAAACCAGGTTCAAAATTCAAAGTCAATTTCTAATTTTGAAAATTCATTCATTTTCCTTTTATCTCAGCTTCCAAAAATCATTCTTTTCAAATCAAGATTTATTTTTCCCAACTCTGATTATTTCAAAGACTTAGAACTTTTTTGATCTATCTCAAGTTCTAAATTAGATTTTACCATTCAAAAACCATTTCTTCACTCCATTATCAAGTTCATCTCAGAATACTTGGAAATCTTCAAAATATCTTTAAAAAAGAACATACATCCTTGCATTGCACAAGCATGACTCTTTATGCATCTAGATTTAGAGTAAATTCTTAGATGATATTTAGGCAAAGCGAAAAGGCATAAATTCGATCCTTGGTTTGATTACCTCTGATAAAGGCGCCAGAAACGGTCGAACCTCGTACCGACGAGCGAATCCCGTCTCTCCATTTTTTCGCGATATTTTCAAAAACGGAGGCGAGTAATTTTTTAAATATTTTCAAATCAAGGTCAAGTGAGACCCCGCAAAAGAGTTCCTCTTCTCTCTTCTTTTCTTTTCTCTTCTCATTTCTTTTCCTTCCTTTTATTTTCTTCCCTCAAAAGGGAGGGAATAAAGGTTGGGAAGGGAAAGAGCAGGAAGAGAGAGAAACCACAAGAGAGGAAAATTTTTGCGATGATCACAGTTTTGGCGACCGTTATGGAACATGCGTCTTCGTCCGGTTGAATCTATGCCTTTGCTTTGCTTTGATATTATCTAAATCTTTATTCTACAAATGTCAGCTTCATTTTCATGCAAACCTTAGGAGCCTAGACTCTGTCCTAAGCTGACATTATTTGCATATAGGATCTAAGTATGGTTTGGTAGGACCATATTGAGGAGATTATTCTATGTTCACATTAGATTTAGATCTGAAAATCCAACTCTCCTCAATTTTAGGGATTGAATGCAAACAATGAATGCAAGTGTATGCTTTATTTCATTTAAATTCTATCTCTTTAGGACTTGCATTAGAGCTTTCAGGTTTTATCTGCATGTTGAACATGTTTTTGAAAACATCCCTACCTATATTGTCTCGGTCTTCACGTTGCTGGGCTGTCTCACTGAACCATAGTTCGGGAGAGAGCCTCACAACTGGACCACTTATTTGGGTTTGTGCCTCTCTACCACGTACCTAAGGGCCATAGTCCGAGGTATATCCGTAGGTGCTCAAGGATGTTTTGAAACCATTACCTTAGAACCAGAGAAATATATTTATGCCACGTACTTCGAGCTTCGGCTTGAGTATATCGACATACCTTGATTGGAATCAGATGATCTAAATCTTAGAGTTAGGATTAAGGTCCTACAAGCCATTTCAAATATTGCATATAGAGTCAGCCTTAGGGAGCGTTGTTTGTGCGTCCTTGTTTGTATATCTGTGATTGTGTGATATTTTATATATCTTATATTTTCCAAAACCCTGGGTATATATTATTCAAATTTTTCTTTTTGTTTTTGAAACCTAGGTGTATTTTTCCTTCTCTTCTAAATTTCTTCAAAATTCTTCTGATCCTACCTGCAAGTTCTTCAAATTTTAAATATTTACCATTTATTCTCAAATTTCATTTTTTCTCTTATTTTCTTCTGATTTTATATTCTTGTTTATATTTTCATAAAAATCTCTTTCCGTCAAGAGATATCCTTTTCAAAATAATATTTTCTTTCATATTTTTAGTTGGTTACTCTCCCTCGTAGAGTAAACAACACAATTGTCACAAATTTTGTGACGACTCAATCCCTAGTAATCGGATACAATTTTTTATATTTCAACCTAAATCCTTCCTCTTGTCAAAACTTCTCCAAAAGGTTTCTTTGGTCTAAAAACCTCCACTTTCCTCTATAAGGAGCGTTGATATTAAAAAATGGTTCAGACAAGAGCGGAAAAAGAAACAGTTTCTCAACACAGCGACAGTGAGGCGGAAGGGATGAGCTCTCCTAAATCAGTGAGGGGACAGGGCCAGAACAGAAAAGATGACATCGACCCCGCTATGTATGATATGTTCCAAAAGATGATGGCAAGGATGATGTCGGAGCAAGCCGAGGCCAAGCTGAAAGAGGCAGTTCCTAAAAGCAAGCTGAGGAAGAAGCCTGTAAAGAAGCAAGTCAGAATCATCAAAAAGAAGGTACAGCCAGACACGACTTCTGAAGAATCAGAATCAGTCAAGGAAGAATCAGAAGAGGAAGAGCAGATTGTCTACAAACAGAATCCTCCGAGACAGTCCGTAAAGATGGCTGTAGAAGAGCCAGAATCTGTCAACAAGCCCAAGTCTGGGGCTTCAGTAGAGGACCTGATGAGCAAGCAGATGAACGAGATGAATCGAGCAATCAAGGACACTCAAGCCAAGGGTAAGGGCAAGCAGACCTATACTGGCGAAGATTTTATGATGGTGTAAACACCCCAAATTTTCCTCATCCATTCTCAAACAACCCTCCTCGTGCAGTGCCAACCCTGTTAGGTCAGTGTAGGAGTCAAACCCGGAGTCAGTTTCAGAAAATCACCATTTTACCAACTTTCATTAGGAAAATTACCATTTTATCCCTAGGTCATCTCAGACACCAGTCAGTCGGAGTCAACCAAGCTCATTGGTCAGTTTAGAACATTTAGAATATCAAACATTTCAAGCTCATCTGAGCTCACAATGAACAGACCATTTCAATTTCTGACCATTCTTGCCAAAATGGGATCATTTCTTCATAAATGAGCTTATTTCTCACTTAAATCCAAGCCAATTGTCTCCGAGTCAGTCATTCATAGTCAGTCATACTCCTCAGAGTCTAACTTGAGCTCACCACGAGTTCGAGTGCTCCAGTTTCAGTTCAAAACCATTTCCAAATGTCCAGGAGGCCATGTTAGTCCATTTCAGCTCTTTCAGCTAAAATTGAGCCGAGTTCAATCAGTTGAGCTAGTGTTTGAGCCTTGATTTTAGTTCATGTCAGTATTACTGACCTTTGTTTTAGCTCAAAGCCAGTTCAGGTTCGTAATTCACTTCGCTCCAGTGACCATTCCGTATCATTTCTTTAAAAATGGCAGCTTTTCTTGAAAATTCAGCCGGAAAGGTCAGTTGAGTCTATATCATTGTCAGTTCATTTGAGTTCTAAAACTCTAAAACCCAGCTCAATCCAGTTCATTTCAGTTTAATCCAGCTCAAACCCTAATTTCCAGTGTCACTCTAGCTTGCAGAGCTCGAAAATCATTTCCTCAACCATTTTTGCAAATTTTGTCAATTTTAACACTTTTTGAACTGGTACGAGTGTCAATCGGGATCTAACATCCAAAATTCTTCATTCAGGGTAAGCATTTCACATAGCATTTCATGTCATTTCTCATCATTTCATATCATTTCTCAGCATTTCATAACATTTCATTCCATTTTCGAAGTCCAGAACTCCAGTTTTATAAATTTCAATCCAGATTGAGTTTTAAAAATTTTCAAAAATCAATTTCAAACCCAGGGTTTTTAAAATTAACATTTTTACCCCCAGGAGTCTAAATTTAGAAATATTTTCTCAAGAAAAATAATCTGGATTTATTTCAAACTCAAATTTTCAAATTCTACACTAGATTTGCTTCGCAATGAGGTATTGAACTTCAAAATCCGAGCTTGTTTCAAAAACTGCAAAAAATAGCTCATTTCGTTTGGAAGTATTTTCTCAAGAAAAACAATCTCGATTTCTTTCAAAATCAAATTTTCAAATTCTATACTGGATTTGCTTCGCAACGGGGTATTGAACTTCAAAATCCGAGATCGATTCAAAAACTGCCAAAAATAGCTCATTTCGTCTAGAAATTTTCTGAAAAGACTATTTTACCCCTCTAATCGTCAAAATGAACTTCAAAAGTGGAATTTGGACCCGCTCTGAGATGGCCCACTCATTTACATTTTTGTTTTATTAAAAAAAAAAAATCTTTTATTCCTTTCAATTTTCTTTTTATTTGTTCATTTTTGTTTTTATTTATTTATTTTGCGTTTTAGAGAGGTGGGACCCACAAGGTGGTCGTCCAAGCCTCCAGCCCCACTTTCCATTTTTTTTCCTCATTTTTCTTTCCCTTTTCCTTTTTCCCTCCTTTTCTTTCTTTCCTTTCTTTTTCCCTTTTCTTTCTTTTTCTTCTTTTTCTTCTTCCTCTTCTTTCCTTCTTCCCTTCCTTCCTCCCTTCCTTTCCCTCTTGCCCAACCATTCACGTAAAGGCTGTTTCCCTTTCCTTCCCTAATTAAAGCTAAGAACTTAGGGAAAGATATAATCTTCCCTAAGTTTAGAAAAAAAGAAAAAGAAAACAAGAGGCATACGGCTGCCTCATCTCCCATGGAACGCATCTCTCCTTTCCTCTCTCTCTCTCTCTCTCTCTCTCTCTCCCTTTAGCTCCCTCCTTCTCTCTTGGCTGCTGCATCCACAACAGCCATCTTCTTCCCTGCAGCCTTCAATCTTCAACAGTTCTTCCACCGGTTCAGCATCATTGGCAGCAGCCATTGCTGCCCTTGCTCCCAAGCCACCACCATAGGCATCACCTCCATCACAGCCACCTTCCACAGCAGCAGCTAGGCCTCCAACAACAGCCCTCCTTCAGCAGCATCCGGCTTCCCCTGCAACACCTCTAACACAGATCCAGCCTTCCTTTTCACGCCCAGCAGCCCTTGCCACCATTGCTACATCCCAACCGGTCCAGCCTTCACCTCCAACACAACAACCATCAACCATTGTTCCAGCCAATAGCCTCCATAGCAAACAAACCTTGCAGCTCCACCTTTTCCAATGTTGAAGTATCCCTAGCCGGTGCCTACAACACCATTGAAGCAGTACCTCCAACCACTTCACTTGTTGCAGTTCATCTACAACCATTGGCAGCCTCCAACAAGACTAAGTTGCTTCAGCCCAAGCAGCTGACTCCTCCGTTTGCATTCATTTCAACTGATGTAAATAAGCAAGGCTTTCAAGGTAAAGTGCCTATTCCTTTTATTATTTGGAGGATTTTTCTTGCTAACATGAGTTTTTTTTGTGTTAGGCTATGAATACCATGTGAAACTAATTAAAACTGGATTTACGTTGGTAAGAGACCATGCTTTATGGATTTGAAAACGTGAAATATTGGTTTTGTTATGACAAGGCTATGCAAATGAGGTAATCCATCCGATAAATGGATCGGATCCCTCTACCACCAATAGCCAACATTAAAATGGATCATACCCTGTCAAATTTATTTTATTCTCATATTTCATGTAGTTTTATATTTAAGTAATGCATTTAATTTATTTTCATTATTCATTTTATTCACTTTGTGTGGTTTTTGTTAACATTTAGTTTAGAATATAAAAGTTTTCGGTTATAGGTATGATCTAGATGTTATTTTGCGTAGATTCATTCATTAATAATTTTTTTAGATTTTATGATCTTTATATTTATGTGTCATTAAACTTCTGTAAAAAAATTGGATTAGCTTGAAATTCGGAATTTCATAAAAAAATAAAAGATTGACATTGGGTTTTTAACCCCCTGGAAATTCCAAATTCTGCTTTGGCAGACAAGAACCTCCGGCACCACCCTTGTGAGAGATTCGGATCATCCTCCAAAAATCACAGTGGATTTATAATCGAATCTACTGATGATATGTAAATTTTGAAGTTTTTTCAGTTAGTTTTACTCTCTGTAAAAAATCGGATTTCCCAGACCTTTGGGAAAATCTTGATTTTCTTTCGTCAGGGTATAGACAGAACCTAATGCACCAAGTCTGTTCAATCCGTAGCCCATCTAAAACAACTTTCAACACTAAAGTTGTTTCTAACATGTTTTCCTGTCATTTCCAAAAATTTGGGAATTTTTGGATCTGTTTCATTATTTTTCCCGGATTTTCCCTTTCTGTCTAACAGATTCCAATGTCCAGAAATCGCAGAGATTTAGGTCTCTGATAACAGTATGACCTTTTCCAAACCATAACCCGAATCCCAATGGTGTCAAAAGATAAAATCTTTCTCTGTTTGGCAGGGACATTTTGCCACAATTTCAGTCTTTTTTCCATCGGTATTTCATTTTTCCCATGTTTTCTACCGAAACCTGTCTGTTTCCCCTAAATCCTAGAGTCGTCGGATTCTGATCCAACTTGCCGGAGTGGTACAGCTCCGACCATAGGTCAAAACCAGAAAGTATAAAAGACACAAATCCTTGACTTACTGTCCTCTGTCACCCCATAAAATTTGGGAAATTTGTATAGAAATTTAATATCCTAAATCCCCTTTAGAATCAACATTTTAGGCAAAAATCACAAAATTTAGGGTTTTTATTTGAATTTCCATATTTAAAAATACAAAAAAATTAGATTTTCGAGCTCCATTATGTTTCTAGGGATATTCTAGGTGTCCATGTCAAATTTGACTTAATTCCAAGTTCATTTGCTTCATGTGTTAGTTTATCTTTAAATTCAAAAGCGAAAATCAAGCGAAAATCAAGTTAAATTCGATGTTTTATGATATTTTCGCCATTTTAGGGTTTTTATCATGTACATAAGCATGTAGAATCATATTAGGGTTAATTTGAATCTCATTTGCATCTCATATTTTTCCATTTTGCAAAATTTATTTCAGAAAACCCTAGTTTCAAGGCCATAGTCTTGTTATCGGGGGTATTTTGGTCATTTTGACCTAAATTTCGAAATTTCAATTTCTAATTCTCCAAAATTTCATGCATATCATCATATTTTATCATATTATGTTTGATTTATTTTATTTGATTTTCAAAATTCCAAAATCTACAAAAATTCTTTCAGAAAACCCTGATTTCAAGGTCATCAGGGGCATTTTGGTCATTTTGACCCCAATTTCGAATTTTCAAGTTTATTTTTGAAATTTATTTATTATTTATCATGTTTATATCAAATGGGGTATGATTTTGGGTTTATATCTGAATAATATCCGATAATTTCCCATATTTTCGGATAAATTCAGAAAAAACTACATTTTTGTGCTAACATTTTTTCTAGTTTTGCAGGAACATTCAAGAAGAAGATTTAGCTTTTATTTTTTTTATTTCAATTCAATGTAAACTCAAATGTAATAATTTGGAATAAGAGTTACTTTTCTGCTTAGAATAGGGTTGCATTGCATATAGTTTAATTTATGCAAATTTTAATATGTGATGTATGATTCATGCACATTATTTCAAATTCACTATGCTTTACACGAATGGCACGTGCACAAGCTCTTATGGAGTTTATAAACTCGGTGGGATTCGTATTTATGGCCATAGTCAGAATACGAAGAAAACCAAGATTTATGATCTTCGTATTAGCCACATTCAGCCTACACTCTTAGGCTAACTTCAAAATGCACTGCATTTTTCAAAACTTCAAAAGGATTTTTCAATTCCTCAATTGAAATTCCCTTTTCAAATTCATATTCATTCATTCATATCATTCAAATTGCATTATTCTCAAATTCATTTTCCAATTTCAATTTCAGAAAATTCAACTTTCTCAAGAATTTCCAAGTCTTTCTGAGGATCTGATTTTCTCAAAATCCTGAGTTTTCAAAAGAGATTTCAAAGCATTTCCCAAGTTCAAACCAAGATTTTCCAATGTTTTAAAATTCTCAAATTTCAAAGTCTCAAGTTTTCAAAAAGATCGATTTTCTCAGATTTCCTATTTTCCTGAGAATCTAGTTACTTGAGAATCTATTTTCCATTTCAAAAATCCTTTTCCAATGAATTTCTTAGATTTTCTTAGAATTCTCAAATCCATTTTCCCAGAAAAGCAATTCCAAATTTCAAAATCAATTTTCTAAAGTTCAGATTTTCTTGAGAAATCACTTTCCAATGCAAATTTCCCTTTTCCAATGAAATTCAATGATTTTCTCAAGAATTCAATTTTCAAGTACTTTTCCAATCAATTTTCAAGCATATTTCAATTTTCCAAAGCAAACATCATATTTTCTCAAACTTGCATTATTTTCAAAATTTCATAGCACAAGCCTGATTCTTTGTGCATTCTAGGAAAAATAGAGCATAATTTAGATATTTGAGTCGAGTTAAAGCACATAATTGGTCCTTGGTTCAATTACCCCTGGTAAAGGCGCCAGGAACGGTTGAACCTCGTACCGACGGGCGGATCCCATTCCACGGAATTTTCTTGCAAATTTTCAAAACGGAGGCGAGTTAATTTTCAAAAACCATTTTCAAAACTTTGGTCAAGTTTGACTCGCGAAATTCGTTTCTCTCTCGCAAGGGAGGGGAAAAATTTTGCGATGATAACAGGTTTGGCGACCGAGATGGGACCTGTCTTCGCCTGATCAATTATGTGCATTGACTTAGCTCAATTATCAAAATTATGCTCTATGGAATGTCAGCTTGAATTACTGATATCATGTGAACCTAGGAGCCTAGGCTTGAACCCAGCTGACATGGATTGCATGTAGACTAGGCATGGTTTGGTAGGACCATATTGAGGAGAATTATTCATGCTCACTTAGACTTAGGTCTGAAATACAACACTCCTCAATCTAGGATTTGTATGAAAACAATGTTTGCTTCTTTAAAAAATTTCAAAATTCTATCTCTTTAGGACTTAGAGCCCTCTGTTTGTCTGCATGTGATCATATTTCAAAAACCACCCCACCTATGTCTACCCGGTCTTCACGTTGCTGGGCTCTCTTCTAGAACCATAGTTCGGGACAGAGCCTCACACCTGGGCCACTTATTTGGGCTAACGCCCCCCTGCCACGTACCAAGGGCCATAGTCCAACGTATATCGGCAGGCGCTCAAGGATGTTGGGAAAACACAAGTCTAGAACCGGAGATGAATTTTTATGCCACGTACATCGAGCCTCGGCTTGAGTATATCGGCATAACTGGATTGGACACAGTTGATCTGAACCTAGAGTCAGGATTAGGGTCCTAAAGCTCTTTCAAAATCAATGCATTTAGAGTCAGCTTCTTAGGGATTGCTGTATGTGCATAATTGTTTGTAATTGAATGTATGATATTCATTTTTGCCTTATTTTCTCATATTTTTCCAAAATACCTCATTTTTCATCTTTTATAAAATATCTCTTTTTTCTCAAAAACCCTGGACGATTTTTTTCAAATTATCCACCTTTTCTTCAAAACTCCAGGAGATTTTCCATTCTTTCGTTCCTCTGGACTTTGAATTTCTAGCTTTTTATCCTGCCTGCAATTTTCAAAATTCTTGTATTTTTTTCAAAGTCTAATTCCAATCTTCCTATCTTTTAGTCTAATGGCATTCAGTCAGTTCGACTCTGTCTTTTATGAGGGTCACATCTCCTACGAGGTGCGACAAAGTCTTCCCGAGCATCAAGCTCTCAACACCGGACCCTTCTTCCCCCGGTGGTACTATATCTGGTTCAAAAACTTCTCTCGTATGTTTCTGGACCACTTGAGCGATTGCGGGTTGGAACTGGCATCTGCAGTGGGAAAGTTGATAGTCAATGGCAATCTGATCCATGCACTGGCAGAGCGGTGGAATCCGCGCACTTGCACATTCTGGTTCCCATGGGGTAAGATGACACTACTCATGGATGAGTTTTCAGAGATTATGGGACTGCCTGAGCCAGCCAGTCAGCCTGGAGATCCATTAGAGCAACAATTTCTGATCAATGTCAAGGGTCTGGACCCTAAAGATGTCGTGGCTCGCATGACAGGGCGTAAGTCTTGGCCACTGATTGAAGAAAATGAGAATGAGTACGTGAGCTTGATCGAGATCTACCGACAGTATGAGGCATTTGCAAAAGTCAGCTCATTATCTAGAACAGCTCGAGAAAGAAATCAGCATGCGATGGTTCTGTGCACTGAAGGGCTCGCCTTCTTCCCAAATATACATATGTGTATGGCAAGCAGTTCAAGCTACTTGGCCCATTTTCCTGTACCTACTACTATCCAGAGCGATGCGTCAGGCAATTTTCTCAAAGACAGAAGCGCGTAGAAGCTCGGCTACTATCAGGGGTTATGCCAGAATTCAACCTTGCATCAGCGCAGTGGTCCGGAACATACCATTTTGCCAGATATGGCTGAGACTCTTTTGTTACTCTTCCACTTTTTCCTGATCCTCGTGTCTCTGCTAGTTATAAAGAGTGGTGGCAAATTGTCTGTCCGCCCCCTCTTTCCCAAGTTTATTATTGATGCAATCAAATTTTTCCTTCAATAAAAAAAATCCTTCAATTTTCATGGTTTGACGACCTCGCCTAGGTAACAAGGCATGATTTTCAGTTGTTTATTTTCTTTGTAAAGGAATGACAACGCAATTATCGTAATCCCAGCGATGACTCAATCCCTAGTAATGGGATACTCTTTCAATTATCTACCAAATTCTCATAAAATATTTTTTTTTTATATTCATTTCTATCCTGAATCTTCATCATCGAAATTTAATCATTCATTCTGTAGAGAGCATCAGTATTCCCAAGTGGTTCAGATCAAATCAAGCAAGAAGACACCACTGTATCAGGGCATCAGTGATTTTAGAAGCAGACAAGAAGAAATGGATTCCCCAAGATCTGCCAGAAGACAGAGTCTGAATGATAGGGATAACATTGATCCTGCTATATATCAGATGTTCAAGAAAATGATGATTAGGATGATGTCTGAGCAAGCTGAAGACAGTCTCAGAAAGGCTCCCATCAAGGAGAAGACATCAGTCTCCTTCTCTCAGAATATCACTAGCAAGAGAAACAAGTGATTCGACGCGGGTCTGCCCGATATTTTATTCTCGCCGATGTCCTCTATCATAGTGGATTCAGTTCTGAACATTCCAAATGCCTAGACGAAGATGAAGCCAAAGAAGTTGTGCAGGAGGTACACGAAGGCATTTGCGGTGGTCACGTCGGCTACCAAACTCTTATCAAGCAAATCATCTGGGCGGGATATTATTGGAAGACTATGCTACAAGATTGCTACCATTTTGTGAAGAAGTGTGCTCTATGCCAGATACATGCACCTTCTGTTCATGCGCCAGCAAACATATTTGCAATCTGTTATCTCTCCATGGCTATTTTCTATGTGGGGCCTTTGATGTTGTGGACCCCATCACTCCTGCTTCAAACGGCTACAAATATTTTCTTGTCGCAATAGAATATTTCACCAAATGGGTAGAAGCAGTTACTCTACGTACAGTAGAAGGTCGACATGTGGTCTCATTCATCCACAAGAACATCCTTTGCCGCTTTGGTATACTGCACAATATCGTGTCAGACAATGGCAGTCATTTCAAGAATGAGAGAATGAGGACATTTTGCTTGAAGTTCAGAATCCATCATCATTTCTCCGCTCTTTATTATCCTCAAGGGAATGGTCAAGCAGAGGCCACCAGTAAGATTCTTATTAGAATCTTGGAGCGAACTTTGGAAACATGTCGTGACTGGCATGAGAAGATCCATGATGCATTTTGAGCATACAAAACTACCATTCGAACTCCAACTAATGCTACTCCGTCAGAACTTGTCTACGGAACTGAAGTAGTACTGCCTCTACAAGTTCAGAAACCTGCCTTAAAATTTGCATCACTTCTAGAATTACCTCTTGATCAGTATCAGCAACAACGGCTAGTACAGCTTGATTTGCTTGATGAAAGAAGACTCAGAGCAGCAGAGCACACTCAATCATATCATCAGAGGATAGCCAGACAATATGCAAAATTTGTCATTGAAAGAAAATCCTGAGTCAATGATCTAGTGCTCAGATTAACGACCTATCTCAAGCACCGTCTGGGTGAAAAATGGTCGCTGAATTGGGAAGGGCCCTATATTGTCGAGGAAGCATTACCCCGCAATTCATATCTGCTCATCAATGCTGATGGTGTGGAATTATCAGATCCCATCAATGCTCAACATTTGAAAAAATTCTATACTTAAATCCTCTATTCCATCCTTTGTAATTCCTCAATATACTTTCTTCAACAATGGTCAAATTCTTCTTTCCCAGTTATACTGGGGCATTATTTTGAAAATTGTTTTCAAAACATCTTGTATGCAGGCAGGCACACAAATCTCTCATTTTGCATGCATGTGCATCCATTTACATCATTTTGCATACATTTGCATTCATTTGCATTTGCATGCATTCATTCGCATACATATGCATCATATTAATTTCCCCTTCAGGTTAAGGGATAAACCTGAACTACCCATTCAGGATAAGGGATAAATCCTGAGACACCGACAGTTGTCTAAGTCATCGTGAGAATGAAGATTGAAAATCTTCTATCAAAATCAATTAGTAATTCTTCAAAATCCAGTGTTCATGCTGGTAATTTTTTAAAAAACCAGTGTTCGTGCTGGTAATTTTTAAAAAAAAAAATCCCGTGTTTGTGCTGGTAAATTTCCAAAAACCAGTGTTCGGGCTGGTAAATTTCCAAAACCCAGTGTTTGTGTTGGTAATTCTTCAAAACCTAGTACTCGTACTGGTAATTTTTCAAAACATAATGCTTGTACTAGTACATTTTCAAAATCCAATGCTCGAACTGGTGTGTTTTTAAAAATCCAGTGCTCGAAGTGGTAAATTTTCAAAATCCAAAGTCTATGTTGACATATTTTCAAAACCCGGTATTCATGCTGGTGTTCTTTCAAAGTTGAGCACTTGTGGTTAGTGTCTCCCTGGTTGGTCGTATCACTCAACCTCTCGGATTCAGTCTTTGTGTTGATCATTCATCAAAGTTCAAATTCCAATTACCAATTCGGCCCTCGAGCCACCCAATTTTTAAATTTCCAATTTCGACCTCTGGGTCAACCAATTTTAAATTTCAACCTTTGGATCAATCAATTCCAATTTCAACCTTTGGGTCAATCAATTTTCAATTTCCAAATTCCAAATTCCAAATTTCCAATTTCAAATTTCAAAATTTCAAATTTTCTAAATTCCAATTTCGACCTTTTGGTCACTCAATACCAATTCCAATCATTTTCTCTTGCGAGAGACCCTTTGTACAGGGAGAGTTCAAGGGAGCTCGTTCTTTTCGCATGCTATCCTTTGTTCACCTAGCCCCTTTTCAGGGAGAGTTTGAAGGGACTCGTGTCTTTGTGAACCGTTTGCAAAACAAAATTCCAATTTCATACAAGGAACCCTTAGTTCAGGGAGAGCTTCGACGGAAGTTCGCTTTCCTTGTGACCATAATTTCGTACTAGGCCATTTCATCGTGAAGGACCCTCTTTTCAGGGAGAGTGTGATGGACTCGTTCTTTCATGACCGATTCACTGACCTCACCATTACCGACCCCCTTTCCATAAGAGAAGCCTAATCTTAGGAAGTTTTGACGAAAGCTTAATTTCTCTTCGAAAGTTTGTTTTGCAAACACCTCCTCTTCAGGGAAGAGAGGAGTAATTTCTATTTCCCATTTCTGAATCTTCTCCTTTGGGGAAAGGAGAAGAAAATTTCTGTCATGGATGCGTTGCGTTGTGCTTCAAATACTCGCTTCCACAAAGGATTTCAAGAAAACCTTGCCAATTTGTCATTAAATATTTGTTGATTTCAATTTTTTTATTATACAAAAACAATACCTCAGAATACCTTCAGTATTATTTCCGAAAGGTCAAAGCTTTCGTGAAAAAGGATTCAAAATTCAAATTCTTTCTATTGGCCAACCAAAAGGATGAAGAATAAATTCTCGATATGGCCAGCAAAAGGAAATTCAATGTTGTTGCAAAGCCATAAGTAATCGGTATTGATCGCAGTCAATGGCACATTTTTAAAGATCATTCTTGGAAAATAAAGCAGTCGAAATATCCTGGGTGATACAGAAAAATCCATTCAATCCCTATATCTCCTCAATCACCTAAAGCTGCAATTAAATATCTGCAAAAGGGATCTCTCAACTATCGTCAAGATGAAGACGAATTATGCGAGTAGACCCCCGGGGCCAAAGAAGATTTGAATCATCTCCAAGATGACGGAGTTTGTGACGGATCCTTCCAGGGAAAGTTCAGAGCACCGTCAAGATGAAGGCGACTGTGATGAGCCTCCCGACAAACCCTAAAGGATATTTAATTTCCGCTATCATCAAGAGATTTCCAACCAATGAGCCAATGACCGTCGATATAATCCCTGAGAGAAAAAGAAGGATCGGAACATCTCCAAGATGAAGGAGTTTGTGACGTACCCTTCCAAAAAAAAAAATAGAGAAAAGTCAGGACATCTCCAAAATGAAGGATGATGTAATAAAATCCCCAAAAACCTAAGAGAGCTCTAATTCTGCCAAAAAAGAAAAAAAAGTGGGCAGAAAGATCATCATGAGGAAAGAATCTCAGGATATCAGACTGCCAAATTTGCCAAAGAATCTTCTTTAATTTTGTGAAATTCTATTATCAATATTCTTTCACCAATTGCTCTCACAATATCAAGAATACTATCTTTTCTGCTCATATCAAGAAAATTGATAGCTTCCTTGAAAAAAAAGGCCAATTGCAAGCAATTTGAATTCGAATCTTGATTCTATAGAGTTAAGCCCAGTCGGAGGTAATACTTCAGGTAGAAAAGAGGAAAGATTTTCATACCAATATACATCAATTTCAAGCATTTTGAATCAACAAACAATTTTTAACATTTTGGCAATATTTTCTTACTATCTTGACATGAAGTGAAGAGCTCGATGTCCATCTTGACACATCATGATATCACCTTTTACCTCCTTGAGAGAGTAACCTTTATCATCTTTCGCGTTGTTGAAAGATTAGCCTTTTCTGTGAAAGGATCGCCTTTGTTATCTTTCGCGTTGTTGAAAGAATTCATCTTTTGCGTTGTCAAAAGAATCGCCTTATCATCTTTCGCGTTGTTGAAAGAATCGCCTTGTTCCTTTGAATCGCCTTTTTCCGTCTTTCGCGTTGTCGAAAGAATTCATCTTTTGCGTTGTCAAAAGAATCGCCTTGCTCCTTTGGATCGCCTTATCATCTTTCGCGTTGTTGAAAGAATCGCCTTGTTCCTTTGGATCGCCTTTTTCCATCTTTCGCGTTGTCGAAAGAATTCATTTTTTGCGTTGTCAAAAGAATCGCCTTACTCCTTTGGATCGCCTTGTCATCTTTCGTGTTGTTGAAAGAATCACCTTGTTTCTTTGGATCACCTTTACCATCTTTCGCGTTGTCGAAAGAATTCATCTTTTGCGTTGTCAAAAGAATCGCCTTACTTCGTTGGATCGCCTTGTCATCTTTCGCGTTGTTGAAAGAATCGCCTTGTTCCTTTGGATCGCCTTTACCATCTTTCGTGTTGTCGAAAGAATTCATCTTTTGCGTTGTCAAAAGAATCGCCTTGCTCCTTTAGATCGCCTTGTCATCTTTCGCGTTGTCGAAAGAATTCATCTTTTGCGTTGTCAAAAGAATCGCCTTGCTCCTTTGGATCGCCTTGTAATCTTTCGCGTTGTCGAAAGAATTCATCTTTTGCGTTGTCAAAAGAATCTCCTTGCTCCTTTGGATCGCCTTGTCATCTTTCGCGTTGTTGAAAGAATCGCCTTGTTCCTTTGGATTGCCTTGTTATCTTTCGCGTTGTTGAAAGAATTCATCTTTTGCGTTGTCAAAAGAATCTCCTTGCTCCTTTGGATTGCCTTGTCATCTTTCGCGTTGTTGAAAGAATCGTTTTGTTCCTTTGGATCGCCTTGTTATCTTTCGCGTTGTCGAAAGAATTCATCTTTCGTGTTGTTGAAAGAGTCACCTTATTCCTCTTCAAGAAAATTGTCTTATTCACCATCCAACTTACCATTTTCATTTCCCGGTCAGGTTAAGGGTTAAACTTGAGCCTCATTTTGATGAGGTATTTCGTTTCCCAATCAGGTTAAGGGTTAAACCTGAGCCTTATTTTGATGAGGTATTTTGTTTCCCAGTCAGGTTAAGGGTTAAACCTGAGCTTCGTTTCTATGAGAAGTATTTCCCGTCCCATCCAAGTTAAGGGCAAAACTTGAATCTCACTTCTTTTGAAGTAAATTTTTCTTCTTCATTCTCCATTTCATATCTACCATTTTCATTAGGGCTAATTTCTTCTTACCCAGTCAGATCCTTCTACCTGGGGAATTTTTATAGCCCAAATTTGGTGTGTTTTTCTTTGCCACTAAGCTCGTCTTCAAGCCGGCTTAGTAGCAAAGAGGGGCATCTGTAAACACCCCAAATTTTCCTCATCCATTCTTAAACAACCCTCCTCGTGTAGTGCCAACCCTGTTAGGTCAGTGTAGGAGTCAAACCCGGAGTCAGTTTCAGAAAATCACCATTTTACCAACTTTCATTAAGAAAATTACCATTTTATCCCTAGGTCATCCCAGACACCAGTCAGTCGGAGTCAACCAAGCTCATTGGCCAGTTTAGAACATTTAGAATATCAAACATTTCAAGCTCATCTGAGCTCACAATGAACAGACCATTTCCATTTCTGACCATTCCTGCCAAAATGGGATCATTTCTTCATAAATGAGCTTATTTCTCACTCAAATCCAAGCCAATTGTCTCCGAGTCAGTCATTCATAGTCAGTCATACTCCTCAGAGTCTAACTAGAGCTCACCACGAGTTCGAGTGCTCCAGTTTCAGTTCAAAACCATTTCCAAATGTCCAGGAGCCCATGTTAGTCCATTTCAGCTCTTTCAGCTAAAATTGAGCCGAGTTCAATCAGTTGAGCTAGTGTTTGAGCCTTGATTTTAGTTCATGTCAGTATTACTGACCTTTGTTTTAGCTCAAAGCCAGTTCAGGTTCGTAATTCACTTCGCTCCAGTGACCATTCTGTATCATTTCTTTAAAAATGGCAGCTTTTCTTGAAAATTCAGCCGGAAAGGTCAGTTGAGTCTGTATCATTGTCAGTTCATTTGAGTTCTAAAACTCTAAAACCCAGCTTAATCCAGTTCATTTCAGTTTAATCCAGCTCAAACCCTAATTTCCAGTGTCACTCTAGCTTGCAGAGCTCGAAAATCATTTCTTCAACCATTTTTGCAAATTTTGTCAATTTTAACACTTTTTGAACTGGTACGAGTGTCAATCGGGATCTAACATCCAAAATTCTTCATTCAGGGTTAGCATTTCGCATAGCATTTCATGTCATTTCTCATTATTTCATATCATTTCTCAGCATTTCATAACATTTCATCACATTTCATTCCATTTTCGAAGTCCAGAACTCCAGTTTTATAAATTTCAATCCAGATTGAGTTTTAAAAATTTTCAAAAATCAATTTCAAACCTAGGGTTTTTAAAATTAACATTTTTACCCCCAGGAGTCTAAATTTGGAAATATTTTCTCAAGAAAAATAATCTGGATTTATTTCAAACTCAAATTTTCAAATTCTACACTGGATTTGCTTCGCAACGAGGTATTGAACTTCAAAATCCGAGCTTGTTTCAAAAACTGCCAAAAATAGCTCATTTCGTTTGGAAGTATTTTCTCAAGAAAAACAATCTCGATTTCTTTCAAAATCAAAATTTCAAATTCTATACTGGATTTGCTTCGCAACGGGGTATTGAACTTCAAAATCCGAGATCGATTCAAAAACTGCCAAAAATAGCTCATTTCGTCTAGAAATTTTTTGAAAAGACTATTTTACCCCTCTAATCGTCAAAATGAACTTCAAAAGTGGAATTTGGACCCGCTCTGAGATGGCCCACTCATTTACATTTTTGTTTTATTAAAAAAAAAATTTCTTTTATTCCTTTCAATTTTCTTTTTATTTGTTCATTTTTGTTTTTGTTTATTTATTTTGCGTTTTGGAGAGGTGGGACCCACAAGGTGGTCGTCCAAGCCTCCAGCCCCACTTTCCATTTTTTTTCCTCATTTTTCTTTCCCTTTTCCTTTTTCCCTCCTTTTCTTTCTTTCCTTTCTTTTTCCCTTTTCTTTCTTTTTCTTCTTCCTCTTCTTTCCTTCTTCCCTTCCTTCCTCCCTTCCTTTGCCTCTTGCCCAACCATTCACGTAAAGGTTGTTTCCCTTTCCTTCCCTAATTAAAGCTACGAACTTAGGGAAAGATATAATCTTCCCTAAGTTTAGAAAAAGAAAACAAGAGGCATACGGCTGCCTCATCTCCCATGGAACGCATCTCTCCTTTCCTCTCTCTCTCTCTCTCCCTTTAGCTCTCTCCTTCTCTCTTGGCTGCTGCATCCACAACAGCCATCTTCTTCCCTGCAGCCTTCAATCTTCAACAGTTCTTCCATCAGTTCTTCCACCGGTTCAGCATCATTGGCAGCAGCCATTGCTGCCCTTGCTCCCAAGCCACCACCATAGGCATCACCTCCATCACAGCCACCTTCCACAGCAGCAGCTAGGCCTCCAACAACAGCCCTCCTTCAGCAGCATCCGGCTTCCCCTGCAACACCTCTAACACAGATCCAGCCTTCCTTTTCACGCCCAGCAGCCCTTGCCACCATTGCTACATCCCAACCGGTCCAGCCTTCACCTCCAACACAACAACCATCAACCATTGTTCCAGCCAATAGCCTCCATAGCAAACAAACCTTGCAGCTCCACCTTTTCCAATGTTGAAGTATCCCTAGCCGGTGCCTACAACACCATTGAAGCAGTACCTCCAACCACTTCACTTGTTGCAGTTCATCTACAACCATTGGCAGCCTCCAACAAGACTAAGTTGCTTCAGCCCAAGCAGCTGACTCCTCCGTTTGCATTCATTTCAACTGATGTAAATAAGCAAGGCTTTCAAGGTAAAGTGCCTATTCCTTTTATTATTTGGAGGATTTTTCTTGCTAACATGAGTTTTTTTTGTGTTAGGCTATGAATACCATGTGAAACTAATTAAAACTGGATTTACGTTGGTAAGAGACCATGCTTTATGGATTTGAAAACGTGAAATATTGGTTTTGTTATGACAAGGCTATGCAAATGAGGTAATCCATCCGATAAATGGATCGGATCCCTCTACCACCAATAGCCAACATTAAAATGGATCATACCCTGTCAAATTTATTTTATTCTCATATTTCATGTAGTTTTATATTTAAGTAATGCATTTAATTCATTTTCATTATTCATTTTATTCACTTTGTGTGGTTTTTGTTAACATTTAGTTTAGAATATATAAGTTTTCGGTTATAGGTATGATCTAGATGTTATTTTGCGTAGATTCATTCATTAATAATTTTTTTAGATTTTATGATCTTTATATTTATGTGTCATTAAACTTCTGTAAAAAAATTGGATTAGCTTGAAATTCGGAATTTCATAAAAAAATAAAAGATTGACATTGGGTTTTTAACCCCTTGGAAATTCCAAATTCTGCTTTGGCAGACAAGAACCTCCGGCACCACCCTTGTGGGAGATCCGGATCATCCTCCAAAAATCACAGTGGATTTATAATCGAATCTAATGATGATCTGGAAATTTTTAAGTTTTTCCAGTTAGTTTTACTCTCTGTAAAAAATCGGATTTCCCAGACCCTTGGGAAAATCTTGATTTTCTTTTGTCAGGGTATAGACAGAACCTAATGCACCGAGTCTGTTCAATCCGTAGCCCATCTGCAAAAACTTTCAACATGAAAGTTGTTCCTAACATGTTTTCCTGTCATTTCAAAAAAATTGAGAATTTTTGGATCTGTTTCGTTATTTTTCCCGGATTTTCCCTTTCTGTCTAACAGATTCCAATGTCCAGAAATCGCAGAGATTTAGGTGTCTGATAACAGTATGACCTTTTCCAAACCATAACCCGAATCCCAATGGTGTTAAAAGTTAAAATCTTACTCTGTTTGTCAGGGACAGTTTACCACAATTTCAGTCTTTTTTCCATCGGTATTCCATTTTTCCCATGTTTTCTACCGAAACTTGTCTGTTTCCCCTAAATCCTAGAGTCGTCGGATTCCGATCCAACTTGCCGGAGTGGTAAAGCTCTGACCATAGGTCAAAACAAGAAAGTATAAAATGCAAAAATCCTTGCCTTACTGTCCTCTACCACCCCATAAAATTTGGGAAATTTTTATAGAAATTTAATATCCTAAATCCCCTATAGAATCAACATTTTAGGCAAAAATCACAAAATTTAGGGTTTTTATTTGAATTTCTATATTTAAAAATACAAAAAAAAATAGATTTTCGAGCTCCATTATGTTTCTAGGGATATTCTAGGTGTCCATGTCAAATTTGATTTAATTCCAAGTTCATTTGCTTCATGTGTTAGTTTATCTTTAAATTCAAAAGCGAAAATCAAGTTAAATTCAATGTTTTATGATATTTTCGCCATTTTAGGGTTTTTATCATGTACATAAGCATGTAGAATCATATTAGGGTTAATTTTAATCTCATTTGCATCTCATATTTTTCCATTTTGCAAAATTTATTTCAGAAAACCCTAGTTTCAAGGCCATAGTCTTGTTATCGGGGGTATTTTGGTCATTTTGACCTAAATTTCGAAATTTCAATTTCTAATTCTCCAAAATTTCATGCATATCATCATATTTTATCATATTATGTTTGATTTATTTTATTTGATTTTCAAAATTCCAAAATCCACAAAAATTCTTTCAGAAAACCCTGATTTCAAGGTCATCAGGGGCATTTTGGTCATTTTGACCCCAATTTCGAATTTTCAAGTTTATTTTCGAAATTTATTTATTATTTATCATGTTTATATCAAATGGGGTATGATTTTGGATTTATGTCTGAATAATATCCGATAATTTCCCATATTTTCGGATAAATTCAGAAAAAACTACATTTTTGTGCTAACATTGTTTTCTAGTTTTGCAGGAACATTCAAGAAGAAGATTTAGCTTTTATTTTTTTTATTTCAATTCAATGTAACCTCAAATGTAATAATTTGGAATAAGAGTTACTTTTCTGCTTAGAATAGGGCTGCATTGCATATAGTTTAATTTATGCAAATTTTAATATGTGATGTATGATTCATGCACATTATTTCAAATTCACTATGGTTTACACGAATGGCATGTGCACAAGCTCTTATGGAGTTTATAAACTCGGTGGGATTCGTATTTATTGCTATAGTCAGAATACGAAGAAAACCAAGATTTATGATCTTCGTATTAGCCACATTCAGCCTACACTCTTAGGCTAACTTCAAAATGCACTGAATTTTTCAAAACTTCAAAAGGATTTTTCAATTCCTCAATTGAAATTCCCTTTTCAAATTCATATTCATTCATTCATATCATTCAAATTGCATTATTCTCAAATTCATTTTCCAATTTCAATTTCAGAAAATTCAACTTTCTCAAGAATTTCCAAGTCTTTCTGAGGATCTGATTTTCTCAAAATCCTGAGTTTTCAAAAGAGATTTCAAAGCATTTCCCAAGTTTAAACCAAGATTTTTCAATGTTTTAAAATTCTCAAATTTCAAAGTCTCAAGTTTTCAAAAAGATCGATTTTCTCAGATTTCCTATTTTCCTGAGAATCTAGTTACTTGAGAATCTATTTTCCATTTCAAAAATCCTTTTCCAATGAATTTCTTAGATTTTCTTAGAATTCTCAAATTCATTTTCCCAGAAAAGCAATTCCAAATTTCAAAATCAATTTTCTAAAGTTCAGATTTTCTTGAGAAATCACTTTCCAATGCAAATTTCCCTTTTCCAATGAAATTCAATGATTTTCTCAAGAATTCAATTTTCAAGTACTTTTCCAATCAATTTTCAAGCATATTTCAATTTTCCAAAGCAAACATCATATTTTCTCAAACTTGCATTATTTTCAAAATTTCATAGCACAAGCCTGATTCTTTGTGTATTCTAGGAAAAATAAAGCATAATTTAGCTATTTGAGTCGAGTTAAAGCACATAATTGGTCCTTGGTTCAATTACCCCTGGTAAAGGCGCCAGGAACGGTTGAACCTCGTACCGACGGGCGGATCCCATTCCACGGAATTTTCCTGCAAATTTTCAAAACGGAGGCGAGTTAATTTTCAAAAACCATTTTCAAAACTTTGGTCAAGTTTGACTCGCAAAATTCGTTTCTCTCTCGCAAGGGAGGGGAAAAATTTTGCGATGATAACAGATGGTCTAGATGGGGACGATAACCTGGAGAACCTTCCTTGTAAATTTCTCATGTTTGATGGAACTGACAACCCTAAAGCCCACTTAGCCACATTTTATGCAGAGTGCAGCCATTTCAGGAAAGATAACAGGGCTCTATTCATCTGTTTCCCCCGCAGTCTAGAGGGTGTAGCAGTCAGGTGGTATGCTGACCACCTAAATCCTATCGAACTACGAGAATTGGATAAGGTAGTAAATTTGTTCATCGAGCACTTCTTATTCAACATTGAAGCCTCACCTACATTAAATCATCTTTACAACCTGAAGCAAGGAGAGACTGAAAGAGCATGAGATTTCATTCATAGGTGGCGAAGCACCTATAATAAGATGAAGGTACCCATTCCAGCGGAACATGCATTGCAGGTAATCCTCAACAATTTCTCTCAGCCCATAAGGAGCCTCATTGCCACTTCCCCGGCGAAATCCTTCATCAAGTTGATTGAGCAAGTCGAATGGATCGAGGCAGGATTAGAAAGTGAGCTTTATGAGGGCACGCCTCTAGTCAAGAATATCCAAGACCAGAAGAAGAAGGTGCAGTTCGCTCATTCAGTTGAGGCCTCCGGCAATAGTCTTGGCAGTAGCAGCAAAGGGAACAAAAACAACAATGGCAGTGACCCGAAAATAGATCAGAGCAAGGGGCAGAATGAGAGATCCTATAAGAACAATGACAAACCGCTTTCAATTGGCCTTCAGCAAAAGGGTGATCTTCAAGAGAAGCCCAAGTATATCAAGTGGGAGAAAGACCGAGTCTTCACCCCGTTAGCTCAAAGTTTAGAAGTGATTATGGATTACCTTTTAAATCATGGGATGATCAAACTCCCTAAAATCGCAGATCCTCTCGTAATGTTGGGAAAATTCAAGGACCAATTCTGCAAGTACCACAAGGAAACGGGGCATGATACAGAGCACAGCTTCATCCTCAAGCATATGATACAAGACTACATTGACAGAAGTGAGCTGATAGAGGACGAGGAAGAAGGGTAGCCAGCACTCCTGACAGAGCCATTTCCGGATCACTCAAAGAATTGAGAATGCCCTAGTTTTTTTTGTATGCATTGTCATTTCCTTTTGTTAGTCGTCTTGTAGGGGCAAGTCAGCCCAGTCTTTTATGAATCCTTTTTCTTTCAAAGTTCTTGTAAATATTCAGTTCTATTATCAAACCTTTGCTTATCAAATGAAATGTCAATTTTTCTTTATATCTTTGATATTCAAAATACTTCCTTCTTTTGCCATACTGGGGCATTTAAATTCCTGTTTCTTTTCAGAATACGGGACAATCCTGACATCATTCATGAGAGAAATGATATTACCTATGAGGTTTTTTTTTTTTTTAAAAAAAATCATGAAATTTTGAAAGTCTTCATTATGATAATCAAAGAATTCAAATATTCTTTGGTCCAACCTCTATAAAAAAAAATCAACCCTCGTGTTGATCATATTTTCAAAAATAAGTTTTCGAACCATTGTATTGAAAATTCAAAACTCGTGTTGATCCTATCTTCCAAAATAGATTTCAAATCTTTATACTCAAAGATCAACCCTTGTGTTGGTCTTACCTTCCAAAATAGATTTCAAATCTTTATACTCAAAGATCAACCCTTATGTTTGTCTTACCTTCCAAAATGGGTTTCAAATCATTATATCCAAAAGATCAACCCCTGTGTTGGTCTTACCTTCCAAAACGGGTTTCAAATCATTATACCCAAAAGATCAACCCCTGTGTTGGTCTTGCCTTCCAAAATGGGTTTCAAATCATTATATCCAAAAGATCAACCCCTGTGTTGGTCTTGTCTTCCATAAAGGATTTCAAAATATTATATTCAAAGATTAACCCTTGCATTGGTCTTATCTTCCAAGATTGGTTTTTAAACATTATATTCAAAGATCAACCCTTGTATTGATCTTATTGTCAGTTTCAAACTGTTATTTTCAGAAATGAGATCTATTGTTGATCTTCTTTTCCAAAAATTAGATTTCAAACCATTACCTTCAAAAACTTAACCCTCATGATGATCTCTCATGTTTTGATTTAGAGGATCAGATCTAGCACAGATCATTCTTCTTGCGGTGGATTTCCTTCCCAAAAATAAATTCTCACATATCTGTTAAATAAACATTTTTCCTTTCAAGATCCCATATGCAAGCAGGATCAGAAAAACTCATTTTTTCTCAAATCTTATAAATTTTCAGTTAATTTTGTTATCTTTATCAGTTTCATTCATTTTATTCATATTTTTATCAAGTTTACATCAATTTTATCAAGTTTTATCAGGTTTTATCAATTTTTCCTCAATTTTATTTTATCAAATCTTCTTACCCTTTCAGGTTAAGGGATAAACCTGACCCTCTTTATCCGAGGTGTTCCCATTCAGGATAAGAGATAATCCTGAGACCCCTCGTAGGAGCAATAACGCTACCTATGAGGATTCTTTTATAAATACAAGTTTCGTCAACCTTTATTGATTTTCTAAATTTATATTAATTTTTCTTCATTTATTTTCCTTAAATTCTATTCTTTTTTCCATTCAGGATAAGGGATAATCCTGAAACCCCTCGTAGGAGCAATAACGCTACCTATGAGGATTCTTTTGTAAATACAAGTTTTGTCAATCTTTGTTGATTTTCTAGATTTATATCAATTTTCCTTCATTAAATCTCTTTAAATTCTATTCTTTTTCCCATTCAGGATAAGGGATAATCCTGAGACCTCTCGTAGGGGCAACAATGCTACCTATGAGAATTTTTTTTGCAAATACAAGTTTTATCGATCTTTATTAAATTCTAAATTTATATCAATTTCTATTTAAATTCCATTCTTTTTCCCATTCGAGATAAGGGATAATCCTGAGACCCCTCGTAGGAGTAATAACGCTACCTATGAGGATTCTTTTGTAAATACAAGTTTTGTCAATCTTTATTGATTTTCTAAATTTATATCGATTTCCATTTATTAAAATTCCTTAAATTCTATTCCTTTTCCCATTCAGGATAAGGGATAATCCTGAGACCCCTCGTAGGAGCAATAACGCTACCTATGAGGATTCTTTTGTAAATACAAGTTTCGTCAATCTTTATTGATTTTATAAATTTATATCGATTTCTCTTCATTAAAATTCCTTAAATTCTATTCCTTTTCCCATTCAGGATAAGGGATAATCCTGAGACCCCTCGTAGGAGCAATAACGCTACCTATGAGGATTCTTTTCTAAATACAAGTTTCATCAATCTTTATTGATTTTCTAAATTTATATCGGTTTCTCTTCATTAAAATTCCTTAAATTCTATTCCTTTTCCCCATTCAGGATAAGGGAAAATCCTGAGACCCCTCACAGAAGCAACAAGGCTACCTGTTAGAATTCTTTTCAAAAACAAAGTTTTCATAAATTTATTCCATTTTTTTCTTCACTTTTCCTTTCCCCTTTCAGATTAAGGGATAAACCTGAACCCCGTCATTCGAGGTATTCTTTTTCAGGATAAGGGATAATCCTGTCATCACTCATAGGAGCGATAATGCTGCTTGTGAGAATGTCTTTTACAAAATAAATCAATTTCCTCAAAATTTTCTCCATTTTTGTCAAATCTATCATCAAATTCTATCTCCTTCTATCTTCTCAAAATTTTATTCTTTTCTCTTCCTCGTTCAGGATAAGGGCTTAATCTTGAAAGTTGGATCGCATACCTGGTCCATCTAAATCATAGATCATAAAATTCTAAATCTTGTCGTGTCCCTTCTAAATTCCAGTCTCAGATGATCTCCTCACCAAATCTTTTGTTTCCCCTTGAGGATAAGGGATAATCCTGAAACCTCGGCAATCATTCCTGCTTCAATCTCTAAATATCTTAAGAATGTCGGTCTCCTTCCCGACTCTCAGTTGGAAAAACCCAGTCCTCGCACAGGGTTACTTCTTAAAATCTTCAAATCTAAAGACCAAGTCCATTAACAAAACTCAGCCCTCGTACTGGTTGTCTTTCAAAAGTTTTGAACTTAAATCAGGTTATTAAATGAAAAGTCCCAGCTACTTCGTTGGTCGTTAAATGATTAAATGAAAAGTCCCAGCTACTTCGGTGGTCGTTGAATGATTAAATGAAAAGTCCCAGCTACTTCGCTGGTCGTTAAATGATTAAATGAAAAGTCCCATCTACTTTATTGGTCGTTAAATGATTAAATGAAAAGTCCCAGCTACTTTGTTGGTCGTTAAATGATTAAATGAAAAGTCCCAGCTACTTCGCTAGTCGTTAAATGATTAAATGAAAAGTTTCAGCTACTTCGCTGGTCGTTAAATGATTAAATGAAAAGTTTCAGCTACTTCACTGGTCGTTAAATGATTAAATGAAAAGTTCCAGCTACTTCACTGGTCGTTAAATGATTAAATTAAAAGTCCCAGCTACTTCGTTGGTCGTTAAATGATTAAATGAAAAGTCTCAGCTACTTCGTTGGTCGTTAAATGAAAAGTCTCAGCTACTTTGCTGGTTGTTAAATGATTAAATGAAAAGTCCCAGCTACTTCGCTGGTCGTTAAATGATTAAATGAAAAGTCCCACCTACTTCGCTGGTCGTTAAATGATTAAATTAAAAGTCCCAGCTACTTCGCTGGTCGTTAAATGATTAAATGAAATGTCCCAAACTACTTCGTTGGTCATTAAATGAAAGGTCCCAGTTTTTACTGGTCATTAAATGAAAGGTTCCAGCTACTTCGTTGGTCGTTAAATGAAAGGTCCCAGTTTTTACTGGTCATTATATGAAAGGTTCCAGCTACTTCGCTGGTCGTTAAATGAAAGGTCCTAGTTTTTATTGGTCATTAAATGAAAGGTTCTAGCTCCTTCACTGGTCGTTAAATGAAAGGTCTCTATTTTTACTGGTCATTAAATGAAAGGTTCCAGCTACTTCTCTGGTCGTTAAATGAAAGGTCCCGGTTTTATTGGCCAGAATGTCCAAAATCATAAATGCAACTCAAGGTCTTATCAAAGTCTATATTGAGTGATTATTTCACACAGAATTCATGAAAACTTTGCCAATTTGCTAAAAATATTTGTTGATTCCAAAAATTCTTACTACACAAAAGAATCACCTCAAATTACCTCTAGTATTCTTTCCAAAAAGGTGAAACTCTTTGTGAAAAAGGGATAAAATTTAAATTTTTTTTCATGTTGATCAACCAAAAGGATGAAAGAAATGTCCTCGGTATGATTAGCGAAAGAAATATTCAATGATGTTGAAAAGCCAGATGCGAATCGATATTGATCATAGTTATGACGCATGTTTTAAAATGATTTTCTGGCAATCAGACAGCGAAAATATCATGAGTGATAAAAAGAATTCACTCAATCCATATCTTCTTATCCATTTTAAAGCTGCAATCAAATATCTGCAAAAGGGATCTCTTAACTGTCGTCAAGATGAAGACGAATATGCGAGCAAACCCCCGGGGCCAAAGAAGTTTTAGATCATCTCCGAGATGAAGGAGTTTATGAAGAATCCTTCTAGGGAAAGTTCAGATCACCGTTGAGATGAAGGAGAGTGTGATGAACCTACCGACAAACCCTAAATGATATTTGAATTCTGCTATCATCTAAAAACCTTTTGAGCCAATATCATCAATATAATTCCTGAGATAAATGAAGGATCGAAACATCTCCAAGATGAAGGAGTTTGTGACGTACCCTTCCCCGAAAAAGAGAAAAAAAGTCAGAACATCTCCAAAATAAAGGATGATGTGAAAGCCTGAGAAAGCCCCAATGACTCAAAGGGAGTGCAAAAAGATCGTCATGAGAAAACACCAAGATATCAAACTGCCAAAATTGCCAGAGATCATATTTTCTTATGCAAAAATTCTTTTATCAATGTCTTTTCACTACTTGCTTTTATGAAATTGAGAATATTTCTTCTCTTCTCATATCAAGGAAATGAATAGCTTCCTTGAAGAAAGTCATCAGCGCTAAAATTTTGAATTTGACTCTTAAAACCGAGGAGTTAACCTCGTTGGAGGAAATACTCTAGGTAAAAGAGGGAATATCTTTTGCACACACGTGCACATTTTCAAGCGTTGAAGTCAACTATAAATTTATCTTATTGGCAAAATTTTCTAGATATTCAAAAGAATGAAATAAATATTCAATATCCATTTTTGTGCCACCTAGCGTTGTTTATATCTTCCAGAAGAGTTACCCCATTCAGTTGAAGTATCTCTCCTGTCCCATCACGGTTTTGAGAATTCCGTATGTTTGTTCCCACTTAGGTTAAGGGTCAAAACCTATATTTTCTGCGAGAGTTCATTAAATTCAAAAGCTATTTTAGTCTCAACAATGAGGCACCCAAGATCATTCTTTTTTCCAAGCTTTAGGGAACCCCATTGTCCTCCTTTCGCAAACCCCTTTCGGATTTGTTCGTCCAAACTCTGAAGGTCTCATCATGGTTTCTTCATTCGCGGATTCCATTTGGTCGTCCCCTTCAGGTTAAGGGTTAAGCCTGAACCTCGTGCCTTGAGGTATCTTCCTTTTTTAGGTTTTGGTTCAACCTGAATCTCGTTCCAACACGTTTCCCTCGTTTCGACGAGGTGTTTTTTTCAGTCCCATCATGGTTCTTCCCATCGAGGAATCCGTGCTTTGTATAGGATTTCCACTTGAGCTTCATCTCATAAGGCATCTTCCAAAAAATGTCCCATCAAGGTCATCATATATTCCTTTCCCCATTCAGGTTATCTTGAGATATCTTATTCCCATCCAGGTTAAGGGCTAAACCTGAGTCATTTCAAAAGTTGATCTTGTCTCACCCACAAGACTTGATCTAAATTCTTATCTTTCATCACTTCGGGATCTTCACCCAAAGTCCCATCACGATTTCCTCACTTCTGTTATCTAGTCATATCTTTTTCAAGGATTTCATCTCCCAAAAGCCATTCAAGATAAGGTATTAAGCCTGAGAAGCCATGTCTTTCAAATAAATTCTTCCACACCCATTTCAGATCTGCTGACTGAGGCATTTTCAAAATTTGGAGTATTATCTTTGCCACTAAACTCGGCTTTCAATCGGCTTAGCAGCAAAGAGGGGCATCTGTGAACACCCTAAATTTTTCAAATAAATATTCCCTTTTTGCCCTGATATCATTTTCTGAGCAATTGAGTTGCTTTTAAATCTAAATTCCAGTTTATTTTTCAAGTTTTACTAAAATTAAATTCATTTTATATGTCTAACTTGATTTCAGATCCGGATCCATTGTCCAGATCCAAATCTGAGTCTCGTTGTCCAACTTTTAAATTAAAATTACAGAAAATACCAAAAATAGTTTTTAAATAGCTCGGACAGTCCCTTCGACATCCATTTAGATCCATCATGTTTTATTTCTCGATTCGAGTGTCAAAACTCGAACATTTTCTCAAAAACCTGGGTCCAAACCCATTTTCTGAAAAAATTTCCCCAAAATAACCCCGATTTTTCATAAAAACCCTTCTTTTGTAAATATCTTAAAATTTTGTAAAATCAGTTTAAATTCCTTAGTTTTTAGAGTTTTGTTTTCAAAAAATACAAAAAAATGTAGAAAATTCAAGAAAAGAACAAAAAAATAAGAAAATCGAAAAAAGAAAACAATAGAAAAAATCCAAAACTTCAAAAAAATATGCAATTAAAACTCTTTTTGAAAACTGTTTTGTTAAAACCCTCTGTTAAAAGCCTTTTTTGGGAAATTCTTAAAAGGGAGCCCCCCTTAGGAATTTTAGGAAAATTGCAACAGCTCCTTCCCACGCACCCGCCTTCTCCTATCTCTGCCGCTGATCTCAAACAAACATCCTGGGAATCCCTCATTTTCTACCTTCCATCGCCAACTGAACTTGTCTCAAACTATCATCTTCTTCTTTAAAAGGGGAGCATACAGACGAAGCAAGGGATCCGTTTTCCACCCTTCTCCTTCTCTCTTTCCTTCAGAAGCATCCATTCTTGACCTCTCCACTTGATCGGTTTTCTTTTGAAGGAACCACTTCAATCCATTTTCCATCCATTCGATCCCACTCGAAGCACTCATCCATTATTCACGATCCATCTCCTACTTCTCCTGGCTGAGATCCAACTTCAACCTCCAGAGGGAACATCGCTGCTCAATCGCATAAGTCACCTGTCTTCACCCCATCGGAACTGTGGTAAGTGCTTTTTCCCCTTCCTCTTTTCATTTTTTTTTATCTTCGATTTTTCTTATTTTAGTCCCCATTAATGCATCTCTCAAGGACTGGGATTGCTTGTAGCAATACCGATCCCTCTATCATGCAAAAACCAACGGAATGGATACATTCCTACATTTTGTTTTATTTATTTTTTTTATTTCTTTTTTTTTTTTTTGCAACTTTCTATAAATTTCCTTTTCGCACATTTCGAATGTCTGTTTATAACCGATGTTATGTCTTTTGCTTTTCATTTCTTTACCTGTATTTTTAAATTTCTAAGCTCATTTTGATTTCCGATTCCCCATCCCCTGCATATTTCATACTATGTACCCAGTGATTCACGTATACCATTAGTAATTTATAGTTGATTTGATGCATCATCCATCCCTTACTGTACATCAATTCCTTATTGTGATCGCACCCACATCTGTTAAAAAAAAAAGAATGCCCCTCCATCAGTCATTCAACTTCTCAATCGAATGATCCATTGTCTTCAAATGGAAGCCGATCATTCATACATTTGTGGCCTGCTTAATCCAGAATCCTTTATAATAGTGGAAGGACATGGAACGAATCGATCCAAAATTTGACCAAAATACTTTCAATCTTCTGGATTTGTTCCAATCGACAGTATATTTCCAAGACTCACATGGTTTTATAACCGTGATCTGGGCCTTGCTGTTTATTTCTAAAAAAAAAATGGAATGGCATCATGTACGAACTGAATTTCCTCGTTCACAGGTGGTGGAGTTGAATAAGAATCAGGGCAAATGGATGTGAATATAGATCACAAAACCTTAGTTTAACTTGTAAATTGAACTATCCTGGTAGCCCATCATGTTTACCCAAATAATTCCCAAAACTCTATTACATCTAATGATAATCAGAAGAAAGCAGGTAAGGCAGCTAACGACCATCTTGATTCTATACCAGGTTTGCTCATTTCTGTGCTTCAACCATACCATCTCTCTCCCAATTATTGAAAAGAAATGACATTTGATTCTCTCATGGTTGGCTTGTCTTCCTTCCAAAGCATATGTATCGAACTGTATTTTATCTTTTTATATTCATTTGTTCTCCATTTATTTATTTATTTTGTTTGGCAGTCATTTATATGTATATTTGTGTTCTGGGCTTTATCATCATGGGAGTACTAAGAAATCTGGGTTCGTCCAGATTAGTTTCTGTATACTCTATACATTTCGTATATTATTTTTCATAGTATGGTGTTAGGGGTTATTGCAATTATAAGTTTATGATCTGATATAATCTGAGAATTTTCTGTAGAGTCCTGGATTGTCCTGGATTATCCTGGAGCAATTCGGCTTATGAGCTTACAGAAGAGCCTGATGTGATTAGGATATTTCTGCGATAATAGGGGCTTTCGATCACTGAGCACGTGTGATATTTGTATAGAAGAAAATAACTCTTAACCATCTTCTAGAGTTACTTGGAAAGGATCAGTTGCTACATGCAATCAAATCATTGCAATTTGTCATTTTGCTGTTGATGAGAGGAGAATTCATTACTTTATTATGTATCTTTTGGTTGCTGTAAAATCATCTTCAAAAATTAAATGGGCAGTCATGTTGTTACGATTGTGGGAAACTTACGTATTTGTTTCAGGTATTATTTTAAACTCATTCTTTGAATAATGTCTCTGTTGATATCTGCATGTCAAGGCAAAGCATGGCGTCAGTGTGTTAATGAAATATATTGGTTATGTTAGGATAGGTTACTTAAAATTTCATAACATATCAATGGATGCTACATATTACGCCCATCTCACATTCACATTTTTTTTTTACCTTCTTGTCACTTGCTGGGCAGTATATGTCACCTTATCCACTCTCACTCCCTGTGCACTATCAATACCATATCTTAAATGTACATGCCACATCACCTACATGGCTTCTGAAAGTGCACTAGGATCGAGGCAACAAGCACTAGAGGGGGGGTGAATAGTGATTTTATAAATTGATTGTGGAATATTGAAGGATTTTGCAATTTGAAAAACAAACACACAAAGAACACAAGATTTTATCCTGGTTCGGTCTATCCTGACCTACATCCAGTCCCCAAGCAAAACCCGCTTGAGATTTTCACTATCAACCTTGTTAACTACAAAATCACACAGACCAAAACCGGTCCCACTTTCAGTAACAACCCTACTGAAAGCAAACAACTCCTTTAAACCAAGGAGTCTTTCTTTTTACAGAAAAATAAGTAACAACTTACAATACAACCTATGAGTCTTTCTTTTGAATGCAAATGAGATGCAATTGGCTTTTGAGGTTGTTGAAATACTCTACTCACGAATTCACTGTCTCTCAAAGTGATTTGAGTGAAAAAATGAAGTGAAAATATCAAGTGAGTGAGAAAACAAATACTTGAATGAATAGGAGTGGAAAGCAAGAAGTAAATGATTCAAATCGATTGAATTCCTGTTTATTTTGAGTGTAAAATGCACTCATATTTATAGTTGAAAGATTCCATACGTTGAGAGTATGAAAGGGTGTCAAAACCGTCCATTTTGAACGATCAAAACGTTTGAAAAATGAAAAGACATGCCTTTTTTGAAGTTTCAGGAAAACGACAAAATTAGTCGACTGAAACAGTAGTTAGTCGACTAATAGTTAGTTATTAGTAGACTGACAGTTATCGTCGGTCGACTAATCTGTTAATCGAGCCGTTTGAAAATCTGAACTTTTGAAACTTAGTCGATTAGAGAAAAATTAGTCGACTGATAATATCATCAGTAGACTGAAAAACCTTTCAGTCGACTGCTGCTAAAATCTTCTGAAAAACAAACATTCTGTCCGGTCGACTGATAAAAGCATTAGTCGATTGCTGCTAAATTTTCAGAAAACACATGTTCTGTTCAGTCGACTGATAAAACCATTAGTCGACTGCTGCTAATTTTCCAGAAAACAAACATTCTGTCCAGTCGACTGATAAAACCTTTGGTCGACTAATTTGACAAAAATGACTTTTTAGAAAATATGGTGCAAAAGGATTAGTCGACTGGTAAGTTTATTGGTCGACTAATAAACATGAAAATTTAAGAAAAAAGTTTTCTAAAAAGATTTTCAAGAGGGTTCTTTTTAGAAAAGTTTTTCTAAAGACTTTTAAGGTGAAATGCAACCTAAATATGCACTCTAAGTAAGGCTCTTACAAGAATCTAAGACTTTTAATGAATTAAACATTTGCACACTAGTCTTCAAAGATTCTTCATCGAATTCTTCAATTTCTTCATAGCCTTAGCTGAAATGCAGTTGATTCTACTTGCTCATCATCAAAACCTTGTTCTTGAAGTATCATGTATGGCTTCATTGTCGTAACAATCTCCCCCTTTTTTATGATGACAAACTTAATCAAAGATGAAGCATTTAGATGCATAGATGGAGATTTTACTCCCCCTATCAATATGCTGCAAAACATTAAAAGTTAGCACATTTAAAGCACATATATCACATATTGATTGGTTTGTATTTCCATTCATCATTACTTCATGCATTTACAAATGCATTCATTCAAAGCTTACTTTTTCTCTTAATTTCGCATTTCTCTTGCAAGATCTCCTGCAATTTCAATGTAATGCTATCTTTTATCTTTTTCTTTTTTTCTCCCCCTTTGTCATAATAAAAAAGAATAAGGGTAGAAATAGCATAAGCAAAATAGAGATATAAGTTTAAAATATTACAACCCATAAAGTATGAAAGTTTAGACAACAAAGATCAGAAAAGTGAGTTAAGCAAATCCTTGATTGAAGTAATCTCTTTCTGAATCAAAGATAGTTGTTTAGTCACATCTTCACGAAAAGTGTGTTGATGCAGCTCCAAAGCTTCCAGTCTCTGCATAACTTCATCAATGTCTTGATTTGTAGAAAATTTCTTTTTTTTGCATGAGATGAAGGTGTCGCAGAAGGTGAAGGTTCAGAGTTTGATGGTTCAGTAGGATCAGTTTGATCAACATTTAAAGGAGGCAGATATTTAATTTTCATTCTTTTAAAAATTGTTTGATCAAAGAACTCTTTTTGCTCAATATATTTTTCATTTGATAAGGGAACTTTGAAATGTCTAAAAATACGAGTTAGAAGACATCCATAAGGAAGAAATGGTTTTTGTTTTCACAAATTTCTAAAATACACATTGGCCCAATTTACAGAAATATTTCCAAATAAAACATAAAGAGCCGTAGATAGATCTGTGGAATAATAATCAAAAGAACCAGTTTTAGGAAGAACATTGTGGGCAAGGATTCATCCAGCAATGCGTGCACGAGTTTGAAGATTAGTATTTTTGAAAGGAGGACAGTGAGGTGCACCTGGAAGAAGAATTTGTTCAAAAACTCTTTCATCATTTAATTCAATAGTGTTGAAAAAAGTGTTTGAAGGTGGAATTTCAAGAATTTCTCCAAGTAGTTTTGAATCAAACTCGATTTCAACATCACAAACAAGAGAGGACAAAACTCCAGTTTCATGATCCATTTGTAAATTCGTGTAAAACAAGTGAATAAGAAAAGGATAGTGAAGGGTATCTGCACAAGCATCAAAAAGATGTGAAATTCCAAGAAATAATTCTCTTATGTTGTAACGAGAAAATAAGTGAAATAGAACATTTCGGCCTGGTAAAATAGGTAGTGCAGAAATTGATCCAAAAGTATCATACAAAAGAGGATTTCTGAGTAATCTGAGTGAAAAACCATGTCTTGAAGAAGGTGTAGGAGGAGGAGAACCTAAACCTTTTGCAGATGCAGACTTCGTACGAGGCATGATTAAAAACAGAGTTACCAAAAAATGTCGGCTTCCAAACGATTTCTGGCAGAAGGAGAACGTTGTCCGGCGTTGTGAAACAGAAACAGAGGAGGATACGATGGCTGACGGCGAGTGTGAAGTCGGCCACAAAAGGATTCCAGCAATGGCGGAAAATACACTGTCACGGCAAGAGGGTTCCGGTGTGTTTTGAAGATGCGCTAGTTACTGCAAGAGGATTCTGACGTTTCAAGATCACGGCTAGAAGATTCCGGCATCTCCCTGTCACGGCAAGAAAATCCCGGCAAAGATGGGATCAAACGGCACTCTGAGGATTTTTCGGAAGAGAGAGGCAAAAGAGAAAGAGGGTTTTCGTTTTAAGGGTTTCGTTTTTAAGAAAAACGAAAAGGTACGAAATTGAAGTGAAACAATGCCTATTTAAAAAAGACGGGTTTTTTAAAAAAAAATCCAAGGGGTATCGGGTCCCTTCATTTACAATTTTTTTAAAAAAATTTAGTCGACTAAAACTTTATCGGTCGACTAAGAATGTGCGACTCATTCTAAAAACATCAGTCGACTAGAAATATATCGGTCGACTAATATGGTGCGATTTTGAGATTTTGTTCAAAAATCAACATTTTTACAAATCTCAAAACAAGCAAATACCTAGTTCTCTCTTAATTCTTATAAAATCTTCATTTTTAAGAGGTTTAGTGAAGATATCGGCATGTTGTTCTTTAGTGGAAATAAAATTTAACGAAATATCTCTTTTTAAAACATGATCTCTTAAGAAATGATGTCTAACTTCAATATGCTTAGTTCTTGAGTGTTGAACAGGATTTTTCGAAAGATTTATAGCACTAGTGTTATCACAATAAATAGTTGTTGTGGAGTAATTCAAACCAAAATCTTTTAAGGTATGTTTCATCCATAGTACTTGTGAACATGCTAAACTAACCGCTATATATTCTGCTTCAATTGTTGAGAGTGACACTGAATTTTGCTTTTTACTAAACCAAGAGACTAAAGAATTTCCTAAGAAATGACAAGTTCCACTAGTACTCTTGCAATCAGATTTACTTCCTGCAAAATCTGCATCACTATATGAAACTAAATCAAAGGAAGATGATTTTGGGTAAAACAAACCGAAATCTGAAGTGTCTTTCAAATAATGAAGAATTTTTTTACTGCAGTTAAATGAGATTCCTTTGGATTATCTTGAAATCTTGCACACATACAAACACTAAACATAATATCAGGTTGACTAGTAGTTAAGTATAATAGAGATTCGATCATACCTCTGTAGAGCTTAGTATCTACACTTTTACCATTTTCATCTTTATTAAGAGAAGTAGTTGTACTCGTAGGATTCCTTCTTGATTTCAATGAGTCCATCCCAAATCTCTTGAGAAGTTCTTTTGTATACTTAGCCTGATTGATGAAGATTCCTTCTTCAGTTGGCTTTATTTGAAGTCCAAGGAAGTAGTTTAATTCGCCCATCAAGCTCATTTCAAACTCTTTCTGCATAGCTTTAGCAAATTCTTTACAAAGAGAATCATTAGTAGAACCAAATATTATGTCATCAACATAAATTTGCACAATAAAAATATTTGAATTAAGATTTTTAATAAATAAAGTGGAGTCTACCCGACCAATGGAAAAAACAGATTGTTCTAAAAAATTTTGTAGTCTTTCATACCACGCTCTTGGTGCTTGTTTGAGTCCATACAAAGCTCTTTTCAATTTATAGACTTTTTCTGGATATTTCTCATTTTCAACGCCTGGAGGTTTCTCTACATAAACTTCTTCATTGATGTGTCCATTTAAGAATGCACTCTTAACATCAATTTGATATAACTTGAAGTTCATGTAATTAGCAAAAGCAAACATCATTCGAATTGACTCTAATCGAGCCACTGGTGCATAGGTTTCATCAAAATCTATGCCTTCTTCTTGATTATAGCCTTGTGCTACTAGCCTTGCTTTGTTACAAATGACTTCACCATTTTCGTCCAGCTTATTTCGGAAGACCTATCTTGTTCCAATTACTAGATGATCCTTTGGTCTATCAACTAGATCCCAAACATCATTCCTAGTAAATTGGTTAAGTTCTTCAGACATGGCCAAAAGCCAAAATTCATCATCACAAGCCTCATTGATATTCTTTGGTTCTAATTTAGATATAAAAGCAACATTTGCAATATATTTTTCTAATTGCCTTCTAGTTTGGACACCACTCTTTATTTCACCAATAACTTGTTCATGTGGATGATTAGGAACTTCTTTCCAAACCGGTTGAAGAGGAATTATTTTCTTGAGAAGTACTCTCTATCAAGGGTTCTTCTTGAAGTATTACTTATTCTCCTTCACTTAGAGGTATAATCTGCTCACAATTCTCATCAAATGCAACATGTAAAGATTCTTCAATACAAGATGTTCTTTTATTGAAAATACGATAAGCTTTACTTCTAGAAAAATATCCAAGAAATATTGATTCATCTGATTTTGAATCAAACTTATCAAGATTATCTTTGGTATTTAACAAGAAACATTTACTACCACAAATTTTGAAATATGAGATATTTGGTATACGATCATAATACAATTCAAAACATGTTTTATGTAAAATTGGTCTAATAAGAACACGGTTCAAAACATAACATGTTGTATTTATTGCTTCAGCCCAAAAGTATTTTGGTAAATTTTTATCTTGAAGCATGGTTCTAGCACATTCTTGCAAAGTTCTATTCTTTCTTTCAACAACTCCATTTTGTGGAGCCGCTCTAGAAAAAGCAAAGTTGTGAGATATACCATGTAAATCACAAAACTTTAGAAAATATTCATTTTCAAATTCACCACCATGATCACTACGAATTTTAATTATAGATATAGATTTTTCATTTGTAATTCTTCTACAAAGTTTAGAAAATTCCGAAAAGCATCATTTTTGCTTTTTAGAAAAATTACCCATGTAAACCGAGAATAATCATCTACAAAAGCATACTTGCTACCATTCAAACTTTGAATTCTAGATGGTCCAAATAGATCTAAATATAAAAGTTCAAGAGGACGTTTTGTTGAAACAATATCTTTTGCTTTAAAAGAACTCTTGATTTGTTTACCCCTTTGGCAAGCATCACATAAGTGATCTTTCTTATATGGTATTCTAGGTAGGCCTCTTACAAGATCATTCTTGGATAACTTTGAAATAATTTTAAAGTTAACATGTCCAAGTCTCTTGTGTCATAACCATTGAATTTCATTTGAAACAATAAGACATTTTTCATTAAAAGTGGGTAATTCATCTAGATATAGTTCATACACATTGTTCCTTCTTTTACCTTTAAAAATGATCTTTTTAGATTGAAAGTCAGAAATTAAGCATAAATCATTTTCAAAAGAAACAAGAAAACCTTTATCACAAAATTGACTAATAGATAATAAATTATGCATTAAACCATCTACTAAAAGAACATTTTCTATCAAGGGAAATTTTGGATTACCAATACCTATCACTTTTCCCTTGTTATTGTCACCAAAGGTGATGGTTCCTCCATCCTTATTTTGGAGGGTGAAAAATAACTCCGGCCTTCTAGTCATATGTTTGGAACAACCGCTGTCCAATATCCATTTGCTCCTTATGTTGTGTACCTACAACAAAATTAGAAAACAAAGCATTTGACCCCTTTCTATTTTTGGGTCCATGAGAGTTAGTCTTAGGAACCCATATCCATTTGGATTTTGGTTTCCTTTGATAATAAATATTCTTTCTATAAAAGAATTTATCATGTCTAGAATAATCATGTTTAGACTTATAAGCATTATAGTTTCCATGATTAGATGCATTTCTATTAGAACTAGAAAGTTTAGTTCTATGAACAAATGGTTGGGAATAAAGTCTTTGATTTTTCACCACATAGTTTGGTCAATTTTGAGTATCAAAGAAGCTATATCCCAATCCGGTTTTATTAACCGAGCATCTTTGAGAACCAAGAAGTTTTTCTAGATTCTCTTTACCATTTGTGAATTTGGTCACTATGGAAAGAAGATCATTTGATTTTTCTTTTAGACTAGATAGTTCTTTTTGTAAGAGATTGGTTCTAACTCCAATTTCTTTTATCTCAAATGCTTGGCAAGAATTTTCCTTCTTGAGATCTTCTATCTCTTGAAATAACACTTTATTTTGAGAGTCAAGAGTTAAATTTTCAGTTTTTAACTCTTTATTTTTAGAACTTAGACTCTTAAATTTAGCATATAAATCATTAAATGCTTCAAATAATTCATCATAGTCAAATTGACTTATCGAATCTTCTTGTGCTACAAAACACATGTTAGCAACTTCTTCATTTGATTCTTCATCGGAAGAGGAGTCACTATCATCCCAACATGCTCGAAATGCTTTTTTTCTTCTTGAATTGGTCCTTGGGCTTGATTTTGAGAAGAGGACAATCTTTCTTGATATGTCTTGCCTTTTTGCAGTTAAAGCACTTGACTTCATTGGGATTGGAAGAATCTGCTTTCTTTACCTTTCTTTGAAATCTTCCCTTTTTGATGAATCTTCTGAATTGCCTTGTGATGAGGGCAATATCTTCATCTTCATCTTCTTCTGAATTTTCTGAGTCAGAAGTAGCCTTAAAAGCAAGAGATTTCTTCTTGGGCTCTTTTTCGTGTCTGTCTTGAAGTTGAACCTCATATGCCATTAGGTTACCAACCAAATCTTCAAAAGTGAGAGTGTTAAGATCATTTGCTTCTTCAATAGCAGTGGTTTTTCTCTCCCATTCAGGAGTTAAACACCTTAGGATCTTTCTGACTAAATCCACTTGTGAATATTCTTTTCCAAGGGATTTTAAAGTGTTAGTTATATCAGTCATTCTAGTTACCATGTCCAATATAGATTCATTTTGCTTCATTTTGAACAATTCAAATTTATGAACTAAAGAAGCAATTTTAGATTCCTTTACCTTTGACGTACCTTCGTGAGTCACAAGAAGAGTATTCCAGATTTCATTTGCTGTAGAGCATTGAGAGATGCGATTGAACTCTACCTTGTCAATGCCACAATATAATGCATTCATTGCCTTGGCATTAAGTGAAGCAGTCTTCTTTTCTTCATCGGTCCATCGGCTGAAATCAGTTGATGGAGTTTGGTACTTTTCTGAAACAACTCTCCAAATATCTAGATCCATGGATTGCAAGAATATTGTCATTCTTACTTTCCAGTAACCATAGCTTGTTCCGTCAAAGAGAGGAGGACGAACAGAGGAGCATCCTTCTTTGTGTTGAGATGTTGTAGTTGTCATGCTAGATGATGATCAAATTAGAATAATAGCAAACCTGCTTTGATACCAAATGAAAGTGCACTAGGATCGAGGCAACGAGCACTAGAGGGGGGGTGAATAGTGCTTTTATAAATTGTCTGCGGAATATTGAAGGATTTTGCAATTTGAAAAACAAACACACAAAGAACACAAGATTTTATCCTGGTTCGGTCTATCCCGACCTACATCCAGTCCCCAAGCAAAATCCGCTTGAGATTTCCACTATCAACCTTGTTAACTACAAGATCACACAGACCAAAACCGGTCCCACTTTCAGTAACAACCCTACTGAAAGCAAACAACTCCTTTAAACCAAGGAGTCCTTCTTTTTACAGAAAAATAAGTAACAACTTACAATACAACCTATGAGTCTTTCTGTTGAATGCAAATGAGATGCAATTGGCTTTTGAGGTTGTTGAAATATTCTACTCACGAATTCACTATCTCTCAAAGTGATTTGAGTGAAAAACTGAAGTGAAAATATCAAGTGAGTGAGAAAACAAATATTTGAATGAATATGAGTGAAAAGCAAGAAGTAAATGATTCAAATCGATTGAATTCCTGTTTATTTTGAGTGTAAAATGCACTCATATTTACAGTTGAAAGATTCCATACGTTGAGAGTATGAAAGGGTGTCAAAACCGTCCATTTTGAACGATCAAAACGTTTGAAAAATGAAAAGATACGCCTTTTTTGAAGTTTTAGGAAAACGGAAAAATTAGTCGACTGAAACAGTAGTTAGTCGACTAATAGTTAGTTATTAGTAGACTGACAGTTATCGTCGGTCGACTAATCTGTTAATCGAGCCGTTTGAAAATCTGAACTTTTGAAACTTAGTCGACTAGAGAAAAATTAGTCGACTGATAATATCATCAGTAGACTGAAAAACCTTTCAGTCGACTGATGCTAAAATCTTCTGAAAAACAAACATTCTATCCGGTCGACTGATAAAAGCATTAGTCGACTGCTGCTAAATTTTCAGAAAACACATGTTCTGTTCAGTCGACTAATAAAACCATAAGTCAACTGCTGCTAATTTTTCAAAAAACAGACATTTTGTCCAGTCGACTGATAAAACCTTTGGTCGACTAATTTGACAAAAATGACTTTTTAGAAAATATGGCGCGAAAGGATTAGTCGACTGGTAAGTTTATTGGTCGACTAATAAACATGAAAATTTAAGAAAAGAGTTTTCTAAAAAGATTTTCAAGAGGGTTCTTTTTAGAAAAGTTTTTCTAAAGACTTTTAAGGTGAAATGCAACCTAAATATGCATTCTAAGTAAGGCTCTTACAAGAATCTAATACTTTTAATGAATTAAACATTTGCACACTAGTCTTCAAAGATTCTTCAAAGATTTTTCATCGAATTCTTCAATTTCTTCATAGCCTTAGCTGAAATGCAGTTGATTCTACTTGCTCATCATTAAAACCTTGTTCTTGAAGTATCATGTATGGCTTCATTGTCGTAACAACACGCTGCTAATATGCTTCATCCGTCATTGTCACAACAACACTCATCATTTTTTTTTTACCACTCACCTGTATAGATTACTGACACTTCCTGCACTTGTGTAGCCACTGTGTTTCCCTACATTCCAGCTGCCCTGAATAGATACTATCTAACCACCCGGCTACATCCTTCATTAACAAACATCAGCACCATTTTGGCACCATTTGTTGTTTCCATTACAGCATCTCCCCCTTTCAGCAGGCTCTTATGATGGCTCTACAACATATGCATACAATACATCACATGCTTGTCATACGGCACCATCCTGCTGTGATTTCCTGCTGCAAATTGTCCCACCTTATCTGCCACTTTCATTATACTTCTTCATTTTTTATGTCACCATAGCTCCTTCTTCATTAACATCATGTCTCTCACCCTTTCCAGCTCCTGCACTCCATCTTTACCCCTGTCATTTTATATGCCTATACTCACTGTTAACTTACCTACAACTCTGCTCCCCCTGTCACTAACCATCCCCTGCACCTACCACACAACACCACACTGTTGTGACCACCTCCCTTATTTTATCTCTTCATCCTCCATTTCTTGTTTATCACATCTCCATTCTCATCAACAGTCTCTTCACCTTGCTGACTCCACTTGCCCAGCTCCGTCAACATTGTTGCACCTCATCAGTAGCATATAGTTCTCGCCCTTATCATGTAGTGCACACCATACCTCGGTAGCCTACAGGTCAGTATTTTCACTCCTTACCTACACCAAGGCACTGCTTTCAGCTGTTTTGGGAATCACTGATATTATATAGTGATCAACCGAAAGTATGGTATATGTTAATAGGCATCAGAACTCCACCTATAAGTAGTGATCAGCTGAAGCTTCCCGTTTCCTTAGCTGGAAAATTCTACCTGTGAATTTCCATACCACCTTCTCATAGCATGTCATTTCACCTTCACTACCTATACCCATTTATCACTTGCTGGCCACCCTAATGCCTTCACTTCTCCTGCCTCTCATTCATATCACCTGTATGCTCTCCTGTTGCACAAAAATATGTCCCTCTACTTTCATTTTACCACACTGCTATACCTCCACTCTTGTCATATGCCCTACATCAATGTAGTATCCCAGCTATCTACAAATCATTCCCTATATTGCCACCTACTTCCCAAACATCTCCTGCTATCATCTACCTATGTTGCATATATGTGTATATATATATATATATATATATATATATATATATATATATATATATATATATATATATATATATATACCTATATATGCATGTTCATGTATATATATAAGTATATACATCACTTTTTCTCTATTTTAAACCATGAATATCGTGGCATGTGGGCATCTCACCATTGTCATCTTTGAAATCAATATGATATGTTCAATTCTCTTTCATACTAACTAAGTGTTTTGCAGGGAATACGTGGAAAGGGCCATTTCTCGGATTTGTATTTCAATTTTCAATATTGTAATAAGTTAGGCCTTAATGAGAATTTGCATTTCATGTTTTAGATAGAATGAATGAGCATTGTAAATTTCATGAATTCTTGGTTTTCATATCATTTTCATTTCATTTTTCCAAAAATCTCACAATGGTGAAACACGAATGGCACGTGCACCATTCTAATAGGAGGTGATTAATCCTAAGTTGATGATTTGCATCAATGGCCATAGTCAGGATGTGAACAAAACTTAGGATTTTCATCTTTTATGGAATAACACTGGATCCACACTGGATCCTTTTCAAAATTCATCATATTTTCTTTAAATATTTTCCTCTTTTATCAGGGTTTAATTTAAAATTAATTCAATATATATACCAATGGCCATAGTCAAGGTATATTGAGAGTTAATTTCATTTTAAACTCTATAAAAACACCAAAATATGTTTTATTCTTCACCTGAATTTAAATATAGATTATTATATAATACATTCAATGACCATAGTCAAGGATGTATTATATTTTCAATCTCATTTTAATTCATTTAAAGAATGAAATATGCTTTTTAAAATCAATTTTCAAAATCTTTAAATTCATTTCATCATTTAGGAATAGAACTGCATCATATTTTCAAAATTCCTTTTTAAAATCCAAGTGATCTCAAATATCTTTCTTCAATCTCTATTTTAATTCATTCATCTATCTTATTTCAAAGATTTAAACTTCAATTTTAAAGTCCAATTTGACTTTGAAATTTCAAATCCAATCTTTATATTCAAAATTTCATCTTCCCATTCAAAATTCTACTTCAAAGTCCAATTTAACTTTAAAGTTTCTGATTCATCTTCAAATTCAAAACCAAGCTTATCTTCCTATCTTCAAATTAAAAATCTAAGTTTGAGATTGATTCTGAATCTCAAAGCTTGACCCTTCCTAAATTTTAAATTCAATTTGGGTTTTCAAACCCCGATCCATATTCAAAAGTCCCATTTTGACTTTCAAAAGCCCAAATCTAAAATTAGATCAACTTGGATCCAGTTTTCTAAATACAATTCTACTTTTGGTTCTTAGACTCCAGATCCAAATTACATCTTGGATTCCAGACCTTGGATCCAAATCTATTTTAGGATCCAGAACCCAATTCCATCTTGGATCTCAAACTTCAGATCCAAATCCATTTTAGGATCCAAAATCCAATCTCATCTTGGATCTCAGACTTCAGATCCAATTCCATTTAGGATTCAGAATCCAATTCCACTTTGGATCTCAGACTTCAGATCCAATTCCATTTTAGAATCCAGAATCCAATTCTACTTTGGATCTCAGACTTCAGATCCAAATCCATCTTAAGATCCAGACTTTGGATTTGAATTCCAGATTTCAAATCAAATTCTATTTTCAATTCCAACTTTTAAATCCAATTCCATTTTATTTTCAGATTTCAAATCCAATTCCATCTTCAGATCTCATCTGAACTTCCTATATTCATTTCTATTTGTAAAATACCATTTGATTTTCTTAAATCCATCCTGACTTCAAATTTTAAATCTAGAATTCAATATCATTTCAAATTTCATCTCCTTCTCTTAAAACCAGGTTCAAAATTCAAATTCAAAGTCAATTTCTGATTTTGAAAATTCATTCCTTTTCCTTTTATCTCAGCTTCCAAAAATCATTCTTTTCAAATCAAGATTTATTTTTCCCAACTCTGATTATTTCAAAGACTTAGAACTTTTCTGATTTATCTCAAGTTCTAAATTAGATTTTACCATTCAAAAACCATTTCTTCACTCCATTATCAAGTTCATCTCAGAATACTTGGAAATCTTCAAAATATCTTTTAAAAAGAGCATACATCATTGCATTGCACAAGCATGACTCTTTGTGCATTTATATTTAGAGTAAATTCTTAGATGATATTTAGGCAAAGCAAAAAGGCATAAATTCGATCCTTGGTTTGATTACCCCTGGTAAAGGCGCCAAGAACGGTCGAACCTCGTACCGACGAGCGAATCCCGTCTCTCCATTTTCCCGCAATATTTTCAAAAATGGAGGCAAGTAATTTTTTAAATATTTTCAAATCAAGGTCAAGTGAGACCCCGCAAAAGAGTTCCTCTTCTCTCTTCTTTTCTTTTCTCTTCTCTCTTCTTTTCCTTCCTTTTATTTTCTTCCCTCAAAAGGGAGGGAATAAAGGTTGGGAAGGGAAAGAGAAGGAAGAGAGAGAAACCACAAGAGAGGAAAAATTTTGCGATGATCACAAGTGGGGATGGATCGGTGAGCGTATGCGCAACATGTAACTTGGATGAAGCTGGTTCAGATTGGAAGAATGTTTCTCCTCCGTTCTATTTTTGTTGGAGATCACACTCGGACTGCTGGGAGATTGATCTAATAATAACCCGTGAGCTTGAATCTTCAAGCTAGGCAACAAACTTGGATCTTCAAGCAAGGCAAAGATTGGCTCGCGTGACACAATCTTGACACCAAAATGGTCAAATTATCTCCTGATATGCTAGTGCTCACAGAGTTTTATACTTTCGCCTGAAGGGGATGTTGTTAGACCTGTGCCTTACCCAAAATCATTAGGAGTTATCTGAACTTCAAAGCTCGACTGGGTCATGAACAACAATCTGAACAAGCGCAGATACTATTTGAGATACAGTTGATGGCAGAGAAAATATCCCAATCGTTGCTATTTCCAAAACAAGTTGTGAATAAGCCCCTGGATCCTGGATTTGCTAAAATATTTTCTGATTTTCTGACACATTTGTTGATATAGATTATGCTGCTGAATGAATCTTATTAGGAGCAGTGAGCCCAGAAATATTAGAAGCATCGCTCACGGACCTTGCCCTTGGCTTGCTGCTTAAGGGAGGTATAATATCATTTACCAGAATGATTAATAGAGTGATAGCATCCGAAGAGAGATTGCAGCGCTAAAGACTAAGTGTGGCCTACAGAGCTTATCGAAAATCAGGATCCACTAATGGGACAAAGTAAAAAAAAAATGATCAGGTATATCTATTGCATCGAAACCCCTGGATATTTCAAAATAGGGTATTGACCTCATATCCACACTTATTGAGGCCGATATTTATGATACCCAATTATTTGATATAAAACATGATACTTCAGCCATGAAAATCACCATGAAAACTCAATATAAAAATGAAAGAAATGAGTTCTAGAAAATAAAATGTGTAATTAAGAGAACATAAAATGGAAAAAGGGAAGAGAAGAAGGAATTATCCATGGTAACCTTCAAAAACCAGAGGGATAAACTCAGAGGGGGAAAATAGCAATTCTTACTGTAATGGAGCTGTGAAGGAGAGGAGTCTTTCCTCTGAACACTGGGTGGATTCAATTCCATCAAACCAGAAAAGCAGAGAAAGGAAAAAGGGAGAAGAAGGCTCGAGAATATGCATATGGAGGGGTGAAGAAGCAGTCTAAGGGAGAGAAGATAAATACGCAAGTAGAGAGGAATGTATGATGAAGAAAAACAGAAAATGCAACATATAATTTGATGATGTTGAGAATGATCTTAGATAAATTACAGAAGAAGAAAATAGCATGAACAAAAATAAACTGAACGAAATTCAAAAATAAACCACAGAAGAAGGAAGGAATTGTCAGAATATGGATTATTCTGTTGATGTCGCACAGATGCAGGTCGATTTTACCACAAGCAAATTGGCACTACATGGTGCTTCGATACAAAGAAATAGAAAAACCAAGAAAAACCAAGAAAAACAGGGGGAAAAGAAAGAAGAAAAAGACACTTACCGTGGTGGAGATCCTGTAGTCGACTTCTTATAACTGCGGGGAATTTTCTTCAATTTCCGTGGGTAAACTTGGATCGAGAGGAAGGAGATCTTCCTTTTGTGTTACTGCAGGCTTGATCGTATTCTCTCAAAGAGAGAAAAAGAGAAGAAACAGAAAGGATGGGGAAAAGGAGAGTTAAAGATATCATGAATGGGGAGGTCGAAGACGGATGAAGCGAGAAGGAGAAGGGTGGAGGGGTAAAATCCGATGCCTTCGACCCTTTGAAGGTCGGTTTTTATAAGTCGAGACCGTTGGAAAAAATTTCCAATGGGTCCCTCTTCGTTTTCAATTTTTTCAAAAGAGTGATTCTCTACAAAGGATTTTTTAAAAAGGGGGTTTTAGCCAAAAAGTACTTTCAAAAAAGGGGATAAGGCTATTTTTTTGGAATCTTTTATGCTTTTCTATTTTTTTTGTTCTTTTTTGTTGTATTTTTCCATTTTTTTGGTGTTTTTGATATAAAACTTTGAAAACTAAAGGGTTTTAAACTAATTTTGCAAAATTTTAAAAATATTTACAAAAGAAGGGTTTTTTGATAATTCAAGTTGTTCTTTGAAATTTTCTTTAGAAAACAGGTTTGGATCCAAGGTTTCTGAGAATATTCGTGTTTTGGACCTCAAATCAAGAAATATGGAGCAGTAGATCCAAACGGATACCGGATGGACTGTTTGAGCCTTTCAAAATTTATTTTTGTATTTTTATAAATTTGATTCAAAAATTGGATAACGGGGCTCAGAATTGGGTTTTGGTACTGGATCCGGATCCAAAATTGAGTCAGATATAGGAAATGGATTCTGATTTCAGTGAATCCGAGAAATAACTGGAATTTAGATCAAAATTGACTCAATTTACTCAAAAATGGAGGCTAGAGGCAAAAAAGAGGATTTTTGCAAAATTTTGAAAAAATGGGGTGTTCACAGTATACGACTAGACCGACTGGGCAATGACCCATGTTGTATCCACACGACTAAGCGAAGCTCGAGGAGCTGTCCTTAGATGCATGGGATACAGATGTGCCAAGAATAAAGACTTGAGCATGACATTCAGCTTGGAAGAGGCTTGCGCTAAGTCATGAAGACTTGAGCGAGAGATTCAAATCACAGCCTGAAAGAGGTTTGCCCTAAGTCATGAAGACTTGAACGGATGTTCAACTCATAGCCCTCAAGAGACTCTTGCGATATACTAAGTCATGGAGACTTGAGCGTCGTCATTGCGAACTGTGACCCTGAGTGGTCAACGCATTTACTTGAGTTGAATGGATACATGATTGTTTGCTTACCAGACCATCAATGGTTCTGACCCCATTTTATGGGGATTTCAGGTGTTGAACCTACGTTGCGATATGCGGAGCAAGACGGCATCGAGTTTCAGGGTTTCTCTAGACAGAGTTGTACTGCTTCCTTTTTATTGAACCTATATTGCTTTTTCAAGCAGTGATGTTGTAATAAACATGTGGTTTTTGATAAAATGAAACACTTTGGTGGTCAATGAGTTGCTTGGCCACATACCTGTAATGTGCTCAGAGTTTTCTAAAACTGACGACTCATTATCGTTTGATTCCGCTGCTGAAAACTTTTCTAAGTTTCGCTGCAAAGAAAAAGAAAAAAAAATCATGAAAATTTTAAGTTAGCTTTGTTTTGGAAATCTGGGGCGTTACAAAATTGGTATCAGAGCATGTGTCTGAGAAACCTGGTTCGAGATCCGTCATGTTTATGGTATCGCACTGTAAGTATAAATTTTATACTTTTTCTAATATGGGTGCATCTTTGTAGAGATGGAAACTCACATCTAGTGCAGATACTGCTATCGTTGCAAGTTTATGCATGATGAGTGGATATGCCCGTATGAGGTCCAAGACTGCCAATATTGTGGCAAAGATGGGCATTCCGCCAATGAATGCCAAAGGAGGTATACCCTCAATATGGGTCGATGGGCATCGAATGGTCTTAAAGATGAGACTTCATGCGTCAGTGGACTACATCACTCAAGTATTGGGAGTAATAGTACCCCAACAACTTCTGATGGATCACCAAGTCTGAGAGACTTTGATTTGAACTTTCTTGGAGAATTCAATCGCTCACCAACCTACCACCCGGCATCACATACGCGAAGCTTCCATGATCTGAATGAAAGAGGAGATTTCTTTCATTTACCAATCATGATTTCAGACTCTCCGAGTCATAGTGCTATTATCTGGGGGAATGGAGCAGCATCATGTGATCATTGCAATTTTTTTTTCTCTATTTCTTCTTTTTCCTTTCTAGCCTCTATTCCCTTTTTGAAGAAGAATAAAAGATAGAAAAGAAGAGAGAAGAGAAAAGAAAGAAAGAAGAGAGGAACTCTTTTGTAAAGGTCTCACTTGACCTTAATTTTGAAAAGATTTCTAAAATTACTCGCCTCCATTTTGAAAAGTTATGGAAAAATGATAGAGAGACGGGATTTGTTGGTCGATACGAGATTCAACCATTCCTGGCGCCTTTACCAGAGGTAATCGAACCAAGGATCGAATTTGTGCATTTTGCTTTGCCTAAATATTGTCTAAGAATTTATTCTAAGTCTAAAATGCACAAAGAATCATGCTTATGCAATGTGAATGCAAGAATGTATTCTTTTGAGAAGAATATTTTTAGAACTTTTGGGATTTATTCAAGTGATTTTGAAATTAAATTTTGAGAATATTCTGAAGAAATGGTTTTTGAAACTTGAAGATTAACTTAGAAAAAGCTAGATTTTGAATCTAACTTAGAACTTGAAATAGATCTGGAAGAAGAGACTTGAATTTTCAAGTCTTGGAATAATTAGAGTTTGGAAAATGGATCTTGGATGAAGAGAAAAAGAGAATTGGAATTGAGGTAGAATTTGAAGTAAGAATGAGATTTCAAAGTTAAAATGAACTATGAATTTGGATTTGATTCTCAAAAATCGATTTTGAAAAGAGATCTTTGATCTTTGAGTTTTGAACTCAAAACCTGAAATAGGAATCTGAATTTGGAAATGAAATTTAGACTTGGAAATGGTTTTTGGAAACAGAAAATAGAAAATAGAAAATTGAAATTCAGATGAGGTTCGAAAATGGAATTGAGTTTGGAATTGGAAATCAAATTGGAAAATGGGATCAGATTTGAAAATCTAAATCCAAGATGGAATTGGATTTGAAATTTGGGATCCAAGATGGAATTGGATTTGAAATTTGAGATCTAAGATGGAATTGGATTTGAAATTTTGGAATCCTAGATAGAATTTGGTTTTATCCGAAATCTGAAATCCAAGATGGAATTGGGTTTTAAATCTGAAATCCGATATGGAATGGGATTTGAAATCTGGAATCCAAGATGAGATTGGATTTGAAAATCTGAATCCCAGGTGGAATTGGGTTCTAAATCTAGAATCCAAGGTGGAATTGGATTTTGAAAATCCAAATGAGACTTTGAAGATGGATCTGGATTTTGGAATCCAGATTGAATTTGATTGTGGAAGTGGATTTTGAGAAATCCAAGTGGAATTTGAAAATGTGGAGTTGGATTTGAGACATCCTGATTGAATTTAAAAAATGGACTTGAATTTAGCACTAATCTTAATCTCAAAATGATTTGAAGATTAAAACTCAAAAGATTTCAAAAGAACTTGGGGATTTAGGAATTTGAAGTAAAGAATAGAAAACCTAAAATCAGGAGATGAACTTCAAAGTTGAATCAAACTTTGAAATTTGATTTGAATTGATTGGATCCTGAACATGGAAATGAATTTGGAATTCCAAAGTTGAATTGAACTCTGAAATATGATCTAGTTTGGAAATTGAATTTTAAATTTTAGAGATGAAGTTTAAATTTTGAGGTCAAATTGGACTTTGAAATTGAAGTTTGAATTTTGAGATAAGATAGAATTGAGAATAGGAAGATGAATTTGAATAAGAATTGAAGATTGATTTGAGAAATGAAGAAGATATTTGAAGAATTATCTCAAAATCACTTGGATTTTGAAGAAAATTTGAAATACTATGAAAAATGATGTAATTCTATCCTAAATGATGAATGAATTAAAAAGAATTTTGAAATTGGGCTTTGACAAGCATATTTTATTTTTTTAAGTAAATTGAAATAAGATTGAAGATATAATACATTTTTTACTATGGTCATAAAATATATTATATAATAATTATATTTAAATTCAGGTGAAGAATAAAATATATTTTGGTGTCTTTATAGAGTTTAAAATGAAATTAGCTCTCAATATATCCTGACTATGGCCATTGATATATATATTTTGAGTTATTTTCAAGTTAAACATATGATGATTTTTGAAAAGAGATCCAGTGTGGATCCAATGTTATTCCATAAAAGATGAAAACCCTAAGTTTTGTTCACATTTTGACTATGGTCATAAATGCAAATCGTCAACTTAGGATTTAATCACCTTTTATTAGAATGGTGCAAGTGTCATTCGTGTTTCGCCATGGTGGATTTTTGAAATAAAGAGAAGATGATATGAAACAAGCATTTCTAGAAAATATGTATGCTCATACATTCTATGCTAGTGCAGGAAATGTAAAATTCTCATTATAACCTAGCTATTATAGCTTGGAAAAAGGGAATTAAAATTATAGCTTCTAAGCTAAGAAAGAAAATGACACTTTTCATATATTTTCCTGCAAAAGGGTTAGCATGATGTGCAAATACAGAGAGAGATGAGGTTTGAAACACAAATGATGAAATGGACTTAAAATGCATATGGGATGTATCGAATTAATGAAAAAAATACTTATTACAAAGCATATGTGATGCCTCAATGGTATGATATATATATATATATATAGAGAGAGAGAGAGAGAGAATGATGAATGAATTAGATACATAAAATACTAATGAAAATGCCTTGTCAGATAAAAAAGCATATTGAATGATATGACTAGTTTGCAATAGAATGGATCCATACTGCTAATCTAACAATTCTTATGAGAGGAAGTACAAACCGGTAATCCTTAAATCAACTAAAAAAGAAGCAATGCTGAAATCAAAGGGATTAAACAAGCAAATTGAAACTAATGGGGCAGCCATTTCAACTTATGCCTAGGCATGTGGCTGAGCAACAACACTTCCAGGGATTCGTTGGATTCATGGTCTTTGCAGCAGGTAGTATGGGCTGGGTGATATGAGAATGGTTGTCACTGGACCCTCTTGAAGTGGTTGAGGCTGGAATGAAGGGCAAAGCGTGGGTATGTGAAGGAGACAGCAGACTAAATGAAGAGTTTATGGAGATAAGCTTGATGGGTGAAATATATGATGATGTGTTGCAATTGCAGGGAAAACTGCAAGTAACAGAGTGTAGATGAAGTGAATAGGGTGTTTTATAGAAAATTCATCTTAACAGCAAACGCGTTGTGCATGCTGAGAAGAGGTAAGTGTATGTAAGGGTGTTTGCAAATGTAATGACAGTGATGGTGTTACTGTTGCAGGGTGTGAGAGTGTTGTGAAAATGAAAATATGGGTGAAATTGGGTGTAAATGAAATGTGCAATGAATAATATAATGGAATGTGATGTATAATGGTGCCTAACCAGGTACTAGATAGTGAGTGACATTTGAAGCTCTAAATGATATAATTAACAGTGAGGTATGTGCAGGTAGGCTATAGGGAGGTGGCGTAGCAAAGCGCTGTTGTAGGATTGGGTGGCAGTTGTGATGTATGGACCGGTGTAGATGGGCGTGAAGGAAGCAAAGTAAATGAGAAGGTGCAGTGAAATGGGTTATGTGATGATAACTGGCTGCAGGAAGAGGTCTCTCTACTGTGTGTATAGCACAGTGTTGCTATTTGAAAGGTAATGGGAATAATAAAAACATGTGCATGGAATGCTATAGGTGGAGCAAGGGATGCAGCAGTGAGGTGAGGACATGAAAATGCAGTAGTGGGGGAGTATATGAATGAAGGTGCTGCAGGGGGTGATATACAATGTTAAGATGTTGTAGCAAAGTGAAGGGACAATGGGGTATTGTACTGTGGTAGATGTAAATGCCAGTGTCGCTGCGGGAGTCGCAGCAGGTGGGTATGAGATGCTACAGATGTAAATGACATGATATATTCTGCTGTAGATGCAGAATACATGGTAAATGGGTGTATAGATGGGTGTACATAGGGGATGGTGTGCTGGAAGAAATGGCAGAATGATGCGCTGCTACAGGGGATGCAGCAGGGCGTATGTTAGGTGAAAATACAGGTTCAGATGTAGCAGGCAAAAGAAGAATGAGGCAGCAGAAGCCATTGCAATGAAAGTCATAACCCAATGTGAGACAGAAGAGGAGAGATAGAATATCAACAAAAGGCGGCAGGAACCAACAAGTGGAATCTTCAGCACTTGTGATAGTTGTAGCTCCCTTCCATACATATGGGATGTATCGAATTAATGAAAAAAAATACTTATTACAAAGCATATGTGATGCCTCAATGGTATGATATATATGTATATATATATATATATAGAGAGAGAGAGAGAGAAAGAGAATGATGAATGAATTAGATACATAAAATACTAATGAAAATGCCTTGTCAGATAAAAAAGCATATTGAATGATATGACTAGTTTGCAATAGAATGGATCCATGCTGCTAATCTAACAATTCTTATGAGAGGAAGTACAAACCGGTAATCCTTAAATCAACTAAAAAAGAAGCAATGCTGAAATCAAAGGGATTAAACAAGCAAATTGAAACTAATGGGGCAGCCATTTCAACTTATGCCTAGGCATGTGGCTGAGCAACAACACTTCCAGGGATTCGTTGGATTCATGGTCTTTGCAGCAGGTAGTATGGGCTGGGTGATATGAGAATGGTTGTCACTGGACCCTCTTGAAGTGGTTGAGGCTGGAATGAAGGGCAAAGCGTGGGTATGTGAAGGAGACAGCAGACTAAATGAAGAGTTTATGGAGATAAGCTTGATGGGTGAAATATATGATGATGTGTTGCAATTGCAGGGAAAACTGCAAGTAACAGAGTGTAGATGAAGTGAATAGGGTGTTTTATAGAAAATTCATCTTAACAGCAAACGCGTTGTGCATGCTGAGAAGAGGTAAGTGTATGTAAGGGTGTTTGCAAATGTAATGACAGTGATGGTGTTACTGTTGCAGGGTGTGAGAGTGTTGTGAAAATGAAAATATGGGTGAAATTGGGTATAAATGAAATGTGCAATGAATAATATAATGGAATGTGATGTATAATGGTGCCTAACCAGGTACTAGATAGTGAGTGACATTTGAAGCTCTAAATGATATAATTAACAGTGAGGTATGTGCAGGTAGGCTATAGGGAGGTGGCGTAGCAAAGCGCTGTTGTAGGATTGGGTGGCAGTTGTGATGTATGGACCGGTGTAGATGGGCGTGAAGGAAGCAAAGTAAATGAGAAGGTGTAGTGAAATGGGTTATGTGATGATAACTGGCTGCAGGAAGAGGTCTCTCTACTGTGTGTATAGCACAGTGTTGCTATTTGAAAGGTAATGGGAATAATAAAAACATGTGCATGGAATGCTATAGGTGGAGCAAGGGATGCAGCAGTGAGGTGAGGACATGAAAATGCAGTAGTGGGGGAGTATATGAATGAAGGTGCTGCAGGGGGTGATATACAATGTTAAGATGTTGTAGCAAAGTGAAGGGACAATGGGGTATTGTACTGTGGTAGATGTAAATGCCAGTGTCGCTGCGGGAGTCGCAGCAGGTGGGTATGAGATGCTACAGATGTAAATGACATGATATATTCTGCTGTAGATGCAGAATACATGGTAAATGGGTGTATAGATGGGTGTACATAGGGGATGGTGTGCTGGAAGAAATGGCAGAATGATGCGCTGCTACAGGGGATGCAGCAGGGCGTATGTTAGGTGAAAATACAGGTTCAGATGTAGCAGGCAAAAGAAGAATGAGGCAGCAGAAGCCATTGCAATGAAAGTCATAACCCAATGTGAGACAGAAGAGGAGAGATAGAATATCAACAAAAGGCGGCAGGAACCAACAAGTGGAATTTTCAGCACTTGTGATAGTTGTAGCTCCCTTCCATCTTGTTGTCATGAGCAAACGCCTGTTGAATCAGAAGTAAATGTACCCATGACAGTTGTGAACACAAATGCTATTGAAAATGGGCGCCACGCTGTTTTCACATTGCACTCCAAACCAAATATGTTATGCAATTTGTGGGATTTTTCACATAGGGTGCCTCCTTGTTTCCCCCCAAAAAAACAAAAAAACAAATCTCCCTTTTCATTTGTGTGGACAAGATGTTTCCATTACTTGCTAGTCCATGGTGTGAGATTTTCACTGCATTCTGTACACATATAATCCTATCTTATAAGTCCTATATATGCTGGTACCTATGAGATTGACATATAACCTACTTCATATGCAGAGAATCTATTATTAATCAACCTGCTTGTTACCCACAACAAACAAGATCAAGCTAGCATATTCTTCAGCTACCATCATGGCTGATTCCATTAAGCTCCAGTGTAAGTAACCAATCAATCAAAATCATGTACTAGGGGCAGGACTCATTGGGAAGCATATTTGACTCTGAATCCAAAAGAGATAGACTTGGGTTTGTAGCCATTGTAAGGAGCTTAAGATTCTATCAAAAGGGAACCATATTTTTTTTTTTGGAAAAGCATACTCATCATGTCTTAGGTAAGACAAAACACATTGCCTTACACATTTGCCTAAACAGGATGAACATCCCCTATACAGGTCGTTAGTCTCAGCATGGCAAAAAGTAAACATGGTCAACAAGCAACTAATATCAAAGTTCAGTAAACAAATAGACAATTTATATCAAAGAATTTACTGTAGATGCTAAAATCAATCCAACTTGTCTAAGCCTAAGGATTTCCCATACGCATTACCTCTCACCAATATCTTAGTGTGTATTGAGGTCATGCAAGTTGGGGCAGCAAATGGATGATAAGGTGAGGTAAAATAGTGGGTTGAAGACATGGTAACCATGCGATGGATGAAAGGTGGCTGGAGATGAGAGTGGTGGAAGTATACACAGTGCATACAACAGATGCTGTGTGTATGTGTTATGGATGGGCAGTGATGTGAATAGTGTTGATCGGAATGGGTGCTCAAGCCCTGCACCTCCTAATTCCAACAATCCTCCTTCATCAGTCAAATTTGATGGGGGTCTCTTGAGTCTTATTTTTCATATTGCAAACTTGAGTTTATTTTTGAAAATTACGGTCCATCTCCAAGGAGCGATCGACACTTGTGACTTCCACATCAAAATGTGATGTAGAACTGATATTACTATAGAGACTTCATCTCCTTGATAGCTTAGATGTCTAGCCGTTTCACTGTTAATGTCACTTATCTGATCTTCCACTGATATATATATAACAATGAGCAGAATTAGGTACGAGCCTATTGCCTTTGTATCCAACATCAGATTGTTGTCATGTAGGCTGCTTCCTGGACTTGCTGGAATTCTGCGGTGAGGTAGGTTGCCTGGTCTTCCTCTCTACTCCTTGCTTCCTCTGCTACAATCGTGGACTCAAAGACCCTGAATTCTTTATGGAGCTGCTAATGTTATCTTTGATCACCTATTGACGTTTAGATGAAATCTGTATCAATCGTGCCAGAGGCTTTTGAGGCCCTTGCAAGTTACCTTTATTCCTGACATTGATTTCCTTATTCGCAGATCCCTGAATCTGATTTTCATTCTCTTTGCTGCTAATTTTGGGAGAAGAATCCTTGGTTTTATGTAGAACCTTTATGGACACAACTCATTTAAGAGACTTAAAGTCCCCTGTTAATTTATAGCTTTGAGGAAAAGAGAAGCTATCAAAGATGATGAGAGATGATGGTGTGATGCTGGATTTGTCAATAGCTTTTGCAGGTTTCATGATCAATATTGGAGATTCAAAAGCCCTTGGTGGGCAGCTTTCCCTGGTTGGAAGAGAGATTGGATAACTGGGTTTCATGATCAATATCTCTGACCCCAGAATCCATATAGGGGATCTGGTTTGAGTATGTTTTTAGAGTTGGGAACTGCTGAGCTTTATTAAGTTTATGCCAATGTCGTGAGATGCAGAAACAGGAAATAACAATGCTATGCCAATGTCGTGAGATGCAGAAACAGGGAAATAATAATGCTAATGCCAATGTCATGAGATGTTGATAAAGAAATGACCATGAAAAGGGAGAATGTACAAAAGGAATGTAATGAATGCTTTAAATGCACGATAGATGATATTAGGCATTATGAAACAAAATGTTGAAAGGAAATTCAGGCATACAGAGGATAATGCAAATGGAAAATTAATGATGGATTCTAATCGATCCTAAATAATAAAAAAAAAATGAGTGTACGAGGATTATCAGGAAATAGAAGGAACATAAAATGATGAAATGGGGTGGACACGATGAATCAGATTGCTATAAAAATGAGAGATCAATTGCAACGGATAATGAAATGTAAACCATCAAAATCAACATAAGAAAAGAAATGGGATACAAATACAGGGGATTAACCCATAAAGCAAATGTGCCAACACATGTTTTCAGAAAGGGAATAAAACAAGGATTCAAAGGGATCTAATGAACCCAATAGATCGCCTCTTGGTGGTGGATGCATCATATAATCCATCGGCAGATGGGTATTCAGTACCTAGGCATGCATTATCTAAAGACCAACAGTAGATTGCAACGGATGGTAGGCTTTGGAACTACCAAAAACAAATTACGAGAGAGGGAAGAATGGGCAGAACACAGCAAATTAGAACTAATAAAATGCCCTCCGATGCCATTTGGAACGAGAATTAAATGTAAGAGACAACTAAAATACATAAGAGAAAACAGCAGGAAGTCAGGTTATGGGAATTGGTGATTCCGTTAATATTGCAATTGGGGGGGTCGGTCCTGCTATATGCATGTTGACCCTACCTTCGATGCGTTTTGATAAAATAAAATAAAAAATGAAGAAAACCACTATTAAAATTAAGGAATAGAGTAAGACAAAGAATCGAAAGAAGAGGAAAATGAGTACTTACCTGTGGTTGTTGTTACTGAGATCAGAACTCCTTTGATCAATGAGAAGACCCAGGAGGGGAAATGAGAAGAAGCAAAAGAAGAAGTATCGAGATGGAGAAGGGTGGAGTGATTGTTTTATTAACACTGGTTTTTGCAGGGATTCAGACAGAGGGAAGAGAGATTTCTCTGTAACTCTACGAATGAGGGATCAATCTTCAACACTTGTAGGGAAAACTCCAGAGGGAGGAAGGAGAGAGGAGGAGACGAGAGAAAGAGAAGAAGGAACAAATCGTGAAATGGTGGGGTGAAGAAGCAGTGAAACTCATCGACTCTGGATGGTTTGTTAAATAGACCGAGGAGAAGGATCGAGAGGGACTCCTGTGGCTAACGAAAAGCCGTTGAGAAAATTTCAAAATGGTCCTTTAGTTTGTTTCAAATTTTCAAAAAGAAGATTTTTGGGTTAAAGATTTTCAAAAAGGGGCTAGGGTTATTTCCTAAAATTTTATTTTTTTGTATATTTTCTGAAAGAAAAAAAATTAAAACATGATGGAGAGGATCCTGATAAGGTTTTTTGGGGTTTTTATAAAATATTAGTTTTAAAATTTTAAGATTTTCTAAAAATGAGGTTATTGGGAAAATACAGGGCTAATTTTGGAAATTGGTTTCAAATATGGGTCTGGGTTCAAGATTTTTGATAAAACATTAGAATTTGGATTTTGAATTGAGATTGAGCCCTGAATTGAGAAAAGCCTCTAAGAAAATATAAAAAATTTGTTTTTTTTTTGTTTTTAAAAAAAAATAAGAGATTCAGGATCATAATTGGATATGAATATTCGATTTGGATCAGAAATAAAATTTGAATCTGGATTCTAGTGAATCTGAGAAATGAATGGATTTTTTATCAAAAGTTGACCCGATTATTCAGAAGATGCGAGGTCGAGGGCAAAAAGGGATTTTTTTAGAAAATTTGGGGTATTCACACATCACAAATGCCGAGTCTGAATGGCCAGGGAGAGGGATACAACTCCTATCTCAGTATGATCTCGAACTCCCTGAGTCATAATGCTACAGTGTGGAAAAGTGGACCGGCATCACTGATCTACCCACAAGATTCACTTGAGAGTGGGGAAGTACCACCCAAGCTAACTCTAATTGTGCCTAAGCCAAGGCGATGTGGCAACCGATGGGCTTTTATGAGGTCATACACATCGAGAAAATTCAGTCCTTAAGAGACTGATAATGTTTTGGAGTCAATATACTCATGTATTTAGTTTCTCGCCGCCTATGTCTGCCATTGTGGCATGACACTTGTATATAATGGCGATGCTTGTGTAATGAATGTATATAAGTAAATAAAGCTTTACTTCCCCATATACATCGAGAAACTAAAATAAGTGCTTGTGTGTGAATAGATAAATGACTCTTACGATGAGGAGAACCATGCCAAGCGAGGAGTCTCATACGCTAGAGACACTCAACAACCTGGTGACAGCCATCCATGAAACAATGCCAGAACCAGTCACTTCTTGAAACGAGAACCTTGGAGGAATAACTTATGAGAAGTTCCTCAAGCTTGACCAGCAAGTTTTTGTTGGAAGAGTCGATCTAGAACTCGCAGAAAGCTGGATTGAAAAGACAGAACATGCCTTCCTGGTATTGGGGGTACCAGAGGAGAAAAAGATAAATTTTGGCACGTACAGACTGAAAGACAATGCACAAAAGTGGTGGGATACCATTAAGTTGATCTAGTTCTCACAAATCGAAGTCATCCCATGGACTGACTTTCAGAGGACTTTCATGGATAACTACTTCCTATTGCACTCCAAAAACAAAAATAAGATGGAGTTTCTGGAATTGGAACAAGGTGGTATGAGTCTTACCGACTATACTACCAAATTTCAAAATCTTGAGTGGTATTGGGACAAATGTTCAACTTTGGGTTGTGCTTTGGACCTTTGGTAGGTCTTATTTGCTTGTAGACCTTGTCGTGTTCGTTATTGTGAGAGGGAGCTCAAGTTGCTTACTAAGACAGTGGTTGGTCTCAACCATGCTTTACTTTTTCTTTTTCAGGTACCCACGAGTAGGTGTGCTTGGTGGAAATGGATGAGAGGATCGAGTATCTCTGGAGCTGAATCATGTACCTTTATAGTCTTGGGACCGTTGTATGTTTTGAGACTTTCATGTACTGTGAATTTTATAATTTTCTAATTGAACTATGTATAGATGAATTCTCTTTTGAATGAAAAGAAAATGAGTAATTGGTTTTTGAATCTTGAGTTGAGTTTAGAGTTGAAAATGCTTTCTCTTGAAATCAGTTTTCATAAACTAAGTTTTGTTCTATTGTGTTCTCTTTTCAAAACCATTAAAAAAAATCTGTTGTTTTTTGGGTTCATCACAGCATAAGTGAGATCAACATTGTAACCATGAGATCAATTGTGTGCTTCGTACCACTTTCGATGGCAATGCACTACTGACACACGTACTTGTGTCTTCCTAGAGAGTTTTTGTAGCTTTTCTTTTATCTTAGGCACCACAATGCCTGGCATATTTTGTCTGACATTCTTTCTTTTCTCAAAAAGTTTCATCAGCAAGACACAAAGCTTTTCAATAAGAAAAATTAAGGGCTTGTCACGTATGGCAAAAATCTATGCATTGAAGTTTTTTGCTGTATTAGACGTAAAACACCCATATCTTTTCACTAGAAAGTGACTGTTAGCATAATATTTTGGGTGCACGTCAATGAAAACATAATTGTATGCGACTTCATCTTGCTCCTATTTTTTTTTTAAAGAAAATAAGTGCATTATTGTGTCGTGGCTACTCAAGCTACACTCCACCAAAATACATTGAGTGGTGAACCAAACTTCCTAGAGAAGTTTTTTGTCAAATGCTTTATGCTATCCAACATGATATATAGGTCATGTATGGGAGATACCATACTTTAGACCTTCATGCCTATCAAAGATAATTATAACCTCTAAACTTTCTTTATATCTGTCCTAGCGTATGAGTTATTCTTTTACATGCTTCAAAAACCATGCCCATGAATCCTTCGACTCCTTATCAATAGCTGCAAATGCTATCAGAAATATCTCACAATGATCAATACCATGGGTCGAAAATAATATATTGGCATTTTTTTCTTTTAGGAATGTGTCATCTACCATAAGAACTGGAGGGCATCCTTTCAAAAATACATCAATGTTTGGACAGAAGGATAAGAACATGTACTAAAATCAATCTAAATATACCCTAGTGATCCTAGGTTAGCCTTTATCAAATGATCTAAATACACGAAAAACATCTTGAAAGGCTCTTTGAATGTATGCTCGCCATGCTTGTTTGTAAGTGACCAACACTCTTTCCTCGTGATTGATGTCATTCATGATTTTTCTTGGGGTTATTGTACATGCATTTGTAAATAACATCTGAAATTCACTTGAAAGAGACTTTTTCCACCACAAGGTTGCCTAGTTATCCAATGCATGTATGTTCGCTTTGATACTTTTTCACTTGAAAGAGATCTTCTATGGGCAAACAATTGTAGTTGCGGGTTCGGTCTCGTGCATACGACAATAACTCTATTATCGCAGCTCTTCAGGAATTTTGTTTTATAGTTATTTATGAAGACATTATCTTCCAAAAACTGGTGACAATATTGGAGACTATTAAACCTTTTGCAAATAGCAATTTCTCAATCATTTGAGCTTGTTAGCCACTGAAATTTTTCACAATCACTAAGTGGTTCATTATGCAATTGCTTATATAAATGAGATGTCTCCGCTTCAATGATTTTTAATTGTTTTTCATTGTATGAGAATCCAATGAACAAAAACTTATTCGACGTCTCATTTGTGTAAAAACATAAAATAGTTCTTATGCCAACAAATGTTCATATAATTTCTACAACATACCAAGGCTTCAATTTCTCAAATCTCATTCATACATCGCTTTCACCCGCTTTTATTTGTCACATGTTATCACTATCTTTGTCCTCTCCTATCGACATGGTATAGTAATCATCATTGCTATCATCTGATTCTCTACTATTACTACTACTAATTGACTGTTTAGTTGCACAAACTAAGTCAAGATTCATCGTATCTATCGCTTTCAACCCATTCATACATTCAACATTTATGCATTTTCAATATTCAAGATTAAGCATATGTGCAAAAATATAATAACTGCACATATATATAAGACCCTCAAATTTTCTGAGAAAATTATTCAATGAATCATGAAATTTCAAAGTACATGTATGAGCTTTGGTATACGTATATATATATAGGTATACATGTATAAATATATATATATATATGAATATAAAAGAAAAACCCTAGAACAATATATATATATATATATATATATATATATATATATTCATTTGATTCGAGTTTTTGATAGGTTTTAGGATTTTTATTAAAAGAGTTTTTCTTTCTTTGTTTTTTTTTTAATGTTTAAGAATGATAAAGAATTAGGAATTTTATTCAAACCTTAAGTTCAAATTCAAAAAAAAAAGGGGAGCTTAAAACCCATTTCAACATAAAACGGTACTTTGAATATGGTTTATGAAAATTGCTAGGTTTATCAAAAAAATTAGAAATGATGTTTCCAAAGATCAAGTTTTAATTTCAAAAAAAGAAAGAAAGCAGAAGTGGTTTTGGAAATGAATTAAAACAAAATTTAACAATTCAAAAAGAGGTTTTGTTTGAAAGGAGTCAAAACAAAATTCATAAAAGAAAAAAGTTAGTTTTGGGAATTTGGAAGAAGTTGGCATAGGCCAACGTTAGCCTAGGAGCATGGGCGCACTCTAGAGTGCAGCCCATGCCCTTTTTGAAAAGTCAACACAACAAAAAACAAAAAAAAACAAAAGGTGATTTTGAAAGCCTTAAAAAGGGCCCGGTTTTAAGAAGGAAAAGAGGGGGAGTGGGTAGCATTAAATACATGGCCTTTCAAAGGTCAAGAGGGGGAGGGGGTGTAAACAAGGTGGACCCTCCATCTTACCCTTCCAAATCTCAGTCGTCCAATAGCCTTATAAGGCTTTGGATGAGGGGGAAGGAGAGAGAAAACCAAAACCGATTTGGTCTCTCTCTCTCTTCTCTCTTCCTCTCCTCTCTACTCTCTTTATCTTCTCTCTCTCCCTCTACACAAAAATTCTCTGTGTGTGTGTGTGTGTGTGTGTGTGTGTGTGTGTGTGTGTGTGTGTGTGTGTGTGTGTGGAGACTAATCCCAAGCAAGAAGAAGCACAACCTCTTCTTCTCCATCCTTCAACCAATCAAGGTGAGGCTTTCTTTCCACTTCTTACCATTTTATTTGAAATGTCTTGACAGAAGCATGAAACCTTGTATTCGTCTTGCATTCGTGGAAAGGCAAGGGGTCTGGGTAGATTTAGTTGGCATAATGAGTGTCATGCTCTGATGTTATGCACACAACCATGCTCACACACGCACCATGTGTTTCTCGCATGAAATGTTTTTTTTTCTTTTTTCTGATTTTCTGAGTTGTCAGAGACAACTCTGATAAATTGACTATATTTCCCTATATACAGGTCGCTTTTCAGTGTTATTGAACATTCTAGAAAGCTAAGACGCAGTCATCCAACTTTGCAGTTGAGGATTTTTCCTTATTTGGTCTGCAGGGTCATCAAAAATCCCTGTCAATGGTGGACAACCAGAATTCTGTGAGCAGTCCAGAACGTCCTAGACAGTGTCCTGTATTTTCGAGATATATCCAGATTTCCTTCATGAAAGTTTGAGATGTTGTATTTTGTGGAAATATAACACATAGCTCCACAACTTTCATGTTTAGCATCATGGTTGAATCTCCCTCTAAGCATTTCGACTGTTAAGCGCTTCAGCTCCAAGAGCCCGGACAGACCCCTTTTGCAAGCCCTAAGGCCTGCACTGCCCCTCTCCTTCTTCCTTTGGTATGGCAGCCCATACCGGGTTTGGACACCCCGATCCAGACCACGGCTCAGGGCCCAAGCACTCTAGCATGGGTCTAAACAGGCTAGTCTAGACCTAGGCCACCCGTGTCAGCGACAACTGAACCAAGTTCGGTTCAGTTGATGCTGTTGGGTGCGGCAGCACCATAACTGGTCTGGACAACTGATCCAGACCATGCACATGATTTGCGCACACCCTGTGCTATCAGCACAAGCCTGTACCAGTTGTCTAGACCTGGGATGTTGGCCCCAGCCACGACTTATACCCGGATGGGTCAGGTCTAGGTTGCAGCACACTGACCTCAAACCGGGCCTGCAGTGCTGGCCTTGCTGGCCATTCCAGCACCTCCTATTGCATTGTCATGCAGCAGGAAGGTGGACAGAAAGTGGCAGCTTGCTGCCCACCTATGTTTCTCCCGTCGCAGCGGTCTCCGTGACCCTTGCTGACCTCATTGGCACTTCTGATGCTCCTTGCTGCAATATCGCGGCAGCAAGGAGGTGGTAAGCAAGTGGCAACTTGCTTCCCACCTAGTTCGCCCTCTTCGCAGTGGGTTCCGTGATAAATATCAGCCATTGTTGGCAGTTGTACCACTCTTAGACCATCGCGATCGTGCCTCATGAATTCTCCTTAGTCATTTCACAAGCGCGACAATGTCGCTTTGGAATTGCTAATGTAATTCCCATACGTATACAAATGCTCCAATTTGCATACCTCAGCACTTGTGTATGTTGTGGTCGCGATTTTTGCAAGCAAATGGTCATTCTACACAATTCACCTATGTATGGTGTTTTGAATGCGATACGTTGGGGTTTTTCCATGGCATGTGTAAATGAAATAAAACCATATTGATGTACGCACGTTGTGGCATGTTAGCTCGCTAATTAAGAGCATGACAAAGGCAAAGAGTCTTTGAATGACACATGTATATGTTAAATGTGAAATTTTGTGATTCAAATGCGTGATTATCGCACACCACTCGCACATTGAGCACGTGCATGGATAGTATCCGTTATTATGTATTTAGTGTCAAAATCGCAAGAAAGTTGGTAAAATTGCATGTCTAAGTCATGTATCGCATATTTGGCAACTTCCACTTACTCAAATTGACACGTTGCAGTACGGTTTGATGTGATATACTAAATATTTACTGTTTCACATGCGAGACTTATGCGAAAAAAATTATAAGATTGAATATGTGCATGCTTCACACTCTCACATTGCACATCTTGACACTAAACTAGCCTTGTTTATTGTTTATATCAAGTATCATATTTGTTAATGTGCGTTACAATAAATCGTATTATACTTGACACTACACTGATGTATTATCGCACGCTACGCACTTGATGTATCCCGGCAAAGGGTTGGGAAGTTAGCACCACATAGGGTATGGGCATGAATTGTCAGTTGAGGTTATGCGACTCCACCTGAGTCATGTTGGGCGAAGGTCCCATGTTCGTGAGAGAGCTCACGTGTTGTGATACCCTAAAAATGAAAATGGTGTTAAAGATTGCCTTCACCAGCGATGTGCTCTCCTTTGGCCATGTGAGGCCAAGCACGTGAATGGATAGGCTAAGACCTCGTTTGCGTACCCCACGGGGACCACGAGGCAAGTATGTCTAAACACCTCGGAAGGAGGTGTGATTGTCAAACCAGCTTAAGAAAGATAAACCGTTGTCGCCCCATTCACAAAATGGTTCACCTTAGAGAGGGTGGATGGTACAGCCCTGAGTGACAAGTCGTTACTATGACACATTTATAGGAGCTGAGGTATCTTTTGATTTTCAGTCACTCAGTGTTAGGGAGGTCGAGGTTACCTGTTGAGGTACCTCCACTACTACAGTAGTGAGGATTGCAATTCATTACCTATGTGAGGGTTCTCTCAGCCTTGGGCTGCTCGCATGTGGTTACTCGGTTTGTACTGTCTCCGGTGACCACATTACAAATTTAATAATAGACGTCGGGTGCATGTCTCACAGAATGTAAAGTTCCTTCGCATACCCGAAGGAGTAAGAAAGAAGAACATAATTACTAACCAATCACATGCTGACTTACCTTGATTAGTTATTTGATTATATTAGAACTGTGTAATGTGTTTCCTTTCCTTTGTTTTCTTTGTTGTATATACCGTAGTTACTTTACTTTGGTTGTATGTTTCTAACTGTCTCATCTTAATCCACGTAGCTTTGTATTGTCATTTGTGCCAGTTTGCACTTGTTGAATGTTACACGTATATATGCTCACACGCACTTTTACTTTGGTTACACATTGTCAACTATTCTATCATGTTAGCCGTAGTTCTGCTGTTTACTTTTGATTCCTGTCATAACTGCTATCATGCCTTATGTTTTCCTGAAAATGGTAGATCTTGATTTGTTATCTTACTAACTCGCAAGAGTACTGACCCCGTTTTATGGGGATACAGGTGATGACTGCTAGGATGCGATCACGACGACTGTGCTACAAAGGCTTGGGACCCACACTTTGGACTTACACGATCTTGACAGTTGTTTTGGGAAATCCCCCTTTTTGGTTTTTGAGAGACCCTTTTTGTAACTGAATTGATGTATATTCTCGGTTTCATTTTGTAAAGCAAGTGTGGAATGAAATGTTTCTTTTTGTTGTTCATCTTGTAACCCGCTCAAATTTTTCAACTGATTTCCCTTATGGTTTTCCGCTTGCTTAGTGTTTTCAAAAAAAAAAAATCTTCAAAAAATTTAAGGATTTTACAAGTTGGGATTTTGGGGTGTTAGAATATATCTCAAGCAAAAATTAAAACTTATACCTAGTATATTTTAACTCTTTCAGATGCCATCATTACATGCTTATAACAACCACACAACATATATCATTTATTTTAAAAAAATTAGCATGTGAGAAAAAGACATTCATTATATATATATATGAAAAAACCATAAACATAGTAAACCTTAAACAGTAAACACAGGAAAGCACAAAAAAAAATCAACAACAACAACTACACACAAATAAATATATATATAGAAACATCCACACAACATCTCATCATTAAATTGTGTTTTAAAAAAAATGTGTTTTAAAAAAATAATTGGTTCAACAATCAAATATGTGCTTATCGAAAAAAATGTCGTCGAAGATTCCAAAATACTTAAGGATAAAGTATTGCCGAAATAGTTGCCACAGGAAAGCGGGATGGAGACCACAAATAACCCTAAAAATTTTGGATTGCAGTGTTTCGGTTTTTATACTCACAATGTTTGCATATAAATTATCTGCGAACTTCATGGAATATGTGCGATGTTCTGAAGTTTGAGCGCAGTTCACACATAAAATTATGTGCAAACTTCGTGACACATGTGTGATGTTCCGAAGTTCAAGATTAATAAGAAGTCCACACATAAATTTTATGCTACCTTCATGATGTCTATAAGAAAAATATGCAAAACTCCTTTTAAGTGGTTGTTTCTGTTACCTAAGGAACAGAGTGATATATCGCACGAAGTTTGCCAGTTTCGCATATGTGAAGGTTAAATAGGTCATAGTAAAGTTAGGTATTTGAGATTTTAGACATCAGAAGAACAACAGAAATTGCAAAGCATTTCTGAAAATAGGTCATATTTTTGGAACAGTATGATCATTTTTTGATATATATATATATATATTGGATTTTGAAAACCTCCCCAATGGAAAACCCTCCCAAACCTTTCAAATGGACATTTTATTGGATTTTTAGTTTTTTTTCAAAATTCTATGTGATCTATATCCTTGTTTTTATAGAAATCAGTTCTTGGGCATTTGATTCTGATGCGTGGATAGGTTCTTATAAGTTTCAAAAATCAATGGCGTATAATTTTCATAAAATTTTGAGGCTCCAAATATCATTTTTTCTATCCAAAATTCATGATTCAAGTGTTTATTTCTAGTAAATCAATCATGCTGAATAAATATGTATGGTCAGAATTTTGAAAAAAATAACAAAAAAAATTTATTTGGTAAGTTTGTGACCGTTTTCATTGGGGAGGTTTTCATTCTCCTATATATATATATATATATATATATATATATATATATATATATATATATATATATATATATATATGTATATAGCTCATATGTATTTATATTTATTCATTTGTGTCTAGTATCATAGAGCTCATATACCAAATCGATTCTCTATTCTGACACCCATGTTGGATCTAGATCTCCGTCCAGGCCTGATTTACTGAATTGGAAACAGTATCTGATCAAGCATGATTCAAGCCCATATCTGATCCATTTACGTGCCTACTTACATTAAGGCCATTGGCAAATCTTCTATTATATAAATGAAATTTTAGATAAATATGGTTTTCATTTCCTGTATTTATTTAATTATTTTTGCTTTCTTGTTCTTTTTATGTTATCTTTTCTTTTTGACAATCAAAATAGGAAAATAACATTGTGGCACTGAGACCCCTTGATTATGATAGTGTGACCTTACCATCCACCTATCTCCAGGGCTGCAAACGGGTCAGATATAGATCAGATCAGGATTGACCTGACACTAGATCCAACTTTTTATGAATGGGTCCAGTATTGGATCTGGATCCGAGTCAGAATAAATGATAGAATTCCATATCTGAATATGATCTAACTTACTATAATACTGGATCTATAAAATAAGGGATCAAGTGTATCGGTTTTCATGCAAAATAGGCCAGATAGGCCGGGCTCCCATCTCGGTTATGAACCTATTTGTATACATGAGAAATTTGCATTTAGGCGACTAACTTATGGCAAAATTACATTTCACTGCCTATATTCAAAGAGTTTTCAAATAGGCAGCTATCTTTTCAAGAAATTGCTCATAACACCCCTATATTACTTTTTCTTGCTAAAGTTATTTAATCTTTTAACTGTGCTACAATTACAAAAAAGTAACATTCACTCGTTTAAAGAAAATAAATGGTTAAAGTGTCGTTTTAAAGAGTCAATATGACTTGCAAAAGTCACTTATTTAGCCTTAACTAGAAAAAGTGGCATTCAATCATTTAAGAAAAAAAAGGCCAAAGTGTCATTTTAACTAGTCAAATGGAGTGAAATAACAGAAAAAGTAACCTAAAGTGGGCATATGAGAAAAACCTCGAAAATATAGTCGGCTATCTGAAAACTCTTGAAACACAGACGCTTAAACGTAATTAATTTTTCAATAAGTTAGGTGCCTAAACATAAATTTTTCTGAATCTTATGGACTGTATCTGCGGAAAATATCTTCATTCGGGTCAGAACTCCTGTCTACCTCATCCTACCTCTACTTTATTCATTTTATAGTAATTTCTAATGGGTTGATTTGTAGGTGGAAGGGACCAATCTGCCAGAGTGCCACTAGAAAATCCAAAAAGAAATATCTATGCAAACAAACAAACTTCACCATATTGCCGTCAAATACAGCCAAACATAAGAAAAGTGTGGCTGAGAAGAGAGGGTCCTTGTGGTTGCATTGGAAAGGCAGAAAGAATAAAAATCAAGAAAAGATACAAGTTTTTTTTTGCAAGAGATTCAGGTGCTTTGTGTCTTCCAAGTTCACGCTGAGAAAAAGAAGAAACTGGTGAGTGCATTGGCTGCTTATTTTTGCGTATATATAGTACCACTTTCTAGCTTTTCATCATTATAGTGGAATTCTTCTCAACTCTCCCCGTGGATGTAGGCATTATTGCTCAGCTATATAATCTGCTACTAGTTTTCATTTTGAATGTTTTATGACTTGTTATGTGGTATGTATAGTATTGTTTTCGAGCATTTTATCATTATGTTGGATTAATTTTTCTAAACTCTTCTGGTGGATGTAGGCATAATTGTTCTGTCATGCAATCTATTACACACACATTATATATATATATATACAAAATTCCAATCTTCTCTTTTTAGGAATCTTTCTTATTTTGCAGTGAATTTAAAAGAAAAAATGCAACTTTGAGGGATGGTTTTTGAGAGTCCTTCCTCGCATGTAACTCCACAGCATTTATGGTCTGTGGAATGTGCTCTCCAGCTACAGGACTCGGACTTTGCTTGAGATTATCTCTTATGTGTGACTATATTGGTAGATTTTCACTTGTTTTCCCCATTTTTATTTGCACTTGAAAAAATTTTAGAAAGGTTGGTAGCTGCTTGGATGTAATTATTTGAGAGCAGAGCAGGTCATGTTTTTTTTTTTTTTGAAAGGCTATGGGATTAGGTAGCCCCCCTACCAGTTATACAAACTATACCCATTGGGAAGAACACGATTAGGCATACGATAACGTGCACTAACTGCGCATACCAGACAAGCGGAGCCCCCGTTGGTACCGGTCATGTTCTATACCACTGATTTGTCGATTATATTCGATGCCCATTGCACGTCTCACTTGGGAAGGGAGAGAATGGGGTCCACACCCCATTCTCCCCATTCTCTCCCTTCCCAAGTGAGATGTGCAATGATGATTGAAATATAATTCCAATGATGGGTTGTATACAATACAACATGATCTACCAGTGGCACCCGCCTGGGTCGGCTGAGTGGTAGCCGAGTAGGGAAGAAGGTGCTGACCTCTTCATTCCAGGCTCGACTCTTACCGGGTGTGCAAATGCCTTTCACTGGTGGGCTCCGTAAGGGTTTGGGTGTCGGGGAGGTTACCTGCTTGAACTTGGTCATAAAAAATGATCTGCCACTGTACCTTTTTTTATGACAACAAACCTCCACGATCAAGCCCCAATTGCCCCGATCCAATAGTGGAAAACTATCATCCCCCTCTCTCTTCGTTCACATCACTATCAACGCCTAATGTTGAGAAACAAGATGAGCCGTTCGTGTTTCGGACCACCATGTTTTTCACATTTTTTTTCTGATATATGTACTTTTTCAGCACTCTCGAGTACCCTAAAAGGCCTTTCGGTAAGAACCTCGTGTATTCGGACCCTCTCTTATCTTCTTGATGTACTTTGCTTTCAAGTATCTATAAAGAAGTTTTTTGCATTCTTGCATCTTTGTTCTCTTTGTTTTATTGTGCATGTGCGTACTCTTGATTTCGCTCGTGCACATGTGTTGTGAGATGTTTGTGCGCTTAAAAGGCCTGCTTTCGGTGTTTGCGATTACCATAGCCTTATCGACATTGAGATTGACAATGGTGCCGAAGAAGAATGTCATGACTCCTTCAGGTAGTATGGTTCTTTCTGAAGAAGACTTCATGACCAATGATCGGGTATCAGTCATCTCGCGTGATATTGTCGAGCTGGTTGGAACAATGACCACTATGAAGAAATTGGTCAATGAAACTTGTGTTGCTTTTAAGGATCTTAACACAAAGATCAAAACAGCGATAGAGGGTGTGGAAGACTATGTCGAAAGTCTTGCTACTAGATTTGGTTATTCGGTGGAGGACCTTGCCACCAAATTTGATGATTTGATTGGTTGGTTCAACATCATGGCTGATGAATTGAATGTTGTTTGACGGAAGAATGATCAATTGGAACGGCAGTTGAGGACTGCTCTAACTGTCGGCGCTGCGGCGCACATGGATAAGCCATGTTACAGGCTACCTGAGCCCACAAAGTATAAGAGCACACAGGACTCAAAAGATCTCGAGAACTTTATCTACGACATGGATAGGTTTTTGGAAGCTACAAGAATAGAAGAAGACGGAGATATGTTGCGGACCACAATAATGTACTTTACGAATGAAGCGACTCTTTGGTGGAAACATTACTTGGGTGATGTTCGACGTGGGTTAGTTGCTATAGTCTCATGAGAGGACCTCAAAAAAGAATTATGAGACTACTTTTTGCCTTAAAATTAAGAAAAAATGACCCACAAAAGGTTGTTGGCATTGAAACAGACGGGGTCAGTGCATGTCTATGTCAAGGCATTCTCTACGATAATGCTAGAAGTTGGGAGAGTGGATGATCAGGATCAGTTGTTTTATTTCAATAATGGGTTGCAAGGATGGGCAAACACAGAACTCATTCAGCATGATCCTTCAACGTTAGCTGAAGCGCTAGTGGTTGTAGAGAAGCTAAATGAGCTTGATAGGAATAACGCGGCATTTCAAGGCAAACAACAGAAAAATAACCATAACAATCGAAAGAATTATTATATGTAGAATGCTGGCCATGAAAACCAGTAGAATCAAGGCCGACAAGATGGCCAAAATAATAATCAGAATAGGAATAACTTCTAGGGCGACAACTATCATCGCCGTGATTATCGTATCTGTCACGATGATCACTGGGCCGATACATGTCTCAATAGGAATGAAGATAACCACGCACCTCGAGCTGCAAATGTTGTTCAGGGTGAGGAAGTTCATCAACCTACAGAGGCACCAACAGTTGGTGGAATGTAGATGATAAATGAAATAAAGGTAACAACTACTATAGAACCGGTCGTATGCAAAGAACAGATGTACTTGGAACTTCTACTCAACGAAAGACTCGCCAAGGCATTGGTAGACATAGGTGTCATGCATAATTTTATCTCGTGTGAAGAGGCAGAACGATTGGGACTATAGTGGAAAAAAAAAGAGAGTTGCATGAAAGCGGTTAACTCATAAACCAGGGCCATCTACGGTATTGTTTGTGATGTGCCAGTGCAGATGCATAACTGGTCAGGAAGGTCCACGTTATTAGTCGCACCTATGGATGATTTCAAAGTCATCCTCATAATAAATTCTTCAGAAGCGACAAGGCAGTGTCGATACCTCACCTCAACGTTGTTAGTTTTGAGAGTGAGAATCAACCCTTCATGGTTACTATGATATCGGTGAAGCCTTGCGAGCGCTTGGTGTTCGCGCTTCAAAGTAGTGATGAGACTTTTCTTGTCACAATTTGTTCCACAGATGAAGCAGGAGAAGCCGGGGATGTCCCAAGGGCCTTAGTGCCCATATTGGCCGAGTTCGGTGATGTGATGCCTGCCGAATTACCGAAGAAACTACCTTCGGGGCGTGAGGTAGACAACCAGATTGAGCTAGTGCCGGGTGCACGGCCACTCGCAATGGCTCCCTATCATATGACAATTACTGAGTTGCAGGAATTACCCAAACAATTAGATGACATACTCAAAGTAGGAATCATCCAACCATCCAAAGCTCCCTTTGAAGTGCCTGTGTTGTTTCAAGTAAAGCATGATGGGTCGAAACGTATGTGCGTCAACTATAGGACACTGAATAAAATGACTGTGAAGAACAAGTAGCTGCTTCCTTTGATCGTGGACTTGTTTAATCAGCTCAAAAAGGCAAAGGTTTTCTCTAAGTTGAACATAAGATCTGGCTACTGGCAAGTCAGAGTTGCTGAAGGGGATGAGCCAAAAACTATCTGCGTAATGTGATATGGGGCATTTGAATTCCTTATTATGCCCTTTGACTTAACGAACGCACCCGCCACCTTCTCAGCCCTGATGAACAAAATTTTCTACCCGCACCTTAACAAGTTTGTCATTGTGCAGTTGGATGACATAGAGGTGTATAGTGATTCTATTGAGCATCATGTTTGACACCTTCGGATTGTGTTTCTGTAACGCCCTGGATTTCCAAAACAATGCTAAGTTAAAAATTTCATGATTTTTTTTTCTGTGTAGCAAAACTTAAAAAAGGTTTTAGCAGCGAAAATGGACGATAATGAGTCATCAATTTTAGAAAACTTCGAGCAAGTCACAGGTATGTGGCCAAGCTCTCATTGACCACCAAGGTGTTTCATTTATCAAAACAACTTGTTTATTACAAATATCACTGCTTGAAAAAGCAATACTTAGTTTTAATAAAGGAAACAGTACAACGCACACTAGAGAAACCCTGAAACTCGATGTCGCCTTGCTCCATATATTACAATGTAGGTTCAACACCTAAAATCTTCATTAAACGGGGTCCAAACCACTGCTGATCTGGTAAGCAAGCATTCGTCCATACATTCAATCAAGCATCAACTCATGCAAAGACCACTCAAGGTCATAGTTCGCAATAATGACGCTCGAGTCTCCACGACTTAGCGTTTATCACGAGAGCCTCCACAAAGCTACGAGTTGAACACTTTGCTCAAGTCTTCAGGACTTGGCATGAGCCTCTTCAGGGCTGTGATTGAACATCGCGCTCAAGTCTCCATGACTTAGCATAGACCTCTTCAGGGTCTCATTTGGGATGTCAAACTCAAGTCACTATGACTTGGCACATCCATATCCCACGAATCCAAGCGCGAGCTCCTTGAGCTTAGCTTGTCGTGCGGATACAACACTGGTCTTTTTCCTATCGGTCCAGTAATATACTGAGCATGACACATTTCTCAAGGTTATACAGGACTTGACAAAACAATGTCCATTCACTCATACATTTAAACATCGCTAAACCTAGAGCTAATGCATTGTTTTGATATTAGCAGTTCACCCCCTAGTATACAGGAGACATTTTGTCTAGGTATCAACTCGATGTTCTGGAGGTTTATTATTCTATGTATTTTAGATATCCTAGAGGCATGTTGGCCCCATCCATGATAGGGTGGTAGAACTCATATCGGGATAACCCTATCAAGCCAGTTTGGATGCATCCTCTACTGCAATAGTCGGGTTTAATCCTTAGATATTTAAAGATAACCACAACCTCCATACACCCTGAGTGATGGGAGGTCCCTTGAACTTTATCAGGTTCATAATCAAATACATGTCATGGATGTACCATCATCATCTTCCATGATAAACAATAGTCCTAAGGGGTCTGTCGGTCTAACCATTACTGGTCGGATATTCGTATGTCATTCGAGCAAGCGAGTGCAACCCGCACTGAGAAATTATGTACCCGGTCCCATTCAGTATTTTTCTAACACGATCATCAACCATGGGGTTCTATGACCTTAAGTCTTATTCATATGCATGCTTGACTCTGCTCTCTACATCTGCGGCCATCATGAGTACCTCACCTCTTTCGGGTGGACAACATACTCCGACTCTTCGACCCTTATGAGTTTAGTTGTGTAACAGTATCTCAATGAGCATGCATATACCACGATCTCAACGGATCGACTGCTCGACATATATTATCTCAACGAGCACTTGGCTGAGTCAAGGCGCAACAACTACTCTAACTCTTTGGCCCTTACGAGTAAAGTGCCCTTATAGGCGAACATGAGAATGAGTCATTCTGGCAGCGTCCCGACAACAGGGCATCCTCGTGTCATTCAACCGGCTCGGGCAATTCCTTTGCCAATCATTTCACATCACTTCCCCTGCTTCGACGGCAGAAGTGTGACGACCTTTTCTACATTGTAAAAAGTACTTGACAGAACTTGGGCAGCACCTCTTCTGTATAATGGAGTAACATGCTACGTTCTTTCTGAGCTTGTTGAGCTTCTTAAAAAATTTCAGCAACACTCCCTCTCTTTGATGGAGAAAGTGTGTGTTTCTTTTAAGCTCGGTGAGCATCTTTTAAGAAATTTTAGCAGCATTTCTCCTCTTTGACGGAGAAATGGCTACACTTAACTCAGAAATGAATGTGCACTGTTATGCGTACTTCACATCCATCGAGGTTCGTTGAAATCTTAGGCCATAGTCAGGCTATGCGCAAGTGACTCAGGTTTTTATGAAAAAATGATTTTGCGCAAAAGCAAAGTCTTTCAATAGAGGCTTCATTCGTCAAGCAGAATCTTGATCGAGGAGCGACAATGGAATCGCATTGACGATTTGGAGTTTGATTTCCATTTGAACACTCATTTATGCACATTATATGTAATATAAGCAAAAGCTTGTGCTTTATAATGCGGCAGCAGAAATGAGTGCATATTTAATGTTTGGTGGGGGAAACCGAACTAAATAACTTAAAGAAAGCAAATACATATATATTTACAGAAAGTAGGAGCTTTGGCATTGTTCGACATGACGATAATCTTAAATACATAATTTAAATTGCAGAAAGTAGGAGCCTTGGCATCGTTCGATGCAACAACAATCTTAAAAGCATAATGTAAATTACAGAATGCAGGAGGCTTGGTATCGTTCGATGCGATGATAATCTTAAATGCATAATTTAAATTACAGAAAGTAGGAGCCTTGGCATCGTTTGATGCGGCGGTAATATTAAAAGCATAAGCAAATATATATATATATATAATATGCAAAAAGCAAGAGCCTTGGCATCATTCGACGTGACAACAATCTCAAATACATATATACTGCAATATACAGGAGCTTTTATCATAAAATATCAAATTATAGTCGCAAGGCATGCGTGTGAATACCAAAGTGTCCTAGAGAGCATAAACCAAGGACTAGGGTTAGATACTACTTTAGAACATATACGATATATAGCATAACACAAATCAAACAAATACTTAAGAGAGAGTGATCGACGAATCAAACTTACCCTCTGATCGGTGAAGAACGGCTCTGGTACGCAATGGCAACTTCAAATTGGGTTCAAACCTCCTTCAAAACGCTAAACTAAGTCAGATGAGTTCAATCTAGTTGAAAAAGAGGTAGAGCAGGTCAAGCTGCTAAACTCAAGTGGTTTAAACTAAACTGGGTTTGGTCCAAGTCAACTGGGTCAGGCAGGTTCAGACTTAACCCAAGTAAGCTGGGTCTGGGTCAAGTGAATCAAACTTGGATTTGGGACCAAAAATAACTTTGACTTTAACTAGACCCAACTGGGTTCAAGCCAAGTCAAGTGAGTTTAGACCAGGTCAGGTAGGCTCAAACCAGGTCATGCAGGCTTAGACCTAGTAGGCTAGGTAGGGAAGGTTCTAAAGAGAGAGAGAGAACAAGCAAGAGAGGGGGGGGGGGTGATTTTTATGAGAATAGAGAGAGTGGGGAGGGATATTTATAGCCTAAGTCCACCTCCTCTTTGGAGTTTTCTAAAAAAATCAGAAAATCTCCCTTTTTCCTTTTACCCTTGGCTTTAAATAAATTCCAAGAGGTTCCTTTGTATGGGGCCCACATGGAATATTTCATGAAATATTCTGTAGGTTTCACAAGATATTTTTTGAGAAATATTTTCGTAGGTCCCACCAACATTTTTGTAGGTCTCATAAAAATTTTGGGTTTTCAACGATTTTTTTTCAAAAAATTCTGAGCATGACATTCTCTTCGTATTGACGCAGCTAAGAAAGTTGCCTCGTATAAATCTCTTGATTTTACTCAGGGAAGAACTTATGGCTCCCTGACTGTTTGAGCATATATTCGTGAAGATACAAATATCGTAAGTATAACTGGTTCATAGAAATCAATTTGATTCGTATTTCGGGTTCATATGCTATTTTCATATGGAAATGTCTCATAAATTTATTTAAAACTTTTGCTAAAAAATTGCAGGTCTTACAGTTTTAGACTCTGAAGAACTACGAGTTGTATGTCAAGCAAGAGAAGTGCCTATTTGGTCATAAGGAAGTTCACTTCCTTAGCCATATTGTGGGAGGAGGCATACTAAAGATAGACCATAAGAAGATTGAGGCTATTCAAGCTTGGGAGCCGCCTACTAAGGTTCTTGAATTACGCTCTTTCTTAGGGCTTAAGAATTACTATTGGTGCTTCATCAAGGGATATTCGCAGATTGCTGCTGCGCTCACATATTTGCTGAAGAAAGACAGACCATGGCTATGGTCTAATGCATGCTAGAAGGCTTTTGCTGGATTGAAGCAGTGCTAAGGTTGCCCGACTGTCAGCAGTTGTTTGAAGTGCAGACTGATGCATCTGACTTCGCAATCGGAGGGGTGTTGCTCCAGGCAGGACATCCCATTGCATTTGAGAGTCGAAAGTTGAACGACGCCAAGCGTCGATACATTGTGCATGAGCGGGAGATATTGGCGATCATGCATTGTCTCTGCACATGGAGGCACTATCTTTTAGGGTCACAATTCATTGTGCGCACTGACAATGTTGCGACAAGCTACTTCCAGACTCAGAAGAAGCTGAGTCCAAGACAAGCTCGCTGGCAAGATTTCTTGGCAGAATTCGATATAGTCCTTAAGTACAAGCCTGACAGGGCCAATGTTATTTCTGACGCCTTGAGTCGAAAGGTGGAACTTGCAACTTTGCTCGCTTGGGATGGTAGTATGAGCCAACCGATGAGCAATCTTATCAAGCAAGTTCGAGAAGCTTTAAAGAGTGACCCGATGGCTCAATAGTTGATCTTATTGGTAAAGGAAGGAAAGACGCAAAGATTTTGGCCGGAGGACGATTTGCTTCGCTCAGCAGGTCGTCTATATATCCCACGACAGGATACTCTACGAAAGTGCTTGATTCACGAATATCATGATACCACTTGGGCGGGTCACCTAGGACAACAGAGAACGTTGGCGTTGTTGGAATGCGCATTCTACTCGCCGCAAATGTGCGACGATGTGAATGCTTATGTGCAGACTTGCTTGATTTGCCAACAAGACAAGCCCATCAATCAGAGACCCGGTGGACTACTGGAGCCTCTACTAGTGTCGAGTCGTCCATGAGAGTGCATAACCATGGACATCATTGTGAGCTTGTCAAAAGCTGAAGGTTGTAGTTATATCTATGTGGTTGTAGACAGGTTTTTGAAGTATGCTATCTTCGTGCATGCCCCTGCCACCTGCTCAGCTGTCGATACTACTAAGTTGTTTATGCGAACTGTAGTCAAGCATTAGAGAATCTCAGAGAAAATTGTCAATGATCGTAATGCCCGGTTCATTGACAAGTTTTGGCGAGAAGTGTTTCGCTTGATTGGGACAAACTTGCACTTCAGCACAAGTTTTCACCCCCAAACCGATGGACAGACGAAGATGATCAATGGTATGTTGGAGGAATATTTGCAGCACTTTGTCAGTGACAATCAAAGAGATTGAGTTGATTTACTTGATGCGGCTTAATTTTGCTACAACCTCCAAAAGAGCGAGTCATCCAGTCATAGTCCATTCGAAGTTGCAACCAGACAACAACCGCAGACTCTGCACTCTCTTATTGCACAAGGATGTGGCAAAGTGCCTTATGCATACTAGTTTGTTAGGAACTGACAAGATCAAACAGAGTTAGCAAAGGCATATTTGAACAAGGCGATCAAGCACATGAAGAAATGGGCAGATGCGAAGCGTCGACCAGCAAAATTTCGTGTTGGGAATAAGGTGTTGGTGAAGCTTTTTTCAAATCGCATAGTTATCATTCGGGGCCACCACCGAGGCCTTATTCGCAAGTATGACTCCCCTTCACCATTATCAAGCGTGTGAGAAACTTGGCGTACCGACTGGACGTGCGAGCAAACTTTCAAGTGCATCTGGTATTTCACATATGCAACCTGAAGCTGTTCTACAAAGATGAAGGAGACTCTCAATGGAGTATGCCTCAACGTGCTTCCATTTCGCAACGCACACCATCAATGGTCAGCGTCTCAGGCAGAGAACCTGAAGTCATCCTCAACCATTCCAACAACTACCTTGGGGAAGTCAAGAAGTACTTAATGCAGTGGAAGGGATTGCCAAAATATGAAGCCACCTGGGAAAAGGCCGCCAGCATGTTTCAATATCGACAGCTTGTAGAGCACTACCATGAACAATTGGCTTGACGACTCCAACTTAGGTGGGAGAGCGTGTTTCAGACCGTCATGTTTTTTACCTTTTTGTTTCTAATGTATATACCTCTTTGGTACTCTCGAGTGCCCCAAAAGGCCTTACGGCTTAAAGAACCCCGTGTATTCGAACCCTCTCTTCTCCTCTTGATGTATTTTGCTTTTAAGTATCTATAAAGAAGCTTTTTGCATCCTTGCATCTTTGCTCTCTTTGTAATTGTGCATGCGCATACTCTTGCTTTCGCTCATGCACGTGTGTTGTGAGTTGCTTGTACGCTTAAAAGGCCTGCTTTTGGTGTTTGTGATTACTCGAAGCTACGTTGCGGGGGCCTTTGCTTCTAAGCCCATGACACGTGGCTCACTCATGTTAGGGAGATCGTTACTTGTGAAATAGGCCTTTTAAGCTGAACACAAACAACTAATGTTCGGCTTGTCTTGGCGCATTGATTAACAATAAATATATTTTACACATATATCCCACATCATAGAGCGTAGATGACTGAAGTGTTTGGCTTGCAAGTGGTAGGTTTAGAGTTCTAATCTTACTACTTGAAAGTTTGAAACAATTATTTATTTTGTAAATGAGCTGGTTCTAACTTGGCTCAATAGGTTTAGGGTCCAAATTCTATTATTTTCAACTCTGAAAATTTATATTTTTTTTGTAAATAAACTGATTTGTGCTCAGCTCATTATGCTCGGGCTCTTCATGAGCTCAACTCAACACAAGAAATGAGTCAAGCTTGAACACCCTATTTTTTTATTCTGCGAGGCTCATCTGCCAGCCCTACCACCACAACCACACTCTTATAAATACTTACAAACAAAGTCTGTGTTGTGGTTTGGTTTGGCATTCATATTTGATCATTATTAGAATGTGATTTAAATATTCACCCAACGAATGGTTGTTTAGATTTGGTAATTCGCATTAACATAACTGTGGGACTAGGTTCTGCAGTTTTACATCTGAACCCAAATCCTAATATGTTCCTGAAATGGTCATAGTTTTTTCCATCCATATCTGAAGCAGAATCCAAATCCAATTATTCTAGATCCAATTACGTATTGCCTACATCTGAGGACACGTTAGGTCATATTGGATATAACTGATCACCTATTATATTCAGTCCCCGCCATACATCTCACTTGAGAACCGTGATAGCGGGGCCCACATGCATCTCCATAAAGTGAGATATGCGGTGACCAGATCTGCCCTCCTCCAGCATAGACGGGTTTTTGTTTTTAATTAAGACACACCCCTTGATTTAATTTGGCTTCACCTTTCAATGTAATTAGGTTGAGAGGTGGTAATGTCCCTTAAGACCAATGTTGGCAGAACCTTTGAACCAAATTGAGTTTCCAAAAGGAAAACTTGAATCGTTCTGAATCAAATCAGTCTGAATTGGTTAATAAAAAACAAGCTTTAAAAAAATAAAAATAAAAAGTATCCAACGTTTATGGCCGGTTTTATGGCCCGATTCAGCTGAATCGACCGCTTATAAGGTGACTGATTGTATCCCTTTTGGGTGCATTTGTCCAGGACCTGTGAATTAATTGCACTCTTATAAAATTAAAATGCAGAGACAAAGCGGTCCCAGCCTGGAACGTTTTGTCTCTGCATATCAAACGCAGGACAGCGCCCAGGCGAGGACTGGTCTGTCCGCATTCGGGTGCATTCCATGATTCAAACAGACCCTTGTATCAAAATGGGACCAATTCAATTCGATTGCTTAAAACTGATTGTGTGTGTGTGTGCTTCTACTGGTGATTGTGTATAGAATGGAGAGCAAAAGAGTTGCAATTGTGGGTGCTGGGATCAGTGGCTTGATAGCATGCAAATATGTAAGGGACAAAGGCTTCCTGCCCATTGTGTTTGAGATGAAGGACAAGATTGGAGGAGCGTGGTTGAGAACACTGGAGTCCACCCTGCTGCAGACACCCAAGCTTGCCTTCCAGTTTTCAGACTTTCCATGGCCATCCTCAGTCACCAGTGATTTCCCCACTCACGGTGAGGTCTTGGAATACCTTCAGTCCTATTCTCAACATTTCCATCTCCTCCGATACATTCAGTTCAATTCCAAGGTCATCTGCATGGATTTTGTAAAGAATTCGGGTTCGCGAGAAGATGGTAATCTTTCCTCCATGAGTGCTGCTTGGTCTGGTGAAGCATTCAGTTCAGGTGGGACATGGCACATCACAGTTTACAATGCCCAGCATGGATGTTCAAAGGTCAGTACATTCTTGGGGCGCATTTGTTACACACTCTTTGCTGCGCGAAAGGGGTTTCGTGCGAAACACATCCCCCCACATGGAAAAATGCTTTGTGTGACCCCTTATCATACTAAAAACAACAAGGATTCATATGACAAATGAGTGCTGCACTCAGATGTAGTTGAAATCCGCACCACCAAACGGCATAGAGCGATTGCCATTTGGCGAATCCCCCCCCCTAGCCGCTTCCAACTCAGGCTCCCAAAAGGAGCCCAAGTGGCTTATACGATCCAAATGATAAAAACAAAGACGAGAAATCAGATCCATTGTTGGGATTAAACTCAATAAGGCTTACTAGATGAGGATGGTATTCGATTAGGACCTCTCTTTGTTAGGAGGATCCTTCAAAAATCATAGTTTTAGGTCTTCTTTGCTTGATTTGAACCAATGGATGCATTATGATTGCTTATTTACTAAAAAAGGCTTTGGGTTGAATAGGTTTATTAGTATTCATTGACTAGACATGAGCTATCATGAGTGTGCATGTCAACTCCTTTTCTTTTCTTGTGTCATTAAAACCAGAAAATCAAATGCAGGTTCACGCTGTGGACTTTGTGATAGTGTGCACCGGGAGATATGGAGACATTCCAAATCTGCCAGTTTTTGAAAAGGAGAAAGGTCCAGAGGTTTTCAATGGCAAGGTGATGCATTCAGTAGATGTCTACACTATGGATCACAAGCAAGCTGCTAAGCTGATCAAAGGAAAGAGAACTGTGGTTGTTGGTTTTTCAAAATCTGCTTTAGACATTGCAGCCAAATGTGCCGGCACCAATGGTGAGAGAGTCCAACCCTTTTTTTTTTAATAATGGAGAGCAGTGTTGTGAGAGGCCTACGCTTCAGTACCTGAAGCGTACCCCTCAGAGGCGAGGCACACGCTCAAGGTACTGAGGCGTTGCTGTGATGCGCAAATTGCCCCTCATCACAGTTCCCCGGTTACAAATTCCCCGGAACTTCGCCGTTGGCTGCTCAGTCTTCTCCGACCACCGGACGCGGCCCCCCCTTGCTTCCGTACCAGTTGGGCGCGTGGTCCTTCTCCTACTGCCTCCCCTCCCACCGCTTCACTTCCAGTCCAGTTGTGAGAGGCCTACGCCTCAGTACCTTAAGCCTCAGAGGCGAAGGCTCAACGCCAGGCTTCGCCTCATCGCATTTAACAACCTTGATGGAGAGAAACTATCATTTGGTTCGATCATCCCATTATGGGCTGAGTGGTGTCAAGCTGTGGCCCTATTTTTATGTCCTCTGACAGTTAGTATCCTTAGAACAATGTCATCAGTGCCACCGATTCTTGTATCTGCCGTAATAACCGATATTCAACTGAATCGTTTTGTATCAGCTTAAAAATGATAAAAAAAATTATTACGTGTCAATCGACACATTAAAACCGTTAAAACAATATTAAAAAAATTAATTTTTAGTATTTTTATATTTTATTAAAAAAAATAGCTTGATTCAAGGGTGAAGCATTTAGATTTTCTGCCTTAGAAGCCTCAATCGAGTCAGCACAAAAACTTTGTTCTCCTGAGGTCCACCGTGCCCCTAATTGGGAGTGCCCCTAGCTTCAGCCTTGCGACAAAGGACGCACAACTCAGGTATTGAACTCATGACGTATTTAAACAACCCATTTAGTCAGGTATGTAGAGCTCCTATATATGTCACAGTGACATGCATTTAGAGAGTGTATCATGGGTGACATGAGTTTGGCCATGCTATATCCATATCTGATTGTAACGTAGTGGGAGTGGGTCTTGGCTGCTAGACGATGGTCAGGGTTTCATTCCCATGGGCGTCAGCCCTTTTATATAAGAAAGGGCAAGAGCATTATGTCCCTTGCTCATGCTCCATCAGGGCAAGGGTTGCGCCACCGGTTTACACCTTCGGGAAAGCGAACTGAGTTAGCACAACTCGGCCTCCAAACCCGGGGGTGGTTTCCCTGCTCCTCATGAAAAAAGAAAATAGATATGGTTTGGGCTTTCAGCTTATTGAATCTGACTAAACAGTCACATTTGGTCATATATTGAATAAAGTCCAATCCATTGACATTCCTAATTAAAATGTCAAAGATAACTTGTTTGATGACTTGCAGACGTATATAAAACCTTTTTCTTTCTTTCTTTTCAGGAATGGAGTTTCCTTGCACAATAATATGTAGAGAACCAAAATGGCACTTGCCTCACACATTTGGTTGGTTAATGATTCTTGCATTTCTCTGTGGAACTCGCTTTTCGGAGCTCTTGGATCATAAGCCTGGAGAGAGCTTTATCCTTGGCCTTTTGGCCACACTATTATCCCCTTTGGTACTTCTATAAACTTTATTTTCACTTTAAACATCCAGTTCAACATCAGCAATATCCTGATTGCCACTACATGACATGATAGTTAATATGTTTTTTTTTTTTTGTAATCATATTCAATCTGCATCAGGGCTAATATAAATATGTAGCTGCCTACTCTGATCCATGCCCACTACTAGTCTACTGAGTTTCTGAAGGGTTTTTTCATGTTTTTCTTTAGTATAACCATCTGTGTTCTTCATGCTTGATTTTATGAATAGACTATTAGATCATCCAATTTTAATGGTTATAAGGTTTTTATAAGGTTTGAAAATCGATGGTTATAGTATTTATAAATATTCAAGCTGAAAATTTAGCATTTTTCATTAAAAAACATTATTCAAGTGTCATTTTCTATCGAATAGACAATGTCAAATGCATCTGCATGGTCAGATTGTGTTAAACACTCCAAAAAGCCCCTTTTGCTCACAGTAGGCTCCTAACTTTGGTAGACTCTCTTTCTCTCTCTCTGCGTTTCAATACACACTAGATGGTATTCTCCAAGTTTTGGTGTCTTTGTGCGCCTTAAGACTCAAGAACATCTCTCTCATTCAATCTAACCAATGGATATGTTGGATCGTATTTGTTGGGATCACACTTTCCATTTGTTTTTTCAAAAGTAAAATCATGAAATGTTTGAGTCTTAAAGATCCGGTACATTGTGAGCCAATGAATTTTGAACCCATTAATTTATTTTCATACATCACAATCACATGAACAAAGACCTATCTTTTATTAAGGCCTCGATTGTTTCATGCACCATATAAGGGAAAGTATCGTTTTCCACCATGGATGAAACAAACATCAAATCATCATGGTGAAAAATTATCATGTTGGCAGTGAGCTCCAGTTTTTCCCACCACCTGTCACTTTCTATAAGTATACTTCTCCCCCCCCCCCCACCCACACACACACACACACACCACCACCACTCCCCACTCCTATAAAAGCTTTCACATGAAAAACTCACTGGCTGAGCTGACAGTACGTTCAGAAATCAGTACTCATTCTCAAGTAAAGCCTTTTCTTTACATAGGAATGAAACAATGATACCTAAATAAACCATGTACACATCTTTAGGGTATTATTTTACCATGAACAGTCCGAGGCATGAAACAATGATACCTAAATAAACCATGTACACATCTTTAGGTTACTTTTTTACCATCCGAAGTATTGCATTGAACAGTCCGAGGCAGGTGCTCTCTCTCTCTCTTATATATATATATATATATATATATATATATATATATATATATATATATATATATATATATATATATATATATATATATATAAGAGAGAGAGAGAGAGTGCAGCTACTGCACAATTGCTGTGATGGACAGCCACAAAAAAAACACAAAAAAGGAGAAAAAATATGCTATTTGAGCATTTTTTTCTTTTAATAGCAGTTTTTAACAGCCGCTAAAGGTCCCAGTGAAAACTGAGGCCTTTAGTGGATGTCAAAAAATTGTCGCTAAAGGTCTCAATTTCCGCTAGGGCCTAAAAGTTGTGCAGCTAGCACTTTTTCTATATATATATATATTATATATTGAACCGTCTAAGACAGCATTTCTTCATCAGCCTTGGTTGGAAACTAATAATAAAACATATATCCATTTGTAATTAATTTTTGTGCTTGGTACATGCAGAAATGGGGATTCTCCAAGTTGGTGGAAATTTGCCTACACTGGCAGCTTCCAATGAAGAAGTATGACATGTTACCTGAAGGAAGGCTCTTCCAGCATGTTGCTTCATGTAACTTTGCAACCCTTCCTGAAAACTTCTGTACTTATGTTGAAGAAGGAAGCATCATAATAAAGAAATCTGAAGCTTGGGGCTTTTGGGAGGAAGGTGTGATGCTTGAGAATGAAGCTTCACAGTTGGTGGCTGACCTAGTGATCTTTGCCACTGGGTACAGCATCAGTCCGAAGCTCAGGGACATTTTCAAGTCTTCAGCGTACCAACAATTCTTATCAGGGTCAGAATCTGGCATTGTTCCTCTATACAGGTATAAATTTTTTATTTATTTCCTTTTCATTCAAAGGTTTTTGTTCAGTATTGGCTATTTTAACAAAAGCAATGTTTATTTAATCTGATTTCATTATTTTTATCTATTGTTACATTTTTGCGTGCACTATATTTGCTTTGAGTTGCTAATCATTTGAAGAATTCGGCATCTACGTATGTGCAACCAAAATGGGCAGATCCAATGATCGGGCAGAGTACTTGGTATGAAAATCTGCTGCATAAAACAGTGAAAACACTGTACATGCATGCTGCTCATGCCATTGACACAGCCATTTTCTCTGTTTCACGCAGCCAATTTGTGTATTTTGTGGGCTGAGTAGTTTGTCAAGCACTCGTTCTGATCATTGGATCTCGCGACTAAGTTGGTATCTAGTTTAGCTTGAGATGGTCACTAAGATCTCAGTTGGGTATGATTGATGATGCTTGCCCATGCGGTAGACCTATCAAATTGACAGGTAGGGCTACACATGAGCCGAGCCAAGATCCAGCCTGGGCTGTTCGAGCTTGGCTCGAATATTACAAACCTAGGCTTCAGCTTAGCTCAACTTCAGCTTGACATGCTCGACCTTGGCTTGGCTAAGCCCGAGCCAAGCTTAGGCATTAATAGATTATTTTTCTTTTCAAACATGTTAAAGGAGAACCGCCACACTGAAGGCATCTGTTGTGATAACATGTAAATTTGAGCCTTGATGAACTTGCTGGTGTTTTAGCTTGAACTTGTTCATCTAATCAAGCTTATGTTGAAGCAGGAGCTTGGCTCATTTGATAAATGAACAAGCTCGAGCAGAGCTTTAACCAAGCCGGTCTCAAGCTACTCAGCTCACATTGCACCCCAATTGCGAGGTATCAGTTGTGAGGCAGACCTGATTCTGGCACTGGTCCACCTTGATAGCTAGGGTCCAGGCGTGCATGTTGGTAGGCTTATCAGGATGGGTTTTCTAGGACGAGTCCTAGCGAGGTGCGAGTCTGGCTTGTGTGTCACAGACCAAGATATGGGTCTCACCCCGGTCAAACTCCTTTAATTTCCTGTGTATGTTTTGCACAAACTGGTTTGCTTAAAAAGGTTATATTGGTCTTACTAATTAGATTCGAGACAGTGTCCTTTGAGGTCAAAGCCGGATCCAGAACCATGTGGGCATGGCTTAAGTTCAACCATTCAAAGATTAATTGTTGTGTGTTTGAGAGACTTAGGTCTCATATCCAAGGATCCGATGTGGTGAGGGGAGGTGCTGATGTAGCATGGGCTCGCTCGTTCTTGTGAAATATGAGATAAACATTTATAAGAGGGCAGATCAGGTGCAATCACATTGCACACTCTCAGTGTGCTGCTGCATCTGACAACCTTCAATCTGCTATTGGGCCCCACAGTTGACAAGTTGTATCCCAAATAGGGGTGTCAAGGGGTCGGATTTGGTTCGGACCCAGGTAGAACCTGACTTGGACCCGGTTTTCAGGTATGGTATCGGGTTCGGACACGGGTCTATTCAGGTCCACTATAAGAAAAATCATACTTGGACCCGATAAGAACTACCTGAACCATACCCAGTAAAACCATATTTTTTATCATTTTTATATTGAAAATTTGCAGGTCTTAATCGGAACTCTGGTTGGGTCCGGGTCTGGTATAAAATTTTACAAACTATAGCCGGGTCCATGTATTAATCGGACCTTTGGGTTTGGACCCGGGTCTTAATCGGGTCTTATTATTTATCACCATACCCAGACCCTGTAGGGATTGGTTTGGGTCGGGTCCAGGTAAACCTGACCCGTTGACACCCCTAATCCCAAAGATGGATGGCGGTCAGGCGCAGCGGCACACTAAAATTTTGCTATGTGATAGAACCTAATTCACCTTCCATTTATGAGGGGAGTTCTTGGTTCTTTGGCCTAAGCTTGAGGGGATCAGGCTAGAGGTCCTTGATTCTCAACTATGAAGATCTCAAATTAAATCTCTCAGATTTGAGGACTGAGGCTCTCAAATGAACTCTTTAGTGTCAATTGAGCATAAATCTTAATTATTCTCTGACAGGGAATGCATCCATCCACGGATACCTCAGATGGCAATCATCGGATACACAGAGACTATATCAAATCTGTTCATGTCGGAGATGGAAGTTAAATGGTTGGTTTGTTTCCTCTCTGGCGGTTTTCGGCTACCGAGCACCAAGGAAATGGAAGAAGATATTACGAAGTGGGACGATTATAAGAGGAAGAACAGTGGGTACAGATATCGAAAGTCTAGCCTTGCTGCAATTCAAATTTGGTACAATGACAAACTATGCAGAGACATGGGATGCAATCCAAGAAGGAAGAGCAACTGGATTTCAGAGCTCTTTTTGCCTTATGGCCCAGCAGATTACTCCAATTTAAAGACCTAAAAGTGTTAATACTTGCGCATATTACGCTAGGAATGAATTTCTAGTAGTTTCAGTGTTTAGTTACTTCACTGTGGCGCCTCACTTAGAGAGCAAATAAGTATAACTAGTTTATGGTTGCATAATCAATAATCATTTTCTATAGTTTTGCCATAACTGTGCATTGTTTTCCATTGAAAATCTGTGAATTAATGTCTATCCCAGTGTTCTGAAAAGCATTGAGGCTTAGCGAGGTGCTCCACCAAAATCTGAGGCGAGGCGTAAGCCTCGAGGCGCAAAGCTTAAGCCTCGAAAAAAAATATATTAATTGTACATAAATTATAGTTACTTCTTACAATGATTAAAAACTCACTTTATAAGAGGAAACTCAGCATATCACACTTTGAAAACTTTATGCAAATCAAGCTTCTTAAAAAGTGAAAATATTGTTTTCCTAATATAAAAATAGATTCTCCGGATGTGGGAAACGTGTCTTTCATGCCAAAAGAATTGTACTTTGGTATTTTAATTGTATGTTTTTACATTAAATGTATGCATGCAATGATTTTTTAAAAAACAAGTTTTAAAATAATAAAGGCTGTAACTGCATTTTATGCATTCCTTACATTTATTTTCTATCACTACTGAATTTCCATTACTTTTCTTAAATGCTTCACACTTCACGTACATTCTTAGATTCTAGCTTCTCACTTTGCAAACAGCCTCATGCATTGACTTATTCCTACAGTAATAAAACAACTAAATGTAAGTAAGGATGTCAATGGGTCGGACCTAGGTTCGAATTAATCGGAACTGACCTAGTGGAATTCGGATTCAGATGAAAAATAGTGAGGTCCATCCAAGTGACGGGAATCTCATTGGTACAGGTATTGGATGCCATCCATCTTGAGATCAACGACATCCAGAAGTGCTTTGATGGAATACCGTGAGCACATTCTGACCTGATCCCCTCTCGTCGATGGGTTAGGGTTGGGCCGTTGGGTGGCATGGACTCTAATTAAAATTGGGTCGGATCGGTTCGGGTCGTCCCCATGTCCCACAATATATGAGTGTGAAGAGGCAACTCGAACGTGCCAAAGACCTCAAATGAAAGAGGAAAAAACGAAGAGCTGTGTTCCAGCTTTCCAGTCTCTCTCTCTCTCTCTCTTTGAGATTACCAATATGCTGGTAAACAAATTAACATGAGCCTGTAAACCCCACTTCTGCTTTTTATCCGCTTCAATTTTGGCTATTTGTTTAGTGAGAGAAAGCAGTAATTTGTGCGCCGGTGCTGCTCTACTTGGGTTCTGATTGTTACAAACAATGAGAGGATGAGAAAATTAACAAGTGGGTTTTGAGATTCAACAATTTTATCACTAATAGCACATGAGATATAGCATTGCTGAGAGACGAGAGAGGGCCTGAGTGAGAGACGAGGGAGATCTTAGAAAGCAGAGAGACGAACAGTGAACGAGGGTTTGAGGCGTGTACGCCTCACCTTGAGGCGCGCCTCGCTCTGAGGCGTACGCCTCAAAGCGTATGAGGCGTACGCCTCAGGGTATTTACGCTTTTATGTTGCGCCTCAAGGCACAAGGGCCCTCGCCTTGAGGTGAGGTGCGCTTTTTGCGCCTTGAGGCGCGTTTTTAATAACACTGGTCTATCCAAACTAGGCAGAGAATTTAACTATGAGCTGTTTTCTTATATTTTCAGAAGAATGCATAAAGGAAGCCGCTCCATTTTGAAGCAATTTCCATTGTCTTCTCGTACTTTGAAAATGGGTTAATCTAAGCTAGCCTACATGGACTTTGCTCACCTGGTAGCCTAACAGGACTTTCCACAAGGGTTGTCCTTGCTGTAAGGTCCAAGCTGGGTGTACTCTCAAGTTGTCAAGGAGAACATCAAGGGGTTTTACCAACTAGAGGCTGATGGGGGTTTTTTCCTTGGCTTAGTAAAAAAAAAACTTTTATATTAATGCTCCAATATTCAACAAATTGAAATGATTAAAACATCTCTATGCTCTGTGGTTTACTCTTTTTTAGTGTCAAAGAAGCCATTTTGCCTATTCCTTTTTGAAAATTATGTTCAACATTTTTTTTCCTTCAATATAAATGATCTCATCTACCTGCAAACTAACTACATATTCTACAAAATACCATGTTTTGGTCATTCCAATTATAATTTGAGAGCTACTAACACCAATATAAAGGATTTAAAGTTAGATTAAGCCTTTTGGAAGCAGATACAATATGGTTGTAAACAGAAGAACCAATATCCAATTTAGCCTATCAATTTTCAGCTACTATCCAATTAGGTTGTTTCAATAATCTCGAATCATCTATACTATTGACATTCAAAGTTACGTCTTTTTGCAAATTGATCCCTGCCTTACAGCCAATTTGCAGAATAGTCCCTGCCTTATGCCATTATGCAAATCAGTCATCGCCTTTCTCACTGTTATTACATACTGGTCCTTTTGTCTAAAGCTGAAAATTTGACCATGGTCAAACATTGACCATTATTAACTGGTCACCAAAACTCCTTTTGTCTAAAGCTGAAAATTTGACCATGGTCAAACATTGACCATTATTAACTAGTCACCAAAACTTTCATCGAATAGTTGTTAGTGTTAACTTTTTGCAAATTAGTCCTTGCCTCATTCATATGTTACAAAAATGGTTCTCCAGTATGGGCAAAACGCTAACTGTTAACCTTAGGCTATGTTTGATAGATTAGATAAAATGAACAAAACAAAACATTGGTTCTGAAACCACTATACCAAGTTCAATGTTTGTTTGGACCATACTCGGATGCTATGTTCTAAATGTCTGTTATTTAATGATGATGTGTGGAAACTTGGACAATCTTGTATAATGGGTTGGATTACTTCATTTTAAATCGTATGACTCGATTTGTCCATCATTTTACATGTTTTAACAAGTTTATTATGGATTTTTGGCCTGAACATGTATCCAATTACAAAACTATATCTAATATTATGGATTTTTGCCTCAAATATGAATTTTGCCTGAATCTCAAATTGGATCCAAATATCAAAACATACAAAAATGCATGTAAAACAACTATGCAACAACTTTTTCGATATTATAACGTTATAATTGATATCGGTTGTGGATTCAAATATGAACGTATGTTTAAAATCATGGATAATGGGTCGGATTACTTTGTTTTGGATTGTATGACCCGATCCATCCACCATTTTTACATGTTTTAGCAAGTTTGTTATAGATTTTTGGCTCAGATATGGATCCAATTATGAAACTGTCTAATATTATGGATTTTTGCCTTGAATATAGATTTTTGCTCTGAATATGGATCCCAAATTAGATCCAAATACTAAAACATACAAAAACATGTGTATAGCGTATACCATTTCATTACCCCATTCTTGTAAACTTGGTGAAATTACGGTCTCACACCACCAATATTTGAAATCATGCTTCAAAGCAAGACTTTCATTTTTGGCCATGCCAATAAAGAGTGAAGGGTTGGGGTGACCTTAAAAGCAAGAATACATAACCATTCCTTAAACTCAAAATAACACAAAGCCATAAATAACCAGCTCAAGCTGTATCTATTTTTGCTTATTCCTCTTAGAAGATTGTGTTTTTATTCACATTCTACAGTTGGGATCCATCATGAAGAACATTTGGTGCTCTGTTCACCATAGACATTATGTTTGACAAACTCATCTCCTAATATAGAAAAAAACTTCAATATCTCGTAATAATTTCATGAAGAAAGCATCTACATCACACTCCTGTCCACCTCTTTAAACGGAGAAAACAGAGATAGCCAAAAGAGCGAACACTTGAAAACAAAAAAAGGCAAAAAGAAGTCCATGTTCATTACAAACTAAAATAAACAGAAAAGTATGACTCATAGCAGTTGCAACATTAACATCAGCCGCTTATTTCCCAAAGGAAAAACAATAATGCCTGAATTGTAAAATGGCATAAGGCAGGGACTATTTTGCATATCGTCTTAAGGCAAGGACCAATTTGCAAAATATTGTAGAAGTTAAGCCCGGATTGCATTACCTCCAAGTTTCTTAACGTCTAGTTAATTTGAGGGAAGGCTATTGTATTTTAAAAACAATATAGTACATACTTGCAAGAGCGGAGGTTCTTCATTAAAAGTGATCAACCATGCTGGGCATTTTAGTATGTGCATGCGTGTGTGTTAGAGAGAGGGAGAGAGAGAGCGAGAGTTTAAAAAAATGAAAAATGACCATATTTTACTATAAAAATGTCATGTTTTTCAAAACAAACCCATAATTTGCTAAATTTCACTTGATGACCAAAAGTACAAATACTGGGCATTAAAATGACCATTTTAAGTTTAGCATGTGTGGACCTATTGTGGATATGCAAATTTCCTCTATGACGGACTTTACTACTAATTTTTTATTTAGAAATTAAAGGATTTTAGAGAAACACAGTAACAAACAAAGAAACTAGACACACAAACATTTCCAATGACATTTGAAATGCTGAAAAATAACGAATGAGCACTGAGATACAATCTTGACAACATTTAAAAAAAAATATGAACAGGCGCAATTGCACTTAACCTGATTATTCTATGTTGTTTTTCAGCCACCTGTGTCAAAAATCAGGAAAAACAATAAAAGAGACAGATAGATCGGCACACTAGCTTTTCAACTCTACCAAGATCGCCTTGATTTGATGGGCGATTTGGGAAAAACATCCTCTGAAAGATAGACTTTTTGGTTGTATCGTACCCCCTCACTAAAATGTAGATTTACACAATTTTTTTGCAGACCCTATAAAGTTTGTGTAAAATATAGGCAAAAAATGATTAGTATTTGTGAGGATAAGGAAGTCTGCATATATTTTATGCGAGGATGAGGAAGTCTGCATATATTTTATGTGAGAATGAGGAAGTGCATATATTTTATGGTGAAGACCTCACGAAGTCCACATAAAATATATGCAAACTTTCTCATACTTGCATATATTTTATGCAAACTTCCTCATCCTCACATAAAATATATGCAGACTTCTTCATCCTCGCAAATATTGATCATTTTTTGCATTTATTTTATATAAACTTCGTAAGGTCCCCAAAAAAATTGTGTGAATCTACCTTTTAGTTAGAGGGTGCGATACAACCAAAAAGTCTATCTTTCAGATGGTGTTTCTCTCAAACCTCTCTTCAAATCAGAGCGATCTTGGTAGCGTTGGAAAGCTAACGTACCAATCTTTTTGTCCTTTTTACTGTTTTTCTTGATTTTTAGCATAGGTCGTTGAAAAATGGCATAGAATAATTAGGCTAGGCACAACCATGCCTATTCATCTTCTTTATCGAAATGCTATCAGAGTTGTATCTCAATGCTCATTCATCATTTTGTAGTGATCTAGAAGTCATTAAAAATGTATTTTTGTCTAGTTTCTTTGTTCTTTTCTACGCTTCCCTGAAAACCTTTAATTTATGGGTAAAAAATAAGTAGTAAAGTCTGACACAAAGAAAATTTGTATATTCTTAGCAGGTCCGTACATGCAAAGGTTAGAACACTCATTTTAATAACCAACATTTGTGCTTTTGGTTATCATGCGAATTTTGAAAAATTGTGAGGTTTTTTGGGGAAACGCATCATTTTGTCATACTATAATAATTGTATTTTTTTGGGAGTTAATTGAATTTTTTATAGATATAATGCATAAATTGTTTGATTTGGGCCTGTGATCCAAATCTCGGATCCGGGACCTATAAAGAGATCAACATAGGTGATAAATATTACAGCTATTGAAAAAAGAAGATATATATATATATATATATATAATGACAATATAATAATAATTATATTAAAAATATAAAAGGGGAAGTTAACGAATGGATCCGCAGTTGGATCCACATGGATCCAACCTGCGGATCCACACCGCTTTCGAATCCAAATCGCGGACCCTGATAAGCAAGGATTCGTTGATCCAAAGCCCCACCTGGACTCGGATCTCGGACCCAACCCACACCCTACAATGTGAAAAAAAGGAATAGCTTAAAGGCAACCCGATATGGGTTGCCTGATAAAAATAGGCTATTAGGGTTCTGAACGAACCCTAACACACAAAAATCGCAAAGGGGGGAGGGGGGCGGAGCACAGCCGTCAGGAGGACGGGGTGCTCCTACCCTTTCGAGGATCACCATCCTCAAATAAAGGTTCTGAACCCCTTCTCTTCCACCCTTGCCTCCCACTGTACCTCTCTCTTCTCTCTGCTTCTCATCTCTCTCTTGTTCTCTCCTACACTTTGTCTCTCGTCGCTCTCCTGATTTATCGTGCGACGGCAGGACAATCGGTGTCGACGACCACCCAAACCACGTCAGCCACCTCCTCTAATCACCGGAACAAGTAGGGTTTACTGTCCTTTTTCTCTGCGTGAGTTGTCGTGGGTTGAGTATGAGGTGTAGGTTTTCTGTTAACCCTAAACCGAAAACCCCAAATCTACGATTTGGAGGTTTCAGATGTGTAGGTTTATTGTTTTATTTTGTGGGTGTACCGCATGTCGAGCATGAGTTTTGGGGTGCTGGGAATCCTCAAAATCACTAGAAGTGCTTTTCTTTTGATTGTTGTAAAAACTTAAATCAGAAAATTTGGGGGTTTCAACTGCTATGAACCCAAATAAAAAAAAATTATATAACAATGAGATGTAGGTCTTTCTTTATGATTCTATGATTTGCAATGTGCCTTATGTCAAGCATGTAATGTGTTGCCGTATACACCCCCAAATAAAATAAGAAAAAAAAATAAAAACAAAATATATATTAAAGGTTTAAATTTATGTCTTGCGTGTTTGGGTTTGGGAAAACAATTTCTGTAACATGTTCCACAAATGTATAGGTGCATCATGAATTTGTTGTAATAGCCAATAGGGATTGGGGCTTTGTTTGTTGGATGTCGATTCAGATCCATTTTGTGAATTTATTAGTCGAGCAAGATGCATCATACTATCTTGGTAATAATATTATGCATACTTGTTTCAATTCGGCATGCTTAGTGTAATGTGTTGAAGTGCGGCAGAATAGGTTATGGTGGGATATTGGATTTATTAGTTAGGATAAGGAAAAATTCTAATTATAAAATTTGATAATCTCTATTATGAATCAACATTCATTTATGTTGTCGAATCTTGATTGGGGTCTTGATCACCATTTACCATATCCTTTTGCTTGCATTTCTGATTTGTCATTCCTGTTAGTAATGTCTGATAACTCTTTTTATAAGCCAGCCTTCATTTACATTTGTCGAACTATGGCATGAGTTTGTGTTTATCACTTGTAACTGTAGGTCGTACTAATTTCCTGTTTCTCAACCTCTTATGTTGTTTTGAGGAACCACTGATTTGAGAAAACAAATGAAATCAATGCCATGTTTGATCATAGCCTGGCATGCCATATGGATGTATATACATATGACTTGAGGCATTGGTTCTTGCTCATGTTATTTAAGTGAAGTTAGATATGCAAACTTGATACCTGCTGTGGTTAAACAATGTTTGTTTGATTGTTCTTCGGTCTATTTTTTTTTTCAGCTGCTGACGTAAATTTCAGAATGTTTAATTGTAAGTTTCATATAAAAGAATGTTTCTGATGCAGAAAGGAATTTGACTATTAGTTAAAACTGCATTACTATAAAGCTTTATGAAGTTATTAAATCTAGACAAAAGATTAGATATCACAACAGGTCATTCAAAACAAACCCCAAATTTTGTGTATTGAGATGTTTGAATGTTCAGATTCATGTGCTGGAGCATATTCAGTATTGCTGGTATAAAAAAATGTGGTTGCTAATCCAGGCTTAGTGGTTCTTTTGTTAAATTTCAAATTCTGTTATGTCATGTATATATAGGAATAAGGTGCGGATGTGTGAACCCCAAAGTGAGTAACAATGATATCTCCTTGTGCATTCCTAAGAATCTAATCATATGATTAGTCGCATGGTTCATTTTATGTTAGTCAAGACAATTAAATATTTAAATAAATCTTAATAAAGATGAAATGTCCAGCTTGCACCAAATTGGAATTGTAATTATAGTCTTCTATATACAATTTGTTGCAAGACTTAAATTCTACTAAAGTTAAACTATAGAGCTTGTTTGTGTTATCGATTAATGTGTCTTGAAAATAATGGGATTCAAACACATATTGTAAGTGATGCTCTTATTACGAAGTACTACAACTGAAGATCATGATGTAGCTAATTTGTCATCTAACATGTAGCTAATTTTCATTTGATCTTGTCGTATTGACAATCATGTAGGCTCATGTGATTTTTCTTGACTGATTGGGTTAGCCGGTGTCATGGGGATGCAATAAATCATACAAAATATGTTGTCATGCAAATTCTAGAAGGTTGATGTTTCATTTAACATGAACATGCATATTGGACGGGTTTGTTGGTGTGTGCACACACGCAAGGGAGTATGTTTGGCACAAATCCATGTGCGATTATACAGGATCTCACTTAGCAAAGATGCATATACCTTTAGAAAGCACATGCTTATGAATAGTTTATTTGCTTATTGATAAGGCATTGCATGTGTGTATGTGCATATGAAATATGTGATTCTTTGTTATTGCTTTAGTTTTGTTATGGGATGCATCGATGGACTAAATGGACTATCACCAGCGTAGAGAGTCGTGAGCTGGGTTGACTTTCATATATGTTTAATTGCATCACCTAAACCACACAGGTTGGTACTGCACACTACTACATTGTTCTTGTTTTCCTCGCGGGCTGAAGTTCCGTAAGGGTCCTCGCAGGGGTGGATGCGAGCTTTTACCTTTACTTTTGCATTTGGTGTTGCAAAACTTAAAGAATTAACTTTTAATAAAATATAATAAGTGAGAACAGTGTAATATACGTTCTTGGATCTCTCATCTGGAGAATGGGGATCTTAGAGATCCAGTTTTGAAAAGAATGTGAGGATACAAAAACTCTGTGGGCTTTACTTTTTTCTCCTGAACCCGATATTGAGGTTCCTTCTTCTGGACACGGTTTTAGGGAGAGTCTGCCACTTGACCTGGGGGTGATGTGTTTGACATAGTTGTTATTTTGGTATACCAAAAAAAGTGTCACTTGTGGGCGTGGGGTGTCCCTGGTGTCCTCGACATTAGATATAGAAGTCTAATGTTCTGATGGATGGTGTTGTTTTCTGATATTGGTCGAGGGCTAAATTTAGAACCTAGTAAATAAATTACAACTTATGTGCTAAGCTACCCTAGAAACCTAACTTGACATCGAGGACTGTACCTATTTGGTGTATCCGTGGGCAATGGTAATTACAAAGTAAAACTTAAAGTTGTGTGCATTTAATAGGACATGCATATGAAAAAGGAAAGTTAAATGAAAGATAATAAAAGGATTCATGCATTACACATAAGTCATGCATTTTTTTGCTATGCATTAGATCATACATATTCTAATTGTCTCCTCAATCATTACATGATGGTGAGTGTATGATGTTTACTTCCTAATGCCTGTTAAAAGTTTGTTACTTGCTTCTGCTTTAATGTTTTTGCATGCTTAGCACTTATAACTGTTACATGAAAAATTCTTTAAATGCTATAAATTGTTAGATTTGCATTTTCTTCAAAATAATGCTTGAACCTCAAAATTATAATGTAAATTCATATGAAAATTGGAATATATAAATATTTTTGCCTGACTGGTTTAAAAGCACTAGAGCTTATGTGCTTGACTGGTTTAAAAGCACCGGAGCTTATGTGCTTGACTAGTTTAAAGTATCTGGATTACTCTGAGTGGGTTGTGCAATTAGTATGAAACGATTGGAATAAGATAAGATAAACATGAATTAGAACATTTTATCCATTTACTTTTAGCATGCTTTAGAAATTATAGCGGTGAGATTTAGATCCTGCTATGTTGAAATTGTCGGCTAAGTTTTATATATGTTACTGGCACCCACATCACATACTTGACATATGATATACCTGTGAGAAAATTTACAGTATTTCTTACTTAGACAGTTGTAGTTTAATTCCTTTAAATTTTCTATTTTTCAGGTGATAAGTGGAGTTTATGAGCGGCTGCGGGATGAGGGTTCTATCGAAATTTTGGATTTATTGTTCCCGGATAGCTTGAGTGCATTTTTAGAACATGTCATTAAAACTCTGATGTTATTATTCATTGTTAATGAAATGAAATAAATATGTTGGCTTGCTCTTCACTGTAATGTTTCAGAATGTTTAACCTTATAGTATTACTTGTTTCTGTTGTTATATATATATATATATAAATCCTCAAAATTTGGGTTAAAATTTTGGGGCGTTACAGTTATGGTATCAAAGCATGAGAACACTAAATCAAAGATCACGGTCGTGCCACACCCTGCAAGCGCTCTGTGAGTATAATTTATTTTGTTTTGTTATTGGTCATATTACTTGTTCTTTTTATTGTGATGCTCATATTAGCATATAGGTGAATTCACACCTACAATTGATTAATTTTGACTTATTAGTTGAATGACACATCACACCTACAAATCATTAGTATCGCCCTACTAGGTGAATGATGTATCATGCCTACATAGTTTCATTGTAGATGATTGCATTATGATTGTCTGAATGGATCTATCATACTTGCATAGCATGATTGATGTGTGTATCATGGATCTTTGACCAATTTTTTTAGTAGAGAGGTGTGTGTGTTTTATGTTGAAATAATCGAATGTGATATGATGTAAGAATTATCAATACACATAAAATGATGAAATGATCTGAATAACTTAGATACATATATGATTTGAATTCTGTGTGCATAACTCGAACTACGTAGAAGTTACATACCTTGAGGTTTAGTTGCTTCATATTATGATATGTGTATAGAACTCATGCTTTGGTTACGCATGCTTCAAGGTCCAATTAGAGAAATGTAATGTTCCTGGTGGCAATGATATGATGCATAAGATAATATACTTTTGTATGATATGATTGAAATGCCACGTGATTTAAAATATTGAATGCATGCGATATATGCTTAAATTCAATTATATGCTTAAATTCAATAGTGAACTATGCTTCATGGAACCTTATTGGTGAAAGGTGTGATTTTATAATTTATGTGCCATATGATGTGATGATGCATATTGATGAAATGTATGCTTGTACTCATATTGGTGGCTATCGACCTTGAGAGCGGTCATTTGTATTTATGCATATATCACTATTTTGGCACTTGTTGAGGACCTTTTCCGTAAAGGATTATCTGTGAGGGTGTGTATGACCAAGATCAGGTAATCCGGCTAGAGTGGTGGGTCTCTGAGAGGAAGTACATTATCCAAGAGCGGGTAGCCGCAAAGATGGTGAATTCTTGTGAGGAAGTGTATTGTTCAAGACCAGGTATACCATCTAGGGCAGTAATTTCGTGTGAGGTTGTACATTTCCTAGACCAGGTGATCCGACATGGATCTTGTTAATCTTTAATTAATAAAGAGTTATGGTAAATTGAGAGAATTTGCTGAGATTGAATTATATAGCCAGTTAGAGATCAATAGATTTGACTTTAGTTATAGCATAATTGGATCATTATTGATTTTAGATCTTGATACAATATTATGTTTATGTCTTTCATGAATAGATGAGCCATTTTGGGAATGACACCTTGAATAAGGCCTTGATCAGAGACAACTAGCCGTGCAAGGCCTTGAGAAATGAGAATAAGTGGAGGTTATTCAGGATAAAGAATCTATTAGAAATAGTGACGATAACAAACAACGATGTGATTATGATAAAATAAAGAAAAGTCCATCCAATAATCAAAGAACAAGCTAAAGGAATAGCAGGTCATGTCTATCATCCATGACTAAACAAGTAGAAAGTAGTGAACATACACTCTAACTGCCTTAGGTTAAGACTTTGTGTGATTTAGTACGGATTTTGCCATCAATGAAATCAGGTATGAATTTTGTCGAGACCGACTTTTAGCTCCAAACTTCTCTCAGAAACTCATGGTGTGTTGTTCTGATCCTTAGATGTTGGGATATATGTTACGAGCTCGCACACATACGTGCATTCTTGTCGATACCAATCCCCTCAGACTACGATCTCTACGGGAATCATGCAATCAAATTTCAAGGACAAAATTCTTTTTAAGGGGAAAGGATGTAATAACCGCATTTTTTTTAGAATTAATTAGAATTTTTATAGATATAATGCGTAAATGGTTTGATTTGGGCCTGGGATCCAAATCTCGAATCCAAGACCCATAAAGGGATCAATATAGGTGATAAATATTATAGCTATTGAAAAAAAGAAGAATATATATATATATATATATATAATGACAATATAATAATAATTATATTAAAAATATAAAGGGGGAAGTTAACGAATGGATCCACAGTTGGATCCACATGGATCTAACTTGCGGGTCCACACCGCTTTTGAATCCAAATCACGGACCCTGATAAGCAAGGATCCGTTGATCCAAATCCCCAACTGGACCCGGATCTCAGACCCGGACCCGGCCCACACACTACGATGTGAAAAAAAAGGAAATAGCTTAAAGGAAACCCGATACAGGTTGCTCGATAAAAATAGGTTGTTAGGGTTCTGAACGAACCCTAACACAGAGAAATCACAAAGAGGGGAGGGCGCCGAAGCGCAGCCGCCAGGAGGACGGGGTGCTCCTACCCTTTTGGGGATCACCATCTTCAAATAGGGGTTCTGAACCCCTTCTCTTCCACCCTTGCCTCCCATCTTCCTCCCATTGTACATCTCTCTTCTCTCCGCTTCTCATCTCTCTCCCATTCTCTCCTACCCTTTGTCTCTCGTCTCCGTCCTAATTTCTCGCGCGACGGCAGGACAACCGGCACCAGCGACCACCTCAACCACGTCAGCCACCTCCTCCAATCGCCGGAACAAGTAGGGTTTACTGTCCTTTTTCTCATCGTGAGTTGTCGTGGGTTGAGTATGAGGTGTAGGGTTTCTGTTAACCCTAAATCGAAAACCCCAAATCTAAGATTTGGGGGTTTTGGATGTGTAGGTTTACTGTTTTATTTTGCGGGTGTACCACATGTCGAACATGAGTTGTGGGTTGTTGGGAATCCCCAAAATCACTAGAAGTGCTTTTCTTTTGGCTGCCGTAAAAACTTAAATTAGAAAAAGTGGGGGTTTCAGCGGCTATGAACCCAAATATATATATATATATATATATATATATATATATATATATAAATGAGATGTTGGTCTTTCTTTATGATTTTGTGATTTGCAATGTGCCTTATGTCAAAAATGTAATGTGTTGCCGTATACACCCCCAAATAAAATAAGAAAAAAAAAATAAAAACAAAATATATATTAAAGGTTTAAATTTCTGTCTTGCGTTGTTTGGGTTTGGGAAAACAATTTTTGTAACATGTTCCACAGATGTATAGGTGCATCATGAATTTGTTCTAATAACCAATGGGGATTGGGGCTTTGTTTGTTGGATGTCGATTCAGATCCATTTTGTGATTTTATTAGTCGAGCAAGATGCATCATACTATCTTGGTAATAATATTATGCATACCTGTTTCAATCTGGCATGCTTAGTGTAATGTGTCGAAGTGCGACAGAATGGGTTATGGTGGGATATTGGATTTATTAGTTAGGATAAGGAAAATTTCTATTTATAAAATTTGATAATCTCTATTATGAATCAACCTTCATTTATGTTGTCGAATCTTGATTGGGGTCTTGATCACCATTTGCCATATCCTTTTGCTTGCATTTTTGAATTGTCATTCCTGTTAGTAATGTCTGATAACTCCTTTTATAAGCCAGCCTTTATTTACATTTGTCGAACTCTGGCATGAGTTCTTGTTTGTCACTTGTAATTGTAGGTCATACTAATTTCCCATTTCTCAACCTCTTGTGTTGTTTTGAGGAACCACTGATATGAGAAAACAAATGAAATCAATGCCATGTTTGATCATAGCCTAGCCTGCCATATGGATGTATATACATATGACTTGAGGCATTGGTTCTTGCTCATGTTATTTAAGTGAAGTTAGATATGAAAACTTGATACCTACTGTGGTTAAACAATGTTTGTTTGATTGTTCTTCGGTCTATATTTTTTTCAGCTGCTAACATAAATTTCAAAATGTTTAATTGTAAGTTTCATATAAAAGAATGCTTCCGATGCAGAAAGGAATTTGACTAATTTTTAAAATTGCATTACCATAAAGCTTTATGAAGTTATTAAATCTAGACAAAAGTTTATATATCACAACAGGTCATTCAAAACAAACCCCAAATCCTGTGTATTGAGATGTTTGAATGTTCAGATTCATGTGCTGGAGCATATTCAGTATTGCTAGTATAAAAAAATGTGGTTGCTAATCCAGGCTTAGTGGTTCTCTTGTTAAATTTCAAATTCTGTTATGTCATGTATATATAGGAATAAGGTGTGAATGTGTGAACCCCAAAGTGAGTAACAGTGATATCTCCTTGTGCATTCCTAAAAATCTAATCATATGATTAGTCGCATGGTTCATTTTATGTTAGTTAAGACAATTAAATATTTAAATAAATCTTAATAAAGATGAAATGTCCAGCTTGCACCAAACTGGAATTGTAATTATAGTCTTCCAGACACAATTTGTTGCAAAACTTAAATTCTACTAAAGTGAAACTATTGAGCCTGTTTGTGTTGTTGATTAATGTGTCTTGAAAACGATGGGATTCAAACACATATTGTAAGTGATGCTCTTATTACGAAGTACTACAACTGAAGATCATGATGTAGCTAATTTGTCATCTAACATGTAGCTAATTTTCTTTTGATCTTATCGTATTGACAATCATGTAGGCTTATGTGATTTTTCTTGACTGATTGGGCTAGCCGGTGTCATGGGGATGCAATAAATCATGCAAAATATGTTGTCATGCAAATGCTAGAAGGTTGATGTTTCATTTAACATGAACATGCATATTTGACAAGTTTGTTCACGTGCACACACACGCAAGGGAGTATGTTTGACACAAATCCATGTGCGATTATGCAGGATCTCACTTAGCAAAGATGCATATGCCTTTAGAAAGCACATGCTTATGAATAGTCTATTTGCATATTGATAAGGCATTGCATGTGTGTATGTGTATATAAAATATGTGATTTTTTGTTATTGCTTTGGTTTTGGTGTGGGATACATCGATGGCCTAAATAGACCATCACTGGTTTGGAGAGTCGTGAGCTGGGTTGCCTTTCATATATGTTTAATTGCATCACCTAAACCACACAGGTTGGTACTGCACACTACTACACTATTCTTGTTGTCCTCATTGGCTGGAGTCCCGTAAGGGTCCTCGCAGGGGTGGATGCGAGCTTTACCTTTAGTTTTACATTTGGTGTTGCAAAACTTAAAGAATTAACTTTTAATAAAATATGATAATTAAGAACAGTGTAATATACGTTTTTGGATCTCCCATCTGGATTATGAGATCTTAGAGATCTGGTCTTGGAGAGACTGTGGGGATACAAAAACTCTATGGGCTTTACTTTTATCCTCTGAACCCAATATTGAGGTTCCTTCTCCTGGCTACGGTTTTAGGGAGAGTCTGTCACTTGACCTAAGGGTGGTGTGTTCGATACAGCTGTTGTTTTGGTATACCAAAGAAGTAGCACTTGTGGGCGTGGGTTGTCCCTAGTGTCCCCGACATTAGATGTGGAGGTCTAATGTTCTGATGGATGGTTCTGTTTTCTGATATCAGTCGAGGGCTAAGTTTGAAACCAAGTAACTAAATTACAACTTGTGTGCTAAGCTACCCTGAGAACCTAACTTGACCTTGGAGACTGTACTTATTTGGTGTATCCGTGGGCAATGGTAATTAAAAAGAGGAACTTAAAGTTATGTGCATTTAATAGGGCATGCATATAAAAAAGAGAACTTAAATGAAATATAATAAGATGATTCATTCATTATACATAAGTCATACATTTTTCTGCTATGCATTAGATCATGCATATTCTAATTGTTCCCTCAATCATTACATGATGGTGAGTGTATGATGTTTATTTCCTAATGCCTGTTAAAGGTTTGTTTTGAAATTCCACTAGAGGGGGGGGTGAATAGTGAAATTTGTTTCAGATCGATAATATAAAAAATAAGACAATTAGACACAACACAATAAACACAAGATTTATATTGGTTCGGCTGAGTTACTGACCTACATTCAGTCTAAAACACTTGAGCCTTTCACTATAAAATCTGTGTTACGAGATAAATAGTACAACACCCTCTTCCTCAGAGGTCTACTTCTCTCAACAGAGAAGGAAACCACCATCTTTCTCAGAGGTCTATTTCTCTCAACAGAGAAGAAAACAACATATAATAGAAAGTTACAACACTTTCCTATAGAACCTTCAGAATGATATGCAGAGTATGAATGCATGTATGAAGATTCTCTCAGAATGTTCTCTATTTTGAAAATAAGCAGAATAATCTTTCAGGAGAACAAAATATTCTTTTTCTCTTTTTCTTCACACACTTGATTCTTTTGTCAGAGAGCTTTTCTTGTCTTTTTCTTTCTTTTTCTAAGCTCTTTTTCAGTGTGTCGAGTAGGAATGTTTCTCTTTGAAAGCTCACATGTGTATGTTGTGAAATATTATTTTGTCTATATATATATAGACCTTAAAAAAGTAGTTGTTGCTTTTTGAAATGCTTTGAAATAATTGTCCTTTTGTGATGTGAGATGCCAAGACATCTCAAAAACAACTTTTGTAAGAAAGATGTGAAATAATGTGTGTACTATATATTGCTTTTTCAAAAATTGTCATTCCATAAATTAAATATTTGTTAAGTAATAAATGTTTGGTGTATTTAAATAATGATAGTTTCTTCAAGTCGTCATTTATAAATTAAGTGTTTTGAGGTAGTGTAATTAAAAATGAGATTTAATTTGTAATGGGTCTTTTCTCAAATAAATGTTTTGTAGTACATGGAACATTGAAGTATTTAGAAATGTAATTTATATTGTAATTTGTCTTTACTCAATTAAATAATTTATAGTACATTAATTATTTTATTACAAATCATCATTTCTTTGTTTAAATGTATGAGTACAATACATGCTTGTTTAGTACATTATTTTATAAATGATCATTTCTTGATTAAATGCTTTTGAAGTACTATTTAATGTTTACTAAAAGAATGATGACTTCAAATGTAAGTCATCACTTTTTAAGTGAGTGTTTTTGAAATTATATTTAATGCTTAAAGAAATAAATGGTCATTTCGTAAATTAATAAAATAATATTGATTTTCTCAAATCATCATTTCTAAAATGAATGATTTGATGTTCAATAAATGCTTGAGTAATACTTTTATTACAAATAGTCATTTCTCAAATAAATAATTGTGTATTATGAACCAAAATTTCTTACGTAAATATTTGTGTATTATGAACCAATGCCTTTTGTCTTTTCTTACCTAAATGCTTTTGAAATCACGAGCTTTTATATCTTGTCAAAATGTCTTTTTCATAAATGTTTGTAATTAATGCTTTTGAAATCATGAGCTTTTATATCTTGTCAAAATGTCTTTTTCATAAATATTTGTAGAAAGTATAATGATTTGTTTCAAAAAGGTGTTTTTGAAATATTACAATATACATAATGTATCTTTTTATGAAAGCTTGACTTTTTGTATATAAATGGCTTGTATGATTTTAAAGCATATAGTCTAATATGAAATATGCATGGTTCTGAAGGTTCTGTTATATATGACTCTAAAGAAGAAAAAAAATCTTCATCTTGAAGTAGTCGATCTTCTTGGATAATCTTTAATGCATCTCTTTGGCTCATTAAGCTTTTTCTTCAAAGTAGTATGATTGCATCAAATTGTTGCACTTGATCAAGTTGTCTTCACTCTTCTTAAGTGAAATAACCTTGCATCAAATACACGTTAAATACATAGCACATCATATCCAGTCATAATATAACATATCCAGTTTCAAATATGAAAGCATATCATATTTATCATATCTTATGAAGCATAGCATTTTTATCATGTATCATATATATGCATCATGAAAGCATATCATATTTATCATGTATCATTAAAACATTGTTTCTCAACATTCTCTTCCTTTTTTATGATGACAATATATGCTCCCTTTATCAATAAGCCATATATATTATGATGATTTAAATATGATATCAAATACAAAAGATGCATTTCTTTAAAAAAAATAACAGTCATAAATAAAAAAATCATAATAATAAATAGTGTGTGTATCGTTTTTCTCCTACATAGGAGAGGTCATATGTTTTCTCTCTCCCTTTGTCATTGACAAAAAGGAGGGATCAGAGTAGGTAAGTTAAATATTACAGACCAATGAAAAAAAATTCAGTCTAAAGAGGATGAAGAACGTAGTTTCTTGAGGATGACTTTTTGTTCGGTCTTGAAGGACTGAAATATGAACAAAATCTTATAGAGAGATTTCTAGATCAAAGGAGGAAAAATCTTCAAAGGAGATTAACCTTCCGGGTTGAATTTGGAGAGAACTTACAAAGTTGTAATGTTGGATGAGATCCGGATATCGTAGTTCATAAGAATCAATGATATCAAAATCATTGAGGTAAGGTTTTGATGAAGATGAGGCCATTTGAAAAATTTAAGAAGTGGATAACGAAGAATAAGTGTGATACCAAGAGATAGGGAATGCAACAGATAAAAACTTGTGAAGGTACGAAGGATTTTTCAAGTGATATAGGTACGAATGCATGAGTTCATTAAATAGAGAAGGTTTGGTTATTTCTTTAATGAAAAGAAATGAAGCTAGTGAATGCATGGTCAGATCAAGTTTTTGGAAGGTAGTTTAATGTGATATTGAGTATATGTAGGGTGATCCACAAGATAGAGGCAAACGAGAGAACACAAGAGTGATTTGAATTCGTGTGAGAATATAATGTAAAGGAAATTCGATATGGGAGAGTCCATTGTTTTAGAGATAAAATAAAGAAAGAGACATGGTTTTGAGATAAAGTGACAACAACAATATAATTTACGTGTGAGAATAAGGACATAAGGTCCAATTTAGGACAAGCTCTCTATGAATAATTGATAAGCATAGACAAGACATAAAGGAAGGATGAATAGTGACAAAAAAATGAACCACTGATTTGAAAGAATCCGATCATAGGAGATTTGAGACATAATAATTTTTGAAAAGAGCAAGGACCAAAAAAAGTGGCGTGAAAAGGTATTTTGAAATAAAGTATTATTTGAATGTACGAATGATATAAAGTGAGTGACATGGGTGATATGATAGTGTGAATAAAAAAATGTTCAATAATGACCTAATAAAACAAATAACAAGTTGGTATTTTAAAATACAAGACATGGGTCAAAATATTTGATTTGAGGCAACATAAAGGAGATAGGCTCAATTTTCGTAAAGGAGGTTTTGAAAAAAAGACAAAAGTAATTAAAGAGAGTTATGAGATGAATGACATGAAGGAATGTCATGATAGCTTATTTAATGTAAATAGTTTTTATGGATATGCGTGAAAGGAGATAGGACATGTGGTAATCATGTGATGTGTACTTGAAAGATGTGAATGACATAAAGAATTTATCATGATTAATGTGTTTTAATATTTATATCTTTTATACTCATACATGAATATGAAGACATATTTTGACTTTGAATAGAGTTAAGAGAGAGATCAAAAATGGCGTGTAAACATGATGAGACATAAAAGAGAAAAATGTATTTTATTTTTTTTAAAAAATGGTAAGAAAAGATAAAGTAAATTTTGAAAAGTAGCTTTGAAAAACTGTAGTATGCATGAATGATAAACTATACAATAGTACAAACTAGTAATGTGAAAAAAAATCATATGATATTACAAAGTTTTAACTGAGTAAAAATATAATTAAGTGTGATAAGTTAATTTATATGTCACTCAGTTTACAGATTCCTAATTCTCTTCTAATTCGTATAAAGTCTTCATGTTTTAAAGGTTTAGTGAAAATGTTTGCTAATTATTGATTAGTGGGTATAAATTCAAGTTTAATTATGTTGTTTAAGACTTGTTCTCTTAAAAAGTGTTGAATTTGTATGTGCTTTGTATGTGAGTGAAGAATAAGATTTTTGGATAAATTAATTGCACTTGTATTATCACATAAAATAGTTGTATTTTCGAATTTTAAACCAAAATCATTTAAGGTTTGTTTCATCCAGATGACTTGTGTACATGCCAGGCTTGCAGAAATATATTCAGCTTCAGTAGTTGATAATGATACACAGTTTTGTTTCGTATTGAACCATGAAACTAGTGAGTGCCCTAGCATATGACATGTTCCACTTGTGTTTTTTCTATCAGATTTACTACCAGCAAAATCAGCATCACTGTATGAGATTAAATTAAATATAAATGATTTTGAATAAAATAACCCAAAATCAACGGTTCCTTTTAGATATCTCATTATTATTTTTACATTTTTAAGATGTGATTCTTTCAGATTTGATTGAAATCTAGCACACAAGCAAACACTGAACATAATATCTGGACGGCTAGCAGTTAAATATAGTAGTGATCCTATCATACATCTGAATAATTTTGTATCAATAGTCTTACCATCTTTATCTTTGTCCAATGCAGTGATTGTGCTCATAAGTGTATTCTTTGAAGCAGTTGAGTTCATGTTGAACATCTTTAGAAGTTCATGAGCATATTTTGACTGATTGATGAAGACTCCATCCTTGGTTTGCTTAATATGCAGTCCAAGAAAGTAGGTGAGTCCTCTCATTATACTCATTTCAAATTCTTTCTACATAGACTTAGAAAAATCTTGACAAAGACCATTGTTAGTAGATCCAAAGATGATATCGTCCACATATATTTGAACGATTAAGGTATGAGCATCCACTATTTTTATAAATAAAGTTGAGTATGCTTTGCCTACAGAAAATCCAGTTTTTAATAAAAAAGTTTAAGTCTATCGTATCAAGCACGAGGTGCTTGTTTTAATCCATATAAAGTATGTTTTAGTTTAAAAACATGATCGGAAAATTGTTTATTTTCAAAACCTGAAGGTTGTTTTACATATACTTTTTCATTTACAAAACCATTTAGAAAAGCACTTTTAACATCTATTTGATATAGTTTAAAATCCATATAGCTTGCATATGCCAAAAACATTCTTATGGATTCAAGTCTAGCAACAGGAGAAAATGTTTCATCAAAGTCAATACCTTCCTTCTGATTGTATCCTTGAGCCACTAGCCTTCCCTTGTTTCTTATAACATTACCTGATTCATCCAACTTGTTTCTGAAGATCCATCTTGTCCCAATGATTTGATGGTCTTTTGGTTTTGGTACAAGATCTCACACATCATTTCTTTTGAACTGGTTAAGTTCTTCAGTCATTGCTAGCATCCAGAACTCATCTATGATGGCTTCATCAATCTTTTTAGGTTCAAGTTGAGAAATGAAAGTCATATTTGCAATACGTTCCAACTGAGTTCTTGTTTGAATCCCCTTGGTCAGGTCTCCCAAAATCTGCTTTTGAGGATGATCTCTGATTTCAACAAATATTCTTTGATGATCATCTTCATTAGATTCAGTTGTGTTATCTAAAAGAAAATATGTACTTTCAAGATCATCATCATCATTAGTCTTATTATGAACAGATTGACCAATAGATTCATTAAAACTAACTTGCATAGATACTTCAATAGTATTAGTACTCTTATTAAAAACTCTATATGCTTTAGTATGACTTGAATATCCTAAGAATATGCCTTCAACAGATTTAACATCAAATTTATCAAGGCTATCTTTTGTGTTCAGGATAAAGCATTTACACCCAAAGACTTTAAAGTAGTCTATTCTTGGAGTTCTGTCATAGAATAATTCATAGGGAGTTTTATTCAATAAAGGTCTAATAAGTACTCTATTTGAAATATAACATGCAGTATTAACAACTTCAGCCCAAAAATATTTAGCAAGATTGTTATGTTAAAGCATAGTTACAAAAATATCATTATCAAATTCTCCTCCATGGTCACTACGAATTTTAACAATTGTAGAGGATTTTTTATTTTGTAATTTTTTGCATAAAATTTCAAATTCACAAAACGTGTCACTTTTATTTTTTAAAAATATTACCCAAGTGAATCTTGAGTAATCATCAATAATTACAAAAGCATATCTATTATGATTGAGACTAGCTATCCTAGAAGGACAAAAAAGATCCAGGTGGAGAAGCTCTAAAGGTCTTTTACTTGACACAACATTTTTTTATTTCAAAGATGATTTTGACAATTTTCCTAATTGACAAGCATCACAAAAATATTATTTTTTAAATGGTATTTTAGGTAACCCATGAACCAAGTTATTTTTAGCCAGTTTAGAGATATATTTAAAGTTAACATGTCCCATTCTCATATGTCATAAATTTTGAGAGTCATTATTTGCTATGAGACAATGTTCAGAGATATTATCTAAGTATAATTCATATACATTATTTTTTCTTATACCTTTTAAAACAATATTTTTGTTTGTGTCCACTGTGAGGCATGCATCATGTTTAAAACTGACATTATATCCTATGTCACACATTTGACTGATGCTTAAGAGATTGTGTTTTAAACCTTTAACAAGGAAAACGTCTTTAATAAGAGGTTTATCGATATTACCAATATTGTCAATACCAATTATTAAACTTTTGTTGTTATCTCCAAAGGTGACGGTTCCTCCTTCTTTATGATGAAGAACAACAAAAAGGTCTGGATGTCCTGTTATATGTTTTGAACATCTACTGTTTAATATCCATCTGTTCTTCTTTTTCAATGCTTACAATAAATCAAGTAAAAACTCTTTTTGGTACCCGATCGGGTCCCTTTTTGTTAAAATTTGGAACCCATATCCATTTTGATTTGGGTTTATCTATAATCTTAGAGGAGTACATGGAATTAAAATTGAAATTATAAAACTCCTATTTAGGTTCAGCAGAACCTTTGACAAAAGTGGTCTTTTGATTCGTACAAGAAGGTTTACTAAAATGAGAGTAACCAATACCATTCTTGTAAAAAGAGAATTTTTGAGAGGATAGGAGTTTGTCCAGGTTCTCTTTTCCTTTGGTAAACTTGAAAATCGTTTTCATAAGGTTTTCAGGTTTACCTTTTAATTTTGAAATTTCTACTTGAAGATTTTTAGTCTAGATCTTTAGCGTGAAGATAACAACCGCTAACTCCAAGTCATGTGTGGGGTAGTTCTTGTGCGCCTTTAGCTGTCGAGAACCGTACGTGATAACCTTTTCATGTTGCATCAAGACATAACCCAGTCCGGTTCTTGAAGCATTGTTGTACACTACTAACCCGCCCGTCCTAGAAGGCAAAGACAACACTGGGGCTGAGGTCAACCTCCTCTTCAGCTCTTAGAAGCTCTCTTTACACTGAGGTGACTAAACAAACTTCACCCCTTTCTGCAACAATCGAGTCATAGGGGCAACTATACGCGAAAAGTCGTGTATGAATCAACAGTAGTAGCCTGCCAATCCCCAAAAAATCCTAATTTTTGAAACCGTCTTCGGCTGCTCCCAAAACAACACTGCCTTCACCTTAGCTGGATCAACCTCAACGCCCTTCTCTGACATCACGTAGCTGAGGAACATCATCCTGTCAAGCCAAAACTCACACTTTGAGAACTTAGCATACATCTTATGTTCTCTCAGTGTCTACAATATGATCTGAAGATGCTCTCGGTGCTCCTCCATGCTCTCAGAATAGATCAGAATATCATCAATAAACACGATGACAAACGAATCCAACGACAAACTCAAAACGCAATTCATCAAGTTCATAAATGTTGTAGGGGTATTTGTGAGTATGAAAGACATCATCAAGAACTCGTAGTGCTCATATCTGGACCTGAATGTAGTCTTCAGAACATCTTCTACCTAAATCTACAACTGATGGTACCTAGAACGAAGATCGATATTGGAGAACACCCTTGTCATACATAACTGATCGAATAAATCATAAATCCTGGGCAAAGGGTACTTGTTATTCATGGTTACCTAGATTAGTGGTAACGATTTTGAAAACAATATTTTTAAATAAAAAATTATGCACCAAATAATAATTTTAAACCAGTTCTTGCACTCATATGCATGCTTGACTCTGCTCTCTACATCTGCGGCCATCATGAGTACCTCACCTCTTTCGGGTGGACAACATACTCCGACTCTTCGACCCTTATGAGTTTAGTTGTGTAACAGTATCTCAATGAGCATGCATATACCACGATCTCAACGGATCGACTGCTCGACATATATTATCTCAACGAGCACTTGGCTGAGTCAAGGCGCAACAACTACTCTAACTCTTTGGCCCTTACGAGTAAAGTGCCCTTATAGGCGAACATGAGAATGAGTCATTCTGGCAGCGTCCCGACAACAGGGCATCCTCGTGTCATTCAACCGGCTCGGGCAATTCCTTTGCCAATCATTTCACATCACTTCCCCTGCTTCGACGGCAGAAGTGTGACGACCTTTTCTACATTGTAAAAAGTACTTGACAGAACTTGGGCAGCACCTCTTCTGTATAATGGAGTAACATGCTACGTTCTTTCTGAGCTTGTTGAGCTTCTTAAAAAATTTCAGCAACACTCCCTCTCTTTGATGGAGAAAGTGTGTGTTTCTTTTAAGCTCGGTGAGCATCTTTTAAGAAATTTTAGCAGCATTTCTCCTCTTTGACGGAGAAATGGCTACACTTAACTCAGAAATGAATGTGCACTGTTATGCGTACTTCACATCCATCGAGGTTCGTTGAAATCTTAGGCCATAGTCAGGCTATGCGCAAGTGACTCAGGTTTTTATGAAAAAATGATTTTGCGCAAAAGCAAAGTCTTTCAATAGAGGCTTCATTCGTCAAGCAGAATCTTGATCGAGGAGCGACAATGGAATCGCATTGACGATTTGGAGTTTGATTTCCATTTGAACACTCATTTATGCACATTATATGTAATATAAGCAAAAGCTTGTGCTTTATAATGCGGCAGCAGAAATGAGTGCATATTTAATGTTTGGTGGGGGAAACCGAACTAAATAACTTAAAGAAAGCAAATACATATATATTTACAGAAAGTAGGAGCTTTGGCATTGTTCGACATGACGATAATCTTAAATACATAATTTAAATTGCAGAAAGTAGGAGCCTTGGCATCGTTCGATGCAACAACAATCTTAAAAGCATAATGTAAATTACAGAATGCAGGAGGCTTGGTATCGTTCGATGCGATGATAATCTTAAATGCATAATTTAAATTACAGAAAGTAGGAGCCTTGGCATCGTTTGATGCGGCGGTAATATTAAAAGCATAAGCAAATATATATATATATATAATATGCAAAAAGCAAGAGCCTTGGCATCATTCGACGTGACAACAATCTCAAATACATATATACTGCAATATACAGGAGCTTTTATCATAAAATATCAAATTATAGTCGCAAGGCATGCGTGTGAATACCAAAGTGTCCTAGAGAGCATAAACCAAGGACTAGGGTTAGATACTACTTTAGAACATATACGATATATAGCATAACACAAATCAAACAAATACTTAAGAGAGAGTGATCGACGAATCAAACTTACCCTCTGATCGGTGAAGAACGGCTCTGGTACGCAATGGCAACTTCAAATTGGGTTCAAACCTCCTTCAAAACGCTAAACTAAGTCAGATGAGTTCAATCTAGTTGAAAAAGAGGTAGAGCAGGTCAAGCTGCTAAACTCAAGTGGTTTAAACTAAACTGGGTTTGGTCCAAGTCAACTGGGTCAGGCAGGTTCAGACTTAACCCAAGTAAGCTGGGTCTGGGTCAAGTGAATCAAACTTGGATTTGGGACCAAAAATAACTTTGACTTTAACTAGACCCAACTGGGTTCAAGCCAAGTCAAGTGAGTTTAGACCAGGTCAGGTAGGCTCAAACCAGGTCATGCAGGCTTAGACCTAGTAGGCTAGGTAGGGAAGGTTCTAAAGAGAGAGAGAGAACAAGCAAGAGAGGGGGGGGGGGTGATTTTTATGAGAATAGAGAGAGTGGGGAGGGATATTTATAGCCTAAGTCCACCTCCTCTTTGGAGTTTTCTAAAAAAATCAGAAAATCTCCCTTTTTCCTTTTACCCTTGGCTTTAAATAAATTCCAAGAGGTTCCTTTGTATGGGGCCCACATGGAATATTTCATGAAATATTCTGTAGGTTTCACAAGATATTTTTTGAGAAATATTTTCGTAGGTCCCACCAACATTTTTGTAGGTCTCATAAAAATTTTGGGTTTTCAACGATTTTTTTTCAAAAAATTCTGAGCATGACATTCTCTTCGTATTGACGCAGCTAAGAAAGTTGCCTCGTATAAATCTCTTGATTTTACTCAGGGAAGAACTTATGGCTCCCTGACTGTTTGAGCATATATTCGTGAAGATACAAATATCGTAAGTATAACTGGTTCATAGAAATCAATTTGATTCGTATTTCGGGTTCATATGCTATTTTCATATGGAAATGTCTCATAAATTTATTTAAAACTTTTGCTAAAAAATTGCAGGTCTTACAGTTTTAGACTCTGAAGAACTACGAGTTGTATGTCAAGCAAGAGAAGTGCCTATTTGGTCATAAGGAAGTTCACTTCCTTAGCCATATTGTGGGAGGAGGCATACTAAAGATAGACCATAAGAAGATTGAGGCTATTCAAGCTTGGGAGCCGCCTACTAAGGTTCTTGAATTACGCTCTTTCTTAGGGCTTAAGAATTACTATTGGTGCTTCATCAAGGGATATTCGCAGATTGCTGCTGCGCTCACATATTTGCTGAAGAAAGACAGACCATGGCTATGGTCTAATGCATGCTAGAAGGCTTTTGCTGGATTGAAGCAGTGCTAAGGTTGCCCGACTGTCAGCAGTTGTTTGAAGTGCAGACTGATGCATCTGACTTCGCAATCGGAGGGGTGTTGCTCCAGGCAGGACATCCCATTGCATTTGAGAGTCGAAAGTTGAACGACGCCAAGCGTCGATACATTGTGCATGAGCGGGAGATATTGGCGATCATGCATTGTCTCTGCACATGGAGGCACTATCTTTTAGGGTCACAATTCATTGTGCGCACTGACAATGTTGCGACAAGCTACTTCCAGACTCAGAAGAAGCTGAGTCCAAGACAAGCTCGCTGGCAAGATTTCTTGGCAGAATTCGATATAGTCCTTAAGTACAAGCCTGACAGGGCCAATGTTATTTCTGACGCCTTGAGTCGAAAGGTGGAACTTGCAACTTTGCTCGCTTGGGATGGTAGTATGAGCCAACCGATGAGCAATCTTATCAAGCAAGTTCGAGAAGCTTTAAAGAGTGACCCGATGGCTCAATAGTTGATCTTATTGGTAAAGGAAGGAAAGACGCAAAGATTTTGGCCGGAGGACGATTTGCTTCGCTCAGCAGGTCGTCTATATATCCCACGACAGGATACTCTACGAAAGTGCTTGATTCACGAATATCATGATACCACTTGGGCGGGTCACCTAGGACAACAGAGAACGTTGGCGTTGTTGGAATGCGCATTCTACTCGCCGCAAATGTGCGACGATGTGAATGCTTATGTGCAGACTTGCTTGATTTGCCAACAAGACAAGCCCATCAATCAGAGACCCGGTGGACTACTGGAGCCTCTACTAGTGTCGAGTCGTCCATGAGAGTGCATAACCATGGACATCATTGTGAGCTTGTCAAAAGCTGAAGGTTGTAGTTATATCTATGTGGTTGTAGACAGGTTTTTGAAGTATGCTATCTTCGTGCATGCCCCTGCCACCTGCTCAGCTGTCGATACTACTAAGTTGTTTATGCGAACTGTAGTCAAGCATTAGAGAATCTCAGAGAAAATTGTCAATGATCGTAATGCCCGGTTCATTGACAAGTTTTGGCGAGAAGTGTTTCGCTTGATTGGGACAAACTTGCACTTCAGCACAAGTTTTCACCCCCAAACCGATGGACAGACGAAGATGATCAATGGTATGTTGGAGGAATATTTGCAGCACTTTGTCAGTGACAATCAAAGAGATTGAGTTGATTTACTTGATGCGGCTTAATTTTGCTACAACCTCCAAAAGAGCGAGTCATCCAGTCATAGTCCATTCGAAGTTGCAACCAGACAACAACCGCAGACTCTGCACTCTCTTATTGCACAAGGATGTGGCAAAGTGCCTTATGCATACTAGTTTGTTAGGAACTGACAAGATCAAACAGAGTTAGCAAAGGCATATTTGAACAAGGCGATCAAGCACATGAAGAAATGGGCAGATGCGAAGCGTCGACCAGCAAAATTTCGTGTTGGGAATAAGGTGTTGGTGAAGCTTTTTTCAAATCGCATAGTTATCATTCGGGGCCACCACCGAGGCCTTATTCGCAAGTATGACTCCCCTTCACCATTATCAAGCGTGTGAGAAACTTGGCGTACCGACTGGACGTGCGAGCAAACTTTCAAGTGCATCTGGTATTTCACATATGCAACCTGAAGCTGTTCTACAAAGATGAAGGAGACTCTCAATGGAGTATGCCTCAACGTGCTTCCATTTCGCAACGCACACCATCAATGGTCAGCGTCTCAGGCAGAGAACCTGAAGTCATCCTCAACCATTCCAACAACTACCTTGGGGAAGTCAAGAAGTACTTAATGCAGTGGAAGGGATTGCCAAAATATGAAGCCACCTGGGAAAAGGCCGCCAGCATGTTTCAATATCGACAGCTTGTAGAGCACTACCATGAACAATTGGCTTGACGACTCCAACTTAGGTGGGAGAGCGTGTTTCAGACCGTCATGTTTTTTACCTTTTTGTTTCTAATGTATATACCTCTTTGGTACTCTCGAGTGCCCCAAAAGGCCTTACGGCTTAAAGAACCCCGTGTATTCGAACCCTCTCTTCTCCTCTTGATGTATTTTGCTTTTAAGTATCTATAAAGAAGCTTTTTGCATCCTTGCATCTTTGCTCTCTTTGTAATTGTGCATGCGCATACTCTTGCTTTCGCTCATGCACGTGTGTTGTGAGTTGCTTGTACGCTTAAAAGGCCTGCTTTTGGTGTTTGTGATTACTCGAAGCTACGTTGCGGGGGCCTTTGCTTCTAAGCCCATGACACGTGGCTCACTCATGTTAGGGAGATCGTTACTTGTGAAATAGGCCTTTTAAGCTGAACACAAACAACTAATGTTCGGCTTGTCTTGGCGCATTGATTAACAATAAATATATTTTACACATATATCCCACATCATAGAGCGTAGATGACTGAAGTGTTTGGCTTGCAAGTGGTAGGTTTAGAGTTCTAATCTTACTACTTGAAAGTTTGAAACAATTATTTATTTTGTAAATGAGCTGGTTCTAACTTGGCTCAATAGGTTTAGGGTCCAAATTCTATTATTTTCAACTCTGAAAATTTATATTTTTTTTGTAAATAAACTGATTTGTGCTCAGCTCATTATGCTCGGGCTCTTCATGAGCTCAACTCAACACAAGAAATGAGTCAAGCTTGAACACCCTATTTTTTTATTCTGCGAGGCTCATCTGCCAGCCCTACCACCACAACCACACTCTTATAAATACTTACAAACAAAGTCTGTGTTGTGGTTTGGTTTGGCATTCATATTTGATCATTATTAGAATGTGATTTAAATATTCACCCAACGAATGGTTGTTTAGATTTGGTAATTCGCATTAACATAACTGTGGGACTAGGTTCTGCAGTTTTACATCTGAACCCAAATCCTAATATGTTCCTGAAATGGTCATAGTTTTTTCCATCCATATCTGAAGCAGAATCCAAATCCAATTATTCTAGATCCAATTACGTATTGCCTACATCTGAGGACACGTTAGGTCATATTGGATATAACTGATCACCTATTATATTCAGTCCCCGCCATACATCTCACTTGAGAACCGTGATAGCGGGGCCCACATGCATCTCCATAAAGTGAGATATGCGGTGACCAGATCTGCCCTCCTCCAGCATAGACGGGTTTTTGTTTTTAATTAAGACACACCCCTTGATTTAATTTGGCTTCACCTTTCAATGTAATTAGGTTGAGAGGTGGTAATGTCCCTTAAGACCAATGTTGGCAGAACCTTTGAACCAAATTGAGTTTCCAAAAGGAAAACTTGAATCGTTCTGAATCAAATCAGTCTGAATTGGTTAATAAAAAACAAGCTTTAAAAAAATAAAAATAAAAAGTATCCAACGTTTATGGCCGGTTTTATGGCCCGATTCAGCTGAATCGACCGCTTATAAGGTGACTGATTGTATCCCTTTTGGGTGCATTTGTCCAGGACCTGTGAATTAATTGCACTCTTATAAAATTAAAATGCAGAGACAAAGCGGTCCCAGCCTGGAACGTTTTGTCTCTGCATATCAAACGCAGGACAGCGCCCAGGCGAGGACTGGTCTGTCCGCATTCGGGTGCATTCCATGATTCAAACAGACCCTTGTATCAAAATGGGACCAATTCAATTCGATTGCTTAAAACTGATTGTGTGTGTGTGTGCTTCTACTGGTGATTGTGTATAGAATGGAGAGCAAAAGAGTTGCAATTGTGGGTGCTGGGATCAGTGGCTTGATAGCATGCAAATATGTAAGGGACAAAGGCTTCCTGCCCATTGTGTTTGAGATGAAGGACAAGATTGGAGGAGCGTGGTTGAGAACACTGGAGTCCACCCTGCTGCAGACACCCAAGCTTGCCTTCCAGTTTTCAGACTTTCCATGGCCATCCTCAGTCACCAGTGATTTCCCCACTCACGGTGAGGTCTTGGAATACCTTCAGTCCTATTCTCAACATTTCCATCTCCTCCGATACATTCAGTTCAATTCCAAGGTCATCTGCATGGATTTTGTAAAGAATTCGGGTTCGCGAGAAGATGGTAATCTTTCCTCCATGAGTGCTGCTTGGTCTGGTGAAGCATTCAGTTCAGGTGGGACATGGCACATCACAGTTTACAATGCCCAGCATGGATGTTCAAAGGTCAGTACATTCTTGGGGCGCATTTGTTACACACTCTTTGCTGCGCGAAAGGGGTTTCGTGCGAAACACATCCCCCCACATGGAAAAATGCTTTGTGTGACCCCTTATCATACTAAAAACAACAAGGATTCATATGACAAATGAGTGCTGCACTCAGATGTAGTTGAAATCCGCACCACCAAACGGCATAGAGCGATTGCCATTTGGCGAATCCCCCCCCCTAGCCGCTTCCAACTCAGGCTCCCAAAAGGAGCCCAAGTGGCTTATACGATCCAAATGATAAAAACAAAGACGAGAAATCAGATCCATTGTTGGGATTAAACTCAATAAGGCTTACTAGATGAGGATGGTATTCGATTAGGACCTCTCTTTGTTAGGAGGATCCTTCAAAAATCATAGTTTTAGGTCTTCTTTGCTTGATTTGAACCAATGGATGCATTATGATTGCTTATTTACTAAAAAAGGCTTTGGGTTGAATAGGTTTATTAGTATTCATTGACTAGACATGAGCTATCATGAGTGTGCATGTCAACTCCTTTTCTTTTCTTGTGTCATTAAAACCAGAAAATCAAATGCAGGTTCACGCTGTGGACTTTGTGATAGTGTGCACCGGGAGATATGGAGACATTCCAAATCTGCCAGTTTTTGAAAAGGAGAAAGGTCCAGAGGTTTTCAATGGCAAGGTGATGCATTCAGTAGATGTCTACACTATGGATCACAAGCAAGCTGCTAAGCTGATCAAAGGAAAGAGAACTGTGGTTGTTGGTTTTTCAAAATCTGCTTTAGACATTGCAGCCAAATGTGCCGGCACCAATGGTGAGAGAGTCCAACCCTTTTTTTTTTAATAATGGAGAGCAGTGTTGTGAGAGGCCTACGCTTCAGTACCTGAAGCGTACCCCTCAGAGGCGAGGCACACGCTCAAGGTACTGAGGCGTTGCTGTGATGCGCAAATTGCCCCTCATCACAGTTCCCCGGTTACAAATTCCCCGGAACTTCGCCGTTGGCTGCTCAGTCTTCTCCGACCACCGGACGCGGCCCCCCCTTGCTTCCGTACCAGTTGGGCGCGTGGTCCTTCTCCTACTGCCTCCCCTCCCACCGCTTCACTTCCAGTCCAGTTGTGAGAGGCCTACGCCTCAGTACCTTAAGCCTCAGAGGCGAAGGCTCAACGCCAGGCTTCGCCTCATCGCATTTAACAACCTTGATGGAGAGAAACTATCATTTGGTTCGATCATCCCATTATGGGCTGAGTGGTGTCAAGCTGTGGCCCTATTTTTATGTCCTCTGACAGTTAGTATCCTTAGAACAATGTCATCAGTGCCACCGATTCTTGTATCTGCCGTAATAACCGATATTCAACTGAATCGTTTTGTATCAGCTTAAAAATGATAAAAAAAATTATTACGTGTCAATCGACACATTAAAACCGTTAAAACAATATTAAAAAAATTAATTTTTAGTATTTTTATATTTTATTAAAAAAAATAGCTTGATTCAAGGGTGAAGCATTTAGATTTTCTGCCTTAGAAGCCTCAATCGAGTCAGCACAAAAACTTTGTTCTCCTGAGGTCCACCGTGCCCCTAATTGGGAGTGCCCCTAGCTTCAGCCTTGCGACAAAGGACGCACAACTCAGGTATTGAACTCATGACGTATTTAAACAACCCATTTAGTCAGGTATGTAGAGCTCCTATATATGTCACAGTGACATGCATTTAGAGAGTGTATCATGGGTGACATGAGTTTGGCCATGCTATATCCATATCTGATTGTAACGTAGTGGGAGTGGGTCTTGGCTGCTAGACGATGGTCAGGGTTTCATTCCCATGGGCGTCAGCCCTTTTATATAAGAAAGGGCAAGAGCATTATGTCCCTTGCTCATGCTCCATCAGGGCAAGGGTTGCGCCACCGGTTTACACCTTCGGGAAAGCGAACTGAGTTAGCACAACTCGGCCTCCAAACCCGGGGGTGGTTTCCCTGCTCCTCATGAAAAAAGAAAATAGATATGGTTTGGGCTTTCAGCTTATTGAATCTGACTAAACAGTCACATTTGGTCATATATTGAATAAAGTCCAATCCATTGACATTCCTAATTAAAATGTCAAAGATAACTTGTTTGATGACTTGCAGACGTATATAAAACCTTTTTCTTTCTTTCTTTTCAGGAATGGAGTTTCCTTGCACAATAATATGTAGAGAACCAAAATGGCACTTGCCTCACACATTTGGTTGGTTAATGATTCTTGCATTTCTCTGTGGAACTCGCTTTTCGGAGCTCTTGGATCATAAGCCTGGAGAGAGCTTTATCCTTGGCCTTTTGGCCACACTATTATCCCCTTTGGTACTTCTATAAACTTTATTTTCACTTTAAACATCCAGTTCAACATCAGCAATATCCTGATTGCCACTACATGACATGATAGTTAATATGTTTTTTTTTTTTTGTAATCATATTCAATCTGCATCAGGGCTAATATAAATATGTAGCTGCCTACTCTGATCCATGCCCACTACTAGTCTACTGAGTTTCTGAAGGGTTTTTTCATGTTTTTCTTTAGTATAACCATCTGTGTTCTTCATGCTTGATTTTATGAATAGACTATTAGATCATCCAATTTTAATGGTTATAAGGTTTTTATAAGGTTTGAAAATCGATGGTTATAGTATTTATAAATATTCAAGCTGAAAATTTAGCATTTTTCATTAAAAAACATTATTCAAGTGTCATTTTCTATCGAATAGACAATGTCAAATGCATCTGCATGGTCAGATTGTGTTAAACACTCCAAAAAGCCCCTTTTGCTCACAGTAGGCTCCTAACTTTGGTAGACTCTCTTTCTCTCTCTCTGCGTTTCAATACACACTAGATGGTATTCTCCAAGTTTTGGTGTCTTTGTGCGCCTTAAGACTCAAGAACATCTCTCTCATTCAATCTAACCAATGGATATGTTGGATCGTATTTGTTGGGATCACACTTTCCATTTGTTTTTTCAAAAGTAAAATCATGAAATGTTTGAGTCTTAAAGATCCGGTACATTGTGAGCCAATGAATTTTGAACCCATTAATTTATTTTCATACATCACAATCACATGAACAAAGACCTATCTTTTATTAAGGCCTCGATTGTTTCATGCACCATATAAGGGAAAGTATCGTTTTCCACCATGGATGAAACAAACATCAAATCATCATGGTGAAAAATTATCATGTTGGCAGTGAGCTCCAGTTTTTCCCACCACCTGTCACTTTCTATAAGTATACTTCTCCCCCCCCCCCCACCCACACACACACACACACACCACCACCACTCCCCACTCCTATAAAAGCTTTCACATGAAAAACTCACTGGCTGAGCTGACAGTACGTTCAGAAATCAGTACTCATTCTCAAGTAAAGCCTTTTCTTTACATAGGAATGAAACAATGATACCTAAATAAACCATGTACACATCTTTAGGGTATTATTTTACCATGAACAGTCCGAGGCATGAAACAATGATACCTAAATAAACCATGTACACATCTTTAGGTTACTTTTTTACCATCCGAAGTATTGCATTGAACAGTCCGAGGCAGGTGCTCTCTCTCTCTCTTATATATATATATATATATATATATATATATATATATATATATATATATATATATATATATATATATATATATATATATATAAGAGAGAGAGAGAGAGTGCAGCTACTGCACAATTGCTGTGATGGACAGCCACAAAAAAAACACAAAAAAGGAGAAAAAATATGCTATTTGAGCATTTTTTTCTTTTAATAGCAGTTTTTAACAGCCGCTAAAGGTCCCAGTGAAAACTGAGGCCTTTAGTGGATGTCAAAAAATTGTCGCTAAAGGTCTCAATTTCCGCTAGGGCCTAAAAGTTGTGCAGCTAGCACTTTTTCTATATATATATATATTATATATTGAACCGTCTAAGACAGCATTTCTTCATCAGCCTTGGTTGGAAACTAATAATAAAACATATATCCATTTGTAATTAATTTTTGTGCTTGGTACATGCAGAAATGGGGATTCTCCAAGTTGGTGGAAATTTGCCTACACTGGCAGCTTCCAATGAAGAAGTATGACATGTTACCTGAAGGAAGGCTCTTCCAGCATGTTGCTTCATGTAACTTTGCAACCCTTCCTGAAAACTTCTGTACTTATGTTGAAGAAGGAAGCATCATAATAAAGAAATCTGAAGCTTGGGGCTTTTGGGAGGAAGGTGTGATGCTTGAGAATGAAGCTTCACAGTTGGTGGCTGACCTAGTGATCTTTGCCACTGGGTACAGCATCAGTCCGAAGCTCAGGGACATTTTCAAGTCTTCAGCGTACCAACAATTCTTATCAGGGTCAGAATCTGGCATTGTTCCTCTATACAGGTATAAATTTTTTATTTATTTCCTTTTCATTCAAAGGTTTTTGTTCAGTATTGGCTATTTTAACAAAAGCAATGTTTATTTAATCTGATTTCATTATTTTTATCTATTGTTACATTTTTGCGTGCACTATATTTGCTTTGAGTTGCTAATCATTTGAAGAATTCGGCATCTACGTATGTGCAACCAAAATGGGCAGATCCAATGATCGGGCAGAGTACTTGGTATGAAAATCTGCTGCATAAAACAGTGAAAACACTGTACATGCATGCTGCTCATGCCATTGACACAGCCATTTTCTCTGTTTCACGCAGCCAATTTGTGTATTTTGTGGGCTGAGTAGTTTGTCAAGCACTCGTTCTGATCATTGGATCTCGCGACTAAGTTGGTATCTAGTTTAGCTTGAGATGGTCACTAAGATCTCAGTTGGGTATGATTGATGATGCTTGCCCATGCGGTAGACCTATCAAATTGACAGGTAGGGCTACACATGAGCCGAGCCAAGATCCAGCCTGGGCTGTTCGAGCTTGGCTCGAATATTACAAACCTAGGCTTCAGCTTAGCTCAACTTCAGCTTGACATGCTCGACCTTGGCTTGGCTAAGCCCGAGCCAAGCTTAGGCATTAATAGATTATTTTTCTTTTCAAACATGTTAAAGGAGAACCGCCACACTGAAGGCATCTGTTGTGATAACATGTAAATTTGAGCCTTGATGAACTTGCTGGTGTTTTAGCTTGAACTTGTTCATCTAATCAAGCTTATGTTGAAGCAGGAGCTTGGCTCATTTGATAAATGAACAAGCTCGAGCAGAGCTTTAACCAAGCCGGTCTCAAGCTACTCAGCTCACATTGCACCCCAATTGCGAGGTATCAGTTGTGAGGCAGACCTGATTCTGGCACTGGTCCACCTTGATAGCTAGGGTCCAGGCGTGCATGTTGGTAGGCTTATCAGGATGGGTTTTCTAGGACGAGTCCTAGCGAGGTGCGAGTCTGGCTTGTGTGTCACAGACCAAGATATGGGTCTCACCCCGGTCAAACTCCTTTAATTTCCTGTGTATGTTTTGCACAAACTGGTTTGCTTAAAAAGGTTATATTGGTCTTACTAATTAGATTCGAGACAGTGTCCTTTGAGGTCAAAGCCGGATCCAGAACCATGTGGGCATGGCTTAAGTTCAACCATTCAAAGATTAATTGTTGTGTGTTTGAGAGACTTAGGTCTCATATCCAAGGATCCGATGTGGTGAGGGGAGGTGCTGATGTAGCATGGGCTCGCTCGTTCTTGTGAAATATGAGATAAACATTTATAAGAGGGCAGATCAGGTGCAATCACATTGCACACTCTCAGTGTGCTGCTGCATCTGACAACCTTCAATCTGCTATTGGGCCCCACAGTTGACAAGTTGTATCCCAAATAGGGGTGTCAAGGGGTCGGATTTGGTTCGGACCCAGGTAGAACCTGACTTGGACCCGGTTTTCAGGTATGGTATCGGGTTCGGACACGGGTCTATTCAGGTCCACTATAAGAAAAATCATACTTGGACCCGATAAGAACTACCTGAACCATACCCAGTAAAACCATATTTTTTATCATTTTTATATTGAAAATTTGCAGGTCTTAATCGGAACTCTGGTTGGGTCCGGGTCTGGTATAAAATTTTACAAACTATAGCCGGGTCCATGTATTAATCGGACCTTTGGGTTTGGACCCGGGTCTTAATCGGGTCTTATTATTTATCACCATACCCAGACCCTGTAGGGATTGGTTTGGGTCGGGTCCAGGTAAACCTGACCCGTTGACACCCCTAATCCCAAAGATGGATGGCGGTCAGGCGCAGCGGCACACTAAAATTTTGCTATGTGATAGAACCTAATTCACCTTCCATTTATGAGGGGAGTTCTTGGTTCTTTGGCCTAAGCTTGAGGGGATCAGGCTAGAGGTCCTTGATTCTCAACTATGAAGATCTCAAATTAAATCTCTCAGATTTGAGGACTGAGGCTCTCAAATGAACTCTTTAGTGTCAATTGAGCATAAATCTTAATTATTCTCTGACAGGGAATGCATCCATCCACGGATACCTCAGATGGCAATCATCGGATACACAGAGACTATATCAAATCTGTTCATGTCGGAGATGGAAGTTAAATGGTTGGTTTGTTTCCTCTCTGGCGGTTTTCGGCTACCGAGCACCAAGGAAATGGAAGAAGATATTACGAAGTGGGACGATTATAAGAGGAAGAACAGTGGGTACAGATATCGAAAGTCTAGCCTTGCTGCAATTCAAATTTGGTACAATGACAAACTATGCAGAGACATGGGATGCAATCCAAGAAGGAAGAGCAACTGGATTTCAGAGCTCTTTTTGCCTTATGGCCCAGCAGATTACTCCAATTTAAAGACCTAAAAGTGTTAATACTTGCGCATATTACGCTAGGAATGAATTTCTAGTAGTTTCAGTGTTTAGTTACTTCACTGTGGCGCCTCACTTAGAGAGCAAATAAGTATAACTAGTTTATGGTTGCATAATCAATAATCATTTTCTATAGTTTTGCCATAACTGTGCATTGTTTTCCATTGAAAATCTGTGAATTAATGTCTATCCCAGTGTTCTGAAAAGCATTGAGGCTTAGCGAGGTGCTCCACCAAAATCTGAGGCGAGGCGTAAGCCTCGAGGCGCAAAGCTTAAGCCTCGAAAAAAAATATATTAATTGTACATAAATTATAGTTACTTCTTACAATGATTAAAAACTCACTTTATAAGAGGAAACTCAGCATATCACACTTTGAAAACTTTATGCAAATCAAGCTTCTTAAAAAGTGAAAATATTGTTTTCCTAATATAAAAATAGATTCTCCGGATGTGGGAAACGTGTCTTTCATGCCAAAAGAATTGTACTTTGGTATTTTAATTGTATGTTTTTACATTAAATGTATGCATGCAATGATTTTTTAAAAAACAAGTTTTAAAATAATAAAGGCTGTAACTGCATTTTATGCATTCCTTACATTTATTTTCTATCACTACTGAATTTCCATTACTTTTCTTAAATGCTTCACACTTCACGTACATTCTTAGATTCTAGCTTCTCACTTTGCAAACAGCCTCATGCATTGACTTATTCCTACAGTAATAAAACAACTAAATGTAAGTAAGGATGTCAATGGGTCGGACCTAGGTTCGAATTAATCGGAACTGACCTAGTGGAATTCGGATTCAGATGAAAAATAGTGAGGTCCATCCAAGTGACGGGAATCTCATTGGTACAGGTATTGGATGCCATCCATCTTGAGATCAACGACATCCAGAAGTGCTTTGATGGAATACCGTGAGCACATTCTGACCTGATCCCCTCTCGTCGATGGGTTAGGGTTGGGCCGTTGGGTGGCATGGACTCTAATTAAAATTGGGTCGGATCGGTTCGGGTCGTCCCCATGTCCCACAATATATGAGTGTGAAGAGGCAACTCGAACGTGCCAAAGACCTCAAATGAAAGAGGAAAAAACGAAGAGCTGTGTTCCAGCTTTCCAGTCTCTCTCTCTCTCTCTCTTTGAGATTACCAATATGCTGGTAAACAAATTAACATGAGCCTGTAAACCCCACTTCTGCTTTTTATCCGCTTCAATTTTGGCTATTTGTTTAGTGAGAGAAAGCAGTAATTTGTGCGCCGGTGCTGCTCTACTTGGGTTCTGATTGTTACAAACAATGAGAGGATGAGAAAATTAACAAGTGGGTTTTGAGATTCAACAATTTTATCACTAATAGCACATGAGATATAGCATTGCTGAGAGACGAGAGAGGGCCTGAGTGAGAGACGAGGGAGATCTTAGAAAGCAGAGAGACGAACAGTGAACGAGGGTTTGAGGCGTGTACGCCTCACCTTGAGGCGCGCCTCGCTCTGAGGCGTACGCCTCAAAGCGTATGAGGCGTACGCCTCAGGGTATTTACGCTTTTATGTTGCGCCTCAAGGCACAAGGGCCCTCGCCTTGAGGTGAGGTGCGCTTTTTGCGCCTTGAGGCGCGTTTTTAATAACACTGGTCTATCCAAACTAGGCAGAGAATTTAACTATGAGCTGTTTTCTTATATTTTCAGAAGAATGCATAAAGGAAGCCGCTCCATTTTGAAGCAATTTCCATTGTCTTCTCGTACTTTGAAAATGGGTTAATCTAAGCTAGCCTACATGGACTTTGCTCACCTGGTAGCCTAACAGGACTTTCCACAAGGGTTGTCCTTGCTGTAAGGTCCAAGCTGGGTGTACTCTCAAGTTGTCAAGGAGAACATCAAGGGGTTTTACCAACTAGAGGCTGATGGGGGTTTTTTCCTTGGCTTAGTAAAAAAAAAACTTTTATATTAATGCTCCAATATTCAACAAATTGAAATGATTAAAACATCTCTATGCTCTGTGGTTTACTCTTTTTTAGTGTCAAAGAAGCCATTTTGCCTATTCCTTTTTGAAAATTATGTTCAACATTTTTTTTCCTTCAATATAAATGATCTCATCTACCTGCAAACTAACTACATATTCTACAAAATACCATGTTTTGGTCATTCCAATTATAATTTGAGAGCTACTAACACCAATATAAAGGATTTAAAGTTAGATTAAGCCTTTTGGAAGCAGATACAATATGGTTGTAAACAGAAGAACCAATATCCAATTTAGCCTATCAATTTTCAGCTACTATCCAATTAGGTTGTTTCAATAATCTCGAATCATCTATACTATTGACATTCAAAGTTACGTCTTTTTGCAAATTGATCCCTGCCTTACAGCCAATTTGCAGAATAGTCCCTGCCTTATGCCATTATGCAAATCAGTCATCGCCTTTCTCACTGTTATTACATACTGGTCCTTTTGTCTAAAGCTGAAAATTTGACCATGGTCAAACATTGACCATTATTAACTGGTCACCAAAACTCCTTTTGTCTAAAGCTGAAAATTTGACCATGGTCAAACATTGACCATTATTAACTAGTCACCAAAACTTTCATCGAATAGTTGTTAGTGTTAACTTTTTGCAAATTAGTCCTTGCCTCATTCATATGTTACAAAAATGGTTCTCCAGTATGGGCAAAACGCTAACTGTTAACCTTAGGCTATGTTTGATAGATTAGATAAAATGAACAAAACAAAACATTGGTTCTGAAACCACTATACCAAGTTCAATGTTTGTTTGGACCATACTCGGATGCTATGTTCTAAATGTCTGTTATTTAATGATGATGTGTGGAAACTTGGACAATCTTGTATAATGGGTTGGATTACTTCATTTTAAATCGTATGACTCGATTTGTCCATCATTTTACATGTTTTAACAAGTTTATTATGGATTTTTGGCCTGAACATGTATCCAATTACAAAACTATATCTAATATTATGGATTTTTGCCTCAAATATGAATTTTGCCTGAATCTCAAATTGGATCCAAATATCAAAACATACAAAAATGCATGTAAAACAACTATGCAACAACTTTTTCGATATTATAACGTTATAATTGATATCGGTTGTGGATTCAAATATGAACGTATGTTTAAAATCATGGATAATGGGTCGGATTACTTTGTTTTGGATTGTATGACCCGATCCATCCACCATTTTTACATGTTTTAGCAAGTTTGTTATAGATTTTTGGCTCAGATATGGATCCAATTATGAAACTGTCTAATATTATGGATTTTTGCCTTGAATATAGATTTTTGCTCTGAATATGGATCCCAAATTAGATCCAAATACTAAAACATACAAAAACATGTGTATAGCGTATACCATTTCATTACCCCATTCTTGTAAACTTGGTGAAATTACGGTCTCACACCACCAATATTTGAAATCATGCTTCAAAGCAAGACTTTCATTTTTGGCCATGCCAATAAAGAGTGAAGGGTTGGGGTGACCTTAAAAGCAAGAATACATAACCATTCCTTAAACTCAAAATAACACAAAGCCATAAATAACCAGCTCAAGCTGTATCTATTTTTGCTTATTCCTCTTAGAAGATTGTGTTTTTATTCACATTCTACAGTTGGGATCCATCATGAAGAACATTTGGTGCTCTGTTCACCATAGACATTATGTTTGACAAACTCATCTCCTAATATAGAAAAAAACTTCAATATCTCGTAATAATTTCATGAAGAAAGCATCTACATCACACTCCTGTCCACCTCTTTAAACGGAGAAAACAGAGATAGCCAAAAGAGCGAACACTTGAAAACAAAAAAAGGCAAAAAGAAGTCCATGTTCATTACAAACTAAAATAAACAGAAAAGTATGACTCATAGCAGTTGCAACATTAACATCAGCCGCTTATTTCCCAAAGGAAAAACAATAATGCCTGAATTGTAAAATGGCATAAGGCAGGGACTATTTTGCATATCGTCTTAAGGCAAGGACCAATTTGCAAAATATTGTAGAAGTTAAGCCCGGATTGCATTACCTCCAAGTTTCTTAACGTCTAGTTAATTTGAGGGAAGGCTATTGTATTTTAAAAACAATATAGTACATACTTGCAAGAGCGGAGGTTCTTCATTAAAAGTGATCAACCATGCTGGGCATTTTAGTATGTGCATGCGTGTGTGTTAGAGAGAGGGAGAGAGAGAGCGAGAGTTTAAAAAAATGAAAAATGACCATATTTTACTATAAAAATGTCATGTTTTTCAAAACAAACCCATAATTTGCTAAATTTCACTTGATGACCAAAAGTACAAATACTGGGCATTAAAATGACCATTTTAAGTTTAGCATGTGTGGACCTATTGTGGATATGCAAATTTCCTCTATGACGGACTTTACTACTAATTTTTTATTTAGAAATTAAAGGATTTTAGAGAAACACAGTAACAAACAAAGAAACTAGACACACAAACATTTCCAATGACATTTGAAATGCTGAAAAATAACGAATGAGCACTGAGATACAATCTTGACAACATTTAAAAAAAAATATGAACAGGCGCAATTGCACTTAACCTGATTATTCTATGTTGTTTTTCAGCCACCTGTGTCAAAAATCAGGAAAAACAATAAAAGAGACAGATAGATCGGCACACTAGCTTTTCAACTCTACCAAGATCGCCTTGATTTGATGGGCGATTTGGGAAAAACATCCTCTGAAAGATAGACTTTTTGGTTGTATCGTACCCCCTCACTAAAATGTAGATTTACACAATTTTTTTGCAGACCCTATAAAGTTTGTGTAAAATATAGGCAAAAAATGATTAGTATTTGTGAGGATAAGGAAGTCTGCATATATTTTATGCGAGGATGAGGAAGTCTGCATATATTTTATGTGAGAATGAGGAAGTGCATATATTTTATGGTGAAGACCTCACGAAGTCCACATAAAATATATGCAAACTTTCTCATACTTGCATATATTTTATGCAAACTTCCTCATCCTCACATAAAATATATGCAGACTTCTTCATCCTCGCAAATATTGATCATTTTTTGCATTTATTTTATATAAACTTCGTAAGGTCCCCAAAAAAATTGTGTGAATCTACCTTTTAGTTAGAGGGTGCGATACAACCAAAAAGTCTATCTTTCAGATGGTGTTTCTCTCAAACCTCTCTTCAAATCAGAGCGATCTTGGTAGCGTTGGAAAGCTAACGTACCAATCTTTTTGTCCTTTTTACTGTTTTTCTTGATTTTTAGCATAGGTCGTTGAAAAATGGCATAGAATAATTAGGCTAGGCACAACCATGCCTATTCATCTTCTTTATCGAAATGCTATCAGAGTTGTATCTCAATGCTCATTCATCATTTTGTAGTGATCTAGAAGTCATTAAAAATGTATTTTTGTCTAGTTTCTTTGTTCTTTTCTACGCTTCCCTGAAAACCTTTAATTTATGGGTAAAAAATAAGTAGTAAAGTCTGACACAAAGAAAATTTGTATATTCTTAGCAGGTCCGTACATGCAAAGGTTAGAACACTCATTTTAATAACCAACATTTGTGCTTTTGGTTATCATGCGAATTTTGAAAAATTGTGAGGTTTTTTGGGGAAACGCATCATTTTGTCATACTATAATAATTGTATTTTTTTGGGAGTTAATTGAATTTTTTATAGATATAATGCATAAATTGTTTGATTTGGGCCTGTGATCCAAATCTCGGATCCGGGACCTATAAAGAGATCAACATAGGTGATAAATATTACAGCTATTGAAAAAAGAAGATATATATATATATATATATATAATGACAATATAATAATAATTATATTAAAAATATAAAAGGGGAAGTTAACGAATGGATCCGCAGTTGGATCCACATGGATCCAACCTGCGGATCCACACCGCTTTCGAATCCAAATCGCGGACCCTGATAAGCAAGGATTCGTTGATCCAAAGCCCCACCTGGACTCGGATCTCGGACCCAACCCACACCCTACAATGTGAAAAAAAGGAATAGCTTAAAGGCAACCCGATATGGGTTGCCTGATAAAAATAGGCTATTAGGGTTCTGAACGAACCCTAACACACAAAAATCGCAAAGGGGGGAGGGGGGCGGAGCACAGCCGTCAGGAGGACGGGGTGCTCCTACCCTTTCGAGGATCACCATCCTCAAATAAAGGTTCTGAACCCCTTCTCTTCCACCCTTGCCTCCCACTGTACCTCTCTCTTCTCTCTGCTTCTCATCTCTCTCTTGTTCTCTCCTACACTTTGTCTCTCGTCGCTCTCCTGATTTATCGTGCGACGGCAGGACAATCGGTGTCGACGACCACCCAAACCACGTCAGCCACCTCCTCTAATCACCGGAACAAGTAGGGTTTACTGTCCTTTTTCTCTGCGTGAGTTGTCGTGGGTTGAGTATGAGGTGTAGGTTTTCTGTTAACCCTAAACCGAAAACCCCAAATCTACGATTTGGAGGTTTCAGATGTGTAGGTTTATTGTTTTATTTTGTGGGTGTACCGCATGTCGAGCATGAGTTTTGGGGTGCTGGGAATCCTCAAAATCACTAGAAGTGCTTTTCTTTTGATTGTTGTAAAAACTTAAATCAGAAAATTTGGGGGTTTCAACTGCTATGAACCCAAATAAAAAAAAATTATATAACAATGAGATGTAGGTCTTTCTTTATGATTCTATGATTTGCAATGTGCCTTATGTCAAGCATGTAATGTGTTGCCGTATACACCCCCAAATAAAATAAGAAAAAAAAATAAAAACAAAATATATATTAAAGGTTTAAATTTATGTCTTGCGTGTTTGGGTTTGGGAAAACAATTTCTGTAACATGTTCCACAAATGTATAGGTGCATCATGAATTTGTTGTAATAGCCAATAGGGATTGGGGCTTTGTTTGTTGGATGTCGATTCAGATCCATTTTGTGAATTTATTAGTCGAGCAAGATGCATCATACTATCTTGGTAATAATATTATGCATACTTGTTTCAATTCGGCATGCTTAGTGTAATGTGTTGAAGTGCGGCAGAATAGGTTATGGTGGGATATTGGATTTATTAGTTAGGATAAGGAAAAATTCTAATTATAAAATTTGATAATCTCTATTATGAATCAACATTCATTTATGTTGTCGAATCTTGATTGGGGTCTTGATCACCATTTACCATATCCTTTTGCTTGCATTTCTGATTTGTCATTCCTGTTAGTAATGTCTGATAACTCTTTTTATAAGCCAGCCTTCATTTACATTTGTCGAACTATGGCATGAGTTTGTGTTTATCACTTGTAACTGTAGGTCGTACTAATTTCCTGTTTCTCAACCTCTTATGTTGTTTTGAGGAACCACTGATTTGAGAAAACAAATGAAATCAATGCCATGTTTGATCATAGCCTGGCATGCCATATGGATGTATATACATATGACTTGAGGCATTGGTTCTTGCTCATGTTATTTAAGTGAAGTTAGATATGCAAACTTGATACCTGCTGTGGTTAAACAATGTTTGTTTGATTGTTCTTCGGTCTATTTTTTTTTTCAGCTGCTGACGTAAATTTCAGAATGTTTAATTGTAAGTTTCATATAAAAGAATGTTTCTGATGCAGAAAGGAATTTGACTATTAGTTAAAACTGCATTACTATAAAGCTTTATGAAGTTATTAAATCTAGACAAAAGATTAGATATCACAACAGGTCATTCAAAACAAACCCCAAATTTTGTGTATTGAGATGTTTGAATGTTCAGATTCATGTGCTGGAGCATATTCAGTATTGCTGGTATAAAAAAATGTGGTTGCTAATCCAGGCTTAGTGGTTCTTTTGTTAAATTTCAAATTCTGTTATGTCATGTATATATAGGAATAAGGTGCGGATGTGTGAACCCCAAAGTGAGTAACAATGATATCTCCTTGTGCATTCCTAAGAATCTAATCATATGATTAGTCGCATGGTTCATTTTATGTTAGTCAAGACAATTAAATATTTAAATAAATCTTAATAAAGATGAAATGTCCAGCTTGCACCAAATTGGAATTGTAATTATAGTCTTCTATATACAATTTGTTGCAAGACTTAAATTCTACTAAAGTTAAACTATAGAGCTTGTTTGTGTTATCGATTAATGTGTCTTGAAAATAATGGGATTCAAACACATATTGTAAGTGATGCTCTTATTACGAAGTACTACAACTGAAGATCATGATGTAGCTAATTTGTCATCTAACATGTAGCTAATTTTCATTTGATCTTGTCGTATTGACAATCATGTAGGCTCATGTGATTTTTCTTGACTGATTGGGTTAGCCGGTGTCATGGGGATGCAATAAATCATACAAAATATGTTGTCATGCAAATTCTAGAAGGTTGATGTTTCATTTAACATGAACATGCATATTGGACGGGTTTGTTGGTGTGTGCACACACGCAAGGGAGTATGTTTGGCACAAATCCATGTGCGATTATACAGGATCTCACTTAGCAAAGATGCATATACCTTTAGAAAGCACATGCTTATGAATAGTTTATTTGCTTATTGATAAGGCATTGCATGTGTGTATGTGCATATGAAATATGTGATTCTTTGTTATTGCTTTAGTTTTGTTATGGGATGCATCGATGGACTAAATGGACTATCACCAGCGTAGAGAGTCGTGAGCTGGGTTGACTTTCATATATGTTTAATTGCATCACCTAAACCACACAGGTTGGTACTGCACACTACTACATTGTTCTTGTTTTCCTCGCGGGCTGAAGTTCCGTAAGGGTCCTCGCAGGGGTGGATGCGAGCTTTTACCTTTACTTTTGCATTTGGTGTTGCAAAACTTAAAGAATTAACTTTTAATAAAATATAATAAGTGAGAACAGTGTAATATACGTTCTTGGATCTCTCATCTGGAGAATGGGGATCTTAGAGATCCAGTTTTGAAAAGAATGTGAGGATACAAAAACTCTGTGGGCTTTACTTTTTTCTCCTGAACCCGATATTGAGGTTCCTTCTTCTGGACACGGTTTTAGGGAGAGTCTGCCACTTGACCTGGGGGTGATGTGTTTGACATAGTTGTTATTTTGGTATACCAAAAAAAGTGTCACTTGTGGGCGTGGGGTGTCCCTGGTGTCCTCGACATTAGATATAGAAGTCTAATGTTCTGATGGATGGTGTTGTTTTCTGATATTGGTCGAGGGCTAAATTTAGAACCTAGTAAATAAATTACAACTTATGTGCTAAGCTACCCTAGAAACCTAACTTGACATCGAGGACTGTACCTATTTGGTGTATCCGTGGGCAATGGTAATTACAAAGTAAAACTTAAAGTTGTGTGCATTTAATAGGACATGCATATGAAAAAGGAAAGTTAAATGAAAGATAATAAAAGGATTCATGCATTACACATAAGTCATGCATTTTTTTGCTATGCATTAGATCATACATATTCTAATTGTCTCCTCAATCATTACATGATGGTGAGTGTATGATGTTTACTTCCTAATGCCTGTTAAAAGTTTGTTACTTGCTTCTGCTTTAATGTTTTTGCATGCTTAGCACTTATAACTGTTACATGAAAAATTCTTTAAATGCTATAAATTGTTAGATTTGCATTTTCTTCAAAATAATGCTTGAACCTCAAAATTATAATGTAAATTCATATGAAAATTGGAATATATAAATATTTTTGCCTGACTGGTTTAAAAGCACTAGAGCTTATGTGCTTGACTGGTTTAAAAGCACCGGAGCTTATGTGCTTGACTAGTTTAAAGTATCTGGATTACTCTGAGTGGGTTGTGCAATTAGTATGAAACGATTGGAATAAGATAAGATAAACATGAATTAGAACATTTTATCCATTTACTTTTAGCATGCTTTAGAAATTATAGCGGTGAGATTTAGATCCTGCTATGTTGAAATTGTCGGCTAAGTTTTATATATGTTACTGGCACCCACATCACATACTTGACATATGATATACCTGTGAGAAAATTTACAGTATTTCTTACTTAGACAGTTGTAGTTTAATTCCTTTAAATTTTCTATTTTTCAGGTGATAAGTGGAGTTTATGAGCGGCTGCGGGATGAGGGTTCTATCGAAATTTTGGATTTATTGTTCCCGGATAGCTTGAGTGCATTTTTAGAACATGTCATTAAAACTCTGATGTTATTATTCATTGTTAATGAAATGAAATAAATATGTTGGCTTGCTCTTCACTGTAATGTTTCAGAATGTTTAACCTTATAGTATTACTTGTTTCTGTTGTTATATATATATATATATAAATCCTCAAAATTTGGGTTAAAATTTTGGGGCGTTACAGTTATGGTATCAAAGCATGAGAACACTAAATCAAAGATCACGGTCGTGCCACACCCTGCAAGCGCTCTGTGAGTATAATTTATTTTGTTTTGTTATTGGTCATATTACTTGTTCTTTTTATTGTGATGCTCATATTAGCATATAGGTGAATTCACACCTACAATTGATTAATTTTGACTTATTAGTTGAATGACACATCACACCTACAAATCATTAGTATCGCCCTACTAGGTGAATGATGTATCATGCCTACATAGTTTCATTGTAGATGATTGCATTATGATTGTCTGAATGGATCTATCATACTTGCATAGCATGATTGATGTGTGTATCATGGATCTTTGACCAATTTTTTTAGTAGAGAGGTGTGTGTGTTTTATGTTGAAATAATCGAATGTGATATGATGTAAGAATTATCAATACACATAAAATGATGAAATGATCTGAATAACTTAGATACATATATGATTTGAATTCTGTGTGCATAACTCGAACTACGTAGAAGTTACATACCTTGAGGTTTAGTTGCTTCATATTATGATATGTGTATAGAACTCATGCTTTGGTTACGCATGCTTCAAGGTCCAATTAGAGAAATGTAATGTTCCTGGTGGCAATGATATGATGCATAAGATAATATACTTTTGTATGATATGATTGAAATGCCACGTGATTTAAAATATTGAATGCATGCGATATATGCTTAAATTCAATTATATGCTTAAATTCAATAGTGAACTATGCTTCATGGAACCTTATTGGTGAAAGGTGTGATTTTATAATTTATGTGCCATATGATGTGATGATGCATATTGATGAAATGTATGCTTGTACTCATATTGGTGGCTATCGACCTTGAGAGCGGTCATTTGTATTTATGCATATATCACTATTTTGGCACTTGTTGAGGACCTTTTCCGTAAAGGATTATCTGTGAGGGTGTGTATGACCAAGATCAGGTAATCCGGCTAGAGTGGTGGGTCTCTGAGAGGAAGTACATTATCCAAGAGCGGGTAGCCGCAAAGATGGTGAATTCTTGTGAGGAAGTGTATTGTTCAAGACCAGGTATACCATCTAGGGCAGTAATTTCGTGTGAGGTTGTACATTTCCTAGACCAGGTGATCCGACATGGATCTTGTTAATCTTTAATTAATAAAGAGTTATGGTAAATTGAGAGAATTTGCTGAGATTGAATTATATAGCCAGTTAGAGATCAATAGATTTGACTTTAGTTATAGCATAATTGGATCATTATTGATTTTAGATCTTGATACAATATTATGTTTATGTCTTTCATGAATAGATGAGCCATTTTGGGAATGACACCTTGAATAAGGCCTTGATCAGAGACAACTAGCCGTGCAAGGCCTTGAGAAATGAGAATAAGTGGAGGTTATTCAGGATAAAGAATCTATTAGAAATAGTGACGATAACAAACAACGATGTGATTATGATAAAATAAAGAAAAGTCCATCCAATAATCAAAGAACAAGCTAAAGGAATAGCAGGTCATGTCTATCATCCATGACTAAACAAGTAGAAAGTAGTGAACATACACTCTAACTGCCTTAGGTTAAGACTTTGTGTGATTTAGTACGGATTTTGCCATCAATGAAATCAGGTATGAATTTTGTCGAGACCGACTTTTAGCTCCAAACTTCTCTCAGAAACTCATGGTGTGTTGTTCTGATCCTTAGATGTTGGGATATATGTTACGAGCTCGCACACATACGTGCATTCTTGTCGATACCAATCCCCTCAGACTACGATCTCTACGGGAATCATGCAATCAAATTTCAAGGACAAAATTCTTTTTAAGGGGAAAGGATGTAATAACCGCATTTTTTTTAGAATTAATTAGAATTTTTATAGATATAATGCGTAAATGGTTTGATTTGGGCCTGGGATCCAAATCTCGAATCCAAGACCCATAAAGGGATCAATATAGGTGATAAATATTATAGCTATTGAAAAAAAGAAGAATATATATATATATATATATATAATGACAATATAATAATAATTATATTAAAAATATAAAGGGGGAAGTTAACGAATGGATCCACAGTTGGATCCACATGGATCTAACTTGCGGGTCCACACCGCTTTTGAATCCAAATCACGGACCCTGATAAGCAAGGATCCGTTGATCCAAATCCCCAACTGGACCCGGATCTCAGACCCGGACCCGGCCCACACACTACGATGTGAAAAAAAAGGAAATAGCTTAAAGGAAACCCGATACAGGTTGCTCGATAAAAATAGGTTGTTAGGGTTCTGAACGAACCCTAACACAGAGAAATCACAAAGAGGGGAGGGCGCCGAAGCGCAGCCGCCAGGAGGACGGGGTGCTCCTACCCTTTTGGGGATCACCATCTTCAAATAGGGGTTCTGAACCCCTTCTCTTCCACCCTTGCCTCCCATCTTCCTCCCATTGTACATCTCTCTTCTCTCCGCTTCTCATCTCTCTCCCATTCTCTCCTACCCTTTGTCTCTCGTCTCCGTCCTAATTTCTCGCGCGACGGCAGGACAACCGGCACCAGCGACCACCTCAACCACGTCAGCCACCTCCTCCAATCGCCGGAACAAGTAGGGTTTACTGTCCTTTTTCTCATCGTGAGTTGTCGTGGGTTGAGTATGAGGTGTAGGGTTTCTGTTAACCCTAAATCGAAAACCCCAAATCTAAGATTTGGGGGTTTTGGATGTGTAGGTTTACTGTTTTATTTTGCGGGTGTACCACATGTCGAACATGAGTTGTGGGTTGTTGGGAATCCCCAAAATCACTAGAAGTGCTTTTCTTTTGGCTGCCGTAAAAACTTAAATTAGAAAAAGTGGGGGTTTCAGCGGCTATGAACCCAAATATATATATATATATATATATATATATATATATATATATAAATGAGATGTTGGTCTTTCTTTATGATTTTGTGATTTGCAATGTGCCTTATGTCAAAAATGTAATGTGTTGCCGTATACACCCCCAAATAAAATAAGAAAAAAAAAATAAAAACAAAATATATATTAAAGGTTTAAATTTCTGTCTTGCGTTGTTTGGGTTTGGGAAAACAATTTTTGTAACATGTTCCACAGATGTATAGGTGCATCATGAATTTGTTCTAATAACCAATGGGGATTGGGGCTTTGTTTGTTGGATGTCGATTCAGATCCATTTTGTGATTTTATTAGTCGAGCAAGATGCATCATACTATCTTGGTAATAATATTATGCATACCTGTTTCAATCTGGCATGCTTAGTGTAATGTGTCGAAGTGCGACAGAATGGGTTATGGTGGGATATTGGATTTATTAGTTAGGATAAGGAAAATTTCTATTTATAAAATTTGATAATCTCTATTATGAATCAACCTTCATTTATGTTGTCGAATCTTGATTGGGGTCTTGATCACCATTTGCCATATCCTTTTGCTTGCATTTTTGAATTGTCATTCCTGTTAGTAATGTCTGATAACTCCTTTTATAAGCCAGCCTTTATTTACATTTGTCGAACTCTGGCATGAGTTCTTGTTTGTCACTTGTAATTGTAGGTCATACTAATTTCCCATTTCTCAACCTCTTGTGTTGTTTTGAGGAACCACTGATATGAGAAAACAAATGAAATCAATGCCATGTTTGATCATAGCCTAGCCTGCCATATGGATGTATATACATATGACTTGAGGCATTGGTTCTTGCTCATGTTATTTAAGTGAAGTTAGATATGAAAACTTGATACCTACTGTGGTTAAACAATGTTTGTTTGATTGTTCTTCGGTCTATATTTTTTTCAGCTGCTAACATAAATTTCAAAATGTTTAATTGTAAGTTTCATATAAAAGAATGCTTCCGATGCAGAAAGGAATTTGACTAATTTTTAAAATTGCATTACCATAAAGCTTTATGAAGTTATTAAATCTAGACAAAAGTTTATATATCACAACAGGTCATTCAAAACAAACCCCAAATCCTGTGTATTGAGATGTTTGAATGTTCAGATTCATGTGCTGGAGCATATTCAGTATTGCTAGTATAAAAAAATGTGGTTGCTAATCCAGGCTTAGTGGTTCTCTTGTTAAATTTCAAATTCTGTTATGTCATGTATATATAGGAATAAGGTGTGAATGTGTGAACCCCAAAGTGAGTAACAGTGATATCTCCTTGTGCATTCCTAAAAATCTAATCATATGATTAGTCGCATGGTTCATTTTATGTTAGTTAAGACAATTAAATATTTAAATAAATCTTAATAAAGATGAAATGTCCAGCTTGCACCAAACTGGAATTGTAATTATAGTCTTCCAGACACAATTTGTTGCAAAACTTAAATTCTACTAAAGTGAAACTATTGAGCCTGTTTGTGTTGTTGATTAATGTGTCTTGAAAACGATGGGATTCAAACACATATTGTAAGTGATGCTCTTATTACGAAGTACTACAACTGAAGATCATGATGTAGCTAATTTGTCATCTAACATGTAGCTAATTTTCTTTTGATCTTATCGTATTGACAATCATGTAGGCTTATGTGATTTTTCTTGACTGATTGGGCTAGCCGGTGTCATGGGGATGCAATAAATCATGCAAAATATGTTGTCATGCAAATGCTAGAAGGTTGATGTTTCATTTAACATGAACATGCATATTTGACAAGTTTGTTCACGTGCACACACACGCAAGGGAGTATGTTTGACACAAATCCATGTGCGATTATGCAGGATCTCACTTAGCAAAGATGCATATGCCTTTAGAAAGCACATGCTTATGAATAGTCTATTTGCATATTGATAAGGCATTGCATGTGTGTATGTGTATATAAAATATGTGATTTTTTGTTATTGCTTTGGTTTTGGTGTGGGATACATCGATGGCCTAAATAGACCATCACTGGTTTGGAGAGTCGTGAGCTGGGTTGCCTTTCATATATGTTTAATTGCATCACCTAAACCACACAGGTTGGTACTGCACACTACTACACTATTCTTGTTGTCCTCATTGGCTGGAGTCCCGTAAGGGTCCTCGCAGGGGTGGATGCGAGCTTTACCTTTAGTTTTACATTTGGTGTTGCAAAACTTAAAGAATTAACTTTTAATAAAATATGATAATTAAGAACAGTGTAATATACGTTTTTGGATCTCCCATCTGGATTATGAGATCTTAGAGATCTGGTCTTGGAGAGACTGTGGGGATACAAAAACTCTATGGGCTTTACTTTTATCCTCTGAACCCAATATTGAGGTTCCTTCTCCTGGCTACGGTTTTAGGGAGAGTCTGTCACTTGACCTAAGGGTGGTGTGTTCGATACAGCTGTTGTTTTGGTATACCAAAGAAGTAGCACTTGTGGGCGTGGGTTGTCCCTAGTGTCCCCGACATTAGATGTGGAGGTCTAATGTTCTGATGGATGGTTCTGTTTTCTGATATCAGTCGAGGGCTAAGTTTGAAACCAAGTAACTAAATTACAACTTGTGTGCTAAGCTACCCTGAGAACCTAACTTGACCTTGGAGACTGTACTTATTTGGTGTATCCGTGGGCAATGGTAATTAAAAAGAGGAACTTAAAGTTATGTGCATTTAATAGGGCATGCATATAAAAAAGAGAACTTAAATGAAATATAATAAGATGATTCATTCATTATACATAAGTCATACATTTTTCTGCTATGCATTAGATCATGCATATTCTAATTGTTCCCTCAATCATTACATGATGGTGAGTGTATGATGTTTATTTCCTAATGCCTGTTAAAGGTTTGTTTTGAAATTCCACTAGAGGGGGGGGTGAATAGTGAAATTTGTTTCAGATCGATAATATAAAAAATAAGACAATTAGACACAACACAATAAACACAAGATTTATATTGGTTCGGCTGAGTTACTGACCTACATTCAGTCTAAAACACTTGAGCCTTTCACTATAAAATCTGTGTTACGAGATAAATAGTACAACACCCTCTTCCTCAGAGGTCTACTTCTCTCAACAGAGAAGGAAACCACCATCTTTCTCAGAGGTCTATTTCTCTCAACAGAGAAGAAAACAACATATAATAGAAAGTTACAACACTTTCCTATAGAACCTTCAGAATGATATGCAGAGTATGAATGCATGTATGAAGATTCTCTCAGAATGTTCTCTATTTTGAAAATAAGCAGAATAATCTTTCAGGAGAACAAAATATTCTTTTTCTCTTTTTCTTCACACACTTGATTCTTTTGTCAGAGAGCTTTTCTTGTCTTTTTCTTTCTTTTTCTAAGCTCTTTTTCAGTGTGTCGAGTAGGAATGTTTCTCTTTGAAAGCTCACATGTGTATGTTGTGAAATATTATTTTGTCTATATATATATAGACCTTAAAAAAGTAGTTGTTGCTTTTTGAAATGCTTTGAAATAATTGTCCTTTTGTGATGTGAGATGCCAAGACATCTCAAAAACAACTTTTGTAAGAAAGATGTGAAATAATGTGTGTACTATATATTGCTTTTTCAAAAATTGTCATTCCATAAATTAAATATTTGTTAAGTAATAAATGTTTGGTGTATTTAAATAATGATAGTTTCTTCAAGTCGTCATTTATAAATTAAGTGTTTTGAGGTAGTGTAATTAAAAATGAGATTTAATTTGTAATGGGTCTTTTCTCAAATAAATGTTTTGTAGTACATGGAACATTGAAGTATTTAGAAATGTAATTTATATTGTAATTTGTCTTTACTCAATTAAATAATTTATAGTACATTAATTATTTTATTACAAATCATCATTTCTTTGTTTAAATGTATGAGTACAATACATGCTTGTTTAGTACATTATTTTATAAATGATCATTTCTTGATTAAATGCTTTTGAAGTACTATTTAATGTTTACTAAAAGAATGATGACTTCAAATGTAAGTCATCACTTTTTAAGTGAGTGTTTTTGAAATTATATTTAATGCTTAAAGAAATAAATGGTCATTTCGTAAATTAATAAAATAATATTGATTTTCTCAAATCATCATTTCTAAAATGAATGATTTGATGTTCAATAAATGCTTGAGTAATACTTTTATTACAAATAGTCATTTCTCAAATAAATAATTGTGTATTATGAACCAAAATTTCTTACGTAAATATTTGTGTATTATGAACCAATGCCTTTTGTCTTTTCTTACCTAAATGCTTTTGAAATCACGAGCTTTTATATCTTGTCAAAATGTCTTTTTCATAAATGTTTGTAATTAATGCTTTTGAAATCATGAGCTTTTATATCTTGTCAAAATGTCTTTTTCATAAATATTTGTAGAAAGTATAATGATTTGTTTCAAAAAGGTGTTTTTGAAATATTACAATATACATAATGTATCTTTTTATGAAAGCTTGACTTTTTGTATATAAATGGCTTGTATGATTTTAAAGCATATAGTCTAATATGAAATATGCATGGTTCTGAAGGTTCTGTTATATATGACTCTAAAGAAGAAAAAAAATCTTCATCTTGAAGTAGTCGATCTTCTTGGATAATCTTTAATGCATCTCTTTGGCTCATTAAGCTTTTTCTTCAAAGTAGTATGATTGCATCAAATTGTTGCACTTGATCAAGTTGTCTTCACTCTTCTTAAGTGAAATAACCTTGCATCAAATACACGTTAAATACATAGCACATCATATCCAGTCATAATATAACATATCCAGTTTCAAATATGAAAGCATATCATATTTATCATATCTTATGAAGCATAGCATTTTTATCATGTATCATATATATGCATCATGAAAGCATATCATATTTATCATGTATCATTAAAACATTGTTTCTCAACATTCTCTTCCTTTTTTATGATGACAATATATGCTCCCTTTATCAATAAGCCATATATATTATGATGATTTAAATATGATATCAAATACAAAAGATGCATTTCTTTAAAAAAAATAACAGTCATAAATAAAAAAATCATAATAATAAATAGTGTGTGTATCGTTTTTCTCCTACATAGGAGAGGTCATATGTTTTCTCTCTCCCTTTGTCATTGACAAAAAGGAGGGATCAGAGTAGGTAAGTTAAATATTACAGACCAATGAAAAAAAATTCAGTCTAAAGAGGATGAAGAACGTAGTTTCTTGAGGATGACTTTTTGTTCGGTCTTGAAGGACTGAAATATGAACAAAATCTTATAGAGAGATTTCTAGATCAAAGGAGGAAAAATCTTCAAAGGAGATTAACCTTCCGGGTTGAATTTGGAGAGAACTTACAAAGTTGTAATGTTGGATGAGATCCGGATATCGTAGTTCATAAGAATCAATGATATCAAAATCATTGAGGTAAGGTTTTGATGAAGATGAGGCCATTTGAAAAATTTAAGAAGTGGATAACGAAGAATAAGTGTGATACCAAGAGATAGGGAATGCAACAGATAAAAACTTGTGAAGGTACGAAGGATTTTTCAAGTGATATAGGTACGAATGCATGAGTTCATTAAATAGAGAAGGTTTGGTTATTTCTTTAATGAAAAGAAATGAAGCTAGTGAATGCATGGTCAGATCAAGTTTTTGGAAGGTAGTTTAATGTGATATTGAGTATATGTAGGGTGATCCACAAGATAGAGGCAAACGAGAGAACACAAGAGTGATTTGAATTCGTGTGAGAATATAATGTAAAGGAAATTCGATATGGGAGAGTCCATTGTTTTAGAGATAAAATAAAGAAAGAGACATGGTTTTGAGATAAAGTGACAACAACAATATAATTTACGTGTGAGAATAAGGACATAAGGTCCAATTTAGGACAAGCTCTCTATGAATAATTGATAAGCATAGACAAGACATAAAGGAAGGATGAATAGTGACAAAAAAATGAACCACTGATTTGAAAGAATCCGATCATAGGAGATTTGAGACATAATAATTTTTGAAAAGAGCAAGGACCAAAAAAAGTGGCGTGAAAAGGTATTTTGAAATAAAGTATTATTTGAATGTACGAATGATATAAAGTGAGTGACATGGGTGATATGATAGTGTGAATAAAAAAATGTTCAATAATGACCTAATAAAACAAATAACAAGTTGGTATTTTAAAATACAAGACATGGGTCAAAATATTTGATTTGAGGCAACATAAAGGAGATAGGCTCAATTTTCGTAAAGGAGGTTTTGAAAAAAAGACAAAAGTAATTAAAGAGAGTTATGAGATGAATGACATGAAGGAATGTCATGATAGCTTATTTAATGTAAATAGTTTTTATGGATATGCGTGAAAGGAGATAGGACATGTGGTAATCATGTGATGTGTACTTGAAAGATGTGAATGACATAAAGAATTTATCATGATTAATGTGTTTTAATATTTATATCTTTTATACTCATACATGAATATGAAGACATATTTTGACTTTGAATAGAGTTAAGAGAGAGATCAAAAATGGCGTGTAAACATGATGAGACATAAAAGAGAAAAATGTATTTTATTTTTTTTAAAAAATGGTAAGAAAAGATAAAGTAAATTTTGAAAAGTAGCTTTGAAAAACTGTAGTATGCATGAATGATAAACTATACAATAGTACAAACTAGTAATGTGAAAAAAAATCATATGATATTACAAAGTTTTAACTGAGTAAAAATATAATTAAGTGTGATAAGTTAATTTATATGTCACTCAGTTTACAGATTCCTAATTCTCTTCTAATTCGTATAAAGTCTTCATGTTTTAAAGGTTTAGTGAAAATGTTTGCTAATTATTGATTAGTGGGTATAAATTCAAGTTTAATTATGTTGTTTAAGACTTGTTCTCTTAAAAAGTGTTGAATTTGTATGTGCTTTGTATGTGAGTGAAGAATAAGATTTTTGGATAAATTAATTGCACTTGTATTATCACATAAAATAGTTGTATTTTCGAATTTTAAACCAAAATCATTTAAGGTTTGTTTCATCCAGATGACTTGTGTACATGCCAGGCTTGCAGAAATATATTCAGCTTCAGTAGTTGATAATGATACACAGTTTTGTTTCGTATTGAACCATGAAACTAGTGAGTGCCCTAGCATATGACATGTTCCACTTGTGTTTTTTCTATCAGATTTACTACCAGCAAAATCAGCATCACTGTATGAGATTAAATTAAATATAAATGATTTTGAATAAAATAACCCAAAATCAACGGTTCCTTTTAGATATCTCATTATTATTTTTACATTTTTAAGATGTGATTCTTTCAGATTTGATTGAAATCTAGCACACAAGCAAACACTGAACATAATATCTGGACGGCTAGCAGTTAAATATAGTAGTGATCCTATCATACATCTGAATAATTTTGTATCAATAGTCTTACCATCTTTATCTTTGTCCAATGCAGTGATTGTGCTCATAAGTGTATTCTTTGAAGCAGTTGAGTTCATGTTGAACATCTTTAGAAGTTCATGAGCATATTTTGACTGATTGATGAAGACTCCATCCTTGGTTTGCTTAATATGCAGTCCAAGAAAGTAGGTGAGTCCTCTCATTATACTCATTTCAAATTCTTTCTACATAGACTTAGAAAAATCTTGACAAAGACCATTGTTAGTAGATCCAAAGATGATATCGTCCACATATATTTGAACGATTAAGGTATGAGCATCCACTATTTTTATAAATAAAGTTGAGTATGCTTTGCCTACAGAAAATCCAGTTTTTAATAAAAAAGTTTAAGTCTATCGTATCAAGCACGAGGTGCTTGTTTTAATCCATATAAAGTATGTTTTAGTTTAAAAACATGATCGGAAAATTGTTTATTTTCAAAACCTGAAGGTTGTTTTACATATACTTTTTCATTTACAAAACCATTTAGAAAAGCACTTTTAACATCTATTTGATATAGTTTAAAATCCATATAGCTTGCATATGCCAAAAACATTCTTATGGATTCAAGTCTAGCAACAGGAGAAAATGTTTCATCAAAGTCAATACCTTCCTTCTGATTGTATCCTTGAGCCACTAGCCTTCCCTTGTTTCTTATAACATTACCTGATTCATCCAACTTGTTTCTGAAGATCCATCTTGTCCCAATGATTTGATGGTCTTTTGGTTTTGGTACAAGATCTCACACATCATTTCTTTTGAACTGGTTAAGTTCTTCAGTCATTGCTAGCATCCAGAACTCATCTATGATGGCTTCATCAATCTTTTTAGGTTCAAGTTGAGAAATGAAAGTCATATTTGCAATACGTTCCAACTGAGTTCTTGTTTGAATCCCCTTGGTCAGGTCTCCCAAAATCTGCTTTTGAGGATGATCTCTGATTTCAACAAATATTCTTTGATGATCATCTTCATTAGATTCAGTTGTGTTATCTAAAAGAAAATATGTACTTTCAAGATCATCATCATCATTAGTCTTATTATGAACAGATTGACCAATAGATTCATTAAAACTAACTTGCATAGATACTTCAATAGTATTAGTACTCTTATTAAAAACTCTATATGCTTTAGTATGACTTGAATATCCTAAGAATATGCCTTCAACAGATTTAACATCAAATTTATCAAGGCTATCTTTTGTGTTCAGGATAAAGCATTTACACCCAAAGACTTTAAAGTAGTCTATTCTTGGAGTTCTGTCATAGAATAATTCATAGGGAGTTTTATTCAATAAAGGTCTAATAAGTACTCTATTTGAAATATAACATGCAGTATTAACAACTTCAGCCCAAAAATATTTAGCAAGATTGTTATGTTAAAGCATAGTTACAAAAATATCATTATCAAATTCTCCTCCATGGTCACTACGAATTTTAACAATTGTAGAGGATTTTTTATTTTGTAATTTTTTGCATAAAATTTCAAATTCACAAAACGTGTCACTTTTATTTTTTAAAAATATTACCCAAGTGAATCTTGAGTAATCATCAATAATTACAAAAGCATATCTATTATGATTGAGACTAGCTATCCTAGAAGGACAAAAAAGATCCAGGTGGAGAAGCTCTAAAGGTCTTTTACTTGACACAACATTTTTTTATTTCAAAGATGATTTTGACAATTTTCCTAATTGACAAGCATCACAAAAATATTATTTTTTAAATGGTATTTTAGGTAACCCATGAACCAAGTTATTTTTAGCCAGTTTAGAGATATATTTAAAGTTAACATGTCCCATTCTCATATGTCATAAATTTTGAGAGTCATTATTTGCTATGAGACAATGTTCAGAGATATTATCTAAGTATAATTCATATACATTATTTTTTCTTATACCTTTTAAAACAATATTTTTGTTTGTGTCCACTGTGAGGCATGCATCATGTTTAAAACTGACATTATATCCTATGTCACACATTTGACTGATGCTTAAGAGATTGTGTTTTAAACCTTTAACAAGGAAAACGTCTTTAATAAGAGGTTTATCGATATTACCAATATTGTCAATACCAATTATTAAACTTTTGTTGTTATCTCCAAAGGTGACGGTTCCTCCTTCTTTATGATGAAGAACAACAAAAAGGTCTGGATGTCCTGTTATATGTTTTGAACATCTACTGTTTAATATCCATCTGTTCTTCTTTTTCAATGCTTACAATAAATCAAGTAAAAACTCTTTTTGGTACCCGATCGGGTCCCTTTTTGTTAAAATTTGGAACCCATATCCATTTTGATTTGGGTTTATCTATAATCTTAGAGGAGTACATGGAATTAAAATTGAAATTATAAAACTCCTATTTAGGTTCAGCAGAACCTTTGACAAAAGTGGTCTTTTGATTCGTACAAGAAGGTTTACTAAAATGAGAGTAACCAATACCATTCTTGTAAAAAGAGAATTTTTGAGAGGATAGGAGTTTGTCCAGGTTCTCTTTTCCTTTGGTAAACTTGAAAATCGTTTTCATAAGGTTTTCAGGTTTACCTTTTAATTTTGAAATTTCTACTTGAAGATTTTTAGTCTAGATCTTTAGCGTGAAGATAACAACCGCTAACTCCAAGTCATGTGTGGGGTAGTTCTTGTGCGCCTTTAGCTGTCGAGAACCGTACGTGATAACCTTTTCATGTTGCATCAAGACATAACCCAGTCCGGTTCTTGAAGCATTGTTGTACACTACTAACCCGCCCGTCCTAGAAGGCAAAGACAACACTGGGGCTGAGGTCAACCTCCTCTTCAGCTCTTAGAAGCTCTCTTTACACTGAGGTGACTAAACAAACTTCACCCCTTTCTGCAACAATCGAGTCATAGGGGCAACTATACGCGAAAAGTCGTGTATGAATCAACAGTAGTAGCCTGCCAATCCCCAAAAAATCCTAATTTTTGAAACCGTCTTCGGCTGCTCCCAAAACAACACTGCCTTCACCTTAGCTGGATCAACCTCAACGCCCTTCTCTGACATCACGTAGCTGAGGAACATCATCCTGTCAAGCCAAAACTCACACTTTGAGAACTTAGCATACATCTTATGTTCTCTCAGTGTCTACAATATGATCTGAAGATGCTCTCGGTGCTCCTCCATGCTCTCAGAATAGATCAGAATATCATCAATAAACACGATGACAAACGAATCCAACGACAAACTCAAAACGCAATTCATCAAGTTCATAAATGTTGTAGGGGTATTTGTGAGTATGAAAGACATCATCAAGAACTCGTAGTGCTCATATCTGGACCTGAATGTAGTCTTCAGAACATCTTCTACCTAAATCTACAACTGATGGTACCTAGAACGAAGATCGATATTGGAGAACACCCTTGTCATACATAACTGATCGAATAAATCATAAATCCTGGGCAAAGGGTACTTGTTATTCATGGTTACCTAGATTAGTGGTAACGATTTTGAAAACAATATTTTTAAATAAAAAATTATGCACCAAATAATAATTTTAAACCAGTTCTTGCACTTATTGCAGAGTAGCAAGTCGAATCGTCTCCACAGAGAATGGAACTTAGGAAAAATAATTTTATTGAGCTTTACTTTATTAATAACTGAAAAAGAAAATTACACTATTCTTTATTTACAAGCTAACAAAAATAAAAACGGAACAAAAAAATAATAAAAATTCTAACTAAACATGGGCCCTCAGATAAAATTCAGGGAGCTTTATAATCCTCTTCTTCGTTTGTATCCACCTCAGCCACCCTCCTCCTTATGCTGTCAAAGTAGTAGGGACCTGTAATAATAAAAAAAACAAAAAAGGGACCTACCCTAAAGGTTTACAAAATTAAGAAAACTATCAAGATTACAAAATAAAGGGGCTCTACTAAAGGGCCTATGAAATAAAAATGGCTCTATGTTAAGGGACAAAATTGAAGGTTTACAAAATTTTGAAAAACTATATTAAGAAGGGCTCTTAAAATTGGACATTAATTATTTTAATTCACTACCCTATTCTAAACAATAAGCAAATGAACATCAAATAAGCAAATTAGAGTTAACTAAATAATTAGAGGGACCTAAAATAAGGGACGATTGTTATCATTGCAAAAGTTTACTTTTGCAAGTCAAACTGACATTTGAAAAAGTTTTGAAAATAACTCGCCTTCATTTTTAAAATGTGAATAAATTTCGTAGAATGGGACTCGCCTATCGGTACAAGGTTCAACCGTTCCTGGAGCCATAACCAGGGGTAATTAAACGAAGGATCAATCATGTGCTTTGCTTTGCTTAACTGTCTAAATCGTTATTCTATTCCTAAATACACAAAGAAGCAGGCATGTGCTGTGAACTTTGGAAAATGCAGATTGAAAATATGATGTATGCTTCAAATATTTGAAAATACTTAAAGGAGATGCTTTGAAAATCGTGATTCAGACTTGGAAAATACTCTTTTGAAGAAAGAAAAACTATTCTAAGCAAATCGATTTTTGAAGAAAGGAAATCCTGATGTTTTTGAGAAAATCATTTTTTTTTGAGATTGAACTCCGAAATATATCAAAAGGGATGGGCGTGTGGCCCTATGAACTTATTCATGATGTAATCTAAACCAAGATGATGCATGGATGCGATTTGTGAAAATATTTTCTCAAGAATTTTGAGAAAATCTTTTGTAAAAGGAATTTTTGTGCCTTATAGAATTCAGATAAGATGGATTCGCCACATATCCCTGACTATGACCACGAATATGTATTGAATATATCTCATTTAATCGTAAAAAGGAAAATACTTGGAAAAACTTTTGAAAATATGTAATGATTTCTGAAGATAGCCTAAGACTGTAGGTCATTTGTAACTTAAAAGAAGATGATAAATCTGAGTTTCATTCGTATTCTAACTATGACCATAAATACAAACTCCATTGAGTTTATTAACTCCTTAGAAGAAAGTGCACGTGCTATTCGTGTTGACCATTGCGAATTTGAAATATGTGTATGAATGACAAGCAATAGCAGTTATATATCAAAATCAAACTATATGCAAATGGATCATAAGCTAAGTAGGAAAGTAAAATGTTCTTATTATAATTACAATTTACATCAATAACTAAAAAGAAATAAAAGAAATAAAAGAAAATCTATTCTCGAGCTTTCCTGCAAAATTAGCAAACTTGTCAGTAGAAAAATGTAGGCCTTTATGGATTTATCCAACAATATTTGGAAATTGAGAGTTTTATCGAGATATAAGCATTTTTCCATGATTTCCTAAAATAAAACCAACTAAATAACATAATGGATGATGCACGACTAAATAAATAATGAAACTAAATAAATTGAAAATTTATAATTGAGGGAAAATGACCAAAATACCCTTGAAAACTGATGTTATTTGCAAAACAGGGTTAAAACAAGATTTTTCAGAAAAACTTTTTGTAATACGCTTAATCTGAAATACCAAACAGATTCAAAACGATGCCAAATCGGTGGAGTACACCCTAATATAATTATTATGATGATCAAATTCAAAAATCATGAAAATAAAGTATGAAAATAATAAAATATGTAAAAAAGATTAAATTTGCCTATGTTTCGGTTGAATCAGAACTCCGCGGGCGTCCTGTTTTTATGAAACAACTAAGTAAACTATCAAATGACTTTCAAAAATCACAAAAATTGACGTGGACACTTCTAATAACTATAAAAATAATATTCAATCAAAAAATCAATTTTTGTGATTATTTTGGATATAAATATTAAATAAAAAAGGTGAAAAATATGTTGTATTACCTGTTGTTTCGTACCTGTCATGGTGTCAAACTAAAATGACATATCAAAAAAAAAAAAAAATTTATGAAATTTAACAGGGATAAACTAGTCATTTAAAAAAAATAACTCTTTTTACAGATCATAAATACAATCTTCGGTTAGGGAGAAATCGTTCTGGCAAGTTGCATTGGATTCTGGCCAATATATAAGAGTTCAAGAAAAGCAGGTTCCGATTTCAGGTTAAAAAAAAATCAGACAGACTTCAAAAATCATCAAAATCACACTGGAGAAACTAGACACGCAGATGAACACGACACTTTTTACGGATCAAAGAAATCATCTTTGGTTAGGAAGAAATCACTCTGGAAAGACAACATAGGGCTCAAATAATGCCTAACGGTTTAAGAGAAATAGGTTTTGATTTCGGATAAAAGAAAAATAGTAAACGATTATGAAAAATTCTAAAAATTTCACAGAATGAAATAGGCACAAAGATGATAATGCCGCTTTTTACAGATATAAAATATGATCTTTGATTAGGGAGATATGTCCCTAAAAAGATGCTCCTGATTCTGCATAACGTTTTAACGGTGCAAGAATCAGGTTTCGATTCTTGAATTTATAAACAGGGTTATAGAACTCAAAAAAGCATTTTTTTTTACTAAAAACTGTAGACAGATGCATGATTTTACCATAAAAAATTTAGATTTAAACAACAAATATAAACTGGTAAAATAATAGCATTAACTGGCGGCTAGAATCCAAGACTGTGAAATTTAAAACCCTACAACGAAAAGAAACCTAATTAAGCATGCTAAAAACTATAAAACATATAACTAATGCTATGAATTATGATTAAATGTAGGAAATAATGAAAATATGCATGAGCATGGTAAAACAAAAATAAAAACACAGGGAAGCATGATCAAGAACTTGATTTAGCCATTAAAAGAGGGATTCAATCCATAGAGGGATTAAATCTTGTTCTTTTTTCGAGCATTAACAAAATAAACCTAATCTAACCATTGTTAATGGATCAAAAATGTGTAAAGGGCATTAAACACTTAGCTGATCATCTTCTTGAATCCCTCACATGATTTCTTGAATTAAAAAAGAAAGAGAAAAGACATGTATAGGGGTGGCAATGGTGGATTCAATGGAAAATAGCTAATAAACAAATAAAAATTAATTGAAATTAAAAGGGAAAGGGAAGCTTACCTTGGATGTTCAATGAAGGAGGCTGCTGGAACTTGGAGGAGAGAGAGAGAGCATGAGGGTCGACCCCACCTAGAGGGCTCAATTGATAGAATTTTGAGGCTTTAGGTTTAGAGAGTTATGATCTAGCCGGAACTCTCTTAATTAATTAAAAGATAAGCCAAAGGCGGGGGGGGGATTTTCCTTGGAGAGTTCTAACCTAAATTTTTTTTAACTAATTAGACCTAATTGACTCCTAAATAAATTCTAAAAATTCCCAAATATGGAGCCACCTATGTGGGCCCACATTTGGTTTTTTAAAACCCTAAATAGAAGTCAAAAACAAGGTTAAAATGCTAAAATAAAAATGGAGTTTTTAAATCAATTAGATTTTGACTTTTCAAACTTCAACTTGATTAAAACAATAATTAAACCTAAACTAACTTAAATACCGTCAAATGCGGTGCCACCTAATATGGGCCCCATTTGGTTTTCAAAAACAATTTTAAAAGGGTGAAAATAAAGGGGTTAAAAACAAGATTTTCAAAAAGCTTTTAAAAGACACCTAGATCTATGAAAATTTTTGTATTTTTGAAATAAGTAAAACATGAAAATGAAATAAAATTGAATAAAGATGGAAAAATTAGGGTTTGGCACCCCTGCAGGGTGGGCCCCACTTGAAGAAAATTAAGAAAATTGAAAATCGATTTGGGAATCAAGTTTAAAATGAATCCAGATCATTTTTCCATGGAAAATGCTTTTGAGATGAAGAATATAAAGCCCAGGGGGTTGACCAAATGGCAAAAACTGGTCTTAAAACCCAGGTTTTTGAAATCGATTTTGAAAGAAAGGTTTTAAAATTGACTCTGAATTTGATATTTTGAAAACAAGAGTGTTGGATTTCGAAAATGACATGCAATGCCGTGAAATGCAATAAAATGATATGAAATGGTGCGAAATGACATGAAATGCTATGCAATGACATGTGAAATGCAAACCCTAGATGAGGGATTTGATGTCCCATACCCCTGGCAGAGACAAGGAATTGGAAATTCCCGTCTGCGGAGGAGAATTGATAATTGGATATCAGATCCGACATTGAATCCGATCCAAATATGAGTTGGGTCTTGGATATAGCTAAAATTTTAGAAAAATAATTGATCTGATCCCAGATTGGCAATAATACCAGCTTGGAAAATGATAAAATTAATGTTTTGGACAAAATTACTTGAGAAATGATTTTGCCCTTGTAGGACGAGTGACACTGGAAAATGGGGTTCGAACTGGTTTAAACTGAATTGAACTGGATTCTAGGGTTTCTAAACTCAGATGAACTAAAAAGACACTGACTCAACTGAACTCCTAGACTGGTTGATCGAGAAATGACATCAATTTTCAGAGAAATGAACACTGGAATAAAGTGGGTGATGGGAATGTACTGGGTTTGAGCTGGAATGAAAGACAGTTATACTGAGATGAACTAAATCTAGAGCTCAAACACTAGCTGAACTGACAAGACTTAGCTTAAATTCAGTTGAAATGAGCCAAAGTGAGCTAAAATGGACTCCAAGAAGTGGGAATGGAATCTGTCTGGAATTGGATCACTTGAACTCCTGGTGAGCTCAAGTTAGACTCAGGTAAATGGGGTTGATTGGAATTGACTGACTTGAAGATAATTGGCTGGGATTTGAGCTAAAAATGAGCTCATTTCTCGAGAAATAAACTAATTTTAGCTGAAATAGTAAAAAATAAACATGATTCGCTCATTGTGAGCTTAGGAGAGCTAGAAATGACAGACATTCTAACTATTCTAAACTTAAAAATGAGCTTGGTTGACTCTGACTGGCAAGGGTCTAGGGTGACCTAAGGGTAAAATGATAATTTTACTGGTGAAAAAGGGGTGAAATGACACCTAAACTTGACTGGACCTAGGGGTAGCCTGACCTAAGAGGATTGACATCTGTTGAAAGGGGGTGTTTGGAATGAACGAGAAAAATTTATAGTGTTTACATATGTCCCTCTTTACTAATAAGTCGGTTGAAAGCCGATTTTAGTGGCAAAGAAAAACACACCAAATTTGTGCTATAAAAATGCCCTAGTTGGGAAGGATCTGACTGGGTAAGAATTCACTCTGTTGATAATGGTAGATTTGGAATGGAGAATGAAAAAGAAGATTCACCTCATCGGAATGAGGCTCAGGATTGACCCTTACTTGAATGGGGAGAAGATACCTCACGGAGGAGGCTCAGGTTTAACCCTTTCCTGAACGGGGGGCTTGAATGGAGTCCTCGAGTGAAAAGATTGAGAAAACCATGCTCAGGTTTGACCCTTACCTGAATGGGAGGCTAGAATGGAATCCTCAAAAGAAAAGATTGAAGAAACGACGAAAAATACCTCATAAAAAAATGAGGGGCTGCAAAGAAGGCAATGAAAACGAGGTTCCCTAAAAGCTTTGGAAAAGGGAGTGATCTTGGATGCCTCATGACTGAGACTAAATAGATTTTGAAAGATAGCCTTTTTGCAAAAATGATTCAGGTTTAACCCTTATCCTGAAGGGAGAAAAATACCTTGTGGAAGAACGAGGTTCATACTTGACCCTTAACCTGAACGGGGAAATGGAATCCTTGAAAGAAGAAACCATGATGGAACCTTCGGATTTCACACAATAAATTCGAGAGGGATTTGCAAAAGAAAGAAAATGGGGTTTCCTAAAGCTTTGAAAATGGATTGATCTTGGGTGCCTCATTGCTGAGACCAAATATCTTTTAAAGGTAACCTTTTGCTGGAAATATAAATGTTGGCTCAACCTGGAACCGAAAAATGAACTGTCTATGATGGGACAGTGGTGAACACAAGGAAGTGTGCGAATTTGAGAGCCCAGGCGCTCAGATTAAAAAGAAGGGAAGGACCTTGAAAACTCGTGTTATCAAGTCCTAAAGAGGGATAACAACAACACCAGGATATGTCAAAATGGACATCAAAGTCTTTGCTTCATGTTGAGATAGCTTGAAAAGATTTCCAATAAGATAAAAAATATAGTTGATTAAAAAATAATTGAAAAATGTGCACATCTGTGCAAAAATATTCCCTCTTCTACCTAAAGTATTACCTCCAACTGAGTTAACTCCATAGAATCAATAATCAAAATCAAATTATTGTTATTGGGTTTCTTCAAGAAAACTATCCATTTTCTTGATACGAAAAGAAAGGAATTTGTTCTCAGTATCATAAAAGTGATTTATGAAAGGATATTGATAAAAGAATTTCATATGAATAAAGATAATTCTTGGTAGATTTGGCAGTTTGATATCTGGGGTTTACCCATGATGTTCTTTTTGCACTCTTTTGAGACATAAAATTGAGCTCTCTTGGGGTTTGACAAGAATTTCATCACATCAATCTTCAACTTGGTGATGTTCTGAATTTCCCTAGAAGGACACATCACGTACTCTTTCAACTTGGAGATGATTTGAGACTTCTTTGGTTCCAGGAATTAGATTGATAACATTGTCTCTTTGATTCAAATCTCTTGATGATGACAGTGATCAAATACCTTTTAGGTATTGGCAGGAGGTTCATTGCATCAGCCTTCAACTTGACGATGATTTGAACTTTCCCTGAAAGGACACGTCACATACTCATTCAACTCAGAGATGATCCGAGTCAAATTTGGCCCCGGGGGTCTAACTCATACATCAGTCTTCAACTTGATGATGATTGAGAGATCCCTTTTGCAAATAGTTAATTGCAGCTTGAATGATTGAAGATATATTGAGATTGAGTGAATTCTTTTTATCACCCAGGATATTTTCACTGCCTTATTGCCAGAAGAATGGTCTTTAAAATATGCCATATAGCTATGATCAATATCACTTCACTTATGGCTTTTCAACATCATTGGATTTTCCTTTACCGGTCATATCGAGGATTTTTCTTTGTCCTTTTGGTTGACCAACAAAAGGATTTGAATTTTGAGTCTTTCTTTGCAAAAGTCTTTGCCCTTTTGAAAAAAAATACTAAAGGTAATATGAGGTAAAATTTTGTGCAATAAAAGCTTGAGATCAACAACTATTTTTTATAGCAAATTGGCAAAATATTCTTGAAGTCCTTGGTGAAAGAAATCACTTAGACATCCGATTGACATATTTATGACTGAATTATTCTCTCATTTTCCCAAATGAGAGACTTAGGCTTGACCCTTGACCTGAACGGGTAATAAAAGATACTCCTCTCTTTTCTGAAGAGGTGTTTGCAAAATGAAACTTTTAAAGAGAAATTAAGTTTTCGTCAAAACTCCCTAACTTTAGGCTTCTTTTATGGAAAGGCGTTCGATTGGATAAAGTCGATAAATTGTCATAGAGGAGTGAGTCCATCACACTCTCTCTGGAAAGAGGGTCCTCGATGATGGGGTTGTCCTAAAAAAAAGACATTGGGGGGGGTGGCACAAGGAAAACGAGCTTCCATTGAAACTCTCACTGTAAAAAAAGGGTCCTTGTGTAACGATAGAGATTGTTTTGCAATCTGTTCACGAAGAAACGAGTCCCTTCAAACTCTCCCTAGAAAAAGGGTTCCTACGAACGAACAATAATGGCATGCAAAAGGAATGAGATCCCTCGAGCTCTTCCTAAAAAAGGGTCCCTTGCAAGAAAGATGATTGATATTTGATAAGAATCTAATTGGCAAATGATTTCGACACGAGGGTCGAATCCTGAAAGACCATGATTGACAAATGCAACCCGTAGGTTGGAAAATGATAAACTTTGATAATATTGATAACCTGAAGGTTTGCTTGATAAAATTGGTTGATCCGGAGGTCTGAAAGTTGGTGTTGAGCCTGAATCTTTATGTGAAACCAGTATAAGGACTGGATCTGAAAGAGCAACCAGTATGAGTACTGAACTTGAAAGAATGACCAGTACTGGATTTTGATAAAATATCAGTATGAGCACTGGATTTGGAAATCAATCAGTACAAGCATTGTTTTTTTATAAAAAGCACTAGTACGAGCACTAGATTTTGAAAAAGCACCAACACTGGATTTTGATGAAGTCCTAGCACAAGCACTGGATTTGGAAAATCAACCGGTACGAGCACTGGTTTTTTATAAAATACCAGCATGAGCACTGGGTTTGAACAAGCACCAGTACGAACACTGGTTTTTGATAAAGTACCAGTATGAGCACTGGATTTGGACAAAGGTCGGTGCTTTGAAGATATTTGAAGATTGTGATAGAAATTTTCAATTGACTTTCTCGATGAATTGTCATGAATGACTGCCGGGGTCTTATGATTTATCCCTTATCCTGAATGGGTAGCAAATCGATGGAAAATGATGTGAATCGATGTAAATTGATGATAAAAGACAATAAAAGATAATGCTTAATAATAATGCTTGATAATGAAGAAATTTGCTTGATCCTGCCTGCATACATGACATTTGAAATAAAAGACGAGTTTTTATAACAAAAGATGCCCCAATATAGCCTGGGAGGAAAATGTTAGATGAAAGGATAATTGATCATTATTGAAGGAAACTCTTTGAAGACTACCCAATTCGGTGACCATTTACCACGCGGACAGTGCTTGAGATGAGCCGTTGATCTGAGGATCAGATCGTTAACTTGAAATCTTTTTTAAATAACTGACTTGGCATATTGCCTGACTATCCTCTAACGGTAAGATTGAGCATGCTCCACTGCTTTGAGTCTCCTTTCATCGAGCAGATCAAGCTGTACCAACCTCTGTTGCTGATACTGACCGAGTGGTAGCTCTAGAAGCAATGCGAACTTGAGAGTGAGCTTTTGAACATGAAGAGGTAATACCACTTCGGTCCTATAGACAAGCTCTAAAGCAGTAGCATTGATTGGGGATCGAATGGTGGTTCGATACACCCAGAGTGCATCATGGATTTTCTCATGCCAATCACGACCCGTCTCAACGGTTCTTTCCAAGATACGGATCAAGATCTTATTGGTGGCTTCAACTTGACCGTTTCCTTGAGGGTAATAGGGAGCTAAAAAATGATGATGAATCCTGAATCTTGAACAAAAGATCTTCATTCTCTTGTTCTTGAAATGACTGCCATTATCTGAGACAATGTCGCGTAGTATGTCAAAACGACAAAGAATATTTTTGTAGATGAATGAGACCACATGTTGGCCTTCCACTGTACGTAAAGTAACAACTTCAACCCATTTAGTAAAATACTCTGTTGCAGCAAGAAAATATTTGTAGCCATTAGAAGCAGAAGGAGTAATTGGGCCTACAACATCGAAAGCCCATATGGAGAATGGCCAGAGAGATACGACCGATTGTAAATATGTGGCTGACGCATGAATGAAAAGTGTGTGCATCTGACATTAGACACACTTCTTCACAAAACGATAGCAATCTTGTTGCATGGTTTTCCAATAGTATCCTGCTAAAATGATTTGCTTAACAAGGGTCTCATAACCGACGTGGCCACCACAAATGCATTTGTGCGCTTCTCGAATGACCTCCTTGGATTCATCTTCGTTCAAGCATCTGGAATACTCAGCACTAAACCCACGACGATAAAGAACATTGGCAAGAATGAAATATTTGGCAGACATGCATTGAATCGCTCGTTGTTACCTCTTTGGCAATTCTGGTGGAAGCTCACCAGTTTCAATAAATTTTTTGATATCTTGGTACCAAGGCTTCTTTTTTTTGCTCTGTTTGATTGATTTACATAATTGGAATGAAGGCAGGTTGATCGAGTCTGCCAAATTCAAAAGAATGATAGGATTCACTATCTTTAAAGGACATAATGGAGTCTAGGCTGGCTAAACAGTAAGATATTTGATTATACTCTCTTTTTATATGATAAAGCTAAAATTCTTTGAAGCTATCGATGATAGCTAAAACAATCTTCTGATAAGAAAGTAGTTTCTGATCTTTCACCTACCATTCAGCTTTGACCTGGCTGATTACGAGCAATGAGTCACCAAAGGCGTGCACTCTCTTGACGTTGAAGTCTTGCAGAATTCTCAGACCTTGTATTAAAGCTTCATACTCGGCCATGTTATGAGTACACTGAAAATCAAGTTTGAGGGAAAAAGGGATCATCTCCTTCTCACGTGTGATCAATAAGATCTCAATCTCTATGCCAACCATATTCTTGGAACTATCAAAAAATAAACTCCAAATTGGAGACTGCTGGACATTATGGATGCGCTCATTAGAGAAATCATCCTCGACTTTCACATCTTCTGCCAAAGAAAAATCTGCTAACTGGTCAGCGATAGCCTGACCTTTGATTGACTTTTGAGAGACATACTCTAAGTCATACTGCATCAACAAAACTTGTCATTTGGCAATCCGTCCACTGAGAAACGGTTATTCAAGAATATACTTTGAGAGGATTAAGCTTTGATAGAATCATGACTTTTGATGCTAACAAGTAATGTCTCAATTTCTAACACATCCTGACCAGAGCTAGACATGTCTTCTCTATTTGAGAATATTTCTTCTTATAATCGATGAAGGTCTTGCTCACGTAGTAGACGACATGCTCCACTCGACTGCCTTCTTCATATTGCACCAAGAATCTGCCACAAGCGGTTTGATTAACTAAGACATATAATAAATGAGGCTTTCTCAATTTTGGCGACTTTAGAACAGGTGGATTGAGAAGATATTTCTTAATAGGCCCAAACAACTGCTGACACTTTGGTCCCCATTCGAACTTCACTCCTTTTCTGAGTAGATGATTGAAAGGTTCACACCTCATGGCCACATTGGATATGAATCATCGAATTGACTGAATACATCCCTGAAGACTACGTAGCTCTTTGAGATTAGTCGGAGGTGGCATATCAATAATGACATTTGTTTTAGCGAGATCTACTTCTATCCCCTTTTTGCTAACCATGAAGACAAGCAGTTTACCTGACTCTACTCCAAAAACATATTTTTGAGGATTGAGTCTCAACTTATATAGAATGAGTCGCTTGAAGATTTGACCAGGATATCATCGACATATGCATCTATGATTTTATGCATTTGGTCATGGAAAGTGACAATCATTGCACACTGATAGGTTGCCCCAACATTCTTAAGCCTAAATGGCATGACTGTGTAACAAAAGGTGCCCCAAGATGTGGTGAAGAATGTTTTGGACTGGTCACGAGCGGTCAGCTTGATCTGATTATACTCGAAATATCCATCCATAAAAGAAAACATGACATGACCTGTCGTGCTGTCGATCAGAAGATCAATGTTGGGAAGTGGATAATCATCCTTGGGAGTAGCTTTGTTGAGATCTCAAAAGTCGATGCAAATTCAAACTTTGTTGTTCTTCTTAGGAACCACCACGATATTTGCTAGTCAGTCTGGAGAGTCTATGGCGCGAATGAATTCGGTTTTGAGTATGTCGTTCCTTGACATGTTGCTCAATTCGAGGATCCATTTTTCTCAACTTCTGCTTGACTGACTTAACATTTGGCTTCAAAATAAGATGATGCTCAACCACTTTGGGATCCAAACCCGGCATATCCTCGTAAGTTCATGCAAATACTTCTTGATGCTGCTTAAGAAAATAGATGAGCCTTTCCTTCTCATCTGCGCTCAGACTCGTGCCGATCTTGAGAATCTACAGAATGTCCTCTAAACCAGTATTAATATCTTTGGTCGGATCTTAAACTAGGGACAATGGCTTGTCTTGCTTTTGGATCAACACGAACTCTGGTAATTCTTGGAGAGATGAGTCTAACTCTACAGACTCTTCTGACTGCTTCGCGGCCTTACTGTCCTCCGCTCTTGCTTTGACCCGATGGATCCTCACGAGTTTCAGAACAATTGAAGGAATATTTGGATTAGCGACGAGCTTCCTTATCGATTTGAAAGACATTCTGAAAATCTTGGAAAAGAATAGTATTCAGAAAAATCCACCATCATAAGACAGATTGTAAAAATAAAAGAGATGATAACAGTGAACTACAGAGACAAATTGCAGAAAAAGAAAAGAAGGATAGACAGATGAGCAAAATTGATAACTTTATTGAAGACTTGAATAAAATGATGACAATGAAGGAAAAAAATAAAATGGGACATTATCCCTATAAAATGAGGAAAACAAAAGAATAAAATGAAAGAGGGTGACAACATATGCTCTTAATGTGTCTCCTTTACAAAGATGGTACTTCTGTGACATCCTTTGCCCGTGAATCTCAATCCTGCTCTACGCGGATGATGGATAGGAAGATGATGGATAGGAATTACTAGCGCTAATTGGCCGTCTTCATTCTTGCCCAAGCCTTTAAAAGGCTGATAGCCGTGCTTCAATAAAAGATCAAATCCCTTTTTGACTTCTACAAACTGAAGGAATAAGGGATGATCTTTAAAGGTGATATAATCAAGACGACCTCTGATCTTGAAGAAATATGGTCCTTGCCATCGAACCATTGCTGCAATATTCTCAGTGGGTCGGGCCTCTTCTAGCTTCAGCAATTTTAAGCTTTCACTGAGAATGACTTCATCACTTTCTCTAATGCTAGGGATTTTTGCCATAAACGTTGATCGGGGAATCATTGGCTGCGACAACCTTTCTTCTAGATCTTCACCTAGGACCGTAGTGAGCATGCCACCTTTGAACCACTTTGTAAACACCTCAAATTTTCACCCATATCCCCGACAATTCCACCAAACATCACAATTCATCCCTTGAGATCGTCGGAGGGCAAATGGTCATTTTCTGAGCTTGAAACTAGCAAAAGGCCAAATTTCATCTGCAACTCTCAAAATTTCTCCATTTTAGCTCAGATGTTCAAAGTTTTATGCTTGATAGGAGACAAAAATCTACAAATTCCTGGTTCAAGATTACATTTTATAAGACATGTCATTGCATATCATCGCATGAGCATTTCATATCACTACACTGCACAATATGTCATTTCGAGGTCCAGAACTCTCGATTTCAAAATTTTCAATCTAGGTTCGAATTTCAACTCTTTTCAAAATCGATTTCAAAACCCTGGGTCTTCAAAATTGTCAATTCTTTCCATTTTACCCCCAGGACTCTAAATTTAAAAATATTTTCTCAGGAAAACGATCTGGATAGTTTTCAATATGGGTTTTAGCTTTGAACTTGGCAATTTTATCTCAGATTTTGCCCTTTTGTCAGCAATTTCCAATATCATTCTTTTACAAAATCGCCCTACAAGGGCCACCCCTTTTCAAAATCTTTGTAATCAGGTCAATATTTCTTATTTGCCAGTTAGTCTAAGTTTTTATGAAAATTCCAAAAAGAGGTTTTAATTTCTTGCTTTTATTTCAATAAAGAAACGATGTGGGGTCCCCCCTGAGGTGGCGCCACACAGACTTTCCTTTTGTAAAACTTGGATTTCGAAAAACCCAAAAATATAGGAGCCTTGTCACTGGGCCCTTTCTCTCTCCTTCCATCCTCTGCCATGTGGGGTTCACCCAGAGGTGGCGCTACATGTCATTTTCTTTCACCTTCCATTTCTTCGCCATGTGTCTATGTGAAGTCACCCTGAGGTGCATGTCTTTAGTCACCTTCTTTTATTTCATGCCATATGTCATTGTGGAGCTTCCCTAAAGTAGCGCCACATGTCCACCACCTTTATTTCTCTCTCCCTTGCCACATGGCACTCTGGGGTCACCCTGAGTCGCCACGTGTCCATCTCTCCTTTCTCCAGAAAAGTAGAATTGTCCCCCCTCTGAGGTGGCGCCATCTGAAATGTTTTCTTCTGCAGCTGACACATGTCAAGCTCTACTCTCCTGAGAAAAAGCAAGTGACACATGTCTCTCTGTGCTTTCCTCAGAAAAAGCAAGTGACACATGTCTCTCTCTGCTTTCCTGAAAAAAAGCAAGTGACACATGTCTCTCTCTGCTTTTTTCAAAAAAAGTAAGTGACACATGTCTCTCTCTGCTTTCCTCAGAAAAAGCAAGTGACACATGTCTCTCTTTGCTTTCCTCAGGAAAAGCAAATGACACATGTCTCTTTTTGCCTCCTTCAGAAAAAACAATAATTCAAATATTTAAACTCTAGGCTAAGGTGGCGCAAATCCTGAATTTTCTTCCTTAATTTCATTTTTTATCTGATTTGAGGTGGCGCCATCTGTTTCCTCTGCTCCTGCCCTCTGACACATGGCAGTGTGGAGCCACCTCGAGGTGGCGCCACATGTCTGTCGCTGCTTCCTTCAGAAAAAGCCAGAGTTCAAATATTCAAATTTCATATTGAGGTGGCACAAATCCAGAATTTTCCTCTTTAAATTTATTTTTTATTTGCTTTACAAAATCCCAAAGTGGGCCCACACATAGGTGGCGCCACATGAGAAGCTCTTGCAGAGAAAATCAAGCCAACCTCAATTCAAAAAAATTCAAACTCTACTGAGGTGTCTTATTTACAAAATTTGCATTTTATTTTATTCCAAAAATCCAAAGTAGCATCCTCTAAGATGGCGCCACATGGAAGGTCCAGATTTACTATGTTTGAATTTCAAAAATCTCTAAAAATTCTATAAATACCCTAGCCCACGCCCAGTGAAGGGAGCTCCTTTGTTAGATCTGAACTTCAACTGAGAATTCCATTTTTTTAGCTTCTTTTGTTTTCCTCTGAATTCACGCCCTCTCTGGAGTCCATTCTCAAGGAGTCATCCCGTAGCCGCCCGTCTCTGAGGTTTTAAAACAGGAAAAGAATACAAGGTAAGCTCCCATTGGAGTTGATGCTATTGAAATAATATTCTCATCCCATGGTTTTTTTTCGTTTTAAAGAAAGGGTTCATCCGAATGATGGATTGAGCTATTCTCATAAAATGACATATATCAAAAATAATTATTCTTCCTTGATGATTTTTAACATTCATGCATTAATTAAATTTAATTTGTAGTTTATTTCATTAATTTAGCATATTTTAGGAATTAGTCAGATTATTTTTAGCATTCATTTCAATTCTATTTAGTTTCTGTAATTCTCTGTTTTTGTCAGTCAGTCCACTCATTATTTTATGTTTTTATTTTTCTCTAAAAATGCCAAAAAAATCATATTACGTGACCATAGTTGTCCTTAATAATCTGCAAAAAAATCGAAATCATTTGAATTCATTTACTATGTTCAAAGTTCAAAATGCCAAGTCGGGTTTTATGACCCGGGAAACATTTAGAACATTTGGTCTCAACCTGTAAAATTGATATCTCTCTCTTGTTAGATCCTTTTTTCAATCCGAAAAATGCTCTAAACTCAAGATTTAGTCTATTATGTAATATGAGTTTATTACATATTTTTTATTTTTTTTATGTCTAAAAAAAATCTAAGATTTTGGGACACGTGTTAGAGCCTAATTTGAGTCTCTTAGACTCTAGATCGACTTAAGTCGACCTGTTCTATCTGAATATTGCTCCAAATCCAGATCTGTAAAAAGTTAACTTTATGTTTTAAATGTTCCCTATTTGATTCGGAATTTTTGCAATTTTTGGGACAGTCTTCATGCCAGTTTTGTATTTTTTATTTCGGTCTTCTGTTTTAGTATTTATATCTGTTCTTCTGGTTTATGCGTGTAATGTCATATTTTTATTTTTCATATAGTTAGTCAAATGATAAATCCATACAAAAATGAAAGTTGTTTATATGCATGTCAATAGTTCCTCATTTAATTTTCAGAAATTTTGGTGGTCAATGATCATTTTTTATCCATTTTTACATCAAATTCTATTGATTTTAGTCATGTTAGAACCAAATCTCTGCTACCGAATTCACCGTAGGTCAAATTCTGGGGCTGTAAAAGCCAAAGATGTTAATTTTCATGTCCTTTAGCATCCTGCAAAATATCAGACATTTCCATGGTGTGTTTTTGCATTATTGCGTTAAATGCTATGTTTGGTTCGTACTCGTATGCGAAATTTGCTTATTTTAGAGTTTTCTTTGAAATTTTGCATCTAGGCCATATCATTTCATGAATTTTATCATTCTATTCTGTTTCTAATGGTAGAGGGACATTCTTTATCAAATTTGGAATGATTCGAGTACCGTTTGATGACTGGTTTAGCCGTATCATCAAAACAGGGTTCCCGCGGGACCCTGATCCAAGCAAAAAACAAGCGAAATTCGTTATTTTGGCCAAGTTTCAAACATCAATTCTGATTTTTACAGTCCTAATATGTTTAGCAGTATGTCATCATGTCTCATCATGCATTTCATCATCATTTGGTTCAATTCAAATTTCAAAAATCTCAAATTTTGTCAAAATTCCTTCAAAAAACCCTGATTTTAGGGGTATTTTGGTCATTTTGACCACGATTTCGAATTTCAAAATTTTTATTGCTGGATTTTCTTGCATTTGCATTATTTCAAATATCAAAGAAGTATGAAAATCGGGTTTATATCCAACTAATTCCAATAATCTCAGGATATTATTGGAAAATCTTAGAAAAACCCACATATTTGAGCTAACCCCATTTCAAGCTTGGCAGCGACATTCAAAGGAAGGAGCTGAAGTCTGCAATTGTCTTTATTTCATTTTATTTAGTGATGTAATAATATAAATTTTGGAATAAGAGCTTTACTTTTCTGCTTAGATTTGGATGCATATCATATAGTTTGAATTTCTGTAATATCATGATTATGTGATTCATGCATTATATTTCAAAATCACTATGGATGTACATGAATGACACATGCATCAACTCTTAGGGAGTTGATGAACTCGGTGGAGTTCATATTTACGGCCCTAGTCGGAATATGGACGAAACCCAGATTCAACATCTTTCTATTAGTCACACCGAGCCTACACTCTTAGGCTATCTTCCAAAAATTCATTGCATATCTTTGATTTTTACAAAAATATTTTAGAATTAACTAAGTAAATTACAAGCATATTTACGGCCATAGTCGGAATATGTGATAATCTTACCTTAGTTTAATTCTAAAATTGCATACTTTCCTGAAAAGAAGCTTTCATAAAAAGACATTCATTCATTCAGGATAGTTCACATCATGAAATCATGTGCATTTCTGTAAAAATTTCATTTCAAGGAAGTCGATTTCTCATGATGCTCTGAAAAGGTTTTCAAAGATGGATTTTCCCAAGTCAAGTTTTCCAAGATTTTCCCTGGAAAATGTTCTTTTCTTAGAATTCATTTTCAGAAGGAGTTTCTCATCATTCTCAAGAATCAAATTCGATTTTCAAATACTTCAAGGCTAAGATTCTCAGGATTTCAATATTCTGAGTTTTGATTTTCCTTCTCCAAAGAGTTTTCCAATAAATTTCAATTATTTTCCAAAGAAAAATTTTAAGGTTGAATTTTCCCCGACAAATAGTTCCTCTTCAAGTGTTTTCTCAAGAATTATTTCTACTTTCCCAGGATTTTCATCCATTCATGATTTTCCCAAATCTTTATAAACTTTCTTGAGATTTCAAATCCTTTTATCGGAGTTTTCCTAAGAAATTGATTTTCATCTTTTGCCTTAGAAATATTTGCCAACTCCAAAACATTTTCCAAGCATACATCATGTTTTCCCAACTTGCATTTTATAAAATTTCATAGCACATGCCTGAATTCTCTGTGCATTTAGGATGAACATGATTTTGATAATTTAACTAAGTTAAGCGCACATTTGGTCATTGGTTCGATTACCCCTGTTAAAGGCGGCAGGAACGGTCGAACCTTGTACCGACAGGTCGAGCCCCATCCTATGGATTTTCTCGCTATTTTCAAAATGAATGTGAGTATTTTAAAACAATTTTCAAAACTCTGGTCAAGTTTGACTCGCGGAAGGTTTCCCCTCTCTCCCGCAAGGAAGGACAAAAATTTTGCCACGATAACAGGTTTGGCGACCGTGATGGGACCTGTCCTTGTCTGATAAAAAATGTACTTGACTTAGTTCAATTGTCAAAACTGTGTTCTCAAAATGTCAGCTCTTTTGCTTCTTGATATCATGCGAACCTAGGAGCCTAGATTTTGACCTAGCTGACATTGATTGCATATAGCTATGGTATGGTTTAGTAGGACTATATTGAGGAGATATTTTCATGCTCACATAGACTTAGGTCTAAAGACAACTCTCCTCAATTTAGGATCTGAATGCAAACAATGTATGCTTCTTCAAAAGTTTTCAAAATCTATCTCTATAGGACTTAGAGCCCTCTATTTCTTGCATGTGATCATTTTTCCAACCCCCCTTACCTATCTTTACCCGGTCTTCACGTTGTTGGGCTCTCTTCCAGAACCCTAGTTCGGGACAGAGCCTCACAATTGGGTCACTATTTGGGTTGACACCCCGCTACTACGTACTAAGGGCCACAGTCCAAAGTATATCGGTAGGCGCTCAAGGATGTTGGGAAAACTTAAACTTAGATCCGGAGTTGAAATTATATGCCATGTACCTCAGATTTCGGTTCGGGTATATCAGCATAACTGGATTGAACAAAGATAATATGAACCTAGAGTTAGGATTAGGGTCCTACAACTGCTTTTCAAAATGATGCATCTAGAGTCAGCATTCTAGGGAGTACTGTATGTGCATGAATGTATGTGCAGGATGTGATTGCACTTTATCTTTTTCAATTCCTCATATTTTTTATTTTCCCAAACTATTAGACCATTTTCCAAATATCCTTATTTTTCCATTTTCACAAAATATTTCTCTTATTTTATCCAAACCCTGGACGATTTTTCCAAACCATCTACTTTTTTCTCAAAACTCTAGGTGATTTTTCATTCTTCCGTTCTACTGGATCTCGAATTTCCAGCTGTATTTTTATCCTGCCTGCGATTTTCCAAAATCATATGTTTTCTCTCATTGGATTTTCAATCCTTTTGTTTATTTGCAAAATTCTTCACCTTATTTTCGTCATGCATACCTTAATTATTGCAAGGGAAATTGTTTATCCACCTTCCCTTTTACTGTCTCCTTATTCTAAATCCGTTAGCAGATTATTTTTCCAAGAGATATCTCTTTCCTTCAAAAAATGGTATTTTCCTCGTGGTTGACGACCTCGCCTAGGTAACAAGGCACATTTTCTGTTGTTTATTTCTTTTGCAAAGAATGACAACACAATTGTCGTGATTTCAGCGGCGACTCTATCCTTAGTAATGGGATATTCTTTCAATTGTCTACCATATCGTCAATAATCATTTTTCTCCCAATCCAAAATCTCCTTAGAGTTTAATCAAGACTTTATCCTGCAGAGAGCCTTCGCAGCATTTGATGGTTGAGACAAGATCTGGAAGAAAAACATCATCTCAGCGCATTATTTACTCCTCAGCCACGGAAGGAGAAATGGATTCACCCTGATCCGTCAGAAGTCAAGGTCAACAGCAAGAAGATGATGGCATAGATCCTCAGATGTATGCCATGTTCCAGAAGATGATGAAGAAAATGATGAGCGAGCAAGTTGGCACTAGTTCAAAGAAGAATCCCTTTAGCCAGAAACTCAAAGATCATGTAACCAAGAAGTCCACCAAGTCTTCTAAGAAATATGTTCAACCAGAGGATACTTCAGAAGAATCAGCAGAGGATACAGATGAAGAATGCGAGATCATCCCAGAAATTACTCGCAAGCCAAAGGTTCAAGCAGTGACAGATCCTTTTCAAGCGCAGTTCAAAGAAATGGCTAGAGTAATAAAAGATCTGCAGGCACACAACAAGAATAAGAAAGTCTTCACAAGTGAAGATTTCTACGATGGCTTAGAAGGAGACGATAATCTAGAGAATCTTCCCCGTAAGTTCATCAAATTCGACGGTTCTGGTGATCCCAAAGCCCACCTTGCCATGTTCTTCGTTGAGTGCTTCAAAATCAAGAAAGACAATAGGGCCCTATTTCTCTGTTTTCCTCGCGGCCTAGAAGGCCCTACCTCCAAGTGGTACTCCGAGCATATCAATCCAATCGAACTACGACAGTTCGATAAGGTGGTCAACCTATTCATTAAGTGATTTTTGTTCAACACTGAAGCGCTACCAACGTTAAATCACCTCTGTAATCTAAAGCAGGGAGACAGTGAAAAAGCCAGGGACTTCACTCACAGATGGAGAGAGACCTGCAATAAAATGAGGAGCCCAATTTCAGAGGAGCATGCACTCCAAATTATTCTGAACAACTTTTCACAGCCTTTGAGGAGTCTCATTTCTACCTCACCCTCCAAGTCTTTCATTGAACTCATTGAACGAGCCAAATGAATTGAGATGGGAATGGAGAATGGGGTCTACGAGGGCATTACCATTGCAAGAAACAGTCAAGATGCCAAAAAGAAAGCTCACTTCACTTTTTCGGCCAAATCTTTTAATAATAACAAAGGCAACAAGAATAATCATGGTAACAGTTTGGAGAGATTCAAAAGGCAAAAGGGGAAGGATGTCAACAATGATAAACCTCTCCAATCCAGCCCTCAACATAAGGAGAAAGATCAGGAAAAACCAAAGCGCAAGGACTAGAGCACTGATCCAGAATTCACCCCTCTGGATCAGACACTCGAGAGTATCCTGGAGTATATGCTTGCGAAAGACATTGTCCGGTTGCCTAAAGTTGCTGATCCCCCAGCAATTATGGGCAGATTCAAAGAACAGTTTTGCAAGTTTCATCAAGCAGTAGGGCACGATACGGAAAACTGCTTCGTCCTTAAGAACATTGTTCAAGACTGCATTGACAAGAAGCTCCTCGTTGAAGATGAAAAGGAGGACTAGTCATTCTGACTACGCTTTTTCCACAATCATTCCAGAAGATGACAATGCCGACACTTTCCCATTTCTCATCTTGCTTTTTCAAAAGAATAATGTAATCCCATTCTCTTTCCTTGATTTTAAAGCATCAATAAAATCATCAAATTTTCCAATAGCTTGGCGCCATCTTATTTGTTTCTCCTTCCTTTTCACAATGTTTCTCTTGTGAGGAATGATCTTGAGGATGTCTCTCAGTCAAGAAGCTTGTCTCCTTATTCATCAATTATCCTTCTTTTATTCAAAATCTTCCTCCCTAGTTACACTGGGGCATTTTTTTTTAAATTTATCTTTACCTCAGAATATCCTATATGCAGGCAGGATAAACCAATCTCTCATTTTGCATGTATATGCACCCACTTGTATTAATTTTGCATTCATTTGCATCAAATTGCACTCATTCTTATTCATTTGCGTCAAATTTACATCAAAATTCTCCTTCAGGTTAAGGGATAAACCTGAATCATTTTCCATAATTCTTCAATTTCTATTCACTTCCCATTCAGGATAAGGGATAAATCCTGAGACTATGAATGATTTCTCATCTTAATCATCAATCACTAACTTTAGTTTACAATCTCTATTGATTTTTCCTCGAAATTCTTCAGATATAATCCTCTTTCCAAAATCCAGTCCCCGCACTGGCGATTTGCAAAATTTTGATCCTCTAATCGGGTTCTCCTCTGAAGATCTGAATTTTGATTCTGACTTCTTTTCTTTCAAACCCAACTCTCAGGTTGGTCCATTTTTCTTTTAGAAATTCGAGTTCCGACTCAGATTTCTTTCATTTCAAAATCCAACTTTCAAGTTGGTTTATATTTTTCCTTTGAAGATCCGAGTTTCGACTCGGGTTTTTCCTTAAATTATGTTTCCTTTGAAGATCCGAGTTCCGACTCGGGTTTTCCTTCAAATTATTTCTCCTTTGTTGATCCGGGTTCCGACTCGTGATCTTTTTACTTTATTCAATCTCTTCATTCTCCTTTGTTGATCCGAGTTCCGACTTGTGATCTCTCTACCTTATTCGAGCTCTTCATTTTCCTTTGTCGTTCCGACTTCCGACTCGTGAACTCTTTACTTTATTCAAGCTCTGACTCAAACTCTTTATTCTTCTTTGTTGATCCAAGTCACCTCGATCTTCAGAGTAAGTCAATTTCTCAAATTTGTCCTTTTGTCCACTAATTTCCAGTTTAAATCTTTGGATCATTCAATTCTTCAATTTCGACCCTCGGGTCATTCAATTCTTTAATTTCGACCTCCGGGTCACCCAATTTCCAATTTTCAAATTACCAAATTCTCAATTTCAACCGTCAGGTCATGCAATTTCCATATCCCTGTTCAGGATAAGGGGATAATCCTGAAACCATTCATAGAGGCGATCCAACTCTCTATAATGGTTCCCGTTCTTCATTGAACTGATAGTGTTCCAAGTGAACTGATAGTCGTTCTTCATTGAACTGATAGTGTTCCAACTGAACTGATAGTCGTTCTTTATTGAACTGATAGTGTTCCAAGTGAACTGATAGTCATTCTTCATTGAACTGATAGTGTTCCAAGTGAACTGATAGTCATTCTTCATTGAACTAATAGTGTTCCAAGTGAACTGATAGTCGTTCTTCATTGAACTGATAGTGTTCCCAAAGAACTGATAGGCATTTTTCATTGAACTGATATTGTTCCCAGTGAACTGATAGTCGCCTCCTTTGGGGAAATGAGATGATACTTTTTGTCATGGATGCGTTGAGCCGGACCTCAAATGCTCTCTTTCACCAAGGATTTTAAGAACATTTTGTTAATTTGTCAATCAATTACTTGTTGATTTCAAAATCTTTATCGCACAAATCTTTACCTCAGAATACCTTCAACATTACTTCCAAAAGGGAAAAGCTTCTGCAAAGAAGGATTCAAAATTCAAATTCTTTCTATTGGCCAACCAAAAGGATGAAGGATAAATCCTCGATATGGCCAACAAAGAAAATTCAATGTTATTGCAAAGCCATAAATGATTAATATTGATCACAGTTATGGCACATCTCTAAAGACCATTCTTGTGAAGATGAGGCAGTGGAAATATCCTGAGCGCTAGAAAAAGAGAGAATTCACCCAAACCCTGTCTCCTGAAATCCTCTAAGCTGCAATTAAATATCCACAAAAGGGATCTCTCAATTGTCGTCAAGATGAAGACGAATTAGGCGAGTAGATCCCTAGGGCCAAAGAAGATTTGGATCATCTCCAAGATGACGGAGTTTGTGACAGATCCTTCCAGAGAAAGTTCAAAGCACTGTCGAGATGAAGGCAGATGCGATGAACCTCTCGACAATCCCTAAAAGATATTTAATTTTTGCTATCATCCAAAGATCTCTGACCCATGAGCCAATATCATCAAACATAACCCCTGAGGCAAAGAAGGATCGAAACATCTTCAAGTTGAAGGAGTTTGTGACATACTCTTCCAAAAAGAGAGCAAGAGAGGAAAAAGGAAGAGAGAAAAAGTCAGGACATCTTCCATAATGAAGGATGATGTAATAAACTCCCCCGAAGCCCAAGAAAGTCCAAAAGAGTGCAGAAAGATTATCATGAGAGAAGCTCCCAGGATATCAAACTGTCAAATCTATCAAGAATCTTCTTTAAATTTGTGAAATTCTATTATCAATATTCTTTCATCAATTGCTTTCATGATATTAAATTCTCTCTTTCCTGTTCATATCAAGGAAATTGATAGCTTCCTTGAAGAAGGTCAATCGCAAGCAATTTGAATTCCAAATCTTGATTCTATGAAGTCAGTCTTGTTGGGAGGTAATACTTCAGGTAGAAAAGAAGGAACATTTTCTCAATAATGTGCATCATTTTCAAATACTTTGAATCAACAACAAAATTCTCAATGTTTTGACAATATTTTCTAGCTATCCTAACGTGAAGTGAGAGCTTGATGTCCGCTTTTTATACATCCTGACACCAATTTTCAATCCCTCTTTAGGACTTGATTACGAGAGTTTTCAATATTCCTTCCCTTCTTTTTATAATTTGAGCGCCTGAGCTCTCAGATTCGCACACTTCCCTGTGTCCCCATTGTCACACCATAGACAGTCCAATTTCGGTTTGAGGTCGAACCACCAATCATTTTCTTGCAAAAGGCAAATTCAAAAGTTGATTTTAGTCTCAGAAATGAGACGCCCAAGATTAATCCCTTTTCAAGCTTTAGGGACCCCATTTTCCTTCCTTTTGCAAAACCCCTATCGGATTTATTGTGCAAAATCCGAAGGTTCTATCATGGTCTCTTCTTTCGAGGATTCCATTCATTTCCGCCCGATTAGGTTAAGGGTATAAACATGAGCCTCATCTGATGAGGTATTTCATTTTTCGCCCAATCAGGTTAAGGGTATAAACCTGAGCCTCATTTGATGAGGTATTTCATTTTTCTGCCCGATCAGGATAAGGGTATAAACCTGAGCCTCCTTTGATGAGGTATTTCATTTTCTTTCCGATCAGGATAAGGGTATAAACCTGAGCCTTCTTTGATGCAGTATTTCATTTTCTGTCGGATCAGGATAAGGGTATAAAACTGAGCCTCCTTTGATGATGTATTTCATTTTCTGCCTGATCAGGATAAGGGTATAAACCTGAGCCTCCTTTGATGAGGTATTTCATTTTCCGCCCGATCAGGTTAAGGGTACAAACTTGAATCTCATTTGATGAGGTATTTCATTTTTTACCCAATCAGGTTAAGGGTACAAACCTGAGCCTCATTTTGATGAGGCATTTCATTCCCCAATCAGGTTAAGGGTCAAACCTGAGCTTTTTCCCATGCGAAGCATTTTCTGTCCCATCCAGGTTAAGGGAAAAAACCAGAACTTCACGACCACAGAGAAAATCTTTCTTCTTCATTCTCCATTTCATATCTAGCATCTTCACCAGGCTAATATCTCTATACCCAGTCAGATCCTTCAACTGGGGCATTTTTTTTAGCTCAAATTTGGTGTGTTTGTCTTTGCCATTAAGCTCAGACACAAGCCGGCTTAGTAGCAAAGAGGGGCATCTGTAAACACCCCAAATTTTCACCCATATCCCCCACATTTCCACCAAACATCACAATTCATCCCCTGAGATCGCCAGAGGGCAAAATGGTCATTTTCTGAGCCTGAAACTAGCAAAAGCCCAAATTTCATCTGCAACTCTCAAAATTTCTCTATTTTAGCTCAGATGTTCAAAGTTTTATGCCTGACAGGAGACATAAATCTACAAATTCCTGGTTCAAGATTACATTTTATAAGACATGTCATTGCATATCATCGCATGAGCATTTCATATCACTGCACTGCACAACATGTCATTTCGAGGTCCAAAACTCTCGATTTCAAAAATTTCAATCTAGGTTCGAATTTCAACTCTTTTCAAAACCCTGGGTCTTCAAAATTATCAATTCTTTCCATTTTACCCCCAGGACTCTAATATTAAAAATATTTTCTCAGGAAAACGATATGGATAGTTTTCAATATGGGTTTTAGCTTTGAACTTAGCAATTTTATCTCAGATTTTGCCCTTTTGTCAGCAATTTCCAATATCATTCTTTTACAAAATCGCCCTACAGGGGCCACCCCTTTTTAAAATCTTTGTAATCAGGCCAGTATTTCTTATTTGCCAGTTAATCTAAGTTTTTATGAAAATTCCAAAAAGAGGTTTTAATTTCTTGCTTTTATTTCAATAAAGAAACGATGTGGGGTTCCCTCTGAGGTGGCACCACACAGACTTTCCTTTTGTAAAACTTGGATTTCGAAAAACCCAAAAATATAGGAGCCTTGTCACTGGGCCCTTTCTCTCTCCTTCCATCCTCTGCCATGTGGGGTTCACCCAGAGGTGGCGCTACATGTCATTTTCTTTCACCTTCCATTTCTTCGCCATGTGTCTATGTGAAGTCACCCTGAGGTGGCGCCACATGTCTTCAGTCACCTTCTTTTATTTCATGCCACGTGTTATTGTGGAGCTTTCCTAAAGTAGCGCCACATGTCCACCACCTTTATTTCTCTCTCCCCTGCCACATGACACTCTGGGGTCACCCTAAGTCGCCACATGTCCATCTCTCCTTTCTCCAAAAAAAGTAGAATTGTCCCCCCCTGAGGTGGCGCCATCTGAAATGTTTTCTCCTACAACTGACACATGTCAAGCTCTACTCTCCTCAGAAAAAGCAAGTGATACATGTCTCTCTCTGCTTTCCTCAGAAAAAGCAAGTGACACACGTCTCTCTCTGCTTTTTTTAGAAAAAAACAATAATTCAAATATTTAAACTCCAGGCTGAGGTGGCGTAAATCTTGAATTTTCCTCCTTAATTTCATTTTTTATCTGATTTGATGTGGTGCCATATGTTTCCTCTGCTCCTGCCCTCTGACACATGGCAGTGTGGAGCCACCCCGAGGTGGCGCCACATGTCTGTCACTGCTTCCTTCAGAAAAAGCCAGAGTTCAAATATTCAAATTCCATATTGAGGTGGCGCAAATCCAGAATTTTCCTCTTTAAATTTATTTTTTATTTGCTTTACAAAATCCCAAAGTGGGCCCACACATAGGTGGCGCCACATGAGAAGCTCTTGCAGAGAAAATCAATCAAACCTCAGTTCAAAAAATTTCAAACTCTGCTGAGGTGTCTTATTTACAAAATTTGCATTTTATTTTATTCCAAAAATCCAAAGTAGCATCCTCTGAGATGGCGCCACATGGAAGGCCCAGATTTACTCTGTTTGAATTTCAAAAATCTCCAAAAACTGTATAAATACCCTAGCCCACGCCCAGTGAAGGGAGCTCCTTTGTTAGATCTGAACTTCAACTCAGAATTCCATTTTTTTAGCTTCTTTTGTTTTCCTCTAAATTCACACCCTTTCTGGAGTCCATTCTCAAGGATCCATCTCGTAGCCGCCTGTCTCTAAGGTTTCAAAACAGCAAAATAATATAAGGTAAGCTCCCATTCGAGTTGATGCTATTGAAATAATATTCTTGTCCCATGGTTTTTTTTTTCGTTTTAAAGAAAGGGTTCGTTTGAATGATGGATTGAGCTATTCTCATAAAACGACATATATAAAAAATAATTATACTTCCTTGATGATTTTTAACATTCATGCATTAATTAGATTTAATTCATAGTTTATTTCATTAATTTAGCATATTTTAGGAATTAGTCAGATTATTTTTAGCATTCATTTTAATTCTGTTTAGTTTCTGTAATTATCTGTTTTTTTCAGTCAGTCAACTCATTTATTTATGTTTTTATTTTTCTCTAAAAATGCCAAAAAAATCATATTACATGCCCATAGTTGTTCCTGATAATCTGTAAAAAAATCAGAATCATTTGAATTCATTTACTATGTTCAAACTTCAAAATTCCAAGTCCGGTTTTATGACCCAGGAAACATTCAGAACATTTGGTCTCAACTTGTAAAATCGATATCTTTCTCATGTAAGATTCGATTTTCGATCCGAAAATTGCCCTGAACTTGAGATTGAGTCTATTATGTAATATGATTTTATCACATTTTTTTGATTTTTTTTATGTCTAAAAAAAATCCGAGCGTTCGAGACATGTGTCAGAGCCTAATTTGAGTCTCTGAGACTCTAGATCGACTTAAGTCGACTGGTTCTATCTGAATATAGCTCCAAATCCAGATCTATAAAAAGTAAACTTTATGTTCTAAATATCCCCTGTTTGATTCTGAAATTTTGAAATTTTTAGGATAGTCTTCATGCCAGTTTCGTATTTTTTATTTGGGTCTCTTGTTTTGGTATTTATATTTGTTCTTCTGGTTTATGTGTGTAATGTCATATTTTTATTTTTCATCCAGTTAGTCGACTGCTAAACCCATTTAATTTTTGGAATTTTTGGTGGTCAATGATCATTTGTTATCCATTTTTACATCAGATTCTATTGATTTTAGTCCTGTCAGAACCAAATCTCTGCTACCGAACTCACCGTAGGTCAAATCCCGGAGCTGTAAAATCCAAAGATGTTCATTTTTATGTTCTTTAGGAGATTGCAAAATATCAGACATTTCCATGGTGTAGTTTTGCATTATTGCGTTAAATGCTATGTTTGGTTCGTACCCGTATGCGAAATTTGCTTATTTTAGAGTTTTCTTTGAAATTTTGCATCTAGGCCATATTATTTCATGAATTTTATCATTCTATACTGTTTCTAAGGGTAAAGGGATATTCTCTATCAAATTTGGCATGATTTGAGTACCGTTTGATGACCGGTTTAGCCATATCATCAAAACAGGGTTCCTACGGGACCCTAATCCAAGCGAAAAAACAAGCGAAATTCGTTATTTTGGCCAAGTTTCAAACATCAATTCTGATTTTTACAGTCCTAATATGTTTAGCAGTATGTCATCATGTCTTATCATGCATTTCATAATCATTTGGTTCAATTCAAATTTCAAAAATCTCAAATTTTGTTAAAATTCCTTCAAAAAACCCTGATTTTAAAGGTATAACTTCAATATTATGGGTATTTTGGTCATTTTGACCACAATTCCGAATTTCAAACTATTTATTGCTGGATTTTCTTGCATTTGCATTATTTCAAATATCAAAGAAGTATGAAAATCGGGTTTATATCCAACTAAATCCAATAATCTCAGGATATTATTGGAAAATCTTGGAAAAACCCACATATTTGAGTTAACCCCATTTCAAGCTTGGCAGGGACATTCAAAGGAAGGAGCTGACGTCTTCAGTTGTCTTTATTTCATTTTATTTAGTGATGTAATAATATAAATTTTGGAATAAGAGCTTTACTTTTCTGCTGAGATTAGGATGCATATCATATAGTTTGAATTTCTGTAATATCATGATTATGTGATTCATGCATTATGTTTCAAAATCACTATGGATATACACGAATGGCACGTGCACCATCTCTTAGGGAGTTGATGAACTCGGTGGAGTCCATATTTACGGCCATAGTCGGAATATGGACGAAATCCAGATTCAGCATCTTTCTATTAGTCACACCGAGCCTACACTCTTAGGCTATCTTTCAAAAATTCACTACATATCTTTATTTTTACAAAATATTTTAGAATTAACTAAGTAAATTACAAGCATATTTACGGCTATAGTCGGAATATGTGGTAATCTTACCTTAGTTTAATTATAAAATTGCATACTTTCCTGAAAAAAATCTTTCATAAAAAGACATTCATTCATTCAGGATAGTTCACATCATGAAATCATGTGCATTTCTGTAAAAATTTCATTTCAAGGAAGTCGATTTCTCAAGATGCTCTGAAAAGGTTTTCAAAGTTGGATTTTCCCAAGTCAAGTTTTCCATGATTTTCTCTGGAAAATGTTCCTTTCTTAGGATTCATTTTCAAAAGGAGTTTCTCATCATTCTCAATAATCAAAATCGATTTTCAAATACTTCAAGGCTAAGATTCTCAGGATTTCAACTTTCTAAGTTTTTATTTTCCTTCTCCAAAGAGTTTTCCAATAAATTTCAATTATTTTCCAAAGAAATTTTCCAAAGTTGAATTTTCCCCGACAAATAGTTCCTCTTCAAGTGTTTTCTCAAGAATTATTTCTACTTTCCCAAGATTTTCATCCATTCATGATTTTCCTAAATCTTTATAAACTTTCTTGAGATTTCAAATCTTTTTATCGAAGTTTTCTTGAGAAATTGATTGTCATCTTTTGCCTTAAAAATATTTGCCAACTCTAAAACATTTTCCAAGCATACATCATGTTTTCCCAACTTGCATTTTATAAAATTTCATAGCACATGCCTGAATTCTCTGTGCATTTAGGATAGAACACGATTTTGATAATTTAACTAAGTTAAGCACACATTTGGTCCTTGGTTCAATTACCCTTGTTAAAGGCAACAGGAACGGTCGAACCTCGTACCGACAGGTCAAGCCCCATCCTATGGATTTTCCCGCTATTTTCAAAATGGAGGCGAGTATTTTAAAACAATTTTCAAAATGCTGCTCATGTTTGACTCGCGGAAGGTTTTCCCTCTCTCCCGCAGGGAAGGAAAATTTTTTTGCGACAATAACACACTTGACGCACTGATGAAGGGTAGACGGTACTGCATTCACATTGTGAATCCATGTTCTTCCCAATAGAAGGTTGTATGTTGGTGGCACATTGACAACATGGAAAAGAACCATATGCACAGAGTAATTGATAAAGATTTCAAGGAAAATCTTTTCCTTTTCTGTCTGTTTGTGGTTATCAAAACCATAGATGGTAATAGGGCTTGGTAGGTACTCTTCTTCCTTCATTCCCAGGGCCTTCGCAGTTACTTATGGACAAATATTGAGGTTGCTGCCTCCATCAATGAGCACGTGGGGTACGGACATTCCTCTGGTCCATACTATAATGTATAGAGCATTGTTGTGAAATGCATGAGGCTTTGGCAGGTCCTCATCTAAAAAGGTGATAGGGGCATTGGTTATGGCCTGGTTGACAATTTGGGCCATGTCTTCAGGAGTTGTTCCTGACTTTACCTTGATCTTCTGCAGTAAATCATTCAAGACTTGTTGGTGCTTGGGGGAGGCATGTGCCAACTCGAGGATTGAAATGTTTGAGGGCAGTAATTGGCCTCCAGATTGGCATTTTCATCAGACGCCTAGTCCTTTTCTTTAACTATCTTGATAAATCGCTTAGGAAACCCATGAATTCTTTCGGCAACTTCGGCGGATGCCTTTGCGGGCTTGCTCGATAAATTTAACTTGCTAAGAGCTGAGATGAGGTCTATTTTTTGGGCGCTGGACTGAGCCTGATGCAGTACTAGGACCAGATGTTGAACACGAAACTGGAGCACAACTGAATGTGATCCTATGGCCGAAATGGCTGGTTTGAGATTACTGTTGTTGAATGTTGGAGAAATGGCCGGTTCAATATGACAATTTTCTCGTCATCGCCACCTTCTACCAGAAGGTTTTTGTCAATATAGTCTTGGATGATATTTTTTAGAACAAAGTAGTTCTCTATGTCATGTCCCACTATCCGGTGGAACTTGCAGAATCGGTCCTTCATCTTTCTCATGATGATAGGAGGATCTGCTACTTTTGGGAGCTTCACCATATCTTTAGCAAGCATATATTCGAGCACAATCTCGAGTGATTGGTATAGGGGGGTAAACTTGCGCTCATAGCTCCACCCTTCACGTTTTGGCCTTCTCTGTGGTCTTGGCTCCTGCTGGACAGTCTGCCGAGGTAGTTTATCGTTCTGTTGGAAGGACTTGCCTTTCTGATCATTCTTGCAAGGATTCGAGCTTCCTGAACCATAACTGTAAGCCTTTCTACTGCCCTTGTGATGGTTCTTGCGGCTGTTTGAATCGACAAAGTAAGTGAAATGAGCTTTCTTTTTCTGATCTTGCTGATTACTGCTTTTGGCGAGGGTAATGCCCTCATAAACTCCACTTTCCATACCCATCTCATGTGGCGCCCCAAACCCCGACCTTGAAAAAAAAAAGAGCTTGGGATTTCTGTGAATTTTTTTTTGAAAGGTTTAAGTAGGAGACCAGCGAAAAGCAAGCGTGGGAAAACAACAAAGCCGCAAGTCTGGGCGGCCGCCACAGATAAGTGCAACAAGTGGAAACAATGTAACCAACGATGTGTACAAAAGTGTAACTGTGAAGTAAGAAGGGAAAACACCCCTACAGTTTAAAGAGTTTACAAAATGTAGGTACTAAAGTACAAAACAGAGAATACATATCCCGACAACAACCAGAACCCAAAAACCACCGGGTACAGGATCTGCAGGTCAAGTGTGTGTGTCGGTCCTCAGAGCCTCCACCGTGTATCACCGCATCCGCACTACACCTGTTCGTCACCTACATCCCCATAAAACGGGGTCAGTCCTCTTGCGAGGTGGTGAAGAAACAACCATAAGCATGTATAGATATACCCTCTACACAAGAAAAATAGAAAAAACTAACAAGTGCAAGTGCCTGTGTCAGGTGAGTGCAAAATGACAAGTACTAGTCAACAAGCTACAGTAGCAGAGTAAACAAGTAGCTAAAAGAACGAACTGAGCAACAAGTAACTAGAGAAGCAACAGTAACTCTAAGGCAAGTGCTCAAGGTAGTAACAACTGTAACAAGTGTTGAGCAGCAAAGTAACCAAGTAACAGTTAAACAAGAAAAAGCAACTGGAGTAAAGTCCACAGCACAAGCAACTATAGTAAGTCAGCTGATTGGTTAGTCTTTAAGTTCTTCTGATTACTCCTTCGGGTACGCGAAGGAAACCTCGCATTCTGTGAGACATGCACCCGACGTCTGTTATTAATTGTCTAGAGTGGTAACCGAGGAAGCTACAGACCGAGTCAACCTCATGCGAGCAACACATGGCTAGGAGAAAACACTCGCATAGGCAAGGATTGCAATCCATACTATTGCAGTAGTGAGGTCCTAAGAAGGCAACCTCGACCTCCCTGACTCTGAGTGACTGGAGGCCAAAGGACGCTACAGCTCATGTCAAACACGTGTTGTAGTAACGACAAGTCACTCAGGGTTGTACCATCCACCCTCTCCCAAGGTGAACCATTTTGTGAATGGGGCGAAGTAGGTTTATCTTTCTTAAGACTCATGTTCAATCATACCTCACAACGAGGAATCTGCCTCGTGGTCCCTGTAGGGTACGCTAAAACGAGGACTTGGCCTGCCCATCCATGTGCTCAGCCGCACACGGCCAACGGAGCACACTGCTTGTGAAAGCAGTCAAAACACCATATTATTTTGTTTCTGTTTAGGGTATATCACACAAGAGTCCAGCAAAACATTTCAATATTCATATTCTATGGTGTTCAATTTTCTTTCCTTTCATTTCATAAGGTAAGTGCACCTAATGTGCTTACCGATGCCTCAAGCAATGTACCTCAAGCAATGTACCTCCTCAGGGTACACTCTACTCAGTAACAGTGTCAGGATGTGCCAAGTGCAAAGTGTAAGAGTATCATATGTTTCTATCTTCTGCACAAGTATAAATAACAGAGGTAGTTGCATAATATGCGATAATTAAAAAGCACTAACTTGCATGCTTCAGTGTGAAGATTGCATTAACTATGCTTTCATACGTGGTTCAACACACATGTTTATGGTGAAATCTGGGATATTCCCGTCTTATGGGAACAACATTAGCTATTTCCACAGTATGGGGTGTCGCGCCTGCGGACCCGAAACAAAGATAATTAAACAACACTTGTAATTCAACGTAGTTTCCAAGTATGTGGATTTGCAATAGTGTTCGTTTGTATACTTAACTAGGTCATTGCACGTAAATCAAGGCATAAGGATTTTCCTTATGCAGTACGACACACTTACGTGTCGAAAATGATTTCTGAACTTAACCCATCTAATGGGTATAACATTGGCATTACCACGGTTTGGGGTGCTGCGCCCGCGGACCCTAAACAAATCGTTTGTCCAAAACGAACGTAGGACAACACTATGGAATTCATACTTAGCTCGGAGTATGGAATCATCTGAGGAAATACTTGGACGGGACACGAGAGTCATGTGTTTTAATACACTTACATATATATATTCATATGTACATATATATATATATATATCAGCACTTTCAAACATACTCGACGAGGCACATACATATATGTATACGTATTTACATATATATATATATATGAAAAGCTTACTCGAACCCGGTGCATCCCAAGGCATGCACTCATGCCAGACCTAACCGAAGTGCGAGGAGGGTGCGGGGCAATACAAAGGCTAGCTTGAACCTAATAGGGTTCGGCTCGAAGTAGGTGCGAGTTGGTTTTTGATAGAAACGTGTTGACAGCCACAATAGTGGCATTACGGGGCTGCAAGTGTGCCAACACAAGGATCCGCACACTTGCTGCCAAAAGAGCTCCAACTCAACATTGGTCTGGTCCTTTGAACCAGACTGTCGTGCACACTAAACAGGGTCTGGTCCGACTATGGTTCAGATCAGATTGCCAAAAGGTTCGGTTGGGGCTGGTTCAAGCCCCCGACAAGGGTCAATCGACTAACATAGTGCGAGGGGTGCCAAGAGCAGATCAAGGTGTCTGGTCCCTAGGACCAGACAACTGCTAAAACGGATTAGGGTCTGAACCTTTTCAGTTCAGACCCGAGCCTAAGGTGGCTCAGCCGAAAGAGAGACCCGGGGGTGTCCAGCACTAAGTGGCTGGCACCTGGCTCCAACAAGGTTGAGCCGCGGCTAGCACTAGGTGCTAGCTGGGCTGCCAAAGGGTTCAGGTATGAACCTTGGTTCAAACCTGCACCCACTAGGTGCTAACCGAATGCCATGGGTGCACAACACCCAAGTGGTGCTCACCCATCTCCAACTAAGGAGAAAACGGGCTGGGCTAGGTTTGCGCCCAAAAATGGTCAAACCGACTATAGTGCAGGTTTGAACCCCTGGTTCAGACCGACACCCTAGCCCAAGCTGAAAAACCAACAATAAATGAGGCCTTAAAATATATATATGACATCGAAATATACATATATTATACATAAAGTTTCTTTTGAAAGCTTTTGCTGGGCACGCGGGCCACCCGCATGGCACCCAGCTCAAACCAAAGTGCAGTTGGTTGGACAAAGGGTCTGGTCCGCTGGACCAGACCGTGCCATCACTAGGACCAAGGACCACAGCCTATGGATCACATCCGAACGGATGGAAGGAGTTGGGCGCCTGCCATGGGCCGGCCCCAACCCACAAGCAGAACCCGGTTGGTCATGCGCCAATCGTGAAATCCCAAAAAAAAAAGAAAGCAAGATTAATGACAAAACAAAATCTCTGTTTTTTTTTGCTGGAGCCACGACTTCCCTCAGCAAACAAAGTTGGGTCACTCTATGACCCAAGCCAACCCTCATGGCTGAAGCACCAATCCCATCGACTTGGGACTGGGTTGAGCCCATCACGCCCAAGCACGGGAGTCCAAGGTAAGGGCGTCGGCTACAACGCACGACTGGGCTTGCATGCACCCCAAATAAGCTCTAAAAGAGCTGGGTGCGTGCTGGACGGGCCAAGCTCAGTCCAACTCACCCAGCCTTGACTGCAATGTTCAAGAACAAGCCAAAACCGAAAGAAGAAAGAGTAAAAACATTCATTACAGCATACTAATCAGAAATTACATGCTTTGGCAAAGAAGGGCTGAAAACGCACTTAGAAGAAGAAAAAAAAATAGAGGAAGCCTATTTCAAAACATGCAGCCATTAGAAAAATAAAAACCAACATGAACACCCATAGAGAAAATACTTTTTCTAGAGCTAATCCACCTCTTTGAAGCATGCACGCATGGAGTGCATTGCTTCATGGGTTTCATATATATCGAAATCCTTGAATCACAAAAAAGAAAGGTTGAAACTTCACCTTGGTTGGAGAGGGAAGGAAGTGTTAGTTGCAGCTCTCTCCTTCAAGAGACACCCACGGCTGGAAGTAGGAGACAAGAGAGGAGGTTTGGGAGAGAGAAGAGAGAGAGAGAGGGTCCTATGAAAAATCGCCCAACAAGAGAGAGGCCCATTTTTTTTTAAGGGTTTTATAGAGGTTTGCTTAGGGTTGGACGGCTAGGATCATTCCCTCCAAGATGGAGGGCTGGGGAGCTCCACGCCCCCCCCCCCCCCCGCACAACCAATGCATGTCATGCATTTAAAAAGTTTTAGAAATTTTTTCAAAAACGCCATTTTGTAAAGCCATTAAACTTTGAACAAATTACAAGGGGGCGCCCTTGGCTGCCACCCAACTAGCCCAATCGATTTTAAGCATTTGAAAACATTCAAAAACTTTTCAAAAATGCCATGGGGTGCCAGCCCCATGCTTCCCTTTTGGAAATGACGCCCCTCATGATGGCCTTCAAGCTCCATCATGAGGTTTTGGAAATGATATATGGCCAATAGAGGTCTAAGCTTTAAATTCATGCAAAAACCTTTTCAAAATTGCCATCCAGCTGGTCAGACTTGACCAGCTGGTCAACCAAGGACATGGACGTCCATTATAGGGGTTGTCCATGGGTCTTGGATCCACTAGGTTCTTGTAAACACCCCAAATTTTCACTCACCTTCTTGACATCACCCTTAATCGGCACATTTCAGTTCTTTAGAAGCAATGAAGGGCAAAATGGTCATTTTCCAAGATTGAACCTTGCAGAAGGTCCAAAATTTCATTCTTGAGCCTCCAAATTTCTATATTTAGGTTCAGAAACATCTTCAAATTGCAAAATTTTAAAATCCTCTTTCTTGACAAAAAGTTAAAATTTCCAAGTCCAAGCTCAGAGTGACATTTCATAGAACATGTCTTTGCATAGCATTGCATCATTTCACTGCATATCATGTCAGTTTGAGATCCAGAACTCCTGATTTTCAAAATTGTCCATCCAGATTTGATTTTTAAACTTTTTCAAATTGAATTTTAAAACCCTGGGTATTCAAAATTACCAAATTTTCCCATTTTACCCCCAGGACTTTGAATTACAAAAATTTTCTCAAGAAAAACAATCTGGATATTTGGATATTGATTTTAAAGATTTTATCTCAAAACTTTTTGCAAAAAAAAAGATTTTAAATCTCCTTAAAAAAAATTTTACATTTATTTTATCCATATTTTGCCCTGAAAAAACATTTTTTCCAAATTCTTGAAAATAAATAATGTTTTATCTCGTATTTTCAAATAAAGGGAGTGGGACCCGCCTCTGAACTAGCATCATACTCAGACTCCCAGGTAAGTTTCTTATTCTCCAGTGGGACCCACCCGAAGTCCATACCAATTTGCAAATTTTCTTTTTTATTTCTCAATATTATTCATTTTTAGTTAGTGGGCCCACACACATGTGGCACCCCAATTGAAAATAAAAGAGTTGCCAACACAAAATAAAGCTTTATTTTCAAAAGAATTTTAAAGATGGCTGAGGTGGCATCTCCCATTTATTATTATCATTAATTTTTTTTTTATTTATTATGTCACTATTCATTTTTTTAGAAACAGTTATGAAAAAAAAAAACCACAACCGAACTTGCTTAAAATGCTCATTTACCTAAAATTTAGGTAAATGAACCCAAAATGGTTTTAAAAACCTAAGATTTCGTCCATCACCAAAACGGCGAGTTTTCAAAATTCGGTTACAAAATTTTCAAAAACTTTCAAAAAAAAAATGTAACAGAAGGGAAATCTGCCTTTTTTTTAAAAGAGGGGAAAGTTTTTAAAAAGAGGGAGGGCATTCACGAAGAGGGAGGCCGATTGAAGAAGGAGCTTTTCGGTTTTGCAGGTTTTTGGCTCTGAAGAGTGAGGTGGACCATCCGATCTTTCTTCAGCCCCAGCCGCAGGTCTTCCACCACCACCACCAGCTTCATCCTCTTCAGCCCAACCGTCTCTGCACCTACTTTAGTTCAGCAGAGGAAAGCCAAAAAGCTTTTCCCTCTCTTTCTTAAACCCAGCAGTTTCTTTACCCCTTTTCCTTCAGCCCACTTTCCTCCAGCCCCACGTTGTCATCCATTTTAACCCAGCCACAAAGGAACCATTGTTTTCATCCAATCCAGCCCAGCCACAAGTCCAACCCAACGTGGTCTTCAACATCTTCAGCCCCAGCCGCACATCCACCTTCAGCAGATCCTTCAGCCCATTGAAGACGCACATTCATCCCCTTCTTTTTGGTGGAGATCTTCAATCGGCGGCAGCAATCGTGGAAGTCCACCCCTCTTCTAACCCCTCCAGTTACGGTAAGCAACATCTCATCCTCTTCATTTTCTTCTTCTCTCATGCCTTTTTCCCCCCCTTTCAATTTCTCAATAGAATAGTCAATCGGCTACTTAAAAAAAAAAGTGATAGATTCATTTTTTGTTTGATCCTGCGTTTTAGAATTCATGTTCTGCACCTCTGAATTTTAGTTTTTGTGATTCTGTTATGATTTGCATCTGAGTGTTAGCATAGCTTATAGTTCTTTCATTCATGCATTTGATTTCTATTTCTAATCTGTAAAATCTGATTTCAATCCATTGAAGTTTTATTTTCCAGAGTTAAAATCGGAATCTGTGAGTTGTGCATTATTCTTTGATTTTATTTTCCTATTTTAAGGATTTTAATTCCTCTATTTTGTATTAGCATTCCTTTGATTTCAGTTCTTTTATAGATTTTAATTCATATAGGCTATGTGTTTCATGGTGAATTCATTATATAAATCATCATCTGTTTGTATCTGAACATCAAACAAAAGCATCTGATGAATTTATCGTGAATTCAGAGTCTACTGTTCATCATGAAGTATCCGTGACTTCATCTGTTATAGTCTGCTATGCATAAATCTGTGAATATATATATATATATATATATATATATATATATATATATATATATATATATATATATATATATATTTGTTTTTAGCATTTGTTATAAGACAGTTCATTATTGCTGAATATAAATGTATATCTTCCAAATACCCTTTCATTTTACCTGCGTTGACATTACCAGGATGCACAAGTAGCAAGAGAAACTGTTTTTCATCAGCATAATTTTGAGCTCATACCTTATGAGGCTTGGGTATCTTGTTGGTCTGTTATAAGAGACCGTGATATGTTTTGTTAATTTTGCTACTGTACACTTCTGCAAATTAGATTTGTTGTTTACAGAAATTTTCAATTTCGTTTTCACGTGGCCATCTGGTCAGATGCCAAGTACCAAAAAGTGTGCGTTTAGATTTCATTGAATCGAATATGGGTGGGATATCTGATTGATGATCAAGACCAGCACACTGGCCTGTGTAAGCAGTGTGGGCTGGATTGTGCTGGCTTAATTTTCCCAATTATTTAGTTAATGGGTTGAGCCCAAGCCTAGGTTGTTAAGCATGAAGGCCCAACATTTCTGATTTAGCTCAAGACCCTGACCAGCCTGGACATGGTTGGATGAACCCATGGGGGAATCTAGTGGGGTCTTTTCTATGTGAGCTTCTACCTATTCCTATTGCAGCTAGAAGTTGATTCAATACCAAATAGTTATCAGCCTGTACATTTAACCCATCCTCTTTTTCTGCAAGTGTGTAGTCTTGATAATTAGCCACCTTCATGAACGGATATATCCATATCCGATCATGATCTTTATGTCATCTTTTGCACGCTTCATCATTGATATATAGAGAAGCTCCACACCCATTTTTATGGAAAATTATCTTGTAATTTGGGAAATACGGCTGTGTAAAATCACCTACAGAAACAGCATATACCTGTATTTTCTGATTTTACCCATTATATGTAATTTCCATTAGTATGTATATATATATTATATATGTATATGTTTCTCATTATATGTATATATATCTATATATATATATATTGTATATCTACCTACATGTATGCATATATATGTATATGTATATATATATAGATATATGTTATGAACATACATATATAAATATATGCATATACTTATATATATATCCATATATCCTTTCATGTACATTTACTTCCATATATGAGCATCCATGTATCTAATTTCTCATGTAAATACACTTCCATTGATACATATCATTTAGCATCAATTTTTAGTAATTTTTGATATACATCTCTTTGTTATATATAATATGTATATATATACCAATTTTTTGGTTATCTTGTACTAACTCTCATTTTGCAGGAAAATCTAGAAGATGCTGATTCCTTGGCTCCATTTCAATTTTTTTACTTTATGTTAGCAATGTAACAATCCAATGTAAACCTTGGAATAAGATTTACTTTTACTGCTTAGATTAGGCTGCATCTCATATAGTTTGATTTCAATAATATCCTGATTCTATGATGCATATATCTCAATTTTCCAAATTCACCGTGGATGAACACGAATGGCACGTGCACCAACTCTTAGAGAGTTGATGAACTCGGTGGAGTCCATATTTACGGCCCTAGTCAAAATATGGATGAGACCCAGATCCATCATCTTTCTACCAGTCACATTGAGCCTACACTCTTAGGCTATCTTGAAAATGCACCTCATATTTCCAATGTTTTTAAAATATTGTGAATTAACTCAAATAAACCCTGAATATATTCATGGCCACAGTCAGAATGTGTGAAGGATTTACTTTGGCTTAATCCACATTTTTCCAACAAATTTTTCAGAAATCTTTTCAAAAGTGCATTCATTCATTCAAATCATCTGCATCATTTGTTTTTCTCATGATTTTCTCAAGAAACTTTCACTTCATGGAATCAATCTCTCAAGAAACTATGATGATATTCGGAGTTGGATTTCCCAAATCAAAGTTTTCCTGTGATTTTCCTTAAAAATTTATTTTCTTAAGATCCATTTTCAAAAGGAATTTTCATCTTTTTCAAAAAATCAAAATCGATTTTCAGAGATTTCAAAGATAAAATTCTCAGGATTTCAATTTCCTAAGTTCTAAATTTCCTTCTCCAATGAATTTTCCTATAAATTTTCTATCCTTTTCTTAAGAAAATTCTCAAAGTCCGAGTTTTCCCAACAAGTGCTTTCCTTTTCAAATGTTCATCTTTTCTCAAGAATTCCTTCCATTTTCCCGAGATTCTCATTTCTTCATAGTTTTCCAAGTCTTTATAACTTTCTCAAAATTTTCACGAGATTATCATTTCTTCATAGTTTTCTAAGTCTTTATAACTTTCTCAAAATTTTTCTGAGATTATCATTTCTTCATAGTTTTCCAAAGTCTTTATAAACTTTCTCAAGATTTTCTCGAGATTCTCCCTTCTTCAAGATTTTCCAAATCTTTATAAACTTTCTCGAGATTTCAAACCTTCTTCGTCTGAGTTTTTCTGAGAAATTGATTTCCATCTTTTCCTGAGAAATGCTTTTCAACTCCAAATGTTTTCTAATCATACATCATATTTTCCAATTTACATTTTCCAAAATTCTCATAGCACATGCCTGAATTCTCTGTGCATTTAGGATAGAACATAATTTTAATGATTTTACTAAATTGAAGCATAATTTTGGTCCTTGGTTCGATTACCCCTGTTAAAGGCGGCAGGAACGGTCGAACCTCGTACCGACAGGTCGAGCCCCATCCCATGGATTTTCCCGCAATTTTCAAAACGGAGGCGAGTATTTCAAAATAATTTCCAAAATCCGGTCAAGTTTGAATCGCAAAAGCATTTCCCTCTCTCTTCCGCAAGGAAGGGAAGACGGGAAAAATTTTGCGACGATAACAGTTCTCCGGATCAAAAACCAAAACCGCATATCGTGTATGTCATAAAAAAAATGCTTATTTAATGCAATAAAATAATAATTTAATTCCAACAAATTATTTTATTCTCTTTATAACCTTAATTAACATAGAATGGTTGATGCCTCTTGAGAAAATATTCTCTCGTTAGTTAAAATTAAGCGTTCTAAGATTCAGTTCCAAAATTAAGTCAAGACTCGTAATTCACATGCACTGACGAGGTTCTTTCGTCGTTCGGATCTCAAATTCGGGGTGTATCACTTCAACCCTATTCCAAACTTACCCTGAAAGTTTTGAAGGTTGATCCGCTCTAGATTTCCCGAAATCGCTCCATTTACATAAAATCACGCGATTTAACCCAGTTCTCAAAATAAGCAAATCTTCAGAAATTGCCAAAACATAAAAATTCATCGATTTCCATATAATTACACAATATACATGAAAATGAAAATCGTGGATCTTACATCTCAAGTCATTCGGCTCGCTCTGTTAGCTCAATGAAGGTTCTTGACGGTGAAGTTGAGATAAGTCTTCTCAATGGCTGTGAGAACTTGTTCAAGATAATTTAGAGTGCGTGCTCTTCTGAGATTGGATTTCTTATTTTATTGCAGGTACCCCTCCACCTGGGGATAAAGCCCCTAGCTTTCTCATTATCCTTCTGCTTTAAGTTGCAAAGGTGATTCAAGGTTGGCAGTGCTTCGGTGTTGAATAGGAATCGTTCGATGAACATGTTAACCACCTTATCGAACTCCTTCAATTCGATGTGATTAATGTGCTCTGAATACCACTTAGCAGTTGTACCCTCTAAATTGTGCGGGAAACATCAGAAGAGAGCACAATTGTCTTTTTTGAACTTGGTGCATTCGGCAAAGAACATAGCGATATGTGCTTTAGGGTCGCCAGAATCATCAAACTTGATAATTTTTTGGGGAGATCTTCGAGACTGTCATCCCCTTCTAAGCCATCATAGAAGTCCTCACTCGTGTAGACCTTCTTGCCCTTGTCATGGGCTTGCAGATCCTTCACAATCCTGGTCATCTCCTTGAGTTGCGCTTTAACTGGGTCATCCACAGACTGATCCTTTAGCTTATTGGCCGACTTATGCCCCTAAGTCGACCTTTGAAATTCCTGCTGAGTCGAGATGAAAGCTTTCCGCTCTTCATTGGTGTCACCCACTAACTTGGCTTCATAAGAGGTATCCTCGTACTGAACTTGTTTCATTGAGATCTTTAGGTGCTTTTTCAGGGTACAACCCTTGTCCTTCTTCTTAGTGGGGATCTTGCCTGAATTGGCTCCTGCTTGCTCAGTCACCATCTTACTCATCATTTTCTAAAACAATAAGTACATGTGCGGAGCAATGTCATCGTTAGCTTGCTGACTTTGGTCCCTGGCAGATCGCGGAGAACCCATTGCTTGCTCGGATGTAGAAGAGTAACTGGTATGTTGGATGGGTGCGGTCTTCTTGTCGGACCTTGTCTGAACCATGCAGAATCATGAGTGCTCTCTGCAGAATAAGGCAAATGATTAGATTTGGAGGACGATTTGGGATGGAATGAATAGAGAAAAAATATTTGGTGAGAATCAGGTCAACAATTTGAAGGATATCCCATTACCATGGACTGGGTCATCGCTAAAATTGCAATAATTGCATTGCCATTCTTAATGAAAGGAGTGAGCAACTAAGATGTGCCTTGTTACCTAGGTGAGGTCGTCAAACTATGATACAATAAAAAATATTAAAAGAAAATAATTTTATTAATAATAAACTTGACAAAAGGGGTTGGACACACAATCTGCCACCACTCAAGATAATCATGGGACACTCGAGGACCAGAGTAAATAGTAAGGATGACAAAAGAACCCCAGCTATATTTAGCAGAGTGATATGTTTTAGACCGCTGAGCAGACTTTAGATCGAATTTTGGCACAATGCCTGATAATAATCGAGTAACAATACGCTTTTGTCTCTGCAAGAACTGCCTGACGCATCGCTCAGGCTGGTAATAGATAGAGAAGAACGGTCTGAGTAACTTGAGTCGCTTGCCATACACATAAGTGTATCGAAGGGGCGACTCTCGACGATCGAAGTAGTCCCACACGATTTCTTCTTCATGGAGGTTCTCAATCAAGAATCTATACCGAGTGGGTAGTGGCTCCTTACTGTTATATCTGAAAGAACTTGCTCGAGTTGGCATGTGCCGAAAGAACCAAGATTGCAATGCGTAGATGCACCCTTCTACTAAGATTGAATCTTTGAGTGTGAAGCGGGTCAATCCACGGTACAAGAAGGCATGTGCGACCATGGAGATCGAGAGACGGTTGGTCTGCCGACTTCTCCACCTTCGTAAAAGGTGCACTATTCTAATGTCGACGTAGTTCTGCCCATCCTGGAAGAAGGCTAGTCCTACTATGCATAAGACAATTGCATGTTGTATCCTTTCTCGCGCTGCTCGGGATAAGGAGTAGACTTCTTCAAATGCCCCATACTGTTGATATAACTCAAATAAGTCGATATACTGATTTGCATATGCTTCTATCAGCAGTCAAAATCTACATCCAGTTATCCGGGCTAAAGCGTCTTGGGGATCGAGTCCTTTGACATTGATCATAAATTGTTGCTCTAATGGATCGCCTGGCTTACCAGCTAGCTCAGGTAGACCCATAATCTCTGAAAAATCATCTAGTAGTAGAGTCATCTCTCCCCACGGGAACCAGAAGGTACAAGTACATGGATTCCATCTCTCTGCCAATGCTTGAATCAAATTGCAATTAACGAACTGCTTACCAATTGTCATTGTCAGCTTGTGAACACCCCAAATTTTCTAAAAAAAAATCCAAAATTTCCCCCTTTTGCCCCTGAACCCAAATTTCTCAGAAAACCCTTCTCTTTGTAAATATTTCTGAAAAATTATAAAATGACTTTTAAAATCCCTCATTTTTCTTAAATTCATAACTTTTATACTAAAATGAAGAAAAGAATAAATATATATATATATATATATAAATATATATATATATATATATATATAAATATATATATATAGAAACAAAAATCGGTTTTTGAAAACTTCTTTTTGAAAAATAAGCCTTTTGACAAAAACCAGTTTTTGCAAAAAAATTTTTAAGAGAACCGGCCTTTGAAATTTTCGATAAGAAAAACTCCTTAAACGGAAAATTCATTTTTTTTTAGGGTTAACGGAGGCCCTCTCTCCTTCTTGCATCGTCTCTCTCTCTCCATTCCTTCATCTCTCTCTCTCGCCGAGACCCTCCAGGGCCAACCCTCCATGTGCGATCTTCTCTTCAACCGTCTTCTCCATCTCCGAACCCCCCCTTTTTCTCCGCCATCGATGTCTAACGACACCCTCCTCCTCCAGCCGCTCATCTTCAACGAACCGCCTTCCCGAATCTCCTTCTCCCTCTTTAAAAGGGGCACGAAGGAGAAGCCTTCACTATCCATCTTCTACCTCTCCATCTTCTTCTTCTCGATCCGTCTTCACCAATCCATTTCATGTTGCTGCTTCTTCTTCTTCCTCTTCTTCTTTTCTCCTTTCCCCTTTATTTTTCTCTTTTTTTGGTGACAAAATCTCATCCCGTACGCAGCATTCCAAAGAAGGAAATCAACCATTCTGAGGCCTCTGCAATTATAGGTAAGCAATTCTTTCGTCTCTGGTTTTTTTTAAATCTCCTTTTCCCTTTATAGCATCACCTGATCTTTCTTTTTTTTTTCTTTGGTTTTCGTTGTCTTCGTGTTTTCTTTTTTTCTTTTATAAAGCTTACGATGGAATCGGCCTGTATATAGTAGTGCCGACCCATCTCTGCTATAGCAATATGAATATTCCATTCTCACACAATTTGTCTTCTATTTTCTTCCACATTCTGCATTTTCTTGCTCTTCTTTTACAATTAGTTTTTTTTTTGTACATGTATTTCATTTTGCTGTCTTGATCCCCTGTTTAGATCAAAAGCGGATGGGCGTGCCTCCTGATTTGAAATCGTGTAAATGATCTCTGATCCGTGTCTCTGGTTTGATTTGTATTCACGTCTTCATTTTTTTCTTTTTTTTTTACTTCGTTTTCATCTTTCTTTTTCATCGGTAGCACTTGCATTTATTAATTGGTTTCTTTTTTTTTATCCACCAAGAAATTGGGTTTTCTCATTTAGTCTGTCAAGAAAGCACCTTTTGATCTACCACGAAAGTAGAATTGATCTGCTGTTGATCTGAAAATTCGCTGCGTGCTTTGACAATCTGAAGTCATCATATAGTGTAACGCCTTTACATCTGCAGCTGAGTTATGATAAAATGTTTTGACTAACAGTTGAAATCAAAATCTGGTTCACTAGGGAAGATGAATCGGGTCAGCGGGAGTCTCTAATCTCTGCTAATCCCTTAATCAATGATTCACTAAGTCATCGTGAAAAATCTGAGTTGCAGTTGTTGTAAGGGCAAATTGGGTCCGCCTTGAAAATGGGTTACTTTCCTCATTGTCATCTGTTTTTACCAAGAGACCCACTCTCATTTGAGTCTCACGGCATTTCCTTTTGGATTCCACAGAATTTTATTTGCATTATATTTTATGGTAGTTTGTTTTCATAGCATGCCATCCTCACAAGAATTCACATTCACAGTATTATATTACGTTATTTCACTTCATCTGCATTAGTTTAGCCAGTTTCCCATTTTATTCCTATCGAAATTGATTTTTTTTTTATTATTCTCATCTTTTCTTTTCCTTTATTGCTTATTCTTTGCTTGCCTCTGTATTTTGACTTACTGTTCCTCTTCTTGTTTCCTAACATTGTTAATGATCATTTGTGATTCGTTGCTAGCACCTGTGTATCAATCTTTAACTGTAGCATTTTTTTATTTTTTATTTTTATTGTTCTTTTCAGTAAGTTCTGAATTAATGTTACATTACCTTTGTGATCAATTGCCTTATCTGAGTTTGTAATAAAAAGTGCTTCAGCATTTCACGCATCTATCTTCTCCTACCATAGCATGCCTTCATTATATATAGTTCCTACTTGGTTTACATTTGTTGACATTATAAGTTTGGTTTGCACATTCTTCCTTTTTTTTTTCTTTATACCATCTTCCATTAACATAGTCAGTGAAAGTGCTGAGAAAAGCTTGAGGATTATCATACGTGAACCCCCTTTGGGAATCCACGTATCTTCAACGTTCCAGCCAAGTCTCTATAACATGCTGCTTGTTGAGAAGGAGAATGGGTTCATGAACCCAGGTATAAAATGTTGCTTGTTGATTTTGGCATTAAGAGGTTTTGTTCTGAAACAAAAGGGAGGTTGGATTTGGTCTTCTCTCCACTGGTATTGTGATGCATATGTCTACAAGAAGGGTAACTAAGGTTTCAGTCTTGACCTCGGTGTCTTGGGTGTTCTTGCCTCATCTCCTTGTTTATCCAGTGGTATGAGAATGACAGGGATTTTTGCGTGCAGTAAGATGGGTGTCCTGATTCTTACTGTTCTGTGATGTGCATGAATGGCTACTTTGGGATTGATTCTGCATTTGTCAGTTCAGATTTTGTGTTTCCCATCTTTCATTTTGTTTTATTCCTGTTAATAACGTTTTATTTTTTATTTTCTTGGGTTGATCATGAAGGCAAATAAGATCTTTAGGTTTAAAGAACGTATGAGTCTGATTTGGTTTTGATTATATTCTCTTCAGAGAATTTGATTGCTTTTATAAATGGAGTAAAGACAATTTCTGCTCTATATGCATTGTTTTCCCTCCTTAGTTGTTCCTATTACTGGAAGACCTCTTCTTCCTTAAGAAATACTTCCACCACCACCATCGGGTGAGTAAGAGCTGAAGGGGCAGGAGACAATGATGCCTTATTTGATTCCAAAGGGTCAGTTCTTGGGGTAATATCCAGGTTTGTCCCATATCTCTGTATATGTACCATGAGTTGACGAAGGGAACCTTAAAGGGTAGCTTCTGGTGATCACCATCTGTATCTCAAATTGTTGGCCTAAAAGAGAAGAATGCAAGAGAAATTCCAGTGCCTGCAAACTAAGTAGAAAGTTTGGTTTCCTCAAAGCCAATCTCCCTCTAGTTTACCATAACACTGGGCCTGGAAAGGTGCTCACCCTTACTTTGAGGGAGTAAGGCAGAAAAAAAAATAAAGATTAGTTCGACCTTGAATTTCAATTTACTTCTGTGGAAATCCCATACAGAATTTTGTTGTTTTAGTTACAACTTGCAGATATTTAATTGCTTAACACTCTTCTTCAAATTACGGCGCCTTTTTATCATTTTTATACTGACAATGTATGCAGTAATATTGCAGATAGAATCTTTTGTTGTTCAAACATTGCTAAAGCCTTGCTGGGGATTCTTCATCTCAGTTTGGTGGAGATTTCGCACTACTGGCATCTATAAGTTCAGTTGGATTCACAACCCTTGCAACCCGTCACCTGAGATTAAGCAAGGACCAACTCGTCAGGTAGGTTTTTTTTAGCTATTGTCGAGCATCGCTAACTAAGTTTCGTTAACTAGGTTTGTTGTTATTGTTGAGTTTAATAGGATTTTCTTTTTACTGATTATTAAACTGAATTCCATTATGATTTCTACTGAGTTTCAATGTAACTTTTACTGTTAGTTGTTAATTAAAGTGAACCGTTAACCATTAATTACGTAAGTTGTTAGCTGGATAGTTAAGTAACTAGCTGGTTGTTAGCTATTTCGTAGTTAGAGTACTTAGTTATTTTATAATGAGATTTAATTAGTTCTTTTGTTATCAGTTGATCCCATTATTTAAATGATAAATTTGCTTAGTGATCAGTAATTAGAGTGCTCGGTGGACTCACAATGATTAACCATCTATGTGATGCCCTCAAGGCATATTGGTCCCTGTACATATTTCATTACAGTTTCTGCTGCAAATACACATTTTAACCAACAATAGTCTTTCCCATTTCTGCTAGTACAGTATAGCATTATATCATCATCCTCTGCCACTAACTTCCCTACCATCACCACCAGCTGTTTGTTGCCAAAGTCATGTACTGCAGGCTTCCTGCAAGTGTTCCAGCTAACTCCGCTTCCAGCGCAACCTCATGGCACCCCCCTTACTACACCAACTGCACTTTTTCTCTACTTAACCCACTCCTTAGCCATACCCCTACAACATCACCTTGTTGCACCCATATGCCAATTCACTCCATTGGCACTTTTCATCCTTCTCTACACTTCATTGTCTACCCTATTGTGCATCTCCTTCACTCACAGCAAGATGTATATTGTAAAATACCCCCAGACCTACACTATTTAACTCTCACCTAATATAGTCTTCCCCACCACTTTATCAGACCTCGCTCACTGTCTTGTGCGCAAATTTCAGTGCATACTTCATCGCATCAAATTGTATGTATGCATAGCCGATGGGTGTAACCAACTGATATTTAGCATTTTTTTTTGTTGTAGGCATAGGTTCTCACACACTTAGTCATTTCACTCTATATCATTCCATTTCTCACAACAATGACAGCCTAGGATTTTATCTACTCACTTCAGCAAATTCCCCTGTGGACATATCCAGTAGGCATGCTCTATCCTGTGTTTTGGCCATTATCATGCGCTTCCAGCTCCAGTACTTTCACTCCTTCACAGGTTGTATGTCCTTCATAAACACCTCAAAACGCAGCATACCTTCCCTAGCATTTGCTGCACAGCACACGTCAACACCACCATCTTTTCACTACTTCTTAACACTGTAAACTCCCTGCATTCCAATGCAATTGCATTTTTAGCACAGGTGCACCTTGTCACCATCACTCACAACACACTCCCTGCATATCTTCACTACACAACATAAATGCATGTTTGTTATATCCACACCCCATACACAGTATTGCCTGTTAGCCACCATTGCCATCTTTGCATACTATGTTCATCATTGCAGCACATTCCCATTATACACTCACACTCTCATATATCCACACACTCCATTCTTAGCAACACCACTGCAACTGTCCATCATGGACGTACTATTAGTTGCTGCAAACCAGTCTCCTGATATGCTACAACAGAGTAGCATCTGCGTTTAGCACATCACATATACCATATATAAATATATTCTTCATTTAGTATAGATGTCATACTTATATATATATATATATATGTACATATGTACATATATATATATACATATATATGTATATATATATGTATGTATACATGCTCTTTTTAGGATATATGCATCTCCTCATTTACTTAGCTCATCATGAATGTACACTTCTTCATCGGCACAATGCTTAGTATATGCAATCTTCTCATCATCATGTGTATTCTAGTGTAATACAACCCTTTAGCTTTTCCGTTTTATATTTTGTGCCTTGTTCTGTGCCAACTTCATTTTTGCAGGAAATACATGAAAATAGCTACCCTTTTGGGGATTCTTATAATTTTTAATCAGATTCAAGTTATGATAGCTATGTATTAATGAGAAATTTTTCCATTTCCTGCTTTAGATAGAATGAATGAGCATTGTAAATATCATAAATTGTTTATTTTTATGCTTTTTGCCTTTATTTCTCAAAATCTCACAAATGGGACCACGAATGGCACGTGCACCATTTCGTAAGAGGTAAATTAATCCTAAGTTGATGATTTGCATCAATGGCCATAGTCAGGATGTAAACAAGATTTAGTATTCTTATCTTTTATAAAATAACACTGGATCTACATTAGATCCTTTTCAAAAATCATCATATTTTCTTTAAATATTTTCCTCTTTTATCAGAATTTAATTTAAAATTAATTCAATATATATACCAATGGCCATAGTCAGGGTATATTGAGAGTTAATTTCATTTTAAATTCCATAAAAGCACCAAAAATGTATTTTATTCTTCACTTGAATTTAGATGTGGTTATTATATGATATATTCAATGACCATAGTCAGGGATATATTATATCTTCAACCTCATTCTTAATTCATTTAAAGAATGGAATAGCTTTTCAAAATCCAATTTCAAATCTTTTCAATTCATTCATCATTTAGGATAGAATTACATCACATTTTCAAAATTCACTTTTCAACAATTTCAAGTGATTCTTTTTTCTCATTTCTCGGATCAAATCTTATTTACAAATTCAAATTCAATTCTATCTCATTTTAAAATTCAAAAATTCATTTTCAAAGTCCAATTTGACTTTGAAATTCCAAAATCATGCTTATATTCAAATTTTAATCCAAACTTCAAAGTTCAATTTAACTTTGAAGTTATCTTCTATTTTCAAAAATCAAGTTTTCTTCAAATTTTAAAAATCAAAGTTGAGATTGACTCTGAATCTCAAAATCCAAACCTTCCTAAGTTCAATCTGGGTTTTCAAAACCCAGATCCATCTTTAAAAGTCCTATTTAGACTTTTCAGAATACAAAATCCAAAGTTAGGCCCTAATCCCAACTTGGGTCCAGATTCCCAAGTAGAATCTCCACTTTGGATCTCAGACTTCAGATCCAAATCCATTCTAAGATCTAGAACCCAATTCTACTTTGGATCTCAGACTTTAGATCCAAATCCATTCTAGGATCCATAACCTAATTCTACTTTGGATCTTAGACTTCAGATCCAAATCCATTCTAGGATCCAGAACCCAATTCTACTTTGGATCTCAGACTTCAGATCCAAATCCATTCTACGATCCAGAACCCAATTCTACTTTGGATCTCAGACTTCAGATCCAATTCCATTTAGGATATAGTATCCAATTCCATCTCAGATCTCAAATTTCATATTCAACTCCCATTTCAGATTCTAAACCCAGAATTCAATGTTAAATCTCAATTCTATTTAAAATCCAGACTTTGGATTCAAATCCCATCTTGAATTCCAATTTTCAAATCAATTCTATTTCTCAATTCCATTTAGATTTCTCACATTTCATTTTGATTTCAAACTTCAAAGTTAGAATTTAATTCTATTTCATCTCTATTCTGTTCAAAGTCCATTTATGACTTTGGAATTTCCTTTTTCTCCTTTTATCTCAATTTCAAGATCCTTTCCCTCAAGATCCAGATTTATTTTTCCAAACTCCAATTATTCCAAAAACTTAGAACTTTAAATCTTAAGTTCTAAGTTAGAAAACCATTTCTTCACTCTATTATTAAATTCATCTCAGAAGGACTTGAAAAATTTCAAATAATTTTTAAAAAGAGCATACATCTTTGCATTCGCACAAGCATGATTCTTTGTGCATTTAGATCTTTAGGATAAATTCTTAGATGATATTTAGGCAAAGCAAAAGGCATAAATTCGATCCTCGGTTCGATTACCCCTGGTAAAGGCACCAGGAACGGTCGAACCTCGTACCGACGAGCGAATCCCGTCTCCCAGTTTTCCCGCAAATATTTCAAAAACGGAGGCGAGTTATTTTAAAAAATATTTTCAAAATTTAGGTCAAGTGAGACCCCGCAAAAGAGTTCCTCTTCTCTTCTTTTCTTTTCTCTTCTCTCTTTCTTTTCGTCTTTTATTTTTCTCTCTCTTCAAAAAGGAGGAAATAGAGGTTGGAAAGGAAAAAGAGAAGGAAGAGAGAGAATATACGAGAGAAAAAATTTTGCGATGATCACACAGCTCTAATCTGCAGTCACTCAGATGGTCCGAGAACATACAAGAGAAATTTTTGAGCTAGGAATAATACCACCGGGAAAGGAAAGGTCCGGTGTTCAGAGTCTAGTGTTTAGAGAGACCTTACCGCACCTCGTAAGAGATATGGCTCTCAGAAAAGACGAAATCAAGGTGACTGGATGCCATCAGGAGAGATTAGAAAATAGAGAAGAAATAAGGGCAAGACTTTAGAAATATACAAATTTTTTTGAAAAATTACAGGTAGGATCAAAACAAGGCTGAAAATTCGAGATCCAGAGAAATGGAAGGAAAAGAAAAATTGCCTGGAGTTTTGAAGAAAAATAAAGGATTTTTTTGAAAAATTGTCCAGGGTTTTATAAAATCATTGAAAAATATAAGAAAAATAAAGGAAAAATAATCGAAAAATAGCTAAGATACATTCACATCCCATCTTGCATAAACAAGTATGCACATACAACATTTCCTAAAAGGCTGACTCTACATGCACAAGTTTTGAAGTAGTTGTAGGACCTTAACCCTAACTCTAAGGCTCAGATCATTTGTGTCCAATCATGCTATGCCGATATACTCGAGCCAAAACCTGATGTACGTGGCATAAAAATAATTTTCTCCAGTTTTAGGCTCATGTTTTCCATTATCATTGAGTGTCTGCTGATATACTTTGGACTATGACCCTCGATACGTGACAAGGGGGAGGAGGTCGACCCAATTAGGTGGCCCAGTTGTGAAGCTTTATCCTAAACTATGGTTCTGGAAGAAAGCCCAGCAATGTGGTGGTCAAGTAAAAATAGGTGTAGTTGTTTTTGAAAAATGATCAACATGCAAGAAACAAAAGGCTTTAATGACCTATAGAAGTAGAATTTTGAAATTTTTTAAGAAGTAAACAATGTTTTCAATCAACTTTTAGATTGAGGAGGATTATATGAAACCTAAGTCTATGTGAGCATGAATAATGCCTCCTCAATCGATCCTATCAAACCATGCCTAAGTCTACATGTTTTTCATGTCAGCTGGGTTTGATTTTAGGCTCATAGGTTCAGAAGTAAAAAGCTGACATTGTAGAATAATAACTCAGACAGTCAAACAAGGCAAAGCACAGGGCCGATCAGACAATGACAGATCTCATCTCGGTTGCCAAACCTGTTATCATTGCAAAATTTTACTTTTGCAAGTCAAACTGACCTTTGAAAAAGTTTTGAAAATAACTCAACTCCGTTTTTAAAATACGAAAAAATTCTGTAGAATGGGACTCGCCTATCGGTACGAGGTTCAACCGTTCCTGGTGCCATAACCAGGGGTAATCAAACAAAGGATCAATCATGTGTTTTGCTTTGCTCATCTATCTAAATCGTTATTCTATTCCTAAATGCACAAAGAAGCAGACATGTGCTATGAATTTTGGAAAATGCAAATTGAAAATATGATGTATGCTTCGAATATTTAAAAATACTTAGAAAAGGTGATGCTTTGAAAATCATGATTCAGACTTGGAAAATGCTCTTTTGAAGAAAGGAAAACTATTCTGAAAAAAAATGGTTTTTGAAGAAAGAAAATCCTCATGTTTTTTAGAAAATTGAGTTTTCTGTGATTGAACTCTGAAATAGATCAAAAGGGATGGGCGTCTGGCCCTATGAACTCATTCATGATATAATGTAAACCTAGATGATTCATGGATTCAATTTGTGAAAATATTTTCTGAAGAATTTTGAGAAAATCTTTTGTAAAAGAAATTTATGTGCCTTATAGAATTCAGATAAGATGAATTCGCCACATATCTCTGACTATGACCACAGATATATATTGAATATATCTCATTTAATCTTAAAAGAAAAAATACTTGAAAAAACTTTTCAAAATATGCAATGATTTTTGAAGATAGCCTAAGAGTGTAGGTTGTTTGTAAATTAAAAGAAGATGATAAATCTGAGTTTCATTCGTATTCTAAGTATGACTACAAATACGAACTTCACTGAGTTTATTAACTCCTTAGAAGCAAGTGCATGTGCCATTTGTGTTGACCATTGTGAATTTGAAATATGTGCATTAATAACAAGCAATAATAGTTATATATCAAAATAAAACTATATGCAAATGCATTATAACCTAAGTAGGAAAGTAAAATGTTCTTATTCCAATATTACAATTATAATTTATATCAATATCTGAAAAAAAGGAGAAATAAAAGAAAATCTATTCTTGAGCTTTCCTGCAAAATTAGCAAACTTGTTAGTAGAAAAATGTAGGCTTTTCTGGATTTATCTAATAATATCTAGAAATTGAGGGATTTATCTAGATATAAGCCTTTTTTTCATGCTTCCCTGAAATAAAACCAACTAAATAACATAATGGATGATGCACAACTGTATCCATGCAAAATTTTCTCTTAAGCGGGATCCTTTTGCATTTCAACATTTTTTTTTTGAATTAAAAGATAACTCGCCTTCATTTTTGAAAAAAGATGGGAAATAGATACTCGCTCGTCGGTACGAGGTTTGACCATTCCTGACGCCTTTACCAAGGGTAATCGAACCAAGAATCAAATCAATGCTTTTTGTTTTGCCTAAATTTGACTAAGAAATTATTTTAAAATCCTAAATGCATATTAAATCATGCTTGTGCTATGAACTTTTATAAAATAAAGATTTAAAATATGATGTATGTTTTAAAATCATTTTGATTTGAAAATACTTAAAAAAATATTTCAAAATTATAATTCCAAGTGAATTTCGAAATTGAGTTAAAAATACACTTTGAAAAATGTTTAAAAATGTTTTGAAATGACTTTAGAAAACTATTTGAAGTAAAATTCGAAATGAAATTTGAGATTTGAAATGAAAAATGAAAATGGAAATTGAAATTTAATTTGAATTTGAATTTGAAATTAGAATTGATATTGAAATTGAGATTTGAAGTTTGAAGTTTGAAAATTGAAATTTAAGTTTAAATTTTAAAATTGAAATTTAACTTTGAAATTGGAATTGAAATTAGAATTTGAAATTGGACTTTAAAATTAGAATTTAAAAATAAATTTAGAAATTGAAATTTGGAATTTAAAAGTAAACTTTGAAATTGGATTGAAATTGGGATTTTGAATTTAGACTTTGAATCTGAAATTGAAAAAGAAATTAGAAATTGAAATCCAAAATTTAAAAATATATCTCGAAATTGAAGTTGGTTTTCGAAAATAAACTTAAATTTATTTTGAAAATAAGTTTTTGAAAATGAATTTCAAAAATCACTTGGAATATTTTGAAATTGAAATTAAAATAACTTGAAAATGAAAAATGATGAATGAATTTAATAAAAGAAATTTAAAAGATTTCATTTTTAGAATATGATTTTGTGCCTTTATAGAATTTAAAACAAAAATTAATTTTTAATATATTCATGACTGGTCACAAATATATCTCAAATTAATTTATATTTTAAATTCTAATAGAGGAAGAAAAAGAAATTAATTTTTGAAAATATGACGCTTTTTGAAAATGACCTAAAGTGTAGGTCAAATTTTATTCAATAAAAGATAAAAATCTTTAGTATTGTTCGCATTCTGATTATTGTCACAAATGTGATCGTATACTTAGGACTATTTACCTCTTATTAGAATGGTGCACGTGCCATTCATGTTTCACCATAGTGCCTTTTAAAAGAAAATAAAAAATAAAAATGCAACAATTAATTGTGAAAACTAAAATGAATCTACATGCTCATCCATTCTAATCTAAGTACAAAAATAGAAATTCTCATTAAATAAAATTATTACAACCCCAAATTTAAACTGAATATTGAAATTTTCTAATCTAAAAGAGAAATCAGTATCTTCCACACTTTCCTGCAAAACAAAAAATAGTGTGAAGTAAACGAGGTACAAAACACAAGAATATAAAGTAAATTTTGCGAGAGAAGAAATGCGTAATTTAAATGGATGTAAATTAAAATTCACTAAATGAAAATGAAAATTATATTATGAAATTAAACGTGCAATGATATGAATGTGTAAGGATTGAGTGTAAATGCAACTCTGATATTATTTGCAAGTTTAAACATTTAAATGCAAATACATTCATAATTGAAAGTCCAATGAAAGTCGAGAAATAAAATACAACAAAGAAATGTTCAATTGCCAGGCATAAGAGAACAAATGCAACAAATGAAATTGCAAAACAATAACTAGAAATATCTATATTGAAATGAAGAGATATTGTAAAATTGAAACAATGAATTGCAGTTAGTTGAAAGAGGAGAATATAACGTGGAATTTGGTATACTGTAATGTCCAGATGAGAATGAAAATGATGTGATGAATCAACACACGCGAATGATACTAAAACTAAAAAAATGCGGATGATAAAAATAAATGGGGGTCAATGTTGAATGATGGCACAATAAATGATGTGAATTAGATGAAAATAATAGGATATGGCTGAAGTATATAAGAAATGTAATGCGAAAACAAACCTGCATAAAGAAAATGAAATACTGAAGCAATACAAAACATACAAATATGAAATATAGAAAATGAAATATTGTTTAAAATTCACCATTCATCATGCTGCCTACTAAGTATGTTGATTAAAACGAAGCAATATAGACGCAATGATATGCTAACCAAAACTAAATGCAAAGCTTACAGATATGCTAAAACACATATAGACTAGCTAAAACAATGTATGTTTATATTATACAAATATGTGATATAAAATGCATAGGTAATGATGGAGTATGAAATTATGCATTTCGGTTAGAACTATGCAAATCATGATAGCAAAATGCTGATTATAGTAGCAGAGTGATATGGATGCTGAACAAAAATTGCAAAAGATATAATGACATAAAATTGAGAATCATGTTTGCAATTGCACAGGTATACGTAAATTAAGATGCGCAAAAGTTATGAAGATGCAAAATAGCATGCATCACACAGATGATGAAAACAGAAACGTTGGTGCATAGATATGTTGTGTTGAAATGCGAGAAACGTAGTAGCTATGCGAAAATGCAACAAGTGTTGATACAAGAACATAGATGATGCTGATGATGATGAAACAACTACAGAACAAGAATTTCAATACTGCACAGGCTAAAATTGCATAGATACAAATACGATGCATAAATTGGATCAAACTAAAATCCGAGTGCAAGATGAATATGACAACATAATTTGCAATTGTGCAGATGATGAAATAGAATGAATCAGAGCACGCAGATGAGATTGATACGTGATACTACAGATGCAACTAGTATGCAATGGGCTTATGCAAATGACATGCAGGGGTGAAATCGTAGTAATGATATGCGATGCATGCAGGGGATACTAATGGAATGATCAATGAAACACAGATCAATACTAAAATAGAGAATTAAATGCAATGAGGATGCAGAGTAAGTAAGATGATGCAATTATAAACGGTAAACATAACATGAATACAAGAAAGAAAATACGACAGCAGAAGATGCGATGAAGCCAAGAAAAATGATGCAGATCGAGTCCTATATTGTAGAGTAAGATATTCAGCGTTAGATCAGACACTGATTGAATAATCAGTGTTTGATCAGATACAGATTTCGGATCTGATTCCCCTATTATAGATGCAATGGATGATACGATGCAGAGCATCGGATGAGGAAAAATTTGCACGATGTTGTGAATTTAAGACGCAAAAGACGCTGGACCGTGATTGAATCAGATGCTAAATGAAGATGAAATGCAGTCATGATTCAACAATGCATAAATGCTAATGATTGAAATAAAAGTATGCAAAATAGAGAATGCACTTGTAAAAATAGAACATAATGCCATAGATGAAATCGAAACACATAACAGTTGTGCAGGTAATTCGAAAATGCGTAGAAGACACAGTGCTGCAATGAATGACAAATCGGTGATGAACAAAATGCACAATTAATGCAATACGCAATATGCATTGATACAAACCTAAATACAATGAATGAATGATGCTTATGAACAGGAAATAAAATGAGGTGATGATGAAGATGATGTGCAGAGAAACAGAAATCGAATGAAATGAATGCTATGATGTTGATGTTGAAACAAACTAAAAACAAATAGCAGAAATAAGGTGAGTGAAAACGAGATGGAATGAGAAGATAAGAGAAGATGAGAAGAAGGAAGGAGAGAAAGAGAGATTTCTTACCGTAGGATAGGTTTGAGAGGAGAGGTGGCTTCCCCTTTGCGCCGCCGTCAGAGTGATCTTCTTCATTGATAAGGAAGGGAAAGAAAAAGAGGGGAAGAAGGAAAGGGAAAAGAGAGAGAGAGAGGAAGATGAGAAGAGGGAAGGAGGTAGAGAGAGAGCGTCTACTCTTTCTTTTTTTGAAAAATCCACCACCTCCCCTCTCCTTTACGTGAGTTTATAAAGGAGAGGGTGGTTATAAAAATTTCAAAAACGCCCCTTCTGAATTTTAAAATTTAAAAAAAAAAGGATTAGTTGCAAAAAAATTTCAAAAACTCTTTCTTATTTAACCTAAAGCCACTTTTATAAAACTTTCTAAAATTTTGCCTTTTTATTTTTCGAACTTAATCCAAGAAAATGCTATAAGAAGTACAAGCGACTTTGGAGGTGGGACCCAAAGTTAGAAAAAGGTAATTTTGGAAAAATTGGGATGTTTACAACAACTAAATAAATAATGAAAATAAATAAATTAAAATTTTAGAATTGAGGAAAAAATGACCAAAATACCCTTGAAAACTGATGTTATTTGCAAAATAGTGTTAAAAGAGGGTTTTTTAGAAAAGATTTTTGTAATATGCTTAATTCGAAGACCAACGGATTAAAAATGATGCCAAATCGACTGGAGAGCACCCTGATATGATTATGAAGATGATAAAATTCAAAAATCTTGAAAACAAAGTATAAAAATAATAAAATATGCAAAAAAGATAAAATTTGCCCGTGTTTCGATTGAATCAGAACTGCACGAGCATCTTGTTTTTATAAAACGACTAAGTAAACTAACAAATGACTTTCAAAAATCATAAAAATTGATGTGGTCACTTCTATTAACCCTAAAAATAATATGCAATCGAAAAATAAATTTTTCTGATTATTTTGGATATAAATATTAAATAAAAAGGTGGAAAATATGTTGTATTACCTACTATTTTGTACATGTTACGGTGTTAGACTAAAACAACATATCAAATAGATATGAAAATTTATGAAATTTAACAGAGATAAACTAGACGTTTCAATAAAAATAACCTATTTTACAGATTGGAAATTCAATCTTTGGTTAGGGAGAAATCATTCCAACAAGTTACGTTGGATTCTAGCCAACATATAACAGTTCAAGAAAAGCAGATTCTAATTTTGTGTTAAATAAAACTAGCATATAGACTTAAAAAATTACTAAAATCACACTGTATAAACTAGACATGCAAACTAACACGACACTTTTTACGGATTGGAGAGATCATATTCGGTTAGGGAGAAATCACTCTGGCAAGACGACCCAAAGCTCAAACAATGCCTAACGGTTTTAAAAAAACAGGTTTTGATTTTGGATGAAAGAAAAATAGTAAACAACCGTGAAAATTTATAAAAATTTCATAGAATAAACTAGACACATAGACAATCACGACACTTTTTACGGATCTAAAATACAATCTTTGGTTAGAGAGATATGACCCTGGAAAAATGCTCTTGATTCTGCACATGTTTTAACGGTACAGAAATCAGGTTTTGGTTCTTAAATTTATAAACAGGGTTACAGAACTCAAAAAAATCTATTTTTTTTTACTAAAAACCATAAAAATAATAACATTAACAGGCAGTCAGAATCCAAGATTGTGAAATCTAAAACCCTAGAACCAAAACAAACATAATTAAGCATGCTAAAAACTATAAAACATATAACTAGTGCTATGAATCATGATTAAACGTAGGAAATAATGAAAATATTCATGAGCATGGTAAAAAAAAAGTAAAAACACAGGAAAGCATGATCAAGAACTTGATTTAGCCATTAAAAGAGGGATTTGATCCATAAAGGGATTGAATCTTGTTCTTTTTTCAGGATAAACGAAATAAACCTAATCTAACCATTGTTAATGGATCAAAAATGTGTAAAGGGCATTAAACACTTAGCTGATCGTCTTTTTGAATCCCTCACATGATTTCTTGAATGAAAAAAGAAAGAAAAAAGGCATGCATAGGGGCGGCAATGGTGGAATCAATGGAAAATAGCTAATAAACAAATAAAAATTAAATGAAATTAAAAAGGGAAGGAAAGCTTACTTTGGATCTTCAATGGAGGAGGCTGCTGGAACTTGGAGGAGAGGAAGAGAGCATGAGGGCCGACCCCCTCTAGAGGGATCAATTTATAGAATTTTTAGGCTTTAGGTTTAGAGAGTTCTGATCTAGCCGGAACTCTCTTAATTAATTAAGAGATAAGCCAAAAGGGGGGGGGGGGGATTTTCCTTAGAGAGTTCTAACCTAAATAAACTCTAACTAATTAGACCTAATTGACTCTTAAATAAATTATGGAAATTTTTAAATGTGGCGCCACCTATGTGGGCCCACATTTGGTTTTTTAAAACCCTAAATAGAAGTTAAAAACAAGGTTAAAATGCTAAAATGAAAATGGAGTTTTTAAATCAATTAGATTTTGAATTTTCAAACTTTAACTTAATTAAAACACTAACTAAACCTAAACTAACTTAAATACCTTCAAATGTGGCACCACCTAATGTGGGCCCCATTTGGTTTTTAAAAATGATTTTAAAAGGGTGAAAATAAATGGGTTAAAAACAAGATTTTCAAAAAGCTTTTAAAAGACACCTAGATCTATGATTGTTTTTGTATTTTTGAAATAAGTAAAACATGAAAATGAAATAAAATTGAATAAATATGGAAAATTTAGGGTTGGCGCCCCTTGCAGGGTGGGCCCCACTTGAAGAAAATTAAGAAAATTGAAAATTGATTTGGGAATCAAGTTTAAAACGAATCCAGATCAATTTTTCAAGGAAAATTCTTTTGAGATTAAGGAATATAAAGCCCTGGGGGTTGGCTAAATGGCAAAAACTGATTTTAAAACCCAAGTTTTTTAAATTGATTTCGACAGAAAGGTTTTAAAATAGAGTCTGGATTTGATATTTTGAAAACAAGAGTGTTGGATCTCAAAAATGACATGCAATGTCATGAAATGCAATAAAATGATATGAAATGATATGAAATGGCACGAAATAACACAAAATGCTATGCAATGACATGCGAAATGCAAACCCTCGATCAAGGATTTGAAGTCCCAGACCCTTGGCAGAGACAAGGAATTGAAAATTCCTGTTCGAGGATGAGAATTGATAATTGGATATCAGATCCGACATTGGATCCAATCTAAATGTGAATTGGGTCTCGAATATAGCTAAAATTTCAGAAAATGAATTGATTTGAGCCCAGATTGGCAATAGTACCAGCTTGAAAAATGATAAAGTTAATGTTTTGGATAAACTGACCTAAGAAATGATTTTGCCCATGCAGGGCAAGGAGTGACATTGGAAAATGGGGTTTGAATTGGTTTAAACTGAATTGAACCGGGTTCTAGGATTTCTAAACTCAGATGAACTAAAAAGACACTCACTCAACTGAACTCCTAGATTGGTTGATCGAGAAATGGTGAGAAATGAACAATAGAATGAAGTGGGTGACGGGAATGTACTGGGTTTGAGCTAGAATAAAAGTCACTTATATTAAGATGAACTAAATATGGAGTTCAAACACAAGCTGGACTGACAAGACTTAGCTCAATTTCAGTTGAAATGAGCCGAAGTGAGCTAAAATGGACTCCAATACTATGAGAATGGAATCTAACTGGAAATGGATCACTTGAACTCTTGGTGAACTCAAGTTAGACTCAAGTAAATAGGGTTGATTGAAATTGACTGGCTCAGAGATAATTGGCTGGGATTTAAGCTAAAAATGAGCTCATTTCTCAAGAAATAAACTAATTTTATCTGAAATAGTAAAAAATGAACATGATTCGCTCATCGTGAGCTCAGAAGAGCTAGAAATCATAGACATTCTAATTGTTCTAAACTTAAAAATGAACTTAGTTGACTCTGACTGGCAAGGGTCTCGGTGACCTAAGGGTAAAATGGTAATTTTACTGGTGAAAAAGGGGTGAAATGACAGCTAAACTAGACTGAACCTAGGGGTAGGCTGACCTAAGGGGATTGGCATATGTTAAAAGGGGGCATTTGGAATGAACGAGGAAAATTTGGGGTGTTTACAACTGTAAAGAATTAATTTAACTAAACTACAAAATAAAGGGGGACTAAATTAAAAAGGGACAATAGATATTAATAAAATTAACTAATTAATCTAAACTAATAAATAAATAATCTAACTAATCAATCAAGAAATCAATAACTCAACAAAATGACAAGAATCAAGAATTTAACTAACATGAATAACTACATGAATAAAGAAAACAACTAACTAATCTATTAAATAATCAAGAAAACTATAACTAACTAATTCAAGAAACTAAAACTAACATACTAACTAATTGGATAACAAAATAACAACTAACTAACTGATTTAACTATGCTGTACGGAATTCACAACTGAACTAATTTAAACAACAAACATGAAATAATAACTAACGTAAACTATTTAATTTGATGAATTAAAATCAAAAGCAAGAAATCGGCTATGATGTATTTAACTAATTTAACTATGCAAAATAAAAAATCAAGACATGAACTAAAAAATTAACTAAGTTGACGTGAATTAAACTAATATCATCTACATCAAACATGAATTAAGAAATTAATATAAACTATGCTAATAAAATCGATAATTGAAATTAAGAAATAAAAATCGGCTAAATTGATTTTATTCTAATCTAATTTTTAACAAACTAATTTAATTAATCTAATGACTTTAAATTAACCACTACTAATCTAATTACTGTAAAAGCATGATTTAACCTAAATTAAAATTAATTAATTAAAAACAAAAATCACAACTATCTAAATCAGTTAGAATTCATCTAATTAATTAAGCAAGATAATTAACAAATAAACAATTAAATTTCTAATCTAAATGCAGCAATTAAAATTTGGCATTGAAAGAATCACTAACTAATAAAGAAAGGAGAATAAAGTTAACCTAGTCTATTTGGTTGATCTAAAAAATTAAAATAACTAATTTATTTATCTACCGATTAATCTAAACTAATAAAAATTGAATAAAAACTAATTAAAATTAATCAAAACATTAACTAACATGCTAAGAACAGTAAAAGATGTGATTTAATTAATAAATAAACTAACCCATTAATGGAAATAAACAAGAAAGATTAAAACTAAGTGCCAAAGATTAAAAAGAACTAACAATCTACAAGAAACCCTAAATTAGCTAATTTATTTTAATCTAAATAATTAATTTGACCTAAATACCGAATTAAAGAAACTGATCTAAATTGAATCTAAACTAAATCTAAGCCTAAACTAAATGAAAACCACGAAATTAATGACAAATAAACTATCTATACCTAACGATTTCAAGAAAAACTTAAAAATATGTTGAAAAACACAAAAATCAATAAAAACTATTTTTTCCTAATTTATTTTTATGAAAAACCTAAATCTAAAAATAAAGAAATTCAGATCTAATATAAAAGTACTCTAAACTTAATCTAATCAAAGCAATTATAAAAATAAACTATGCTACAAATTGATACAAAAAGTTTTTACAAATCAGAACTTACCCAATGGGCCTTTTCAGTTAAGTTCTTCCGACCGAATGACTCAAGACTAAAAAAAAACACAAAAAAGAAAACGAACATACCTTAGATCTAGACTCTAAATAACAAATAACACCTAATACAAAAAACTCAAAATAAAACGAAAAAGAAAAGGGGCAAAGATTCGGGTTCTTTATACAAAATAAGAGGTTAAAGATCGAAAAGTAGAGAGGGGGAGGAAGGCGCACCTCAAGGGCTGCCCGACGAATGTGGTGGTAGAAGGAAGCAGACTTACACCTTGGTTTTTACACCACAAACATCATTTTTGTTGTTAGAATTCATTTTTGACTACAGCACGTTGGAGACCGAGTTGACAAAGAGGGAGATCGATGGTGGGAGAAAAGAGATTAGTCGGTTGTAGGGGGAGATTTCTTGGCCGTTGATCGTGAAGGTAGATGGTGGTTCGCAACAAACTTGAGTTGGAAGTCTCCAGCCGTGTGTACCTACAATAAAAATGAAACTAAAACAACGAAAAGAAACACACAAACAATAGAGGGAAAGAAGATTGGAAATCGCAGACGAGGAAGAACAAGGGGTAAGAAGAAAAAATCAGAAAGTAAAAAGAAAGAAAGGGTTTGGGAGAGAGGGTGGCGCAAAATGATGATGCATAAAATGCACACCATTTTTATACATAATTCATGAATTTATATGTATTTTCAATGATAAAAACTCATATTTATGTTGCTTTAGGTGTGAAGGAGCTATGGTTCAAATTTCACTCGAATCAGAGTTAAAATGAAAAAAATATAGCACTTTTAAGGTTTTAGAACGGTTTTCGAGGTCATTTAGATCTAGATCCGACCCAAGAGCTTAAGTTTGGATCATGAACTAGATCCAAATGTAAAAGATCCATAAACTCATGTGATCTACTGTGTAATCCTTGAATGTTTTCCAAAAAAACCATTGTTATCAATCATTTAGGTACTCAGTTGCAAATACTAAAGAGTCTAGCTTGTAATTAGAATTAACTTTATCTCTAGGTAGCTTTTAAAAATAGGAAATAGTTGAATTAAATAGTTTTGAAAATTTAGGGTTCACATTTTTTTTTGCTTTGGAAAAGCCGCCCAGCCCCTCTCTCTCTCTCCTTTTCTCTCTCTCTCTAATTCGTCCCCTTTTCCATGTGATTTTGCCTTCTTTTTTCTTTCTTTTTTTTCTTTATTCTCTTCTTTCTTCTTGTTCCATTCGTTGGTATTGTATTTTCTTTGTGTTTGTTGTGTTTTTACAAGTGTTGCAGACTGTGTGGAGGTCTTCCTCGGTTCGGTGTGCCGTCTACCTCAACGAGGATTGGTCGTGCTTCTTCTCCCAATCGGTCCTCATCCAGCTCTTAACCATCGATCTTCTCTGGCATAAATCGGCTTCCTAGATGGGTGCAACGACTTGCAGGATATGGCAGACCATTGAAGACACGTGGGTGAGCCTTCTGAAGCAAATAAACCACTCTTCTTCCCTCCGAATCGTCGGACAACCCTAGAGGTGAGTCTTTCCATTCCATTCTTTTAGTTAGATCGAGTTGATAGGTGTCCGAATACAGTATAGTTTTTCTATTTGTTTTTACAGTAGTAGCAGAGTGTTGAATTTAATTTTTTTCATGTCCTAAGATTGAGTCTAGCATTTTTCATGTGTCGATTTTTTTTATTTTCTTTTTTTAGTTATTGTGAAAATCGGCTAGACATAGTCTAGCCATTTTTGGTGTTTTACAAACTTTTTTAAAGTCTGAGTTTTTTTATAGTAGCTCAAAGTATCTGAAAATAATGTTTCACCCTCTAAGATTGAGTTTAGTTAGAGGTTAGTGTAAATAAAAATAGATTTTTAATTTGCTTTGTTATGTTAGTTAAAATTAGTTTTTTTTAGTATTTGTAAAATCAATTTTTAAGGAATGTCGTCTTCTCCAAGAAGACGATAGCCATTGTTGATCCAACAAGGTCTGGCGTGTTTTTAGAAACTTTAATTTAATTTTAGCAAGTTTTGATTTGGTGCTTAATGCATTTAGGGCGTAGATTTTAATTAGTCATTAAATAATTAAATTACTATAGGTATTTCTTATATGGTAAATTAGCATTAACGATTTTTTTGGCATTCCATTTCTAACCATGCATAAGTTCATTTAGATATGATACACAATAGGTTAAGTATAGTTAGTTTATCATAATTTTGAGAATTCAAATTTTGAATGAAGGGCATTTGTGGATTTTCAAGTGTTAGGCAATTTTGGTAGTTTAGTGGGGTCATAAATTTTGTGAGATTTTATTTGGGTACGTTTGGGTCTGTAACACCCCGAAATTTAACCCAAATTTTGTAGGATTTTTTTTTCAAGGCAGTAGAAATATTCAAATTTAAACAAGCTAAGCATTTCAGGCGCATCACAGGAATCGTAAAATCAATTACCTTTCATTTCATTTCTAATAAAAAGTTTAAACATAAGGTCAGAGTTTCTGAATGACTGATTGACATAGTTAATAATAGCCAAATTAAGTTTTGACATCCCAGGAACACAATAGATCATGTATCTTGGTCCGCACACCATCCCGCAACCGCTCTTGATCTTTTACTCTTCTCCTAAAAAAAAATAAATTAATTTATGTCAGACTACAACCAGTCTGCGTAGGAGAATACTATGATTTTTCTGATGTACTATGTAACAAATATGCAATGTGTTTGCTTAATTATAGACTGTGAAACATGATACTAAACATGGCATAAAGAAACAAGTAACATTAAATAATTTATTGCATATCACTATTCTAATTCACACAAAAACATAACATGAATTAACATCTAATCAAATAAGTAAACATTGGTTTTAAATACTTAATCACATGCTCAATTATCTAATCACAAGTTGAAGTACAAAACTCACAATACCTTGTCCAATTGATAAGAAGTAAAACTTAATGTTTCTCTTGAATTATCCTCGGGTACTCGTAGGCCAAGACAACCGTAACATAAGAGAACATTCGGGGATTTATTATGCATAGGTATTTTATTAAACTGAATATCTAACTGAAACTGAAATCCTAAGGGAGCGGTTGAATGATCGAGAGAACCTTCCAAAGGCCTAAGACAATAGGATGCATCACTAACTTCTGCAGAAGAACGTGGAGCTACCGCCTAGAAAAAAATTGGTAGTCCAGGTCCCCTAACTTCGGGAACTGGGGAGCAACGAGCCATTTTCTCTCGAAGGAAGAAACACATGTCCTCAAAGTTGTGTACCACCTACCCTCTCCAACGTAAGCCCAAATCTGAGTGGATTGCTAACTTATTAATTTGTATTACCCGATTTGAACCCAATAACTAAAAGACATTGGAGCTCTCCAAAATTTGAATGATACTACCGGAGTAGTAGATCCCCAACCCTCCATACCTTAAATAGGTATGTTAACCAAATCTTTTATCCATTTAATTATGCAGACCCACCTAGAGTGCTTCGGTACCTTTAAAATGTCAAACATGAATGTCCCGGTACCTTCAAACTGGTCAGGCAAAAGTATTCATTTGTGTTTGAATTTTTATATTTTCGAGGGATAATGTGTGACCCTCAATACCCTGACTTGACACTTATATGCCACAGTATACCGACCCACAAGCTTAGTTACGAGGTCATCATTTTGTTCTATATATATTTTTGTGGCAATCTGCCTCAACATACCATTAGGTTTTAAGCTTGCAGCGTCCCAACACATGGTGACAGACACTGATAACTCTTGCCAAATAAGTAGAGATCCATTTGTCTCCTTTAGAGTATACACAGTGTAATCTCAGAGATTTGGTAGTACATCTATATACTTTTGTTTTTCAAACACATTCGCATTTGAACATTCCAAAAGATATACAACTTAGTTGGCATTCAACAATTTCAGAAAATATGTAGTTCATTAGTCATTTGAACTTCAAAAAATTATGCAGTTTATCATGCACTTGAACATTAGAGAATATGCATCTTAATAGGCATTTGAACATAAGAGAATATGCAGATTAATAGGCTTTTGAACATTCCATAAAGTATGCATTTGAAAACCAGTAATTTATGCAGTTTAATATGCACTTGAATCTCAGTGAATATGTAGTCAGACAATTACAGGATACCATTGCTATATGTTTAAAACAAAATTTCGTTTATGCAGTTTAATATGCACTTGAATCTCAGCAAATATGCAGTCAAACAATTACAGGATACCATTGCAATATGTTTACAACAAAATTTCTAATGTTTTCAATGTCCTTATAATGCAAACCATGATTAACCTATGCTATGTACCTAACGGGAAATCCATTGGATTGTTTGTTTCATCCTTTTTTTAATGAGATCACTGTTGGCAACCTCAGACACTTTAATTAAAAAAGTGAAATCAGAAAAAGTCCAGAACTTGCATAGTCATATAAAAAAAATGCCATTTTGTCATGGGCCTATTTCCTTCAATGGGCCAGTGTGGCGCGACGGTCCTTCCTTACCACCACAAGCCTACTTGTCAGCTTGCTTGTCAGTCACGAAAGCTTGTAATCAGAGTGCAAGAGAGCAAAAGGGAATAGAGGGAGAAGAATTGCGATCACAAGAAGCAATCCCAACGAGGGTGAACAAAAGAAAGCTCAACGCATTTAATTCATCCATAATTTTTGCCCGAGGGCTATTACAGTTCAAGCATACAGGTTGCTCCTTCAGGGTATTGAGTCACCTGAACCGAGCAGCTTATATCAGACTCAACAAAAGCAAAACAGACTCGAAGCACAACTTTACAATGTAAGTCACAAGAGAACATGTTCCCCCCTTCAAATCATGCACCGTCCTTGGCGCCATCTATTTTATGGTAAGCCCTGACTTCAGCTGGGTAGCGGTTGTTCATTCAGAATGCAGGCTCCCATGTTGGTTCTGTTGTTTCCTTCCACTGCACTAGATATTTCTTCGCTTCACCCAAGTAGTTGACCTTGTGACGAAGGATCTTACTAAGGCACTTCTCGGCCCATTGTGTTGCCGGAGCCCTCTGCATGATGGGAGCGTGTTGTGGCACACCGTGTTCTGGATCTTCATTGTCTGGATGAAACTGCTTGAGGTTGCACACGTGGAACACTGGGTGCACCTTGAAGTCTGGGGGCAACTCCAGCTTGCCCACCTTCTTTATGATGGTGAAGGGTCCTTCATACTTTCTGAGTAATCCGCGGTGCCATCCGCGAAAGATGCCAGTGCGCCCAGGATATAACTTCACCAACACTTGGTCCCCAACTTGGAACCCAGCGGGCCGACTATGCTTGTCTGCTCACTTTTTCATTCTCTTTGCTGCATTGTGTAAGAATGCCTTTGCCAACTTATTATGCTCGTGCCAGTTGCGAACAAACTGATAGGCGAAGGATGACCTTCCATTTTCTTGTGCGGCAAGAGTGTGCGAAATTAGTGGCTGCTGCCCCGTGGCTATCTCAAATGAGCTATGGCCTAAAGACTCGCTCTTCTATAGATTGTAACAAAACTGTGTCACGTCAAGGAGCTTCACCCAATTTTTTTAATTGGCACTAACAAAATGCCTAAGGTACTACTCAAGTATCCCGTTGATGTGCTCTGTCTGCCCATCTGTCTGTGGATAGAAGCTTGTTGAAAATAATAAATTAGAGCCAAGTAGCCAAAATACTTCATGCCAGAACTTGCCCGTGAAGCGAGCATTGCGATCACTCACAATGCTCTTTGGTATGCCCCAGTGCTTCACCACATGCTTTACGAACAACTCTGTAGTCTTCTCTACAGGGCACTCCTTAGAAGCTGGGATGAAGGTGGCATACTTTAAGAAACGATCCACCACAACCAAAATAAAACTAAGACCCACCTTTGACAGACTAACAATGAAGTCCATGGAGGTTCTATCCCAAGGACGTTCTGGAATTGGCAAAGGCTCAAGGAGACGGACAGCCTTCTGGTTTGTCCCCTTATCATGCTAGCAGATGAGGCGTGTCCGCACGTACCCCTCAACGTCGTCCCTCATCTGTGGCCAATAGTAGCCGCACTCAAGGAGTGCTAAGGTCTGCTCCTGACCATGATGGCTAGCCTACAGTGTATCATGGCACTCCTTAAGCAGTTCTCAGCGGAGGCTTCCTGTGAACACCCCAAATTTTTCAAAATATTGTAAATATTCTCTTTTTGCCCCTGACCCCATTTTCTGAGTAATTGAGTCAGTTTTAAATCTAAATTCCAGTTTATTTCTCAGATTTTACTGAAATTAAATTCATTTTATATATCTGACTCGATTTCGGATCGGGATCCAATATCAAAATCCAGATCTGAGCTTTGTCATCCAATTTTTAAACCAAATTCTCAAAATTACCAAAATAACTTTTTGAAAGGCTCAAACAGTTCGTCCGGTATCCGTTCGGATCCATCGCGTTATATTCCTCGATTCGAGGTTTAAAACTCGAATATTTTCTCAAAACTTGGATCTAAACCCATTTTCTGAAAAAATCAAACCCGAATTCTCAGAAAACCCTTCTGTTGTAAATATTTCCATTTTTTTACAAAAATAGTTTAGAAATCCCATAGTTTTAGAGTTTTATTTTCAAAAAATACAAAAAATTAGAAAATACATATATATATATATATATATATATATAGTTTTGAAGACCTCCTTTTGAAAAACATCTTTTAACTAAAACCATTTTTTTGAGAAAGCTTTTGAAAAAGGACCACCCTTTTGAAAATTCTTTAAAAAAAAAAAACAGGGATTCGCCCTTTGATAAAAGCTTTTAACGAAGATTTTTTTTATGGTTACAGAAGCTCCCTCTCTCTCTTTCGCACACTCTCGGCCCTCTGGAAACCTCTTCCTCCCCTTCGCTGACTTCCCCATCGAGCTTCCTCGACCCTTGATCGCCAACGGCCACCAGACCCTCCTCCACCCTCTGATCAATGGCTCCAGACCCTCAACCACCAATCTCCAACCGCATCGCACATTCCAGAAGCCCCTCTCCCTCTATAAAGAGGACACACAGAAAGAAAGGGGGGCATCGAGAAAAACACGATCGATTACATCCGCTTCAGAACTCCTGCAAAATCAGTCTCATTTCCCTTTTCATCCTCGATCAAGTGAAAAAGACTCTGCAGTAAGGAGAAGCAAGCCGGTCTTCTCCTTCTTTCTTCTGTCTGAAAGGAGTTCTGTAGCAGAATCCCTCTGATTCTCAAAATCCCTGCAAGGAGATCAAAATTTCTGCAAAGTCAGGAAGTCAGCCCTTGCAATAGGATCACTGAGCCAAGCCTTCCTTCTTTAATCGAAGCTTAGCCGGGTTAGGTGCTCTTTTCTTCTCTCTGCAATTCTTTATTTTCCTTTTAGATCTTCTCGCTTTAGCCCCATCAATGCACACCCTGTAAACCCGATTTGCATATAGCAATATCGGTTTACTTTGTGCAATATCAACGGAATGGCTTCATTCCAACACATTTTTTTCTTTGTTTTGTTTGTTGTTTTTGCTTGTTTTTTTATTTTCCTTTCTCTTCGGTCATTTTGATGTCTTTGTTGCCTTCCCATCCATAATCGACCTTGATCTTATTTTGTTGTCTCCCTTCTTCACACGGGAATTCTGATTCCTTTATGATAATCTGCCGACATTTTTTTTAAAATCTATTTTCGTGTTAATAATAATTATCTGTATATATTTTCTTTGCTTTTTATAATGCTCAATTCATTATTGTCATCTTTGTTGTGTTCTTGCTAAAACACCATTTTCGCATTCTGCGGTTATTTTCTTTAGCGTCATTTTCGTCATCAATGGCATCTCTGTGTTTCTGCTGAAACCTTCCATACATTTTCCTTTTAAATTTTTATGGCCTATTGATTTAATAGTGTTCTTTATTATGTTCATCTGCATATCTTTCTGTGGAATATGGGTTGTAAATATTTCCTTAGTCATGTCGACGGTTATTTGGTGATGATGGCTAGATGATGGCTTGGATGTTAGTGGCAATATCATACAACCATTCGATTGTCTGTGTATCTCTCTCAATAATCTGGTTAATCGTCATCCCTTTGATGGGTTCATGAATTAAAAAGAATGCATACCCCTTTTTTTTTCTTTTTAGCCAACCATAGAGCATCAGTGGTGGTAATTTCTGAATTAATTCTGCGTTTAAATAAAAACTGAGTTTCCTTTTGTTACTATATGTTGGATGAGAAGAAAATTTTATGTGAAAAGCATTGTTTCCTAAAAGTATTCCAGAGGGGGTGCAGCCATCATGTGATGACGTCTCCAAGGCTTCGCAATGTTACAAGGAAAGGATATCGTTTGGATATGCTTATAATGCATCAATTGATAGATTTTCAGCACATCAGTTGATGTATTCCGAGCATAATGTGTTTGCAACACATCACTCTGGTTATAAGAACATCATATGCACAGGTAAGATCTAATCCTTATGATAATAGCTTGTGCCATCATTCTCTATACATGAACATCTGTATGCATACATATACCATGTCATTGTCGATTCATTTACATTAATTGAGAACATCTAGGTGCCTTGCACCATGGACGCCTGTCGTTAGTCATGTGTGATGTCTATGTTATAAAACAAGTATATATATCCCATCACGATTCATCTTGACCATAGAGTTCATAAGACAGAGTTATTAAGAGTTTAGGAATAGGGTTTCAAATTAGTGGTGATTAATGATCCTCTCCTTCCACATGTGACAACGTCCCACCAAAGGAAATCCACGAACAAAGGAGATGATTCAATCACTTGAAAGGGAGTAATGCATAACAGAATCTTTTGTGCAAAAGGGAGTCTCTGTTTTTCCTCTTTCACAGTTCTGCAGAATTTTGTTTTGGTTAAATACATTCATATGCACCAATGAAATTTATCTCCATGAACATTGAAATATCATAGACAAGATTGAATCTGGGATCATTACTCAAAGTTGATTTCGTGGCAGTCTTGGTTTGTTTTTTTTTTCTTTTGCTATTTAATAGCCTAATTTAGTGTGACAAGCTCCCTCATCACCTGTTGTGACGCACATGGCATCATTAGCACAACCCCTGTCATAAGTCTTGATTCACTGTGCGAACATCATTTTGCTGGCTGATACTTCTAAAATCTGTTGATTAAATGCACTTAAGATTATTGGCTAGATTGTTATGAGAAATTGACTGGCTGATATTTCGTGAAATGTCCTGATGAAAGTCATTAGAATCACTATTCAATCGACCCGTCATGAAGTCATGATGAGATTCAGTTCAAATAAGGTCGCTGAGATTCATCATGCTTTAGTTCAGCCTTGCATTTTCTCTCATTTTCTGTCGGCTTACACCAAGAGTATTTCCACCCCCATCTTCTCATTCACCCACAGTACACATGCATATCTCACCTGCTGTGTTGATATTCATTTTCTTTTTAGCATTTAGCAATGGTATATATATCAACAGTAGCAAGACTCAGGCCCTGTTATCATATATTTCATTAGGATCATACCCATATATGTTCACATCATGATTATACAGCAACTTCTTGTTATCCCTATGGCATTTCTAATGTTACATACCACTGCTGATCCATATTTAGTCATTAGCTATCACTATATTGTGCATAAATAGCATTGTCACATGGGTGGTATTCGGCTTGTATTACTTGTTGGGTTAGCATATTATACAATTAGGCTATGTTAAGTAATAATTGTAACCCCTTTGTAATTACTAATCTTTACACTAAAGTATTTCATTGCTCCTTAAATCTTCTCAAGGTTGTCCTACCAAGTTTGCATGATAACAATTTCAGCTTTAAATACATGTATAGTCATTTGACAATCACTTAGCATCCTTACATGGATTATAACATATGCTTTCTCATTAGTTAGGTGGGTCATGTACATGTATTGGCATCTATCTCCTCATAGACATTTAGGTATCATTATGTATATTCTAGTCTTAGATAAATTTCATGAATTCCTCTCTATACCTGGTATGGTGCTAATCCTGTGTTGCAGAAAATACGTGGAAATGGTTATTTTTTTTTTAGAGACTCTTGTAAATCTTAAAATTAGAATTCAAGATTGTAATAGCTAGACCTTAATGAGAATATTTACTTTCCTGCACTAGATTAGAATGCATGAGCATGGATTTCCATGTAATTATTTGTTTTCATATCATTTCTCTCTTTCATTCCAAATATTCATTGATGGGAACACGAATGGCACGTGCACCATTTTATAAAAGGTGATTAAATCCTAAGTTGATGATTTGCATCAATGGCCATAGTCAGGAAGTGAACAAAACTTAGGATTTTCATCTTTTATGGAAAAACATTGGATCCACACTGGATCCCTCCTAAAAATAATCATATTTTAAATATTTTTCTTCTTTTATCAGAGCTTAAATTAAAATTAACTCAAAATATATATCAATGGCCATAGTCAGGGTATACTGAGAGTTAATTTCATTTTAAACTCTATAAAAGCACCAGAATATGTTTTATTCTTCACTTGAATTTAAATATGATTACTATATAATACATTCAATGACCATAGTCAGGAATGTCCTCTATCTTATTTACATTCATTTAAAGGATGGAATATGATTTTCAAATCCAATTTCAAAAATTATTTAAATTCATTCATCATTTAGGGTACAATTGCATCATATTTTCAAAATTCTTTTTTTCAAAAATCCAAGTAATTTTGAGTATCTTCTTCATTTCTCAAATCAGTCCTTATTTATAGATTCAAATTCAATTCTGTCTCATTTTTCAAGACTCAAAATTCGATTTCATAGTCCAATTTGACTTTGAAATTTCAAATTCATTTTCGCATTCAAACTTCAATTTCCAATTCAAATCAAAGTTCAAATCAGCTTTGAAATTCCAAAATTCATTTTTTTCAGTTTCAGAGTTCAATTTAACTTTGAAATTCTTGATTCATCCTCTGATTTCAAATTTAAACTTTAAAATCAAGTTTGTTCTTTATCTTCAAAATCTTGATTCTCAAAATCAAAGTTTGAGATTGATTCTGAATTTCAAAGATTCAATTTTTCTCAAGTTTTAAATTCAATACTGGGTTTTCAAAAACCTAGAAATCCCTTTTGGATTTTCAAAATCCAAATTTCAAAATTAGGATCCAATCCATTTTAGGTTCCAGATTCTGGATCCAATCCAATCTTGGATCTCAGACTTCATATCCAAAATTCCATTTTAGGTTCTGGATTCCGGATCCAATCCAATCTTGGATCTCAAACTTCGGATCCAAATTCCATCAAGATTCCAGATTTCTGATCCAACTCCATCCTGGATCTCAGATATCATATCCAATTCCATTTTTAGGTGCCAAGAACTCAACTTTATCTTGGATCTTAGACTTTGGATCCAAATTCCATCAGGATTCCAGATTTCTGATCCAACTCCATCCTGGATCTCAGATATCAGATCCAATTCCATTTTAGGTTCCAAGAACTGAACTTTATCTTGGATCTTAGACTTTGGATCCAATTCCATTTAGGATCTAGAATTCAACTCCATCTTGGATCTCAGACTTTGATCCAATTTCATTTAGGACCCAGAATTCAATTTTATCTTAGATCTTAGACTTCAGATCCAATCCCATTTAGAAATTCAGGATCCAGATCCAACCCCATCTCGGATCTCAGATCCAGTTCCATCTTGGATATTAGACTTCAGATCAAAATTTCATTCTAGATTTTCAAATCTATTTCCAATTCTTAATTTTCAAAGTCAATTTCAAAACTATTTCTCAAGTCTAAATCCAAATTCAATTCCTGTTTTGACTCTTGAAGATTGATCCCAATTCAAAGTCCATTATGACTTTGAAAATCATTCTTATTTTTCAAAAATGTCAATTCTAAATTCCTTCTCTCTCCAAATACTGATCATTCCAGGACTTGGAAATTCAAGTCTCTTTTTCCCGATCCATTTCAAATCCTGAGTTGGATTCAAAATCTAAAATCAAATTCAAATCTTTGAATCATCTCTTCACTCCATTATCAAGTTCATCTCAGAAAACTTGGAAATTTTTTAAATCATTTTTTTCAAAAGAGCATACATCCTTGCATTCACACAAGCATGATTCTTTGTGCATTTAGATTTAGGATAAATTCTTAGATGATATTTTAGCAAAGCAAAAGGCATAAATTTGATCCTTGGTTTGATTACCCCTAGTAAAGGCGCTAGGAATGGTTGAACCTCGTACCGACGAGCGAATCCCGTCTCTCCATTTTCTCGCAAATTTTCAAAACGGAGGTGAGTGATTTTAAAATATTTTTTTAAAAAATTTTGGTCAGATGAGACCTTGCAAAAGAGTTTCTCTCTCTTCTTCCTTTTCTCATTCTCTCTCCTTTTCTATCTTCTTAATCCCCCTTCAAAAAGGAAATGGAGGTTAGAAAGGCAAAGACAAGGAAAAAAGAGGAACAAGAGAAAATTTTTTGCATAATCACAGAAGTTGGTGACCGTGATGAGACATGCGTCTTCGTCTGGTTGGATCTATGCCTTTTTGCTTGGCTTTAATATTATCTAAGTCTTTATTCTACAAATGTCAGTTTCATTTCCATGCAAACCTTAGGAGCCTTGACTCTGTCCTAAGCTGACATCATTGCATATAGGATCTAAGTATGGTTTGGTAGGACCATATTGAGGAGATTATTCCATGTTCACATTAGACTTAGGTCTGAAATACAACTCTCCTCAATTCTAGGGATTGAATGTAAACAATGTATGCAAGTGTATGCTTCTTTTCATTTAAATCTATCTCTTTTAGGACTTGCATTAGAGCTTTCTGGTTTTATCTACATGTTGAACATGTTTTTGAAAACATCCCTACCTATATTGTCCCGGTCTTCACGTTGCTGGGCTGTCTCACTGAACCATAGTTCGGGAGAGAGCCTCATAACTGGACCACTTATTTGGGTTCGCGCCCCCCTACCACGTACCTAAGGGCCATAGTCCGAGGTATATCGGTAGGCGCTCAAGGATGTTGGGAAGCCTTTACCTTAGAACCGAAGAAATATTTTATATGCCACGTACTTCGAGTTTCGGCTTGATTATATCGGCATACCTTGATTGGAATCAGATGAGCTGAACCATATAGTTAGGATTAAGGTCCTACAAGCTATTTCAAAGTATTGCATTTAGAGTCAGCCTTTAGGGAATGCTATGTGCGCATCCTTGTTTGTGCAACTTTGATTATGCGATGTTTCCTTGTATTCTTCTATATATCAAAATCTCTTTTTCAAACCCTTGGTATATTATTCAAAATTTTCCCTATTTTCAAAAACCCCAGGTGTATATTTTTTTCTTTTTCTTTTCTCTTTTAGATCAAAATTTTCTTTAAAAACCCTAAAAAATTCTTTCAAACTTCCTCAAATCTTTCGAAATTTCCAGGATTTACAGCTATTCTTCACTTCTTCAAAGAGTCTATCTGTAAGTCTTGCATTTTATCTGATTCTCCTCATTCTTTTTATCCCAGTATCATTTCTGATGGCGTCCAATTCCTTTGATGATGTCTTTCCCAGAGATCATGTCTTCTATCAAATAAAGGACGGATCCCCGGATCATCGGGTTATACAGTCTCATTCCTTCTTCCCTCGGTGGTATTATTCTTGGTTCGCCACCTTCTCGCGTATGTTCCCAGACCACTTGGATGATTGTGGATTGAAGATGGCATCGACAGTAGGCAAGCGAACCATCAACGACAGTCTTATTCAGGCTATAGCAGAATGATGGAATCCACGTACCTACACCTTTTGGTTTCTATGGGGAGAGATGACTCTGCTAATGGACAAATTCAGCGACATCATGGGATTGTCAGAGCTAGCTGGTCAGCCAGATGATCCGGTCGAGCAGCAGTTCCTGATCAACGTCAAGGGGATAGATGTTCGAGAAGCATTAGCCAGGGCAACAAGGAGCATATCTTGGCCTCTCACTGAGATCAAAGGAAGTCAGTTCATCGATCTGTTCAGACTCTATCGCAAGTATGGAGCCTACGAGGAAGTTGACACCTTGTCTCGAGCAGCGAAAGAAAGAATCCAGCATGCCATGGTCCTATGCACAGTAGGATTGGCATTCTTCCAGGACGACCAGAATTTTATCGATGTTAGAGTCGCCCAACTCTTTCGAAGATGAGGAAGCAAGCAGATCCATCAACTTTCAGTGTCCATGGCAGCTCTAGCCTTTATCTACTAAGGCTTAGCTCGTTTCGCCCTTGGAGAGACCATTCTGGTGGAAGGATGCACCTATGCCTTGCAGTCGTGGTTCCTGCGACATGTGCCATCAAAATTCAGTTCCTTCAGGTTCAATAGCAAGAAGCCGATGTCTGCTATTCAGTATTGAGCTTCGATTGAGAGTCTACATCAGGAAGAGATTCTTTGGGATTACTTCGATAGACAAGAATCAGTTCCTCGCTACACTTATGCCCGTAGCAAGCGTTACAGGTTGCTTGGTCCCTTCTTCTGTATCGACTATCAGCCAGAGAGGTGTCTCAGACAGTTCTCGCAGCGGCAGATTCGTGTCAACACTCGCTTCCCGACAGGCTACATGCCAGAATTTGATCTGCAGTCAGATCAGTGGTCTGGGGCATACCATGTAACAAAATACACTTGGGATTCCTTCGTTCTTTTGTCTGTATTTCCTGGACCCAGTGTATCTTCTAAATATCGAGAATGGTGGCAAACTGTCTGTCTGCCTTCTCTTTGTCTTTGAATTTATCATCAATAAAATTCAACTTTTGTTCTGTTAAAAAGCTTTTTGGGCCAAATTTTATTCTTTTATCTTCTTTTATAGCATAAATGGTCACGATTCTCGTGACGACCTCATCCCTAGTAATGAGACATTTCCTTCTATTCTTCTTCAAACATCTCTTATCATGATGGACGACCTCGCCTAGGTAACAAGGCACATTTTTTGTTATCGCAAAGTGATAACGCAATTATCACAAGTTTTTGTGGTGACCCGATCCCTGGTGATGGGATAACCTGTTTAATTGTCTATCAATTCCTCCATTCTTGTCTTTTCTCAAAAAAATTGTGTTTTCAAAAGTTCTTCCGCGCTCTAACCATTCCTTTATTCTGCAGAAATCATTGGCATTGTCAGATTGGTTCAGACCAGAGCTGGAAAGGAAACAGCCCCTCACCACAACGACAGCGAGGTTGAAGCAATGGACTTCCCCAAGTCAGTCAAAGGGTAGGGTCAGAGCAAAGGCGATGATATCGATCTCGCTATGTACAGTCTGTTTCAAAAGATGATAGCCAGAATGATGTCAGAACAGGCTTAGGCCAGTCTGAAGAAGGTCGTTCCAAAGAGCAAGTTAAAGAAAAAGGCTGTGAAAAAGCAAGTCCAGATTGTTAGGAAAAAGGTCCAGCCTGACACCACTTCTGAAGAAACAAAATCAGCTGAGGAAGAATCAGAGGAAGAAGAGTAGTTTTTCTACAGTCAGAATCCTCTGCGGCAGTTTGTGAAGATCGCTGCGAAACCCGAATCAATAAACAAACCCATTTCAGTTGAGGATCCGATGCACGAACAAATGAGAGAAATGACTCGGGCAATTAGGGACATCCAAGACAAAAGAAAAGGCAAACAAATTTATTCTGGCGAAGATTTCTATAACGGCCTAGACGGGGATGACAATCTGGAGAATCTCCCTAGCAAGTTCCTCAAGTTTGATGGAACGGACAATCCCAAGGCTCATTTGGCCACGTTCTATGCTGAGTGCGGCCGTTTCAGAAAAGACAACAGGGCATTATTCATTTGCTTTCCTCGCAGCCTAAAGGAAATAGCGGCCAGATGGTATGCGGACCACATCAACCCTATCAAACTATGAGAGTTCGATAAAGTCATGAATCTTTTCATTGAGCGTTTCATGTTCAACATTGAAGCCTCACCAACTCTCAACCATCTATACAATTTGAAGCAAAACAAGAATGAAAGAGCTGGCGAATTCATCCACAGGTGGAGGAGCACCTGTAACAAAATGAAGGTTCCCATCCCAGAAGAGCACACCCTGCAGATTATTTTAAACAACTTCACCCAACCTCTAAGGAATCTCATTTTCACATCTCCAGCAAAATCGTTTATCAAACTAATTGAGAGAGTCGAGTGGCTCGAGACAGGACTGGACAACGGCTTATATGAAGGTTACCCTTTCGTTAGAGGGAACCCTGAGCAAAAAAAGAAAGCACACATTGCCTATTCTATAGATTTCTCATGCCATAGCAGTAGTTCTGGCAGCAAGAAGAGCAAGAAAAATTGCAACAAGAATTCAGGACACTCCAGGGCCGAAAGAACGAACTCTGCAACCCAGAAAGGAAAATTTGTTAAGCCACAGCCCGTCCAGTCAGCGCCACAGCCTGAAGCAAGGCAGCAAGAAAAGCCAAAGCATGAGGGATGGAGTTATGAACGGGAATTCACATCTCTAGAACAATCCCGGGAAGACATCCTCGAATATATGCTATCAAAAGGGATGATCAAACTCCCCAAGGTGGCAGATCCTCCAGTGGCCATGGGAAAATAGACGGATAAATTCTGCAAGTTTCACCAGACTGTTGGACATGACACAAAACATTGTTTTGTTCTCAAGAACATCATCCAAGACTGCATCGACAAAAATTTGTTGATCGAGGACGAGGACGAACAACAACCCGAAATTTTGTCCAAACCTTTCCCAAAACATTCAGCTTTAGTGATTTCAGAGCAGGAAGTTGTTTTCCAGAATAGTATTCGGACATGTTCCAACCAAGACATTCAGGATCAACATCAGGTCCTAGTCCTACGCCAGGCACAGTCTTCCGCCAAGAGGGTGGATATCACTTCATTTTGTAACAGCAAGAAAGAGCCAGCAAAAGTGACGGCAGACATTGCCAAGCCAATCCCCAGGATTCCGAAGCGCTTCATCAAGGCAGCTTCGAAGAAAGGTGAGACTTCGGGATCAATTCAGAAACCAATCACTGCTCTATCAAACATTTCCATCCTGGATCTGACCCATGCTTCACCAAAACATCAGCAAGTGGTAAAAGACCTGCTGCGCAAGATCAAGGTCAAACCTAGCACAACTCCGCAAGATATGGCTCAAATCGTCAATCAAGCAATGACAAATGCACCAATAACATTTTCTGATGAGGATTTGCCAAAGCCTCATTCTTTTCATAATAATGCTTTCTATATAGTGGTGCGAACCAGGGGCATGACTGTCCCTCATGTGCTTATTGATGAAGGCACCAGCCTCAACATCTATCCCGAGATGACAGTCAGGGCCTTGGGCCTGAAAGAAGAAGAGTATACCCCGGATCCGATCACGATCTATGGTTTTGACAACCACGGGCAGACAGCCAGGGGAAAAATCTTCCTTGAAATTTTTATCAACTATTCGGTGCATACAGACTTGTTCCACGTGGTAAATGTGCCACCCACGTACAATCTTCTTCTGGGACGCACTTGGATCCCCAATGTCAATGTCGTTCCTTCAACCCTGCATCAGTGCATCAAGTGGTCGAAAGGGGGCATGATTACCACAATTCTAGGAGAGGATCCGGAAGAGAGACTCTCGCAGCCGATGATTCCCCGTCCTACTTTCACTGCCAATATCCCAAGCATTCAGGAGGTCGATGAGGTTAATTTGAGTGAAATTTTGGATATGCTGAAGCTGAAAGAAGTCCAGCCAACAGAAAATGTCGTCGCAGTGGCACAGTGGCAGGGACCTCATTTCTTCAAACTAGGTGGATGCCTCAATTGTGCTTCTTTCAAGGATCATCCTTTTTTCCTTCAATTCTCGAAAACCAAGAAGGGATTTGATCTGCTAATGAAGCACGGCTATCAACCCTTCAGGGGCCTGGGTAAAAATGAGGATGGTATGATAGAGCCAATCGTCCCCGCTCGGCATGTTGATAGTACAGGCTTCGGTTTTACAGGCCAGTCATCCGGCAAAAAGACCACTTTCATCAAAGGAACAAAGTAAAGACAATACCAGTGTTTTCTGCTTTCTTTCTCCTTATGTCATCTTGTAGGGGCAAGTCCACCCCAGTTTTTTCTTTCTTCATTAACAATCATCTGTAAATATCAAAGTTATTTACTTAATGAAAATTTTGATTTCCTCTTCACATCTCGGCGTATATGATTCTTCTATTATATATTTTTGTCTATGTCATTCTTCTTTGTTTCTGTACAAAAGGCTATTTTTGAATATCTTACCTTTTTCTCAAAAACCTTCTTTGCGCTTTTCAGAATTGCCAGAATCATGGCTCCTAAATCACTTAAAAGGCTCGTTGTTAATTCCAATTTTCCTTAAAATAAATTCAAACCGGCCAGAATCTGCAAGGCAAAGGCAGGGGCAGAGGTCAACAAAGTGGCATGGCAGATCGAAGAATTAGCATAGTATGATTCAACAATTCAAGAATTGCCAGTATTCAGAAGCAGGACGAACCATCACCGTTGGTTCAAGATCCGACATAGGATATTAATATTGGTTCAAAAGATGATCCGAAGATCCTCAAAATTGGTTCCAGCTTAAGTTCAGATGAGAAGGAAATGCTCATCTATTTTCTCAAACAACATCGGGAAGTCTTCGCATGGACTTATGAGGATATGTCAGGCTTAGACCCCAAGTTAGTCGAGCATTGTCTCATGCTGAAGCCAGACTGCAAGCCAATCAAGCAGAAATTAAGGAAGATGGATCCCCGAGTAGCACCACAAGTTAAAGAAGGACTTGAGGAGTTGTTAAAGGCAGGATTCATCTGAACTATTAATTACCCGGACTGGTTGGCGATCATCGTAGCAGTTCCCAAAAAGAATGGCAAAGTCCAAATTTGTATTGATTTCAGGGATCTGAACAAGGTCACCCCAAAGGATGATTATCCACTCTCCAACATCGATCTTTTGATTGATAGCACGACAGGCCACGCCATATTTTCCTTTATGGATAGATACTCAGGCTACAATCAAATCAAATTAGCCGTTCGTGACCAATCCAAAACTTCTTTTACCACACCTTGGGGAACTTTTTGCTATACAGTCATGCCGTTCGGGCTCAAGAATGCTGAGGCAACCTATCAGAGAGCGATGGCAGTTATTTTCCATGACCAGATGCACAAGAACATGGATGCCTATGTGGATGACATCCTGGTCAAATCCAAAGAAGGAGAAGATCATCTCGATGCTCTCGGCCAAGTCTTCGAAAGACTTATCCTCTACAAGTTGAGGCTCAATCCATAAAAGTGTGTCTTCGGAGTGGAGTCAGGCAAACTGCTAGGCTATATGATCAGCAAGAAGGGCATAGAAGTAGATCCTGCCAAGGCGAAGACAATCATTGATATGCCACCTCCTACCAATCTAAAAGAACTACGAAGCCTTCAGGGACGCATTCAATCGATTCGCCGCTTCATCTCTAATTTGGCCATGAGGTGTGAGCCCTTCAATCACTTGTTGAGAAAAGTGAAATTTGAGTGGGGGCCAGAATGCCAGCTCTCATTTGAGCGCATCAAGCAATATTTCCTCAATCCACCAGTTTTGAAGCCACCAAAGCTTGAAAAGTCACTCCTCCTATATATTTCTGTCAATCAGAATGCTTGTGGCGGATTTCTTGCGCAGTATGAGGAAGGCAGCCGGATAGAGCATGCCATCTACTACATCAGCAAGACTTTCATCGACTATGAGAAAAGATACTCTCAAATGGAAAAAACATGTCTAGCTTTAGTATGGATGTGTCAGAAGCTAAGACATTATCTGATGGCCTCAGAAATCAAAATTTTGTCAAGACTCAATCCTCTCAAGTACATCCTTGAGCAGCCTTTCCTTACTAGATGGATTGCAAAATGGCAAGTCCTCCTGATGCAATACGACTTAAAATACGTATCTCAGAAGTCAGTAAAGGGTCAGTTCATCGCAGATCAGTTGGCAGATTTCCCGTTGACAGAAGAGATCAAGGCGGAAGACGATTTTCCAGATGATCGTATCTGCAATATTCAAGAATCTCCAGTTTGGACCCTTTTCTTTGATGGAGCCAGAAATATGTCTGGCATAGGAATTGGGATCTCGTTAATCACTCCAGAAAAGGAGATGATCCCTTATTCCCTCAAACTCAGCTTTCGGTGTACTCACAACATGGCTGAGTATGAAGCTCTAATACAAGGCCTCAAGATTTTGCAAGACTTCAATGTCAAGAGAGTACATGCCTTCGATGATTCTTTGCTCGTTGTCAGTCAAGTCAATGTTGAATGGTAAGTCAAGGATTCAAAATTGATTCCCTATCAGAAGATTGCCTTAGCTCTCATAGGCAACTTTGAAGAATTTCAGTTCAATCATGTCAAGAGGGAATACAATCATATAGCTGATGGTTTGGCCTGTCTGGGTTCTATTTTGTCATTCAAAGACAGTGAATCCTGTCGTTCCTTTGAGATTGGCAGACTTGATCAACCTGCCTTCGTTCCGATTGAGCAAATCAACCAAGCCACTCAAAAAGAGAAGCCTTGGTACCAAGACATCAAAAACTTTATCGAAACTGGTGAATTTTCATCGGAAATGCCAAGAAAGGAGCAACATGCGATCCAACGCATGTCGGCCCGTTACTTCATCCTTGCCAATACTCTCTACTGTCATGGGTTCAGTTCTGTGTACGTCAGATGCTTAGATAAGGATGAAGCCATGGAAGTTGTCTGAGAGGCACACGAGGGAATTTGTGGTGGCCACGTCGGCTACCAAACACTCGTCAAACAGATTATCCGGGCAGGATACTATTGGAAAACCATACAGCAGGATTGCCATCATTTTGTAAGGAAGTGCGTAAAATGCCAAATGCACACACCTTCCACTCATGCGCCAGCCGCATATTTGCAGTTCGTGGTTTCCTCTTGGCCTTTTACGATGTGGGCCTTCGACGTGGTAGGTCCGATCACTCCTTCTGCATCTAATGGCCACAAATATTTTCTCGCAGCTACAAAATACTTCACCAAATGGGTCGAAGTAGTAACTCTGCAAACAATAGAAGGCCAACATGTAGTTTCTTTTATTCATAAGAATCTTCTTTGCCGCTTCGGCGTCCCGCATGATATTGTGTTTGACAATGGCAGCCATTTGAAGAATGAAAGGATGAAGACCTTCTGCTTGAAGTTCAGGATTCATCACCACTTCTCAGCACCTTATTATCCTCAAGGGAATGGCCAGGCAGAGGCCACCAACAAGATTTTGATCCGCATTTTAGAAAGAACTGTGGAAACAGGCCGCGATTAGCACGAGAAGATGCATGATGCATGTGAACACCCCAAATTTTTCAAAATCTTCTTAAATATTCCCTTTTTACCCCTAAATTCATTTTTTGAGTAAATGAGTCATTTTAAATCTAAATTCCAGTTCATTTCTCTAGTTTTATTGAAATTAAATTCATTTCATATGTTTAAATTGATTTCGGATCTGGATCTATTGTCCAGATCCAAATCTGAGTCTTTTTGTTCAAATTTTAAATTAAAATTATAGAAAATACCAAAAATAGTTATAAATAAGCTCGGACAGTCCATCCGACATCCGTTTGGGTCCATCACATTGTATTTCTCGATTCGAGTGTCAAAATTGAACATTTTCTCAGTACTTGGGTCCAAACCCATTCTTTTGAAGAAATTTTCCCCAAAATAACCCTGATCTTTCAGAAAAAAACCTTTCTCTTATGAATATTTTGAAAATTTGTAAAATTAGTATTAATTTTCTTAGTTTTAGAGTTTTGTTTTTACAAATATATGTTTAAAAAGAAAAAAATAAGAAAATAAAAAAATCCAAAAATTTCAGAAACTATGCAATCTACCTTCCTTTTTAAACCTTTTTGATAAAACCCTCTCTTGAGACCTCTTTTTGAAAACAAAAACTTTTTTTTAGGAAATTTTTGAAAAGGAGACCCCAGTAGGGAATTTTAGAAAAATTACAAACGGCTCCCTCCGCTTCCCACCATTGATCTTCAACCAACCTCTCTGGAGTCTCCCTCAACCTTCCATCTGCAACAAAATCTCCTTCTCGCAAATTCTCCTTGGGCTCTTTAAAAGGGGAGCATACAGACAAAGCCAGGGCATCCGTCTTCGACCCCTCCATCCTCTTCTTCTGAATCCGCTCTCACCCCTCCTGGTTCGCCCATTACCTTCTGATCCGTCTCCTACTTATCCATTTTCATCCACCCTTCACCTCTTTACTGCGCATCCTCATCGATTTCTATAGCATCCCTGCTTTTCACACAATCGGCTTTCCTCTTTCCTCCCTCGTAATTCCTGCAAAATCAGATCGGTTGAAGAAGACCCTTCAGGTAAGTAATTATCATCTCCCTCCTTTGCTTTTTTTTTTGGATTTCTTGTAAGAATTGTTGCTTTGCCGCACCCTTGTCTTTAAAATTTCGTTCTCTTTTATACCGTAAGGCACCAAAGGTACGATCGATCTGCATATAGCAGATCGATCCGCCTACTGCTATATCAAACAGAATGCCCCATTCTGACATAACTTTCATTTTTTTTTTATATTACTTCTCTCTTGTATTTCGCTCTATGTTGCATTTCCATCGTACTCTGTTTTATTTTAGCTTCCTCTCCTTTTCTACATCTGATTTTGCTTTTCATCCTTGCTGATCAATTCATATTTCTTTTCTTTGATGTTGGGTTCTTTGTTCATAATCTTGATATAAACTCTTGTCGTTTCCTTGACATTTTTTTTTCCTCTCTCCTGTAACGCATTCGTGCATTGTTGATTTAAGTTGTTTTATGTCATTTCAACGATGCCCCTTTTTTAGCATTTGCTTGCATTTCTGAAAATGGGAAAGACGTGGTTGCCTTCCCTCCCCCACCCTTTTTTCTCTTTTCCATATCGTTGGTTTGTTGTAATGTTCTAATGAACCTATTGATTATCCAACTTACTTATTGATCATAAAAAAAAAAAGATAGTTCTTAAGAATGTGGTATCGTTAGTATGGTTTGATATAACCAGAGGGTGTCGTGGTGTATATATTCAGTGGAGTAAAAAAAAAAGGGAATAATGAAAGTCATGCAAGAGTTGGCCAATATGATTTTGCAGAACCTGTTACTGTCTTCGGTAAGCAGCTCATGTCCCACGAAACTTCATGGATAATGTCTAGAAGAGATATTATTGATTTTTTTTTCCCTTTTACTTTGGTTAATGGTAGTTTTAATGTACGTTATATGCCTCTTTCCTGAATAGGATCTTTTTCTCTTAATATTTTAAATACATCAGCACAATCATGCCTCACCTGGTTCATCTCAGATTTTGTTATAGACCTTAGTTTTAGTTAAATCCCCTGATCAAAACCATGATATGTGTATATATCCACACCACCCGTCTCCCTTGTTCACTATTCACTTGCCATGTATTACCACCATTCCCATCTAACATTATACAATATATTAATACCTCAATTCCATTCTGCTGCACTTCATCACACAGACAACACTAGCTCTTCCTTTTTGTTAGTTACAATAGTTGTGCATGTTTTGATGTAATGTAAATATAGGCTCTCGTTCTATGGGTCTAGGCATGGGCATGTGTCATGGTATAAACATACGTTTCAATCCACCACCATAGCTCTGCCATACATTCTCGTAAGGGTGCTCTGCTGCATTACAATATTCATCATGAACCTCTTTTTTTTTTTTCCCTTTTGGTATTTACTTCTTCTGCAAAGCATGTAGGAATTTTACTTCATTGTTACATTTTAGTTTATAATTGCCCTTTTACATTCTGTAACATCATTCCCATTTTTATTTTATATATACGAAGCATCCTTTATTTTGGTACCTGCATCGGTTCATACATACATCATATGGATGTTCTCTACAATATCACATACTCATATAGCATCCCACATTATACTTGTTCCTTTGTCCATTATAACATATCGTTTGCATCTCATCTTCTCTTAATAGCATTCGTTTTTTTTTTTTGTACTGTACATCATCTGTTCCACTTCTAATTCTAATGTATATTTGAGTTGGTATCTCGTCTGATTCATTATCTGGCACCTATACAGCTAGCATCAGATTTCTTATATCAGAAAGGTAACATTTAAACCTCTTCCATCATATTTTTTTTGGGTCTTGGCATAATAGCAGTGTAAACCTCTAACGGTGTTGATTTGATTCAGCAATAGTGACTTGATTTAGCATCATGTTTTCACTGTTCCTTGTAACAGCACATCATCAATAGATCATGCAGTAGGTTACTGAACAAGAGGTCAGCTCAGACCTCTCTCATGGATTACTTGTTATTAATATCACCTTTGGCAGAATCCTCTGTGCAACTACAGAAACTACAACAGAGGTATGTCCTGTTGAAATACAACATGACCCATATTGCTGCAGACCCACCAAGACGTACCTAGTCTTCCTCAAAATTAGCAGCAACAAGTTCAACAACAAATTAATGTTCAGAGCCAACAAAACCAGATCCCACCTTCATCATCCATACACCTTTTACCCGTTACCACCTCACTTAACACGGCTCTTATACTATTGTTGCCACCTTCACAAGAATCACACCTCACTAACAGTTATGGTTACATCTCAGGCTGCAGTATGGTTAAATATTCTTCTTCGAGTCTCATAATGGCTGGATCATAAGGTACGATGGTGTCTCATTTCACTCTCGTGTAAAATATGTCATATGAGCATCTTTTTATGAGCAACAGGTATGTATATACTTTCTTCATATAAGGCCTCCCCTTTGTGTATTTGTATATAGTCTTTTGATGTAACACTTTCCATTACTTTCTTTGCTTTCATATTTCTGCAGGAAATATATGAAAAGGGACATTTTCCTTCTCAGCCTAGGAAGTTATAATTTCCATTCGAATTCTAACTTGTAATAGTTAGATCTTAAATGAGAACTTACATTTTCTGCTTTAGATAGAATGAATGAGCATTGTAAATATCATGAATTACTTGTTCTTCATGCATTTTTTCTTTATTTCTCAAAAATCTCACAAATGGCAACACGAATGGCACGTGCACCACTTCATAAGAGATAAACTAGTCCTAAGTTGATGATTTACATCAACGGCCATAGTCGGGATGTAAACAAGACTTAGGATTTTTATCTTTTATAAAATAACATTGGATCCACACTGGATCCTTTTTAAAAAATCATCATATTTTTAAATATTTCATCTTTTATAAGAGTTTAACTTAAAATTAATTTAATATATATACCAATGGCCATAGTCAGGGTATATTGAGAATTAATTTCATCTTAAACTCTATAAAAGCACAAAATATGTTTCATTCTTCACCTGAATCTGAACATAGATTATTATATAATACATTCAATGACCATAGTCAAGGATGTATCATATCTTCAATCTTGTTTTAATTCATTTAAAGAATGGAATAGCTTTTCAAAAACCCAAAAATTTAAATTCTTTAAATTCATTCATCATTTAGGATAGAATTACATCATATTTTTCAAAAATTCCTTTTTAAAACTTCAAGAGATATGAATATCTTCTTCAACCAATTCTTGTAAATCTAATTCATCTTTTCATTTTCAATTCTATTCCATTTTCAAATCTCAAGGTTCAATTTAAACTTTGAGATTTCAAAGTTCATTTTATATTCAAAATTTCCAATTCAAAGCAGATTTTGAAATTCAATTTGATTTTGAAAACTCAAGTCCATTTTATATTCAAAATTTCCAATTCACAACAGAATTCAAGTCCAATTCAACTTTTGAAATTCATCTGTATATTCAAGGTTCAAATCCTAGAATTCAATTTTCAAGTTCAACTTAGAAGTTCTTGATTCATCTTCTGAATTTAACTCCAAATTGAAATTCCACTAGAGGGGGGGTGAATAGTGAAATATGATAATGATCGATAAAATAAAATAATTAAGCAGTAAGGCACAACACATAAAACACAGAAGTTATCCTGGTTCGGTCAATATCCAGAACTACATCCAGTCCCCAAGCAAACCACTTGAGATTTCCACTATAACATCCGAGTCACCGGATAAATAGTACAACACCCTCTTCCCAAGAGGTCTTCTTCTCTCAACAGAGAAGGGCAACACCCTCTTCCCAAGAGGTCTTCTTCTCTCAACAGAGAAGGGCAACACCCTCTTTCACAGAGGTCTACTTCTTTAAACAAAGAAGGAATACAATGAATAAACAGAGTTACAATACTTCCTATAGAACCTTTAGAATGATATGAATGCACAAATGAAGGATTCTAAGAATGTTCTGTTTGTCACTCAGAGGATACTCTTTGTCAAAGAGCTGGACTTGACTTTTTCTCTTTTCTTTTTTTTTCTTTTTCTCTTTCTTTTTCAAGGCTCTCTTTTCAAATCACGAATAGAAAATTGTTCTCTTTGTAAGCTCACACGTCTATTTCATTCTTCTTGTTGAATAGTTTATGTGTGTGTGTTTATATAGCTTATAAAAAGTAGTCGTTACATTTTGGAATTGTAACTTTTTGAAATGTGAAATGTTAGGTCATTTCAAATACATCTTTTAGAGAAGTTCGAGAATGCCTTTTTCCATAAAGGTGAAATAGAGGGTACACTAGTCGTTGTAATATTTTCAGGTAATACATATTTTATGTGAAAAGTCTATTTCTTACAATAGTACATTTGAACGTTGGGTTGTAGTTTTGCCTTTATTCTAATTAATGATTTGAGGTACATTAGTACTTCCTTACTTTAAATGAGTGTAAGTACTATGAGTGCTTTGAGATATTTATTTGTACATAGTCATGTCAAGTGTATTCTTTATATAGTGTATTTCAAAGTCTCCAGAGAGAATGAGGACCAAAAAGAAGGTCGACATTCTTTGGGAAGGATATTTAGAAAGGATTTGTTACAGAAGGCATTTAATGCTTTGTAGAGAGAATGATGACTTCAAGTAAGTCGACATTCTATGGTTATGAAAAAAGGTAACTAGAGTCCTTTTAAACCCATATTTTATTTGTTTTTCTTATGTGTAGCCGATTTATGTTTTTGTCTTCTTCTTGTATTTAAGAAACATTTCATTTAGAGAAGATAACTAAAGTCTTTTCAAAAACATATTTTATTTGTTTTTCTTATGTAGTCGATTTTATGTTTTTGTCCTCTTCTTATATTAAAAAATATTTCATTAACGAAGATAACTAAAGTCTTTTCAAAAACATATTTTATTTGTTTTTCTTATGTAGCCGATTTTATGTTTTTGTCTTTTTCCTACATTCCTTTTTTTTTTCATGTTGTCTTGTATATAGTGTAAGGTACAATGATAAAATGTCTTTTTCATAAAAGGTTGTAAGAAGGTACAATTATTATATGACAAAATGTCTTTTTCATAAAAGGTTGTAAGAAGGTACACTTATTGGTTTTCAAAAAAGAAGCTTTTTGAAACTATCGTATACTTTTATGATATAGTATGTATGAATGAGTATGTAATATGCAAAATGCAAGTTCCTGAAGGTTCTGTTACATATGACTCTAAAGAAGAAAAAAATCTTCATCTTGAGGTAGCCGATTTCTTCATTTGAGCTTTAGGAAAGCATGGCTCATCAAGCTTTTTCTTCAAGGAGTATGATTGCACCATAGATGTACTTGAACAGGAAGTCTTCATCCTTATTGGGTGAGATATCCTTGCATCAAATACTCGTTAGATTTAAGGCAAAACATATTCAGTCATAATATAACATTATTTCAAGAGACATATTATCATATCATATAAAATCAAATGAGACAGTGTATCATATTATGTGACATCAAAACCGAGTTTCTCAATATTCTCCCCCTTTTTGATGATGACAAAATATGCTCCCCATGTCAAAAAGACATTATGCATAGAAATAATAATATGATAAAAGTGAAATAATGTTTAAAGAGAGAATATTTCTCCAATAATGGAGACAGGTTTTCTCCCCCTTTGTCATGGACAAAAAGGAGGGATCAGAGTAAGAAAGTTATTACAGACCAAAAAGTAATTTAAAAGTTATTACAGATAAAAGAAATGAGTCTTAGTCAGAGTCAGTGGTATTGAGCTTGCGGCGGCGGTGACGTGAATCTTGGCCCATTGTCAAGGAGTCAAAGGCCTGTTGCAGAGAGGCTTGATTCCTGAGAAGTAGAGCCTGGGTATTTTGGATGTCGACGAGGGTAGAGAAGATGTCGGGGTCAGAGCTTGCGGGGGGATCAGCTTCACTGGTGCTTTCATTGTCAGAGTGATCTCGAGGGGACCCTTCCTCAGGGAGGTATGAGTCATCGAAAGCATGATCAGACCGGTGAATGATGTCTTGGTGGAGAGGCACCTGGAAGTGCTGAAGGATATGGGTGATGAAGTACCCGAAAGGAAGAGAGTGGAAGGCCCGAAAATTGATCATGTTATTGAAAATGATACTGGACCAGTTGATTGGAAAGTTGCAGAAGATTGCATATAGGAGAAGGGAGATTTCGTTTGCCACGAAACCCTTGGAAGGAAGCTTTGGAAAGACATTGGATGAGAGGATGTGTGAGAGTATTAGAGCATGAGGTTTGAGATTGCTCGTATGCCATGGAAAATGGGTGCAGCAAGTGGAGAGAAGGACTTTCTTAAACACAGTTCGATCTATCGGAACTATGTTAGGAAGCTCAATGCCATAGGAGGAAAGGTTTAGAATGCAGCCTAGTTGAGAGATATTGAAGGAGATGAGTTTTCCATGTACCATGGATGTAATGGTGGTGTGGTCACGGTCTACAGAGAGGTTGGTATAGAAAATTTTGATGAGATGAGGATAGTAGGTCATGGAGTTAGTCGTTCCTAAGATGGGAACAAAATCTTGAAGAGAGGTATGGAGGTCAAAGGATGTGAAGGCGTCGAAGTTTACTAGTTTGCCAGTTTGAATTGGCAAGGTGCTAATGAACTGAAAGTGGTGAATAAGGTCGGGGTATCTTAGATCTGCGGAGGTGATCGCATTGGTAGAGGAGGAAGCCATTATCAAATGCCTTGAAAATAAATCACTAGGAGAGAAAGGAGCTAGAACCGAGAGAAAGTTTGTATAAGGATAGAAAAGTTCGAATGGAATGGTAAGAGATGAACCAATTGATTAAATAGAAGGAAGAAAATAATTGTTGATATGAAATGAATGACATTGGAAGAGAGTAATTTTTAGATTTTAGTCAAATAAGGAAATCCGTGAGTAGTAAGTTAGGAGACTTGTGAATGACGAATCAAATCAATGTTTGAGGATAGTGTATTATATTAGATTGAGGAGGACATAGTTATTGAAATATATAGATTTTACTATGGATGAGTTTATCGACTAGTGGGGGAAGCCATTAATAGAGTATGGGGTGTCATTTTTTTTTTTTTAAAAATAATTGATCTTGAAAATAACGGCCTAACAAGACAAACAACTTGTTACTCTATGTGAAGGGATTCTAAATTTGTGAATGGAGAGTTAAAGACATAAAAAAGATGATGTGGCTATCTAGAGAGGAGAGAAAGAAGATAAAGGACAACATTTACTTGATTTAGATATGACATAAAGTAGAGATAGAATAAATAAAGGTTTGCTTGGAGGCAAGACTTTAAAGGTTCTCGATTTTAGAGAGATATACAATAAGAGAGAGACAAGGTCATGGGGTGATCATGTGATGTGTACTTTGAAAGATATGACATTTTAAAGAAAAGAGTGCCAAAAAAAATGTTTCATGATTAATATTTGTAATTTTTTTAAGAGTATACGTGGATATGAGGACATATTTTGACTTAGACTAGTGGTGAGAGAGATGATGAGACAAAAAGGAGAAAGAGTTAAAAATATATAAGAATTGAAATAAGAATAGACATGGAGGAGTCAGATTCAAAAATATATAATAAAAATGTATTCGAGAGATGAAATGAGGAGACAAAGAAATATTTATGAATGAAGGGTGATAAATGTGAGTTGTCATAGAGAGAGGTGAGATGACATATATGGATTTTTGTGAAGGATAAAGAAGTAATGAAAAATTATTAATGAAAGACATAAAGTTATGAATGATATGATTTATTTAAAGAAACTCGACAAGGTGAAGTTTTAACCAGGAGTTGACAAGAATGGAGGCTTAATTTGTGTACGAAAGATATGATAATAGATAGTTTGTTGGGCTATAATATAATAGATGATATAGTAAAAAATTACGTGTGAATATAGCAACTAGATCTTTTAAAGAAACCAACTAGTCATTCGATTTTAACTAATGAAGAATATGAGTTCTCATAAACTAAGTAGAGAGGTGAAACAATTTATCGTAAGACAAGTTTTCATAAAGGACAAAAAATATTAAAGGAGTTGAGTGATGTGAACATTGTTATGATAGCTTTTAATACAATTAGTTTTTATGGATATGAGAGAAAGGAGATATGACAAGGAGTTATAATGGATGTGTACTTGAAAGATGACAAGTTGAATGACATAAAAAAGTGTGTCTTATAAGAATACGTGAATATGGAAACTTAGTTTGACTAACTAAAATCGATAAGAAGGAAAGCAATTTAAAATAAGATTTAAACAAGACTTATAAGAAGTATTATATTAAGTGTAATTAATTTATAAGTCACTTAGTTTGCATATACCTAGTTCTCTTCTAATTTGTGTGAAGTCTTCATGTTTTAATGGTTTAGTGAATATGTCTGCTAACTGTTGATTAGTGGGTATGAATTCTAGTTTAATTATGTTGTTTAAGACTTGTTCTCTTAAGAAGTGGTGTCTTATTTGAATGTGCTTAGTTCGTGAGTGTAAAATAGGATTCTTAGATAGGTTTATAGCACTCGTATTATCACAGAAAATAGTTGTATTTTCAAAATTTAAACCAAAATCTTTTAAAGTTTGTTTCATCCAGATAACTTGAGTACAAGCTAGGCTAGCAGCAATGTATTCGGCTTCAGTAGTTGATAATGATACACAATTCTGTTTCTTACTGAACCATGATACTAGTGAGTGCCCTAGCATGTGACATGTTCCACTTGTGCTTTTTCTGTCAGATTTACTTTCAGCAAAGTCAGCATCACTGTATGAGATTAGATCAAATGTAGAGGATTTTGAATAGAATAATCCAAAATCAACTGTGTTTTTTAAATATCTCATTATTCTTTTTACAGCTTTAAGATGTGATTCTTTTGGATTTGACTGAAATCTAGCACACAAGCAAACACTAAACATTATATCTGGACGGCTAGCAGTTAAATAAAGAAGTGATCCTATCATACCTCGATATACCTTTGTATCAACAGTCTTACCATCTTCATCTTTGTCCAACACAGTAGTAGTGCTCATAGGAGTGGATTTTGAAGCAGTTGAGTTCATGTTGAACCTCTTCAGAAGTTCATGAGCATACTTAGATTGATTGATGAAAACTCCATCCTTGGTTTGCTTAATATGCAGTCCAAGAAAGTAGGTGAGTTCTCCCATCATACTCATTTCGAATTCCTTCTGCATGGACTTAGAAAAATCTTCACAGAGAGTGTTGTTAGAAGATCCAAAGATGATGTCGTCGACATAAATTTGAACAATTAGGGTATGATTATTCACTACTTTGACAAAAAGTGTAGAATCTGCTTTGCCAACAGAAAAACCTATTTTTAATAAAAAGGTTTTGAGTCTTTCGTACCAAGCACGGGGTGCTTGTTTTAAACCATATAAAGCACGTTTGAGTTTAAAAACATGATCAGGGTATTGTTCATTTTCAAATCCTGGAGGTTGTTTTACATAGACTTCTTCATTTATAAAACCATTTAAGAAAGCACTTTTAACATCCATTTGAAATAATTTGAAATCCATATAGCTTGCATATGCTAAGAGCATTCTAATAGATTCAAGTCTAGCAACAGGAGCAAATGTTTCATCAAAGTCAATACCTTCCTCCTGGTTGTATCCTTGAGCTACTAGTCTGGCCTTGTTTCTTATAACATTACCTGTTTCGTCTAGCTTATTTCTGAAGATCCATCTTGTCCCAATGATTGGATGATCCTTTGGTCTAGGTACAAGATCCCAAACGTCATTTCTTTGGAATTGATTCAGTTCTTCAGTCATGGCTAGCATCCAGAACTCATCAATGATGGCTTCATCAATCTTCTTTGGTTCAAGTTGAGAAACGAATGCCATGTTTGCAATCCGTTCTAGTTGAGCTCTAGTTTGAACCCCCTTTGTTAGTTCTCCCAAAATCTGCTTTTGAGGATGATCTTTGATATCGACAAAGGTTCTTTGGTGATCATCTTCATTAGACTTAGCTGTGTTATCTAAAAATAAATCTGTACTTTCAACATCATCATCATTAGTTTGTATATGAACAGATTGATCAATAGATTCACAAAAACTAACATGCATAGATTCTTCAATAGTATTATGACTCTTATTGAAAACTCTGTATGCTTTACTATGACTTGAATATCCTAAGAATATGCCTTCAACAGATTTAGCATCAAACTTATCCAGGCTATCTTTTGTGTTTAGGATAAAGCATTTACATCCAAAGACTTTGAAATAGTCTATTCTTGGAGTTCTGTCATAGAATAGTTCATAGGGAGTTTTATTTAATAAGGGTCTAATGAGAACTCTATTTGTTATGTAGCATGCAGTATTAACAGCTTCTGCCCAAAAAGATTTTGCAAGATTATTGTGTTGGAGCATAGTCCTGGCAGATTCTTGAAGGGTTCTATTCTTTCTTTCTACTACACCATTTTGAGGTGCAGCTCTAGGAAAGGCAAAGTTATGAGAAATACCATGCAAGTTACAAAATTTTTTGAAGAGTTCATTTTCAAATTCTCCTCCATGGTCACTACGGATTTTAATAATAGAACAAGATTTTTCGTTTTGTAATTTGTTACAAAAGATTTCAAACTGACAAAACGTGTCACTTTTGTTTTTCAAAAATATTACCCAAGTAAATCTTGAGTAATCATCTACAATGACAAAAGCATATCTATTATGATTAAGGCTAGCTACCCTAGAAGGACCAAAAAGGTCCAGGTGGAGAAGCTCTAAAGGTCTTTTACTTGAAATGACATTTTTTGATTTGAAAGAAGATTTTGACAATTTTCCTAATTGACATGCATCACAAAAATAATTCTTTTTAAAAGATATGTTGGGTAACCCACGTACTAACTTATCTTTAGCTAGTTTAGACATGTATTTAGAATTGACATGGCCCATTCTCATGTGCCATAGATGTTGAGTGTCATTATTAGCTATGAGACAATGTTCTGTGATGTTTTCTAGGTATAGTTCATATATATTATTCTTTCTTATACCTTTTAAGATGATGTTTTCATTGGTGTCAACTATGAGGCATGCATCATGATTAAAGCTAACATTATAACCTGTGTCACACATTTGACTGATACTAAGTAGGTTATGTTTTAAGCCTTTAACAAGGATAACGTCTTTGATAAGAGGTTTGTCTATGTTACCAATATTTCCAATACCAATTATCAAACCTTTGTTGTTATCTCCAAAGGTGACGGTTCCTCCTTCTTTATGATGAAGAACAGCAAAAAGGTCTGGATGTCCTGTCATGTGCTTTGAACATCCACTATCTAATATCCATCTGCTCTTCTTCTTTGGAGCCTGCAAAACATTAAGTAAATATCCTTTTTGGTACCCAATCGGGTCCTTTTTTGTTAGACTTTGGAACCCATATCCATTTGGATTTGGGTTTGTCTATCTCTTTAGAGGAGTTAAAAAGATTAACATTGTAATACTCCTTATTTAGTTCAGATGAACTTTTCACAAACGTGGTCTTTTGATTTATACAAGAAGGTTTTTTGAAATGAGAATAGCCAATACCATTCTTGTAAAAAGAGACCTTCTGAGAGGATAAGAGTTTGTCCAAGTTCTCTTTACCTTTAGTAAACTTGAAAACCATTTTTATGAGGTTCTCAGTTTTACTTTTTAGCTCTGAAATCTCTACTTGCATATTTTTAGTTTTGGAGCTAGTAGAAGAAATTTCAGACATAAGCAAAAAAAATTTCTTTTTCAACTCAGAATTTTCACTGTTGAGTTTTTCATTCTCTTGAGAAAGCTTTAAATTTTCAGATTTTAAAACTTTATTTTTGAAACTTAATTTTCTAGATTCTTCAAATAGTTCTTGAAAAGCATCTAGAAGTTCTTCAAAGGAGAAATCAGAGATTTCACTTACCGAACTTTCGTTTGCCATGAAGCACATATTTGCAGTTTCGGCTTCATCATCACTTGACTCTTCACTAGTGGATGGTTCTGAATCATCCCATTGAGCATGCAGAGCCTTTTTCTTGAAGAACCTCTTCTTTGGTTCCTCAGTTTTGGACTTTCTTTTGAGAAGGGGACAGTCACGTTTTAAGTGGCCTGGCTTATTACACTGAAAGCACATGGGATCTTCTTTAAGATCTTTTCTTTCCTTGTGCCTGTTTGGAAGCCGATTCCTTCTCATGAAGCGCTGAAATTTTCTGGTAAGTAGCGCAATTTCTGATTCTTTATCTGAGTCTTCATTCTCAGATAGGGCTGGGAAAGCTAGAGTTTTCTTTACTTATTGCTCTTCTTCCCTTCTTTCTTTCATGTGGACTTCATAGGCCATAAGATTGCCTATTAAGTCGTCCAATGTAAGTTTAGATAAATCTTGAGCTTCTTCAATAGCAATAGTCTTTTTTTCCCAATCAGTTGTGAGAGATCTCAAGATTTTCTTCACCTTTTCAGTCTGGGAATATGTTACACCCAGAGATTTCAGATCATTGGTGATGTTGGTGAATCTGGTAAACATCTTTGTGATGGGTTCATCTTTGTTCATTTTGAACAACTCATATTTTCTAACAAGAGATGATATTTTGGCTTCTTTTACTTTGTTAGTTCCTTCATGAATAACCTCCAACGAATTCCAAATGTCATATGCAGATTCACATATAGATATTCTGTTGAATTCATTCTGATCAATGGCACAATACAAGGCATTCATAGCCTTTGCATTTAGGTTTGCCATTTTCTTTTCTTCATCAGACCATAAGTTATAGTCTACGGATGGAGATGTGTATGGATGCTCAACAATTTTCCATACAGCAAAGTCTATGGATTTGAGAAAGATAGCCATTCTGCACTTCCAATATCCATAGTTGGAGCCATTAAAGAAAGGAGGACGAGATGCGTGTTGACCTTCAATATCACGAGCATAAGAGGTAGATGCCATTTTTGCTGAAAGACTTGTTACGTCGAAACCAGCAAACCTGCTCTGATACCAAATGAAATTCCACTAGAGGGGGGGGTGAATAGTGAAATATGATAATGATCGATAAAATAAAATAATTAAGCAGTAAGGCACAACACATAAAACACAGAAGTTATCATGGTTCGGTCAATATCCAGACCTACATCCAGTCCCCAAGCAAACCACTTGAGATTTCTACTATAACATCCGAGTCACCGGATAAATAGTACAACACCCTCTTCCCAAGAGGTCTTCTTCTCTCAACAGAGAAGGGCAACACCCTCTTCCCAAGAGGTCTTCTTCTCTCAACAGAGAAGGACAACACCCTCTTTCACAGAGGTCTACTTCTTTAAACAAAGAAGGAATACAATGAATAAACAGAGTTACAATACTTCCTATAGAACCTTCAGAATGATATGAATGCACGAATGAAGGATTCTAAGAATGTTCTGTTTGTCACTCAGAGGATACTCTTTGTCAAAGAGCTGGACTTGACTTTTTCTCTTTTCTTTCTTTTTCTTTTTCTCTTTCTTTTTCAAGGCTCTCTTTTCAAATCACGAATAGAAAATTTTTCTCTTTGTAAGCTCACACGTCTATTTCATTCTTCTTGTTGAATAGTTTATGTGTGTGTGTTTATATAGCTTATAAAAAGTAGTCGTTACATTTTGGAATTGTAACTTTTTGAAATGTGAAATGTTAGGTCATTTCAAAAACATCTTTTAGAGAAGTTCGAGAATGCCTTTTTCCATAAAGGTAAAATAGAGGGTACACTAGTCGTTGTAATATTTTCAGGTAATACATATTTTATGTGAAAAGTCTATTTCTTACAATAGTACATTTGAACGTTGGGTTGTAGTTTTGCCTTTATTCTAATTAATGATTTGAGGTACATTAGTACTTCCTTACTTTAAATGAGTATAAGTACTATGAGTGCTTTGAGATATTTATTTGTACATAGTCATGTCAAGTGTATTCTTTATGTAGTGTATTTCAAAGTCTCCAGAGAGAATGAGGACCAAAAAGAAGGTCGACATTCTTTGGGAAGGATATTTAGAAAGGATTTGTTACAGAAGGCATTTAATGCTTTGTAGAGAGAATGATGACTTCAAGTAAGTCGACATTCTATGGTTATGAAAAAAGGTAACTAGAGTCCTTTTAAACCCATATTTTATTTATTTTTCTTATGTGTAGCCGATTTATGTTTTTGTCTTCTTCTTGTATTTAAGAAACATTTCATTTAAAGAAGATAACTAAAGTCTTTTCAAAAACATATTTTATTTGTTTTTCTTATGTAGTCGATTTTATGTTTTTGTCCTCTTCTTATATTAAAAAACATTTCATTAACGAAGATAACTAAAGTCTTTTCAAAAACATATTTTATTTGTTTTTCTTATGTAGCCGATTTTATGTTTTTGTCTTTTTCCTACATTCCTTTTTTTTTTCATGTTGTCTTGTATATAGTGTAAAGTACAATGATAAAATGTCTTTTTCATAAAAGGTTGTAAGAAGGTACAATTATTATATGACAAAATGTCTTTTTCATAAAAGGTTGTAAGAAGGTACACTTATTGGTTTTAAAAAAAGAAGCTTTTTGAAACTATCGTATACTTTTATGATATAGTATGTATGAATGAGTATGTAATATGCAAAATGCAAGTTCCTGAAGGTTCTGTTACATATGACTCTAAAGAAGAAAAAAATCTTCATCTTGAGGTAGCCGATTTCTTCATTTGAGCTTTAGGAAAGCATGGCTCATCAAGCTTTTTCTTCAAGGAGTATGATTGCACCATAGATGTACTTGAACAGGAAGTCTTCATCCTTATTGGGTGAGATATCCTTGCATCAAATACTCGTTAGATTTAAGGCAAAACATATTCAGTCATAATATAACATTATTTCAAGAGACATATTATCATATCATATAAAATCAAATGAGACAGTGTATCATATTATGTGACATCAAAACCGAGTTTCTCAACACAAATCCATTTTAGGATCCAGAGTCCAACTTTTACATTGGATCTTAGATTTCAGATCTAAATCCATTCTAGGATCCAGAAATCAATTCTACATTTGGATCTCAGATTTCAAATCCAAATTCATTCTAGGATCCAGAACCCAACTCCCACATTGGATCTCAGACTCCAGATCCAAATCCATCTTAAGGTCCAGAGTCCCACTCTACATTGGATCTCAGACTTCAGATCCAAATCCATCTTAGGATCCAGAGTTCAACTCTACTTTGGATCTTAGACTTCAGATCCAAATCCATCTTAGGATCCAGAACTCCATTCTACATTTGGATCTCAGACTTCAGATCCAAATCCATCTTAAGATCAAGAACCCAATTCTACATTTGGATCTTAAACTTCAAATCCAAACCCATTCCGAGATTCAGAACCCAAGTTCATCTTGGATTCCAAATCTTGGATCCCATTCCGTTTAGGATCCGGAATCCATTCCCAATTCTAGATTTCAAAATCCAAGTCCATTTCCAGGTCTCATTTGAACTTCCTAAATCCATTTCTATTCTTAAATACCATTTGGTTTTCTCAGATTCATCCTAAGATTCAAATTCAGTATCACTTCAAAGAACTTCATCTCCTTCTCCCAAATCCATGATTAAATTCAAAGTCCATTTCTGACTTCGAAACTTCATCTCCTTTCATTTTTAAAGCTTCAAGACATTCTTTCTCATTTATTTTCCCAACTCTGATTTACTCCAAAGACTTAGAACTTCTCTGATCTATCTCAGAGTTCTAAGTTAGATTCAAACAATCCTTTATCAAATTCATCTCAGAATACTTGGAAACTGCCAAAACATTCTTCTTAAAAAGAGCATATATCCTTGCATTGCACAAGTATGATTCTTTGTGCATTTAGAGTTAGGATAAATTCTTAGATTATATTTAGGCAAAGCAAAAGGCATAGATTCGATCCTTGGTTCGATTACCCCTGGTAAAGGCGCCAGGAACAGTCGAACCTCGTACCGACGAGCGAATCCCGTCTCTCCATCTTCTCGCAACATTTTAAAAAACGGAGGTGAGTTAAATTTCTAAATATTTTCAAATCAAGGTCAAGTGAGACCGCGCGAAATAGTTCCTCCTCTCTCTTTCTTTCTTTCTTCTCTCTTCTCTCTTTCTTTTCTGTCTTTTATTTCTCTCCCTTCAAAAAGGAGGAAAATAAAGGCTGGAAAAGGAAAAGAAAAGGAAGAGAGAGAAACCACAAGAGAATAGGAAAAATTTTGTGATGATCACAGTTTTGGCGACCGTGATGGGACCCGTCTTCGTCCGGTTGGATCTATGACTTTGCTTTGCTTTAATATAGTCTAAGTCTTTATTCTAACATATGTCAGCTACATTTCCATGCAAACCTTAGTAGCCTAGACTCTGTCCTAAAGCTGACATCATTGCATATAGGATCTAAGTATGGTTTGGTAGGACCATATTGAGGAGATTATATCCATGTTCACATTAAACTTAGGTCTTAAATACAACTCTCTTCAATTTTAGGGATTGAATGCAAAACAATGTATGCAAGTGTATGCTTCTCTTTATTTAAATCTATCTCTTTAGGACTTGCATTAGAGCCTTCTGATTTTTTTGCATGTTGATCATATTTTGAAAACATCCCTACCTATATTGTCTCGGTCTTCACGTTGTTGGGCTGTCTCACTGAACCATAGTTCGGGAGAGAGCCTCACAACTGAACCACTTATTTGGGTTCGCGTCCCCCTACCACGTACCTAAGGGCCATAGTCCGAGGTATATCGGTAGGTGCTCAAGGATGTTGGGAAGCCTTTACCTTAGAACCGGAGTAAATACTTTATATGCCGCGTACTTCGAGCTTCAGCTTGAGTATATTGGCGTACCTTGATTGGAATCAGATGATATAAATCTTAGAGTTAGGATTAAGGTCCTATCAGCCATTTCAAATATTGCATATAGAGTCAGCTTTAGGGAGTGTTGTTTGTATATCCTTGCTTGTATATCTGTGATTGTGTGATATTTTATATCTTCCTTATATTTTCCAAAACCCTGGGTATATGTTTCAAAATGTCCTCTTTATTTTTAAAACCCAGGTGTATTTTTCTTTATCCTTTTCTTCTTCTTCTTCTAAAAATTCTTCAAAAAATTCTTCTGATCCTGTCTGCAAGTTCTTAAAATTTTAAATCTTTACCATTTGTTCTCAAATTTCATTTATTCTTTTATTTTCTTCTGATTTTATATTCTTGTTTATATTTCCATAAAAACCTCTTTCAGTCGAGAGATATCCTTTTCGAAATGGTATTTTCTTTCATATTTTAGTTGGTTACTCTCCCTCGTAGAGTAAACAACACAATTGTCACAATACTCAATCCCTAGTAAAGGGATACATTTTTTTAGATTTCAACCTAAATCCTCCCTCTTGTCAAAACTTCTCCAAAAAGTTTCTTTGGTCTAAAAACCTCCACTTTTCCTCCACAGAGAGTTCTGATATTTCAAAAATGGTCACGACAAGAGGGGGACAGTTCCTCAACTCAGCGACAGTGAGGTGGAGGAGATAAGCTCTCCTAAATCAGTCAGGGGACAAGGTCAGAGCAAGAAGGATGACATCGACCCTGCTATGTATGATATGTTCCAAAAGATGATGGCAAGGATGATGTCAGAGCAAGCCGAGGCCAAGCTGAAAGAGGCAGTTCCTAAAAGCAAGCTGAGGAAGAAGCCTGTAAAGAAGCAAGTCAGAATCATCAGGAAGAAGGTACAGCCAGACACTACATCTGAGGAATCAGAGTCAGTCGAGGAAGAATCGAAAGAGGAAGAGCAGATTGTCTACAAGCAGAATCCTCCGAGGCAGTCCGTAAAAATAGCTGCAGAAGAGCTTGAATCCGTCAACAAACCCAAGTCTGGGGCTCCAGCAGAGGACCTGATGAGACAGCAAATGAAGGAGATGAATCGAGCAATTAAAGACATTCAAGCCAAGGGTAAGGGCCAACAGACCTACATCGGCGAAGATTTTTATGATGGTCTAGATGGGGACGATAACCTGGAGAATCTTCCCCGCAAGTTTCTCAAATTTGACGGGACTGGCAACCCTAAAGCCCATTTAGCCACATTTTATGCAGAGTGCAGCCGTTTTAGGAAAGATAACAGGGCTCTATTCATCTGTTTTCCCCACAGTCTGGAGGGTGTAGCAGCCAGATGGTATGCCGATCACATCAATCCTATTGAACTACGAGAGTTCGATAAGGTAGTAAATCTGTTCATCGAGCGCTTCTTATTCAACACTGAAGCCTCACCTACATTAAATCATCTTTACAACCTGAAGCAAGGAGAGACTGAAAGAGCAGGTGATTTCATTCACAAGTGGAGAAGCACCTGTAATAAGATGAAGGTGCCCATTCCAGAGGAGCACGCATTGCAGGTAATCCTCAACAATTTCTCTCAGCCTATAAGGAGCCTCATCGCCACTTCCCCAGCGAAATCCTTCATCAAGTTGATTGAGCGAGCTGAATGGCTCAAAGCAGGAATAGAAAGCAGACTTTACGAGGGCACGCCTCTGATCAAGAATGTCCAAGACCAGAAGAAGAAGGCGCAGTTTGCTCATTCAGTTGATGCCTCCTGCAATAATCTTGGCAGCAGCAGCAAAGGAAACAAGAACAACAGTGACAGTGGTCCGAGAGTAGATCAGGGCAAGGGGCAGAAGGAGAGATCTTATAAGAACAATGACAAGCCGCTTCTGACTGGCATTCAACAAAAAGGGGATCTTCAAGAGAAGCCCAAGTACATCAAGTGGGAGAAAGATCGAGTCTTCACTCCTTTAGATCAAACTATGGAAACAATTCTGGATTACCTGTTAAAGCACGAGATGATCAAGCTCCCTAAAATAGCGGATCCTCCCGTAATCTTGGAAAAATTCAAGGATCAATTCTGCAAGTACCACAAGGCAACGGGGCATGATACAGAGCACTGCTTCGTCCTCAAGCACATGATACAAGACTGCATTGACAGAAGTGAGCTGATAGAGGACGAGGAAGAAAAGCAGCCAGCAGTCCTGACAGAACCATTCCCGGACCACTCAAAGAATTGATAAAGCCAAAGTTTTTGTTTGCTTTCGTCTCTTTTTGTCAGTTGTCTTGTAGGGGCTAGTCAGCCCAGTCTTCTATGAGTCCTTTCCTTTTTCAAGTTCTTGTAAATATTCAGTTGTTATCGAACCTTTTGCTTATTAATGAAATGTCAATTTTTCTTTATATCTTTGATATTCAAATACTTCCTTTTTTCGCTATACTGGGGCATTTTAATTCCCGTTCTTTTTCAGAATGCGGGGCAATTCTGAAATCATCCATGAGAGTAATGATATTACCTATGAGGGCTTTTTCAAAATTATGAAATTTTAAAAATCTTCGTTATGACCAAGGAGTTCAAATATTCCTTAGTCTAACCTTTGACAAAAAATCAACCCTCGTGTTGATCATGTCTTCAAAAATAAGTTTTTCAAACCAATATATTGAAAGATCAACCCTTGTGTTGGTCTTATCTTCCAAAATGAATTTTAAACTTTTATATTCAAAGATCAATCCTTGTGTTGATCTTATCTTTCAAAATGGATTTTAAATCTTTATATTCAAAGATCAACCTTTGTGTTGATCTTATCTTTCAAAATGGATTTCAAATCTTTATAGATCAACCCTTATCTTTCAAAATGGATTTCAAATCTTTATAGATCAACCCTTATCTCTCAAAGTGGATTTCAAAACCTTTATATTCAAAGATCAATCCTTGTATTGATCTTATCTTCCAAAATGGATTTCAAATCTTTTTATTCAAAAGATCAACCCTTGCGTTGGTCTTATCCTCCAAAATTGATCTCAAAACTTTTCAAAGATCAACCCTGGCGTTGTTCTTATCTTTTAAATGGGTTATAAATCATCATATTCAAAAATCGACCCTGTGTTGGTCTTATCTTCCAAGATTGGTTTTTAAGCATTACCTTCAAAGATCAACCCTTGTATTGATCTTATTATCAATTTCGAACTATTGTCAGATCTATTGTTGATCTTCTTCTTCAAAATTAGGTATTCAAGACCATTGCCTTCGAAAATTAACCCTCATGATAATCTCTCATGTTTTGATTTAAAGGATCAGATCTCGCGCTGATCATTCTTCTTGTGGTGGATTTTCTCCCGCCAAAATGATTTCTCATTTATCTTTTAGATAAGCATTTTCCTTCCAAGATCCCATATGCAGGCAGGATCAGAAAACTCCTTTTTCTCAAATCTTATAAATTTTCAGTTAAATTTTTGGTATTTTTATTTGTTCCATTCATCTTATTCATATTTTTATCAAGTTTACATCAATTTTATCAAGTTTTATCATGTTTATCAATATTTCATCAATTCTATTAAAATTTTATCAATTCTTCCACCCTTTCAGGTTAAGGGATAAACCTGATGCCTCTTTCCCATGAGGTATTTTCTAAATATTCTTTGTAGCCCCTTTCAGGTTAAGGGATACACCTGACCCTCGTTGTCCGAGGTGTACCCTTTCAGGTTAAGGGATAAACCTGACCCTCGTTGTCCGAGGTGTTCCCATTCAGGATAAGGGATAATCCTGAAACCCCTCGTAGGAGCAATAACGCTACCTATGAGGATTCTTTTGTAAATACAAGTTTTGTCGATCTTTGTTGATTTTTTAGATTTATATAAATTTCCCTTCATTAAATTTTCCTTAAATCCTGTTCTTCTCCCATTCAGGATAAGGGAAAATCCTGAGACCCCTTGTAGGAGCAACAACGCTACCTATGAGGATTCTTTTGTAAATACAAGTTTTGTTAATCTTTATTGATTTTCTAGATTTATATCAATTTGCCTTCACTAAATTTTCTTAAAAATTCTATTCTGCTCCCATTCAGGATAAGGGAAAATCCTGAGACCCCTTGTAGGAGCAACAACACTACCTATGAGGATTCTTTTGTAAATACAAGTTTTGTTAATCTTTATTGATTTTCTAGATTTTTATCAATTTGCCTTCGCTAAATTTTCTTAAATTCTATTCTTTTTCCCATTCAGGATAAGGGAAAATCCTGAAACCCCTCGTAGGAGCAATAAACGCTACCTATGAGGATTCTTGTGTAAATACAAGTTTTTGTTGATTTTCTAGATTTATATCAATTTCCCTTCATTAAATCTCTTTTAAATTCTCTTTCCCATTCAGGATAAGGGAAAATCCTAAGACCCCTCGTGGGAGCAATAACGCTACCTACGAGGATTCTTTTGTAAATACAAGTTTTGTCAACCTTTATTGATTTTATAAATTTATATCAATTTCTCTTCACCTTCTTAAATTCTATTTTATTCAGGACAAGGGAAAATCCTGAAACCCCTCGTAGGAGCAATAACGCTACCTACGAGGATTCTTTTGTAAATACAAGTTTTCGCCAACCTTCATTGATTTTCTAAATTTATATCAATCTCTCTTTATTAAAATTTCTTAAATTCTTTTTCATTCAGGAAAAGGGATAATCCTGAGATCACTCATAGGGGCAACCATGCTACCTGTGAGAGTTCTTTTTACAAAAATAAAAATCAAATTTTCCTCAAATGTTCTATATTTTTTTCAAAGTTCTATATCCTTTCGTATTCTCAAAGTTTATTCTTTTTATATCCCCCGTCACATACCTGGTCCATCTAAATCATAGATCATAAATTCTAAATCTTGTCATATTCCTTCTAAATTCAAGTCTCAGGTTATATTTTCATAAAATCTTCTATTTCCCCTTCAGGTTAAGGGATAAACCTGAATCATTCTTTTCCTAAACTCTCATCAAATGTCTATTTCATTACCCTTTCAGGTTAAGGGATAAACCTGAATCATTCTTTTCCTAAATTCTCATCAAATGTCTATTGCATTTCCCCTTCAGGTTAAGGGATAAACCTGAATCATTCTTTTTCTAAATTCTTTTCAAAAATGTCTATTCTATTTCCCCTTCAGGATAAGGGATAATCCTGAAACCTTGGCCATTCTTCTTGCTTCAATCTCTAAATATCTTAAATAGGCCAATCTCCTTCCCGATTCTCGGTTGGAAAAACCTGGTGCTCGCACTGGTTATTTTGCTAAAGTTTTTAAATCTAAAGATCAAGTTCAGTCCTCGTATTGGTTGTCTTTCAAAAGTCTCAATCTTAAATCAGGACGTTAAAAATTAAATGAAATGTCCCAGCTACTTCGCTGGTCGTTAAATGATTAAATGAAATGTCCCAGCTACTTCGCTGGTCGTTAAATGATTAAATAGAATGTCCCAGCTAGTTCGCTGGTCATTAAATAAAATGTCCCAGCTACTTTGTTGGTCGTTAAATGATTAAATGAAATGTCCCAGCTACTTCGCTGGTCGTTAAATGATTAAATGAAATGTCCCAGCTACTTCGCTGGTCGTTAAATGATTAAATGAAATGTCCCAGCTACTTCGCTGGTCGTTAAATGATTAAATGAAATGTCCCAACTACTTTGTTGGTCGTTAAATAAAATGTCCTAGCTACTTCGCTGGTCGTTAAATGAAATGTTCCAACTCATTCGTTGGTCGTTAAATGAAATGTCCCAGCTACTTCGCTGGTCGTTAAATGAAATGTTCCAGCTACTTCGCTGGTCGTTAAATGAAATGTTCCAACTCCTTCGTTGGTCGTTAAATGAAATGTCCCAGCCACTTCGCTGGTCGCTAAATGAAAGGTTCCAGCTACTTTACTGGTCGTTAAATAAAATGTTCCAACTACTTCGTTGGTCGTTAAATGAAATGTCCCAGCTACTTCGCTGGTCGTTAAATGAAATGTTCCAGCTACTTCGCTGGTCGTTAAATGAAATGTTCCAACTCCTTCGTTGGTCGTTAAATGAAATGTCCCAGCCACTTCGCTGGTCGCTAAATGTAAGACCCAAAATTTTTCAGAAAATATCTGAATAAAATTCATGAGGCATTTACCGGTAAAAATAACATTTCTTCTCAGAATGCGAAACGAAGCAATTCCTGCGAGCCAGTTATACTTAGGATATTCGTCGAATCGCGAATATATGCTCAAACACTCTGGAAGACATAACTTCCTACCAGAATGAAATCAAAGGATTCCTGCGAGCCAACTTTCGTAGTTACGTCAATACGAAGGGAATGGCGTACTCAGAATTTTTCGGAAAAAAAAATCGTCGAAAACCCGAAATTCTTGTGGGACCCACGAAAATATTGGTGGGACCCACAGGAATATTCCTCAGAAAATATCTGGTGGGACCCACAAAAATATCCCATAGAATATCCAAGTGGGCCCCACACCAAGGAACCTCTTGGCATTAAAAAGAAGCCAAGGGCAAATGGGTAAAGGGGAAACTTGGGTCCCAAGTTTCATTTCCTATAAATAAAGGCCCTCCCCTTTAGAAAAAATCGTCCCCCCCCCTTTCTAGCCTCCTCTTTCTCTCTCCTACTTCCTAAAACCTCCCCTACCTAGCCTAGCCCACCTGAGCCCACCTGACCTGGTCTGAGCCTGCCTGACTTAGCCTGAGCCTGCCTGACCTGGTCCTAACCCACCTGACCTGGGTCTGAACCCACTTGATCTGGTCCAAACCCAGTTGACTTGACTTGAACCTAGTTGGGTTTAAAGTCAAAGTCAAAGTCCTTTTTGGTTCAGATTCCGGTTTGGATTTCTGAACCCAGACTTAGCCTACTTGAGCTGAGTTCAAACCTGCTGAACCCAGTTGACTTGGATCGAACCCTGTTTGATTCAAACCACTTAGGTTGAGTAGCTTGACCTGCTCTACCTCTTTCTCAACTAAGTCAGCTTCATCTGACTTAGTCTGACCTCTCGAAGGAAGGCTCGAAGCCAAAGGAGCGACCCAGAGCTATTTCTTCCACGATTTGAAGTAAGTTCGCTTCATTAAACCATCTCTCTCAAGTATTTGATTGTTTGTATATAGCATATACTTTCTGAAGTAGTATCTTGCTTTAGTTCTTGGTTGAGCCCTCTAGGACGCTTCGGTGTTCACGCGCTCGCCTCGTAACTATCGTCGGATATATATGTTCGAATGCGCAGTATATGCGTTCTTCAAAAAAAGTACATCGCCCTAGTTCTTGGTTGAGCCCTCTAGGACACTTCGGTGTTCACTCGCTTGCCTCGTAACTATCGTTGGATACAAATCTAGGTGTATATCTGCTGATTCTGCCGACGCGTCTTATATCGCACAGGCTATGTAATTTACCTTTACCGTCGCGTCGTATGATGCCAAGGCTCCCTGTTTTCTGCACTTCCGATTACTGCATTTACTTACGCCGTCACGTCGAACGATGCCAAGGCTCTTGCTTTCTGCAATGTATTTACTTACGTCGTCGCGTCGAACGATGCCAAGGCTTCTGCTTTGTTATATATGTAGAATATTTCGTTCAGTTACACACCCTGAACAATAGTATATGCATTTCTTTACGCCGTCGCTGTATAAAGCACAGGCTTCTGCTTATACTATATATATAGCGCATAAATGAGCGTTCAAATGGAGATCAACTCCAAATCGCCCATGCGATTCCTTGACCGCTCCTCGTTCAAGATTCTGCTTGACGAATGAAGCCCCTATTGGAAAGGCTTCGCTTTTTGGCAAAATGCTCTTTACGTAAAGACTAAGTCAATTACGTATGGCCTGGCTATGGCCAAGGGTTCTTGCAACCTTGATGGATGCAAAGTACGCACAACGGTGCGCATCCATTTCCCGAATTAAGCGTGGCGATTTCCTACCAAAGAGGGGAGATGCCGCTGAAATGGATAAAAGAAACGCACGCTTTCTCCGTAAAAGAGAGGAAGTGCTGCTGAAATTTCTGAAGAAGCTAAGAATAGCTTAGAAAGAACGTATCAGGATACTCTGACATATAGCAGAGTGCTACCCAGTTCATGGTTTGCCCCCTACAACGTAGAAGGGTTCGTCGTACCACTGCCGGTAGAGCAGGGAAGGTACTGACGAAATGGTTGGCAGAAGAGCTGCCGGAACCAATGGAACGGCATAATGATGTCCGTTGATGGAACGATGCCAGATCGGCTTGTATCCTTGTGCCTGCAAGGGCACCTTGCTCGTAAGGGCCGCTGAGCCAGAGTAGAGGTTGCGCCTTGGCTAGGTTTGGACTCGTTGCGTAAAAATACGCCGAGTAGCCGATCTATTTAGATCGAGTCATATGCATGCTCATTGAGAACGGTTACGCAACCAGACTCGTAAGGGCCGAAGAGCCAGAGTGTGTTGTTTCCACCCAAAGAGGTGTGATGCTCGTGGTGGCCGAAGTGCCAAAGAGCAGTGTTCTGCATGAATATGAATAAGACTTAAGGTCGCACATACCCCGCAGTTGAAAATCGTGTTAGGGGTACCCCCTCAGTAATGACTGTGTTGGGGCAGACTGAATGGGGTCGGGTACATACTCCCATAGTGCTGAAAGCATGGGCTGCCTAAATGGCATGCAGATTCTGTCCAAATAATTGTAAGACTGGCAGACCCCTTCAGGAATTATGCTCACTGTGGAATGACAGTGATGGTACAGCCTTGAGTGACATGTATTTTACTTTGGACCTGATAGAGTCCACGATGACCTCAGTCACTCATGGGTTTTGGGGTCGTGGTTATCCTTAAGATCTAAGGATTGAACCCAACTACTGCAAGTAGAGGATGCATCCGAATATGGGCCTAGTAGGGTTCTCCCAGTTGAAACACATTGCCCTACTATGGATAGGGTCAACAGGCCTCTGGGGTATCTAAAATACATAGAATAATCAACCCCCAGAACGTCGCGTTGATGCCCGGACAATATCTCTACCTGCGTACCAAAGGCGGGAGCGGTTAATTATCAAAAAATGCATTAGTTCTAGGTACAGCGATGCTTTGAATGTATGAGTGGATGACGTGTTGAGTCAGTCCTGCATAACCTTTGTGAAGGTGTCATGTTCGGTATACTACTGGACCGACTGGGCAAAGACCCGTGTTGTATCCGCACGACTAAGCGAAGCTCGAGGAGTTGTCCTTAGATGCGTGGGATACGGATGTGCCAAGTATGAAGACTTGAGCTAGACATCACTTTGAGACCCGGAAGAGGTCATGGCTAAGCATGGAGACTTAAGCGGCTATTCAAATCACAGCCCTGAAAAGGCTTGCTCTAAGTCATGAGGACTCGAGTGGATGTTCAACTCATAGCCCTACGGAGGCTCTTGCGATATACGCTAAGTCTTGGAGGCTTGAGCGTCGTTATTGCGCATTGCGACCCTGAGTGGTCATTATCGTACTTGAGTTGAATGGATGTATGACTGCATGCTTACCAGACCATCAGTGGTTCTGACCCCGTTTTATGGGGATTTCAGGTGTTGAACCTGCGTGGCGATATGCGGAGCAAGGCGGCATCGAGTTCCAGGGTTTCTCTAGACAGAGTTGTACTGCTTCCTTTTTATTGAACCTACACTGCTTTTCTAAACAGTAGTGTTGTAATAAACATGTAGTTTTCGATAAATGGAACACTTTGGTGGTCAATGAGTTGCTTGGCCACATACCTGCAACGTGCTTGGAGTTTTCTAAAACTGACGACTCATTATCGTCTGATTCCGCTGCTAAAAGCTTTTCTAAATTCCGCTGCAAAGAAAAAAAAAGAAATTCATGAAAATTTTAACTTAGCTTTGTTTTGGAAATCTGGGGCGTTACAGAATTGGTATCAGAGCATGAGTCTGAGAAACCTGGTTCAAGATCCGTCATGGTCCCGATATCGCACTGTAAGTATATGTTTTTATACTTTTGTTCTGATCTGGGTGCATCTTTGTATAGATAGCAACTCATGACTCGCGTGGATACTGCTATCGCTGCAAGGTCATGCACGATGAGTGGATATGCCCGTATGAAGTCCAAGACTGCCAATACTGTGGCGAAGATGGGCATTCCGCCAACGAATGCCAAAGGAAATATACCGCCGATATGGGTCGGCGGGCTTTAAAGGGTCTCAGGGATGAGACTTCGCGTGTCAGTGGACCGCATCTCTCTAGTGTTGGGAGCAACCATACCCCAACATATTTTGATGAATTACCAAGGCTGAGGGATTTTGATTTGAACTTCCCTGCGGAGGTCTATCACTCGCCAAGCTACCATCCGGCATCACATATGCCGAGCTTAAATGGCAGGAACAAAAGAGGGGATTCTTTCTGTTCGCCAATCATTATTCCAGACTCCCAGAGTCTTGATCTTGCTGACTGGGAAAGTCGACTTGAGTCCCTCATATATCCCCAATATTCGCTTGCTAGTGCGGAAGTGTCGCCCAAGCCAAAGCTAGTAGTGCCTGCACCAAGGCCATGTGGCAATAGATGGACCTTTTGGAGTTCGTCTTCATCAAAGAAATCCAAGTCTTAAAGAGACTGGTGATGTTTTGGAGTCAGTAGACTCATGTATATAGTTTCTCAACGCCTAAAGTCTGCCAGTGCGGCATGACGTTTTGTTTAAGGCGATGCTTGTGTAAATGTGATGTATATTAAGTAAATAAAGCTTTTTACTTCCATATATACATCGAGAAACTAAAAACAAGTGCTTGTGTGTGCATAGATAAATGGCTCCTACGATAAGGAGAACCACGCCAAGCGAGGAGTCCCATACGCAAGGATTCCTGTTGGAAACACTCAATAATCTGGTTACCGCCATCCGTGAAACAAGGCCAGAACCAGTCGCACCACGAAACGAGCACCTGGGAGGAGTGACTTATGAGAAGTTCCTCAAGCTTGACCCACCAGTTTTCATTGGCAGAGTCGATCCTGAGCTCGCAGAGAGTTGGATCGAAGAGACATAACGTGCCTTCTCAGTACTGGGAGTACCAGAAGAGAAAAAGACCAACTTTGGCACGTATCGGTTGAAAGACAATGCACGGAAGTGGTGGGATACCACTAAACTTATCCAGTTCTCACAAGTCGAAGTCATTCCTTGGACTGACTTTCGGAGGACTTTTATGGATAACTACTTCCCGTTGCATTCCAGAAACAAGAAAAAGATGGAGTTTCTGGAGTTGGAACAGGGCGGTATAAGTCTAATGGACTATACCACCAAATTTCAGAATCTAGAGCGCTACTGCTCTCGATTGTTCGAAACAGACCAAGAAAGGGCCGACAAATATGTGAATGGTCTGCGCGAAGGGTTGCGATCTCGAGTGATAACAAGCATGCCTTCGACTTTTCAGGCTGCAGTAGCAGCAGCTTCAAAAATCCAAGAGGATTGGGCGCGATCTAAAGTGATCATAGCAAAGAAGCCCATAGTGAATGGTGGGAATCGTAAGAGGACGTTTCCAAGTGGCCAGGGTTCACGACAACCCTATCAAAAGAAGAAGTTCCAAGGAGGGAACAACACTCAACAAGTCGTGAGGCCAAGACAGAACACAACTCCGAATGGTCAGCAGTCCAACTTCAGCTGCCCAAGGTGTCGTATGAACCACCCCGGAAAGCCATGTCCTCGTGACATTGGTGGGTGCTTGTATTGTGGCAAGATGGGCCACTTTATAAGGGATTGCGCCAAGAAGGTTGCAGATGAACAGAGGAGTAATGCCGGATCTGCCGGACCCTCTCGACCAACACCACAACGTTCTCAGTTTCAACGACCTCCACCTAGAGTAGAACAAAAGGCCTACTGTAGGTCGTGTATATGCTGTAACGACTGAACAAGTCGAAAATGGTGACCTGATTGAAGGCACCGTACCTGTTAATGGACATGCAGCTTACGTCTTGTTTGATTGTGGTGCTACTCATACGTTTATCTCCGACGATTTCACCGAACAACTCCACGCTTCGGTACAACCGATTGATAAAATGATCGAAGTGTATAACCCGTTGGGTTCACGCACCAAATGTATTCGGTGTGTGAAAAATTTGGATATTGAGATAGCAGGGCAACACTTGCCTACTGACGCCATCCTGATCGATATGATACAGTACGATGTCATTCTGGGAATGAATTGGTTGGCTCAGAATAATGCCAAGATTCTGTGCCGCGAGGGTAGAGTGATTCTATCTCGACCCGGATTGCCTAAGATGGAATACCGGTTATCCAAACTTGTTCCACAGAAAAGGCTCATATCAGCACTTAAGGTACAAAAACACCTTAGGAAGGGTTGTGTGGCCTTCCTGTTGAGTCTCTCGGTGGAAAAATCCAACGACCAACCCCTTGAGAGTTTGGAAGTGGTACGGGAGTTTCCCAATGTATTTCCTGAGGAATTGCCAGGACTTTCGCCACTTCGTGAGGTTGAATTTGGAATTCAATCCTTACCTGGAACAACGCCGATATCCAAAGCCCTGTATCGAATGGCGCCAGCTAAACTCAGTGAGTTGAAGTGTCAGTTGGAAGAACTGATGGAACAAGGGTTCATCCGACCGAGTGTGTCACCGTGGGGAGCCCCGGTACTGTTTGTAAAGAAGAAGGATGGATCCCTTCGGTTATGCATCGATTATCAGATGCTTAACTAGGCAACTGTTAAAAATAAGTACCTGTTACCTCGGATTGAGGACTTATTCGATCAACTCATAACAGCGAGGGTGTTCTCCAAGATCGACCTCAGGTCTGGGTACCATCATCTCAGAGTAAAGGAAGAGGATATACCCAAGACTGTCTTCAGAACGAGATACGGCCATTATGAGTTCGTAGTAATGCCCTTTGGACTCACTAATGTGCCTGCTGCCTTTATGGATCTAATGAACCAGATATTCAGACCATATTTGGATAGCTTTGTCATCGTCTTTATTGATGACATTCTCGTATATTCTGAGAACAAGGAACAACACATGGAGCACTTGAAAATCGTCTTGAAAACCCTTCAAGATAACCAACTCTATGCTAAGTTTTCAAAATGTGAATTCTGGCTAGACAAAGTGATGTTCCTTGGTCATGTGATCTCGAAAGATGGAATCGCAGTAGATCCTGCGAAGGTGGAAGCTGTGATGGACTGGAAGCAGCTAGAAAATATTACTGAGGTCCGTAGCTTCCTTGGACTTGCCGGATATTATCGGAAGTTCATACAAGACTTCTCTCGAATCGCAGTACCGATGACGAAATTACTGAAAAAGGGAGTCAAGTTTGAATGGACGGACCAGTGTAAGGAGTGCTTTGAGGTTCTCAAACAGAGGCTTACCACTGCCCCTGTCCTTACCTTACCTTCTGGTCAGGGAGGCTTCGTTGCTTATACCGATGCCTCGGGAACAGGTCTGGGTTGTGTGTTGATGCAGCATGGCAAAGTAATCGCCTATGTATCATGACAGTTGAGAGTCCATGAGAAAAACTATCCAACCCACGACTTGGAGCTTGCCGCGGTAGTGTTCGCACTTAAAATCTGGTGACACTACCTATATGGAGAGAAATTTGAGGTCATGTCGGACCATAAAAGGCTAAAATACCTCTTTTCTCAAAAAGAACTCAATATGCGGCAACGGCGATGGCTGGAATTCCTCAAAGACTATGAATTCACGCTTTCCTATCACCCTGGAAAGGCGAATGTTGTAGCAGATGCCCTTAGTCGCAAGACTGTTGGCACTCTGGCCAGCCTAATCGGACAATGGAAGTTAATGGAGGATTTCGTCAATTGAAAGCCATTTTTGGCTGATTCTGGCAGAATCCAAACGTCATGTTTGACGATCCACATTGAGTTCCTCGATCGCATCGTAGCCGAACAGTTCAAGGATCCCCAGTACTTGGAATTGAAAGCTCGTGCTGAAAAAGATGACACTTTCTTCCATTTGAAAGAAGATGGAGGAATATGGATGGAAGAAAGGATTTGGGTTCCAAATAACCCTGAGCTAAGACAGAAAGTACTCCAGGAGGCTCATAATAGCAAGTACACCATTCACCCTGGAGGTACGAAGATGTTCCGAGATTTACAGAGAAAGTACTGGTGGAGGGGTATGAAACGTGATGTGGCTACGTTTGTCTCGAAGTGTTTGATCTGCCAGCAAGTTAAGATCGAACATCAGCGCCCTGGTGAAAAGATGCAACAGATCGAGATTCCAGAATGGAAATGGGAAGGCATTACGATGGATTTCATCGTTGGATTGCCTCGATCCAAGAGACAACACGATTCGATATGGGTGATCGTGGACAGACTCACCAAGTTTGCTCACTTCCTGCCAATCAACACTCAATACTCAACTGAACGATTGGCGGAGATCTACATTCGGGAAATCGTTAGACTCCATGGAGTGCCGATTTCGATCATATCCGATCATGACCCGAAGTTCACCTCTCACTTTTGGGAGCAGCTTCAGAAAGCCCTGGGGACGAAACTCAAGTTTAGTACAACATTCCATCCCCAAACAGATGGGCAATCAGAACGAACCATACAGACTCTTGAAGATATGCTAAGAGCCTATATGCTGGAATGGAAAGGTGATTGGGATTCTCACCTAGCGTTGGCTGAATTTGCTTATAATAATAGCCACCACGCTAGCATTGGGATGGCGCCGTATGAAGCCTTGTATGGACGACCTTGTAGATCACCAATCCATTGGGGTGAAGTGGGTGAGCGAACCTTGGACTCGCCCATTGTGTTGCAGCATTATACTGAGCAAGTCCACATGATCAGAAAGAAGCTACTGACTGCTCAGAGTCGACAGAAGAGCTACGCCGATCAGCGGCGTAGGAAACTCACTTTTGCGGTTGGAGATAAGGTTTTTATCAAGGTCTCTCCAACCAAGAGTGTGTTTCGTTTTGGAAAGAAGGGGAAGCTCAGCCCCAGATTCGTTGGTCCCTTCGAAGTTTTGAGCCGAATCGGAGAGACTGCCTACCGAGTAGCATTGCCACCACAATACGCGCAAATACATGATGTATTTCACGTACCAATGCTTAGAAAGTACGTTCATGATCCTTCTCACGTCATTCAACATGAAGACATTGACATCTGAGAAGATATGACAGTAGAAGAAAGACCAGTGGAGATCATGGACCGACGGGAGCAAGTGCTAAGAATGAAGGTCATTCCACTTGTTAAAGTGAGGTGGCAGCATCATGGAATCGATGATTGCACTTGGGAGCCCGAATCGGATATGCGGGATAAATATCCTGAACTCTTCACCTTGTACTCTTAGCTGAATTTCGCGAACGAAATTCCTTTAAGGGGGTAATGATGTAAGACCCGCAATTTTTCAGAAAATATCTGAATAAAATTCATGAGGCATTTACCGGTAAAAATAGCATTTCTTCTCAGAATGCGAAACGAATCAATTCCTGCGAGCCAGTTATACTTAACATATTCGTCGAATCGCGAATATATGCTCAAACACTCTGGAAGCCATAACTTCCTACCTGACTGAAATCAAAGGATTCCTGCGAGCCAACTTTCTTAGTTACGTCAATACGAAGGGAATGGCGTACTCAGATTTTTTCGGAAAAAAATCATCGAAAACCCGAAATTCTTGCGGGACCCACGAAAATATTGGTGGGACCCACAGGAATATTCCTCAGAAAATATCTGGTGGGACCCACAAAAATATCCCATGGAATATCCAAGTGGGCCCCACACCAAGGAACCTCTTGGCATTAAAAAGAAGCCAAGGGCAAATGGGTAAAGGGGAAACTTGGGGCCCAAGTTTCATTTCCTATAAATAAAGGCCCTCCCCTTTAGAAAAAATCGTCCCCCCCCCCCTTTCTAGCCTCCTCTTTCTCTCTCCTACTTCCTAAAACCTCCCCTACCTAGCCTAGCCCACCTGAGCCCACCTGACCTGGTCTGAGCCTGCCTGACTTAGCCTGAGCCTGCCTGACCTGGTCCTAACCCACCTGACCTGGGTCTGAACCCACTTGACCTGGTCCAAACCCAGTTGACTTGACTTGAACCTAGTTGGGTTTAAAGTCAAAGTCAAAGTCCTTTTTGGTTCAGATTCCGGTTTGGATTTCTGAACCCAGACTTAGCCTACTTGAGCTGAGTTCAAACCTGCTGAACCCAGTTGACTTGGATCGAACACTGTTTGGTTCAAACCACTTAGGTTGAGTAGCTTGACCTGCTCTACCTCTTTCTCAACTAAGTCAGCTTCATCTGACTTAGTCTGACCTCTCGAAGGAAGGCTCGAAGCCAAAGGAGCGACCCAGAGCTATTTCTTCCACGATTTGAAGTAAGTTCGCTTCATTAAACCATCTCTCTCAAGTATTTGATTGTTTGTATATAGCATATACTTTCTGAAGTAGTATCTTGCTTTAGTTCTTGGTTGAGCCCTCTAGGACGCTTCGGTGTTCACGTGCTCACCTCGTAACTATCGTCGGATATATATGTTCGAATGCGCAGTATATGCGTTCTTCAAAAATAGTACCTCGCCCTAGTTCTTGGTTGAGCCCTCTAGGACACTTCGGTATTCACTCGCTCGCCTCGTAACTATCGTTGGATACAGATCTAGGTGCATATCTGCTGATTCTGCCTACGCGTCTTATATCGCACAGGCTATGTAATTTACCTTTGCCGTCGCGTCGTATGATGCCAAGGCTCCCTGTTTTCTGCACTTCCGATTACTGCACTTCCGATTATGCATTTACTTACGCCGTCGCGTCGAACGATGCCAAGGCTCCTGCTTTCTGCAATGTATTTACTTACGTCGTCGCGTCGAACGATGCCAAGGCTTCTGCTTTGTTATATATGTAGAATATTTCGTTCAGTTACACACCCTGAACAATAGTATATGCATTTCTTTACGCCGCCGCTGTATAAAGCACAGGCTTCTGCTTATACTACATATATAGCACATAAATGAGCGTTCAAATGGAGATCAACTCCAAATCGCCCATGCGATTCCTTGACCGCTCCTCGTTCAAGATTCTGCTTGACGAATGAAGCCCCTATTGAAAAGGCTTCGCTTTTTGGCAAAATGCTCTTTACGTAAAGACTAAGTCAATTACGTATGGCCTGGCTATGGCCAAGGGTTCCTACAACCTTGATGGATGCAAAGTACGCACAACGGTGCGCATCCATTTCCCGAATTAAGCGTGGCGATTTCCTACCAAAGAGGGGAGATGCCGCTGAAATGGATAAAAGAAACGCACGCTTTCTCCGTAAAAGAGAGAAAGTGCTGCTGAAATTTCTGAAGAAGCTAAGAATAGCTCAGAAAGAACGTAGCAGGATACTCTGACATATAGCAGAGTGCTACCCAGTTCATGGTTTGCCCCCTACAACGTAGAAGGGTTCGTCGCACCACTGCCGGTAGAGCATGGAAGGTGCTGACGAAATGGTTGGCAGAAGAGCTGCCGGAACTAATGGAACGGCATAATGATGTTCGTTGATGGAACGATGCCAGATCGGCTCGTATCCTTGTGCCTGCAAGGGCACCTTACTCGTAAGGGCCGCTGAGCCAGAGTAGAGGTTGCGCCTTGGCTAGGTTTGGACTCGTTGCGTAAAAATACGCCGAGTAGCCGATCTATTTAGATCGAGTCATATGCATGCTCATTGAGAACGATTACGCAACCAGACTCGTAAGGGCCGAAGAGCCAGAGTGTGTTGTTTACACCCAAAGAGGTGTGATGCTCGTGGTGGCCAAAGTGCCAAAGAGCAGTGTTCTGCATGCATATGAATAAGACTTAAGGTCGCACATACCCCGCGGTTGAAAATCGTGTTAGGGGTACCCCCTCAGTAATGACTGTGTTGGGGCAGACTGAATGGGGTCGGGTACATACTCCCATAGTGCTGAAAGCACGGGCTGCCTAAATGGCATGCAGATTCTGTCCAAGTAATTGTAAGACTGGCAGACCCCTTCAGGAATTATGCTCACTGTGGAATGACAGTGATGGTACAGCCTTGAGTGACATGTATTTTACTTTGGACCTGATAGAGTCCACGATGGCCTCAATCACTCATGGGTTTTGGGGTCGTGGTTATCCTTAAGATCTAAGGATTGAACCCAACTACTGCAAGTAGAGGATGCATCCGAATATGGGCCTTGTAGGGTTCTCCCAGTTGAAACATACTGCCCTACTATGGATAGGGTCAACAGGCCTCTGGGGTATCTAAAATACATAGAATAATCAACCCCCAGAACGTCACGTTGATGCCCGGACAATAGCTCTACTTCCGTACCAAAGGCGGGAGCGGTTAATTATCAAACAATGCATTAGTTCTAGGTACAGCGATGCTTTGAATGTATGAGTGGATGACGTGTTGAGTCAGTCCTGCATAACCTTTGTGAAGGTGTCATGTTCGGTATACTACTGGACCGACTGGGCAAAGACCCGTGTTGTATCCGCACGACTAAGCGAAGCTCGAGGATTTGTCCTTAGATGAGTGGGATACAGATGTGCCAAGTATGAAGACTTGAGCTAGACATCACTTTGAGACCCGGAAGAGGTCATGGCTAAGTCATGGAGACTTAAGCGGCTATTCAAATCACAGCCCTGAAAAGGCTTGCTCTAAGTCATGAGGACTCGAGCGGATGTTCAACTCATAGCCCTACGGAGGCTCTTGCGATATACGCTAAGTCTTGGAGGCTTGAGCGTCGTTATTGCGCATTGCGACCCTGAGTGGTCATTATCGTACTTGAGTTGAATGGATGTATGACTGCATGCTTACCAGACCATCAGTGGTTCTGACCCCGTTTTATTGGGATTTTAGGTGTTGAACCTGCGTGGCGATATGCGGAGCAAGGCGGCATCGAGTTCCAGGGTTTCTTTAGACAGAGTTGTACTGCTTCCTTTTTATTGAACCTACACTGCTTTTCTAAACAGTAGTATTGTAATAAACATGTGGTTTTCGATAAATGGAACACTTTGGTGGTCAATGAGTTGCTTTGCCACATACCTGCAACGTGCTCGGAGTTTTCTAAAACTGACGACTCATTATCGTCTGATTCCGCTCCTAAAAGCTTTTCTAAATTCCGCTGCAAAGAAAAAAAAAAGAAATTCATGAAAATTTTAACTTAGCTTTGTTTTGGAAATCCTGGGCGTTACACTAAATGAAAGGTTCCAGCTACTTCGCAGGTCGTTAAATAAAAGGTCCCAGTTTCTACTGATCGTTAAATGAAATGTTCCAACTCCTTCGTTGGCCATTAAATGAAAGGTCCCAGCTACTTCGCTGGTCATTAAATGAAAGGCCCCAGCTACTTCGCTGGTCGTTAAATGAAATGTCCCAGCTACTTCGTTGGTCGTTAAATGAAATGTCCCAGCTACTTCGCTGGTCATTAAATGAAATGTCCCAGCTACTTCGCTGGTCGTTAAATGAAATGTCCCAGCTACTTCGCTGGTCATTAAATGAAATGCCCCAGCTACTTCGCTGATCGTTGAATGAAATGTCTCAGCTACTTCGCTGGTCGTTAAATGAAAGGTTTCAGCTCCTTCGCTGGTCGTTAAATGAAAGGTTCCAATTTTACTGGTCAGAATATCCAAAATCATAAATTGCAACTAAAGGTCGCATCAAAATCTATATTGAGTAAATATTTTACATAGAAGTCATGAAAAATTTGCCAATTTGCTAAAAGTATTTGTTGATTCCAATATTCTTACTGCACAAAAGAATTACCTCAGATTACTTCTAGTATTTTCTCCATAAAAGGTGAAACTCTTTACTAAAAAGAGGTAAAATTCAAATCTTTTTCCTGTTGATCAACCAAAAGGATGAAAGAAATATCCTTGGTATGATTAGTGAAATAAATAATCAATGATGTTGAAAGGCCAGAAACGAATTGATATTGATCATGGCTATGACACATGTTTAAAGATGATTTTCTGGCAATTAGACAGTGGAAATATCCTGAGCTATAAAAGAATTCACTTAATCCATATCTTCTCATTTTAAAGCTGCAATCAAATATCTGCAAAAGGGATCTCTCAATTGTCGTCAAGATGAAGGCGAATTATGCGAGCAGATCCCTGGGGCCAAAGAAGATTTGGATCATCTACCGAGATGAAGGAGTTTGTGAAGGATCCTTCCAGGGAAAGTTCAGATCACCGTCGAGATGAAGGCGAGTGTGACGGACCTACCGACAAACCCTAAATGATATTTGATTTCAGCTATCATCTAAAGACCTTTGAGCCAATATCATATATAATCTCTGAGAAAATGAAGGATCGGAACATCTCCAAGATGAAGGAGTTTGTGACGTACCCTTCCCTGAAAAAGAGAGAAAAGTCAGGAACGTCTCCAAAATGAAGGATGATGTAAAGAGCCCAAAAAACCCAATGACTCAAAAGGAGTGCAAAAAGATCATCGTGGGAAAAACACCCAGATATCAAACTGCCTAAATTGCCAGAAATCATCTTTTCTTATGCAAAATATCTTTTATCAATGTTTTTTCACTACTTGCTTTTATGAAATTGAGAATATTTCTTCTCTTCTTATATCAAGGAAATGGATAGCTTCCTTGAAGAAAATCATCAGCGCTAAAATTTTGAATTTGACTCTTAAGACCGAAAAGTTGACCTCGTTGGAAGAAATACTCTAGGTAAAAGAGGGGATATCTTTGCAGACATGCGCACATTTTCAAGCGTTGAAGTCAACTATAAATTTATCTTATTGGCAAACTTTTCTAGATATTCTAAAGAATGAAATAAATATTCAATATCCATTTTGGTGCAATCTAACGTTGTTTATATCTTCCAGAAGAGTTACCCCATTCAGTTGAAGTATCTCTCCTGTCCCATCACGGTTTCGAGAAATCCGTATGGTTGTTCCCACTCAGGTTAAGAGTCAGAACCTGTACTCCCTGCGAGAGGTCATTAAATTCAAAAGTTGATTTAGTCTCAGCAATGAGACGTCCAAGTTCATCCCTTTTTCAAAGCTTTAGGGAACCCCATTTCCTTCCTCCTTTCGCAAACCCCTTTCGGATTTGTTCGTCCAAACTCCGAAGGTCCCATCATGGTCTCTTCACTCGAGGATTCCATATGGTCGTCCCCTTCAGGATAAGGGTTAAGCCTGAACCTCGTGCATCGAGGTATCTTCCTTTTTCAAGTTTGGGTTAAACCTGATTCTCGTTTCGATGAGGTATTTCTTCCTCCAGTCCCATCATGGTTCTTCCCATCAAGAATCCATGCTTTGTATATCCATCCGGAATAAAATCCTACTTGAGCTTCATCTCGGGAAAACATTTGCCAAAATGTCCCATCAAAGTCCTCATATATTCCTCTCCCCATTCAGCTTATCTTGATATATCTCCGTCCCATCCAGGTTAAGGGCTAAACCTGAGTCATTTCAAAAGATTGATCTTGTCTCGCCCACGAGACTTGATCTAAATTCTTACCTTTCATCATTTCGGGATCTTCACCCAAAATCCCATCACGATTTCCTCATCTTCTACTCAGTCATATCACTTTCGAGGATTTCGTCTTGCAAAAACCATTCAAGGATAAAGTTTTAAATTTAAAAAACATGTCTTTTAAATCAAATTCTTCCACACCCAGTTCAGATCTGCTGACTGGGGCATTTTTCAAAATTTGGAGTGTTTTCTTTGCCACTAAGCTCGGCTTTCAATCGGCTTAGTAGCAAAGAGGGGCATCTGTGAACACCCCAAATTTTTCAAAATCTTCTTAAATATTCCCTTTTTACCCCTAAATTCATTTTTTGAGTAAATGAGTCATTTTAAATCTAAATTCCAGTTCATTTCTCTAGTTTTATTGAAATTAAATTCATTTCATATGTTTAAATTGATTTCGGATCTGGATCTATCGTCCAGATCCAAATCTGAGTCTTTTTGTTCAAATTTTAAATTAAAATTATAGAAAATACCAAAAATAGTTTTAAATAAGCTCGGACAGTCCATCTGACATCCGTTTGGGTCCATCACATTGTATTTCTCGATTCGAGTGTCAAAATTGAACATTTTCTCAGTACTTGGGTCCAAACCCATTCTTTTGAAGAAATTTTCCCCAAAATAACCCTGATCTTTCAGAAAAAAACCTTTCTCTTATGAATATTTTGAAAATTTGTAAAATTAGTATTAATTTTCTTAGTTTTAGAGTTTTGTTTTTACAAATATATGTTAAAAAAAAAATAAGAAAATAAAAAAATCCAAAAATTTCAGAAACTATGCAATCTACCTTCCTTTTTAAACCTTTTTGATAAAACCCTCTCTTGAGACCTCTTTTTGAAAACAAAAACTTTTTTTAGGAAGTTTTTGAAAAGGAGACCCCTGTAGGGAATTTTAGAAAAATTACAAACGGCTCCCTCCGCTTCCCACCATTGATCTTCAACCAACCTCTCTGGAGTCTCCCTCAACCTTCCATCTGCAACAAAATCTCCTTCTCGCAAATTCTCCTTGGGCTCTTTAAAAGGGGAGCATACAGACAAAGCCAGGGCATCCGTCTTCGACCCCTCCATCCTCTTCTTCTGAATCCGCTCTCACCCCTCCTGGTTCGCCCATTACCTTCTGATCCGTCTCCTACTTATCCATTTTCATCCACCCTTCACCTCTTTACTGCGCATCCCCATCGATTTCTACAGCATCCCTGCTTTTCACACAATCGGCTTTCCTCTTTCCTCCCTCGTAATTCCTGCAAAATCAGATCGGTTGAAGAAGACCCTTCAGGTAAGTAATTATCATCTCCCTCCTTTGCTTTTTTTTTTTGGATTTCTTGTAAGAATTGTTGCTTTGCCGCACCCTTGTCTTTAAAATTTCGTTCTCTTTTATACTGTAAGGCACCAAAGGTACGATCGATCTGCATATAGCAGATCGATCCGCCTACTGCTATATCAAACAGAATGCCCCATTCTGACATAACTTTCATTTTTTTTATATTACTTCTCTCTTGTATTTCGCTCTATGTTGCATTTCCATCGTACTCTGTTTTATTTTAGCTTCCTCTCCTTTTCTACATCTGATTTTGCTTTTCATCCTTGCTGATCAATTCATATTTCTTTTCTTTGATGTTGGGTTCTTTGTTCATAATCTTGATATAAACTCTTGTCGTTTCCTTGACATTTTTTTTTCCTCTCTCCTGTAACGCATTCGTGCATTGTTGATTTAAGCTGTTTTATGTCATTTCAACGATGCCCCTTTTTTATCATTTGCTTGCATTTCTGAAGATGGGAAAGACGTGGTTGCCTTCCCTCCCCCACCCTTTTTTCTCTTTTCCATATCGTTGGTTTGTTGTAATGTTCTAATGAACCTATTGATTATCCAACTTACTTATTGATCATAAAAAAAAAAGATAGTTCTTAAGAATGTGGTATCGTTAGTATGGTTTGATATAACCAGAGGGTGTCGTGGTGTATATATTCAGTGGAGTAAAAAAAAAAAAGGAATAATGAAAGTCATGCAAGGGTTGGCCAATATGATTTTGCAGGACCTGTTACTGTCTTCGGTAAGCAGCTCATGTCCCACGAAACTTCATGGATAATGTCTAGAAGAGATATTATTGATTTTTTTTTCCCTTTTACTTTGGTTAATGGTAGTTTTAATGTACATTATATGCCTCTTTCCTGAATAGGATCTTTTTCTCTTAATATTTTAAATACATCAGCACAATCATGCCTCACCTGGTTCATCTCAGATTTTGTTATAGACCTTAGTTTTAGTTAAATCCCCTGATCAAAACCATGATATGTGTATATATCCACACCACCCGTCTCCCTTGTTCACTATTCACTTGCCATGTATTACCACCATTCCCATCTAACATTATACAATATATTAATACCTCAATTCCATTCTGCTGCACTTCATCACACAGACAACACTAGCTCTTCCTTTTTGTTAGTTACAATAGTTGTGCATGTTTTGATGTAATGTAAAAATAGGCTCTCGTTCTCTAGGTCTAGGCATGGGCATGTGTCATGGTATAAACATACGTTTCAATCCACCACCATAGCTCTGCCATACATTCTCGTAAGGGTGCTCTGCTGCATTACAATATTCATCATGAACCTCTTTTTTTTTTTTCCTTTTGGTATTTACTTCTTCTGCAAAGCCTGTAGGAATTTTACTTCATTGTTACATTTTAGTTTATAATTGCCCTTTTACATTCTGTAACATCATTCCCATTTTTATTTTATATATACGAAGCATCCTTTATTTTGGTACCTGCATCGGTTCATACATACATCATATGGATGTTCTCTACAATATCACATACTCATATAGCATCCCACATTATACTTGTTCCTCTGTCCATTATAACATATTGTTTGCATCTCATCTTCTCTTAATAGCATTCATTTTTTTTTTGTACTGTACATCATCTGTTCCACTTCTAATTCTAATGTATATTTGAGTTGGTATCTCGTCTGATTCATTATCTGGCACCTATACAGCTAGCATCAGGTTTCTTATATCAGAAAGGTAACATTTAAACCACTTCCATCATATTTTTTTTGGGTCTTGGCATAATAGCAGTATACACCTCTAACGGTGTTGATTTGATTCAGCAATAGTGACTTGATTTAGCATCATGTTTTCACTGTTCCTTGTAACAGCACATCATCAATAGATCATGCAGTAGGTTACTGAACAAGAGGTCGGCTCAGACCTCTCTCATGGATTACTTGTTATTAATATCACCTTTGGCAGAATCCTCTGTGCAACTACAGAAACTACAACAGAGGTATGTCCTGTTGAAATACAACATGACCCATATTGTTGCAGACCCACCAAGACGTACCTAGTCTTCCTCAAAATTAGCAGCAACAAGTTCAACAACAAATTAATGTTCAGAGCCAACAAAACCAGATCCCACCTTCATCATCCATACACCTTTTACCCGTTACCACCTGCACTTAACACGACTCTTATACTATTGTTGCCACCTTCACAAGAATCACACCTCACTAACAGTTATGGTTACATCTCAGGCTGCAGTATGGTTAAATATTCTTCTTCGAGTCTCATAATGACTGGATCATAAGGCACGATGGTGTCTCATTTCACTCTCGTGTAAAATATGTCATATGAGCATCTTTTTATGAGCAACAGGTATGTATATACTTTCTTCATATAAGGCCTCCCCTTTGTGTATTTGTATATAGTCTTTTGATGTAACACTTTCCATTACTTTCTTTGCTTTCATATTTCTGCAGGAAATATATGAAAAGGGTCATTTTCCTTCTCAGCCTAGGAAGTTATAATTTCCATTCGAATTCTAACTTGTAATAGTTAGATCTTAAATGAGAACTTACATTTTCTGCTTTAGATAGAATGAATGGGCATTGTAAATATCATGAATTACTTGTTCTTCATGCATTTTTTCTTTATTTCTCAAAATTCTCACAAATGGCAACACGAATGGCACGTGCACCACTTCATAAGAGGTAAACTAGTCCTAAGTTGATGATTTACATCAACGGCCATAGTCGGGATGTAAACAAGACTTAGGATTTTTATCTTTTATAAAATAACATTGGATCCACACTGGATCCTTTTTCAAAAATCATCATATTTTTAAATGTTTCATCTTTTATCAGAGTTTAACTTAAAATTAATTTAATATATATACCAATGGCCATAGTCAGGGTATATTGAGAATTAATTTCATCTTAAACTCTATAAAAGCACAAAATATGTTTCATTCTTCACCTGAATCTGAACATAGATTATTATATAATACATTCAATGACCATAGTCAAGGATGTATCATATCTTCAATCTTGTTTTAATTCATTTAAAGAATGGAATAGCTTTTCAAAAACCCAAAAATTTAAATTCTTTAAATTCATTCATCATTTAGGATAGAATTACATCATATTTTTCAAAAATTCCTTTTTAAAACTTCAAGAGATATGAATATCTTCTTCAACCAATTCTTGTAAATCTAATTCATCTTTTCATTTTCAAATCTCAAGGTCCAATTTAAACTTTGAGATTTCAAAGTTCATTTTATATTCAAAATTTCCAATTCAAATCAGATTTCGAAGTTCAATTTGATTTTGAAAACTCAAGTCCATTTTATATTCAAAATTTCCAATTCACAACAGAATTCAAGTCCAATTCGACTTTTGAAATTCATCTGTATATTCAAGGTTCAAATCCTAGAATTCAATTTTCAAGTTCAACTTGGAAGTTCTTGATTCATCTCCTGAATTTAACTCCAAATCCATTTTTGGATCCAGAGTCCAACTTTTACATTGGATCTTAGATTTCAGATCTAAATCCATTCTAGGATCCAGAAATCAATTCTACATTTGGATCTCAGATTTCAAATCCAAATTCATTCTAGGATCCAGAACCCAACTCCCACATTGGATCTCAGACTCCAGATCCAAATCCATCTTAAGGTCCAGAGTCCCACTCTACATTGGATCTCAGACTTCAGATCCAAATCCATCTTAGGATCCAGAGTTCAACTCTACTTTGGATCTTAGACTTCAGATCAAAATCCATCTTAGGATCCAGAACCCCATTCTACATTTGGATCTCAGACTTCAGATCCAAATCCATCTTAAGATCAGGAACCCAATTCTATATTTGGATCTTAAACTTCAGATCCAAACCCATTCCAGGATCCAGAACCCAAGTCCATCTTGGATTCCAAATCTTGGATCCCATTCCGTTTAGGATCCGGAATCCATTCCCAATTCTATATTTCAAAATCCAAGTCCATTTTCAAGTCTCATTTGAACTTCCTAAATCCATTTGTATTCTTAAATACCATTTGGTTTTCTCAGATTCATCCTAAGATTCAAATTCAATATCACTTCAAAGAACTTCGTCTCCTTCTCCCAAATCCATGATTAAATTCAAAGTCCATTTCTGACTTCGAAACTTCATCTTCTTTCATTTTTAAAGCTTCAAGACATTCTTTCTCATTTATTTTCCCAACTTTGATTTACTCCAAAGACTTAGAACTTCTCTGATCTATCTCAGAGTTCTAAGTTAGATTCAAACACTCCCTTATCAAATTCATCTCAGAATACTTGGAAACTGCCAAAACATTCTTCTTAAAAAGAGCATATATCCTTGCATTGCACAAGTATGATTCTTTGTGCATTTAGAGTTAGGATAAATTCTTAGATTATATTTAGGCAAAGCAAAAGGCATAGATTCGATCCTTGGTTCGATTACCCTTGGTAAAGGCACCAGGAACGGTCAAATCTCGTACCGACGAGCGAATCTCGTCTCTCCATCTTCCCGCAACATTTTCAAAAACGGAGGCGAGTTAAATTTCTAAATATTTTCAAATCAAGGTCAAGTGAGACCGCGCGAAATAGTTCCTCCTCTCTCTTTCTTTCTTTCTTCTCTCTTCTCTCTTTCTTTTCTGTCTTTTATTTCTCTCCCTTCAAAAAGGAGGAAAATAAAGGCTGGAAAAGGAAAAGAGAAGGAAGAGAGAGAAACCACAAGAGAATAGGAAAAATTTTGCGATGATCACAATGCACTCTGGGCATACCGAACCACCATTCGGACTCCGACCAACGCTACTCCTTTGGAGCTTGTTTATGGAACTGAAGTAGTGCTACCTCTTCACGTTCAAAAGACTGCATTCAAGTTCGCATCGCTCATCGAACTTCCACTTGATCAATATCAGCAGCAGAGGTTGGTACAACTCGATCTCTTAGACGAGAAAAGACTCAAGGCAGCAGAACACGCTCAAGCCTATCGTCAGAGGATAGCTCGACACTATGCCAAGTCAGTTATTGAGAGAAGATTTCGAGTTAATGATCTTATGCTCAGATCAACAACTCATCTCAAGCATCGACCACGGGGCAAGTGGTCACCCAATTGGGAAGGCCCTTATGTGGTTAAGGAAGCGCTACATCGCAATTCATACCGTATGATCAACGCAAATAGGGTGGAACTGCCAGATCCTACCAATGCTCTGCATCTGAAGAAGTTCTATGCTTAAATGTCCATTCTATCCTTTGTACTCTTCAAAGAGCCTTTTGCAATAAAGCAATGATCTTTTATCAGATTCTCACATTCTTCTCCATGATACTGGGACATTTTATTTTGATCTATACTTATCTTCCTTCATCATGTGCAGGCAGGATCAGACAAACTCTTTTCTAAAAGTCTTATCAAATTTTCAGTTAATCTTGATTTTCTCGTTAATTACATTCATTTTATTTTTTAATTTAATCAATTTTTCATCAATTTTACCAATTTTGTCAAGTTTTATCAAGTTTTTTTAAAAAATCTTTATAACCCTTTCAGGTTAAGGGATAAACCTAATGCCTCTTTTCAATGAGGTATTCCTTTATTCGTTTTTCCCTTTTAGGTTAAGGGATAAACCTGAACCTCATCCCGCAAGGACCTTTTTTTTCTTTCAGGACAGGGGATAATCCTGAAATCTTTTATCATTGAGTTTTCCTTAAATTTCTGCCAAATTCTACCAATCCTTCTCAAGTTTTATTGTCAATTCCATCAGCCTTATAGATTCTTTCCTTTTGTTAATTCCTTTTGTACTCTACCAATCTCTATCAAATTTTGATCAATCTTGTCGAATTTTATTCTTCTTTAGGATAAGGGATAATCCTGGAAACCATCATAAATAAAATTCAAATCTTAGGCCACCTTGGGTCAAGGATCTTGAAACACTTTCTCATCTTTGTCATAATCGTCAGAATCTATTCGTACCTTTTGTCAATCCTTCCAGAATCCGACTCTTGGGTATGAATTATTTCCTTCCCATCTGAGTTCCGACTCAGGTTTTTGTTTTTCATTCTTATTTTTATTTTCAAAATCCAAGTTCCGACTCAGGTTTTCCCTTTTTATTTCATTTGAAGTTTTGAATTCCAACTCGGACTTCCTATCGAATTCAACGCTCGTGTTGAAACCGATCGTTCCTTTGAAGATTCAAGTTTTTCAAAACTCGGGTTTTCCATTTTTATTATTATTTTGAAGATCTGGGTTCTGACTTGGGTTTTCCCCTTTATTTTTGTTTGAAGTTTCGAGTTCTGACTCGGATTTCCTATCGGATTCAACGCTCGTGTTGAAACCGATCGTTCCTTTGAAGATTCGAGTTTTTCAAAACTCGGGTTTTCCATTTTTATTATTATTTTTAAGATCTGGGTTTCGACTCGGGTTTTCCCTTTTCTTTTCGTTTGAAGTTTCGAGTTCCGACTCGAACTTCCTATCGGATTCAACGCTCGTGTTGAAATCGATCGTTCCTTTGAAGATTCGAGTTTTTCAAAACTCAGGTTTTCCATTTTTATTATTATTTTGAAAATCAGGGTTCCGACTCGGGTTTTTCCTTTTATTTTCGTTTGAAGTTTTCGAGTTCCGACTCAAACTTCCTATCAGATTCAACGCTCTTGTTGGAACCGATCGTTCCTTTGAAGATTCGAGTTTTCAAACTCGAATTTTCCGTTTTATCTTTATTTTCAAAATCCGAGTTCCAACTCGGGTTTTCCCTTTTATCTTTTCGTTGAAGCTTCGAGTTCTGACTCGGACTTCCTATTGGATTCAACACTCCTGTTGGAACCGATCGTTCCTTTGAAGATTCGAGTTTTTAAACTCGGATTTTCCATTTTATTTTTATTTTTCAAAAATCTGAGTTTCGACTCGGGTTTTCCCTTTTTTCGTTTGAAGCTCCGAGTTCCGACTCGAACTTCCTGTCGGATTCAACGCTCGTGTTGGAACCAATCGTTCCTTTAAAAATTCGAGTTCTCAAAAATCGATTTTCTTATTCATTCTTTTACTTTTGAAAAACCAGGTTCCGACTCGGGTTTTCCCCTTTATCTTCCATTTTTGCGATTTTGAGTTTCGACTCAAATTTCCCTTTTTGATCCAATGCTCGTATTGGACCAAAGTTTTCCTTACATTCCCTTTTAGGTTAAGGGACAAACTTGAACTTCCCCCTCAGGATAAGGGATAATCTTGAAACACCGACAATCATTCTCGCTTCAATTTCCAAATATCTTAGGAATGTCGGTCTCTTCCTTGAAATTCGGTGCTCGTACTGGTGTGCAATTTCAAAAACCCAGTGCTCGTACTGGTATGCAATTTCGGAACCCAATGCTCATACTGGTGTGTACTTTCGAAAACCCAATGCTCGTACTGGTATGCAATTTTGAAACCCAGTGCTCATACTGGCGTGCACTTTTGAAAACCTAGTGCTCGTACTGGTGTGCATTTTAGAAACCCAGTGCTTGTGCTGATGTGAATTTTCATAACCAAGTGCTCGTACTGGGGCATTTTCGAAATCTAGTGCTCGTACTGGTGTATTTTTTAAAATCCAATGCTCGCACTGGTACATCTTCAAATCCAATGCTCGTGCTGGTACATCTAGTGCTCGTGCTAGTGTTTGACTGGCTGATCAGTTAGCCCTCCAGGTCCAGTCTTTGTACTAACCAATCATAAACAATTCAAGCTCTAAATTCTCAATTTCAACCTTCGGGTCATCATTTTATTAAAAAATCAATCTTTTTCTCTTGCGAAGGACCCTCTTCAGGGAGAGTTTGAGGGAGCTCGTTCCTTTCGCATGCAACCATCTTTCATTCGCCAGAACCCTCTTCCAGGGAGAGTTTGAAGGGACTCATTTTCTTCACGAACAATTTGCAAAATGACAACCAACTTTACATAAAAGAACCCTTTTTCCAGGGAGAGCTTCGACGAAAGCTCGTTTCTTTTTGTGGCCCCCGTTTTTCTCATCTTTGGCCAACCCCTTCACAGAGGACCCTCTTCTAGGGAGAGTGTGATGGACTCGTTTCTTTGTGATACTTTCTCAACTTTATTTTTCGGCCGCCTTTCCATAAGAGAAGCCTAGAGATAGGGAGTTTTGACGAAAACTTAATTTCTTTTCGAAAGTTCCGTTTTGCAAACACCTCCTCTTTAGGGAAGAGAGGAGTATTTTCAACTTCCCATTCAGGTAAGGGCTAAGCCTGAGTCTCTCTTTTGGGGAAAAAGAGAGGAAAATTTTATCATGGACGTGTCGATCGGCTGTCAAACGATTACATTCATCAAGGAGTTCAAGAATATTTTGCCAATTTGCTATCAAAAGTCATTGTTGATCTCAAAGTTTTCGTCATATAAAGAATTTCCTCCAACTACCTTTAGTATTATTTCCAAAAGAGCAAGACTTTTGCAAAATAAGAACTGAATTCAAGCTTTTTCTGTTGGTCAACCAAGAGGATGAACAAAAAATCTTCGATATGACAGGCAAAGGAAAAATTCAATGATGTTGAAAAGCCATAAGTGAACTGATATTGATCATAGCTATGGCACATTCTTAAAAGATCATTCTTTTGACAGTAAGGCAATGGAAATATCCTGGGCAGTAAAAAGAACCTATTCAATCCATATCTTCTCAGTCATCTAAGCTGCAATCAAATATCTGCAAAAGGGATCTCTCAACTGTCCTCAAGATTAAGACGAATATGCGAGCTAGATCTCCGAGGCCAAAGAAGATTTGGATCATCTCTGAGATGAAAGAGTTTGTGATGGATCCTTCCAGGGAACGTTTTGAGCATCGTCAAGATGAAGGCAACTGCGATGAACTTCCCGACAAACCCTAAAGGATATTTGATTTCTGCTATCATCCAAAGATTTTTATCAATGAACCAATATCATCAAGCCCAATTCCTGAGCAAGAAAAAGAAGGATTGGAGCATCTCCAAGATGGAGTTTATAACGTACCCTTTCCCGGAAAAGAGAGAAAAGTCAGGACTTCTCCAAAAATGAAAGATGATGTAAAAGCCCAAGAAAGCTCCATGACTCCAAAGAGTGCAAAAAAATCATCATGGGAAAAGCCCTAGAATATCAAACTGCCAGGAATCATCTTTATCTATATGAAATTCTTTCATCAATATCTTTTCACCAAATTGCTTTTATGAAGCTAAGAATATTTCCTCTCTTTTCATATCAAGGAAATTGATATATTCCTTGAAGAAACTCAACAGCAACAAATTTGAATTTGACTCTTGATTCTACAGAGTTTGCCCAATTGGAGTTAATACTCTAGGTAGAAAGAGGTGATATTTTCACACATATATGCACAATTCAATCATTCTGAATCAACTACAATTTTGGCACCTTATTGGCAATATTTTCTCATTATCCCAACATGAAGCAAGAACTTGATGTTCGTTTTGACGTATCCTGATGTCATCCCTCTTTTGGACTGAAAAGTCTTTTCCTTCCGTTTGATCTGAGCGCTCTTAGATATGCACACTTCCTTGTGTTCCCCACTGTCCTGCCATAGACAGTTCCCACTCAGTATAAGGGTTAAACCTGAACTTTCTGCAAAAAGTCTGTTATTGTCAAAATCTATTTTCTGTCTCAGCAATGAGGCGCCCAAGATCAACCCCTTTTCAAGCTTTAGGGACCCCATTTTCATCCTTTTGCAAACCCTTCTCGGACTTGTTGTGCAAAGTCTAGAGGTCCCATCACAGTTTCCTCGCTCCTCGAGGATTCTGTATCCATTCAGGCTAAGGATTAAACCTGTTACCTCGCCCCTCGAGGTATCACCCAAACCTTCTGCGAGAGGTTGTCTATTTTTCAAAAGCTGATTTAGTCTCAGCAATGAGACGCCGAAGATCATCCATTTTCCAAGCTTTAGAGAAACCCTTGTTTTTTCTTCTTCTCGCAAACCCCTTCCTGATTTGTTCATCCAAATTTCAAAGGTCCCATCATGGACTCTTCACCTGAAGATTCCGTATGGTTTCCCCCTTTCAGGTCAAGGGTTAAGCCTGAGCCTCACTCCGCGAGGAACTTTCCATTCAGGTTAGGGTTAAACCTGAATCTCGTCTCGATTAGATATCCTTTCTAGTCCCATCACAGTTTCTTCATCCAAGGATTTTGTGCGGTCCCCTCACTCAGGTCAAGGGTTAAGCCTGAATCTCGTTTTAACGGTATATTCCTTCATGTCCCATTACGGTTTCTTCGTTCGAGGATTCCGTATGGTCGTCCCTTTCAGGATAAGGGTTAAGCTTGAACCTCGCTCCTCGAGGTATCGTCCCTTTCAGATTAAGGGTTAAGCTTGAACCTCGTTCCACGAGGTATCTTCCATTCAGGTTTGGGTTAAACCTAAGCCTCATTTCGACGAGGTAACCCTCCCAGTCCCATCATGGTTTCTCCCCACAAAGGAATCCATGCTCTATATATATCCACCCAGGGAAGGATCATACTTGAGTTCATCTCACAAGGCATTTCTCTCAAAATGTCCCATCAAGGTCCACTTATATTCCTTTCCTCATTCAATTCATCTTGATATATCTTCGTCCCATCCAGGTTAAGGGCTAAACCTGAGTCATTCCAAAAAGCTGATCTTGTCTCACCCATGAGACTTGATTAAAATTCTTATCTTTCATCATTTCGGGATCTTCGCTCAAAGTCCCATCACGATTTTCTCATTCCTATTATTCAGTCATATCATTTTCGAGGATTTCGTCCCCCCAGAACCATTCAGGATAAGGTTTTAAGCTTGAGAAGCCATGTTTTCAAAATAATTCTTTCACACCCAGTTCAGGTTTGCTAACTGGGGTATTTTTCAAAATTTGGAGTGTTTTCTTTGCCACTAAGCTCGGCTTTCAACCGGCTTAGTAGCAAAGAGGGGCATCTGTGAACACCCCAAATTTTTCAAAATATTGTAAATATTCCCTTTTTGCCCCTGACCCCATTTTCTGAGTAATTGAGTCAGTTTTAAATATAAATTTCAGTTTATTTATCAAATTTTACAAAAATTAAATTCATTTTATATATCTGACTCGATTTCGGATCTGGATCCAATATCAAAATCCAGATCTGAGCTTTGTCATCCAAATTTTAAACCAAATTCTTAAAATTACCAAAATAACTTTTTTAAAGGCTTAGACAGTTCGTTTGGTATCCGTTCGGATCCATCGCGTTATATTTCTTGATTCGAGGTTTAAAACTCGAATATTTTCTCAAAACTTGGATCTAAACCCATTTTCTGAAAAAATCAAACCCAAATTCTCAGAAAACCCTTCTTTTGTAAATATTTCCAATTTTTTGCAAAAATAGTTTAGAAATCTCATAGTTTTAGAGTTTTATTTTCAAAAAATACAAAAAATTAGAAAATACATATATATATATACAAAAATACAAAGAAAATAAAAGAAATATATATATATATATATATAGTTTTGAAGACCTCCTTTTGAAAAACATCTTTTATCTAAAACCATTTTTTTCAGAAAGCTTTTGAAAAAGAACCACCCTTTTGAAAATTCTTTAAAAAAAAAAGAAAAAAACAGGGATTCACCCTTTGATAAAAGCTTTTAACGAAGTTTTTTTTTTTTTAGGGTTACAAAAGCTCCCTCTCTCTCTTTCGTACACTCTCAGCCCTCTGGAAACCTCTTCCTCCCCTTCGCCGACTTCCCCATCGAGCTTCCTTGACCCTTGATCGCCAATGGCCACCAGACCTTCCTCCACCCTCCGATCAATGGCTCTAGACCCTCAACCACCGATCTCCAACCACATCGCACATTCCAGAAGCCCCTCTCTCTCTATAAAGAGGACACACAGAAAGAAAGGGGGGCATCGAGAAAAACACGATCGATTACATCCGCTTCAGAACTCCAGCAAAATCAGTCTCATTTCCCTTCTCATCCTTGATCAAGTGAAGAAGACTCTGCGGTAAGGAGAAGCAAGCCGGTCTTCTCCTTCTTTCTTATGTCTGAAAGGAGTTCTGTAGCAGAATCCCTCTGATTCTCAAAATCCCTGCAAGGAGATCAGAATTTCTACAAAGCCAGGAAGCCAAGCCCTGCAATAGGATCACCGAGCCAAGCCTTCCTTCTTTAATCGAAGCTTAGCTAGGTTAGGTGCTCTTTTCTTCTCTCTGCAATTCTTTATTTTCCTTTTAGATCTTCTCGCTTTAGCCCCATCAATGCACACCCTGTAAACCCGATTTGCATATAGCAATATCGGTTTACTTTGTGCAATATCAACGGAATGGCTTCATTCCAACACATTTTTTTATTTGTTTTGTTTGTTGTTTTTGCTTGTTTGTTTTATTTTCCTTTCTCTTTGGTCATTTTGATGTCTACATTGCCTTCCCATCCATAATCGACCTTGATCTTATTTTGTTGTCTCCCCTCTTCACACAGGAATTCAGATTCCTTTATGATAATCTGCCGGCATTTTTTTTAAATATGTTTTCGTGTTAATAATAACTATCTGTATATATTTTCCTTGCTTTTTATAATGCTCGATTCATTATTGTCATCTTTGTTGTGTTCTTGCTAAAACACCATTTTCGCATTCTGTGGTTATTTTCTTTAGCGTCATTTTCGCCATCAATGGCATCTCTGTGTTTCAGCTGAAACCTTCCATACATTTTCCTTTTAAATTTTTATGGCCTATTGATTTAATAGTGTTCTTTATTATGTTCCTCTGCGTATCTTTCTGTGGAATATGGGTTGTAAATATTTCCTTAGTCATGTCGACGGTTATTTGGTGATGATGGCTAGATGATGGCATGGAGGTTAGTGGCGATATCATACAACCATTCGATTGTCTGTGTATCTCTCTCAATAATCTGGTTAATCGTCACCCCTTTGATGGGTTCATGAATTAAAAAGAATGCATACCCCTTTGTTTTTCTTTTTAGCCAACCATAGAGCATCAGTTGTGGTAATTTCTGAATTAATTCTCTATTTAAATAAAAACTGAGTTTCCTTTTGTTACTATATGTTGGATGAGAAGAAAATTTTATGTGAAAAGCATTGTTTCCTGAAAGTATTCCAGAGGGGGTGCATCCATCATGTGATGACGTCTCCAAGGCTTGGCAATGTTACAAAGAAAGGATATCGTTTGGATATGCTTATAATGCATCAATTGATAGGTTTTCAGCACATCAGTTGATGTATTCCTAGCATAATGTGTTTGCAACACATCACTCTGGTTGTAAAAACATCAGATGCACAGATAAGATCTAATCCTTATGATAATAGCTTGTGCCATCATTCTCTGTACATGAACATCTGTATGCATACATATACCATGTCATTGTCGATTCATTTACATTGATTGAGAACATCCAGGTGCCTTGCACCATGGAGGCCTGTCATTAGTCATGTGTGATGTCTGTGTTATAAAACAAGTATATATATCCTATCACGATTCATCCTGACCATAGAGTTCATAAGACAGAGTTATTAGGAGTTTAGGAATAGGGGTTCAAATCAGTGGTGATTAATGATCCTCTCCTCCCACATGTGACGACGTCCCACCAAAGGAAATCCACGAACAAAGGAGATGATTCAATCACTTGAAAGGGAGTAATGCATAACAAAATCTTCTGTGCAAAAGGGAGTCTCTGCTTTTCCTCTTTCACAGTTCTGCAGAATTTTGTTCTGGTTAAATACATTCATATGCATCAATGAAATTTATCTCCATGAACATTGAAATATCATAGACAAGATTGAATCTAGGATCATTACTCAAAGCAGATTTCGTGGCAGTCTTGGTTTGCTTTTTTTTTTTTTGCTATTTAATAGCCTAATTTAGTATGACAAGCTCCCTCATCACCTGCTGTGACACCCATAGCAGCATTAGCACAACCCCTGCCATAAGTCTTGATTCACTATGCGAACATCATTTTGCTGGCTGATACTTCCAAAATCTGTTGATTAAATGCACTTTGGATTATTGGCTAGATTGTTATGAGAAATTGACTGGCTGATATTTCGTGAAATGTCCTGATGAAAGTCGTTAGAATCACTATTCAATTGACCCATCATGAAGCCATGATGAGATTCAGTTCAAATAGGGTCGCAGAGATTCATCATGCTTTAGTTCAGCCTTGCATTTTCTCTCATTTTCTGTCGGCTTACACCAAGAGTATTTCCACCCCCATCTTCTCATTCACCCATAGTACACATGCATATCTCACCTGTTGTGTTGATATTCGTTTTCTTTTTAGCATTTGGCAATGGTATATATATCGGCAGTAACTCCCAATCACTTTTTGCAAAATCCACTGTAGCAATACTCATGCCCTGTTATCATATATTTCATTAGGATCATACCCATATATGTTCACAGCATGATTATACAACAGCTTCTTGCTATCCCTATGGCATTTTTAATGTTACATACCACTGCTGATCCATATTTAGTCATTAGATATCACTATATTGTGCATAAATAGCATTGTCACATGGGTGGTATTCGGCCTGTATTACTTGTTGGGTTAGCATATTATACAATTAGGATATGTTAAGTAATAATTGTAACCCCTTTGTAATTACTAATCTTTACACTAAAGTATTTCATTTTTCCTTAAATCTTCTCAAGGTTGTCCTACCAAGTTTGCATGATAACAATTTCAGCTTTAAATACATGTATAGTCATTTGACAATCACTTAGCATCCTTACATGGATTATAACATATTCCTTCTCATTAGTTTGGTGGGTCATGTACCTGTATTGGCATCTATCTCCTTATAGACATTTAGGTATCATTATGTATATTCTAGTCTTAGTTAAATTTCATGAATTCCTCTCTATACCTGGCATGGTGCTAATCCTGTCTTGCAGGAAATACGTGGGAATTGTTATTTTTTTTTAGAGACTCTTGTAAATCTTAAAATTAGAATTCAAGATTGTAATAGCTAGACCTTAATGAGAATATTTACTTTTCTGCACTAGATTAGAATGCATGAGCATGGATTTCCATGTAATTATTTGTTTTCATATCATTTCTCTCTTTCATTCCAAATATTCACTAATGGGAACATGAATGGCACATGCACCATTTTATAAAAGGTGATTAAATCCTAAGTTGATGATTTGCATCAATGGCCATAGTTAGGATGTGAACAAAACTTAGGATTTTCATCTTTTATGGAAAAACACTGTATCCACACTGGATCCCTCCTCAAAAATCATCATATTTTAAATATTTTTCTTCTTTTATCAGAGCTTAAATTAAAATTAACTCAAAATATATATCAATGGCCATAGTCAAGGTATATTGAGAGTTAATTTCATTTTAAACTCTATAAAAGCACCAAAATATGTTTTATTCTTCACTTGAATTTAAATATGATTACTGTATAATACATTTAATGACCATAGTCAGGAATGTATTATATCATCAATCTTATTTACATTCATTTAAATGATGGAATATGATTTTCAAATCCAATTTCAAAAATTCTTTAAATTCATTCATCATTTAGGGTAGAATTGCATCATATTTTCAAAATTCTCTTTTTCAAAAATCCAAGTAATTTTGAGTATCTTCCTCATTTCTCAAATCAATCCTTATTTATAGATTCAAATTCAATTCTATCTCATTTTTCAAGACTCAAAATTTGATTTCATAGTCCAATTTGACTTTGAAATTTCAAATTCATTTTCGCATTCCAACTTCAATTTCCAATTCAAATCAAAGTTCAAAGTTCAAATCAGCTTTGAAATTCCAAAATTCATTTTTTTCAGTTTCAGAGTTCAATTTAACTTTGAAATTCTTAATTCATCCTCTGATTTCAAATTTAAACTTTAAAATCAAGTTTGTTCTTTATCTTCAAAATCTTGATTCTCAAAATCAAAGTTTGAGATTGATTCTAAATCTCAAAGATTCATTTTTTCTCAAGTTTTAAATTCAATACTGGGTTTTCAAAAACCTAGAAATCCCATTTGGATTTTCAAAATCCAAATTTCAAAATTAGGATCCAATCCATTTTACGTTCTAGATTCCGGATCCAATCCAATCTTGGATCTTAGACTTCAAATCCAAAATTCCATTTTAGGTTCCGGATTCCGGATCCAATCCAATCTTGGATCTCAAACTTCGGATCCAAATTCCATCAGGATTCCAGATTTCTGATCCAACTCCATCCTGGATCTCAGATATCATATCAAATTCCATTTTTAGTTTCCAAGAACTCAACTTTTTCTTGGATCTTAGACTTTGGATCGAAATTCCATCAGGATTCCAGATTTCTGATCCAACTCCATCCTGGATCTCAGATATCAGATCCAATTCATTTTAGGTTCCAAGAACTCAACTTTATCTTGGATCTTAGACTTTGGATCCAATTCCATTTAGGATTCAGAATTCAACAACATCTTGGATCTCAGACTTTGATCCAATTTCATTTAGGATCCACAATTCAATTTTATCTTAGATCTTAGACTTCAGATCCAATCCCATTTAGAAATTCAGAATCCAGATCCAACCCCATCTCGGATCTCATATCCAGTTCCATCTTGGATATTAGACTTCAGATCAAAATTTCATTCTAGATTTTCAAATCTATTTTCAATTCTTAATTTTCAAAGCCAATTTCAAAACTATTTCTCAAGTCTAAATCCAAATTCAATTCCTGTTTTGACTCTTGAAGATTGAACCCAATTCAAAGTCCATTATGACTTTGAAAATCATTCATATTTTTTAAAAATGCCAATTCTAAATTCCTTCTCTCTCCAAATCCTTATCATTCCAGGACTTGGAAATTCAAGTTTCTTTTTCCCGATCCATTTCAAATCCTGAGTTGGATTCAAAATCTAAAATCAAATTCAAATCTTTGAATCATCTCTTCACTCTGTTATGAAGTTCATCTCAGAAAACTTGGAAATTTTTTAAATCATTTTTTTCAAAAGAGCATACGTCCTTGCATTCACACAAGCATGATTCTTTGTGCATTTAGACTTAGGATAAATTCTTAGATGATATTTTAGCAAAGCAAAAGGCATAAATTCGATCCTTGGTTCGATTACCCCTGGTAAAGGTGCCAGGAACGATTGAACCTCGTACCAACGAGCGAATCTCATCTCTCTATTTTCCCGTAAATTTTCAAAATGGACGTGAGTGATTTTAAAACATTTTTTTTTAAAAAATTTGGTCAGATGAGACCTTTTAAAAGAGTTTCTCTCTCTTCTTCCTTTTCTCATTCTCTCTCCTTTTCTATCTTTTTATTCCCCCTTCAAAAAGGAAATGGAGGTTAGAAAGGCAAAGAGAAGGAAAAAGAGGAACGAGAGGAAAATTTTTACATGATCACACTTCCCCACCATGGCACGAAGATGCGTCTCCCTTTTGTCATAAGAAGGTCATCCTATTGCCAAAATCGTTGAGTCTTCCCTGCCTGTGATAGAGAAACAAGGTGTTGTGCTGTCGGATCGTGCTACGTCCCTTCGCATATGCGGCTCAACAATGTGCCCTCCAAATGCACTTTAGAAGGCTCCGCGCGCGCAGCTGCCAGTTCAGCCATACGGTTCAGAACATCCACAACAACATTGGTCTTTCCAACCTTGTACTCTAAGGAAAAGTCAAACTCAGCCAAAAACATCTACCACCGAGCTTGTTTTGGCGTCAACTACTTCTGTGTCTGAAAGTAGCTCGTGTCCACATTGTCCATCTTGACGACGAACTCGGCACCCATAAGGTAGTGTCGCCAGGTCCTGAGGCAATACACGATGGCGGTCATCTCACGTTCATGCACCGTATAACACCTCTCTGCATCCTTCAGCATCTGACTCTCATATGCAATCAGATAACCCTCCTGCATAATAACTCTGCCAATGGCAAAGTCTGAGGCGTCTGTGTGGACCTCAAAGGGTTTTGAGTGATCAGGCAGTCGTAACACTGGCTCCCTCACTAAGTGTAATATCCAAAAATTTCTAAGTTCTTTTTTTCTATAGCATTATGAAATTCTTGAATTTTATGCCAATATACAATCGTGATTTCTTTAAAAAGTGAATGTTTGAATATATTCGTAAGTCTTAAGGGGTTTAAAATGTTAAAAAAAAAGTAATAAATATAAACCCTACACATTTTGTATATTAGAGGAAATTCTAAGGGATGTCTAATTGAAAACGTCTCTCTTAAAAAGAAAATGCTGAATTTTTCTTTAAGTAAATTTATTTAAATAATGTGAATTAACAAAAGTAGATTGTGAACATATACATATTAATATGCTTAATAACTTGGAATTAGTGGATACTTAATGTCTTTACATTTTTACATGATTTGTGGTTATATACAATAAAAATGATTTTTTTATTGGAATTTTATGGTTATTTAATTATAGTTTAATAAAATAGATTTTTGTTATAAATTAAACCCATTTTGTTAGTTTAGTAGGAGCCCATAGGTGGGCCGTCTCATCCTATGTGGCATCTTACTTCAAATTTTATTTTGAAAATAAAGGTATGGTGATTTTCAAGTTATTTAAAGCTTGAATAGTCAAAGTGGAGATCAAGGGCTCCAAATGACTTCCATTATAGTGATCAAGGGCTGGAATTAATTTCAGCCCATAACCTAACTCATGAGGGGTTATAAAACCCTCTCATATCCCAGGCCTCCTTCATTTGGGCTGGAAAAAAATTATGGAGCTTCTCTCTCCCCCAAAAACTCTCTCCTCTCTTTCCCTTCTCTTTTTCCCTTTTCTTTAGGGTTTCTTTAGCTTATTGAGTGCAAGATCCAGACTTCAAGGGGTGTGGGGAGGTAATCTAAGGTCCCCACCTTGCTAGAAGAAGGATCTGATCGGTGGAATCGAGCAAAAAAATCCGTTTATCCATCAAGAAACACGTTTTTTCAACAAAAGGTAGGGTTTCTATGCTTTTCTTGCAAGAACGGAGTTCTTGGCATGGATTTTGATGCTTTTTCATGAGTTTAGATCATGATCAAACCCTTCTAACAGTGGGTTTAACTCAAATCTAATGATCCATGGCAAAAACAAGTTTTTCCTTAAAGAAAATCGCTTTTGAAATCGGGTTTTTCATAAAAATTGGTTTCTCGAAAAGTAGATTTGTAAAAATAGCTAGTATTCGATTTATGCCATGATTTTTATGCAAATATTGGTTTGGGTTGATAGGATATGATTTGTTCCATCTACTGTGAATATTTTAGATTTTTATAAATTTTATTTCATGCATCTTGCCTATTTCTTTTGAATTTTATTGGGATTCGGGTGACTCAGTTTTATTCACCCGAATACAAATCTCAAAATTTCTAGGTTTTCAACTTGACCTCCATTCAGTAAAATGGTTGTTTCTCCCTCGTCCGGATAAGTTTTGACAAACAGATTATTGCGTTGGAAAGCTAACACAAGTTTGCATCTACTTTAAAATTTTGGGCTCTGTTCATGGACCGAGCACGTCCCTGTGATAGTCGAAACAAAAACTAATAGGTTTGTAGTAAAACCTTCATAACTCTCTCATACGGAAGAATTTTTACTAACGGTTTGCGGCTATGGATAGCTAACAAAATTTCCTATATATTGTAAAAATTTCAACTCTGTTCATATAGCCAAAATTTTTCTATGAGCTATGTACCAGTCGGGCAGAGTTGAGAAATCGATAAATTTAGGGCAAATTTATAGACCAAGTTTCGACAGATGCATAATTTATATGTTTTTTTGTGATTTCTTCATTGAATTAGTATGCAATATGTGAGTAATTATACAGGTTTGATCTTATGCAAATTTTATATGATTATGACAGAGATTGTTAATAAAAATCGACACAGTTAAGGTCAAGGGTCTAAGGATCCAATGAATGCAAGTTTATGTTTTGATTTTGAAAATATGTGGGCTACATGCATGCTTACTTATCATGATGATATGATTGCTTTATTGATGAGGATGCTCATATACATGTTTTGTATTGTAATTGCCCTGTACATGTGTCATATGGTGTATAAAGTTCATGTACATGTTTCTTATTGTATTTGCCCTGTACATGTGCTATATGGTGTATAAAAATGAGTAAGATATTCTTACCTCACATGTGCTCAAGTTTCTGTTACAAGTATATTAAGCAAATCTTTTCAATGCTTTATAAAAATGCATCCATGATCATAAAGTAGTTCCAGTTAATATTGCATGAAAAGTAAGTTTGTAATCAAGTAATCATGTGACATTAAAACCCAAGATACTTGTTGGAAGAGTAGCAAATGATACAAAACTTCATGAAGCAAGTCTGTTACGGGCATGGAAAGTTGCTCCTCCCCTCCCATGATTTTAGGGAGAAAACCTCTGCATTAGACTGTAGCGTAGAGGTTATAGTACTCATGAGGAAAAATTGATGCATCGGGTTGAAAGGTGTTGGGAATCTCTCTCGTATTAACATCCCTCACCCCGTCTTAGTGAATGGACCTGGCCAGGATAAAGTCACCCCTGTATGTAAAACATGTCCTGTGTCATGGTCCTGATATGAGAATGTCTGCCTGCGTCGTATCAGCAGGGCTAAGAAGTGATAACTTAAATGGTGTGTGCATTAAGTTAGCATCGCATGCATAATCTAATTAAGAAAATATAATTAAAGATAAGAAAATATGCATGCATTGAAGGGCTTCTGCATATGGTAAGTCATGCATATTATCTGTTCATGCATTTTGTATTTTGAATGTATGGATTAATGTTTTTCTGTTAAATGTGAAAATTCTGATCATGCGTGATTAGTTGTATGATTGTTTAAGTTAAATTAAATGTTAAACCATGAAAGTTCTATTGAAATCTTTGTCTTGTAATTCTGTCTTACAAGTTTAGCATATTTAACTCTATTGAGACATGTTTTGTCTGACCCTATATAGTTTAATATTTTTCAGGTAACGAGTAGGTACTTACGTGCGAAGGCGGAAAGTTGCGACGGGGACTGAGTCTACTTTTCCTCTGCTTTATGGATTCTGAACTCTGATTTTACTTTAATTCAATTCAAGGACAAATGTAATTAATTTTGGATATTATGGAACTTGATTTTTATTTCATGCATGGTTAATTAGTTGTTAAAGTTTAAATTTCATAATTATATGTTTGCAAGCATTCATCTAAAGTAGCACACCAAGTTTTATGCCTAATGTGTTTTTTCGTTGTTAACTGCTAAAAGATTTAAATGTATTTCAAAAAAAAAAAATCCACTATTTTTTGGGTTACAAAAATTAGAGTGTTACACTAAGGCTTTCTTCAAGCCATCAAAGGCAACTTGGCACGGTCCTCTCCAGAGCCATACCTGATTCTTCTTTAACAAATCTGTGAGGGGCACAATAATGAGGGAATAACCTTCGATGAAGCGCCGATAATAATTTGCCAAACTAAGGAATGACCGCAATTCTGACACTTTGCTTGGCGAAACTCATTCCTGGATGGCACTTATCTTCTGCTCATCCATACACAGCACACCATGCCCCACAACGTGGCCAAGGAAGCTGATCCCTTCCTGCCCAAAGAGACACTTCTCTCGTTTGACACAGAGGTCATTCTCCTTCAGCACATAAAACACTGTTCGCAAGTGCCCGACATGTTCCTCCATGTTGTTGTTGTAGATCACGATATCATCTAGGTAGAGTACCACGAACTTGTCTAAGTAAGGGTAGAAGATCTGGTTCATTAAAGTCGTGAACGTGGCTGGAGCATTTGTCAACCCGAATGGCATTACTAAGAATTTGTAAGCACCATAGTAAGTGATGCAAGTTGTCTTCGGCTCATCACCTTCAGCAATCTTCACCTGCCAGTAACTCGATTGCAAATCTAACTTGAAAAAGATACGGGCACTGCCTAGCTAATCGAACAAGTCTGCTATCAATGACAATGGGTACTTGTTCTTCACTGTGACCTTGTTCAAAGCACGGTAATCCACATATAACCATTTGGAGCCGTTATGTTTCATCTAAAAAAGAACTGGGGTGCCAAATGGGGCTTTCGATGGACGAACGATGCCTACGTCCAACATCACGTCTAACTGTCTAAACAACTTCTTCAACTCAACTGGCCCCATATGGTATGGAACAATTGTCAGAGGCTTCGCTCCCGGGGTCAACTCAATCTTATGGTCGACCTCACGTCTTGGTGGAAGACGCTTTGGCAATTCCAGAGGCATCACCCCCCAAAACTCCTCCAACAGTGGGGCTAGGGTTGGTGGCACTGCTGCTTCTACCTTTTCTTCTTCTGTATGCACAACAACTAAGAATGTCTGCTCCCTATGCTTAACACTCTTTTTCAGTTGCATCACCGATAACACTGAAGACTTGCCTTTCTACGCAAGGCACTACACTGTGGGGGATAGGTTTGGCACCATAATCATCAACGTGTTAAACTTTGGCAGTATCATAACATTCTGGCTTCGCAGAAACTCCATACCCAGAATCATCTTGAAATCGTCTAGAGGCACCATAGAGAAGTTGGCTTTGCCGGCCCAACTCCCGACTTAGATAGCCACATGTCTTGCTTCACTAAGGATGGGCTTGGCCTCAGAGTTTACTGTTTTGATGGTCCTCTGCTTTGGCCCGGGCTTCAAGCCCAACCGCTCTGCCTCTTCCCGCGAGACAAAGTTGTGTGTGGCCCTGGAGTCTACCATAGCTGAAGTAGACTTTCCATTAGTAATGACTTCGAGATACATCAGTTCTTTGCTAACCTGTCTGTTCTCAACTACGCAACTTATAGCTGCGTTGATCGACCGCATGGCTTCCATCCGCGGTTGCATGGTCTCAGTGTCACTGCATTCTTCCTGCGTTGCATTGGCATGCCCGTCATCCTTTACCAGGTACTTAGGGCACTGTCTAGCGATATGCCTATCGCCACAGAATCAACATGTTACAATTGTACCCTTGTTATTGTTGTTATGCTTTGTGTAGTTTTGTTTCTTGTCGGATTAATGGCATGTTGATGCCTCACCTTTGTTGTCGCACCACTCATCCTTCTTTAATTTGTGGTGACGCTTCTTCCCGACTTTGGTTGATGGGGTGAAAGGCTTGTGCTGAGTGTCAACTAAGCACTCAGCCGCCACATATGCATCTTCCAAAATATGGGGGTTGCTCCTTTCCACTTCAGATTGTGCCCATGGTTGAAGTCCCATAATGAACCAGTTGAGCTTATCCTCTTCTGGCATGTTAGGCAACTCCAACATAAGCTTCTTGAATGTTCTGACATAGTATTGTAATGAACCAGTATGTTTAAGATCACGAACCATCTGGTACGCCTGCCTCTGCGCATTCCTCGATATAAAGTAGTTGTGCAACTCTATTTTGAAGTCATCAAAGGTGTCTATTACGCATTGACCCCTCTCCATGTCGCTGCGCTTCCGCCTCCACCAAGTGATAGCATCCTCATCCAATAACACTGCTGCAGCCTTAATCCAGAGATATTCAAGTGTCATATTTTGAATATCCAAGTAGTTTTCTACTTGGAACAAAAAGTTCTTAATGGCCTTGCTGTCTCGAGAACCATTGAACTTTGCGGGTCTTGGCACATGAATCTTTGATGGCCTCTCACCATTTCTGCCATTTAGGGTCATTGACCGTTGTAATGTGCGGTTTTTCAATTGAAGCTCCCCGACTTCAGTTTGCAAGTCAGCCACTGTTGTCGTCAATGAAGTGATCTGCCTCATCTGTAAGTTCACCTGCTCTTGCAGGCTGGCCACCATATCATTCAGACCACCAAATGATTCAACTGCGCGTGAAATCGCTTCCTCGTGCGAAGTCACATCTTTCACCAGCTTGTTAACAGTTGCAGTCATCTCTTCTTAGCCCCGACGTGAACCTATCTCCTTAGCTTCGGAAATTGTCTTGCCTTTTATGTTGTGCAGATTTTGATAAGGCGTCACGATGTCTTGCTCACAAATCGCAGCCTGTCGGCATGTCTGTTGACACCGACTTCGGAGTCCCTTCCCCAGCATGAGAATAGGCTTTGGTACCACTTGTCACAGGCCTATTTTCTTCAATGGGCTAGTGCGGCACGACAGTCCTTCCTTACCGCCTTCAGCCTACTTGTCACTCGCGGAAGCTTGTAATCAGAGTGCAAGAGAGCAAGAGAAAATAGAGGGAGAAGAATTGCAATCACAAGAAGCAATCACAATGAGGGTGAACAAAAGAAAGCTCAACGCATTTAATTCATTCATAATTTTTGCCCGAGGGCTATTACAATTCAAGCATACGGGTTGCCCCTTCGGGGTATTGATTTACCTGAACTGGGCAACTTACAGCAGACTCAACAAAGCAAAACAGACTCGAAGTACAACTTTATAATGTAAGTCACAAGGGAACAATTTGATGCTTGAGTAAAAGCAGCCGCAAAGTCCGGTAATACTTTTGTGATTCATACCCAGACCAAGGGCAGGAGGGTTATACAGATCATCATATAATACCCTTTCTGGCAATATCCCAGAGTAGTTTTTAAAAAAAATGAAATCTATATTTGTGTAAAAATTAATTTCCAAGCACAGTACTTGATTCTGGATAGAACTACAAGCTCAAACTACTATGCACATAAAGCGATCAAGGTCTGATTGTTTTCAAGCCAAGATCAAACGTAACTTAGGGTTGGACAAGCCTCATAAATTTTACAGATTGCGTGTTCAGAAATTCAAATCATTCACCAACCAGTTCACATCTTTTCTTGAGAAAAAAAAAACATATCTGAAACACATATATAATATTGTCCCTGTACCAACAGAGCACTGTCAACAAGGCCTTACCCAATCATCCATTGTAATTAGAATCTCTGATTCCTTTCATTGATTTTACCTATTTGTGTATGCCTAGCACTACAACATTGAGCATTTAGAAGATGTAACAGGAATCAAAATCCTCCATGAAGATCAACAACTCAAACTTCCTTTTTCAACAACAATAATTTGGCCGACAGAGATACAAGATTCACAATTTAAGTTAGGCTAAAAAAATAATGATAGCAAGTATGAACAATATTAAATCTAAAAAAAGAAACTAGAATCATGAACAAAACATAATATTTAAGTCAGGGTGCTTGCTCATACTCAAGAGCGTACATAGATATTTTTGGAAAACATCCAGGTAAATATGTCGGTCATATATCCAGGTAATGCAAGAGAAATCATGTCATTCAAAACTCTCATTCATGATAGTAAATAGATAGAATATAGAAAAAAAAAACCGACACTACAAGGATTTTTATTTTTTTTCCTTTTTGATTTACGGTGATACATTTCATGCTTGAAACAGGCTACGTAAGCAACAAGCATAGTAAATCCTACATTAATAGAAGCTTTCCCCCCCTTTTCCTGCAGTCGTGTGCTCTTTCTTCCGAATCGAGCGGGAGGGGAAGAAATAACGAGAGGAAGAGAAAGAGGGGAAGAGGGATAACGAGAGGAAGAAGAGGAGATAACGAGTGAGAGAGACATGGGGGGTCGGTTAAATAGAGAGAGGTTGGGAGAGGAGGTTACAAAGATCGTGGGAGGGGAGGAGGTGGGTCGGTTACCCCCATTCCAGTTGTGTGAATAGTGTTTCACGCAGCTGCCCCCTCCTATTTATTTTCCACAAACGTAAACCCTAAAAGGGTTTATGTTGTTTTTTTTTACTTGTTACATTTTTAACGTGTAACCTTTTTCCTCTACGAGTTTGGATCACTCGCCCGTGCGACCCGCAACCCATTTATAAAGGCAGTCCATGTTTTGGGCTATTTGGATCCATCCAAGGATCTGAATCCTTAAAGTTTTGAATCATTCCCCTAATGGATGTGGTATGGATCCATGGTTTGATTTGTTCATGGATTCATATAAACCAATCCAGGTCCAAGGATCCAAAAATTTTCTCTTTATTAACATGCTTGAAACCATGGATCCAAATAAATTATCACGGATCCAATTAAAGGTACTTTGATCCTTACGCTTTTGATGCAAGGATCTACATCAATATTGAAGTTTCCGATGTCCAAGATCCAAATAAAATAATTTGGATCCCGATCTCTCTGGCATAAAGTTTTGACATCTGAAGATCTTGTAAAATACCACAGACCCAAATAAACTACTATGGACTCTCTATAAGGTATTTTTTTCATTAAAGATCCAACTTAAACTCGTGGATCCACTCAATTCATCCTGGATCCAAAACCCAATACGGCCATGATAATGAGGACCCACTACCAAAGGTCTGATCCATTTGACCAAAAATAATTATCAAATATCTAATATAATGTTCGTGATCCGATATCTAAGACCCGAATAAAATATCGAAGAATCGAACAAGATATTAGGGATCCGACATTAAAGATCCAAACAGGACATCCAAGATCCAAAACACATAGAACAATAAAAATTATCCTTGTACCAACTTAAAAACATATATTTCAAGTTTGTTTATCTGATAAAATTCATGGGTATTACAGGGTCTTCCTGGAAGACCCAGCCTAAAGAGGATTTCTTTCTCTTTATATTACGCAATTGCATTAAAGTTTCAAAGATCTTACTTCAAATATCAAATTCATTTGACTTAAGGGGAGGAGATATCCTTTTAAATTATAGATTCTAGTAAAAAATGTGTGCCCCCCCCTTGGGGCTGGCATTTTTTACTTTGAACAATCAGTTTTCCTTTAAGGCAAGATGTTTGGACCCCACCTTAATACCAAATTAGCCTAATCATTTAATTAGTTCCCTTCTCTTAGCTATATTAGTTTATTTATATAGTTTGTATATTCCATTTGTTTTAGGTAAGTTCTTGTTATATGTGAATGCTTATAGTTCATATCTTATAATGCTTGTTAATACTTAACTAGGTTTTCTATTGATTAATATCAATTTGAGTTAAAGTTTATGTATTAGGTCAGTCTTGCATTTGCATTTGTTTTAATTAATTTATGTTTAATTAGGAAAGTAAAATAGCATAGTGGTCTTTTATCATTTTCGTATTTACATTTGTTATTATTATTTTCATTTTAAGTCTAGCATGAGTAGGTCTCACATAGGGGACAACTACAGTAGTGTGTAATCATCTTAGACTATATTTGTTCTTTAGCTTAAGTTAGTTTATTTACTTATGTGCATTTTAGCCTTGCTTTAGAACTAATTCATTGTTTATTCAAAGTAACTTAGGTTTTATTATAGATTTAATTTTTTTAGCTTAATAAAATTAGGTTTATTGTATTTTAGCAGAGTATTAGGACTGATATGTCTGTTATTGCATGAGCCTAAAATCAGTAGTGCATGAATTGAATGAATTTCAATTGGTTTTGAATTGAACATTTGAACCATATTTTGCCGTCAGTGGCACTCATCATTTCATGTAGAATTTTCCAAAGCTTTTAAGAAAAATCAGTTATATTCTATTCATTCATGTGTCCTCTGTCTGCAAACCAAATTTCAACTCATTCAAAGTTGATTTGGTCATACTTTTAAGCATTTTTCGAAAAACATTTTTTTAGAGGTTTGAATTTCGGGATAGGAAAAATTCCAGATTTTAAGCATTCTTGAAACACTTATATCTAGAGATTCTGAATGAATTTTTGAATTTCGTAAAAAGGGTTTGATTCCTGCACGTGTCAGAAATCCAACAAAATAAATTTCACAATTTTTTTGATTTCATTTGCCCTTTCAAACTGTCAATTTTTGAAAGCCTATCAGAAAATCATTTATGCACTATAGCGAGGGCAAAACATATATTTCATTAGTTAATTAATTTTATGTAATTTTTCATAGTTTTTTGCAGATCATATAGTTTGACTTTATGATTTAGTGTAATTAATAGTAGAATAAATTAATTGTTTTATTAGAATTTATATCTTAGTGTAGTTTTATTTAAATTACAAATTAGTTATAGTAGTTATTTTTAGGATTAATTCTAGTTGTATTTCTGAAGTATTGTAGTGATTTCAATAACTAACTTATGATTTTTATTTTTTTTAGGTTGACAAGCATACTGTAGGTCAAAAAGTGATTTTACGCCAATGAATCGATTGTGATACGTGCAAAAGGATGAAAATACCCTTTTGGACTTGGAGGAGGCTCAAACAACATAGTTTAGAGTTTTTTTAGTTGATTTTTTGTTACATTAGTGTGTGAATTAACTTGTATTTTTTTATAGACATTGTGAAATATTAATAAATTGAAGTTTTTAGAGTTAATATTGAATATTGTTCTGTTCCCTGTGGATTTGACCCGTACTTGCCACGATTGTGGAAAGTCGATTTTTATATATTTGGTTGTCAATTTTTCAAACTTTTATTAAAAACATCTTTTTAAAAATATCATTGCAAAAATACAACCATGAAACCCTAGGAGAAGATCACGAGATCAATACTGGATGTTCCCTATATGTAGAAAAACTTTTTATAAATTCCAAATCAATGTCTATGTTACACTATTTATAAATTAATACCCAGAACTTCTAAAAATTGCTAAAAACCACCTATGCCAATTTTAGATGGGCTTTTTGGATATTATTTATATATGGATCTTGGACTTGGGTATGGATTGACATGTGAACCAGATCTCAATGCTATTTGCATAATTTTGGATTGGATCTGGATCCAAATCGCATTGGTACAGATTCAATTTATTAGAAAATGCTTTAATTTCTTCATTTTAACTTCAATTCTGATGAAATTCGAATTGTATCTCCTTTATACCTAAAACAATATAAACAAGGGTGTTTAAGCTATAAAAGTTCATATAAATGTATGATTTTATAATAATATGATATGCATTTCATGCATTATCAATTAGCATGCACTAGTCTATGCAGAGTCGCATGAACCCATCATTTTTCTTACCAAAAAGAACTGGTGCACCCCATGGAGACACACTCGACCTGATGAAACCCTTTTCAAGAAGTTTATGTAGCTACTTCTTCAGCTCAACAAGCTCTGTAGGTGCCGTGCAATATGGTGCGAGTGATATAGGTGTTGAGTCAGGCACTAGCTCAATCAAAAACTCAATCTCCCTGTGAGCAGCAAACTCGGCGAGTCCTCTAGAAAGACATTCAGAAACTCACGAACCACGTCCAACTACTCTAAAGGTGTCGCCTGACTACCCCTCACACACACATTGGCCAAGAACACTATACAGCCCTTCTTGTGGTACTTGAAGATCTTCATAGCCGAGATGATCTTCACCTCACTCACAGGCCTAGTCGCCTGAAACACCAGTGCAGACAAATCAGGGTGCTCCAACAAAACCTTCTTTCCCCGACACTGAAGAGTCGCATTATGTCTGGACAACTAGTCCATACCTAGAATTACACCATAGAATGTCATGTCTAGTATGACCAGGTCGGAACATAACTCATGCCCCTCGATGACCACTCGAACTGTAGGAAGGTACTTCCACAATGAGTAGACATGCCCATAAGAGACATAACATCAAGTCTTCATTAGGCTAGACGAAATGAGGTCGAGCAAACCTGTAAAAGATGACAAAATAAATGAAAGGGTAGCACCCAAATCAAACATGACATGAGCAAGATGGTCAGTGACTACAAATATACCTTTGATCAGGTCAGCCTGATCGCCCTGCTCGGTAGTCGTGGCAGCGTAAACTCACTTGTTCGTCTTTTGCTATGCCTGCTGCTGAGGTTTGTTGTTGCTGCTGCTGACCGCTCTGAGCTACTAGCTTGTTTGGGTAGTAGGATGTGATGTGATTGGGTTGTTGACACTGATAGTAGACCCCCTTGAAGAGCAGACAAGAGCTTTGTGAATGGCTCTTATTGCACCTCCATCACAGAGTCTAAGCCTTCCCCTGTTACTGCCTCTATTGGGGTTGACTCTACTGGGCTCATGCTGGGTCCTCTGTCTTTTCGCCTTACCCCCTTACGCCTTGTCGCCCACAAGTGGGTTCTTCCTCGCACTGTTGCTGCCTCCCTTCTTCTACAATCCGCCCTTGAACCACTCCCACTCCTCGTTCAGGATGAATGCAGACTCAATCGTATCACTAAACAAGGTAAGATGACTCATCATCACGCGAACCTGAAGACCGTACTTCAGACTACGCTCATACTTCGCTACCCTCACCTTATCGTCAATGAATAAGTTCGGGCAGTAGCGCTTTAAACTCTGAAATTTGGTGGTGTAGTCCACCAAACTCATGTTCTCCTAAACCAACTTGAGAAGATATTGTTGCATGCGCTCCCAGGCGTATGAAGGAAAACAGGCATCCAAAACTCTCCTCTGAATGTCTCCCAAGGGATGTCCTTCACACTAGTGTACTTTAATCATCGTAGGGTATCCCATCGCCCTTCAACCAGTATGTGCCAAAATTAGTATGCCTACCCTTGGGCATGAGCAGGATGTGAAAAGCCCTCTCTATCTCCTCGATCAAACTTTCAGTTGCCTCTGGGTCAACCTTTCCTAAGAAAGTTGGTAGATCCAACTTCAGGAACTTCTCAAACATCACTGCACCAGGGTTCAAAGTAACCTCAGTGGGGTGGGCACATGTCGCCTGCTGTGTCACATGTGTAGTCAGCGTCGCTGCTAGGGTATTGAGGGCATTCGTAAGAAAGTCCCTTCGCTCTAGCCAATCAATTTAAGCACTAGAAGACGAAGCGTGGGCATGGGTATACATCTATAACATAAAGAATTATTAGTAAATTCGTACAAGGATAAAACCTACCCCCTTAGGATTGATCCACAACAACAATCATAGTCATACAGACACAAAAATTTTAATTCACATATATGGAATTAAATAAAATTATCCCTATAATAAAAAATATAGAAATTCAGCAATTTCACAATAGTAAAAAAAAATTACAAAATAGGTCTTTGCAGTGATGTAGACTGCTTCTGGAATACAAGTTGTGATTTTCTGATAATGGTTCTGATAGATCTAACAAGGCTCAGATACCAACTCTGTCTTATACAAAGACAGTTTGGTATCCCAAAATAGTCCAATGCATAGTTTTGTGGTCTGACTCTTATACCATAAAAGTATCTTAAAAGTGATTTATACATCTTTTGCAAAATTTTAGTGAACATGCAACACACTTTGTTTTAAAACATCTTCACAATACACATTCAAACACATAACATGAATGCACATAAAGTCAAACACATACGCATGCGAACAAATGCTTGCAACACACATTATCATGATCAATTTCATGCATAAACATCCAAACATGCACTTGATCATATTTATGCAAACATCAAAATAAACTTAAGATTCATGTGTATGATATGCACATTTGTAACATGGTATTCTAATGCATAAGTATACATAACCAATCAAAATATACGATCAAAAACATAATCCAATAGGTCAACATGAAGACGACTCTGAACATAACACAACTGTTCAGATTTACACAACACTGCAAACCCAACACATTAGTAAATTTCACCAGGTTACAAGCACACAACATAATCTGCCAATCTAATCAGACTGCTCATACTCAACATATCGATAGTCAAATCTGATTGCACCCGCACAACACATTGCCAAACATAATCAGATTATACAAACACAAATCATTAGAAAATCTGATCAGAATGCACCTGTATACACACAGCTAGATCTGATCAAATTACACAAGTACACAATGCAGATCTGATCTGATTTCACTCACGCAACATAGTGCAGATCTGATCAGATTGCACACACACTGTAAGGTAGCAGACCTGATCAGATTGCACATATGCGATACACATAGATTTGATCTCAGCATCAACATTAACATAATTGTCGAGTTTGATAATAGTCAACAGAATGACATAGAAACAGATTTGTTAATAGCTAGCGAAGTAGCATGTAATCAGACCTGATAACAGCTAACGAAATAGCATGTCATCAGATTTGATAACAACTAACACAATAACATGTAATCAAACCTGATAACAGCTAACAAAATAACATGTCATCAGATTTGATAACAACTAATACAATATCATATAATCAGACCTGATAACAACTAACAAAATAGCATGTCATTAGATTTGATAACAACTAACACAATAGCATAAAATCAGATTTGATAACAGTCCTCCAAAAATACATATATTCAATTTTGATAACAGTCAACAAAATAGCACATTGTTAAATCTGATATAGTCATCAAATTAACGCACACACACACACACACACACACATATATATATATATATATATATGTGATAACAGTCATCAAATAACATGTAATCAGATGTGATAATAGTCAGCAAAATAACGTGTAATCAAATATGATAACAGTCAATGAAAACAACATATAGTAAAATCTGATCCAAAAATAACCTTTAAGCAAATCAGCAGGTCTGATTAAACTACCCACACATAGCCATCGACAGGTCTGATCAAACTGCCCATGCATAGTCATCGGCAGGTCTGATCAAGCTACTGAAACACAGCATGATGAAAAATCTGATCGGGTTTGCGCATATGCTGGAATTAGCCAATTAGATCAAAATTGATCCAAATGATTTTTTTTTTCAGGACATAAGCAAAAATCAGCAAATGCCAAGATCGACATGGGGTAGAGTTCTACTTGGAGTAGAAGTCTACCTCATTTAAATTAAATTTAAAATTGAATTTAAAGTTTTAATTGGCCATGTATGAATTTCGGATCCATATCCAGATCCAAGATCCAAACCCATATCCTAAATTCATATGAATTTTACCTATACCAGATCCTAGTTATTATGGGTTTTGAACTGAGTCCAGATCCATATCAACTTGGATCAAACAGAGTGAATCCAGTTTGATCCAATCCAGGAAAAGGCAAAAATAGAGGTGGGTCATTTTTGAAAAACGCAATTTTCAGGCCAACCCTAACCAAATTTCAATAAAACAGGGCACCAATATGCTTAGAATTACGAGACGCATCTAACAGTATACATATCTGATTTTTGCTTCCAAATTTTGCATGAATTTAAGCTAAATTTTGTGCAATTTTTGCTCAAATTTAAAGGTTAAAAACAAAAATTTCTCAAACTTTAATTGGCTCATTTAGTATAACCTATAAATTTTGGATATTATTAATAAATAAATAATTCATCTTTATCTTTGAGTTAGAAATACATTTCTATCATTTAAATCTCATTTATTAGTGTGATATCATTGAATTTTAAAATTTACTAGATGAATTTAGCAAGTTAAAAATCTTAATTTTTAACCAAGGGGCATTTCAGTTATTTTAATCAAAAGTACTATTTAAAATATTTAATCTATGTTTTGGAGTAACCAAATTTGGTGAGATGGAGATGGTGTATGCAATATTTTTTGCTCAGCAGTTAATATTTATTAGTGGTTCACCCATCTCTCTAGATTTTTGGGGATTTTATATTTTTAGAGCTTTTGGCTTTTTTTACCGCGCACCAAGTGTTTGGTTCATCGTTGCTTTAGCAGTCTTTACGGATTTTAAAACACTTCGATCTTTTGGGTTTCGATTTGTTGTTCTTCACATTATTAAAGTAAGTTTTCTTAACTAAACTTGTAGAGAGTATGTTTAGGCACTAATTGCATAAGCATGCTATTGTTGTGCTAAATACTTTACTGAATTGCAAATACAAGTTATGTGAACACACCACACATAGTTGTGGATATCTAGGGGTGCTATGATTGCCTATATATTTAATTGATTTAAGTGCAAGATATACTAAAACATGTGATACTTACGCTAAGTATCAAAACGGCTATATGCCAATGTGCAATGAATGCAATGCAATATGAAATGCAAATCGGGTAAATGCCCGTGGTAAGTACGTGGGGAAAATGCATTACCCAATAAATTTATTTTTATTGTATGCAACCACTTAGTTGTGGATAACTAGGATTGTTGTGATTGTAGTTCAGAAATTATGCTGAGTATGATTTGAATGTATGAGAATAGAAGTGATTTTCTTGTTGAAATTGAGAGATCATGCTCAACATGATTTTAGATAACGAAATATGGAGTGTGTTTGTTGCAGGTACATGTTTGAGCAAGCATTTGTGTGAATAAATATTGCATAAGTTGATGTGTTTGACATGACCATATTGAATGCTAGTGTAAAATAATAATTGTGTAATCATGCACGAAAGCATGGTTGAACTTTCAAATTCAACTTTATGCTTAATGCCCATTTTTATCAATCGGACCCCCGGGTCACTCAAGTTTGTCGAGCAGACCTCTGGGTCACCAATTCTCATTAAGCAGACCTTCGGGTTACCAATATTATTAGTATCAGTCATTTCCAACCTTCGGGTGGCATTTTGCCAATCATGGTCATCCAAGATTCGACCTTCGGGTCAGACTCTGATCATGCATAACATTTGTATTTTATTAATCATTATTTATGCATGATATATGTTAAAATTGCTGTAAAACCCCATTTTTATCATTAGTTTCAAGAAACCACATTGAATTGAATTTTATCAGAAAATCAGTTTTTTTAAAGCTTTCCTTGCATTTTTAGTGTTTTTATTAGATTTAGAATTTCTTAATTGTAGTTTAGTTAGCTTAGGTTTGTATTAGCTAATTCTTAATTAGTTTAGTAAGTTTTGATTTTTAGAAAAACATGTTTTCATAAGAGACCTTGTTTTCAAAATTATCAAAAATATTCGGACTCTCTTGAAAACTTTATTTAAACCTAAATAGGCTTATAAATAGTAGTTTAGAGGGTTGGGAAAAATGTTTTTTCCAGCAACCTCTTGCCTCCCCTCCTTCTTGCCTCCCTCTTCTCTCTCTCCCTTACTTCTCCTCTCTCTTTTGCCGATTTCTCTCTTATTGTTCTCCTCTTCTTCTTTTTCTTCAAGCTTCAAACCCTTTCATCATCGGCAACCTCTTTCTCTTCGTCGGGGCGGTGTGTATGCAGCTAGGATCAACCACTTTCTCCTCTCAACCAGTCTGTCGGAGGTAATCCGTAAGGTGAGCTTCTTGTCCCCCATCTTCGTAGTTTAGGTTCATTCAGCACATGCATATTTCTTGATTTTTCGCATCTTCATTGCATACATTGTAATCTTAATTTGTTTTTATGTATTTCATGCTTTGCATACTTAAATTCGTTCATGTGCATCATAGTAGCAAGTTTCAATTTAGTTTTCTGTTTGATTTAATATCGGTGTGATTGTTCTTGATATATAGTCGGATATAAAAAAATCAATAAATAAAACTTTTTAACTGATTAGCATTTTTTTTACCAATTAAGGTTCAGTCGTTTACTTTGAATAGCCACAACAATTAGGATCAGTAGGTTGAGTCCTTTAGCATAGCTGTGTTTTCTAAATTCTTATTCAATCGGTTTGTTTTTGTTTTTTTGTATGTTTCAACATTTTTTTCTCTCTGGTCACTGCATGTTAAATTTAGTTTCAGTCATCCCTTAAATTTAAGTTCGGTCATTGTTTTTATTGAGTTTCAGCAATTTTTGTTTTTACTTAGGTTAGCGTGTTGTAGATAGAGTTGATTACTCATTTCCTCTTTTTGTTTGTTTTTCTACTTAGGAGTCGTTGTATGTGATTAATGTGTATAGGTTTAGCCATTATATGTTGATTGAATTAATACATTACTTTAGTTCTTTTGTGTACCTAGAATAAATCGAGTTTTCTTTAGCTAGCGTCGCTGGTTGTTAATAACTTATGTCAAGTAAAGAAATCTGTTGTAGTTCTCTAGGTTGGGTGAGTTGTTTTTTTTAGTTGATTTACATGTATTGGTTTTGTTAGGTTAAAGTCAGTTCAACATTCTTTTTAGTATAAAAATGATTGACGTTGAATTGTTTTTATATATTAGCCTCGGTTGCTTGTTTTTTATTGTTTCAATTCAGTTTTTTTTTATTTTCTTTTTGTTTGCTTCAGTGTTCAAAAATTAATTGGAGTCCGCAGGTGTAAGTTAGGTAATTTAGATAGTCAGGTTTGCCTTTAGTGTTTTTAGTTTTGTTTTAAAATAATTATTTTTTAGTTCATTTGTATTAGACATTAGTTAGTCGTCTTACTTATTTTCAGCATTAGACGTTTAGGTATTTCATGAATTATGTGTTCTAGTTATTCAACAGTAGTTAGTCTTTGAAGTGGTTCATAATTTGTTAGAAATTAGTTATGCTATTTCATCTTGAAGTGAGTTTGTTATTTGTTTAGATTTTGTGCAGTCCTTTTCGTCGTACTGTTTTGTTTTTTGTTTTTTGTTTTTGTGTTTTTGCAGGAAAACGTTGGAACGTGCGGTAGAGCCTTTTTGTGCCCTTCAAGTACCCTCTGGGGTTCCCTCAAGCCCTCAGAAGTGCCCTCAGAGGGACCACAAAGTGATATGCAAATAAGAAAAGCAGAAGAAGGGAACACAGGAGAACAATGACTCAAGCACTGAAGACATTTTTGCTTTTATTTTTAGATTAGGTTTTCATTTTTAATTCAATTCAATTATTAGGTATGTAATAAAACCATTTATTTATTTTGTTTAGGCCCTCTGCGTAGGGCCGTACTCCCTTAGTTAGTTAATTATTGAATTAATTCTTTTTATTTTGGCAATAAAGAGTAGTTTAGCTTGTGTGTTTGAATACAAGTATTTTTCGTTCCTTGAGATCGACCCGAACTCCACCACTCGTGTGACCCAATTTTTATTATTTGGTGTGTGGCTTTCACTTAGTTTTCATTAAAAATATTTTTTTAAAAAATTATTTTTCAAAACTCACCAATTTTTTTAAAATGCGAATGTTATGCATGATCAAATACACTCATGCTTATTGTTTGCTAGTCCTCGAGCAAACTGAAGCAAAAAACAAAACTACTAAATTAACTAATCAAAGCAAAACCTAACTCATTTTTGTAGGAATCACGGTTGCATTTAGCATATGCAATAAGCCCTTTCAACCCATGGGTTACTCCAGTGGACGAGTAAGGTCTCGTGAGAGTTTATAGTGATGCTACTCACAAACATCTCTGTCATATATGCATAAGAGTACTCATCCTCACAAGCAGTAGGTAGTTAAAGACTTTGTTTTCACAAATATTTCATGTTATTACATAATCAAAACATAATTAGAGTCCTTTATATACTACCACAGAATAAAGAGATTTCTTTTACTTTTCTAGATATCACAATTATTTATATTTTATTCTCGGAAAATCAAATAAATATATGTTATTATTTACTTATCCTCACTCATATATTTTCTTCATAGGTTTTCTCAATCATACTTCTAAGCAGTGGACTTTTTCTTTTTAAGCTCTTTTCTTTTCTTTACTTTTCAACTTTTAACACTTTCTCTTTTTGCGCACTATTTTTATTTTATGGCTTGCGTATGGTCTGTTTTATGCCATGTGCAATGCCAATATCTTTTACACTTTCTATAAGAACAATATAGGCCAAAGATATTGACTAGGATACAAAAGTGACTTCCTTCATTCACCTTTTCGACATGAGACTCAAACACTTCAACTTATGTCTGCTCCCAGCTACTAGGGTTCACGAAGACTTCTACTCTCCTTTTTGAAATAAAACTCAAATGCTTCAACTTGCGGCTGAGCCCAGCTACTAAGGATTGTGAAATATATCCAGACAACCTAACGCTTGCTCCTTTACACTTTTGAGCTCATTTTTGCACTTTTGTTCATTTGCTTAGTTTTTAAAAAATAACACTATGCATATTCATATTTGTGATTCAAAATAAACTCTAACATGCATTTATCATCATTTCTTTGAAATCCACATAAACAACCACGATTTCTAGATTCATGTCAATTTTTTTTGGGGGGGGGGGAGCTTAAAAATCCTCTAAAAATCTTAGATTTTTGCACAACATTCATATAAGTTCAAACTCTTTCTTTAAAAACCTACTTTTCATGAATGATATGTAATAATGTGCAGGTACATAAACAGAAATATCAGGGTGTGCAAACTACACCCTCCCCCATGATTGAATGACACTGTCCCAGTGGCACTCCCCCATGCTTATATGAAACTAAGTGAATGCACATGAGACACAATAAATGAGGAAAAAAAGTAGAAACAACCTGATATGAAATATGAATGCACGTCCTACGACTGCAATGAATGCAATATATACATGACATGACATGACATGAGAACTCATGAATGAAAACAAAAGAAAAGAAATACAACCTAAGAAAATCTACAAACCCTAAAGGTCAAATCTAATAATATACAAACATATGGGCTGCCTCCCATAAAGCGCTAAGTTTCACATCACCAGCCAGACGGATCTCTGAAAAACCCTTCACCGTCCATGAGATCAATAGACGTGAAGTCATGCTCAATCGGGCTCTCTGAAAAAAAGAGTGTTATCTGCGATACTGTGCACGATGTTTCCACCCATTCTACCCCTAAAAGTGATATCATGACTCTTGACACTGTGTGATACTGACATATGCCGATTTGAATCCTCACGGTAGAGGCAAAATGGATTCTGGCAGCTGCTATGGGGTATTCCGGCAGATCCGGATTTCCTCTTCACAACAGATGCAAGAGGAGTAGATTATATGCGATGCATAAATGAAAAAAAGAAAAAAAATGTTGATGCTTATGCAGATAAGATGCAATACAGCTACAAATGTAATGGAATGCAAAATGTAGGATGTCGTGAAATAAAATGAAACAAATGGATATGCTGTGAAATGAAATGCAACATCAAAAGAAAATTACAGAGAAATTAATGAATTGGAGAGGGAAGAGAAGAGAAAAGAAGAAGAGAAGAGAAGAAGATGCTTACATATGGATTAGATTGAGAAGAGAGGTGGCCACTCCTTTGCCATCGATGGAACCCGGTAAGAACTCAAGAACTCCATTGAGGAAGAAGGGAAGAAGAAGAAGGAAAGAGGGGAAAGGAAACCGGAGGGAAGGAAGAGAGGGGTTGAGGAGAAGAAGGGTTTGTGTGACCAATGGAGGACCCTCTTCTCAAACCCATAGGTGGGGTTTTAAAGAAGAGAAGTTTTCAAAATGCCCGATGTATTTTTTCTAAATTCTAAAAAGGGCTCCCTCAACACTATCTTCTCTAAAAACTCTGAATTCTACGTTATTCAACCTAAACTATTAAAACTATCTAAAAATTATTGTCTCTTTATTTTTTCGAACCTAATTTAATTACAAATCTAAATCCTTATGAAAAATACGACTAACTAATTTCTAAACAACCTAATTCGCAAAATTAACTTGCAATTTATGTTTTTCTGAATTTTACCTTTTTCGTGAATTTTCTTGAAACTAACGATAAATTTGGGATTTTAATGGAATTTCTTATTGGATCATGCATGAATTAATATGAATTAAATACTAAAATAAATGCATGATCACCAAATGATAGATCCATGGCTCTGATTCTGCAATTGATGCATGCATTGGCAGTCGCCAAGAATGGTTTGCCCAGAATGATCGAAGTCTGATGCTGGCTATCCACTCCCTTCATATCAAGGATAATGAAATTGATCAAAAAATAGAAGTCCTCCACCTTCACTAGTACATCATCTAAGATACCTCTCGGCACCTTGATGAAACGATCTGCTAGTTGCAGTGTCATAGGAGTCAGTTTCATTTCTCCTAGCCCGAATGATGTCATAGAAATATTTGGGCAGAATATTCATGCTTGCTCTAAGATCTAGCAAAGTGTGTTCTATTCGGATGTTTTCTATGATGTATGGAATGATCAGGGCACTAGGGTCCTTGAGCTTTGGTGGAGTCTGGTGTTGAAGCACTGAACTCATCTGTTCCGTCAGAAGGATTTTAGTAGGAACTTTACCTCTAGATTTCCTCTTCTCAGTGCATAGTTTCTTAAGAAATTTGGCATACACCGGCACCTGCTGAATGACATCAAGCAATGGTAGGTTGATCTGTACATGCTTGAAGATCTCAAGCATGTCATGCACCTTCGTACCTTGCTTTCCTCTACCTGCTGGAGATTCTAAAGCCTTCAGATAGGGTGGTTTGAGAATATACATCGAGGGGTCCTTCTCTTTGTGAGAAGACTCAACACTATCCTTGGCCTCGATAGGAGAAGTTGACTAAGCCATATAAGATGGTATAATTAGATATGGCTCATCTGTCATCGATCTTGACTCGACGTGATACTCACGTCCTCTCTTAAGGGCCATAACTGCTTTGGTTTGTTGTTGTGAATCTGTCATGTACAGGCCACCTGACATCTGTTCCTTGCCCTTTGGATTTATGACAGCCTGGCTTGGCAAACCACCCTTAGGTCTCCTATTGAGAGCTTCTGCTAACTGTCCCATCTGCGTCTTCAATTTTGTAATGGATTGTGTATGGGAGTTTTGCATCTAGCTGCAATTCTTGAAGGCATTTTGATTAGAGGTTTTCACCTCTTGAAATGCTTGGAGAAGTCTCTCTTCAAATAAGGTCTGCTGTGCAGATTCCTAGGAAGTATGGGAGGAGTAAGGAGGAGCTTGAGGGTGGCTCAGCCTCTGATATGTTTGAGTGAATAATTGTGGCCTAGCTAGCTGTGGGGGAGAGATCTGAGTGGAAGCCTGAGGATTCTTCCATGAGAAGTTAGGATGATTACGCCACCCTGGATTGTATGTAGATGAATATGGGTTGTTCATGGGTCTGGCATATCCCTGAGCAGCCTAAGCTTGCTCTTGTATAAATTCAAGATACTAAGCTGCTGAAGGACACTCAGTGACAACATGTGCCGGACTGACACACAAAGCGCACACTTGATGAGATTGGGATGGGCCCGCAAGGAGTTGATCCAACTTCTGAGAAAGCATATCAACCTTGCTTTGCAGCTCAGTAGTCAGACCAATTTCTAAGACACCACCCCGCTTTGCTCCGCTGGGTGTGGCTCTCTCAGTACGAGAGGTAGAGGCATGATGCAACAAATTCTCCGCAAGAGTATCAAATAAACTCCATACCTCATCCTCACTTTTCAGCATAAATGTCCCGCTACATGAAGAATCGATCATCTAACGATTCCTTTCAGACAATCCATCATAAAAGCTATGTACCAGTTGCCATTTTGGCACCTGATGATAGAGACATTTCTTAAGGAGATTCTTTATCCTCTCTCAGGTTTCATGGAATTGCTCACCATCCAGTTCAAAAAAATTGGTGATGGCTCATCGAAACTGATTGGTCCTACATATGAGAAAGTACTTCTTCAGAAACTCCTTCTGTAACTGATTCAATGACCCTATCTCTATGGTGTCTAAGGATTTCAGTCAATAGTTGGCCTTGTCCTTAATGAAAATGGGAAGAGGGACAACTTCAATGCATCATCCCAAAAATTCTATATCTTCATTGTAGAACAAATTTCGAGGAACTTGTCTAAATGCCTGTAGGGATCCTCGTGACTAAGGCTATAGAATGATAGGAGCATATGAATGACACTAGCCTTAATCTCATACTGGGACTCCCCTACATCGGGTCTCCGAATGCAGGATGCCTGGGTGTACTCCATAGGAATGAAGTACTCCCACAAAAAACGGGTAGGAGCTGGAGGATCCATGTCACCCATTTCTCTTGGACTTCGAGGAGAATGTAGAATTCTCTTTGGGTCGTCGATAAAAGGATGCAAAGGGACACCTAAATCTCTTCTCCCCTGCATACACTGGTACTAAGACTAGATGTATGGACACGACCTAATCTATTTACGCTAAACATGCAATAAAATCACAAAAAACACAAAGTAAATAACAATAAAACTAATCTAAACAATGTCAGAAATATTTAACTATTCTACGAAATTAAGATAACAAAATCTACTCTAAATCACAAATTTAGCAAATACAGGAAATTACAAACTATGTTCTCTATAACCCACCTATTTATTCGCTCCTTTACACATGCAATTCAGTGAATTCTAGAAAAATAGTACGTAAATCCTATATGTACTAAATAAGTGAAAACTTATATTTACTTACTAATCCTACTAACTAAAAATAAAAGAACAATAAATAAATATTAATAAACTGAAATACTAGAAATAATGAATATCAATCGTTGTTCCCCGGCAATGGCGCCAAAATTTATTTGAACTTTTGCAATGGTATTTTTAAAACATAAATTTCAATAAAAACATTGGAAAATCGCCAACCAAATATTAAAAACTGACTTTCCACAAATGTGGAAAGTACGTGTCGAATCCACAAGGAACAAGATAATAATCCAAATTTCTTGTAATAATTCAATTTATTAATATTTCAAGATGTCTACAATACAAATTATAATACATGCATCAACTAAAATAAAGTAAAGTCTAACTAAGGACATTGAACGCCTAAGCTACGCTATGCAAACATCCTACGATTCTAGGGGTATTTTTGTTTTTTTGCATGTGCTATGAGTAATTCCCCAAACGAATACACCCTCCAACCTACAAAATGCTTGTTTACCTAAACAAAAGAAAAATAACTAGTTAGTGTCAAAAATCAAGGAAATACAACTAAAATTATTTCTAAAAAAAGCCACTACCACGAAATTGTAATTAAATAACTCAACATACAAAAATATAACCTAAGACAAGAACTGCATCTATGTCAAGCTAAACTATGGGACTGACACAATATTCGACAACAATTAACAAAAATTATAGAAGAAATATTTGACTAATGGAAAAGGTCAGTTTTGCCCCCACGACAGTGCGAAAATCGATTTTTGAAAAGTGTTCAAAAATAGAGTGTTTAAAAGCCCTAAATGGAGTCCAAATTGGATGATTTTTGTTTTGTTGAATTCCTGACACGTGAAAAAATCTTCCAGACTTTACGAAACTCAAAAATTCATTCAAGAGTTCATGATATAAGCATTTCAAAATCGCTAAAATTCTGGAAAATATGTTTGTCCCAAAATTCAAAAATTTAGAAAATCGGTTTTTGAAAAACACTTCAAAATATGATCAAATCAACTCCGAATGGGCTGAATTTTTGTTTGCAGGTAGAGGACACCTGAATGAGTAGATCAGAACTGATATTTTTTAAAAACTTTGAAATTTTTTACATAAAATAACACCTTCAACTGACTGTAATATATGAGTGAAATAATTTAATTTCAAAACCTGATTATCAATTGGCAATGTAGACACCGTTGAATCAACTCAAGCAAGACCGACCAATCTGTCCTAAGTCTATACTAAACTACAGTACATAAACTTAATTTAACTAAGCATATGAATTCAATTTAAAATAAAACATAAGTTATGTTGAAAAAAAAGAAAAAGAAGACAAATGAATTAGTTCTAAAACAAAACTACTACACCCGACTTTAAAAGACTAATATTTTCGAGCTAACATGCATTACTTAAGACAAATGTAAATATAGGATTGACCTAATCCATACCTTGCTCATTTTCTTGTTAATATAAACCATAGTGAAGCATGAACAAGCATTACAATATATGCATTATGCACATCCACGTATAACACAACTTACCTAAACAATTGAAATATGCAACTATATGAATGAACTAACTTAATTAAGAGGAGGACAAACGGCTAGGCTGAGTGGGAGTCAAGAAGGGGTCCACATGAATTCTTGCATTGCATTCCTAATCAAGAACATATGATCCTAATTAACAAGGCAACCCCTCTTGATTCAAATCCTGGAATATTAAGTAAGAGATTTAGAGATTAAATGCTCTTACTTAATATAAAGATCTGAGAAGTCCTGCTAGAATGGGTCATCAAGGAGGATTCAAACCTTCCAATTAGGGCTTAAGAGAAAACTATCAGCCCCTTGGGGCCCACACGTTACGATATCCTTTTTGGAATGAGGAAATCCTTCTTATTTCCAATAGACATTGAGGTAAGGGGTTTGAATTTCAAACCCACTTGCCTAAATCACACAATGAGACTAACTGCTGGATTAATTAAATTAAAGAGATGCCACCCTTATCAAATGCAAGAAATCGTGAGATTTGGAAACCCACAAAACTTGCTAAATTTACCTAGAATTTGCAAATTACTAAGTTACCCTTCCTACAATTTCAAAAATTAGGACTTTGACCAAATTAATGCCTAACTAATCTATTATATACACTGACTATATTAAAGAAAACTTGGGCCTAATTGGAATGCAGGAACCAAATTTGTTAATGGCTAGGAAGAAGAAAAAAATGGTAAATCTAATCTAGCTACTTCTTACCTAAAATGGCTAACCACCTAAATACATTGAACCTAGACTATTGAAGTTTAATTTCCTAATAAATTAAAACTTACTAATCTAGATCACAACCTGCTAGACTGCAATGGCTGCCATCCCTTTAGAGAAGACAACAATCACAACTCCCAAAGAAAAAAAATTCGAGTCTCCTAAGACCTAAAAAATTGATTTTTACCCAAAAGATTTGAACTACACTAAATCTAACATTTAATCTACGCTAATCACTAATTAACAACTGACCTTAAGACTGAAAAAATGCAATTTAAATCTACTATGATCGTGAAAGCACAGAAAAAAAAATTCAGACTCAAATCTGCCAAAACGTCAAAATCGGCTAAATAAGATCTAGTTGATTTGTTGTAATTGAACCCGAACACAGATGTGGACTCTAAACTAAACGTAAATACCTGCTAGACTCGATCTTAACAATACAAAAAAATGAAGATTTGTAACTACGTATGGCTGAAAAAATAAATCAGACCTATACCTCGATTCAAACACATATTTACGGGTTTTAACTAGAAGAGAAAGGCGAGAAGACATACCTCCGTGGGCTGTCCGATGAATGGAGGGAAAGGAAGAGCGGTTAGATGCTTTGGAATATCCACCCACATGTCCACTATGGTTTGCAAGTGGCTGCACCCAGTTTGGAGATCGACTCAAGTTGTAGAAGACGAGGAAGAGGAAGCACACAATGAGAGCCCATTGGGGAAGAAGATCCAGCCGATTTTCATTGATGTAGATGGCACATCAACGAAAGAAATCTCCACAATGGTCTGCAATACCTGCACACACACAACAAAACACCAAACAAAGAAGAAAATGAGGAAGAAAAAGACAAGGTAGAAAGAAATAACGAATAAAAACAAAGAAATGGAAGAAGAATCCAAACCGTGTAAAAGGAAGAAGAATAGGTAGAGAATGGGAGAGAGAGAGAAGAAGAGATAGGCTGGGCATTTTTCCAAAGCAAAAAATGTCAGACCCTTCTTTTTCTAAACTATTTATATTTCCCTTTTCTACCTAATTCTAAAAACCTCTAAAAACAAAAGTTAATTCTAATACAAGCTAAAACTATTTCCTAATTGCAAGAGACTACCTAATGCCTTGTGATGAGGTGTTTTTTGGAAAAAGACTCATGCAAACACTTTGGATAATGTGGGTTTATGGATCTACAAGGTTTGGATCCACTTCAAGATCCAATTGTATGCTCTGGGGTCGGATCTAGATCCAAACTACCTCGAAAACTGCTCCAAAACCATAAAAATGCATTAACTCTTTCATTTTAACTCCAATTTGAGTGAAATTCGAATTGTAGCTCCTTCATACTTAAATACACAAATACATGAGTTTTAATCCTTGAAATTACACAAAAATGCATAAATATTATATGAAAATGATGTGTATTTCATGCATCATCACCTATGTATTTGCATGATCTGTACTTGAGGTGACACCATCAATATTGATTAGATTATCACTATCATCTCCTATACTGTGCTGAGTTGAGTTAGGTGATATAAAGTCTTTAAGTATTCAATCACCATTGGCAAAAAGATCATTGCTCAACTAGGGACTGTAGTATTATTTCTCTTGAATATCACTTTCAAGATTTCTAGCAATGGGCTGAAATGATAATTCATCAAAAAAGTCATTTATGAAAACACGAATGCACTTTTGTTGATATCAAAACACTTGTAACCTTTGTGATAATTAGAATATCCAATAAATTTACAAATGTAAGCCTTTGGGTCAAATTTGTTTCTGAGACTATCATCAATATGAACATAACAAGTGCAGCCATAAGCTCAAAAATAGTTATAATCAGAATGCTTTCCATATAAGACATAGAATGAAGATTTGAAGTCAACTAGATTCATGGGAAGACAATTTATAACATATACTATTGAATGAAAGGCCTTTATCTATAACCAAAGGAGAACTTTTCCTTCATGCATCATTGCCAAAGCACTCTCAAGTATATGACAATGTTTTCTCATAACGATCCCATTTTGTTGAGGGGTATAAGGGCATGAAACCCTTCATGTAATTCCATTATGATGGAGATAGTCTACAAATTCCTTCAATAAATACACACCACCTCCATTACTTTGAAAGTTAACAATAGAAGCAACAAATTGATTTTTTATCATGATATGAAACTTACAAAATATTTGGAATACTTCAAGTTTACGTTTCATGAAATAGATCCACAAAAACCTAGAGTAACCATAAATGAAGGTAATATAATATCGACTGCCAGAAGAAGAACTAATAGGAGCAGGCCCCCAAACATCAAAATAAACAATCTCAAACAATTTAGAGGCTCGTTTATTAAGAATATTAAAAGGTAAAACATGACTTTTTGACCGTTGACAACTAGGACAAAGAGAATCAATAATTTCAAAACCAAGACTTTGTTTAGGAATTAAATTGTCCGAAACTAACTTTTCAATAAAAGGATGACTACAATGAGCTAACCAACTATGCCAAACATTTGAATAATTTTCTTTGGATAAGAAACAAGGTTTAGAAATACTCTTCATTGCAGAAGAAGGTCGTTCTCTGAAGATGTACATCTTGCCAACATGTTCTCCCTCAGCGAACATCGTCTTCGTTTGAAGATCCTTTACATATACAGGAGTAAAAATAACATAAAGATTAGAATCAACGACAAGTTTGGAAACAAAAAAAAGGTTCTTTGTAATATTGGAAACTAATAAAACATTAGATATGTTAAGAGTAATGGAATGGAAAAGAGGTATGGAAGAATTTTCAATAATGTGATATTGGATGGCGAGTACCATCTCCTATAATTATACTAGACTTTTCAGAATAAGGAACCAACATAGAAAGCTTACCCTCATCTCCTGTGATATGGCTAACAGCTCTATAATCAATATACCAAACTCATTTTGCTTCAAATTCAGCCCAAAAAGTGCTGCTAGAAGTAAATTCAGATAAGGTTTTGATTATGAGGACTGACCTTCCAATCCTTGTCCTTTATTGTTTATAATTTTGTTTTGATCAGGAAAATGATTATTTTAATTGTTATACCAACAGTGAGCTTTCATATGTCCAGGCCTTTTACAGAGGAAACAAGTGGGTGGACCACGTCCCTGAGAAAATAAGTCGCAACTATCCTGGGATCCTGCAAAAGATGGTACGTTAGAAAGAGGTAAGAAACCCTGACCTCCATTGCCTCCCTGGTACCCTGCACGACCATGACCTCTATTTCCTATCCATCCTCCCTGTCCCCTTTCATGGTTGGCATTAGTAGAGAGGACTTCATAAAATTCTGTATTACCATTCTCATCCATCATCATCTTTAAAGTATTCTAACATTCAAGAAGATTGGCTTTCGTAACATCCAACTTGGGTAACTCATCATGGCCTTGCAGAGTAGTGGAGATGATATGATATTCTAGTCCAAGGCCAATAAGAAGTTGTTCCACAATCTCCTTTTTAGGTATGTTTGCACCCACTAATGCAAGTTGGTCTATAATATGTTTCATCTTGTTGAAGTATTCCATGATGCTCATTGTTCCTTTCTTCAGGCCATGAAATTGTCCTGTTAGATTCATGATGTGTACCTCAAAAATTTGAGAATACGTATAGGCAAGATGTTCCCATAACTGTCCAACAATGTAGTCATCTGGAATTCCCAAAAATACCTCTTGCGATAGTGTTGATGTAATGTATGCGACAAGGGCTTGATCCCTTTTCATCAATAGAATATATTGTGTAATTCGAATAGTAGTGGTAGACACCACTGCCCCTTTATCATCTTTTTGTTCTTGGATCATGTTTTGAGGTGGGATCAAAATTGATCTATCAAGGTGACCTAAAAGATCATGACTCTGAATGAATGGAATTATTTGGCATTTTCAGGTAAGAAAATTTGAATTTGTTAACTTTTCATATACAAGTTACCCAAGGAAATTGGCAGATAAAAGATTGAAAGTGGAATTAATGAGAGAAGAATGCAGGGAAATATAACAAGATCAAAGAATGCTATATTGATGTCAGATCAAATAGTTTTTTTTTTAAAAAGTCAGATCTGATCGAAAATAAGGAACGATTCCTGAATCTAATTCAGATCTGATTGTTGACAGTTCTGAATTAGTTTTCTTCAACAAAAATCATAAATTTTAATTTAGACCTGATTGACGTCAGATATAATCAACAACGTATACTGATCTTGAATCTTGGTTCAGATATGATCGTTGTCAGATCTGATCAATAACAAATGTCAATCTTTGAAGAAAGAGGAGGAAGAAGAAACTAAGAAAGGAAGAAAATAAGAGATAAGATCTGAGAAGGAATAAGAAGGAAAAAAACCTGATTGAAAGAAATAAAAGAAGAAGAGAGAGAGAGAGAGAGAAATCAGATCTGAGAGTGATCGATTTAGTCACCTTTGACAAAGCAATAGCAATCCAGATCAAGAACGCTCTGATACCATAATAGAAATTAGAACTTGGTGGAGCCTCAAACACGTTAACCAAGAAAAGAAGAGGAGAGAAGAAAAATTAGGGTTGCAGTTTTCCCACATTGAATCACTTTTCATTACTTGGGTTTTCGTTGGTTACAAATACTTATAGCACAACCAATTTTATATTAGGACAATAATACCCTTAAACAAATAAAACATATAAGAGAGTGGGAATGGGTAATATAGTCCAACATATATAGAAAGGAAAATACAAATACCAGACTAGATCTGAATCCAAATCTGGTCCAGAATTGTCACATTCCAACAATGACTACTATTAGGACCCTACTAGTAGTGGCTGCAGCAAGGGGATGAGAATTATGGCAAATGGATGTGAAAAATGTCTTTCTGAATGAGGATTTGGAGGAAGAAGTGTATATGGAACTGCCTCAAAGAATTGTTGATAAGGAATGCAGAGTGTGTAGATTAAAAAGAGCATTGTATGAGTTGAAACAAGCCCCAAGGGTTTGGTTTGAGAAATTCAATGTTGTAATGGTGAGTTTGGGATTCAGACAAAGTAAACATGAGCTAACCTTGTTTGTGTCATCTTCTGATAAAGACCAGTGTCTCCTTTTGCTTTATGTAGATGATATGATTATTTTGGTGACGATAAGGAGATGATTGCCAGAGTAAAGATGCAATTGGCCCAAATCTTTGAAATGAAAGATTTAGGGAAATTAAAATATTTTCTGGGTCTTGAGGTTGCATACCCCAAACGAGGACTTTTGTTTTACTTAGCACAAATATGCAACAAAATTAATTGGAAAAGCAAGGCTTGCAAATGATACAAAACAAGTGAATACTCCTATGGAATCTAATTGCAAATTAAAGCATACAGATGGTAAACTTCTCAGTGATTTACTCCTATGGAAGCTAACTACAATTTATAGGTAGCTAGTTGGGAGCTTGATTTACTTGACTATTTTGTGGTCAGATATTATGTTTGCAGTTCATATGGAGTCAGTTCATGGGTGCCTCTAGGTCATCTCATTTGGCAGCAATTATGAGGATTATCAGATATGTTAAGGGTACCATGCATTATGGATTGTTCTTTTATGCTACATCATCATTAGAGTTGAAAGCATACTGTGATGCAGATTTTGGGGGAGCTTCTCAAGATATACGTTCTATCTCAAGGTTATGTATTTTTTCGTAGAATCAATAATATCATGGAAGAGCAAGAAGCAACAAAGGATTGCTTTGTCCACTACTGAGGCAGAATACTATGCAATGACTCAAGTAACTACATAAATTATTTGGTTGAGGTGGTTATTGCAGGACATGGGAGTAATCATAGACACAACAACTACTTTGCATTGTGATAATCAGAGTGCTATTCATATTGCCAAAAATCCATAATTTCATGTGGACTAAGCACATTGAGATATATTGTCATTTTACTCATCAGGCATATATGGATAGAGTTATATCTTTGACATTCATTGGGAATCAAAACCAGATAGTTGATTGTTTCATAAAAATTTTATCGTTGAAGGCTTTCCAATCATTCTTGTTCAAGCTTGGGTTGATTTTGTTCTCATCACCTCAAGCTTGAGGGGGGAGTGTTGAGGAAATGCTATATTACCTTTATGTGTAATGCCCTCTAATGTATCTAGTTGTACATAGACTAAAGATTAGGGGTATTATTGTAATCATGTTTGCTCTTGACCACTACTCAACTTTTTTCTTGTAGTGGGCTTATGGGAGTCGACTGACCCTCTTTTCTCTCTCTATGTATAGTGTTGTAACCCTTATTTTTCACTCAATGAAGTTTTCCCTCTTTGAGGTTTCTTCTCCTTTCTCTCTCTTTTTTCTCTCTTGCTTTATTAAATCTAAGTTACTCTCCCTTTAAAATGAATATGCTTGGAGCGTCAGGAGGGAATTTACCTACGGAGGACAGCCATAATGCTTTCCTATCTGATTCACAGTATGTAAGAGGGTGTGGTGGAATGCAAGGAGGAAGAGGCCGTGGACATGTAGGGAGCTAGGGAGGCCGAGGTGACTCCCAAGTATTCCACCATTGGTAAACCAAAATAGAAAAATTTCAACATACTATGTGTGCAAAAAGCCAGGTCATGTGAAAAAGGATTGTTGGTTTAAGGATGATCATAGATATAATCCAAAAGCCAAAGTTCAAGGGAAGTCATCAGTCAGATCAGATAGATCATCATCAAGTTTAGAGGCTCAAGCACTTGTGGATAGACAACTCTTGTTGGCAGCCCTTGCATGACTCAATTCGAAGTAAAATGATCAAGGAGTCTGGTATGTGGACTCAGAGGCAGCCAATCACATCATTGAGGATATAGGTAAATTCTGAAACTTGATCCTCTCTTTTAGAAAAAATAGAGTCATCATCAGAGATGGTATTTGACACTATATCATTGGCACTGAAAAAGTCTCTATTCCCATGTCTAATTCTAATCTTCAGTTGTCAAATGTATTCTTTGTTTCCAACATAAAAAAAATCTTGTTTATGTTTCGAAATTAGTTGATGATACCAATCTTGTGTGTTATTTTTACTCCTGTTTATGTGAAGGATCTTCACATGAAGAGGACATACATTGAAGGTCACATACAAGGAAATATGTACTGCTTCAAGGAAGACTCATCCGTTGAAATCAAGAATAAATCTATCGACAAGTCTAAGAGTCATTCTTCATCTTTGTCTTCTCAATGAGTCTGAATCGAATAAGTCAAGTATTTGACATACTCATATTGCGCATTATAATAAATTTTTAATTGGAAAGCTCGATTCCAGTAACTTAATTTCATTTTTCAATACAAATCAAGAGTTAGAGAGTCATGTTTGTCCCAGTTGTTAAGTGTTTAATAGTCATGAACCGCCTTTTACTTCTAGTAATAAAAGAGTTTCTAAACTATTTAAAATCATTCATTCTGATATGTGGGGACCTGCTCCCAATTCTTCTTCTTCTAGGAGTTGATTTTATGTGATCTTTGTTAATAATTATTCATGATACACTTGGATATATTTTATGAAATATAATCAAGAAGTTTTTATTATTTTTAAAAAAATTTATGCTAAGATTCACAATCAATTTTCCATGTCTTTCATAAATTTTCAGTTGATAGTGAATACTCTTCGAATGACTTTATTGAATATCTCAAGATAAATGGGATCAATCAGAGTGTTTTGTCCTTCGACACCTCAGCAAAATGGACTTGTTGAGAGAAAACGCAAACACATAGTTGAGAGTGCTTTAGCTATGATACATGAGAGATGTATTCCCACACATTTATAGACAGAAGTTTTCCACACTATCGTTCATGTCATTAATATGTTTCCCATGAAGGTGATTCAGGATAAATCACCATATTATAAGCTATTAGGAAAACATCTTGATTACAATTTTCTGAAGACTTATGGATGTGTTTGCTATGTTCATATTTATGCATCATTAAGAAATAAGTTTGATAATAAAGTATAACTTTGTAAATTTATTGCTATGCTAATTATTACAAAGGGTACCAATGTTGTGACATTGAAAACATGTGCATTTGAATATAAAGAAATGTAGTCTTTGATGAAAATAAATTTGAGCATAAAGACAACACACATGGAGAAACACAAACAATTGAGCCTTGTCAACCCTAGATGAGTGAAGATTTATTTCCACCAGAAGATCATGATTGGATCCAACGTGAAAACTTAAATGATTGGCAGTGTATAACACCAACAACAGATTCAGTACCACAACCTAGCTGCAGGATTGGATCCAGTTATCAGGTTTGAATCCTGTTAGACCAAACTAGACTGGATTAGATTTGGATTTAGTTATCAAGTTTAGATCCATTAGGACCAAACCAGAATAGATCAAGTTTGGGTCCAGTTCGAACCCAAACCAAACTGAATCAGTCTGGTTTCATTTTGTACTGGATCATTCATATCAAATTTGGATTCAGGTTCGGATTTGAGTTCAGGAATCAGAACTGAACCAGGAAGGTCCAATTTAGATTAAACTTAGATCAGGCTAGGTCTGGGTTAGGTTTAAAGCGAGGATATGTCTGAACCCAGCCCTGGATGGGTCTAGGTTAGGTAAAATGTTAGGTTCAGTTTAGGACTGAACTCAGACCGGGCTGGGTCTGGGTTTGGTTCAATGAATTCAGAATCATCAAAAAGAAGGAAAAATGTATGAGAGGGTGGGGTTAAGATTTGAACCCCCAACCTCTCATAAGAAGGGAACTACCCCTTACTAGTAGGCCAACATAGTTTAGTTGGTCAAAGAGAGCAATTAATTGTATATATACCTCGTTTGGGTAACACACCGGCTGATCCATGTACATGATTGTAATCATGTACATGGGTCGGCCAGACCTGTATACACAATACATGTTGGTCTGCATATATATATCTGCTGAACTTAATAAAATTGAACATAAAAACATATGCAGATGCATGAGCATATATCTCGGCAGATCTGATCCAAAATAAAATAAACATGTACTCGACAAATCTAGACCAAAATAATATGAACAGGTACTCGACAGATCCGAACCAAAATAAAATAAACATGTACTTGGCAGATCTTAACCAAAATAAAATAAACATATACATAACCGATCTGAACCAAAATAATATAAACATGTCTTGACAGATCTAAACCAAAACAATATATGCATGTGATTTGGCAGATCTGAACCGAGACAATATGAGTATGTACTCAGCAGATTTGAACCAAAATAATATGTTTAGATGCAGGTATATGAAACTCGACAAGTCTGAATCAAGAATATATTTTCAGATGCATGTGTATGCATCTCGTTAAGTTTAAAACAGTAAAACATATTCAGATGCATACTTTTTGATACATGTGCATGCAACTCGTTAAGTCTGAAACAGTGAAACATATTCAGATGCATGCGTATGCAACTCGTTAAGTCTGAAACAGTGAAACATTTTCAGATGCATATTTTCAGATGCATGTGTATGCAACTCATTAAGTCTGAAACAATAAAACATATTCAGATGCATGTGTATGCAACTTGGTCAATCTGAATCAAACCAATATATTTAGGCTCAATAAACAAAAGGGGTCGATAGACTTGAATATATATATATCTATATCTAGTATGCCTGAGCAAAAAAGAATTCAACAAATCTGAACTATAATATATATTTAGATGCATGATCGATATATCTAAATCATAAAAAAAAATTCATGTGTGATCTATAAATCTAAATCACAAAACATATTCAGATATATAAGAATCGACAAACCTGAAATATATATATATACTCTTTATTTCTCATTGTACATACAAATATCTGATAGGGGTATTTTAATAATTATTCTATACCTTTTTTTGCTTTTTCTTTTTTATTTATTTTTTCTCTTTTTTCTTCTTTTTTTTAATCTTATAATAGGACCACTAGGAGGCCCACCTTTTAGTCATTGGGGCCCCAATGGTCATTAATATGACCGTTGGGGCTCCCAACGACTAGAAGGGAGCCCCAAGTGGTCCCTCTCTCCTACTTTTTATCCTCTATAAAAAGAGGGCTCTCCCTCTTGTGATGTATGGCTTTTACGCCTTCTTTTTTCTCTTCTTGAATAATATTCTCTTTGCCTTTTAGGCATTTTACCCCTTAGTGGGTTATTTGTGCACTTTATGTGCTTGTGTTTTTGGCTCTTTGCTTGCCTCTTTTAAAGAGTTCTTTGCATCTTTTGTGCTTTCGCTCTTTTCATTACATGGTATCAAAGCCATTGGATTTTTATTAACCTTGGAAGATCTTTTGGAGCTCTTTATATTCTATCTTTCTCGTCATCAATGGAGCACAAATCAAGAGTTGAGATCTCCTTCAAACTCAATAGCGCAAACTATCTTATGTGGGCATCGGCTATGAAAAATCATCTAAGAGGTAAGAAGTTGTGGGGTTTTGTGATGGGCACCACTCTTGAACCCTCCTTAAAGCTCACCAAAATTGAAAGAGGTGTTGAGAAAGCTCTAGATGGTGAAGACTACATCAAGGCTATTAATGAGCATCAATCCAAGTTAGAAGATTGGGAAAGCAACCATGAACAATGTTGATATTAAAAATTGTGCCAATATTGCAAAATTTAGGAATGCCAATGAAGCATGGTTCTTCCTTAAGGGTATATGTACCCAAAAAAATCTAGCTAGACAATTCTTTTGTCAAGAAAAAATTAGATCTACTAGACAAGCGGATATGTGTATTCGTGATTATTTTAGTGCTTTAACCCCTCTTTGGGATGAACTTGCTCTTCTTAAGCCCAAGTGGATGGCTCTGGAAGATATTCAGTTAAGAAGAAAATAAATTGAAAAAGAGCATTTCTTTCAATTTTTTCATGAGCTTAGGCTGGAATTTAAACAAGTTAGGGCATCTCTTCTTCATAGAAGTAAAGTCTTACCTATTGAATATGCTCTTGACAAAGTATGCCAAGCCAAAACTCGTCTTGGCATAAGTCTTAAGAATGATGAAATTTTGGTTGTTACTAGGCCGGGAACAAATGTAAAAGTATATAGACCTCCCCACTTTTCCAAAAATAATGGGTACAAAAAGGAAGTGATTTGTCACTATTGTAATGAACTACGGCATATTAAGCCGGTTTATCCAAATCTTAAAGAAAAGGTAGTTGCAGTTGGAAAAAAATCTCCAAAGAATAAAGAAGAAAATGTCAATGGAGATATCAAAGAAACTCTTAGTCATATTTTTGAAGTCCTCCAACATCTTCTCAAAACTTCTTCAACATCAACTTCAGGAGCCACCATAGCCCATTCATCATCACCTCCAGGTATGTGGATACTAGACTCCGATGCTTCTTTTCATATGATATTTCATAAAAAATCTCTTTCTAATATTTTTTCAGAACCCATATCTTCTTATGTTTCAACGGTCGATGGGATATCTTTAAAAATTGAAAGTATTGAAAGACTTGATTTAAAATCCTCTCAAAAAAATTTTGTCCTTAAAGTAAGAGTTGTTCAAAAAGTTAACTTAAATCTTTTTTCAGTTTCTCAAATTATCAATCATGGTTGCCAAGTCTCTTTCTCACCTAAAGATTGCAACGTGCAGGATCTCCAGTCATGAAAGTTAATTGGGCAAGGCCATAGGAGGGGCGGTCTTTATTTTATGGATTTTTTGACTCTTCCATCCAAGTCATTTTATAATTTTGTAAATGACAAAAGTATTGAAGTTTGGCATAAGAGACTTGTCATTCAAACTTTTTAAAGATGTCTCTTTTTTTTTTTTGAACAATACTTGTAAAAACAAACACATGACTTGTAAAGATTGCATTTTTGAAAAATCTAAAGCTATTCCATTTCCTCAAAGAAATTATATTCTCATACGACCGTTTGAACTTATTCATTCTGATGCATGAGGCCCTTCCCTTGTTGTATCTAAAGGAGGTTTTTCTTATTACATAGTCTTTGTTGACGACTTTACTCGATTTACATGGATTTACTTTCTAAAACGCAAATCCAAAGTTTTCTCTTTTTTCAAAGAATTTCATGCAATGGTTAAAAATCAATTCTTAGGAATCATATCCATTCTTAGATCCGATTTGGTAGAAGAATACATGTCTAATGACTATCAAAGCTATTTAAAATAAAACAGAATTTGTCATCAACGTTTTTGTCTTAACACTCCACAACAAAATGGACTTGAGGAAAAAAAGCATAGACACATAATAGAAACAACAAGAACTCTATTAGTTTTAAAAAATATTCCAAAATCTTTTTGGGTCGAAGTTGTTCTGACTTCAACATATCTAATTAATAGAACACCCTCATCCTCTTCGAAAAATCTTTCTCCGTTTGAAAAGCTTTACAATATATCTCCCGGCTATAAAAGACTAAGAATTTTTGGATGTAAGTGTTTTGTTCTAACTCACAAAAATGATAAACTTTCTTCAAGGGAAATTGAGTGCATTTTCTTAGGATTTGGCGAAAAACAAAAAGGTTACTGATGTTTTGACCTATTAAATAACAAACTTTATATCTCAAAAGATATCACCTTTCTTAAAGAAGAAAATGGTTTTTCGCATAACATAAATGAAAATATTGATTATTTCTTTTTGTTTGACTTGTTACCTCAAGATAAATGCATAGATGATCGTGTTGAATCGATTGAATCTCTTATCAAGGATCATATTGAACCTCCAAATGATGAACAACATGACTTACATGAAAATTTAAATAAAAATGTAACAAATCACATATAAGTTTATTCTAGAAGAAATGAAAATAATCTCTCTTGTGCCCTTTAGAAATTCTCTCAAAACGAATCAATAAAGGAATCCTCTCAAAGAAGATCAAATCGTATTTCTAAAATACCTAATAGATTTGTACCTTATGATTCTTTTTCTCTAAATTTTTGAGTTTGTTTGTTAGCTTTTCACTCTTTCCATGAACCATCTCATTATAATGATGCCAAACAATATACCCAATGGAATAAAGCAATGGAACTTGAACTTAATGCACTTAATAAAGCACAAACTTAGGAAATCATTGACCCTTCTAATGGCAAGAAAATCATTGGATGTAGATGGGTTTTTAAAGTATAAACTAAAAGTGATGGTTCATTAGAAAGATTTAAGGCTCTATTAGTAGCCAAAGAATATGCCCAAGAATATGGGGTGGATTATGATGAAACCTTTGCCCATGTTGCTTGAATGACTAGTGTTCGAGCCCTTATTGCAATAGCTTCTATTAAAAAATGGCCCATTTTTTAACTTGATGTTAAGAATGCTTTTTTAAATGGAGATCCGAGTGAAGAAGTTTATATAGAACAACCTCCTGGCATGAATCTAAATGGTAAAAATTTGAAATTGAAAAAAGCATTATATGACCTTAAGCAAGCTCCCAAAGCTTGGTATGACAAGTTTAGTAATGTATTAATCAATTTGAGTTTTATTTCGTGTTATAATGACATAGCTCTTTGTGTTAAGAAAATAGGTGACTCCATTGTTATTCTACTTCTGTATGTGAATAATATGATCATCACTGAAAGTGACAAAAATGGAGTAAATGAAGTCAAGACTATGTTAAAAAAAAACTTTTGATATGTCTGACTTGGATTTTTTGAGATATTTTTTAGGTATTGAAGTGGTGTATTTTCCTCGAGGATACATTCTATCTCAAATGAAATTAGCAGCAGACATATGTACTAAGTTGGGGTTTCAGATGAAAAGAAAGTTGAAACTCCTGAAGTTATAAATGCAAAACTAAGACTTGAGGATGGTGTTCTACTTGAAGATCCTACCCCTTATCGACAGTTGATTGGATCCCTTACTTATCCATCACCCGTCCAGATATAGCTCATGTGGTTCATACTGCAAGTTAGTTTTAGCATGCCCCTACTTTAGTTCATATGGTGGCCGTGATGAGAATTGTGCGCTACATCAAGAACACCATCTCCAAGGGCTTTTCTTATCCTCCTCTTCATCTCTTGAATTAACTGTTTACACTGATGCAAACTATGGAGGAAATCCCAATGATCGAATCTCAACTACTGGTTTTTGCATTTTCTTAGGTGAATCACTTATTTCTTGGGGATGTAAGAAGCAACAAAAAGTTTCTCTATCTTTCACTAAAGTTGAATATCGTGTCATGACAATGACAACTATAGAAATTTTGTGGCTTAGAAGTCTCATCGGTGACATGGGCATCCTCATTTCTACTTTCACCAAGATGTGTTATGACAACAAGAGCGTGATTTACATCGCAAGTAACCATACTTTCCACGAGCGTACCAAGCATATTGAAATGGATTGCCACTATGTTCGAGATGAATATCTCAGAGGAACCATTACATTACCATAAGTTACTTCAGAAAATCAACTGGCTGACTTCTTCACCAAAGTGCTTCCAACTTTGCATTTTTTGTTTCTTCTTGGCAAACTTTCAGTCTTCTCCCCGTAAAGTTTGAAAAGGCGTGTGTATATATATATATATATATACTCTTTATTTCTCATTGTATATGCAAATATCCGATAGGGGTATTTTGATAATTATTCTCTGTACCTGTTTTTGCTTTTTTTTTTTTTTTTTCTCTTTTTTCTTCTTTTTTTAATCTTGTAATAGGACAACTAGGGGCTCCACCTTCTAGTCATTGGGGCCCCAACGGTTATTAATATGATTGTTGGGGCTCCCAACGACTAGAAGGGACACTACAAGAAAAATGCTAATTAGCGACACAAATTTGTGATGAATTTTTTTCGTCACAAATTTGCGATAGATTAGCGAGAGAAAACTCTCCATCGCTAACATTCAAAATATTTGCGAAATTAGAGACGGACAAAATTCAGTCGCGAATCCATCGCTAATTAGCAACGAATTCACGATGAAATAATTATGTCTCAAACTCCGTCGCAACTTAGCGACGGAAAGTTTTCCGTCGCTAATCTGTCGCTAAGTCGCAATGGATTAGCGACGACATTTTTTTGTCGCCAAACATTACAAGAAAAATGCTAATTAGCGACGAAATTAGTGAGGAAATTATTCCATCGCTAATTAGCGACAAAATTAGCGAGGGATTTTTTTTGTCTCTAATTTGTCCCTAATTAGCGATGAAAAAATTTTGACGCTACTTTTCGATTTAAACCGACCCATCTAGGGAGCGAAATTTTTCCTCTCTCCCCATGCGAAATTTAAACTGACCCAAAAGTCGTTCGATTAAAGCGTCGGATGACGTGCTTCTCTTTCAGATCGTCTGACTTCCCCGAGAAGCCTCACAGGTGACTGTCAGAATTTGAGGTCGTCGAGGTCCGTAGGATGGGAGAACTCTCGCTGGAATAACGGGTGATCTGCAGTTGCGCTTCACATGCTAGCTCCTTTTCTACTGTGATGTCCAGCTGTATCATCACCATCCTTGTTGTCGTCGTCTCCTTTTCCGAAAAAGCTTGATCTCACTCTATTTCGTCTTCGTCAGATCTCCGACGTCTTTTTTATCGGACTGTAGCTTCACTTTTGAGTGATTTTTTATCGGGTAAGTTAAGCGGAGCTTGTGTTTCCTTGGTTTTCTTTGCATATTTTTGTTATGGATGAGATATGGCTTTTGCTTTTCTTTGCAGTGGCGGGTCAGGCCAGACAAGCGGGGAACCAGGTCGAGAGGGCGCCGGAGAGTGCGTCGGTTCTGTGCAGAAGACCCCATAGTGGCGGGCCTGGCCATTCGGGTCTAAGACCCTATGTAACTTCTGTGTGGTGCGGTACAAGTCCAGCCTATTGCTGTCGAAATACTGCTCGGCAGGGAGAAACAAATTTATTTATAATTTTTTAAAATTTAGCGACGGATAATATCCATCGCAAAACCAAATCTATACTTATTTAACAATGGACTCGTGACGGATCATGTTCGTCGCTAATTTGTCATAAATTAGCGACAAAAGTAGTGATAGATAGGTTCTGTCGCTAATTAGCGACCAAAAATTTGCGATGGACGCTATCCATCGCTAATTTGTTGCTAAACAGTTTATCGATGGATTAGTGACGGATTAGCGATGGATAGCATCCGACGCTAATCCACAGTTTTCTTGTAGTGGGAGCCCCAAGTGGTCCATCTATCCTACTTTTTCTCCTCTATAAAAAGCGGGCTCTCCCTCTTGTGATGTATGGCTTTTAAGCCTTCTTTTTTCTCTTCTTGAATAATAATCTCTTTACCTTTTAGGCATTTTACCCCTTAGTGGGTTATTTACGCACTTTACGTGCTTGTGTTCTTGGCTCTTTGCTTGCCACTTTTAAAGAGTTCTTTGCATCTTTTGTGCTTCCGCTCTTTTCATTACAATCGTCAAGCATGAAAAATAAATATATATATATATATATACATATATGTAAAATCGACAATACATGTATATACATAATTTTGAAATCAGATTTTTCTTTTTTCTCAAAATCTATGCCCAAATCGATTTATATGTATTCCTTTCTTTGAGAAATTAGAGAAAAACCCATACCTTGATTCGTAGCATGAAAAAGATTGAGAAATCGATGGATGCTTGAAAAAAAATATTTTTCTTTTCTTCTTTTTTTCTTTCTTTCTTTCTTTTCTCTCCTTTATTTTTTTTTTATTTAAGCCTCACACGATTTTTCCTTGATTTTTTGCACACCTTGAATTCTAGAGAGAAGCTAACCCACCTTATTTTATATCTTGAAGGGAGTGAAGTTCCCTCTAGATAAATCTTATGGGTAGCGTAACACCCTAAAATCTCGAATTTGTAAACTTTTTAGGAAAAATTTGAAGCTTTGCAATCAATCCTTTTCAGAGTTTAAAATGATAGTTTAGCGAAAAACAGTGTTGGAAAGAATAAGTCAACAGACCTTGGGCACATTATAGGCGAACTTTACTTTACACAATGGATTTGTATATTCATACAATCATTGAAACCACATAGAGTCAAAACAAGGTTTTTGATAATTAAAGTTTACACAAAAAAAAGAATTTCAAAAAAAATCCTTGTTCTTTGGTGTTGGTTATAGTGCTAAGACAGTCTGAATGATTGTGCATGAAACATCAGCATGATAATGGCATGGTGAACATAAGCAGCAGCAACTGCATGATGCCACCACAAGATAATATGTGCATCCATGAAACAGTCTTTTGTTGCTTGATAAACCAAGCGTGATTATATCATAACTGGTCCTCCAACCACAACTTGGTAAACAGAGAAACCTTTGAACTAACAGCAAGACTTACAGTCAGATTGGTTTCCAGGATCGTTGGAGTTAGGGGTGCTGGTGTACCAATCGTACGATTTTATGTTCATTGAACCAAAGAGAAGCCTGCTCAACACAGTCATGCATGGGTGATTGTGAAGGGTTATTATAGCAGCCGGAGGTAAACAGAAGATGCAGATTTGTAAACAAGAGGAGTGAAGTGGAATCGACTAAATAAAAAACTGGAGTGGTGCTAGGAAACAAAACAAAAATATGAAAACTATTGCTCATTAGCTTGGCAGGTGCATCTGAACAAATTTAGTGTCCCAGCTGATCAAACAACGCAAACTTAAAATCTAACACAGAATACCCCAAAACTCGCATGGTAAATTAATTTTAAACTGAAAAATTTGTTAAACGTATTCAGTCAATACACACACGTGCATATAAATATTATCTCATTTCATGCTTCCTTAGTTATGCCTACATGTTATGTGTTTTAGGATTCATGCAGGCTATTAACATCTATGCATATCTGAAAATACATTATCTAAATAAGAAAGCAGTATCTCACACATGCATGCATGATTTTGTGTTAGATCGATTTATATTTTTAAGAACCCATGCTCCTTTCTACATACCACATAGGTACACAAACATATATTTTTGTATGGATAAACATGAAAGCAGATGAACTGTTCACACAAGAATGCAATGCTGAGAGGGAAGAGAAAACATATGCACAGGGGTGTATATGCATGTGTCCATGGGCACGTACCACTGCAGTTTTGACAAGCAAATCCAACTAAATAGTGAGGCCAGCAACAGAAAAGGAATTGTATCGACTTGCAACAAATTAGGATGTTCATATATAAACATACACATATATATGTACATAATACATACATACAAAATACAGAATTCATGCATGCATGAATATTTTTTATGTTTATAAATGGTTGATTAAACATACTCTCTCTCTCTCTCTTTATATATATATATATATATATATAGTGAGTGCGATCAGCGGCGTGCGTTAAATTTATGCAAACATGACCTTTAGTCCTGGACCGCTGTTAAAGGTCCAAAAAAAAAGAAAAGATTGTATGCTCGTTCGACACCAGAGGAGTCCGATGATACTCTCTCTCTATATATATATTATATTGATGGCACAGAACTATTGAGTACAAATCACATGATTTTCATATTTTTCTGTAGATCAGACCTTATGGATGTGATTTTCTACAAGGTTTATTTAATATGACATGTAAGAAACAACGTCCCACAACATACTAAAATTTCACTACTCAAAAAATCATATTTTTAGATCGAAATGAGGTGATCCAAGGTTTGATCCTTGCCAAACAAACCGTGCAAGTCGATAAAGCTTGAGCCTGTGTTTTCGGCTTAATGGTTCTTTGCCTTCAATTGCACCAAATATTAACCCCGTATATGTATAAATAGGCCCCAAAAGTAAATGTCTATATTTAGCATAATTGAATATTAACCCCGTATATAAATAAATAGGCCACAAAGTTAATCATACAGAAAATGACTAAAGGTCAACATCTTGGAATTTCAACCATGAAACAATTACCCCAAGAACAAAAATCTCAATCTTGGTAATGACCATTCATTGCCTTTCTCTCTTAAAAGGAGAGATGCACAAAAGGGGAATCCAACCCGGTCCAGTTGCAACAGAAAACGCCACCATCATTTTGTGGACACAAAAGATGACCAAAGCAAGGCCAACTTTATGTGTTTTTCCCAATCTAACAGATATTACATATGGCCAAAAGCAGCCCAAATGGAAACGTTATGCTGTAATATCTAGGAACCATCAGCATCCGTCAACGATGACCTCATCTACGTCAGCTTCTTCTCCGTTGTAAATGTGCAAATGCAAATTTGAAAGTAAAAAAGGAATTTATCTTTGCCTTTTCTTCATAAGTTGAAGACCATATCTCTCTCCAACTTTGAAATTTGAAAGGCACTGATGATGGCTCTAATGTAGTTAACTTTATTATTCCTTCATATCAGTATTCATTTATGCAGACCTTTTTCAATAAATATCTGCAATCTGTTGATCTCCATTCCCCAAATCCGCAAAATTGTGTACGAGTGACATCTCTATCGGACTGTACTAGTCTTTTCCAATTGTTAAAAAATAAAAAAATAAAAACATTTGGTGTCCTAGTTTGTATCTTAAGTTCGTGAATAAAAAAACTGTGCTTGTAAGCAGATTCCCTGTTTTCCTGGTCTTTCAGCTTCTAGTGATATATTCATTTCCCAAATCTTGTCAACAAAGAAAAAAAGGATGTACATTTTGGTATTAGGTAATAATTATTTCACAGGTGGTGTGTCCCTAGTGACAAGAGCGGACACACGTGGACATGAACACTGATATGTATGAACAATAATTTAATATTATTTCATTATTTTATATTTTTTAAGGTCTTATTTCAATAAAAATGCATTTTAACATTAAAATATAAAAAATGATATTTTATTGATTAAAAATTAAAAAATTTGTGTCTGCGTGTCCTAAAAAGAAATCAAACTTGCAAATCCCAACCCCAATAAAAATATCCAAAAAAAAGGAAAACGAGCAGTAAAAACAAAACCTACTCAAACTTGTTGAATTAAGATTTTATCATATACTGGTGGCAATTTAGCAGCTACAAATGCAATGTCATTATTCACAATGGGACAAAAAAGTCAAAATAAAGACACCCACATTCAAGTCGCCCTGTGAAGTCCAAATAATTTGCACGCCCGACAATTTCATTACAAAGATTGAAAATAAGGGAGAAGAGGGAGAATAAAAATACAGAGATGGAGATACCTAGAATCAACTGTAGCTGCTGAATGTTGGTCAGGGAAGGAATGGTTACAGGGCCAAAGAAGGCAGCTCTGCATGCCTCGTAAATTTTCTTGTTAGAAACAGTCCTTATCCAGCCGTTGGTTATGAAAAGGACTCATCATATCCAAATGAACGTCTGGATAGGATAACATCAAATGAGAGGATAACATCAAATGTGATAGAGGATGACATCAAATGTGATAACCGTCGCACAAGGTTTTCATCAAATGTGATAGAGGACGAATGTGATAACATCCTAACAGTCTCACACGGTTTTCTATTTTCTATTTTCTATTTTCTTCTCTGTGAATTCTTTCATGGTATTAGTGCGGGAGACGGATCCATTTTTTTCAGATGCACAACAGCCATATAATGTCAGTTTTTTCTTGCTGCATCGAGTTTCAGTCTACAGGAACTTGAGGCTCATCATTCATGGCTTCTAACGATCAATTGCAGAAGGATGAAGATGCAACATATTCTAATCCCTTCTATATACATCATTCCAATAATCTAGGAGTGTTGCTTGTATCGCAAGTTCTTACAGGAAAAAATTATTCGATGTGAAAATGGGTGATGTCTACGACGCTCAGTGCTAAGAACAAGATGGGCTTCAATGTCACCATCATGAAACCTGCGAACCCACCAAAAATTGTAGCTGCCTGGGAGAGGTGTAACGATATGGTCCTCTCTTGGATTCTCGATGTCATTCATAAAGATTTATCAAAAAGTGCTATATATACTCAAAGCGCCACTCAGGTATGGAAGGACTTGGAGGATCAAATCTCTCAATCAAATGCTAGAAGCATGTTATCATCAAGAAGTGAAAGAATGCGTAGAGACCAGGAGGAGAAAAATGTTTTTGATATCTTTACTTGCTTGATACTCTTTTACATTTTATACAATACAGAGAAGAAAATAGAAAACTGTGTGAGACGGTTAAGATGTTATCACATTTTATGTTATCCTCTATCACATTCGATGAAAATCGTGTGAGACGGTTATCACATTTGATGTTATCCTCTCATTTGATGTTAGCCTATCCAGACGTGATCTCCATTTGAGAAATCATCTAGATATGATTAGTCCTTCCTTATCATAACCAATGGCTGGATAAGGACTGTTTTTAACACTCCCCCTAAGGTAGGGCATGTGGGTTCAACAGCCCCAACTTACTCTTGAGCCGATAAAAGGTATCACACACCAGTGGTTTGGTGAAGATATCATCACATTGTGAAACAAACAGAACAAACTAGGTATATAAGTCACCACACTGAATCTTGTCATGAATGATGTGGTAGTCAATCTCAATGTGTTTTGTCCGCTCATGAAATACTGGATTGGCGGCAATATGTAGGGCAACTTAATTATCACAATATAGCATCATGGGTTGTGAATGACAAATGCTAAGATCTGTAAGTAGTGATAGCCAGGTTAATTCACAGCACTCCAAGGACATGTCCCGGTACTCTACTTCAGCCGAGGACAGAACGATTATGGTCTGCTTCTTCATTTTCCATGAGATGCGACTTTCGCCAAAGAAGATGAAATAGCCTAATGTGGAGTGTCGGGTTATCGGGCAGGATGCCCAATCTGAATCATAGTAATCAGTCAAATAAATCTTCAAAGAAGAAGAAAGGAATATACCTTGGTTAGGCATCCTTTTAGAGTATTTAACATACAGAGAATTGCTTGCATATGGGAAACTCTGGGCTGATTCATGAATTGACTGAGAATATGCACTAAATAAACAATGTCGGGCTTGGTGATCATGAGATAAATAAGTCATTTAACAAGCCGCCAATATGTGGTGGCAGCATGCATAACGTCTACATGCTCATTGTCGAGTTTAGTATAGGGATCCATTGGTGTGGCTAGTGGTTTCACTATAAGATAACCACTATCAGTGAGGATATCCAAAAAATATTTTCGTTGAGAGAGGAAAACACCCTCTTTGGACTATGTCACCTCAAGTCCCAGAAAGTATTTTACCTTTTCAAGATCTTTAATGCGGAATAAATTGTTCAAGGTTGCTTTAAAGTTCTCAATATACAATATCATCTCCGACGATAATGATATCGTCGACATAAACAAGGATGAACACGCAGCCAACTGAGGTGTTTCTAAAAAACAATGAGTAGTCTGCATTTGATTGTGTAAAACCAAGATGTTTAAGAAATGATGAAAACTTCTAAAACCAATTGTGTGAAGATTGCTTGGGTTCATAAATAGACTTGTTTAAGTGACAAACTTTCGGCTCCTCCTGACTCGAAAATCTCGAAGGAAGACTCATATATACTGCCTCCTCTAAGTCACCATAAAGGAATGCATTGTTGACATAAAGTTGGTAGATAGCTCATTTAAAGATGGCGACAAGAGCAAAGAAGCATCATATAGAGACAAGTTCAGCAACTGGTGCAAAAGTCTCATTGTAATCGAGTCCTTTAATCTGAGTGTAACCTTTGGTGACTAAGCAGACTTTATATCGCTCGATGGATCCATCTGAATGATATTTGACTTTATAAACCCATTTGTAGCCGTTGGGCTTTTTATCAATAGGCAAAGAAATAAGCGTCCAAGTGTTATTAGCTTCTAATGCTTGAATTTCAACTGTCATCGCATCTTTGCACTTGGGATCATGAATCGCTTGAAGGAAAGATCTAGGTTCAATGGTTTGGGTGATGGCTGCTAAGAAGGCTTTGTGAGAATCCAAAAAATTATCATAAGACAAGAAATGAGTGAGAGAATACCGAGTTTCTTTGGACGTGTCCATCCCAGATGAAAGGGCTTGTACGGTGGTGTAGCATCTATAATCTTTGAGATACTCAGGTTGAGATCTTGGCCTGGTTGAATGCCTTGGGTTTAGATCTGAATCGGTATGTGGCTCTTGGATTGGGTCATGAGGTGAGTCTTGTGCAGGGGCTTGATCAAGTAACATGACGTTGTTGGGATCTAAAGTTGGATTGTGGTGAGGGGTCATGTGTCAGTTAACGAAATTTGGTCACTATTGGGTTCTTGAGATACATTAAAAATTTGTATAGGTAAAACCACACTCAGAAATTGGTATAGGTAAAATCACACCCCCATCATCTTCTTATGTATCAACTCTTTTTTGAAAGAAAAAAATATTTTCATGAAAAATCACATCTCTACTGGTGAAAATGATTTGATTGTCAAGATCATATACTCGATAAGCATTTTGGCCATGAGGATATCCAATGAACACGCATTTTTTTGTATGAGCGTCGAATTTATGTGAATGATGAATGTTGTGGGCATAACATAAACATTTGAATACACGTAAATGCTTGTAACTAGGATTTTTGCTGAAAAGAACCTCATAAGGAGTTTTACCAAATAGGGCTTTGGTAAAAACTCGGTTAAGTAAATATGCAGCCATAAGAATGCATTCTCTTTAAAATTTTATGGAAAGATTACCTTGGAACTCCAGGGCACATGCCATATTAAAGACATCACGATGCTTGCGTTCTACCACTCCATTTTGTTAGGGTGTGTAGATGCAACTATGTTGATGTACTACCCCTTGATTATGAAGGAAAGACTACATATTGTTAGAAAAAAAATCAGTTCCATTATCACTTTGAATATGTACTTGAATACCAAATTGGGTTTTGATCATAGAAAAAAAATCTTGTATAAGTTGTAAGGTTTCAGATTTATATCTTATTAGATAAACCCAAGTGCTTTTAAAAAAATCATCAACAATATTTAAAAAATAATAAGCACCCAAAGTAGAAGGGGTTTGGTATCTTCCCCACAAATCACAATGTACCAATTGTAAAGGGGCACTAGTTGAAATGGAGCTTATAGAAAATAGTAAACGAGATTGTTTGGCAAAGTGGCAAATATCACAATGATCATCAAATGAACAAGCTTCTATTTTATTAGAATTAACGAGAGTTTGCAAACATTTATTAGAAATGTGACAAAGTTTAGAATGCCAAATGTGGGTAGGTGTTAGGGCAGCCAAGGCTATCTTAATGGTATTCTCAAAAATATAAAGACCATTCTTCCTCTTACCCACTCTAATCGTCAGTTTTGAGACACGGTCCTGCAACAAACAATGGTCATTGACAAATATAGATATACAATCTAGGTTTTGAGTTAGTTTGCTTATGAAAATTAGGTTGAACTTAAATTCAGGAATATGCATAACATTTGAAAGATATTGTGGCAATTCCAATATAAGAGACATGGGTTAGGATCCCATTTGGAAGGTTAACAAGGGGGCAAGACACTGGTATTGGTGAGGTGAGATTATGGACAAATTTGGATATATGATCGGTTGCATCGGTGTCAAGAATTCATTGTTGCAAAAATGAGGCGACGACAGTGAAGTTTGAAACATTACTTGCCAAATGCACTTGTGGATTTGCTCGATTACCTTGATTAATAAAAGTAAAAATTGTTCAACCTGATCTTTGGTGAATGGCGAGTTTGGTGTGATTTCATTGACTATGCTTGTATGGGCCAAGGATTTATGTTTTGCATTGGGCGTCCCATCACTTGATTTTAATTGATTCACGCCTCTCTTATTTTGCTGATTAGAAAAACTATGCAAGTGGAAACATTTAGCTTTGATGTGACCGACTTTTCTGCAGTGATCGCAGTGCGATCGAGACTGTCCTTGACATGATTTTCCTTGTGTCTCATCTGTCGCATCAAGAGGGGTTTCAATACTGGCATTCAGAACAATGTGCATGCCATGCTGTCACTCTTCCTGCATGACTAGAGAATAAGCCTTTGTCACGGTTGGGGGTGGCTGCATGAGCAGGACTTCACTATGAATCATGTCATAATTGTCATTCAGTCCTATTAGGAATTGGATGAGGTGATCCATTTGTTAATGATCGTGCACGGTCTTCATGGAACCACAAGCGCATTCAGGAAGGGGGGCGTACGAATTAAGTTCATCCCATAAGCCCTTTAGTTTTATGAAGTATTCTGCCACTGAAGATTGTATTTGCTTTGTATTGATTATTTGATATTGGATCTGATAGATCCTTTCGATCCTCATCAAAGAAAAAGCTCAAAATCGAGACCCCAGGATGATATTCGTCAACAAGCAAACACATGGAAAGATAATAATAGCTAATGCTCAACACCCATCCACGTGCACTTCACAAGGATCTCGCCTTCTAAGGTTGCAGTAACTCAAAGCATCAACTCCTCGAGACTAAATTCAGTCAACTAAATCTCTCTTGGCAATCAATTATTTAAATATCTTTATTAAGCCATTAGTTTTGTTTCAATCATGCAAATATGATTCTAGAGTAGGGATGGCAGTGGACCAGGGAAAAATGGGCCTCACCCCACCTCACCTAGTTTGGACCAGGGATGGAAGACATGAAACAGGGATGGAGATTAAAATCAAAACCCGTGCAGAGGAGGCAGGGATGAACATACACTTTCTCCTGCCCCGCCCCATCCTCGATGCCCGCTAGTAAAATGCTAAAATACTCTTTAAGGATGACAATGGACTAAGAAAAAATGGCCTTCGCCCCACCTCATCCTGTTTGGACCAAAGATGGAGGACATGAAATAGAGATAAAAGTTAAAATCAAAACTTGTGCGGGAATGAAGACTAAGATGGAGGGAAAAATTTTGAGACGAGGCGAGGTGGAGACCTTGTCCCGATCCACTGCCATCCCTATTCTAAAGCCAGTCATGCTGGAAGATACATCTCTTTTTAGTTAAAGTTGGATGGAGTTGACCACGATTAAGGTCAGGGTCAAGAAATGAGATGATCAATAATGCTCATTACTTGGTTCATTCTTAGCTTGTAAGCCAAACACAAGTAGCAAGTATCGTACTAGGCTTGACTTATCTGGCTTGTTGTGTAGTGATAAATAGATTTTAAGTATATTTGATATTATATAATACGGTGTTAAAAAAATGGTCAATTTTCTTAACTTGCAAACAATATATTTTAAGAGTTCCAAATTATTACTCCCATCTTTAAAACAAGTATTTTTCAGTAAACAAGTTAGCTTTAGCTTGTCTCGATACGCCCATAGTTCAAATATTTTTACTTTCAGCTTTTGAGATAATGTGTTCTTTTTGGTAAAAGAGCAGCTCAATGTTTTTCTTTTTGGTTAGTGAGCCAACTTCAACTCAGTACCTCAAGCTCGGGTTGACTGGACCAATGTTGTCAGTATCGGTGCATATCGGCCTACCATCGATATGCTTCACCCATGAATTGGCTATTTTTTAATAAATATAAAAATACTTAAAATTATTTTTTAATATTATTTTAATAAACTTAACACGTCACATTTTTTTAATTAATTTTTAGCCAATTCAGAATGATTCACTTCAGTATCTGTATTTGTTGATTCACCTGAATCGTTGGCCAAACGATACAGGGCCCATAGGATATTGACAACATTGGACTGGACACAAAAGCAAGCCAAGCTTGAACACCTCATGTTTGTTTAACTTACACTTTGAGTGACCTTAGTTTGTACTGAGTCTCAATTAGATTAGTTGGTTTTGTTTGTGGAAACTGCTTATTGGGGATGCACACGAGCCGAGCTCGGCTTGCCTAAACTCCAGATTGTACAGGATTGGCTCATGCCGAGTTGGGCTTGTCCTGAGCAAAGCTGGCTCGGTCTGAGCTCAACCACATTGTGAGTGAGAGTGTGTGTGTGTGTGTGCATGCACACACACAATCATGTGTATATGTGACAGTCAGTTCTATGCATCATGCAGAAACAAGAAAAACAGCAAAACAACTAAAAACCTAAATATATTAGATTAGAGTGAGAAATATATACAGGATATAATAAACACTTAAATCAAGATCACCTTCCTTCAGTGCTTCAGGACATGCAACTTCCTCTGTAGACTCATATCTTCCCACCCACCCTAATAAAAAATCAACACAAAGACCACATGGATGAGAACACTATGAATTTGAATCTCTTTGATTCTATTATATAAAATGTTGATGCACTGTAAAGGCTTGAGGAGTTGAACCATATGATGCACACCTTTAACCTCCAATATGTTTCTATAGAAAAGGAGCATTAGTTCCCCCTTCATGAAACAAAGAGGTTGAAGAAGAAAAAATGAAAGAGAGAGAGAAAGCCATGTACCTGAAATAGGGGAGGCATCACCACACAGAAGAAGAGAGTCCGCCGAGAGAGAGGTAATGATGCCGAAACTTGGAATGTGGTTGACAACGAACCAAGTAGCAGGGCTCAAGGGCGATGCGAGGACCATCAGGGGCTCGGGGCGATGCTATTGGGTTTCCCTCCTTTATGGGATCTATTGGTTCGATGCACATTCAGTATCGCTGTAGAATTCCAAGCACGATGCTTGATCTTCTCAAGAATGATTTGGAGTATTCATTGAATAGTGATTTGTAGAAGTCCTCTCAGCTGAATGACGATTCAGCTGTTAAGAGTTTGAGGATCAACGATTTGTCAATGACGATTTATGGTGAGTGCCTTCAGCTGCATAGTGATTTATGGTTAGCGTTATGTGCTTCAGCCGGATAATGATTTATGGTATCACTGGTTAGCGATTTGTGGTTATTGCTGGATAGCGATTTGTGGTATCGCTGTATAGTGATTTATGGTATCGTTGCATAGCAATTTATAGTAGTCGTTGGATAGCGATTTAGGGCTTCAGGTGGATAGCAATTTGTGCTAATGCGCTTCAGGTGCATTGTAAGTTGTGCAAGACGTTTAGTCTTCTGCATTTAATACGGGTCTCATCCTCTATTTAAGGGATGGGTGTAAAAGCAAAAAGAGAGGCAACACATTAGAGAAAGAGTGTGAGAATCACTTTTAGGGCACCGAAAGGGTGCAGAGAGAACAAAACGCAAGAAGTGTTGCTACACTTCTTTTAGGACAGCTTCGTCAAGCTGGTTCTTCAGATCATTCGTTCTTTGTTCTTCAGTGAGGTATATCCTCTTGTTCATCTCGTTACACCTTGTGTGTTTGTAAGGCTTATGCTTTTTGGACACTTTGTAATCTTTGTAAGAAGATAGTGGAAGTTGTTGACCTATTGGTCGCTGTGGACATACCTAAGTTGAGAGGAAACCACGTAAATTGTTGTGTGTTGTTTTGTTTCCGCTGTTGGTTTGTTTTTTGTTTTATTTCTTCTACTGTCATTACTTTATTGTTTTCATCGATTCACGCTTGGTGGGGAGACCTGGTATGTCTGTTTTAACACCAACATCTGGTATCAGAGCCTTGGTTCATATATTTGTGTGTGTGTGAAGTCATAGAGAATAATGTCGGGCGTATGACCAGTTTGAATGGCACAAACTGGATGACATAGAAAACTAAAATGGAAGACCTCTTGGTTTGTAAATATTTGGATGGACCCATTAAGGGTGTCAGCGGCAAACCAGAAGATATGAAAGACGATGAATAAAGAAAGCTAGACCGAAAGGCGGTTGGTTTCATTCGGCAGTGGATAGATGACAATATCTTTCATCATGTATCCATAGAAACTTCGGTGCATGGTCTTTGGACCAAACTAGAAAGCTTTTGCGATAGAAAAATAGCAGTGAATAAGGCCTTTCTATTTTGAAAGCTTGTGAACCTCAAGTATAAAGAGAACGACTCTATTGTAGAACATTTGAATGAGATCAAAAACATTGTGAATCAGTTGGCCAAAATAAAAATCGCTTTTGATGATGAGTTGCAAGCTTTGTTGCTCCTTAGTTCCGTTCCTGAGAGTTGGGAGACCTTGGTGGTCACAGTTAGTAACTCAAATGAAGAGACAAGAAGAAAGTCATCAGGTCCTTCTACCTCTGAGGCACTTGTGATTGAAAACCGGGGGAGAAGCAGGAGTAAGAGCAAGGCTCTGCACTACCGTAGCAAATCCAGAGGCCACTCACACTCGAGCTTAAAGAAAGATGAGTGTTATTATTTCTACAAGAAGGGGCATATGAAGCGGGAGTGCAGGAAGCTCAAGTTCAAGGAGCAGAACAGGAGAAAAGCTCAGAAGAAAAGCAGAGTGCCACAACCACAGTCACAGATGGAGAGCTCATGGTTATCTATGATGGCACTAGCATCAATCTGATTGGTTAAGAGACTGATTGGGTTATTGACTCTGGAGCTTCATTTCATGTTACCTCATGGGCTGATTTCTTCACTTTCTACTCGCAAGGTGATTTCGAGAATGTCCGAATGGGAAATAAAGATATGTCAAAGATTTTTGGCATTGACGATATTTGCTTGGAAACAAACATTTGCTGCAAATTATTGTTGAAAGATATGAGGCATGTACCAGACATCCGACTGAATCTGATCTCTGCCAGAAAGTTGGATGATGAGGGCTACAACAACACCTTCAGTGATGGAAGGTGAAAGTTAACCAAGGGTTCCTTGGTGGTAGCAAGAGGAACTAAGACTTGCTCCCTCTACACTTTGTATGCGAAGACCTGCAAGAGTGTTGTGAATGTTGTGGAGACTGGAACGTCCACAGAGATATGACATAGAAGGCTCGGGCATATGAACGAGAAGGGACTGCAAGTCCTAGTTAAGAAAGAGCTCCTGGCGGGTGTAGCAGGTACATCTTTGGAACCTTGTATTAATTGCTTTCATGGTAAACAGAACATAGTTTCTTTCTATAGAAGCATTGCATCTAGAAAATCTCATGTTCTAGATCTTGTACATTCTGATGTTTGTGAACCTTTGAAGGTTAAGACACTTGGTGGTGCATTGTACTTTGTAACTTTCATTGATGATCACTCTAGGAAAGTCTAGGCTTATACACTGAGAATTAAAGGCCAAGTTTTAGATGTATTCAAGCATTTTCAGGCCATGACTAAAAGAGAAACTTGCAGGCAATTAAAGTGTGTTCGCTCGGATAATGGTGGCAAATACATTGGTCTATTTAATCAGTATAACACTGATCACGGGATCAAGCATGAAAGGACTATGAGGATGATACCTCAACAAAATGGGGTTGGTGAGAGAATGAATCACACCATCCTTGAGAGAGTCAGATGTCTGCTGTCACACTCTAAATTGCCAAGATCTTTCTTGGGTGAGGCAATGAGGACAGCAGTTGATCTTATCAACTTGTCTCCTTCTATTCCCTTGAAGGGAGATGTTCTAGAGAAAGTTTGGATAGAGAAATAACCTTCCTATGGAAACTTAAGAGTGTTCGACTGCAGAGATTTTGTTCATGTTCCAAAGGAAGAGAGGTTCAAGCTTGATTCAAAGGCCAAGCAGTGCATATTCCTTGGCTATGGACATGAAGAATTTGGCTACAGACTCTATGACCCTGTTGATAAGAAGGTGGTCAAAAGTCGAGATGTTGTCTTCTTAGAAGATCAGACCATTGAAGACATTGGTAAGTCTGAGCCATCAGAGTCCAATAATGATGATCTTGTTGACTTAGATCCCCTTGATGCGTCGGTTGTTCAAGATTTTGTGGAGGAGATGTCACCTCCTCACAGTGATGTAAAGAAAGGATATGATGAGACAGAAATTGAGGGGGAGCCAACACCCCAAGAGTCATTTCCTCAGACTCCAATAAGGAGGTCTATCAGAGAAAAACAATCATCCAAGAAATACTCATCAAATGAGTATGTGATGATTACATATCAAGGTGAGCTAAAAACTTTTGAAGAAGTTTTGGAGGACGAAAACCAAACTGAGTGGCTTAAGACAATGAAAGAGGAAATGAATTCATTGTATGAGAATCACACCTTTGATCTAGTAAAGACTCCTAAAGGGAAGAAGGTGTTGAAGAACAAGTGGGTCTTCAGGCAGAAGACTAATGGGATCAACTCTCAACCTAGATACAAGGCATGGCTTGTAGTGAAAGGTTTTGCTCAGAAGAAGAGAGTTGATTTTGATGAGATCTTCTCACCAGTTGTGAAGATGTCCTCCATCCGAACTGTGCTCAGTATAGTTGCAAGCATGAATTTGGAAGTTGAGCAGCTTGATGTGAAGACCGCATTTCTGCATGGTGGCTTGGAAGACGAAATTTATATGGAGTAACCTGAGGGCTTCATTGACAAGGGTAAAGAGCACCTAGTCTGCAAGCTGAAGAAGAGCTTGTATGAATTGAAGCAAGCACCAAGGCAGTGGTATAAGAAGTTTGATTCCTTTACGACTAAGCATGGATATTCAAGAACCTCCACAGACCATTGTGTGTTTGTGAAGAAATTTTCAGATGGTAATTTTACCATTCTCTTGCTTGATGTGGATGTTATGCTGATTGTAGGACAAGACATCAGTAGGATAAACAAGTTAAAGTTGGAGCTAAGTGAGACCTTTGCCATGAAGGATTTAGGTCCAGCAAAGCAGATTCTTGGGATGAAAATTGTCCGTGACAGATCACATGGGCAGATCTACTTATCGCAAGAGAAGTATATCAGAAAGGTTCTTGAGAGGTTCAACATGGACAAAGCAAAGCATGTTAATTGTCCACTTGCAGGCCATTTCAAACTTAGCTCAAGTCAATATCTTGCAAATGATGAAGAATGAATTGAGATGCAAAAAATTCTCTATGCTTCGGCAGTAGGTTCGTTGATATATGCTATGGTCTATACTCGACCAGACATAGCTCATGTTGTTGGAGTTGTTAGTCGATTTCTGTCAAATCCAGAGAAGGAAGACTGAGCAGTAGTGAAATGGATTCTGAAGTATATTTAGAGCACTTCGAAGTTGAGCCTGTGTTTTGGAAAGGGTGAACCTATTCTTGATGGGTTCACAGATTCTGATATGGCTGGTGATGTAGACAGTAGAAAGTCTACATTTGGGTATTTGATTACTTTTGCAGGAGGAGCAGTTGCATGGCAGTCAAAATTACAGAAATATGTAGCGCTTTCCTCTACAGAAGTTGAGTTAATTGCCATTACAGAAGCCAGTAAGGAATTGTTGTGGGTGAAGAAAGTCTTGCAAGAGTTGGACTTGAAGCAAGAAGAGTATGTTTTTCACTGTGATAGCCAGAGTGTGATTCACTTGAGTAAGAATTTCTCGTTTCATTCAAGATCAAAACATATCGATGTTCGATACCATTGGATTCGAGATGTCTTGAATAAAAAATTGCTACAACTGGAGAAAGTGCAAACATTAGATATGTTGACCAAGTCATTGCCCAAGGACAAGCATGAGAAGTGTCGATTCCTAGCAGAAATGGAAGAAGCTTCCACATAAGTTGGGAAGGGGGAGAATTGTTGGGTTTTCCTCCTTTGTGACATCCATTGGTTCAATGCACATTCAGTATCGTTGCAGAATTCCAAGCACAACGCTTGATCTTCTCGAGGACAATTTGGAGTATTCGCTGGATAGCGATTTGTAGAAGTCATCTTAGCTGAATGACGATTCAACTGTTTAGAGTTTGAGGATCAACGATTTGTCGATGACGATTTGTGGTGAGTGCCTTCAGCTTCATAGCGATTTGTGGTTAGCGTTATGTGCTTAAGCCAAATAACGATTTGTGGTATCGCTGCATAGCAATTTGTAGTAGTTGCTGGATAGTGATTTGTGGCTTCAGGTGGATAGCGATTTGTGGTAATGCGCTTCAGGCGCATTGTAAGTTATGCAAGACGTTTAGTCTTCTGCATTTAATGCGGGTCCATCCTCTATTTAAGGGGTGGATGTGAGAGAAAAAAGAGAGGCAAAACATTAGAGAGTGTGTGAGAAACACTTTTTGGGGCACCGAAAGGGTGCGAAGAGAACAAAAAGCAAGAATTACTGCTACACTTCTTTTAAGACAACTTCGTCAAGCTAGTTCTTCAGATCATTCGTTCTTTGTTCTTCAGTGAGGTATATCCTCTTGTTCATCTCGTTACACTTTATGTGTTTGTAAGGCTTATGTCTTTTGGCTACTTTGTAATCTTTGTAAGAAGATAGTGAAAGTTGCTGACCTATTGGTCACCGTGGACGTACCTCAGTTGAGAGGGAACCACGTAAATTGTTGTGTGCTATTTTGTTTCCATTGTTGGTTTGTTTTTTATTTTATTTCTTCCACAACTTTATTGTTTCCATCGATTCACACTTGGTGGGGAGACCTGGTACGTCCGTTTTAACCCCAACAGATGCAAGGCAGCAAGGGGCTTTGCATCGGCCATCAGTGACTCGGTGGTGGATGGCAGCACAGGTAGACAATGTCTGGCTGCAAGCCATGATGCGAGGGGCAGAGGTTGGAGGGGGAGCTCAGTCGGAAGCGAGGCTGCGAGAGGGGAGGGGAAGAGGAACTCTGAAAGAAGAAAGAGGAGAACAAAAGTGAAAGTGAAACCCCATTTTCACCTAATACCTGTTCCAGCTCGAGCCGAGCATTATCGAGCCCAGCAGGTTGTTCAGGCTCGACTCATTAGCTCGTCTGATCTTTACACACATGTACAGGCTTGACTCATTTGCGGAATGGATGAACCTGAGACAAACCTTAATAGAGCTGAGCCCGAGCCGACCTACTGCCTATCAAAGGCTGACAAGGGTGCAAACACATTATACCCAACGATTCAGGATTTGACAAATCTAGGTGACTGTTTAAGAGAAATCATAGAGATTAGGATTCAAGTCGCCCTGTGAACATGAGAATAGAACTAAAATGGTTGTTGAGGAGGTCATAAGAGCAGTCGAAAACTTTGTCGATCGATATGGTAGCCAGCATAGAATTCGACAACTATTCAACTCATTTAAGTGGTAGATGAAATGTTGAACCAGAGTCATCAAATATCACTTGAATTCTCTTATTTCTTACAACTGCATCCATTCGAAATGATTTTGGCACTTGGCATTCCCCAGCTCCATTCTGGCTGCCTCCGACAGGCAGTTTCTTCAAAATAATATTACTATCATTTAATTTTTTTGCAAAAATATTTTGAAAAGTTGTGACACTTATTATGTTTTTTGACTAAAGGTATTTTATGGAGAGTCATATGGCTTTTCCTTTTCCTCCAATGTTATCAGTATAGGCACTATAGGCCGATTACGCATTGTATTGGCAAAATTTTGATACGCTGCAGAGCTGAATCGGCTATTTTTTAATAAATATAAAAAATACCAAACTTTTTTTTTTAAATATTATTCTAAAATTATTTTAATGGTTTTAATTATTTTAATAGGCTATTGACATATAATAATTTTTTATTATTATTTTGCGGCTGATACAGAATGATTCAGTTGAGTATCGGTATCGGCCAATACAGCTGAATTGGTAGCCCAAAGATTCAGAGCCCACACCGATACTGACAACATTGCTTTCCTCTAAAAGAGTCACACGAGACATAACTAGGGGTGTCAACGGGTAGGGTTTGGTTCGGACCCAGTGGAACCAAACATAGATCAAATTTAATTTTGGGTATGGTATCGGCTCCGAACCCGGGTCTAATCGAGTCTACTATAAGAGAAACCATACCTCGGATCTGATAAGGACTACATGAACCAGACCCGAATCATACTCGGTAAAATAATATTTTTTTATCATTTTTACATTGAAAAATTATGAGTCTTAATCGAAACTCGGGTCGGGTCCCGGTCTGGTATAAAATTTCACAAACATTACTTAAGTCCATGTATTAATTGGACTTTCGAGTCCGGACCTGGGTCTTAATCAGGTCTTCTTATTTGTCATCATACCCGAACCCTATAAGGTTTGGTCAGAGTTGGGTCCTGATAAAACCTACCCGTTGACACCCCTAGACATAACCATTTATAAGAGAATGCATAGAGGGTCACTTTGTTGAAGGGTATCATAAGACCACCTCTTTTCTACTTAAGGGTTCCAAAATTAATGGGTTATTAGAAATTCATTATTTAATTCAATTTCATATCCTATTCTTATTTTTAGTGCTTTAAGTGTTTTTGTTGCCTCCAAACTGCAGTAGGAGGATCATTTTATGTATTCTAGATTCAAGGCAATTTCTATGCTCGCAGATAGGGGTCGGGTTTGGTCTGGACTCATTGAAACCAGACTTGGACTCGATTTTTGGGTATGGCATCAGGTCCAGACCCGACTATAATCAGGTCCACTATAAGAAAAACCATAGACAGACCCGATAAGAACTACATGAACCAGAACCAAACCATACCCGGTAAAACCATATTTTTTATCATTTTTACATTGAAAAATTATGGGTCTTAATCAGAACTCGGGTTGGGTCCGAGTCTGGTATAAAATTTCACAAACTATACCCGGGTTCCATGTATTAATCAGACCTTCGAGTTAGGACCCGGATCTTAATTGGGTATTCTTATTTATCACCATAACCGGACCCTATAGGGTTTGGTTCAGGTCGGATCCAGGTAAACCCAACCCGTTGACACCCCTACTCGCAGGCCATAGTTATTTACACTTTCAGGGGTCGTCCAAACCTAAAGAAGTGCAAAAGTGAGGCTGGTTGTTGAATCCTTAAGGTAGACATCAAAAACCTCTTATGCCGCTGTTGGGGACGTTCACTGTCTTAAAAAAATGAACTTGAGTCATGCCTCAAGCCAGTTTTCACTATTGGAGAGTGCTTCCTACACTCTATCATTCAAGAAAGATATCTTCTAACATGTTTTATTTTTTATGTGTGATTTTTTTATTTTTTGTTCATAATTTTAACAACACAACTATGACTAGAGTCCACTCAAGCATGTCTTGTGTAATTATCAACTTCAAATCTCAAACCAAACTGGGTCAGGTATCTCTAAGTGCCAATCAGCCCACTACGCCTCAACTAACCAAAACAAAAACAAAAAGCAAAATGGTTGCTCGACTCTTAGTGTACATTTCCCAATGTGAAACACAATCTTACAATTTAGATTCTGATTCGCATATAGGGCATTTTAGACACCTCCAAGCAAACGTGTGTAAAGTTTGGTGTTAAGTAAATGAATCAAATAGGCAGTCATTTTCACACAAAGGCATGTGTTTTTAATGATGCCAAAGCTAGGGAAAACCTTGGGTGGGGCCCCACGATCGCCCTACCTTAGGTGGCTCACCTCTGAAAGCTATGGACACACCCGTTAAGCCAGCCGAGTTTGATCCAGGGTTTTTGACTCAATACCTTAAATACAAGGCATGTGATTCCAATTCACATCGGTGACCCTGTTAATTGAAATCACATTCACATGTGCATCTTTCACATATTTCCAAAATGTGAGCAAACAATGCCCTTAAACTAGCTAATCGCATGCCATAAGGATCTGAAATTCGTTGGACTTTAAATTTTCCTAATATTGAGAGAAACATTGGAAAGCAAATCAGTGTTTCTTAGCTCAAGACTTTCTATTTAAATGACACAAAAAATCAAGTCTTCCCTGATTGAGTTTCCCATGTTCTTGTAAGCATTGGGAAAACAAAGAAGTTATAGATTTTGTGACTTGAAAACATACCCTCCTAAAGGAAAAAGATATCACCGTGTTGGGAGTGCAAACTGAACGAATACTGGACAAACCATGCAAGATCCAAATCCAAATCTAAAATGCAAATAGTAGACGAAATTAAATTCGTTCTATATATCTGACTCGATTTCGGATTCGAATCCATTGTCAAAATCAAATATGAGCTTCGTTATCCAATTTTAAATCAAATTCTCAAAATTATCAAAATAACTTTTTGAATGGCTCGGACGGTCCATCTGGCATCCGTTTGGATTCATTGTTCTATATCTCTCAATTCGAGTTTAAAAACTCGAAAATCTTCTCAAATTTTGAATCCAAACTCATTTTTCTGAAGAGATCAAAACCAAACTTCCAAAAACTCCTCTTTTGTAAATTTTTATCAAAAACACAAAAAAAACATAGTTTTGTCTCTCATACTGCTTAGGTTTTAGAATTTTGTTCCCAAAAATAACAAAAAAATCAGAAAATACTAAGAAAAGAGCAAAAAAAAAAATTTAAATAGAAAAGAAAAATACAAAAAAAATTTAAAAACCCCCTTTTCGAAAATTTCTGTTAAAACCCTCTTTTGAGAAAACTCTTTTAAAAATGACCGCCCTTTTGAAAATTTGTAAAAAACGGGAGGGTTTTAACAAAAAGAAGAAAATGTTTTTTTTTAGGGTTCGGAGACCCTCTTTCTCTCTCTCCGTCTCGCTCCCTTTGGCAAAAAAAAATGCCATCTCCAGAAGCTTCACTATCCTCTTCCTTATCCCTCAATCGCTGACCAAACCCGCCTCAACCTTTCATCGTCAACAGAATTCCCTTCCTTTCCTCCACCCTCCAATCCATCCCGATGGATCAACCATCCGCCCTCCATCACCAACGGCTTTCATCTCCGCCTTCATCTGCCATCTTCCATGGAACTCTCGCAGGATCCACCCTGCGATCAAGGATCACCTCATCTCGACCCTCGACGCATAACCGTCGTCCCCGCCTTCCAGAAGCCTCCTCTCCCTCTATAAAAAGGGCTTGCAGAAGAAAGGAAGGGATCCACGAAGCACAACCTCAATCACACCCCTACATCTGGTTTTACCTTCTCGTTGCCTCCCCTTTTAGAGGCTATTCACCCCATTGACTTTTCTTCTAGAGGAATCCATCATCCCAAGTCAGTATTCATCTCTTGGATCACTGATTGGGCAAAGGAGATCAAAGTTGCAGCGGCCGTTGCAGTTCTCGCAAGCAAGAGGACCTCTGTCAATTCCATTAAAGGGACATCGCCTCTCCTCTCTCGATTGGAATTTCTGTAGACTTTCCTCAGGGTTCGTTTGAAGGAAAGATCGACTTCCTCCTTCCCGATCTCTGCCGTCATCTGGTGAGTTTCCCCTTTATTCCTCTTTCCTCTTAGCTAGCCTGGATTTTCCTCTTCATTCCTTTTAATCCTTTCTGTTTAATCGATTCACTGAGCACCATCGTGACATCAGTCTTGCATATAGCAAGCACTGATCCATGTTCAGTGTGCCATATTAAAAGAGGGATCCTCAGATCTCGACATTTTTTTTTATTTTTATTCCTTTTTTCTTTTCTTTTCTTTTCTTTTCTTTTCTTCTTGTATTTTTCTGTGTATCGGTTGTATCCTCACAAAACACGATACCAACACCTCATATGCTTTCATTTTTGCTAATTTCAGTATATGTTATCACTGATGTTCTTGTTAAGTGTTACCTTGATGAAGACCTTTGATGACGATATATTGATTTTGTGGGTTTCATATATTCCGAAATCCTTGAATCAAAAAAAAGAAATGTTGAAGCTTCACCTTAGTTGCTTGAAGAAGAGGAAGGAGTGTGCTGGTTGCAGCTCTCTACTCCAAGAAACCCACGGCTGGAGGTAGGAGACAAGAGAGAGGAGAGGAGGTTTGGTAGAGAGGAGAGAGAGAGAGGGAGTGAAGGAGTTCTTGCAAAAGTCGCCCAACAAGAGGGTCCATTTTTTTTCTAAAGTTTTTATAGGATGCAAGTTGAAAATGGACGGTTATGATCATTCCCTCCAAGATGAAGGGTTGGGGAGCTCCACGCCCCTCCATAGCCAATGCATGTTGAGTTTTTAAAAGTTTTAGAAAGCTTTTCAAATATGCCATTTTATAAAGCCATTAAAACTTCAAACAAATTACAAGGGGGCGCCCTTGGCTGCCACCCAACTCAACCTATCGATTTTGAGGATTTGAAATCTTTCAAAAATATTTCAAAACTGCCATGGGGCGCCAGCCCCATGCTTCCCTTTTGGAAAAGACGCCCCTCATGATGGAGCCTAGGCTTCATCATGAGGTTTTTGAAAAGATGAGTGGCCAATAGAGGCCTTCTTTTTAAATCTATGCAAAATTATTTCAAAAACACCACCCATAAAGAAGTTGGAAGGTGTTGGAAGGTCCTGGAAGGTGCTGGAACATTCTAGAATGTTTTTCAGAGAAATATTTTGTGGGTCCCACCAATATTTCCGTGGGTCACGCAAAAATTTTGGGTTTTCGGTGATTTTTTTCTGAAAAATTCTGAGTACGCCATTCTCTTCGTATTGACGTAACTAAGAAAGTTGGCTCGAGGAAATCTCTTGATTTCGTTCAGGTAGGAAGTTATGACCTCCAGAGTGTTTGAGCATATATTCGTGAAGATACAAATAT